>NW_028301608.1:53750000-55000000 GCF_987345545.1 Pholcus phalangioides | reverse complement strand
ATAACAAACATCTGGCAATGAATTATTTACTTAATCAAAACCAATGCCGTAATAACGTTCATTCAATGACCCGTAGAAAATAGAAGAAAAGTAGTGAACTCTCATTTCATTTAAGAAACAATCGATGATTTATATGAAAAATTAAATAAATGTTTCTCATTTATCAGATAAAAGCACGCAATAACAATAAGAAAAAAGAATCTAAGAAAATTTCGTTCCGTCATTTTAATTTCGAGAACCAAACACGAACGAATTAAAATGTCATATTCACATAAAGTATTCAAAGATCTTAATGAAACGTCAGGTATAAAGTTATTCTTTCAACTCAATTTCAAGGGGAAACTTAATTATCCAACTTTATTACATTTTTTGCATTTATTTATTTGAACTAAAGAATTGATATTCATTTAGAAATATTTTCGCTTCATCATTTTCAAAAACTCTGCTATCAACTGGGAGGATAGTTAGTTAAAACAATTCACTGAGAAATGAGAAAAAGTGATGAAAAGGGTAAAAACGAAGAAAAAGATACAATTTTTGCTGCTGCGGTCCGACAAGGGAATATTCTCACTAATAGAGAGTGCGTGTGAATGAACTTTTCAGCGGCATCAGTACAGAGAGTGTACAGAGTACTATTTTCATTTTATCTTTTCACTTTTAACGACGTCATTAGAACGAAGGAGCTTTCTTAATTACAATTAAGGGAGTGTCAAGATGAGTTTCCGAGATCCGTTACTCAAGAAAAGTGTCATGGCTTTAATTTTCTTTTACGCGCAGTATAAGACAGAAATGAAAGTAAATTAACGTAGGAAATTTTTTTTCCCTAAATTTTATACCGTTCCCGAGGAAATAAATTTAAATTTTTCCAGCATTAAGGAGAGTTTCTTGCTGATTTGAAACATGAAAGACTTCCACACGTTAAAACCTAAAAAGTACTGAAATATTTTTGGTATCTATTTTCCTACCGTTTATGAAAATATACGGTATCATTTGAAAATTTGAGTTCTAAGGACATAGTGTAATGTTCTAAATATACAGTATGCCGTAGTGATTTTTCAAAATCTCTTTACGAAGAAATTTAGTTTTTTTTATGATTTTTCAAAAATTAAATTTTTTAGAAATTTTATCTTGGTATTCTGTGATTGTTTTTGTCATAATTGTTAATTATTCTGATAAAGATAAGTGCATTCATTTACATTAATTGAAAAGGGTGATTAGGGTAATTGGAAATTTACATTAATTACAAAGAAAACATGCTAAATTAAAATGCCAGTTTTTTTAAAATTCTCAAATATGTTACTCAAGTAAACAGTTATCATATATAAAAAAAAGCGAAATTTGATCACGAACGGGAAGAGTGGTCAAGAATGGGTAAAGGGACTTTTAAGATGAGAGTTTCCGAGATTCGTTACTCAAGAAAAGAGTGTCATGGCTTTCATTTTCTTTTACGCCGCGCAGTATAAGACAGAAATGAATTTACATAGGGAATTTTTTCCCTAAATTTCATTTCGTTCCCGACGAAGTAAACTTAAAATTTTCCATCAGTAAATGAATTTTTTGCTGTTTTGAAACTTGAAAGGCTTTCTCACGTTAAAATCAGAAAGTACGTACATTCAATTTTCGGTGTTTTTTGCCTATCGCTTATGAAAATATGCGCTATCATTTACTAGAGAATATTTGTTATGAAGCACTATTCCTACCGCTTATAGTTTGCCATAACTATGTAATTAATGTTCATATAAATTAATGCATGAAAGGAACATTTTTGGCAATTAAAAAGGCTAACAACAGAGAATGCAATAGTATTTTTTTAAAATTTGTTACCGAGAAATTTAGTTTTTCGTGAGTTTTCAAAACTGAAATTTTTTAATATTTTATTCAGAAATATTTCTTTTTATTCAATTTTTATTTCAGTTCAAGATTCGATCTGTGGTTTTTCTATCATAATTTCTAATTATTCTGATTAAATTAAGTGCATTAATTTATATTAATCAGAAAATTTACATTAATTACAAAGAAAACATGCTAAATTAATGTGAATTTTTTTTTTAAATCTTTCCAAATGTGTTACTTGAGTAAGCAGTTGTCAATCAAAGAAATTGAGCAATTTGGTCATGAATTGAAATAAACTGAAGAGCCAAAAAAACTGGTACAGGCATACGTATGCAAATAAAGAGATATGGAACCAATCAGAGTACGGCGCTGCTGTCGGCAACGCCTATATAACACAACAAGTGTCTGGCATAATTGTTAGATCGGTTACTGCTGCTACAATGGCAGGTTATCGAGATTTAAGTGAGTTTGAACGTGGTGTTATAGTCGGTGCACGAGAGATGGGACATAGCATCTCCGAGGTAGCGATGAAATTTGGATTTTCACGTACGACCATTTCACGAGTGTACCGTGAATATCGGGAATCCGGTAAAAAATTAAATCTAGAAATCGGAAAAAGATCATGGAAGAACGGGACCAACGACGACTGACGAGAATCATTAAACGTGACAGATGTGCAACACTTCCGCAAATTGCTGCAGATTTCAATGTTGGGCCTTCAACAAGTGTCAGCGTGTGAACCATTCAACGAAACATCATCGATATGGGCTTTCGGAGCCGAAGGCCCTCTCGTGTACCCTTGATGACTGCACGACACAAAGCTTTACGCCTCGCCTGGGCCCGAAGACACCGACATTGGACTGTTGAGGACTGGAAACACGTTGCCTGGTCTGACGAGTCTCGGTTCCAATTGCTTCGAGTTGATGGACGTGTACGGGTATGGAGAAAACCTCATGAATCCATGGACCCTACATGTCAACAGGGGACTGTTCAAGCTGGTGGAGGCTCTGTGATGGTATGGGGCGTGTGCAGTTGGCGTGATATGGGACCCCTGATACGTTTAGATACGACTCTGACAGGTGACAGGTACGTAAGCATCCCGTCTGATCACCTGCACCCATTCATGTCCATTTGTTCATTCCGACGGACTTGGACAATTTCAGCAGGACAATGCGACACCCCACACGTCCCGAATTGCTACAAAGTGGCTCCAGGAACACTCTTCTGACTTTAGACGCTTCCGCTGGCCACCAAAATCCCCAGACATGAAAATTATTGAACATATCTGGGATGCTTTGCAACGTGCTGTTCAGAAGAGATCTCCACCCCCCCCCCTTACTCCTACGGATTTATGGACAGCCGTGCAGGATTCATGGTGTCAATTTCCTCCAGCACTACTTCAGACATTAGTCGAGTCCATGCCACGTCGTGTTGCGGCACTTCTGTGGGCTTGCGGGGGCCCTACACGATATTAGGCAGGTGTACCAGTTTTTTCGGCTCTTCAGTGTAAATCTTATAGTGCGATTTAGCATATTTACCAACAATACGATGATTGAGTACTATGCATAATCACCGGTAAAAATGATTAATTTAGGGAAATTTATTAAACGTACCAAAATGCTCAGTGATTATACATAATAACCCGTTGTGTTATTATGCACAACATCCGGTTATTATGTATAACAATCGGAATTATAGCGTTTACCGTAACATTTACTTAAAGCAACAATTCAAGTACTTTTCCTATAACATAAATGGAGAAAGAAGAAAATACATGTGATATCAGATTGTTTCATAAGAAGATGGTTACGCCAGATTTCCTTCATCATAAGAATACTAGCGGAATGATTGGATTGTGGATGATATAGATCTATTGAAGGTCATATATATAAATCCTTCATCATACATGGGCTCCCCAAAAAAGTGTCGACAATGGACAACATGGTAGTTATGTTGGGGAAAGATATCCGATCACCAAAAAAAACACATCTATGTACATATGTATATAAAACATCGAATCGATATTTTTTAAATATTCAAAGAGCGCATAAATGAAGGAAGTTTCAGTTGAAGATATATCACTTTTTATTTATCTTAGAAATAAATTTAGATTTTCCTTAAAAAAAATTGAAGATTTGAAATAAAATTATTCCTTATTCCGAATATGGATTCTTAAATTTTATTTTCCCTTATGCAATAGGATAAAAGTTCCCTCAGGGGAAAATGAATGGTACTCCCAAATCAAAAGAAGAGAGGAAAAAATAATCGAATCGGGACATAAATATCCATGAATGCACACCATTTGCATAGCACAAACTTTCGATATGAGAAATGTAAAAAAGAAATTATACGCGAAAAATCTCATTCACTTTTTATTACGTGATAAATAATTTTGCTGAATTTATTTATGTATAGCCAGAAGCATCATCGGTAATAACTGCTGTTATTTACTTCACAAAACCATAATGTTGATTTTCAGAATAAACTATATCAAAATTTTTGACACAATAGGTACTTCGGTCAAGTTAAGATTCATATTTTTGTTCTTAAGAATATTCAAAACCATCAAATATTTAATACAAAAATTTCTCATGATCAAACATCGGTGCATATTTACTAAAATTATCGTGTGTGTTGTGTGTGGTATAATTTATAAAAAATTCAATTTCTTTTAGATTCTGATCGATCGAAATCTGTTTAAACTAAAAAAAAATACTGATTTGCGAAACACGATAATACCTTTCTGAGGTAAACTGATGTCAGGAATGATTTTGCACCAGAAAACATTATTGACCCAGTTAAGAGCTGGTCACTTTATAAAGGTGATATTTCAGATATTTCACTATATTTCACTTTTGTATTACATTTGTGAATATTTTATATTTGTATTATTTTCCAATATATTTCGTTTATTTGTTGCAAAAAGATGTATCTCCATTTTCATAAAATGTTAGAACAACAAAATAAACTACTAAAAACACAATTTCCAAATTACTCCAGGAAATTTGTTAATACTTATTATTGTCAGTTATTCTAGGCACCAAAGCACAATTTTTTTTTCTTTTTGCATTAAATGACTCTTTCACATCATAAAATGATGTTATATTCAAAAGGGAACATTTTCACTTTTGCAAATTTACAGCATGAAAATCACAGTACATAAAAATGGTAAAATAATATTTTAATACTACGTTTCTTGATCAACATTCAAGAGTGTTATCCAAATTTGAATTTTGGAAACATTTCGCTTTGAAAGAAAATTTGTGAAAATGTTACAACACCTTTTGATTAAAATTTGAAATGGCCAAGTGTGAGAAATTGGAAACTTGTTTCTAAGTAACCTGTTGGTTCCAGAAAGTTTCAACTAGCCCAGGCAGGTACCCTTACTGGCTAGAGAAAGACATAGAAAACACGATCATTCTACAGTGGAAGCTCCCATAACGGACACTTCCGTTAGCGGATACTTCCGCAGACGGACAAAACACAATTTTGAATTAGATCGACGGGACTTGCTGCATCTTACTACCCATTCGCGGACACTCCTCGTTAGCGGACAAAATTTCCTGTCTCATGGGTGTCCGTTATCGGTCCGAGGTGAAAAATACCGAAGTGTGTGAAAAAGGTGAATATGCTCCCTTTTTGGTAGAAACGACTAACTGTACATTGTAAATTCTATCGATAATACTGTCGAAATATTCCCGGTAGCATAATCCGATAGTAGTATAAACCGTTAAAAAGTGCATTTTGGAAAAAAGTGGAGACGTTCTCTTTTGAAAATACGATCCTCAAATGTATAATCGAAATCTCACACAAACTTTAGCTAACCTCTTTTTTTCTACAGTATTACCTTCATGTATGATAATAGTTTAACAAAAATAACAATACAACTAGCGTGAGAGGAAAGAACTTCGGACCATAAAAAAAATTGACGGCGTTGAGGTGTGACCACTGGAATCGCTGGGAAATCTAAAGAAAAATACTATATTTTCCGAAGAAAATTCTGAAAAAAAATTATATATTCTCAATGTTTATGATTCTCATGTCTATGGTTAGACATGGGAATCATAAACCAAATCAGATCTTTTGCATAAGAAACATTTCAATTGCGAAAAAATGCTATGAATGTATATCGAAGAGTGTGAAAAAGATATAAATTGAGTAAAATTAGGAAACTCATAAAATATACACCATAAATTCAATATAATAATGCAGACAAGATATTTATGTTACGCAAAAAGTGATATTGGTTTTTTAGAAGCTCTCTTCACCCTACATACATAAAATAAATATATTATCTAGGGCAGCTGTTCTTAATTTTAGGCGTGACCCTAAACCAACAAAAATTATCGGCTTCGTGCCCCATGGGTAAATTTTTATTTAAAAAAAATGACAAAAAAACTTATTGGATATTATTTATCAACAAAATTTATTTGGTTTTCAAAATTAGTAAAACCCTTCAGTGGCATCTTAACGGGTGGCTCTACAGCGCCTAAGCCAAGGGTCCTGAATGAAACAGGGTTCATAAATTACCGGAAGCTTTGTTTCGGTTATTACTTTCATCAATTTTTTCAGCAATTTTTTCTTTAGTTTTCATTTATTCACTTATGATTTTGGAATTTTTTGTTGTTTTCATTAATTTTATAATTATGTATTTCTTCAATTAATTTCTCATTCTCATAAATTACGAATTTATATTCAGTTTTGTTTTGTGTCCATATTTTTGCATAGCCACTTTTCAGCATTCCGGTAACAGTGCTATACGTTTTTTTTGGGGGGGGGGAAACCGATTTGCTCCCACAAAAGTATTTAATATACTTAGCTACTAAATAGGATCTCAATAAATGCCTGAGTCTCAGGCCAGGCCACAAAAGTTATTATAACACTCCTGCAACCAATAGCACAACAAAAAAAACCCGAATGGTAAATGGATTTGTACGACTCATTACAGGAGTCCTTGCGGTGTGATTGTGATCTCGATTGTTGCTAGGAGTACTGCTGAAATGTCGACTGTTAATCGAAGAAAAATAATACACCATTTAGTGAGATGGAAAAATCATTGGGTTGAATATCGAAAAAAAAGCCTATATAAAAAGAGCTACGAGCGAATACCGATCTTCATTTTTTCAGTGAAAGGAACATCGGTTATGATGTAGTTTATTCCGCGGGAATTTAGCAGTAAAACAAGGAAACGCATGGTGTTGGTGTCACAAAACGCTGAGCTTGGCGTAAAATAACGGAAGAAACAAAGTAAAGAGTGAATGCTTGAAATGTATGCTGACTGCGAAGGCGTGAAAGGTGACGTGACATGGAATCCAGTTAGAGTATCTGCTGGTATGGCTACAAAAGGGAAGTCGGGTATAATAAGGCACAAGGTCGGATGTGGAAGATGGACATATAAGAGACGTGGTGTTTCACGGCAGACGTCCTCTTGGCAGGTCTTACAAAAGTAGCCGTCAAGCCAGTGAGAAGACCTCGCAACCATTCCCAGCGAAAAGAAATATATCTGCAAATACGAATGAAGCACGTTACATGTCTTGAATTTTAAGCGGCAGCCACGTGAAATGTATATCGATAATTTCCAACCGCTGTTGCTGTTCGAATGCCAGTAGCAAGTCGAATAGAAACTGTTTAGCCACTGAATAGAAAGCCTACAGCGGAGACGAAATGTAGAAATGTTAAGCATTCAAAAAAAAAAAAAAATGAAAAGTTATATTTTGATTGGAAAAAATGGATTTTGGCTTGAAGATTTATTGAAGTTGTGGAAAAGATGCAAAATCTTGAATTAAATTAGAAAATTCGGAGAAAAAATAAAACCATAAATTTATTAGATACTAAAAAGAAAATATTTTTTTTGCATAAATCAACGTTGGTTACTGTCAGGAGCTCCTCACATACGTATGACAATATTTTTATTTATTGCATTTTAAAAATTTCGATGGTATTTTAGAGCACTGTTTGAATATCGATTGTTGCTTGGGGCATTGTTACTATTAAAATACTTGGAAATTCTTGCACATTTCGCACATAGATTGGTGGTCGAACGCGTTTCTGGGTTCAATTGTTGCTTACAGAGCATAATTCAACGGAAAGTTTTGCTTGAATCATTGTTTGAATTAAATTTTTGCGTATAGCATTGTTCAAAGGGAAATCTTTGCTTGCAGCTATGTTTAAATACCGATTTTAGCTTGAAGCATTGCTGATATTGATTAAACTGTTGCTCAACCAAGTTTCACATGGTGATTGTTAGTAGTCGATTGCCTTTTGGAGGTCGATTGTTCGCAAAGCGCATTTCGGAGGTCGATTGTTCGCCAAGCTTTGAGCATTGTTGAAAGGAAATTTTTGTTTGAATCATTGTTAAAAGGTTGATCGTTGCCTGAAGTGAGTCTGTTGCTTGGAGCACATTCTAACGGTAGTCTTTTGCATTGTTTAAATTATATTGATTGCTTGAAGCATTGTTCAGATGAAATTGTGAGCAAGGAGCACTATTCAAAGAATATTATTTATATAAGGGGCAGTTTCGAAAGATAGATTGTTGCTTGGGACACTTTTGAAACACCAATTGTTGCCTAAAGCACCAATTGGATGATAATTGCACTTTTTTAAACAAATATACATACTTTGATCCGTGTCTCTTTGACAGAAATCATCTGAATCGTACATAAACCACGAGATACAAGTGAGAGCTTAGAAAACAAGCATTTATACTCGTATGTAAGAATGTCGGGGGGGAGGAAACATTCCATTCATTAGATAAAAGAATGAGTTAACAATTCTTATCTACATCATTAATGATAAAAACAAAAACTAAAATTCAATCAGAATTAAGAAAAACGCTCTAACCCTAATGAATATTAAAACCCACGCTAAAAAATCAATTATTCTCTGTTTACGTGACATTTCACAAAAGATACAACGGAAGGAAACGCTAAAGAATTAAAGGAATATATAGAGGAAAACCGAGGGGGAAAAAACATCGATAGTGTTCACAAAAATGGGAGAAAGACGCTTTTTAAGGTACCGAAGACACAATTATCGGACAATTCCAACGGCTAATGAGTATAAGGGATTTGCTGCCACAGCAACAGTCCAATCTGCATCAAGTGGCGGGAAATAAAACCCCCTAATGGGAAGTGAAAAGAAAGAAAATCAGTAACGGGGAAAACCAATCATCTTTACCGAAACAAGTAAAACATAAAAATAAAAACCTATTTCTCTTTTGAGTTTTCATACTTTTTTTTTTAAGTTCACTTTCAAACATAAAATAACAATCGATTGTTTAGTATTCAGTGCGACATCGGCAAAATCGTTTCCAAAATAAAGAAAAAAAGGGGAGAACATTTTTTTATATACCATAAAATGCCGTAAAAAAATATTCATTATACAAAATACCTAATGATTTAAAAAATAAAATGAATGAATAAAGGAAAACAAAAGGATCAAATAAAAGAGCAACAAAGAAAACACACAAGTGACTCTACTTTGATGATTTGAATTCCATTGAATTCTCACGTATTTTCATGTAAAGACGTAAATCTCCAATATTTTGGGCAGTTAAAGGTGTAAAATCCGAATCGTGTTTGACTTTTTCATGAGGTTTCCCACGGGTCATTTCTCAAGCCACGTGATGGCATAGCCAGGAACCAGCAAAAGCTCACATTCTGGTCTGGTGAAAAACTTTCGTGAATCCACATACAATTGTTTACAATTATTGCAGAATGTACTCTAGATGCAATATTTCTCGGTTCTTCTTTCAAAAATTAAAGCATATATGTGCTCAACCTTTGTCCGCGGGCCAAATGTGGTTCTCGGAGTCATCTGAGAGATGACCTCATATCCAGATAACTCAAGGGACCCGTGGTGCAGTTTTACGTCACTTGAGTGGCCGAGAAATATTTCCATATCACTCAAGTAGCCAATTGTACCTTTTCAGATCACTTGGATCACCCGCGACACAGTTCCAGATCACTCAAGTGTTCCGCGACACATTCATATACCACTTAAGTGAGTGACCCGCGTAATATTTTAAGATCATTCCAGTGACCAGCAGCACAGTTGCAGATCGCTAAAGCGACCAGCGTCTCATTTTCAATTCGTTTAGGTGACCTGTGGTGCAGTCCACATCCCAAAGCGACCTGAAGTTTTACTACTGCTAAAACGCACATGCGACACGCCCACATTCCTCTCCACAAATTCTAACGAATTGGTGCATGTTGGAATGTGCGTGCACGTGTTGTGAACCTGACGTGAATTTTGTTTCTGGGTAATGCTTGTTATGAGTAGTGCCGCCATCTGCCATCAGTTTGACTATGAGTGAAGTGGACTAGTTGAATAATTGTATCGTCGTAGGTCTATTGCTCTCTGTGGCGAGTCTTTTTTAAAAGGGAGATCGGCGACCATTTGCGCATCGAAGTGATATAGACTTAAGTGGACCCGGTTTCAATCCCCACCGCTGATACAGTGGTGGTCGGATGAAGTTGGTTTGCTGTGGTTCCCAACTTCGAGGAGTGAATGGGAGAATTCCCCAAACTTATTGAACACTCCTATTTACTCTGATATTATTTCTTACATGTTTAACGATTTTTTTTTATTTATTTTCAAAATATTTCCTTCCATTAATTAATTTATTTATTTATTAATTCATTTTAATACATTGTTTTTTAATTAATGTTGAAATTCTCCCGACAGTTCTGAAATTAATTTTTCCATTAATTTTAAAAAATTTCATTAATTATGAAATTATTTCTTTCAATTTTTTTTCTAAATTATATATTACTTTTAACAATTCTGAAATTACTCTCAATAATTACGCAACTGTTTCATCGAGTAATGCTGTAACTATTTTCTTTGCTTTAATAGAAATTAATACAGATTTTCATAAATTATAAAATAACAAATACTTCTAAAATTATTTCTAAGGTGTCAAGGTGTTTTTCAGCGTTTCTGTGAATTCTGCAATTATGTATATCTTTTGGATGCTGAATTTTGCCTCTCGAAATATGTATGTAGGCCTATATAACATCATAGGTCTAAAAAAAGTGTTTTGATTCCGGAAACAACGAATTCATTACGACGACCCTTTTAATGTATCAAAGCACACCTTACTATTGATTCTGGGAAGTATCTGACAGTTCCGAATACAGCGGTACATACAGCCGAGGCTCAGTGGCCGAGTACTTTTTTCTTGGAATTTGTTAATTTTTCTATGTAAAGTAGCTATTCTCCAAAAATGTTCAGTTTTGCCACAGAAAAAAGCTCAGAGGGGCACATTTGACTCCCGGGCCATGGTTTGAAAACCCCTGGTATACAGTAAGAGGCTCGCAAAAAAGGATGTCGACACTGCACAATATGGTAGTTATGTTGTAGAAAAATTTCTGATCATGAAAAATTCCTCTGTGAGCATTGGATATATAAACATAGCATTCGATAAAATATTCTAAGAGTTGATTGTTTAATATTTAGTACGAGTTCAACAAAACTATTTCAAAAAAAAAAACGAAAATGGAGAACGTTTCTATATCATTAAATTTCGTAAAAATGTTCATTATGAAATACCTCACGATTAAAAAAAAATAAAGTAAACGAATATATAAAAACAAAATAAATCAAATAAAAGAGAAACAAAGAGAACACTCGAGTGATTCTTCTTAGAAATGAAGCGCATGCGCTTGATTTAAATTCCATTGAATTCTCACGTATTTTCATTTCCTGGAATTCTCATTCATTTTTTTTTTTGCCTTTGGTTTTTTTTCCAACTCTTGAAATTGATTTTCAAAGTACGTACGAATACATGTATATTTTCCAGTGTTTTAGAAAATTAAACTTCAGTACCCACTACCACCTTTTGTGACGTGAAGAGTCCCAAGGAAGCGAATCTCTTTTGACTAATTGTAATTAAGAAACCTCTCAATGACTAAAGACCTCGTTAAAAGCGGTCGAAAACAAATTCCAAAGAGCGGCAAAAATGCCAAGTTGACTATTTACGACTGGCACAACAAAAGGATTTTTATTGCGGTGTTGTGTTGTTGCTGGTGGTGCATCTCCGAAGGAAGTTGGTGTGAGCTGGACGGCTGAATTTTTCCTCATCGCTGAGCAACCAACCAGTTATGCCATATTATGTCCTGTCGAAAAAGTAAGCACTTATTCTTCACCCTTCCACCGTTCTTAGTTGTTAAGCAGCCAAGAGGAATTTCTGATGCTTCCTGGAGGGTATTTGCTGTAAAAATTACTTGTTGGAATGGAGACACAGAGAAAGAGTTGAAAAAAATAAATGTCTAATTAAGATGAGCATTCGCTTCTACTGAATCATTAAAGAAGTAGTAATGACGAACGTATTCACGTTGGCTTCTGCAAAAGATTTTGTACAAGAAAACTTGCAAATTTTTTATGTAAACAACATGTGTAGGGAATTTCTGAACATAATAAATGTACTGTATTTGATACGAAAAAAATTAAAGTAGAATTTAAAAGTGATACACACACACAAAAAAAGAGAAAATCATGCAAAAAGTTGTGACTTTCTTTATTACATTAGACACTTACCATGCAATATTTAGATAAATATTCGCCGAGATACCAATGACTGAAATTTTCGATGCGATTCACAATTATCCCCGCATTTTAAATTTGATCATTTTAACGAGAAAAGAAGAGTGTCAAAAATTAATTGTTTTTGGCCTTTCGGCAAATTTCTATCCAAAAGCTATGAGGTGAATTTCTTTTTGAGAATGATGAAGCAATTACCAAATTTTACTAATTTGCTTATTTTGAGATTTTGGCTGCATAAAAAATTTTATATAATTTAATATTTCTCGCAGTTCTAATTTTATGATGTAAAATTTTCATAGCTCTATTTTCGTTTTTGCATTGCTCATTTTTCATATTATACTCGTAGAATCAACCGTGAAGTTTTCAATAATTTTTGACAACGAATGAATGAACGCCAGAACTTTGCCACTGGACTTATCCCGTTGCCGAGATCTCTTCCAGCCCAGCTTCGTGGCAGAGTCTGGAACACTTTATTTAGTGTAAAAATATATATATATATACAAACTTTTTTACAACACATTTTCCCCCTGGCAATTGGGTACTGTCGCGATTAACAAATTTTGTGGTGATTACAGACGAGATGGAATTAGGAGTTGGAGAAGTTTCGGGGTTTAGTTAAGATGAATGTACACATATTAGGATGGAGGTATGTTTTAAAAGAAATTGAGCGCCCCCCCCCATGCCATCTCATCTGTTATCTTACACTTGCCATATTATATACACAGGATACAAAAAGAAAAAGAAATGAGAATCTTATTGTGAAATAATATATATATATATATCCATCGGAGCGAGTCATCTCGCTTAACACCTTATTGGTGAGCAAATGGGTTCGATAAGTTGCGACTAGAAGCCAGCATCAGTTTTATTGGGTTGAGTTCACTCGCTCCGGCGGATTTAATGAAAATATACAAAATAGAAGTATTGTGTGGGGGAATATATACAATTAGGGAGCACCCGTGGCATCTCGCTTAGCACCTTATTCGGTGAGCAACATGAATACAAAAATATGAGTACGCACGTGTGTTGTGGACATGAAATTCATGGACAACTTGAATGGAGGAAAGAGAAATACACACATATACACACATTTATATACATATATATAACTGCCAGGTCGAGTCGTCTCGCCCTAAACCTATTTTGGTGAGCAATGTGAGCTTGGTTTAAATGGGGGATTGTCTAGAGAGAGCCTTAGCTAAGCATCAGCTTCGGTCTTGGTGTTTTGGTTGACTCGATCTGGCTGGTTATATTTATATTAAAAAAAAAAAGAATATATATATAATATAAACTACATGTAATGGTTATTATGAAACAATTCGTGTCGTCCCGCCTAGCACCCTAGCTAGAATAGCGGCATGGAGAACACTTGTGGTTATCACATTTACATCATTGTAACGGGAATGTCCTAAAAATTCTTGTTCGGGTCCCGTTAGTACATGCTATATCATGTATTAGTAGTGGCAGTCATGTGGATATGATTTTTGTTGTTGTTTTTATCAATTTCTGTTTTTTTTCCCACTTATTTTTGTAATATTTAACACATTATTTTACAAATCTGGTGGACAGATTTCTTGTTTTTCGTTGGCGTGTATATATCTGACAAGGCTTGTAATCCTTGCAAGAGAATAATTGGAGAGCATTGGAAATGGAAGAGGATAATTGGCAAGAGGACACCTTGGAGAATAATTCTGGACAGTGCTCGTGGAACACCCTTTATATTGAATAATAAGATATTAGTTTAGTGCCCTTGGACAGCAACGCCAATTATCAGCAAAATTTGTAACTTGGAAATACAAAAAGATTAACAAAAATAATAATATATTTGGCTCCTCAGAAAAATGCAAACAGTGCATGTGTGAGATGCGTTTCGTAATCTTGCTGAAAGTTAATTATGTTTGAGTAGGTTAGACAAATTGAACGAAGAAAAGTCTGAAAATACATGCCGTTCTATTGTATTTATCAACCTATTCATGGATAAATCATTCAGGTCACAAATGAGCGAGTACTGAATCTAAAATTCTAGATAAACATATGTTGCTGTACTTTGCAAATTGTGACTATCTTAAGCTGAAATCAGAGAATTTATTGATGATCACATGCAAAGAAACTTCGAGTTTTCATAGTTTATTGACACCTCTCGCTGGATGTTGTACCAATAAGATGAAAGGCTATCGATTCGATAGTACAGCTGTATTGAACACACACAGAGATCGTTTAAGCAAGAGTAACTGCCTCACACCTTCCTTTGGTCGGAAGAAATATTTGCATATTTCCCATGACTTCTTCCTTTTCTACATATTCATTCATTTATTAGGAAATTCATAAGGGGAAATGTATTCATGCATGCGCGTGTTTTGTTCATGTATTTCTCGGGGCCAAGTACAGTAGTTGCCGTGATATCGGAGTGGCACGTGCTCGTACATTATGAAAATTCATGTAAAACATTTCATGGGTTTGATACGAGAGATATCGCAGAGAGCACGACCTGATCTCTTTCTCCGACGTTTCTTTTTAAAAAAATTGTTATTCCCCTGGTTCTCAATTTCTACCGAATAAAAATAAGGCGTTAGGGAATTTCTATAAAAATCAAACCGCCTAAGAATGAATTATTTTGTGTAGCTTGTTTTTTTCTGTTTAATAAAATGAATTTATTCAATATCGCATAGAAATGTGAATAAACTTATGGTGATCTTATAGTAATTGGTAATATTGATGATTTGGGGTTCTTATATGAAATTAATGGAACACATGTTTTTTGCAAGTATCAAAAAAATTCATGCTCTGGGGAATTTTGTTGTTTAGGCCATTTTGTAAAGAGGTTTACAGGTACGAATATTCAGTGTTCAATAAATTGAGGTACTGATATACACACTGATATTCAAACATATAAAATATTGAATTTTTCATTTGGATATATAAAAAAATACAACATAAACACCAAATGATAGATCAGATGAAGTTCATTCAAATAGATTTATAAAGTTTAGATGAGAAATATCACTTCCAATAATATATTGGAACTAGCTATTGTACCTGGCGCTGCCCGCGTTTCCTCTATTTACTGGATGCATTGATAAAAAGGCAAACCATTGTAAAGAACTGAATAATGTTCCAAAGGCATTGTTTGGGAGTAATGGTGACCAAAGTAGGCGTTCTGAAAGTCATTGTTGAGGCCAAAGAACCATTGCTGTCCGACGGTTTTTCGCCCATTTCCAGAATTTATCTAACTCTGACGAACTTTAGCCCATCGTTCAAGTCGGGCCCTGTTTGGTATAGGACTATATATTTAATATTTAATATAATTTAATTTTTTGAGGCGGGGTATAACTTTCAGATCTATGTCAGACAAAGTGAAAAAAGTGAAATGGAGGAACGGAAATGACACAAGCCATTAGCCACAGATAGAACTGTCAATAAAAATGGTTTTGTGCATGCAGTCCTGACCACACGCAAGATGGCCTTGAAGTGGAACAATAAGATGCCGATAGGTTATTACGGCTACCTAAGAACCGTTAAGAGTCCATCAAATAGCTGCTGGAAAGTGCATATGGAAGATTTATAAAGTGAAAGGCATGTTCAGTCGGGTCAAGTCCAGAGAATTGGAGAAACAAAGAAGTATCGTACTTGGTGAAGGATTTCCATTATTTCCAGACATTTCAGAGCCACATGGTCTGTCTTATTACCTTCCTGAACATCCCATGAGCTTCATGAAAGGCAATAAACATTCATTGATGATTGATCTGCATAGATGAATCTATAAGCCTGATTGTTGAAATTGACTGCTAGAAAATATCAATGAATCTGTGAAAAATAATGCCAGAACGACAAATCTCCGGCATAAATAATGCCACAACCAGCTTTTAATGTTCAAGAAATGGTTGAGGAGTCTAATTCTCTGAGGTTTACCCCGGATGCAACGACTATGGATTACATACAACGGTAGAATGTGACTCCACCAAAGATGTAGTTCATTGCCAATAAAAGAAGAATCCTATTTTGATACCGATTTGCAAATTGTAGTCATTTCTACCGAAGCAACTTCATTACTATTGGTGCAGTGAATCTCTATATGCTTTGGAGCAATAGAATTTTGGATAGAAGACTTTAGGCCTCAGATTCAAGATTTGGACTGATTCATTTGGACTGAAATGCTTGACTGTAAGGTCCAGTGGACGTTCATTTCTCCACGGAACTTGGTGATACTTTGTCGTTACTTCCGTTAGTCAGAAGTTTGCCACTTGTCTAGTCGGCTCGATTACGTGAATATTTCACAAACTGTCCAATTTCAGTTATACTGTAACGCTTGGCTAAGAACTTGGCAGTAGTCTATTTTTCAAATCTCATAAACATTTTGCCACAATATCGACTAATACGTTTCTAGAATACGTGAATCTTACCTTATATCCGCAAAACGCCAGATCGAGACTTGCTTTTTTCACTGGTTACACTGGTTGCAGTCGATGTCGATAATGCGAGCTGGTCACGGTATCTGGTCCAATCACATGGACTCGGCGGTGTATGTATAATTTATACATCGGATATACCTTCTTATCAACCTTTATGAATACACTTGAATGGACTTCATAGAAAAAATCAAAATAGATATCGATATAGGCGCCTGTTATACCGCTTATAAAGGTTAAGGGGGAAAAATGCATGAGGAAAATCTCTTTCACCTGAATAATGATGAACATGCTGAACGAATATACACACACACGCGCTCGTAATATTTTGAGCACTCCCGTTTTAGAAAGTAGTAGTGCATAGGATCATTATTCCCATTTATTCGCTCGACTGATAAAGTAGTTGCAACGGCACGTACATGATTTATTCATCGCCCTCATCGTTTCACTAGATCACCACCTGTGTGTTCTGACTGTATTATTCATGAATATTCCGGCTATTATTATGATAGCAATTCATCCACGAAATTCATGCTTTTAAACGATCTGCTGTTTACATTTATAGGATTAGGACTAGAGGACATGGATTTATTTCAAGTTTTAAAGTACTATAACTTACATCTCAGAGTGTAATTATATCTTGAATTTGCTAAGTTTGTCAAACTTATCAAAAAGCGAGGAATTTAATTATGTGCATTTATAGAATACGGAACAATACATATGAAACTCATACATTCATAATCTATTGATAGAAAACCGCTGCTTTAAAGCATTTTGCAACTGTAATAAATTATCAGACTACAGTCAACCCTCGGTTTACAAGCATGATTCGTTCCTGAAGTCTGTTCGTAAACCGAATTTATCCTAAACCAAAACAATTTTATAATAAGAATAAATGGGAAATGAATTAAACACCATTTCTGGCACCCCGAAGTTTCCTAGTGAGAGTTTTTGCCGCAGTTGCTATCAATGATGCACCCCCGACCGAAGGGTGTATAGGATAATTTGGTAAATCTGAAGCTTCATTCTCGTCCAGTATGAAACTTGGCAGGGCGGAATGGGATAAATTCTCGAATCGAGTGCCAATGAGGTCAGATTCGAGTGAGAGGTGCTACTCTCTCAATGTCCGTCGTGGGGTTTCTTGCTGTAAATACAAACCGACAAAACTGCATTATTCGCAAACCGAGGGTTGACTGTATACCAAAATTTCTACGCGTTATTAGAAGGAGGTACTCAATGATTCTGCAACATAAATTATTGCCACTGTGCGGTAGTGTGAACATCACGCTGGGCACTCTCATCGTTAGGATCCCGGTTCGAATCCCGTTGACAGCACAGTTGGGGGGGGGGGTGAAGTTGGTCTGAACTTCGAGGCCTCACATGTTTACTTATATAACATTTTATTTCAAGCATTTACTATCTTTACTTCAAATATGGAACACATATTGCAGCACCAGCGAAAAAACATGGAACAATCGCAACTCTGACAACAAAAATACGTTAAGGGTTTGCATATACGTACACTCAAACAACATGTTTCTGCATGTACCGGTTCGTGAGAAATTTCGCAGAGGCATGCGCCTGAACCTATGCAATGTTCCTATGAAAACGTATCTGGGGGATTAAAAAGTGTTCGTTAAAACGGGATTCGACTGAATCTGTTTTCATATTTCCGCATCTGTAGAAGTTCCTCCTATCGGACGATTTCGTTACTAATTTTTTATTTCACAACCTATATCAAACACATGCTTTGAATGGTAAATAGACGACTCTCTCTGACTATTCATTGAGGTCGATTGCAAAATCATACGAACAGGCCAATATAATTTTGTGCTCATCCGGTATAAAATTCATAAAAATCGCTATGTGTAGTATATATAGCCCATGCTTCAAAAATTTTAGCAATTTCTGTATCTTAGTGGATGATTTGTTAAATTGCTGTTCCCGAAAAAGTCTGAAAGATTATAAAATACACAAAATCATCACCTTCATTATTAAAACTGATTGCTGATAAAGAACCGAGAAAAAACCTTTTATGTTCTATATATAATACAAATACAACGCCACAACAGGCAAATTGCCCAACGAGGTGGCTGACTTAAGAACATCATGGATCCCCGAGCCATTTTTTGGAGGCCCTACCTACTACTGCTACACCACACATGCACCCCACCCACAACCCCCCTCCCCGCGGAACCCCCCAACGAATCGGTACATGCGGGAATGTACGTGTAGTGAAACCTGACGTGAAGTTTTTTTTTGTTTCTCTGTAATGCTTGTTATGTGTAGTGCTGCCATCTGCCACCAGTTTTTCTAACTATGAGTGAAGTGTTATCATTGAATGATTTATCGTTGTAGGACTGTTACTCTCCGTGGCGAGGCTTTTTAACGGGGAGATCGGCTCGCATTTGCGCCTTGAAGTTGGGAACCACAGAAAACCAACTTCAGCCGACCACCACTGTGGGGTTCCTTCATTCCCGGATCCTCGCATCGCGAGTCCGTCACTATAACCACTCGACCACCACAGCGGATGCATACTTGCATACTTGGTTGAAATATCCAGATCAACTATTAATAACTAATTTTACGGCGCCCTCTCAAATAATGCATGGCGTGGGTGATCCAAGACGTCAACTGATTCTCTCATGGGACAGTGCGGTTAGCTGTACATATACACTGCTGTACAATACATAAATAAGATATGTTATAAGGAGAAACAAACTTCTAATTTTTCTAAGCTCTTCTCATACATTCGTCTAAAAAAAAATTCATGTACAACACTATCAGACCAAAGTAAAGTTGATGCAGGCAACACAGAGTTTTCAATCTCTCAGGTCCCAGGCACTCGCAACTATTCGCGTTTAAATGGGGCTAGAAGGATGGGTGGGAGCTTTCCTGATAATAATTAATACCAAGAGTTAGAGATTTTAAAAATATCGAGAGAGAGAGAGAGAGAGTCTTTTGATGTTTCAAATGAATATGGCATCTGTTCAAGATATACTTTGAATATCCAAGTTCTACATAACGGCCTCTGAAATTCACGAACAAACTTAAAACAATGTTAAAATAGGCATTAATTGGCAGGAAAAATTAAAAAAAAGAAGGCATTTTCATGAGAAAAAAGTTCGAAAATAGACAAAAATAGGCATTTATAGCATTTTGCCAGAACTTCACGGCTCTCTACTTATAACAATACTATGCATTAATAATTCAATTATGTCTTTTTTTTGATACAGATTTTTTAAACCATAAATAATATCTTTATTTTCATTGATTAGAATATATTTTTCATATCATACGTGGCAATCACATTTTTTCAATTACGAGAATAATAACTAAATAACAGCAATGGACTGAAAGACATATTTACAATCATATATATATATATATATATATATATATATATATTAAGAGAGATAAAGGAGAGAGGAATATATATATATAAATATATATATAAAGGCAAAATTAATTAACTGCAGCCAGATAAATTAGCGAAGGAAGGAAGATGCAGCTGCGCAAATTTGAAACAAATGTTGGATTTTCCCCCTGCAGCATTCCACGAGTTCCCAGATGAGGTAAAAAAAAAGAGAAATATTTTCGCAGTTGGACATTCAATTACACTATTTTCTATTCTCAAAGGTAAATATTCTGGAACCAGAATATTTTCATTTTTTCCCTATATTCCACGCGTGTGATATTTGAGCGATGTAATTATAATTTTTTGCGGAGTAACAAAATATTAATAACATATTTTTAATCATGGAAGATAAAGAAAAAAAAAACCTTTTTTTTCACAAAAATGATACTAAAATCCCACTTTATTTCATTTTAACATAATTCCTATTAACGAGATTTGAATTCCATTCATTACGGTGCAAAAGAAGAAAACAAAACTACGGAAGATTTCAGATTTGAAATAATGCTATTAAAATAAATTATTTTGGAAAGTATACTGTTTTTTTCCCCCCTTTAAATTAATTTGTACGTTCGATATTAGCAATTTTACTAAAGCTTTAAGGAAAATGATTTTTATGAGAGAATTACATTTTATTTCTATTTCTTGGGTATTTATAGTTATTATTCTGTAATTCTCCAGAGAAAACGTCATTCGGATTCAATGAGCTCTCGTTATTTCAGGTAACCAAATATTTCCTATCTTCATGAATTTTCCCATAAACAACATGCAAAATGTAATATTTTGCATATAATTTAAGATTTGTATCATTATAATGATAAATATGATAACTAAAATTATATTTCTGAATTAATAATTTAAATTTTATTATTATTTATGATAAATTATATAATTTTTATACAAAATTATCAAATTTTGTTATTTTCCAATATTATTATTAATAATATTTTTAATTATTCAGATGTATTAAAGCATAACTTATTGAAGCATGATTCGTACGCATAAACAATTAGTTTTCATAATACATTATTTGGTATAAAATGTTTCAAAAAAAAAAATCTTCCTTTCCTTACAAAGCTTTAATATCATTATGACAAAATTTGCCGGTTGTGCATTGTAAGGTAAAAAACAAAAACATATCACAGAATAAATAATTAAGAAGTTTTTTCATCACTCTCACACACACACACACACACACACACTGAAGTATCATTTATAACTAATCTTAGATGAATATTTATGCATTGAAATTAAATTGGTACCATGGATATTGTTCTACGATTTATTATTGATAATTGAATTTTTTAAAACGTGCTAATTAGCTATCCACCGAATTAATACATTAAAAGTAAGAGATAATTAAAATTTGAGGAAGATTGTTTTAAATTTCAGAAAACCCATGTAGAAATAAACACGTTTTTCTAGCAGAAAATCATAACTTTGATAACGAATAATTTGGAAAGATTTTGTTCCTAATTTTTTATGGAATGATTGCGTTTCTCATTTGTCTACAATATTGTTATATTTTGTAGTCCGTATCATTTATGGACTAATTTATATTTATGGAATTTTTTTCATTCTTCATTACGAAATTATTATTTCGGAATTTATTTTTTTAAGAAAAATATTGTTAGCATTGAAAAAATTTATTCAATATTAAATTATCATTACAAATTTTATGGTTTGGTTGGTTACGGCTTTTCTGAATTCATTTTTTTTAGGAAAATTTTTGAGGTTGAATTTTTTTTTAAATATCTGAGTTCCAAGCAAAATATGTTTGAACGTTTTTCCTTCACTTTCTCTGACAAAAACTCAAAATTTACCCCGATTTTCCGTGACCAAAACTTAAAAATTCCCGAATTTCACTGACCACAATTCAAAAATAATGTTTCTCTTTCTTAGATCAAAACTTGCGAAGAAAGAAATATAAAATATTACCCATCCAAAATTTTTTTGAGTTTCGGTTTTCTCATTTTTGCAGAATATTTTCCGGATTTTATGAAATATTTGCATGTTTCCCTGACTTTCGCCAAATATTTAAAATTTTCACTGACAAATTTTCATTTCTATGGTTTGCAACTCAGTACAGGGTCATTTTGATCCATGTATATTGAGATATATTATCGTGAAACCTATAGTAACGAAAGAACTTGCGCTCCGAATCATGACGAATATTAATTTTTTACAAATAAGAACGAGTTTCTTTTTCTCTGCTAATATATTTATCATGAATTTTTTAGGGACTGAATTTGATTTTGGGGAGAAAAACTGAATATTAACACAGTATTTTAAATAAAACTCATATTATTACTGATCGCATTGAAAATGAGAAAAAACCCTGCTTTTTTTTTCTTTTGGTAAAGTACGCTCTGATTTTTAGTTTAAAAAAACAACAACAAAAAAACACTAAATATCGTCACGACTGAAGTTAAAAGACCCGGACGATACTGCGCACGTCTATCATCTTATTCAAGACGTCAGGTTGTGTATGGGTGCATACACCTTCTTCAAGAGAGCCTTATATGGTGGCTGTCATTCAACAGCGAAAACAATAAAACCAAGCGCGTCACTTTTGTGAACTCTACTGTATATGCATATATTTATATATGTGTGTGTGCGTATATATATAAATGCACTATATCTTTATACGTCCTGGAAAAAATAAGTAAACGGGAAACTCGCCCGAAGATATAAAATCTAGTCCTAGTTCTTGAGAGAGAGAGAGAGAGAATATACGGATTTCCCATACGTATAGGGAAGGGGAAGAGCGGAGAAAGATGCTCCGTATTTGCTTGAACTACTGCTGTTGACATTAAAGCCCGCGAATCAGTATGAGCTGTACTTTCGTTTTCCAATATCGATATTACTATTTGCTGTGAAAGATAAAAAAATGTATACTGTATATAGGGCACCAAGTTGTGAAAGAGATTGGTATCCCTTGAGCTTTCTCTTCAACGGATCCCATTTGCTCTCTCTCTCGCTAAGAAAAACTTGGATTTTTCAGGTATTTCGGAGAGAACATTTCATAGTTTGGTTGGGTATGAAATGAGGTGTATTTTTTCCAATGGGAAAAAATCAATATTCTTGAATTCTTGACAAGTTTCAATTATGCATGCGATGCTCTGATGAGATAAAAAAATTACCTCAGAAACTGCAAAATATTTGAGTTGTTTATTTTTAAGTGCAATTGCTTAAAATATAAGTTTTAAGTATTGACTTCTGAGAATTATTGGAACCATAGAATTGATTTGTTGACAGGATTGAGATTGAATTAAATGTGTTTTTTAGGTTTAAAATAATTATCGGTTCTGAGTGTATTGAAAGTAAACTTTATCGTCATAGAATAAATTTATAGTTGTTTATACAATATTATGCTAGACCTCTCGTCAATACACTTTTGTTCTGTGCTAAAACACTTTAGTCAGTTATTTTCATTAAAGTAAAACTGGTACGCCCCACCTCCCCCGAACCCGTAATTTCACGTAAAGCTAACCCGTGATATAAAATAACTAGTTCAAGTTATTTAGACCTTGCTTTTGAGAGTAGAAGTGAAAATTCACGGAATATATACGCCGTCGCAGCCATATGTAATAGCCTTACTACGGCATATGATGTCATGCTGATTTTCGGTCTATCACGTCAATATAACAGAATGATTCGTCATATAGCTGCTGCCAGCTCCTAAGGCATCCTTCTATATTATTTGCTAGCCAGTAGATGGAGTTGATGAACAATCATTTGAAAAAAATATATTTCTTGCATTCATTTTGAACTTAAACAACCCATGCTGGCATTGTTTACAATTGAGAATTCAATACTTCCATTGTGAATACAAATTTGTTAATAACTTGATTATTTTATTTTTATCAAAAAAAACAACAAAGAACACATGAAAAACTCAAGTTTTAATGTATGAATTCATGAAAAAATTACATCAAAAATACATTTTATTAGCTTCAAACTTCAAAAAAAAAAAAAAAAAAAAAATGCGCATGCATCTGCATAAAGAGAAGCACCACGGGTAACACGCTGGGAAATTATGGCCAGGTGACTAGTTAAATAAAATTCAACAAACTTTACATACTTTCCAAAAACTGACAAATAAAGAGCTATTTATATTCTAGAAATGAATTTTGTCCAGTAAAGTTTCCGGTTAGCTGAACAAATCTTCGTTTTGATCTCCGTTGGAAAGACTATGACATTCCTTTCAAATCAGCATGTGAATACGCATATAAATATTGTCCCAGCCGGGGGGGGGGGAAAGAGTTATAGGGGCATAGATGGCCATCGCGCAGAATTCCGACGCAGTTTGTAAGCGATCCCCTACCTCAGGTTACCTTTTTGTTCGCCATTTGAATGCAGCGGGTATGGACTGTTGGGAGCGCCATGTGCTATGAGGGGAAACCTATCATTACGAGCTGAATACTCGCACCGAACAGCAGCAGCAGCAGCAGCAGAACCAAGCAACCTGCATCCAGAGGCAGTTCACGCAGAGAGCCAGTATCTCTCTCTGTCCACCGCACACGGCAGGACCAAAAGAGAAATACATAAAATAAATAAATAAATAAGAAAAGGAACGACGGACGTTTTTGCCGGAGCAGTCGGAAGATCTTTTCGCTCCACATGACTCCTACAAAGGATTTATTGAACATCCTCGTGTGGTTGTATTTATCACTCGTTGGGGTTTCTGCAACGGGAACAGGTAAGTCTCTAAGAAAAATTCACTTCGCGTATGTAACTTTTTGCAAATGGAAAATGAGTTGCACGAGTGCATTTTTAGGTCATTCCTTTCCATAAAATTTTCGGGAAATAATTCCATTTCTAAATGAAAAACAATGAGAGTGAGAATTATATTACGACAAAAACAAAGTGTTCGAATATCATAAAAATTTTGGAAATCCATGATATGATATTTATTAACATGTATGGCATTATTTAAGAAGAAAATTCAAAAAGACAAATACTATGACGAATTTAATTGTTTTACGCCAAGGATATGATTTATGCAAACTATAAGTTTCTTGGTGACGTGTGAAATCGAATTTCGTGTTGACAGCTGTTTTGAATATTTAAAAAATTTATGAGTAAAAAACAATCAGGTACCGGAAAAAATAACCGGAAAAACAAGATTCGATATTGCAAGCAAAATTCCTAGAGCAATTCTTGAAAAAATTCAGTTTAAATAATTATTCGTGATAAGTATTTTGATGGTAACTTTAAAATTTAGTTTTATACTTAGTATAACTTTTGCACTAAGTAATCAAATTCGCATTGACATCAAGACTTATTATACATTGCCTATTTGCCTATTTTTTAACATTTTAAGTATTAGTAGAAATTTGAGCACAAATAATTATTAACTTAAATAACAAAATTAAATACTTTCTCATTTCAACATAAAAAAACAACATAAAAGTAGCATATTTTTCGGTAAAATATTGCAGCGTCAGTAGTTTTCCCATGTACTTTTCGCATATTATACGCAAGGCTCATAATAGCCAATAATGCCCTCAGTGTATAATCATAATTAGAAACTTTTGATGACGGCATATCCAATCAACTTTCATTTTGACAGCTGTTTAGTGCGTTCGGAAAATAAATGTATTAAAAAAGTGATTTACCGAAACAAATGACGCAAAATTATCATTCGATATCTAAAATAATATCTTCAGAGTCAATCAAGAAACTTTATTTTAAATAAATTTTCTTCATAAGTATTTTTGATAGTAACTTTTCCATACGTGAGTAGTTACTTTTACAGGCAGAATGCCATGTAGAAAAGTTTATAATGCCGTCAAGACCTGTAATACTTGCTATATTTTTGTAACACTTTAAGTAGCAGTTAAAACGTTCATAAGTGCCAGCAAAATAAAATGGTTTTCTATTTCAAAGCAATAAAACCAATGTAAAAGAGAATGTATTTTTTGGGTGAATATTAGAGCGTTTGTAATTTTCTATGCTCTCCCATGTCTCTCATACGTGATATTTATATTCAATAATGTTAGAGGGAAATATTTATCATTAGAAATGAAAAAAAATCTGTTAGTGTTAGTAACGATGCCCTACATTTTTTTCATTGAATTTTTGGATATATCAGAAGTATTCGAAACACTAGAAAATTACCAAAGCAGAAAAAATAAGATATTGTGCTCAGAAACGGGGAAAACCGCTTTGAGTGTTAATCTATTCTTTCATTGAAGTATTTGCAATTTTTTAAAATAAAAATAGTCATATAGATTATACAATGCCGAACTTTCATAATAGTGTAAAAAATATTTTTTCATTATTCGCATTTCTGCTCATTATTTTTTTGTTTTTTGTGTCTATTTAAAATATTTTCACATTAAGTAGAGATATAGATAGCTTTTTTCACTGCCCAATATATCAAGGAAACAGATAATTTCACAATACAGAATTCTTCCACTCAGCAATAACGAACATAAAATAAAACGGTAGTAGCATACAAGGACTGTGTAAATATTAATTGAAGTTATGCAGAAAACTGGAAATATGAAGAGACGCTGATTTCATGCGATAAAAGAAATAGATACAGATATATAGAGGTATCAGATTCTCTTATGCAGCAGCATCTCTAAATATCACCAGCTATCTGCATATATCTTTTATTAACAAGTGGAGAGAACATATTTATCTACTAAAATTATTTCGTTCGTTTAATGATCGTCTCAAGTAATGTCTGACGTACCTGTGACGTTTTCCTTTAATACCTTCAGTATTAATGCTAATACGAAAATGACTCATTTTATATCCAGCTATTCATCTATAACGATTGCATTGCAGCAGACATTCATAATAATAAGTATAACTTATCAAGCAACACGATAGAGTTTTATAAGATTTATTAGCGTAAAATATGACTTGGTAAACACAACGCGCGTATCCTACTAAAGAGATATGGCTACTAATTAACTCTCGGGCAAGCACGCTCATTTTTCTCTAAAATCGAGAGTAATGTGCTTCAGTTCATTACTTTCAAACTCAATAACTATAAATATGCAGTTATTCTCAAATTACAGTGATAATTTTAACGCTTTACTTTTATAAATTTCCTAAAAGAGACTTAGGGTCTCGGAGTTATTGAACGATTCCACCAAATATTTACTTGGAGCGTCGGTTCTTCAAATTTTAATGACAACGAGTTTGAACTCATTTATTAGGACATCAAGTCAAGCCATTCTTCCACGTAATATATGCCTCGGAAGCCGTTTTCCCTTTTTTTTTAAGTATTATGATATCTTGCTTAAATCTGTGGATGGGAGAAGTAAGAAAAAAAATAAGATATTAGACATCTCCATAGCCATAACTGCTCTTTTCCCTTAAAGGGAAGTGTGTTATCTGCCTACGATTCCGACCAAATAATGCTCTTGGAAGGAGTTTCGGGGCTCGAGCGAGGAGAGAAGAATAACCATTATGAGGAAAGAGATTGTGAAAAGGAGCGATGAAGCCTCCTTTTTGGCTGGTTTTACTCCCATTTGAAATTGTTCACCGAACTTTCCGCAGCTGTCGTTTTCCATCTTCTACATCTCAGCTTTACATCTTTTCCATTTCCACCCTCCTTGAGATCATTCATCCTTTTCCCTTTATCATCATCACCACAGCGTACTTCAAACTCTTCTAGACAATCTTCCCCTCAATATTACCACACATGCACAAATCTGTTTCATCATTTTTTTACCTTTTCTTCTTCTTATTATTATTATTGCTTTCCTTGTCAAAACAGATAGACGATGGTTCGATAGATACCCTTCTACCGATTCTACCTGAATATAAAAGCAATAACAAAATCGCCCCCTTTTCCTAGAGCTGGTATCGATGGATACATACAGTTGGAGCTGCGTTTCGCCGAATTTTAGGGATGGGTCTGCGAAGAGTAATAATTTATGTAAAAAAAAAGGAGAAAAAAGTCTTACTCATTCATCCATCTTTCGTAGAAAACGCATTTTGATTGAACACCAAGGAAAGTACTTTTAATGCGTTATTGATTCTCTTCGAAAAATATTCTTAAATATATATATGTATCTCTAGAGAAGTCCTAACGCATATTTAATTGCAAATGTTGTTGTATTGGGGTCCATGGGTTTCTTTTTCTTTTCTTTTTTTTCTGAGAGTTGTTTGTTATTCGTTAATGCACGGAACTGTCATCTCTGAGTGATTCATTTCCATTAGTGATGTTTTAAAATTTAAGAAGTCTTCGAATGCAAATGGAACATTTCGTTATCTAAGGCTAGTGCTAGTACCTCCCGAATTCGTAGAGAATTAAATAGGTGTTTTAAAACTATGTGAAATTGTGTAGAGACGGTGCCATAGTTACGACCGCAAATTTTATCTGGATACGGTCTACAGCTCGTTCACAGATATGCAGTCGGCGTTATAATGATCACCGTCAGCTGGGATAACTTCCCTCAGTTTTAATATAAATACAAATACTACGCCACAACAGGCAAATTGCCCAACGAGGTGGCTGACGTAAGAACATCATGGATCCCCGAGCCATTTTTTGGAGGCCCTACCTACTACTGCTACACCACACATTGTTATTATAAACATTTAAGCTTTGTGGAAAAAATGAATTTCAAATTCGAATTTCGAAGAAAACGAAGGAGAAAGAAAAAAAGTCGACCTAACTAGTGGTTTCACTGCAATATACATTAATATACACAGAAAACAACTAAACAGAGTATAAAGCTCCAAGCACGTATGGGGTCATTCAAGTATTACGTCAGTATCGATGAGGAGGGCGTTTCCGATTTGCTGACTTTTGACAAGGGGGAACGGGGGAGTTTGGATGATGCTTACGTCATCAATTACTCTTTATAAAAATATGTAATATCCTTAATGGCAACTTATTTTCGGTGTGCGAAAAACGAGTAAAACGTTTCACTAGTTTGTGGACACCTGAACTAACATTCTACCGTTGCTAACTCCCCTACAGATCCACTTTGGTGATCTCTAAATGTTTCGCGGATTCAAGTTCTCTGGACCTGTCCCGCGCGTTGTACAAGTCATCCGTAGTTATGTCGCGGATCACTTGAGTAATCTGGGAATGTACCACGGGTAAGTTACTTGAGTGATGTAGAACAGCACTGGGGGCTGCGCTAGTGCTCTAAAACTGTGACACATGTCACTCAAGAGATCTCTAAGATGTGCCACGGATCACTTAAGTGTTCTGAAACTGTGTCGCGGGTCACTAAAGAGTGATCCGTGTATGTGCCACGGACCACTTGAATGATCTGAAATTGTGCCACGTGGAACTTGAGCTTGCAAATGTGCCACTTAGTTCATTTTTACAAAATTGGGTTTGGGGGGGGGGGGCGGCAAGCCATATCAGATAACCTTCAGGGCACATTTGGTCCACGGATCAAGGGTTTATCACATATGGCTTAAATGGTGGGTCCCAATGAATTTCTTAAAAAGAAATTTTGAAAGTTCTTACCCTTCAAATAACATCGAAATTAACATAATTTGATTATAATAACACATATAAAGATATTTTCCTTTGAAATTTTGTTTTTTTCGAATATTTTTGCATTAAAATAATACATTTTTGATTGTCTGGGGGGACGAGAGTACAAAGACGCCCCCCGCTCGAACTTATCTGATCCCACCAATCTGTAAAGACACAAATATAGTTAATGATTTTTACTGAGTAGGTAAAGGATGTGGGAGTTTCGGCTTTGAGGATACTTTCTTCAGAGATTCAGTAGAACAACAATGGTGGGAGTAAAAGAAATGTGATGAAAGAACATGTTTAGTATTTGCTATAAAGAAAGAACAGATCGGATGATCTGGTATTTCAAGTTCTGCATAAGATGTAGTGAAACCTCGGTATACATAACGTCAGCCTTTGTTTTACAGATTCATGCAGCCATTACCCCTGATGTGATGGGTGTGGGTTGCTATCTCTTACGACAGTAAGTCGCCATAGTCATCTTGCGTACATTTAACAGTTCAACGATATGTTGATGACATCCTGCGGCCGGTCGCGTTACACTTTATGACACGTCATCCTGGGGCAATTTTCCAGCAAGATGATGCCATGCGAAATATGGCTCGCATATCTCTGGACTGCATCCGTTCTATTGATAATCTTCCTTGGTCAACAAAAAAACCGGACCATTCGCCAATCGAACATGTATGGGATATGGTAAGCCACCAGATTTTCGGGCACCCCAAAATTTTTCAGATCTGGAGCAACAATAGAGCTAACCATTGATGGGTCAATCTTTGAATTTTTAATCATTTCATTATCTGTGTGTATGAGCTTCACACATATTTAATTTCAATAAAAGCTGTCACTTCATTCACGGTACGTCGTTTTTTTTTCAAAAGAGTGTATATTAGACATCCATATTTTTTATGGGCTTCTTTCCTTATGGCGTCTGTGTTTCTATTTGTATTTATAATGTATCCGAATCATACAAATATTGGTTTATTCTCATACGATCAGAGAATGATCACATAAATAGTATTTTTCTATTCAAAAATATATATAAGTTCATTATTTGCCTCTAAAATGTCCAATTGTGCTAATCGAAATTATTCCGACACTGAAATGCATATTTCGGAAAAAAAGTTTCATTTCATGTTTAATTTCGATAAAAATGCAAAATGAATTGATAGAAAGGAATTTTATCAGTAATCCGACGAAAAAAAAAACCAAAAAGAAAAACTGAAGACACACATGAAGTGTTCAAAAATTTCAACGGTATGAATAGGATGGACCATGAATTATTAGTACACCGTCAATTGACTGCTTCTACAAGGGAACACCATTATTTTGGTAAGGGACAATTCTAGGTTATGGTGCTGCAGGGAATTTTTCTCTAATAGGGTTGTTAATAAATGGAATAGCTTACCCCCGGAGGTAGTAAATTGTAACACAATTGACACGTTTGAAAAAGAAATACGATAAACATGATGGGTTAAATCGAGAAGCTATCCATACTCAGAATAAGACAACCATAAATATATTTTATAGGCATTGCATAATATTTTATCATGTATATATATTGTTTATAGTTTTTGTAATTGCATTTTTAATTGGGTTGCCGTATTTTAGAGAAATATGTAACATCCATATTTGTTATGGGCATCTTTTCCGTCAGCCACCTCGTTGGACATTTTGCCTGTTGTGCCCTTGTATTTGTATAACTAATCACAAAGCATTGAAGTGTGGTGATCGTAGATCCTTGTGTGCAATTTGCAAAGTAAGTAAACCTACTACGAAGGAGTAACCAGAAAAATGAATTGTAACACACTGTAAAATAAATTCATTTGATTACATCTTACGATCTAAATACAGATGAGTAAGTTGGACGACTGGAACTAATGTTTCAGGTGCATGTTTTCGTATTATAAGAAACATAAGGTAACAATAAAAACAACTATTTTAACAAGAACCACATCATGAGAAAAATTTCTCGTCATTTCTTAAACCAAAATTACGCAAACTCCAACATTTTTCCAAACAATCAAAGGAAGAAAAATTGTTAAAAACGGTAAATTTCTCTGCAGATCATTCCTTTTTTTTTACTACATTAATGATGGGAATGTTACAAAAATACGCCGAAAGAAAAAGATAGTCAGAATATACGAGGAGAAAAAGAACTAACTTAAAATATATTAAAACAAAAAGAGAAACGTCGTTTTATAGTTCAAGCCTTTAACATCTCTCTTGCACGCGATACTCCGTTTTTGTTCTCTCATAAATTCATGAGAACAAACATATGAACTGTTGACAATTTAGTTCCAAATACCCAAGTTCTCTCTCTTAAAAACGAGAAAATTCCAGGACAGTTTCATAAAATAGCTGAAACAGCAGCAGAAAAAAGAGCGGTCTTGTAATTTTGTTCTTTTTCTAGGAATTTTGAGCGGAATAATTTTTATCGTGTTTTACCGGATGTTCACTATTTTCCAAGGTTTTTTCTCTCTCATTTTTTCCCCCATGAAAAAGGGTAAAGTGCATAACACGTTTTAATATTGTTTTCGTGGATCCGTATCAGATGCTTTTTCCTTCTCTTTTTATTGCTTCGGTTGAAAAGCTTTGCTTCGTGTTTTATCAGTCGGAATCCTTTAAATATGGAATTATTTCGGAATAGAAAAATTCTTTCGAGCATGTATTTTGAGTGAAAAATATATTTATTAAATGGAATATATTTTCCATCAGTTATATTATATTACCCGTATTTAAATGTCAGGTTTTCTACATTTTGAATGATCGATACGAAACTATTGTGAATCTAAGATTTCTTTTTGATCCATTTCAGTCAAATTAATTACAGTAAAATCCCGTTATAACAAACTTCGATGGACTGATGAAATCAATTTATTATAACAAATTTTCGTTATAAAGGAATTACTGGTTTTTTTATGAAGTTTAACATCCGTTGTAGCGAAATTCGATTCTAAGGAAAAAAAAACATTACCTTTACATTTTACGTATTTCCGTTCTAGATAATAAAAATAATATGTAGTTAAGTTTCAAAAATAACCAAAAGCAACTCAAATTAATTTGGCTTTGAATATTTTTTTAAGTTTCACTTAATATTTTTGAAGGAAATAATCCGTATATTTTTATTTTGTACAAGTATTGTGGAAACCGAGGAAACAACAAATTTTCACACTTGCGGAAACAATAGAATAATCTGAAAGGTTATTCTGAGCTGAGTTTCCAAACTAGCTAAGCCTTCGGGTGCTGTATTCCCAAAATTTTAATTCTGTTTCTATGTGCATTTCAAGTTCGTTTCGGACTAGAATGAAGGCTAACACGGGAAAAATAAGAATCAATAACTTTTTTTCTGACTTGTAATGGTAAATTTGGTTTGTAAAAACTCTCATTAGTCATCGTTTGTGTTTGGAGTGTGTTTCGAAAGAGTTTTTCTCTCTTGTGTAATGTGGCTCGAATACTGTTTGCTTCTCTCAATATCTCTCGAAAAGGTTTGTTTTGTTCCATTGCAGTCTGAGAACTCCCAGAGGTCAGGCACGTCTGTTGTATAAGAATCAATTTCTTATAAATGGGAAAAACTTGCACATTTCAAGAAATTATATTTCATTTGGGTGGCAAGGCTCTTATCACCTATAATTTGCATTTTGAGTTTGTCTCAAAAATGTTTATCTTTTCCAAATGCGGCTCAAAACGCTTTCTTTAGAAAAAAGTTACATTTAGTCATTTTCTTTTCTCGAGGGCCAATTCCATAGTTAGCAATAGTTTGTTGTCGATTCCGAATGGCAGAGCTCAACAATTTTCTTTTTTCACGTGTCTGGTCAAGAAATTCATGTTCTGAACCTGGGATTATCGACTCATGGTCCAATAGTCACACTGGGCCCTCGTGGCCCACTGATCATTTTCATTCAGGAAAATGGCTGAAAACAACGGAAAACAGTTAATTCTAGAACAGTGAAATAACAAATAATTTTGGAATCGATACAGAAAGAATTTCGGAATTCACGAAGGAAATCATTGTATAATTAAAAAAAAAAGAAATAATTCCTGAAAAAATTGATGAAAATTAAGAATTAATTAAAAAAATTTTGAAACAATTAATTTTACAACTAATGAAAAGAAAAACTCATAACTCAATGAAAGAGATAATTTCGTAATTTTTGAAAGATACTATTTTTCACAATCAATAAAAAAAATATTTGCATAATTATTGAAATGATTTCCATATATCTTGAGAAGGAAAATAATTTCAGAATTACCGAAATAAATAATTAAGAATCATTTAAAGTGATTCCAGATTAAAAATAAACTCAGAATTAATTTAATAAGTAATTAAAAGCTTTTTTTAGAATTAGTGAAAAAAAAATTACAGAACTAAACGAAATTGATAATTAATATAAGAAATAATTTCAGAATAAATAAAAGTTTTGAAATAAATTTTGTCTCCGTTTAACTCGGAGCCTCATCGATCCATTCTATTAAGATGATACCAAATTACACGAGTTAGTGTCCCGTTGACTTTGTGGGTAGTTTAAATTTGGTACGACGTGTCTATGTCTAAAAGGTTGAAACCCCTGTTCTAAATTCTCGGTGGGGGATTTCCTGCTTTAGCAATGCTTTCTGTAGTCAGTTACCATCGTTTCTGTTGTACCTCCGTGTGCGCTTAGACGTCTCTCTGAGACGTGAAGCGGAATGTGTTTGGTCCTTCAATATGTTAATGTATTTCAGTGTCTGGAGAGATTCTGATAAAACTATTCTGGTATCGAACTCGGTATAGGAGTAGTCGAGTATCTTCTGAATCTCAGTTACGGCATGCAAAAATTTAGGTATAGCATTGTACGGCAGGATAAAAAAGTAGATTTCGTGATGTTGTTCATATGCCTGTCTTTTTCCATAAAATCAGCAAACTTTAGTCAAAAAACATTGTCGCTATTAAATTTTTATCGTATTGACGGCATATAATTTCACATATTCTTGAGCACCGATTCGCGATGATTGGCCTGAATTTATACTTAGTTTTTGCACCAATGAATGATGGTCGGTTGTAACATATTTCGAATTTTTTTGGTTTGAAATTTTTTTTTTATTCCTCCGCATCAGCCGTCATGCCGCCAAACTCGAGGGACACTAGGTTTTTCACTGTTGTGAGTCTGGACCGTTCTCGGCATGGGGGGGAACAGCGATTATGAAATTTAATAATAATCATTAGAGCATGCACTCAGAAAATTCAATGGATTTTTATTCTAAAGATAATTAAGGATTTTCCAGAATCTGTGGTTCGTATTTCCTGGCATGCTGGTATCCTAGCCGTTTCTCGGCATGCCAGCTCATGCTGGGGAATAGGATAACAATTTTATGTTGCAATTTTGTCAATAATTAATTTTTACCGTGCCATGTGCATTGGACGTTCTTAGAACCATTTTTGTTTCTCGCTAGAATCATTTTTCTTATGGTGTGCAATGTATATCATTAAGATTTCATGCTGAATTGCCCGCTGTTTTCTTCTCTAGAATCTATGAATAGAGATATTTTAATTAGAATCACCAATTTTTATCAGAATATATTCCATATAGAGAATTTAATCCTATTTAATCAAGGAATGAAAATCTACCGTGGGAATATGGCATGGAAAAATAATATTATATATAAAAAACACCGAGATGCATCTTTGTTCTTATGAATATTCATATATCGAGTTATCTCTTCGTGTTATAATGAGAATGATATTCAGGATATCTAATGCTTATAGAGAGAAAAAAAATAAAATCAATTAAGATCCGTTGAACAAACAAACATTCCGAACATTATCGAGTTCTCAACAGAACCATATCCATCGATCCGAGAGCATATATACCGTATAAGATGGAAATTAAATGTATTCTATTCCTGACATAACATTTCGTAAGGAATTTCCCTTAAATATATAACGACGCAAATAATTACAACGTATATAATATTATTTCAGATGATCCTGCGAAAACAAAGATAGCAATAAATCAACGTATCGCAACAATCTCTGTATGTACGCGTTTTGTATGTATGAATGTGAAATGAATCATTCCTTAGTGAACAAAAGCTTTATCTCTTTAGATTTCACATAATTACATCAAAGCAAAATTAATTATTCTTGAAACTATTTATTTTGTTCTCCACCATCGTCTGTTTCGAGAACCGAGTGTGTGTGTAAAGTTACGCATATGTACCGGTGGCGTGGTAAAGAACGAGAGAGAGAGGATTCGGTGGGAAAATTAATTCGGGAAAACTGCACCACCCTGTACCACCACCATCATCATCATACATTTTGTAGAGGCTTTCCGCAAGCCCAGGCCCTTGGTCTGGGTTGTAGATATCATCGCGAAGAAACTTTTGTAATCCTCAATTTCCGCAAGAGATGAATGAGTTAGAGGAGAACAAAAAAATGTATAGTAAAAGTAACTTCCGTACTGTGTCGGGAGAGAAAGAGAGAGTGAAATACTTTTATACTTCGATAAATTAATTTTTCCTTGCAGAAATTAGAAACATCTATGCTTCTTCTGTAAGGTAGGAAAAAAATATCCTTTTTTTTTTCTTTGGATTTGGGGGGGAAGAAACGTATATGTATTAGTGAATGTTGATGTCTTTAGTTCCGCCAAGTTTCTGGAATTATTCGTGCGCGAAATATTTCCGGAACGCTTTCGTATTTTAAATCTTTTCCGCGTTTTGGAAAAAGACGTTATTGAGGAAAAGATCAGACGTTATCTAAATTGGCTGAATGGGAAATAGGTTTTTTTTTTCAAATGTGTATAATGTGGTTTCCATGAAGAGAATCCGAAAGATACAATAATTCTACGTAAAATATTAAAAATGACCATAAAAAAAGAGAGGGAAATGCACGGCGACTGATTTTAGAACCCTGAAATTAATAAGAGCAATAAGAAGAATATTTATATACAGTGTCACATTAGCACAACTTGAATTCACAAAATTTGTGCTTTTGTGGATCGAAATAAAATTTATCCCGTATCTATTTTAAGAAAAATACGCCGAGATATTGATGATGGAAATAATTGATTTCTACTAAATGGTTCCAATTGAGTGATCTAGAATTGTGACGCAGATCACTCATCTGTGGGTATGCCGTGGGTCGCTCAAATGATTTGGAAATGTGTCGTAGATAATTTAAATGATTTGGAAATGTGTCGTAGATAATTTAAATGATTTGGAAATGTGTCGTAGATTATTTAAATGATTTGGAAATGTGTCGTAGATTATTTAAATGATTTGGAAATGTGTCGTAGATAATTTAAATGATTTGGAAATGTGTCGTAGATAATTTAAATGATTTGGAAATGTGTCGTAGATAATTTAAATGATTTGGAAATGTGTCGTAGATAATTTAAATGATTTGGAAATGTGTCGTAGATAATTTAAATGATTTGGAAATGTGTCGTAGATAATTTAAATGATTTGGAAATGTCTCACGGGAAACTTAATGATGTTGCAATTGTACCACGGGCCCCTTTAAGTTCTTTTGAATTGTGCCGCGGGTCACTCAAGTGATCTGGAAAATATTTCGTGGGCCACTCAAGTGATGTGGAAAATGAACCGCATGTCACCTGAAGTGGTTTAGTTCCGTTTTACAAAATAAAGTTTGAAGTCATGGGCAACATCAGATGACTCCGTTGGCTACATTTGGCACGTGGGCCATGGATTGTGTATGTATAATATAGATCATCGATATATCGGTATTTTTGTATGTTAATAATTAATTTTTATATTGGATTGTGTCAACACCAGCTCTAGACGTCTGGGGTTACTAAAGGCTGGTGTTTGGTTGAGTATGTTAGTGTAAAATAAGAAAGATCTTCAGTATCTCTCATCTGATGTAAAATATTATACATCCAATTTTGAAGCTGTTCATTTTGGCCTTTAGTCCGTTTTTATAGCGTTCCTTTGTTTTTTTAAAAGTTATCTTTAAATTTCTGGCAGAACCTGGAATGCATCCAACAATTTTCGATAGAAACCTATGGGAAATTCAACTAACAAAAGAAGTGATTCCTTAACGACTAATCTTCATTAGCCGAAGTATCACTATAGTGACATTTTCAACCAAAAAGACGCATAATAGACTTTGCGTATCCACAAATTCTTATTCGGGGACGGGTGAGTCTTTACTGACAGAAAATGTATTGTAATTTCCTTTCCATGCTCAGAGCAGTGAATAGAAGTGGAGGCTTTTGGAGGATAAAAGCATTCCCACTGGGTTCTATAAATAACGTTATACGCAAACTTTGGCGTAATTCGGTAAAAGTCAACGTTTGAATCAAAGTGATGAAGAAGGAGATGATGATGATGCTGAAGTTGAGAATGGAATCCAGTTTTATACAGCGAAGGAGCCAGGAATGGACGCGCGCTTGCGTGGTCGGGACTTCAATACCATTAATGTAAACAGACTTTGCTAAGGGACAATACGCGACTTTATAAGACTTGACTTTAGCACCCGGGACGGGAGGAAATTGCATCTGGAATCTGTTTACATTCGAAACGCAAACGCTTACAAATCGATTCTCCTGTCTGGAACCATGGAAGTGTTCTTCTCTGGACTTCGAGTAATAACAGCAGTGGGTGGAGAAGAACAACTGAAAAAACATGGCGAACTTTGATACTTTTTTTGTCACTGGAGAGGAAAAATAACAAACTCTGAACCTTATGAACACACTATGAATATACTTCTGCTTGGAGAATGTCATTTCATGATGTTTTCTTCCCGTGAAATTTTGATTCATAATGAAATAATCTAATAATCTGAAATAATATAAATAATCTTTTCATTTTTTCCCACTGGAATAAAGATTTCCCACGAAATTATTGTCGGCAAAATTAAAAAAAAAATGATCAGGAAAGTTATAGAAAAAAAACTGTAATCAGGAAAATTAAACATGAGAACATCGTTAGGATAACTACAAAATTGGTTATTGTCAGGAAAATTGTAAGATAAATTATTTTCGTGAAAATTACGAAAAATATCAGGAAAATTATAAAAAAAAAACAAGCGAAACATTGCGAAAGATTATGCTAATGAATTTCAAGGGATAAAATAATGCATTTGATTAATTTATTGCACAATAAATACAGAATATATGAAGAAATATAACCGTCTATGTGAAAAAGAAAATATGTTTTTTTAAATAGTTCAACTTATCATGCATTTACAAATACGTAAGAAAAACAATATAATGTTTTTCGAAAATGTTTTCGAACCATCATCAGATATTTTTCCCAATACCAATTTCAATACAAGGAATACATTCATATTTATTAAGCCGAAAAACAATTTATTCAACATACATAGCAAAATAATGCAAATGGATTGTCGAAACATATTTGAGTTTGAGAAATGATTCGAAAAAAAAAAAAAAAATAAATGGAAACAGAGTATTATAAATAAATACTACAGCAAATTTATTCGAAATCCTTCATGAATATCTTTTTTTGTAATAGCTACTTTTTTCAAATATCAGAATATTAATGTATTATAAAAACTAATTTACTTATGACATCGAATATTTTGAGCGAACAATAAATAGTTTATTTCAATGGTTGCAAGAGGGAAAAACAATGTGGGCTTTTGAATTATTCTAGATGCAAAAATTGATATAGAAACTTTTCTTCTGGAAAATAATTCTCAATTTTCGTAATGCAAAGTAATATAAACGAAACACCGTATCGAAAATAATTAGGAAAATAGTTTTAGAAATAATGAAAAGTAGAACAAATAAACGACTGGAAAAAAATTCCATTCGTATAATTTCGATGATATCTGAACGAACGTAAAATATTTTTCTAGCAAACGTATCGTACTGATTGCAAAATTATGCTTGAATATTTCCGAGATTCTCTCTCTCATTGACATTTTACTATTATACATTTATGTTGTTCCTTCAAATAAGATTTCTAGATTTAGGATTTCTGATCATTGATAAATTTTGTCGCACCACGGTCATTTTCTGCACACGAGGGTTAATTTGATCCCGGGACCTATAATTTATTGCCGATTCCGAACGGCAGCTTTTTTTTAATACTCACTGAGGGGTTGGTGCTCTAATCCCTCGGTGTGGGACTCCTTGCGGTAGCAATCTTTTTCTGTGGTCGCTTCGCCATTTCTGGTGTACCCCTGTGTCAAGAAAGTTTCTGAGAAGGACGAACCCCGGGTATGAAACTTGTGACACCTATAAACATTCTTTGGTACTTTAGGGCGAGTATCTTATAGACCTGGGTTACCACGCCCCTAGGATTTCTGATAAGACTTCTTTCATCAGAGAACATGTATAAAAAGTGTCGAGATTATGATAAAAAATTTTATATTTTTGATTATTCAGATTTGATAAATAGATAGAAACTTGAAATCAGTATTTTTATAAAATTTAGATTTTTGTCGTCAATGCATTATATTTACATGACAAATATAATTCAATGGAAAATTATATGAAATAGGTGGGTAGCATGAAATAGTTTTCTTCATTATTTTGTGAATCTCTTAAGTACGTCCTGTATGTCCAAATGCAGCCTTTATCTCATCAACCGTTCGCCGTGAAGGTATGGTTCTAACTTAAAAAAAATGCTCAAAATATGTTCAAAAATCACTCTGTACCAGTTTCGAGAGTCAAAATACAGTGTTTTTATACAGTGCCCGTCTTTTAACTTCGTGTTAGAAAGCTTTTGGCCTATCTTCCCCGAGGACAACAAAAAAAAAATCCACTTTTTCAAGTCTAATATTGGCTGAGATATTTGACTTCAAAAAACGGAGAAGGGTTGGGAAAGAACAGCATAAATTATGGAGAGAAGTGTTGTCCGTTAGTTTACGCTGTTCTTTACTCCGATTTGCAATTCAAACATCTCAGCGAATATTGCACTGAGGAACATGGAATTTTTTCAGTTGGCCTCAAGCGATACGGGGGTATGAACTTTCTAATTCAAAATTGGAACACGGGAGACCGTTTAAAAATTTAGATTTTTGTTATTTCATGACACTATGTTTTTACTCTTAAAACTGGTACAGAGTGATTTCTGAACACATTTGGAGCATTTTTTAAGCTAGAACTTTGCCTCTACGACGAACGGTACATGAGATAAAGGCAGAATTAGGACTTACAGGACACCCTGTATAATGAGTCTATGACAATAACAAATAAAAAGTTATACAGATTTTTAATGTTGCTGTTGTTGTTGTTGTTGTTTCTGGTGGTGTGGTATCATAGTTCATTTACAAATGTCAGAAATGCAAACTTCATTTTGTGCTTTAGAACAGTCAAGTTGGGTCAGAGAGAACTAGACACCTAGACAAACATTTTATTCCAAGACTATTCTCTTTTATGAACCAAAATTTTGACATGTAGATGAAATATTTATCTTCATGTGGTACAGGAGATGGTATAAAGTCCAACTCAGATGACATCTATAGTATTCTATATAGGCCGAAACTCTAACCATCTTTGAAAATTTGGCGTCCCATCAAACAGGAAAAAATCGCTGAAAAGACTTTTCAGCACAACATAATAAAGTGAAACTTTATATGAAGTGAAACTGTTTTGATGTATATCGTGTTTGGTTTCAAATGATTGAATACACTCTTCTCCAATACTTGCTATAGAATTTTGAAAATTTGTCCGAGTGAATTTCTGGGAATTGAAATCATCCTCTATAGCAGGCTTATTGATGATGGTGGCAATCGAGTAAAGCCCACTGTAGATTTTACGTGCGCAACCCATGGCTAGCGGGTTAAATGTTGTCCTTGGAGTCAACATGGCACATGTCTCAAACCTAATTTTATAAAAATAAACTAAGCTATGCATATAAAGATCACTTTAGTGACCATCAGTGCATTTTAAAATAACTTAAGTGACCCGTGGCACATTTACAGATATTTTAAGTGACCCGCGGTGCAGTTATTTATAACTTATATGACCAACGGATATCCATATCACTTGAGTGACCCGCAATTTAGTTCCAGACCACTAAAGCGGCTTACTGCATATTTCCCAGATGATTTAAGTGGCCCGGGGCACTTTTCCAGTTCAACTAAGAGGCCCACGATACCTTTTCAAAAAAATAAATGGTCCACACTCTCATAAAGGTTGAGCACCTTTGCTGTAGGTTATCATGAGCGGCTTTTTGAAGTACGCAGTTTATCAATGTTTTATCCCTATTTCCCATACGGCTCAAAGGGCTGCTACTATTACTACTTTACCACACACCAACTCCGATCGCATCGCCATACAGCAATTTTGATATCGAACGAGTTGGGTTGGAAATAAAGGCGCCATCTATCGGTGGCTAATGAGGGGAAAAACCTGTTATTTGTGATTTTTCCCTAAGAAAAAATCTGCGTACCTGACGGCAACCTTCACGGTGATAGACGAGCATCTTACTACTGCAACTATCGAAACCATAGCATCATCTATATTCCTCTGCGGAACTTCAAATGAATTGGTACATGTTGAAATGTGCGTGTCCGAATTGTGAACCTAAATATGAGGTTTGTTTCTGTTTAATGCATGTTATTGTGTTGTCACATATTTTTCGAACTACGAGTGAGGTGTAATGATTGAATATTTGTACCGTTGTAGACCTGCTGCTCGCTGAGGTGAGACTTTGTATGGTCTATAGAGATCGGCTCGCATTCGCGCCTCAAAGTTTGTAACCACAAAAAATCAACTTCAACCGACCACCCCTGTGGTGAACGGGGGGGGGGGGGTTCGAACCCGTGGCATCTCACCACTGCAGCCTTCCGGCTCTTACCTACGGAATGGGCCATGGAGTACAAAACCATTCATTATCAATGCTCCTGAAGGCAGAGCAAAATCGAGGTACTCCATATTACTCGACTACACCGTAATCCCCCAACAATGCCTGCATTTAAATTTTATTACGGTCGTTTTAAATGAGTCTCCCTCCCTATCATTTCAGTGTGAAAAATTCCGGAGCCATTCCGTTTAATCTGATTGTAAAGAATATACTCTTTCCACGTTTATACGCCTTTTCTGAAGTGTCTCACAGGCGAAAGTCTCTACGCGTGCGACCGTATTCTTATTCAAGGAAAATATCAGTAAACATGTTCTTTGGCAAATAGGGTAAAAAAAAAAAAAATCTCTAGAGGATAGAGATAAAAAAAAGGAGCAATAATAAAAACTATCTAGAGCAAGGATATCGTGAATAGCTAACGTTACTTTGTGTTGGCTGCACGAGGCTCGTAAAATTTCGTACTCATTTGCGACAGTCGTTCTTGAGGGAGCAATATCTCCTTCTAACAGTCCCCATAATGCCACTCTTGATCTTCTTCGCCATATATTCGTCTCGTATTCCACTAGAAACTCTGCGGATTAGGACCATAGAAAATATATATATATACGCATCTCCTGATTAAATGACATTTTATTGTTATATTCTTATACGTTTTCTGCGGTTTTATTCCCTTGTTACACTAAAAAAAAAGATGAGAATATTCTATGTATATTTTCTTTTGTTTTGTTGTTGTTGTTGTGATGGAGATATTCCAAAAACCCGAAGAACTTGAAACGTATTCTGGATGGAAATGTTTATTTTTTATCGATTGTGTTTCTCTTTAATATACTAAAATTTACACGAGTGTGTTTGGGAGTTGTTTTTAAATATACGTAACGTATGCATTGTGCGTGAAAACAGTGATAGAAGTCTGAATAGAAATTCAAATTTTATAGCACGATGTTACGATTCAAGGAAACGGGCCCAAAGGTGTCGTGCTCAAAAAAATTACGGAAAAAAAAATCTGTACTGGATTTTTTTTCCGCAAAAAAATTAAGTGCAGATAAATGTACTTGAAAAACCTGAAAAAAAATTAGAGGCGGGGTACAATTATTAAAACCGTGAAAAATTATTAAAAATGTCAACAGTTGGCTACTCGTCACCTCTTGCGCTTCTTGGCGCTGTCTATAAAAGATGTCTCCCTTTTCCTTTTCTTTCACTTTCTCCTAAAGCTTTTCACTTTTCTAAAAACTAGAAAACTAGTTATACTGTATTTATTTTTTTTTTCTTTCTTCGTCTGTGCTGTACTTTATTATGTGTCGTCACACTCTAGGATTGAGGGATTTTAAATTCATTCTTGGCCTGTATTGCCGTTAAAAATATTAATAAAAAGTTAAAAAGTAAAATTAATTAAAAGTTTTTTTTGAGTGACCCATAATAATTCCTCTAGATATTTTTACATTTTTGTGCATATTTAAATGAGTAGAACCAACGGTAATTTTTTTCAAAACGTTTTGAAGACGTCACCTTAGGACCTTCTCCTTGTAAGTTGAAAATCGGATTTTAAGAGTATTTTCAAGCAGCGTGTAATATCAAAATATGAAACATTTTCCTGCCCATCGTTAAACCCGGTAGCTCACGCATGAGACTCTACATACTTCATTTCTTATAAAATGGACTCGTCGTTTTAACAGATGCACGTGAGATTCTTCATTCCTTCAGGAAACGAGTTTATAGCCATTATCTTAAAAGTGCTGTTGAGAAACACGATATTTTGGTAATAAATTTTTTTTTCTGATGAGAGAAGAAAAAAAATTTAGTATCTAGCAACCCAATGCATGTTATCACTTGATTTTCAGAATATGTACGAACAAGTTTTGTCAAAAAACATTACTGTGTCAATGATTATGAAATGTGGCAGTGAAAGGTCATTTGAGGCTGACTAAAATAGTGCAGTCAAAAAAAACTTTCAAGCGCAACGCAAGAGCGTAAGAGTGTGATTTTCAAGAGATCTCTCAGAAGATTGGCCCCAAACCTATGAACAAAAAACGTGTTGATGTGAGGACATTTTGACTGATAAAATTGCGCGGGCGAAGCAATTTTCGAAGTTAGCGAGAGAGTAAGTGATTAAGAAGTATTTAGCGACCCTGAATCGTAGCTTAGTATGTGACAGCAGCGGAAAGATAAAAAAATTCAATTTGGACAAAGAAAATCTGAATGTATTTATTCAATAGATAGGTAAATTTTGAATAAAAGGAAATAAAAATTGATGCATTTAACTCTGTTATTTTAGTAACATTGCTAAAATGAACATTGTGTTATCTGATGGACTCACGCACGTTCTCGAGACCAAATCGTAACCGTTTACAGGCCGAATGAAGATTTGCATTGATTTTAATATATTTTTTTGTTTTCCCTTTTGATCCCCTTAGTTTAGAGCAGCGGTTCCCAATGGGGAGTGCCTAGACCCCAGGGTTCCATGGTCTGATTGTAGAATTAATTTTGGGAATTAGAGCTATTTTGGGAAGCCACAGTTAAACCATGAGTTGGGCAACGGGTGACAAAAGTTTGAGAACTGTTGATATAAGGGGTTGGTATGCAACTTCTTTTCTCCACCGCAATGAGCACTGAGTGATAGTATCAGTCTCTGTCAAACACATGAAAGTGTTGCATCTTCCGGTGTAGTTTCAGTGTGATGTGAGCACCCCCCCCCCCCACACACACACACACACAGATGAAGAACAGCCACTTCCATGATTTCCTGCCAGGAAAGTATTTTTTTTTTTTCCAACTTGAAGTTTTGTTTTGTTCTGTGAAGCCCATGAATATGTTGAGACGTTTTAAACAGTTGTGATGGGTAGAATGGTCAATGACGTTTTGTATTCAAGTACTGGAATGCTTTATGAAACTTTTGCGGAACAGTGAGGCAGCCTTCTTATCTAAATAGCCATATTGGGGCAAGCTGGCATCTCAGCATAGAACACGTGTCATTATACCAACTTACCGATTTGGAGTAACCGCTAATAACCGTAAATTGTGAGAAAACTACCTTATTTCTTGGTGGACATGAAGCTGTTTTTGTCATTTTTAGTTTTTTTGCAACTTTTGTTTATATACTGTACATTCATTTTCTACTTCAAAATATTGAGTGCTTAACATGCACATAATTTTTTTAATGCATTTTTGTTTTTAAATAAAATTTTTGTAATTAACAACTCACATTTATTCTTTAGATCTTATTAACCACCATGCTTTGCCAACTTATGACACAAATTTCTCAAAATCTTAGGGTAATTTGTCATAGTTGCAACATTTTTTTAAACAATTTTCTACGAATAGATCATGCAATTTTAATGAATATTTTCATCATTAAATTATAGCCGAGGAATACAGTTATCTATAACATTCTTTACATTTGCTGTAAGTATTACAGGGGGAAAAAAAATTAAAAACTAAAATCCATGCCAGTTATCCCCGGTCTCATCCACTGTTCCTGAAAATACCCAATACTCATGCAAAGGAAAAAAAGTCTACCATGACTGTCTATTAACCCTAAAATACTATATTGTTTCCTGATGCTTCATATTATATTGGGAAGAATTTCACAATATACACATGTATAATATATATATATATATATTGCGTTCAGTAATAAATACATTCTAAAATAATACATGACAGAAAATGTATCAATCTGTGTCACGCATCATAATTTATACATGTATGTATGTTTCATGTGTTCGCAACGAATGAAGAACATCCAAATAAAGGAAAAAGAGATGATATTTTGTCAAGTATACATTTTTACACACATGAGATAAGTTCGATATACAGGCACATCGTTTATTCCGAGCTGTTTGAAAATCTCTAGCTGAGGTGGATTTCTTGAAGGGCCGTTGCATGATTTATAACATTTGTATGTAGATATGATGTATCGCGCTTCGGGATATGGTTGTAGAAGAAAAAAGAGAAGCACATTCATCATACGTAAGTTTTATTTTATGTAAAAGCTGTCTTGTACTTTTTCCCCCCGAATAAATACGATGTCTTTCTATACGGGAAATAGATCACCTGGATACTTTGAGATCATCGATTGAATCTGACGTAATGTGCTTTATTTCAGCCTTGGAATTTAAAATATCTCTACATCGGAAATTTCAATGACCCACATGATTTGATCTGTTAATTGTAATTACACTGAAAGTCCAGTATGACGAGTACTGCTTACAACGAAGATCTCTGTATTACTAGTGATTTGCAAGCGACTGTCAAAGAAATAATGTTAAAAGATTCATAAAATATTGAGCTCCAAAAATGCCTACTTTTCCTTTCTATTTCTATCAGAGACGAACGAGAAATAACAAAGAGAAATAAATTATTTTTTGGGTTGTATAAAAGAAATGAGAATAACAACGTTACCTTCAATGTGCGATGAAAACAAGAAATGTATATGCGTTTCGGGAACTGTATGAAGTTCCTTCTTCAGTGCGTTTGGTTCATGGGGTCATAGATATGATTTAAGTAGTTTTTACTTTAATGGTTCATCCCCTCCTTTTTACGAAAAAAATAAAAACAGGTTGAGCAAAGTCACCCGGCATAATAAGGTGACTTTATCCACCACCTTATCTGTGTCTATAAAAAGGATGTGAGTGGATTCACGGCAAAAACGACCTACACGTGGTGTCAGGAGAACCGCAATGACAACAGAAATAACGCGAAACAATGCAATGAAATTTAATTTATAGAACATATGATTGAATTATGACTCTTTTTTTACAGTAGGTTCACGAACCCTTACGTTAAATTTAGAAAAGTACACGTTAAAATTGAAATTAAGTAAATTATTTGGATTAAAAATTATTTTGTTATAAGAATTTACGGTTTTAGAAATAATGAATTTCGAATTAGAATTGATAAGAGGAAATATGAGAAAAAAATCGATTGAACCGAGGGTTTCACTGCTACATAAATTAATATACACAGAAAAATTACCGTAGTTCAAAGCTCCAAGCACACACAGTATCATATTTAGAAAACACGTTGAATCTAATACTGAAAGAGTTGAAAAAAAAACCAGTAATCGAAAGGAAAACATACGAGTTAAGGCAGTAAAAGTTACAAATTGAATGGTAAATGAATAGTGAATATATAAAGTCAAGCTAATTTCTGTGCATATTGGTTCTTATCAAAGTGAATCTCCTGTTAAAATAGACTTCTGTTTATGTCCTACAAGCGGTTTAATAGTTGCAGTTGAAATTTTGTTAAAATATTACTTACATACACTGAAGAGCCAAAAAAACTGGTAGACCTGACTAATATCGTATAGGGCCCCCGCGAGCACGCAGAAGTGCCGCAACACGACGTGGCATGGACTCGACTAATGTCTGAAGTAGTGCTGGAGGTAATTGACACCATGAATCCTGCAGGGCTGTCCATAAATCCGTAGGAGTAAGAGGAGGTGGAGATATCTTCTGAACAGCACGTTGCAAGGCATCCCAGATATGTTCAATAATGTTCATGTCTGGGGATTTAGGTGGCCAGCGGAAGTGTCTACAGTCCGAAGAGTGTGCCTGGAGGCACTTTGTAGCAATTCTGGACGTGTGGGGTGCCGTATTGTCCTGCTGAAATTGTCCAAGTCCGTCGGAATGCACAATGGACATGAATGGGTGCAGGTGATCAGACAGGATGCTTACGTACTTGTCACCTGTCGGAGTCGTATCTAGACGTATCAGGGCTCGCATATCACGCCAACTGCACACGCCCCATACCATCACAGAGCCTCCACCAGCTTGAACAGTCCCCTGTTGACATGTAGGGCCCATGGATTCATGAGGATGTCTCCATAGCCGTACACGTCCATCAGCTCGAAGCAATTGGAACCGAGACTCGTCAGACCAAGCAACGTGTTTCCAGTCCTCAACAGTCCAATGTCGGTGTTGTCGGGCCCAGGCGAGGCGTAAAGCTTTGTGTCGTGCAGTCATCAAGGGTACACGAGTGGGCCTTCTCCGGAAGCCCATATCGATGATGTTTCGTTGAATGGTTCGCACGCTGACACTTGTTGATGGCCCAGCATTGAAATCTGCGGCAATTTGCGGAAGGGTTGCACGTCTGTCACGTTTAATGATTTTCGTCAGTCCCGTTCTTGCATGATCTTTTTCCGGCCGCAGCGATGTCGTAGATTTAATTTTTTACCGGATTCCCGATATTCACGGTACACTCGTGAAATGGTCGCACGCGAAAATCCAAATTTCATCACTACCTCGGAGATGCTATGTCCCATCTCTCGTGCGCCGACTATAACATCACGTTCAAACTCACTTAAATATCGATAACCTGTCATTGCAGCAGCAGTAACCGATCTAACAACTATGCCAGACACTTGTTGTGTTATATAGGCGTTGCCGACCACAGCGCCGTACTCTAATTGGTTCCATATCTCTTTATTTGCATACACATTCCTGTACTAGTTTTTTTTGGCTCTTCAGTTTATATTTATACCTTTTGAAATGGTTCTCTGAGACAAATGGCAATTACAAAGTTGGCAAAGTGATCCCGAATTTCCTATAGAACCTGGTGGTGACATATTGCCGAATAAAATAAAAATCTTCCGGTAGGTGCAGAGTCAATGTTCTCTCCATTTACTTCAATGTCTTCATCACATCTATTCAGAGGTGGATTTAATGACGGAAGCAACGGGCGCGTGCCTAGGGCCCCTACTTCTAAAGGGCCCGGAAAAACACAAACTTCACACTCTTTTCTAATTGAAGGGACCCGATATTTCTTTTTCACCCGAGGCCTCGGCAAACTTTAATTCGCCACTGGATCTACTGCTAAAAATAATAACTGATAGGGCTCACAACTGTTTATTTAAACGGCTGCACAAATGAAAGTTTGAAGTCTTCAAATTTTTCTTGATATTGAATCTCGTTGAAAAACCGATTATTGGCGATATCACTTATCATGAAATGTCCCCAAACCTCAGATCGTTTCATTTATATGTGGAACATGTGTAATGCCTTGAGTAGTGTCACAAACGATCAACCAAGTAAGTTTTACACCACCAGAAAACATGTTTTTTTTTTTTTAAACTGGACTATATCATCCCAGTTGACGGTAGCTGAGGAAAAATCGAATGTAAAAAAAATAGCCCCCCCCCCTCCCAAAAAAAAAACCATGTAGCTGGGGCTACTCGCCATTCAGGATGCAGAGTGGAACAGCAATTTTTTTTAGATTGTGCATCCTGAACAGCAGAGTAACTCCCGCTATACGGGGATTTTCGTCATTTTTTCCATTCCGTTGGCTACTGAAGAAGGAACTCCATCCAGTACCGAAACGCGTCTACCTGTTTATTTCATATAGTTTGGGTTTATTTACGTTGTTATTCTTATATCTATAAAAGAAGACTTACTTCCGGATGAAAGGCTGATGTGAACTTGGAAAGTGACATCTTCTGGTCTCTGCCGGGACCGATTTCACCTCGACATAACATCAGAAAAAAGTCTTAGGGGAGTTAGTCTTAGTTTAAAGTCTAAAGGGGTGAGAAAAAAAAATCATCTCAGTAAGAATGGGTTGCTAATCACTTATCATCACGCATGCTCTCTGGGAAAATTAATTTGTGGGACTTCTAACAAAGAATGATCACAGAAAAGTCAAATTTTTACCTCTTTTTCCGATTTTTTTGGTAGGAACTTGCGTCGTTTCCTAACGTTTGGGTGAATGATGGTAAAAACAGTGCTGATCAGCCGAAAGATGTTAAGGATCTAATTAGGTCATGGTATTAAGCAATGAGGCAATGAGATAACAATTGAGAACTTTAATTACTCTTTTGGTGCCAAATCTTTCGAAGATTACGGAAGTCCCTGCAGAAAAAGTTTTAGAAAATCAAATTCTCTTAAAAATTCAATTTCAACTCTTCAAAATTTAACTTCCCGATTGGAATCCAGTCCATCCACCAATATTAGAATGAAATGATATGAATGACAATCATATTTAAGGTAAAGAATTATAGTTTTAGCCTATATCGTTATGACTGACTTTTAACTATATTACAACAAATATTTCCGACTAAGATAAGAGTCCGACTAACCATGGAATACACATGCACATTGAAAAAGTCTACACCAGATAATTTTTCTTGTAAGTCAAGTAGTATTATTTTCCTACAGCGGAAAATTCCTCGAATAATTCGCAATATTTGTTTCCGTATCTTTCCGATATATATACCTTAAATGATTTGTTTGTACAAAAGCAAAATATAATTGAATGTGAATATTTACGTTCTTCACGCACGAACCGTTCGATAATTCGCCTCAATATCATGTAGAAATAAGACGCATACCATTCCTTGTAAAGCAAGTGTCATTATTCTCTCTTTGGTATTTTCCATAACACTGAAACCTCGAGGGCTTGGAATTCAGTTCCACTGAGGCGAAAATCTCGAAAGATTCCACGCGTTCAGTTTACTTATCAGATTATTGTTGTTTTTTGAAGGGTTAGAAAGTTTTAATTGGTTGCTTATTGTTTGAAAACGCTCGATAATGAGAATTTGTTTATACAGGCTACAGGGACGATAAAACTTTCTATCGTTCGACGCGTTTAAGTAAGAAGTATCCAAGCGCGTCAACATATTAGAAAATAAAAAACAAACCACCAGTTTCATGACTGGTTAAACAATTATCGCTAAGATTTCCGGATAGAAAACACGTTATTTGAAGAAAGTATCATGTAAACTCTCGACTAATTTATGAAATGCAAAAATCTGTGATACATAAATTTGGATATTCTACATGCAAAAACTGTAGTTCGTTTCGTAAGGCTGTTAATATCTTCAGAAATTTCTTTCGCATATCAAAAGAACCAGTGATATTTTAAAAGCGATAATGAATCAAATTTTGTTTATTTCCCCTTAACCCCATATTTTTACACTTTCAGTACTGACAGTACTTTGAAGTCCCACTAATTTTTTAACCCCTGTAACATCCGTTAATGGACACTGGTATTTTTAAGTATGAAAGTTGTATAACTACTTTACGATTACCAGATGACAGCACAAGTGTGGGACAGTTGGTTTTTTTCTTCAAAATGTTTATTAATAAAATTCCGTTAGATGTTTCATCCCTGTAAAAATATATACTGCTTTAAACACGAGTGTAATACATAAACACTGCGTTTTACACAAACATTCCATAACGAAGGAACAAAAACAAATTATGACTTTATTTTGTGTCAAAATAAATACTGAATCGATATTACTTCACCAAACACCAACTCTGGCCATGCCGCTATATTGCAGTTTACTGCCATTAATGAGATGGGTTGGTTATGAAGGCGCTATCTAGCGGTGGTCAACTCAAGTTCGTTAGGGAAAATATCTATATTCTCCCTCGGGTTTGAACCTGAGACCGTGACAGTAACCTTCACGGTGCTAGATGAGCATCTTACCGCCACTCAGACAACGTTGAATTAATAATGAAATTGTACAAATTTCAGTATCGATCCTGCTAGTAGTTGCAGCTGCTCAATGCTCTGAATGGTCAGATTTCAGACCATTTCAGACAAAAGATTCTATAACCAACTTGCAAGGTATTGGAACACTTATGGATGATGAATGTTTCCCATGCACTGATGGGTGACCATCATTGTTTTAAGATCATCATAAAAAAATAAATAAAGATCTTGAACTATTCAGCTTTAATACGACAAAAATTCTCCACCGCTGACACAAAGATTCAAATTTCAAAAGAGTTAAAGAGAATCCGAATGGAAACGAGAATTTAAAAACCACCGATAACAATAATAATTATTATTTACTATTATTATGGACGAAAATGCTTAATCTATAAAGAATTCTGCTCATTTCGGGGGGATGTTAACTTAATCACTTCCAATCTTTCATTAAAAGATAAACGAACCCGAGAATTTTTCGCGCATGCTCAATCAGGCACCTAGAGAAGGATTCTACAACAGAGGGTCTGAAAAAAGATACATGAAAAAAAAGAAAGCAGTTTTAATTGTTATAGAATACAAAAGACACGGGAGGAAGAGAGAATAAATCACATTTCGCGGTAGTCTTTTTCCTCTTCCCCGGAAAAATACAATAAAACAGAAAAGACACAAAAGGGGGGAGCGCGGCCAAAATAAAACGAAAAGCAACGCTTAATTTCTAAAAAAAAAGTTAATTAAAAAAAACTTTCTAAAATAAATCTCTCTGCTGTAAATATTCGCTGTCGTTGACAGTAAAGTGATGAGGAAGCGTGCACAAAATGGAAGAAGAAGGTTGGCTAAAACTGAAGGATTGCGCAGGGAACTTACCGTCGACACCCTCAGAATAAGAGATTTCCCGTCATTCTGTAACAGCTTAAACTTGTTAGCTGCCTGCGCCTAATTAAATAAACATAATTGGATTGACGGGTCGATGCTGCATATGGCAAAGTACACTGGTCCGGAGTCTCTAATGACTCGTCGTTGTTTACAAGTGTTGTTCCGTGCGTCCCGTAAATCGCGAGAACATGGCTCACTTTGTTGTTAAGGTCGGGGAAGGCGGAAAAATTTTTCTCACACAAAATAACTTATCTTTCGTCATACGTACAAAGTTTTGAATAACAGATGAGACTGAATTTTAAATGAAGTTCTTCTCTCTCCGAAAGATACGACGATGATATATTCATTTCTCTTGTTGGCGCGAGGTTATACCAAAGGTAAAAAAAATCTTTTCTCTACGGCTTTTTTCTCATTGTCATTTCTGTAAGTTGAATAATTAGGATTGTAATGAGTTTTTTACTATAAGCAGAAATAAACAACGCAAAACACTGGTAGAAAATATAGTAATTGAATATTTTCTTATCTCATTATAAAGGGCGATTATAAGAATTAAAGTTGCTATTTCAAAACACCCTGAAATGAGCCACTAGTCAGAATGATTTGAAAATTTGCACAGAATTTTTCGGTTATGAAATGACGTCCATTTCTGAGCCTAATTCATCAAGTAATTGAATTGAACCTGAATAATGGTGACCCGAATCGAACCCAGGTCCTCTTGCAAACCTTGACGTCAGGCCACAGTGCGTGAAAAAAGAAGGCAAGGTCGTGTCTCGAGGGGTCCTGGTTCCGATTCCCGGTGGAGGAAAGATGACTTTTCTTTCCAAGTTCACCTGGGCATAACGTCTAGAAAAGATCAATTTCCTCAATGAAATTTTGTTTCACGAGGGGAAAAAGCTTATACGGATGGGTGGCACTGAACTAGTGAAAAATGGGAAATTCGCTCGCAGAATGAAAACGGTAGTCAGTCGGGGCTTATGTCAATTCAATTAACATCGCAAAATTTCGTAATTCATGAAAACATCGCAAAAAATGAAGTCACAAAAGAAATACCTACTACTTACGCAAGAAATGTTCAATATGTTGTTCAACGTGTTCTGCTGCGAGTTGGATGTTTAAAACTGCAATTTTCAGGAACATAATAACTCCTTTCCTCAATGTATACTTTATTATTTAAAGAAATGGATAAAATTACTATATCACCGTATTTATTGGTTCATAAACTGTGGAGGCGTAAGCAAGGCACAGTCGGACAAGGAACATCGAATAAAATTTATGAACATAAGAGCCGCATCTAGTTATCCCATGCGCTTTTACCAGGATGATATTCAACTTTCATGTTCTTATACCATCTCCAAGTATTTTAAAAGAAAATATATGTTAGGAAATTGCTAAATGTTCGAAGGCAATTCTAGATGAAGTCGGATCCCGTTATAACGTACTCCAAGAGACCAGAGAAATCACTTGGTTATAATGAAATTTCGTTATAAAATAATTCCAGTTTTTTGCATTGTTCCTATGTAAACTCATCTGGAGGATAAGAAAAATGTTCATTAAAACGAGATTTTCGCTATAACGGTATTCGTTAAAACAGGATTCGATTGTAGTTGAAATGGAACGTCAATGTTATGTTATATCTTTTGTAATCAGTACAGCCCATAAGTTTAAGCATAGGAAATCATAAATATATAACTTTTATGTCTGCTATATATAGTTCTCAGATGGCAATATGCATACGGGCTAATCCGTATCAAGGTTGTAAAAGTTCTAGAGGAAAACATCCCGTGTTTTAAAAAATGAATAAGAACATTTTGAGCTTCAAAGCCGTATAGATATTTGTTTTTTGACTTCATTTTTGTGATGTTTAATGAATTACGAGATTTTGCCACGTTAGTCAAATTGAAATTTGTTCCTGGACTGTTCCTGACTATTATTCATTTCCGCAAGCGAATTTCAATGTACAGCGCTACCTATCAGTAAATTTGCAAGTTTCTTTTTTTCACCTTTGTCAAACAAAATTCCATTTTTTCACGAGTTTTCGTGCAAATTTTCAACTTACTCTGATGAGTGGCTTTTACTTCATATCGTTTTGAAAGCGCAAACTTCGATGCCAATCACCTTGTGCATTCGAAATCCTAAAGGAAAAAACAACAACTAATTTTCATTATTACTCACGTATACGTTCCTTCAGTATCTGAAGTTGATATTGGTGTCTTCTCACACGTCTTTTCATATCTTAATCATAACCGACTCTAGAATTACAGCATGATTAAATGACTCAGAACTGGATGGAATTTCGTTGAGGTAAGTAATTACAAAAGCTTTTCGGTGGATATTAACTTGGTACACGTAGAGTAATAACTTTGGAAATGTAAATATTTAACAGTATCGTATTGTATAACAAAAATTCCTACAAATAAAAATACATATACTAGCGGTAGATTCTCGAATATGCTTCGTCGAGTTTTCGATTTTCTTTTCGATAATCCGCAGTTTCGAAATAAATAGGAAAACGATTTTTTTACGAGTCATTCAAGTGCTTTATAAATATTTGCTATGATCCTTGATTCGGATATTTTTCTCGAATACGTATTCGTTCCCTGTATGTGTACAGTAACATATTAAATATAAATTTAGAATCTTCAAGCTTCACGATATATACGCGTAAATCATTTGAAAAAAAAAGGGGAGCGAATTCTTTATTAAATATAAATGTGAGATTTTAAATACCCTTTAAGAAAAGAAGAAACAGTTTCAAAGAGTGTTACAAGGACGATAATTTTTAATATTTATGGTGATTTAATTTAAGGACTGTTAAATTAACTAAAAATTGTTACAAGGAATCTTAATTGTCTTTAAATATTTTGATGGCAAAAGTCTCGAAGTTTTAAGACGCCTTTACTCCCTTTCTTTAGATGGCAATTATAATATATTAAACTGAAATTACCTTAGCAGAGATGATCAGGGGAAAGAAATTTATAAGATTTCTGGGGAGGAAATCTCTTAATTATTATAAAAGATATTTTTTTGATTTTGTAGGAAAATGAAAGAATAATTTTAATGATCAGTAATTAGTAACAAAAGACATAGAAACGAGACCAGATAATTAGTTTGATTATGATTTGTTTACAATAAAAAAATTATTCCTAAAGAAAGGGTTTGTGTGTAATAACAATTTATTTCTGCAGATTGTTTAAGTATACGTAATTTATTACAATTGCTCAATATAGTGGAACCTCTCTTAACGGACGTTCTCCGTTAGCGGACGCCTCCCGTTAACTGACACCTTCCGTTAACTGACATTTTTCTGATTCCCGGTCTCGTTGAATAAGGCTTCAATGTATTTCACTTCCCATTAGTGGACACTGTCGATAGCGGACAGTAAAATCGGGCAAACTCTAATTTGTGAATTTTCGTTCATAAATCGAGAATTTATCATATTCAACTTCGATTATGTATAATCCCACGCTGGTATTGGTAAATATGATAATCCGTCAATTAATTACTTGATTAACTGGGAATAACTATGGTGTAGGATGCTGATTGCGAATGGTAGTGTTAGTTTTGTTTGCCAATGTGAATACGTGAGAAGAAAGCCACCCTGACTGGTAATTTGAAGAAAATTATCAGTTTCTCTTCACACTTATTTTAATTAAAATTTTATTTCAAAATATCTGCAGTGCACGTATCATGCACGGGTGAAAATAATTAATTGTTTAATGAAAAGAAGAAAGGTTATAAATTTTCTATATTTATCAGACTTTTCAACTTTATTTGGGAATTATGAATAATCACCGGTAAAAGAACTAATTGTAGGGAAATTTAATCAAACTTTCCGATACGAATGATGATTATGCCTTATCGCCGGTGTATCAGTTATACACACAGTAATATATAGGAACCAATTGCGACCGAAGCCAAACATCGTATAAACGTGAGAGTCGTGTAAATGAGGTTCAAAAACGTTAGCGAACAAACATTTTGGTCCCATAGGTGTCCGTTATCGAGAGGTTTTACTCTACCTACCACAGACATTCATATTGTAATGTCATGAAATATGATGATAATCTTGATGCAGTATCAGGTTCGGTATAGTTTCTCGATACAGCCAAAGTGCCCGGATTGCAAGAGCACCGGGAAAATGATTTCGAGCGATTATTCATGGACACGAAATTGATTTTACGTTAATCGTCCACATGAAATTTTAAATAATTTTTATGGAATATAAACATCGATTAATGACAAGCGTATAATTTTTTCATTTCTGTTAAAAAAATATAACTTATTACCCCTCTTGTTTTCACGGTCAAATGCACTAAATGCAAATCCCAAAGCGGAATGTTTTCCCAAGATAACTAACTGCAAATAGCAAATTAATCTCCTCAGTTCCCAAGGTAAGTTTAAGCAATTACTTACTGCGAATCACAGGCTCCTTGAACACATTGTGCATATATATTTCTCTTGAGAAAGTTAAATCACTTTTACAAGTTAATGATCCGTATTAACTCTTCGCATTTGTTAAAAAAAAACGCGAACAAAGTTTTTTTCATTTTGTTTTACCTTTTTTCTTTTTTTACGAATAAAACAAATTTTTAGTTGGACAAGAATTATTATACAGGAGTACCGTTAGTTTTTGTGAAGTTCATTTTATTTTGGCCCAAAAACAACTCAGTTACGACAGGGAAAAATAGTAAACTTCATAATTATATACTACACATTATTTCTTGTCCTATTTTACCGTACCGATCACGATTTTAAAAGCATAATTTCAGAAACTTATGGCGCTTACATTTATGCAAGAACCCACGTTAATTTTTGTTGTGAAAAATACATTAGGAAATTTACAATGAAAGATACAACATGACATCCATAGTTCCTAAAACTGTTCAGAATGGTCTTCGAACAATTAGACAGAATTTCCTGACAAATATTTGATTGTAGAATACGTGGGGACGGTCGTTTTATCACTTTCACACCCTGTGGGTTGATTTTTCTCATTGTAGAATTTTTTTTTTGACCTCAGGGAGTTGAGCCCTAACATATAAAATAGTGTATGTTTCAAGAAAAATATGGTGAATATTAGAGGGTAGTAGTTAAACATTTAAAATAGCTTCCAGGAGAAAATGCCTCCAGGAACAGCGTGATTTATTACATAAAATTTAGCAGTAAATTTCTAGAAAAAGTTGTATGTGAATACGAATATACCTTGCACCATTTTGGCTGAAAAAATTTGAACGAAGTGAATTATTTCTTAACAAAAATTTTTAATTAAAAAAAATGACTTTCTGGCGTTTACCTTTTTAATACATTTTTTGAGTATCAAAAATGAAGAAATGTTTTTTTGAAAATTCCAAAAAATGTGTGCTGTGGTCTGAAAGGGATATCAAAGTTAAAGTTCATCCTGGTAAGTTTAAATAAACGGATTTTGCGCTTACGTTGAACAACTTTTGACCGTATATTTTTTCCTTTTTTTACAATTATATGGTGGCTTTACGCTTATGCGGTGAATGAGCAGAAAAATCCCGTACAATAGGGATTTCTTCCACAAAAAGAAAATATTTGAAATACATGGTGGGTGAATAGTCCTGGACAAAATTCATAAAAACGTAACCAATTAACATGAAAAGGTGCAGTTTGCACTAAAATAGTTATACTATAGTTTTTTTTTTGATAAATTGAAACAAGAGCTCACAATTTCACTCACAGATAGCACTATATTAAGAAAAAAATCGACATAACACATCTATGTATAAAATTGATTTTCTGTCTCTGTATACATGTTCTCTATACGAAGGTTTTTAACACAGCTGGCTCTTTTTCTCTCTTTCCTAAATATATCTTCGCATCAGTCAGCTGTTAAAAACCTTCATATAGATAGCGGAGAGTGACATCATCCTCGATTAAGTCGCCATCTGGTGGCCGTGTCAGCAATTGTGATCTTTGGCCTGAGTTAGGTCCGACCGTCCATGTACGATGAGCTCCAAGGAAAGATTTAGATATTCGTTGCCTTTGTAGTCTAGAGGTGTCGGGCGTTCAACCGGAAAGTGAATGGACGTGGGTTCGATTCCCCGCAGCAGTTAAATTTCCTCTCTTTTCCTGAATACTTCTTCGCATCAGCCAGCTGTTAAAAACCTTCGTATGAATAGCGGATAGTGACATCATCCTCGAACATGTTCTCTACAGAAATCTACAAACAATGTCTTTCAGATATATTTATCCCTTTACAATGGTTTGTATCTTTAATTATGGAGGAAATCCAGGAAGTGCCGGATGCTATTGCTAATAACAAAAAATGCAACACAAACAGTGCATAATTTAATGTTTGTGACGATTTGCGTTACATAAAGCTACGACATTTCAATATGAGCACTCTTTGTAGCTCGGACTACAGCTAAACGAGGGAATGGGTGTTCATGTTGGAATGCGGTAATTTTATATAACAAAATTTTTCGTAAACATTAAACCTTAAAATTTGTTTGCCTTGTATTTTATGTCTAGTGTTTCCTGATGCAGCATCGTCTGTGAGTAAAATTTTGGAGTATATTTTGATTTATTAAAAAAAAACGCAAAAAAACTCTTGCTATGATAAAGTATTGTAGTGAAAACCACACCTTTTTTTTGTCAATTGCTTGATATTTTAAAATGTGTCCAGGAGTTTTAACCCCACCCTGCATTTATTTAGTTTTCGCGTATTGTGAACAAAGAAGTTACTAGTCCTGAAAAATGAGACAACACATACACAAAATGTGTGTGTGTTGTGATCATACCTGGGATTGTTCAACAATGTAAATAGCTGTTAATTTTTTGCCGATAAAAATAACGTAACTAATTTGTGCAAAAGGTTATGTTGAGATTTAAAAACATAATTTCATTAAATTATTTATAGACAGAGTGTTATTGTGCTGCTACTATTAATGAATGACGTTACGAATTTTCTTGCTTCATGGGAAAATGCGTATTTAAAGACTTTAGGGACTTTAGTGTCGGGATCATACCGGACTGGCCCGTAAGTTTTGACGGCCGATCAATCAGTCACTAAATTATCAAAGTGACAAAATCTAGCAAACTCATTTTTCAGGAAGTAACAGCGGCAGGAAATTGAAGCGTTCACGGCTTGTCAGGATGACCAACGTCTATTCTTTACGTTTTGACGCCCGTAGTAACAGCTCTCGATGATCTGGATCGATGAGGATAAATAGTCGACGTTGATAAGTGTACTCGTAAGAGTTTACTTCTAAAAATATCGTGGGGATGCATCTCTTTACCTGACAGCGGGCACGTTTAGATCCAGACTCGAAGACGCGCATGGGGTATATCAGGTCTCAAATATTAAGGGTATATCAGGTCTCAAATATTGTGATAATATTGAAGAACTTTACATAAGTTCTATTATTGATATAAATTGAGTTCTTCGTTCCCTAATTTCGCTCTGTAATATTATAAACTGTGACTTTCTGTCAAGGCCACTGAAAATGACTTCATCGCTTACTTTGTCATTGTTTTCGAAAATTGCTTTGTCTGTGCCATTTACGGCAGCCAAAACACCCTCATATCGCCACATTTCATCTTCACTGGGATCAATATTTAGTTCCGCGCCAATCGCTTGAGACATATTTTTAAAATAACGTGAAAACATGCTTCGACACCGAATCGCTTCCCTATCATAAAATCAATCAATGAAAAGAATGCCTTGTTTATCAACAGCACGATAAACAGATCTACCTAAACCATTTACCTACAAAATAATGAAAAATGAAACAAGAAGAAAATGATAATAGATGAAAATAAAAAATGAAAATGCAATGATAATAATAAATAATTATTCTCTAAATCATTTGGCAGGTCTTTGAGTTTTAATTGAAGGCAATATTTTTTTTCTAAGCAATTATACGTTGACGTAGGCTTTCACGGCCGGCCGTGGTCTGTTTTTTCGATGTTTCACCTGCAGCTGCATGGCGGGCATCTTCAGAGAAGAGTCTGGTAATATACGGTAGTACCAGACTCATCTCTGAATTGGACTGACTTCATTGCATTGTAAAAAAATTCTGCATCTCTGTACATTTTTTTCAGGCAAAATGACTATTCATCGCCACAATTCGCTTTTATAGGGACCAGTAATTTGTTCTGAGCCAAACTTTCAGCATTTTTTTTAAAACTCCCGCAAGAACATTCATCCTTTTGCCATACATTAATTTGTTTACTTTATAAAAAGACAAATTATGATCAAATGACACGTGTTTTTCACCTGCACTATGAAGATAAAAGCTTTGCAACTGAAGGAAGGAACAAGCTGACGTATGTAGGTTGAGAATACGAATCTATTTTACAAAGAAAAGTGCTGCCGGATGAAGGAGGAAAATAATGTTATAATAATAATTTTGTAGGATTTTATTTATCAGACTCAACAATTTCACGCACATATTACTTCACTGTAGAATACATATTTTATATAAAAAAATATTATCGAACAATCTCATAGTTGTTATTGACAATGTTCAAGGCATCAATTCTTACGTAGAACAAAAAATTTCTATCCCTAATCGTTATTGTTTTTAGAAGGAAAAAAAAAAGAATTGCATCAATCTTGGGACCAAATCGTTTTAGAAAAGAAGAAAAAGAAGGTACATACACATACTATCTCTCAACATTTTGACGAGAATCCCATTTAAAACACTGAACTTCTCGTGATGGATGCGAAGAAGTTGTAGAAAAATAAGGTGTTTTCTTCGTAGAATTGTTATTCTCAGCAGGTCGTTTATTTCGAGAACCAAACTTTTTCAGTGAAAAAGAAGAAAAAAGAAAGAATCATAAATAAATAAATAAATATAAAAAAAATAAAATATATAACCAGGCGTGAGAATTTTTCTTTGCCTTGAAATCTTCCGCCGGTATTGGATTTTTAATGATGCGTTTCCGAATTTTCTTCTGAAAAAGCTGGAGAACAACGTAACGCTCTGGTGATTTATTTGTGTAAGTTTTCCTTAGAAATATTATGATTTTTTTTTCTTGCCTCTCGTTTCTCTCTTCGGGAGGTTATTTGTTAAGGTCTTAAGATTAAGGGTTATCTTTTCGAGTCATCTCGTTTAGAATTTACACAATGGATAGTGCTACTTATCTTCAGTGTTCATCCCAAGTTTCCAGATATATATATATTGTTTTTCGTGCCTCATGTGATGTGTATAAACATGTCGGAGATATTTTTACATTATTTTATATTTTGTTACTTCTGAAGAAATTTTTCCAACTGAAAATCATCTGCCGTTATAATGAAGAAAGTCGGGAAGAAATATTAAATGGTAGAAGATATGAAAAATTAATGGCTGCGTTACACTAGGGATATTCTCTTGAAAAATGGTTATCTATGAGGCGAAAAAAATAAGCATGGATGAAAGGGTCTGTGAAATATTTAATGATGAAAGAGTTGCATTTTTTCCCCCCGTCTTTTCTTTTTGTTTTTTAAACAATGTTTTGTCTTTCATGGAAGCATACGGATATATTATTAATGTAGAATAAAAGTGCATATGGTGATTCAAAGTATAAAATACTTTTCTTCTATACCTGTTTTTTTATATGCAATGAAATAAAGATGAATGACGCTTTTATTTGATACCAGTTTTTTTCATCTTGCTTTTAATAAAACCACATATCTTGAGCAACTGTACTCTTTATGAGTGTTTAACTGGATCTTTTCGAAGAATGCTCGCGTATATTTCATTTTTGATCATAGATAGAAATCCGGAAAAAGCATCTAGATGGGCACCATGTGTATAAAAAGTGTACATTTTGTGAATATAAATAAATTGATACATATTTTAAGTTAAGTTTAGTTATCAAATATTGCAATTGTGAAATTGTTCTGTTAAATTTTATAGATAGATAGATAGATAGAACCGTTCACAACCTATTATATAATTTATATTATTATTAATGTACAATATATAGATAGTAAATATATAATTTATATATAAAATTTTATACTGAAATTCTAAAATATAAATTTTAGAATCAATTGAAAACACTCATCACTGCATTATCAAGAACAACATTCACTTTTGTGGTGTCTACAGGTTTACTAAGATCTCTAATACCGTCAATATAAGAGTAATAACAGCTTTTCGAATCTGGAATTTTACATCATAGATACATCTGCACCTGGTTCGACAACGGCTTCAGTTTAACGCTATTTGATAATATTTCGTTATGATTCATTACTAAAATGAAAGGTATGATGAAAAGTATGGATATGAATATAGTTTCATCTTAACAGGCGTATAATTTTACCAAGTATGTAATACCTTTTCTTTTCAATTCAATTCTATTCCAGTTCAGGTATTTCATAAATTACAATGTATAATATATTAGCTTACCCACGCGCGCGTTGCTGCGATCTTAGAAGACAGGAAATTCAAGGAAATGAAGGAAAGGAAAGAAAAAACTTAAAAAAAAAACTATGCCAGAAACCTTCGCGGGAGTGTACTCACCAACTTCCCAAAGTTTCATAGCGATCGGATGAATGGTGTAGTAATGCATAAAGGACAAACAGACATACATTCATTTTTATATATATAGATTATTAGTCGAGTTATGTATAATATATTATTAGTCGTATATTATACTTAAAATTTATAGACCCATACACAATTATACACTGAAGAGCCAAAAAAAAAATGGTGGGCTGCCTAATATCGTGTAGGGCCCTCGCGAGCACGCAGAAGTGCCGCAACACGACGTGGCATGGACTCGACTAACGTCTGAAGTAGTGCTGGAGGTAATTGTCACCATGAATCCTGCAGGGCTGTCCATAAATCCGTAGGAGTAAGAGGGGGTGGAGATCTCTTCTGAGCAGCACGTTGCAAAGCATCCCAGATATGTTCAATAATGTTCATGTCTGGGGATTTTGGTGGCCAGCGGAAGTGTCTAAAGTCAGAAGAGTGTTCCTGGAGCCACTTTGTAACAATTCTGGAAGTGTGGGGTGTCGTATTGTCCTGCTGAAATTGTCCAAGTCCGTCGGAATGCGCAATGAACACGAATGGGCGCAGGTGATCAGACAGGATGCTTACGTACCTGTCACCTGTCAGAGTCGTATCTAGACGTATCAGGGGCCCATATCATGCCAACTGCACACGCCTCATACCATCACAGAGCCTCCACCAGCTTGAACAGTCCCCTGTTGACATGTAGGGCCCATGGATTCATGAGGATGTCTCCATACCCGTACACGTCCATCAGCTCGAAGCAATTGGAACCGAGACTCGTCAGACCAGGCAACGTGTTTCCAGTCCTCAACAGTCCAATGTCGGTGTTGTCGGGCCCAGGCGAGGCGTAAAGCTTTGTGTCGTGCAGTCATCAAGGGTACACGAGTGGACCTTCGGCTCCGAAAGCCCATATCGATGATGTTTCGTTGAATGGTTCGCACGCTGACACTTGTTGATGGCCCAGCATTGAAATCTGCAGCAATTTGCGGAAGGGTTGCACGTCTGTCACGTTTAATGATTTTCGGCAGTCCCGTTCTTGCATGATCTCTTTCCGGCCGCAGCGATGTCGTAGATTTAATTTTTTTACCGGATTCCCGATATTCACGGTACACTCGTGAAATGGTCGTACGTGAAAATCCAAATTTCATCGCTACCTCGGAGATACTATGTCCCATTTCTCGTGCGCCGACTATAACACCACGTTCAAACTCACTCAAATCTCGATAACCTGCCATTGTAGCAGCAGTAACCGATCTAACAACTATGCCAGACACTTGTTGTGTTATATAGCGACCGCAGCGCCGTACTCTGATTGGTTCCATATCTCTTTATTTGCATACGCATGCCTGTACCAGTTTTTTTGGCCTTTCAGTTTACATTGCACAAAATATTTATACACTATTTATTGTTGCATCATTTTAGCATCAATATGAACATAAAATGAAAGTAACTAACCATTGCCTTACTATTTTATAGTATAGTTAAAATTAAAAGTTCTGGAGCACCCATAATATCATACTAAAACAGAAACCAGGGCAGTAACTAGGATTTTTGCCTTCCACAGGGCGAACATTATTTTCCCGTCCGCCATAACTTTAAAATTCGGTAAATTTATATCGGTGTTCTTTGTGCCCACCTAAAACTGTGGCTCCTCAAAATTTTCCGTCCGGAGCAGTTGCTCTTCCCCTGCCCCCCTAGTTTCAGCCCTAGCAGAACCTCAAAGGAAATGATATAAAATGAATGAATGAAATAGCTCACAATGATATAAACAATGAAATACATTTTGTTTAATGTATGCAATGTATATAGGTAAACTTTATGATATGAAAATATAAACATCCATATTTCATTCTTACAGTTATTTCAAAACAACTATATTCATTAACATTGAGAAAAAATTGTTGCTTGACTGCACGGGTTGGGTCTCACAGACTTGGGTACAGATAAATATTTCAACAGTTCGAAAAACAAAGAGCCACCGCGTCTATAGTTGGCGTAGTACACAAACGAGTTTGAATAGGAAATTTTAACGAAAACCTCTAGAAAGTTTTTCCTTCCACATTATCGGTAAATGAGAGACGTATATATGCAGGAATCTCACAGACCCAACCCGTGCACTCGAGGGTTAATGAACGATACAGCTTTTTCAAAATCATTCTGAATAAATTATATTTCATATCTTCATTGTGCTCCGAAGTAAAATTGTATAAAAAGTATGAGTAACCAAAAATTTTATAATGTTCAATTCTCATTTCTGATATAAATTTTCATTTTCTACATGAGAAAGCGGAGGAAACGTGTATCCGGAACAAGTTTTAAGTGATCATTACATTCATTTCTTTACTTCGAAATTCTCAAAGTTTTCGGTCAATAAAACCAATGAATTTCACGAGCCTTTAATCCAAGAAACTCGAAGTAAATTTACACAGCTTTTCATCAGAATTGTTGCGGGCGATGCTTCTCCTTCAAATGACGTTAAAGCCATTCTCGTAGAGAAACTAACACCTGCTTCGGAACCAGACACTTAAGAATTGATTAACTTTGTTGAACATCTGCGATGTATCGATGTTTTCTGAAGATGTTATCAGAAAGTAAAAGGGGTTTGGAAAATTCATTTCTATAGAGAAAGACTGCAAATGCTTTATAAATGATGTTCTCTTACCTTGTTTTTTCAAAATGGAATCGTGAAACATTTAGACATCAAAATTTGGTATAACCAGAAAACATATACATAATAGTGGCCACTTTATTATGATGATGCCTGACAGTTTTAAGCAAATGAATTATGGCGTCTTACCGTTCTGTAATTTTGGGCTCACCCGCACTTTCCAGCGCAGATTCGGTCACGAATGCTTTTAGGAGACCAATACAAACTAAAAAAAAATTGATTGTTACTTTCCGAGAATATTATGCTTGCTTTGTGCAATACTTGCATGAACTTTCGTGAAAATAACGCATTTATTCACACAAAGATATAAATTTTATTATAAAAATTGAAATTTTCATCGCGAATTTTGGCGTATAACGCGCGGAGTATTCAACCAAATTTTACGAAACTTACAGAAAATTTGGCACTATGCATGAGACTTTATTTGAACCGCCTTGACAGTGACGCTTATTGCAGTTCGGGAAATAGAAAAAAAAATTATATTTGTGATTTATATTGTGATTATATTTTAAATACTATTTTACAAAAAAACTGTTTTTTTTTCCATGAAGCCACAACTGAGTTCCTTTACCTTTTTTATTGAAATAATACCCAACAACAAGCAAAGAAGAAAAATTCCATTATTGATGTATTATTCTGAAATAAATTACACTGTGAGTGTGAAGCGTTTAACGATATTTAAAATGTAATAATTCAGTATGCGATAAGATACGAACATTTCAAGATAAAAAAAATGTAATTACACATAAAATATTAATATATGCGGAATAATATAAAAATATTAATATATGCAGAAAATAATAATTTTATCTTTAATAATTTGGTTGACATACATAGTGCAACTTAAAATATTCAAGTTGAATGCCGTAAAAATTGATAAAGACATCGGTAATACAGTGAGCTATAATTTAAGTTGCTTACTGAAAGTAGCTGGATGATGAGGGATTTTCAATAAGTAGATTTTTCAATTATTTTCTGTCTTTTGATTATTTCGAGAATAAGCCCTGATTATTATGCCAATGAGCGAAGATGTGCCTCTGATGCTATATAAGACAAATGCTTGTGCATAGCACACATGTATGATGAAAAATTACTGAAGGAAATAATCAAATGACAGAAAATAATCGATCGATCAGTTCAATATCGATTTGTTCTGTCAAACTGCACTGGAAAATATGAGTTAGAGTATTATGCTCACATACCCTAAATTAAGGAAAGGAATTTCCTAATAATGTGACGACATAGCTAGCTCATTTGCTTAAAACTGCCAAGTAGTCATAATAAAGTGGCTGCTCAGTGTATAAACATGACACATGGTGATGGCACGTCATTTTCTATGAGTATTGAAACAGCGTGGGCGTACGTCCCTTCCAGGGAAAGTAACGAAGTTCCATGGGAAGGTACGAAACGTTGAAAATTGTTGAAATATCTCAGAAATAATATTAACATAAATTGTTAAAAGACTGCCATCGGAAAAGTAGGCACGGAAAGGCACGACAAACTTTTGAAACATAGGGGGAACGTACATATTTTGGAACTCAAGACCAGAATGGCAAAAAAACCTTGCTATATTACATATATTATTAATCATACATTAAAAACGAACAGATTGAAATTAATGTGTGCCGTATTTTTATTTTCAAAATTTATTCTAACATACATATAATGTTTTTTACAAATTATATTGATGTATTAAATTTTTGTTGTTATTATAAGATCCAAGATTTTTCTCGAAAATTTTAAAAATTTTTCCAGAAAATAATAACGGTAGGAAACTATAATAGAAAAGAAAGAAAAGTTTTTCCTCTCAATGAATTGAAATAAATTTCAATGTTTCATATTATTAATAATAGCTATTAATATGCAAATTGAAAGTTTTAAGCGTATTCATTTTTAGTTTTTGTAAATCATATTAACGAATATTCTTCAAATATTTTCAATCTAATATTCTCCAATACAATAGACTCTATAAATAGGTATCTGAATACATGCTATTATCATATTCACTTATTACATTCTGCGATTTTGCATATTTTTTTTAAATTTATAATATATAGATTGTGTTTGGTTTCCCTTTTTTTTATTAGAGACTTTCTTGTACGGAAAAAAAAAACAAAGAAAAATTCGAGTTCCGTTAAAAGAAAAATCACTGCAACTTTTTGAATTTTTCATCAGAAGTTGTTCTATAACGTGTTCCACAATAATTTTTTTTTCCTGGATGATAAAAGTTCCTTTTAGTTTTTTTGAGATTGAAAACGAAGTTATGGCATCCGGAGAACATTTCCGGGAATAGATCAAAGGAAGCGGTTAGTCGCGTAAAAAATCGAAGTATATTGTACTAAAGAAGAACATTAGAACTACAAACACGTAGGTTGGATTCTCAAAGTGATGATCAATTACACGATAGAAAAAAAAATACTTGGCAGTAAAAAAAGAGTAAGGAAAGAAATGATGTATATCCATTTTTTTAGAGTTTAGAACATTACACGTACTTTCTGAGAATGAACAGTTTGTAATATAAAAACTTTTTGCAATGGTCTTATATGAACCACATATGCAGTGTCCACAGTTTAATAAAATCACTTATCCTGGAGATTTTGATTTTAATAAGCTCAGGATTTCTATAGGCGGCGAATAAAAAAAAATTAATGTTTGATAAATGCAAGCTTTTTGGATTCAGAATAGTGAAGCTGAAGTTCTTGGTTTTATCACTCTTTGGTTCTCAATGGTATAAGAATCCAAATAAAATCATGAATACTTGCTAATCACTGCTTTTTAACCATTTAAGCAGTATAGCAAAAGTTACCAAGCCCTTTCAAAATAACACACACACACACACACACATTTAATAAAGTAGGATTTCTTCCGCCACTGTGTAGCGTTCCCCTGAGAACTCAACTTTACTAGATATCTGGACTTGTCAATACTAAATTAAGAAACTTTTAAAGAGGCGAGAAATTTCGTCAATGTGTGTGTGGCGATCGGAAAGTTGGGTCATTTTGTTTGCAAGAATTTTATTAGGATGTTGCGTTATATTAACGCAGACGATACATTAATGGAATGAAATCATTTTTTTTCAGTCACTTTACGGATGCGGCATTTCTCTTTTAGGGGGCATTCAAGTATTACATCAGCATCGAGGGGGGGGGTTCGGATTTACCGACTTTTGATGACAAGGGGGGGGGGTTGAAGGTTGCTTACGTCATCAACCACCCCTTTTTGACGATATGAAATATTGTAAGCTGTTGACGAAATTTTGCTCACGGGGGGGGGGGTCAGTGTTTTGCTGACCTTTGCTGACATGACAAGCGGGGGGGGGGTTGTCAAAATGGCTGGAAATCTACTTACGTAATACTTGAATGGCCCCTTACGGCCAAATAATAATATTTATTTAAAATTCTTCAGTGAGCACCTCTTTTTTCTATGGTCATTGTTTAAGGACATATTTTTTTGTCCCACTGGTGTCAGCAAAAGAGGGATTTACTGAATAAGCAAACTATTTTCTAACGTTAGTATGTGTCAATTTCATTTCTAACAATAACGACAACTTGGAAATAGAACATACTAGACCTAAGAAAAGTAACATATTCCTGTATCGATGATGAAGATTTATATGTGTATCATTGAAATTAAACAAGAAATAAGTAAACAAATCGTGAAAAAACTTGATTCTGGAAGGTCACTGTATCATCGAGCAAAAAACGATATCAAATATCCCAACGAAAAACGTCCTCAGCGCAACACCGATAAAACCGAAGTAATGAAATCTCAAGAGCTTCTCGAACCACAAGGAAAAAAAAACTTCTTAGGAATTCGTGTAATTCTTTTTCGGTGCGAGTTAGTCCCGAAAGAATTTCTCCAGAATCCTTTTTTCCCCTAATAAATTTTTTCTTTGCTTAATACATTTTTTTCTTTTCTTTCATATGGGTCTAGTGTACACATCTATAAATATATCTAATTCCCGATGATTTCTAACATGTACGTCAAGACCTTCTATTTCTAACATGAAGTCATTGCTAGGGCTTCTATTCCTTATTAATGATATTTTTTTTAAACATAAAAAAGAAACAAAGTGCAGATATCAATGTAGATTTCTGAAACAAATTGGCTACCAGTAAGTAATTTATTTGAAAATAATAAGAGTTTTGATCGTTGTTTGCACGAGGAAATCAAGTGGCATAAGGTGGTGGAAAAAAAATGTTTGACAATCGAAAAACCATCATATATTGAAAATTTGTATTAGTAGATATGTAAAAAATTCAGAGTGATAATTACAAGTAAACCAAATATTTTCACAGTGAAAATAGTTTTTATGAGTGCTGCACTGATTTAGAAAAATATTATAGAAAATTAAGAAAACAAGCGTGACATTATTGCAGTTATAAAATAAGATTGAGAGAACTGTCTTTCCTGATTGAAACAAATACTTTGCACATAAAATTCAATTCACCTTACCCTTTTTTCTAGGCTATTTCACCCCATTATAGCTTCAATAATTTTTTTCTAAAGCAGTGCAGCAGTCATAATAACGGCGAAATAAAAATTTCCCGGCAAAAACACTATTTAAATAATGTGTTTAGAACTCCTGTTTAACAGTCACCCTGTCGTGTCAAGGTCACCATTTTCACATCATTCGTTCTATTGGAATAAACCCCTGTACGGACACCAATAATCGCAATTTTGGTTCTTTGAACCAAATTGCTTTTTGGTTGCTTGAAGTTTGTTAATGTTTGGCAACTCTGATATCAGTTTAGTTCACATGTTGCTGGTTGTGTGCTCGTATGTTTTACATTATTAAATGTTGTTTAATATGGTCGGCTCTATAAATTGTCACTGTCTACCGCTAAGGCTGGCATTACACTATAAAAGTTATATAAAAGTTCTTTCATAAAACTTGAAAATGCAAGCAATAAGATTATTGACAGCATTTTTTATAAAATAACTTTTAAATTGCTTTTATAGTGTAATCCCGGCAAAAGAGAGAAAATTCATGTTATCGAATACAGGGAAAAACGTAAAATTGGAGTTCGTGCTTTTGCAAATGAATACACTGTGTTGATTAAATCCATTTTCCTGTAAATACAATGACGGAAAAGCATTGGATTTAGTCTCACACCTTAACATAAATTTTTTAGGACTTGTGATGCTCAGCTGTATAAGATGTATTACTGTATTAAGATGAACTGGATGTTTTGACGTTTATTTTGAAATCTACAAATAATTTGAGCAGTAAAATTTTTTTTTGGAAGTTCTTTTAGAATGAACACTAAAAATAATGTATGTGCAAGAATTCCTTTTTTTAAGAAACGCAAAATCATTTGTATAAAGTATTATTCTATGTCTAAATCTTTCAACTTCCACAAATAAGATGCATGAAGTAAGTAGAAAAAAAAGCAAAATGCACAAACAAAAAAAGAGGGAGTGTTCGCTATGTAAATTAGCGGTAGAACTTTCGAAAATCACATACCATGTAATTTTTGTTGAAGAAAACTAAAGACGAAACAAAAATAATAAGCGGTGTTTCTTGAAAACACGAAGAAAAATTGAAGAGATAGTACACGAAAATGTTCTCACAAAAGATGTTTTTACCATTTTATTTAAGTTTTTGTGGTGATTCCATGTTGAGAATTTATTTTTCTACGAACAAAAATGTCAAGAAGATTTAGGATGTTCTATTATATGAAATTGCACAGTTTTATTTGCAAAATACGGGAAACAATATGTACCAGAATTTCAGCAATCAAAACTTTTTTTCATGTTTTTAATATCATACAAAAGACTCATCCCATTTATTACTCACGTGCAGACAACTTGTAAATAGATCATTAAATTTTATTTAAAAATCAAGAATGAACAAAACAAGAGAAAATGAAAAGCCATTACACAAACCTGACTTGCCGAAAAAATATGAAAATTCTTGCTTCGGAGAATTAGGAAGTTTTCTTATTTAAAACCTGCCACTGGATATTCGAAAGTCTTACAGATTTCAAAAATAACCGAAAAACTACATTTTAAGACAATTTTGACAGCTATTTTAAGTAAGAGAGTATAATAGAGTGAACATGAACTGAGAATTGATAGAATTAAAACTTTATTCTGTGCGATCCTTCATTCTCAAAACTGATAATTGCAGCACAATATTCTCTATCTTTTATAATTATAAATATCTATATAATTGAGCATAAATCTAGCAATTCCCCTGTATATAAAAAAAATTAATTAATTGTTTTTTTATATATAGGGGAATTGCTAGTTTTATGTTAAACGTAAGAAAAAACTTCTAATTTGGCGAAAACTATTAAAATAAGATTTTTTTTCTTTCAACTTTTACCATCTTTTCATCTTTAAGAAATACTGATAGAAAAAAAGAGAGTTTTCTATATTGTTCTTATTTCGCAGAGATCATTTCTTAAAAAAGAAAAAAAAATTACTTTCAATCTCCTCACAAAGATTAATATTTTCATTTAAAAACCCATCAGATAACCATCTGTTTCCAAAAAAAAAGGAATGTAGAAAAAAAAATCCTAGATAGTTACATATTTTGATTAAAAAAAGAAGAAAATCTTAAGCTCTTCTCTCCCTTTTTTTAATTGTTAAAATAAATATTTGAGGAAAAATTCATTTGAAATATTGACGCTATAAAGGAAAAAAAAAATCATTTTCAGAAAGAAATTTGATTCTAACTAGTTTCACAGAAAAAAAAAAGTTATTTTTTTTCAAGTTCTTTTTCTTTATTGTTTCTTTATCAGCATTACTCAGCATTACAGCAGTATATGCTGAGAGGTTAAATAAAAAAGTATTGGAATCTCATTTACGTAGAAATTTTTGCAACAGGGTACTTTCGGGCATCAATTTCAAATATTTTTTCGCAAAAAAAATAATACCAAATGAACAATATAAGTATAAAAAAAATAACATAGCGGAGAGGCTAACACGACTATCGACAACTTAATTGCATCGAACCTATGCATTAAACTCATAATTTATGACTTTTTTCTTATTTTTCTTTGATCATTAGGATGCCATAAATCATTTTTTAAACTTCATTTTAATGTTCGGACAAAATAAAAGTCGTAAATATTTTTTAGTACGGAAGAAATGAATAAGGAGAGTCACCGAGATTTATTATTCTTTTAAGCTTATCGTACTTTTACAGAATTTTCATTAATATGCTTGAAATACGTTAGTAAACTGTCTTTCGGAAATGCGTACACGTCAAAATAATAATTTGTGAAATTCTTGTAGTTGCTCTAAATAAACGAATAGAATAATTATGACGGTGAAAATGGATAATACTTCTGAGATCGAAATGAAGAAACTAATTAGATTATAGTCAGATTATAGATATCTGTCCGACTAATCAGATTACATGAAAATACGCGAGAAATAGATTTTAGATGAGTGTTCGTATCACTAATAATGACAATAGTTAGATTTCATAATGTGATGCTATGACTGCGGTATTTTGAATCGAAAGGCGAGTGTTGCATTAAGAAGTGTTGATGAGTGATGACGGGATATGATTGAATTATGATTGATCACCATTCTCGGTAATGGAAATTGATATAAAACTCCTGTCGCTGGTAAATTCTTGGTTTTGAATTTTTGGTATAGGTAAATTATTTTGGTATTCAGTTCCTTGTATTATCAAATTCTTGTAGTAGTAAATTTTTTGTGTGGAATTCCTTATATAGGCAAATTTTCTGAAACGAATTCATTGTGTGTGCACTGGTAATTTCTTGGTATTGAATTCGTGGTATTGGTTACTTTTCATATTAAATTGGTGGTATTGGTTACTTTTCATATCGAATTGGTGGTATTGGTTACTTTTCATATTAAATTCGTATTATTGGTTACTTTTCATATTAAATTCGTGGTATTGGTTACTTTTCATATTAAATTGGTGGTATTGGTTACTTTTCATATCGAATTCGTGGTATTGGTTACTTTTCATATTAAATTCGTATTATTGGTTACTTTTCATATTAAATTCGTGGTATTGGTTACTTTTCATATCGAATTCGTGGTATTGGTTACTTTTCATATTAAATTCGTATTATTGGTTACTTTTCATATTAAATTCGTGGTATTGGTTACTTTTCATATTAAATTGGTGGTATTGGTTACTTTTCATATCGAATTCGTGGTATTGGTTACTTTTCATATTAAATTCGTATTATTGGTTACTTTTCATATTAAATTCGTGGTATTGGTTACTTTTCATATTAAATTCGTATTATTGGTTACTTTTCATATTAAATTCGTGGTATTGGTTACTTTTCATATTAAATTCGTGATATTGGTTACTTTCATATCAAATTCGTGGTATTGGTTACTTTTCATATTAAATTCGTGGTATTGGTTACTTTTCATATTAAATTCGTGGTATTGGTTACTTTTCATATTAAATTATTATTTATTGGGTATTAGCCATGTGTTGTTATTGAATTCGTGGTATTAGCCAATTGTTGTTATTGAATTCGTGGTATTAGCCATTTGTTGTTATTGAATTCGTGGTATTAGTCATTTGTTGTTATTGAATTCGTGGTATTAGTCATTTCTTGTTATTGAATTCGTGGCATTAGTCATTTCTTGTTATTGAATTCGTGGCATTAGTCATTTCTTGTTATTGAATTCGTGGTATTGGTAATGATAAATTAATGATATTGAATTCGTGGGATTGTGTTGGAACCGAATTCCTTGTATTGACACATTTTTCGTATCGAATCCCTGGAGTTAACGAATTCCTTGAATTGAATTCTTGGTATTAGGGGGAATCTCGCTATTGAATTCCAAAATCTGGATATTGAATTTCTGATATTAGTAAATGCTTCTCATTGAATTCTAAATTTCTTTCCCTTTAATTCAAAGTTCTTGGTATTGAAGCTGTGCTTTGTTTCCCGAAAACATACAAAGTTGTGTTGACAAAAAAAAAAAATATCTAGTCATTTTTTGTATACATATTTAAAAATCATGTCTGTCTTGAAATACTAATATTGCAACATTGTATGGTGCTTATCCATGTTTGATGGATTGAGCTAACAAGATATTAGAGAGACAGATCCTTTCTCTTGAAAGACCACCGTGCTCTTCTGGATCATGGTGAATCCTATCAAGAATATAAAATAGTTTATTGCAGCTTATGTTTCATCGGTTTTTCATGTTATTTTTCCCTCACAAATCTGTATTTCCAGTGCACGCACCACCGACCAATTATAGAATCTGAGACCTACGGAACGTTAATCAAACACGAGTGAAAACAATTATTTGTGAAAATGCAGAAACTTCGTAATTTGACCCGTCTTTTGAATAATATCTATAAAAATTAGCGTGAATGTTCATCAGTCATAAATATCAGCAACACGAATGAGCCGACCACACAATTATTTCACTCGAAAATTTCCATCACGTAAAATATGTGAAATGCCATCCACTACGTGATAATGATATTTTTCTGAGGCGAATACATTGAAGTGAATCTCAGAAATTTTATTACCTCTCTAATTTTACCTAAGATTAATATACTTTACTTGAAGTGAATGCCAAGAAAACCTCGACGGAAAATTTATTAAAAATATTTAAATAAGAATTTGTTATCCCCAGTTCGACATTGCACTGGGAAATGACTAAAGAGGTTATCTTTTAAAGTCATAAATCAAAAGCACGTATTTAATATGTTCTGTGTATTAGCATAGCTGTCCATTCAGAGTGTGTCAGCTGAACAGGAAGAGACTGAGAGAGAGAGAGGGGAGAGAGAGAGAGAGAGAGATAGAGAGAGAGACAGAAAGAAGCAAGGTTGTCATGAGCAGCAAAACTTGAGAGCGGAAGAATAGTTCGACCCCAGAAATGATGAATGATTTATTTGCTCCTCATGAGACAGATCACGAAGAACTGAGAAATTTTAGGTTCACGAGAAATATTTCCGGACACTGATTAGTTACCGTAACTTCACAATACACATAATTTTTAAACCACGAACATATTTTTCTGAGTCAGATAAATATATTGACGTATGTTCAAAAAGTTTGGTACTTTTATGTAAAAGAGAAAATATAAATATACCTGAAGTTTACTCTCATCATATTATATATATATATATATATTGGAGAGTAAATCCATATATTAACTTTTCATTCAAAGTGAACATGAACATGACTGTCCCATACTGGATGATGGGTAATTGATAAAACAAAGTACAATGAGTGAAAAGTACAGTTGTATATTACACAAATATAAATGGGGGGAGGAAGATTAATAGTTAAATATCAAGTAACAGATGGGTGAAGGGGGAAAAACAAAATTAGTAGTAGCATCATTATGACAACGCGTGGTGGATGCATTTTAAATATTAAAATTAGAGATAGTACGCATGATTTGAATAGTTGAGCTATTGTCGGAAAGGCAAAATACTCAAGATGTTTATAAATATTATGGGAAAAATTCAAGAAGTTTAATTAGTGTGGGGACAAATGCTTTAAAAAAAATTAAAAGTGCATGGAGATATCAATAATAGACAATAGATACGTCTTGAGGTAGATTTTGTAAGTGTAAAGAGAGGAAGCATTCTCTTAATTTCAATGGGAAGAGAAAACTTAGGTATTAGGTAAGAGAAATGAATTTTTCAAATATTTTTGTGAATAATTGGCAAAGGATATGTGACATTATGCCTTGCAGAAGATCGAGTGGATATCAATGGTATTGAGTACTGACGTTTAAAGAGAAGCAACAGGGATTTATAAAAATATAAGTATGTAAGAGGTAGTATTTATATACTTTAGAAGAGAGTGATGGAAGGAGTATAATAATCATTAAAAATTAGTCTTATAATTTTCTTCTGTAGTGATATTATTGGTTTTAAGCTAGTCAAATAATCACTATCCCAAGTAGGTAAACCGTATAATAAGTAAGAATGGAACAGTGAATAGTAAAGGGTGATTACAAAAAGAGCGATTAACAAAATATTTCAGAAAATAAAATTTATACATCTTCTTTGTAAATCTTAATTTGATTTGCACATTATGAACATGGGATTTCCATTTCATGTCAGAGTTAATATAAATACCCAGATATTTTAAAGAGTATTCACTTGTTCTAATTTATGACAGCTACAATCAGTGTTAATGTTACATATATATAGGTTTATGAATCATAAAGTCAATATTGAAGGCAGGAATGTTATGTGAAGAAAAGTTTGTATATTTAGTTTCAGAGATATTAAGTAGTAGATCATTTACATGAAACCAGTCTCTAATTTTTACCATATCAGATATTACTGTATTTTGGAGAGACTCATAAGTAGCAGATTAAAGTATTATTTTATCATCAGCATAACTTTTGATTATCAGCAGATTTTCTTGACAAATCTGGTTCGTGCTAAATCTCTTTGTACACTAGGAATTTACTCACAAATGAATTTATTAACCCTTTCCATGGCATAGTATAGATAATTAGACCATAATTAAAATGCCATTTTCTGCATAAAGTACGCTTTCTTTCGATTTCAAGAAAGTGCAACTTAAGGGGATAAGAAAATTTGTTTCATTGAGAAACTCAATTTCAATTTCAATTTTTCAATTTCAATTTTTTTATTAATATGTTAGATGAATGATAACAATACATTAGATTAGTGAAAACCACCAAGGAGACACCAAGGTCCCATACTGGTTGTTACAATGAAGTTAATTCAATAACATTTCAATTATCATACAGTGTAAAATAGTCACTATGTACTGATTTTTGAGATTGAAAACAAAAAATCATGAAAAAAACATCAAAATGGGAAGGGGAGTTGGGGTAAATGTGACTACACAAATACATATAATACATAAAATACAAATATATAAAAATAATGAATAATGCATAATGCAACGGTCACAGGGGGGTGCTTTAGTGATCATAAAAAAAAAACAACTATAAATCAACATATGATTATGTATGAATTGGACTGGCAGAGCAGAGTTGACAGCAAGGGTATTTTAATGAATAATTCGACAGCTGGAGGTGAAAAGACAGTAATACACACACAACAGGAAGTGATTGAGATTCCGTGGATGAAATCAGAAATAATTTTCAATATTGAAAATTTGTAGCATGTGTTTTTTGAGGTTTTTTCTGAAAATTGAAAATGGGGGGACTGTATTAAGATCATTTGGAAGGCTATTAAAAAATTTAGGAATGAGAAAGCTAAAATATTTTTTGAGGATAGTTTTATGAACTAAAGGCATTGAGTAAATAAAATTGTGTCTATTAGATGTTCTTGACGAGTTCAGAGGTAAAGAGAATTGGTTTTTTTTAATTATAAGTATGGATCGGTAAAAGTATAGATGTCTTAAAGGAAGGATGTTTAATTGAAGAAAAAGTTCATTTGTTGGAGTGATGTAATTGCTTGCCAAAATTCTAATAACTTTTTTTTGTAAAGAAATAATGGGTGCAATATTGGTGACATAATCACTTCCCCAGGGTGGCAGACCATAAAGTAAGTGTGAATGAAACATTGAATAATAATATGTTAACAAGAAAGATCGGTTTACATATGGTTTCAGGTTGAAGAATTTGTATAAAATGAAACGAAGTTTTGATTTTAAATGATTACAATGAGATATCCATTTTAGATTTTGATCAATATAAATACCTAGATATTTTATAGAGGATATTTGTTCTATACGTTGACAGTCACATGGATTATTATTAGTACAATTTGGTTCATAGAAAATTATGTCATAGTCAATATGTGGAATATTGTGTAAGGAAAAATTTATAAATTTACTTTTGGAAATATTGATATGAAGATCATTAGCAATAAACCAATTACGAACTGTTAACAGATCGGTATTTATATTGTTGATAAGTGGTGGGTAGGCATCTCCTGAATAAAGAATTACAGTATCATCTGCAAACGTGATGATTTTACCATTGATATTTAAATTATATAGATCATTGATAAAAATTATAAATAATAATGGTCCTAAATTAGATCCTTGTGGGACTCCTTTGATTATCTTCATGGCCTTACTTAAACAATTATTGCATTTAACTTTTTGAGTTCTATTAGTGAGATAAAAATGGATAAAATTAAAAGTATTTCCTCTAATTCCATAGGAGTACAATTTTGAGAGCAAGATTTCATGATTCACGCTATCAAATGCTTTTCTTATGTCCAGAAAGATACCTATTGTTTTTCTAGATTGGTCAATATTCTTGTAGACATATTCAAAAAAGTTTAAAAGAGCGGATTCAGTATTTCTATTTAGTAGGAAACCATGTTAATTATTGGAGAAGAAATTATTGTTATTTAAAAAAGAATAAATCCTAGTTTTAATAAGTGTTTCAATTATTTTCGAGGTAGGTGACAATATTGAGATGGGCCTATAGTTGCTGAGGTTATTCTGATTACCAACTCGCTTGAACAGATGTCTGGGCTTGTCTTTGCTGAAATGAAAGGCTTTTAGAAGGCGAGATATCTCGTGAATTCCTGTTAGAGGGTCAAGTAGAAAGGATTTCGTTTAAGACGTGAGGGCTCATGCGAGGAAAAAGGGGAAAGATAGCATAAACTAAGGGAAATGCTTTTTCTCCTCGTTTGTGCAAATTTTTCGAAATTTTCCTCTGTTTTTTGCAAATATTTGAGCGAGTATTGCACTTAGATATATAGAATTTCTTTTGTTGGACTCAGGAGAGACAGGTCAATAACTTTCTAACTGGGTTTTTTGGCACGGGGTGTTCGTATAAAAAATTATTATTTTTTATTTTATTAACTATGCAACCTCTTGCAAAATCGATGACGTAAATTAGGTTAAAAAAATGTCTGCCCCCGTGATTTTTCGCGAGAAAAATCAACCCCCACCTCCATATATATACGAAAGGTTCCAAGGGAAAGGGTCTTAAAGGGCTAAAATTCATTTGTTTCACAATGTTTCATATTTAGTTTTCTTTTTTCGATCACATAAAATTAATTCAATATACACACACAATAGACATACATATGCAGAAACAGTTTGATTAATTGCTTTACGCGTATGAATGCATCGTATTTTTATTCTTGAAGATCTATCCGAGGCTTCCTCTTTCTCCAACAGAGAAACCATTTACCTAATTACATCAGCACGGGATTACGAATGCAACAGTTGCTTTTGCTTGTATTGCAATACGTGTTTCCAACATTAATCAGTCGAACTGTTCAGCGAAACGAGCTCCTTGTTTCGGTGGGAAAATCTGCGAACAATCCCTGTCTCAGCATCTCTGATCCAAAAAGCCTCCGAAGGAATCGATTTGATTGCTATTTTATTTTATTTCCTTGCAAATTTCATTCGAGCTCTTGAAGACAATCAGAGAAACATCGGAGTGTGTTTCGGCGAAAACGAAAATTAAAAACCCAATGTTTACTCCATTTATCGGCCTGATAAGAAATCATTCATTTTAAATCGATTGAATATTTCTAGAAGTTATTATTTTACACTAAAACGCACACTTTCGGTATGCCTAGAACCGTGGACTTGGTCAGATTTTGGGCCCGTGGACCCAAACTGCCAAGAAACGGTGTTCCGCAGCGAAAACAAGGATTTATTTTCGGTTCTTGGATTCTACGTCTTTTTAATTGTTTATTCAATTACGGAAATCTATATTTGCTTATGAACATAAAATGGGCTCCAAAATTACCTAAAAAATGATGTAATTCAGTAAAAATAAGAGTTCACATATAGATACACAATTCAGTGCAAAAACTTTTTTTTTCAGTTAAAACCTGTGATATGATATGGAAATGTTATAAAATAAGCGTCGCAAGTAAATTGTCAAATTAAGTTTGAAAAACTTGATGATACGATCCAGTCAAGTAAGAATCGATTTCTTATCGATAAATGCAATTTATGATGAGCAGTTTGGACCAAATTTTTTCCGTGGTTCTTATACATATACTGCATATTGGAGTTGCGCAACCAATGTAAAAATCAACAGTTCTGTTTCCACATTTTGATGTTACCCGACAGAAGACCTTGTTTCCTTTTTTTATGGCTCGCCATCAGTTACATGGTCAAGAGCGTACGGACCTTTAGGCTTGCGCAAGGGTGAAAAGTATGATAAAAGCAGTGCTCCAATAAGATTTTGAAGGAACTGCATTCGAAAAATAGTTTTGTCGGTCACTGCGTGTATTATGCATTGAATAAGAACTCGAATGTGGACAAAGAAAAAAATAATCTTTAATAAAGTAAAAAAATAGTTTTTATCGATTCACTTGGTCTCGAAAACTTCAATAACGGATTCCTAACAACCCTCTTCAAAAAGAGACATTTAATATTATTTCATATATTAAAAATCAGAGTTTTATGATTTCTGATAGATTGAGACTTCTTTCGGAAGCTATCCCAATAAATACATGATCAATCATATCAATATGATGAATCAGCTGGAAATTGACGGCATAAGCTGCAAAGATCGATATAATAGATACGATTTTATTTCTAATATTTCTTTCGCTGCTGACTAAAAAAGGTCTACAATCAATTTTCTCTTGTTCGAGGGAAAAAATTTAATTGTAAGAAAAAGTTATATTGAATGTCAAAGAATATCGCTTATTGTTTTGTAAAATAAATTGCAAAACAAAGAGAAAATTGTTAAAATTTTTTATTGATTATCAAGTTTCTTTACTCAATTTAAAATAAAAATACTCTTTGAAAAGATAACATGATCGCAAATAAATTCGAAAAAAAATCTTGCTAACGGCAAATTCTAAAACACGTTAATATCATTGAATCATTGAGAAAAAATGAAATTCTAGAAGATGAAATATTGGAATGTTTAAAAAAAAACAATACTTATTTCATTAATTCTTGAAAACATTAGATTTTGATGCAATTTGAGAATTTGAAATTCCGTTCGTTGTTCTCACTAGAAATACAGAAACCAAATTAAGAAAAAACTTTTTAATTCGAATGCTACAACTTTTGCTTAGAAAGCATTTAATACGTCATTTCCATTAAAATAAAAAAAATACACAAAAATGAGGAATATTTCAATTCAATATTTTTTCCTTCGAAAACAGAATGATGGTTTCTGTTTTCAACTTTTGTTAAACCTTTTCAAAACAGAAACCGTAACTTAGAATATTTATCCTAGATTTTGTGCCACAGAATTTGTATAAATCCGTTTTTATCCTATTTCTACTGGAATATAATACAAACAGAGCCTAATTGTGAAAATAAAACTATCAGATTTCCGAAATAAGAGGAAGAAAAAACTCTCAAATAAATGCTTACACGTAAATACAAAAAAAAATTTGCATAAATGACCAGAAACGAAGGATTTCTCGTCCTATGAAAAATACCTACTCAATAACAACAAATTCCTTTCCGTTAACATTAACCAACAAATAGACAAGTCATTTGAAAAATAGATAAATACACATAGTTATGACTTTACAAAATGATGTGCACTGCCAAACAAACTCTGAAATTCGAAAATAAATATATAAAATTGAAAAAAACAATGAAACTCAAGAACAATAAATATAAAAAAAAAATCTTAATTTTACTATTTAAATGATTGAATGTTTTGATTAAGATCTTTAAAAAAATTGATTTTCTTTGAAAAAATTCGCAGAAAACTTCGTACGTTACACATCTGGTTTTGAAAACACTACATTTAGTTAAAATTTGTGAATTCGAAATCCCATCGAAAAAGGGAGAGGGAGAGAAAAAAGAGATTTCGCTAGAAATGAAAATTTTAAGAAAAAACTTTTTCGTTGAAATGTGACTATTTTTTTTTTGCTTTAAAACACGTGGTATGTGATTTCCATTGGGACAAAATACATACATAAAAATACTATTTACATTTCAATTCAATGTTTTTTTCTTCGAAAACAGAATGATGATTTCACTTTTTGCCTCTGTTAAATCTTTCCCAAACAAAACAAAATAAACTTAGCTTAGAATATTTATCGTATATATTTCGACCGCATCAGTGCATATGTGTAAATCAATTTTTAATTTAATTCTCCCGAAAAAAAATACAAATAGAAACTCATTTATGAGTATAAAACTATCCGATCCCACACAAGAAAAGTATATTCCAAATAAATACACATACACAAATCCGCGAAAAAAATTTGCTTAAAAGATCAGAAATCACACACAAGGATTTCTCGTAGTATGACAGAGAACCACTCAATAACAACACATTCCTTTCGAACGTAACGTTTTCCCACAAATGCACAATCGATATGCAAAATAAATAACTACACAATAATGCACAAAATGACATGCCACTGCCAAACAAACTCTGAAATTCGAAAATAAATACATAGAAAAATGAAAGAAATGATAAAGTCAAGAAAAGAAATTTTAAAAATATAACTGTATATGATATTTTAATGATATATATAAACTGAAAAAAATTAAAATAATGCATAACCCATTAATTCTTAAAAACTAGATTTTGTTGACATTTGAGAATTTCAAACCCCATTAATCTCAATACATACGAAAAAAAACTGAAGAAAAACTTGTTTTCCTTCAAATATCACAATTGTTCCTTAAAAACACACAATAAGTACTGCAATTTTCATTAGAATAAAAAAAATATATGCAGAAATAAAATAAAGGAAATTCAATTCCATAGTTGTTTTTTTTTCTAAAAACAAGATGATTTCAATTCTTACTTTATGTTAAATCTTTTCAAAACAAAAATCTTAACTCGGAAAACTTATCGTAGCTATTTCGACAGCATCTGTGCATATGTAAATCTGTTTTATCCCATTTCTCCCGAAAAAAAAAAACACCAACTGAAACTCATTTATGAAAATAAACTATCCGATCACCGAGAAAAAAAAATAACCCAAATAAATACGTATACGCAAATCCGAGAATAAAATTTGCATAAAAGATCAGAAATCAAGGATATTCCGTCGTATGACAAATACCCACTCAATAACAACAGATTCCTTTCCGTTAACGTTTTCCTAAAAATGGACAACCGATACGCAAAATAAATAAATACACATACTTATGACTATGCACAAAATGATATTTCACTACTAAACAAATGCCGAAATTCAACGAAAGGGATTCATATTTTTATATTTCATTCGAATAAAAAAAAAACTCAGTTCAGCTAGAAAAAGGTTGAGCATAAAAACGTAGCGCTTGAAATGCATATCTGGATCGGGAGCAGAACCCGGAGCAGATGGGAAAACTTTTAAAGCGTTTTTTTTTTGGGGATATATATGAAAAAATGTAGATTTGAAAGCTATTATTTTCTGTTGGAAAGAAAAGAGGGAATGTTTTGGGAATAATAAAACTGGAAAAAAAACCGTCTTGGGATAAGAATAAAAAAATATATAGTGCTAAAAAAGTGATCTTTTCCGTTTTTTCCCCATATGGGTGAAAGCTTTAAAAAAAGCTTTCATATTTTCTTTTTGAAGGTGAAAAAGCCCTGTAGGGATATACACATACACTATAACCGGTATATCTGTATATAATTTTTCTTTTTTGATATTTTTGTGTTATCACCTGCAAAAAGAATCTTTTCTTCACCTTTGATTCTCTGTTTCAATGTTTTGTTTGTTTTAGGGACATAAAAATGGTTTCATTTCTTTAAAAGATGTGTGAATTTTTTATTTTTTTTATTTTTGTAAAGTTTATATTTTACTTTTTTGTGAATTCTCGATTTTTCATGGTTCAAGAATTCCTTTTTTTGTCTGTATTATTTTTATTCTTTTAAAAAAAATAAAGTTCTAAAGGTTTTCAGATAAGGCAAAGACTTGTGGCCTCGAGGCGAGTAAAGTAGTACTGTACCTGAATAAGGTAGCAAGCACTGTATGAAGTTAACTGCGGGAAGATATTTTGTTGCAGTTTCTTTTTTTCTTTTTTATTTTAGGTATAAATATTGTATTTTTCTGTTTTCTGTTTTTTCTTCTTCTCTGGATAGTTTTTTTTAATATTTTTCGGTCAGCTTTTGGAATCTGAACGATGATTTTAAGTTTATAGACTGAAGTTCATACATTGTTCGCGATTGAGAAATTTTATCTCTATTTCTGTGAAACTTTTCTTTTTAATTTTTTCTATATTTAAAGTTAGTGTTTTTAATTGTATGATTTTCATTCAAACATAATTATTTTGGAATAAGTTTTGGATTTTAAGGGGTAATTGTGTAGGTAGTTATTAGATTCGGTTTTTTTCGGTAGTTATTGATAGCGATAGGGTTTTTTTAACAATAATGTTTCACAATGACGGGGATAACAATGGTCTCTGAACACTCACATTTGCAACACTGGTTCATGACATTATATTCGTAAATATGATATTTCAACCCGAGGGTACTAGTTGCTTAATTTAATTTTGTAGTAATTGTTATTTTAAATCATATGAACAGGAATTTCTCTTAGCCAATGACGGGATTGTAATATGGCTTAGACAATGATACAACTTACAATATGTGAGACAATGATACAATTTACAATATGTGAGACAATGATACAATTTACAATATGTGAGACAATGATACAATTTACAATATGTGAGACAATGATTCTGATTCAGATTACAATACCATGCAATATATGTGCAATATTATGCAGATTTCCATATATCCTCCCAGATAAGGATGAGGAATACAAAAGCTTTTCAACAGATAGTTTTTTTTTGAACAATCTGGGTATCAAATGTATTTGAAAATTATTCAATATTACAATATTCTTCGAAAAAATAATAGTAGTAGTAATTTCGAAAATATAATAGAAATAGAGCAATATATTCTATGAACAATGATGGGAAGGACAATGTTCTCCGAATAATAATGGAAATAATACTGTTTGAGCTATAATAGAAATAGCAATATTTTTGAGCAATAATGGAAATAGGAATTTTTTCGAACAATAATGGAAATAGGAATTTTTTCGAACAATAATGAAATAGAAATAGTACTCTAGAATAATATAGGCGAAAAAAGTTCTTGAATATTCTTGAAGCAGATAATAGTCAACATTTTCTATATATTGATGCGTGAAACAGAAATCTATAAATATTTTCTGTATCTTTATAAAATCTATAAAGATGCAGAAAACGGTGGCCATTGAAAAATATAGATATCAATTATTCTAAAAAAGTAATATGTATAACAACTGTGCTGAAAGTAATTGGGTAACAATGGCGCTTTAACAATAATGTGGATAGAGATTTTCCTTCAATCAAGCAGTTGAGTATTTTTTTGGAATGATAATTTTTATAATGAAACTACATAGATCGGGAAATTTTCGAAATTAAGGATTCCCAACGTAAACTGACTCATATGCGAATAAATTTGAATCTTTAAAAATTTCTAGAAATTTTTGCTAGGAACCGAAAATATTTTCATTACTATAGTGATCTTTTCAGAAATATATTTGTGAAAAAAATAAGATATACCATTTTAATTTCCTTTTTTAAATGAAGGATCTCCCAACTTCTATAATTTGTGTGAAATGAGGTTTTTTTAAAATTATTTTTATAATCTGTGGTTTATTCTGGAGAAAAATGGAAATTTCCCAAAAACTATGTTGGTTTGTCGTAAAACGCTTTTTGACGAAGATTAAAGATGTCCCTTTGTATGAGAAAGAGATCCAAATACAGGAAATAAAGCTGAAAGCTCGGATTTTGCCCAGGTAATGGGTTATTAAAAAGCGCTTAGAATCGAAATCTCATGCATCATAATATCGTTGCGAGTATCGATTGAGCTGACATAACACTATTTATGATTTAATAAGCGATTCTCTGATACATTCGGTACCGAAATTTTATCCGAGGAAAGTTTTGGTCTAGTGTTTCCGAAGTAGAAAGAGATTTTGTGCTTGGTGATCTACCAATTAAACTTCCCCAATGAATTAATTGGAGCAAAAACAAATACGATTTGTTTGATTTATATGGTTTTCGAAAAATAAAACTTCTTGCCTTTCTTGAAACTTGATAATGATGATTTTCTCGATTTATAGTAAATGATTTTAAAATTATTCAAAGAAGTAGTGAAAAATGAGACGGATGTCTGAATTTTTTATCGGACAGTTGATCCAGATTTTTCAGTATCAACTGACAATGATCTCGGTCAGCGGCTCCCAAATACTCGATCAGGAGTCGTGAAACACACAGAAATCTCACCTCCCTCACCCGTTTAGTCATGAACCCCGGAAATCTTGACGTCCGCTGTGGAGACCCATGCAGTAGAAACAACGGCAATTTATTAGCGAGAATGTTCTCGAACAAAAAGGGGGGGGGGGTTCTATCCAGTATTAGTTAATGTGATGCGATACTACTGGACTACAAAAGAACGAAAACCTAAAACAACATTTAATACTATTATCAGGAGATGTCAAAACGAGTAGAATTTTTTTTTCCCAAATCATAACGATATTACTACTGCAGTTTACCAACGCTGCAACGGTGTTTTTGTGCGTTTTTTTAGGCAACATTCTATATTCGGGCCGTGGACCCTCCCGCACCCCTCCAATAAAACGACCGTGGACCCCGGGAGTAGCTGATGTAGATCACAATGCCTCTCAAACTATTATGTAAATCACAAAATCTCTCTCAATATGATGTACATCGAATTTTTCTACTCGTCGACTGGTTAGATTAGGTGAACAATTTCGCGGACCGTCATAAACGGGAGAAATATTTTGCGAGCCAGGGGAAAATAGTAATAATAGTAAAACTTCCTGATTTTCTAACTTATTGTACTTTATCTATAGGCCAAACTTTGCTCACGGGAACCCGTGCTGCCACCTACCAAAATAAAAGCATAACAATTTGTTTTGATTCTTTAGGTAAAGTTCATTGTTGCATTTGAACCGGTGTGCAGCATGAAACAAATAGTACATGATAGATACTTTATATATGTATTTTTGTTTCCAGGATACGCATTGGTTAAATTTTATGCGCATAATACCGGTTCTTACGATCACAAGATATCAATTTTGCTCCAAACAGAAAAGTACAGAACCAGTAATATCGTGAGAAAAATTAATATCGGTATGGAGCATATAAATGAATAACACATGATATCATACAACATATTGCAAATTTTCATGCTGCACAACCGAAAAAAACAAACTGCCTATTTTGATTAATAAAAATAGTAATAAGAACAATTTATAAAACAAATAGTTTTGTTCTTATTTGATAAGTGGCATCAGGGGTCCTAGCGCAAATCTTCAATATTTCAAGCAATATTCATTCGCATTTCTCTTCTATACAAAAATATCAAAACATGGAAAATCGAATAAACTTTGTCCTCATTTAATTCATTATTACTCATTTTATCATTCTGCCATGAGCATTTTATTCATATAGCATCAATATCTGCATTTTCATACTCCACGTTTTTAATTTGGCTCCCGAAGAGGTGGGTCTGGTAAGCGTTATGTGGTTGAAATGTACTTTCAGCCAGAATTATTATTTTTTGATTTTCACCATTATTTGATGGCTGTGATATAACTCTTTGACTGTTATCATCCCTATGTTATATACACCAGCCATGGCTTCAATGTATTACTCCAGTTAATTAGCATGACCATGATGGATATGGGTATGAGGTGCCAGAGGCTCCTACTCCGATATAAAAATTAAAGTTCACAGTTTCATTTTCTCGGTAGTTGAACATTTGCTGCTTCTTTGTGAAAAACTTATACATATGTGGCTTCAGCAACCCCCATTCGATTCCTTTGATGGATTTTTTTTATTACTAACACGGCTGGGTATTTTTTCTCCATATTAATAGCAATTCCGAAAATATCTTTGTTACCGTTCAACAATGCCTAATTATGTGGTTGCGTCAAGAATTTGGGAAAATGTTTCGTAGCGGTCCACGGACCAACGGTTGAAGAATACCGATGTACATTACATCACATAGATCAGGGTTGCACAACTTCAGGCCAGTGGGCTAAATACGGCCCATCAAGAGGTTTCATCCGGCCCGCGAAATGTGTTCCGGTAGAAGAAAAAATCGCCAAATTGTCAAATGCGAGCAAGGTTGCTAATTACAAGCAAAGCTGCTGCCAATTACAAGTAAAAAAAATTCAAATCCAAATAAAGTTGCCAACTACAGCCAAAATGTTTTCAAAGGCAAGTGATTGTACCAATCACAAACAAAAAATTAACAAAGGAAAGTTGTAAATTACAGCAAAAAAAAAAATCTAACTCAATAATTTATAACGAAGGTTTTGACAGCTGGCTGATGTGAAGATAAAACGAGAAAAGAAAATATAACATATCCGAAGATGATGTCACTCTCGATCATCTGGTGGCAGTGCCAGCAATGTTGTGAGCTTTGTCTTGGGTTAGGCTGTCTGGCTGTCTATGTACGGCCCCGTTCAGCGCACATGAGCACTAAGAAAAGCTGATTCGTTTCGTTGCTTTTGTAGTCTAGGGCGCCCACCCGGCAAGTGAGAAGACATGTGTTCGATTCCCCACAAGGGAAGTTGAATTTTCTTTCCTGGATTTATCTCCGCGTGAACCAGCTGTCAAAACCGTTGTACTAATAGAGGAGTGTGACATCATCTTCGAATAATTTATAAGTCAAGAACATAATGTTAATTCTTGATTTGAAAAATTCCAGCAAGTGTGGTTGAAAATAAGGGGGAAAAAATAGGACATTTTACGAGGACGACCAAAATTATATACATGAATGCACCCTAGAATACTGGTCATGTAGTCACCCACCAAATACAAGTTAGTATATGGCTCACGAGTGGCAGAATTACCGCATATCTGGCCCGCGGGCTTAAAAGGGTGTGCACGCCGTGGCCTGGGCAATGATATAGATTGCAATAGCGCCTGGACGTTGATGCAGATTACAATAACTTTTGTATCGAGATCTGGATGCCAATCAAGTCCTTGAAAATGACATAAATATCAATATTTTGTAACAATAGTGTAGATAGCGTTAGTTTTCTAACAACAATTAGTATTTTATTTTAATGTTTGAAAAACTTTGCTATGCATTGCGTTCCATGATATATTAATGGCATAACATTTCTATTTTTAAGCGAAAGTAGATGTAAAAGAAGAACTGATTTAAACTACACCTATTTGCACAAAACGATCGGAAACAACAACCCGTTATTTTGGGTTAAGGGATTTAATGATATAGTTGTTCAACTAGTGAAAGATAATTTCCTCAAAAAACAATTAGTGTACGGACTGTTTGAAACAACATAAATGAAGTTCGATGTTTATGGAGTATTCACTAATGATTCACCGTTAATTTTCCGATGGTCGAAGCTCCATTAATAGATCTATTCCGACCACATGGCAGATTTTCCCCCAATCTCTTATGTACGCGCGAATGAAACAAGCTGTTAGTTTCCTCAACCGCGTAAGAATTTCCAATTTTTCAGCTCGTTTTCGTTACCTCAATTAATGTGATTGATTTATACGCCCGCAGTAAAAGTTCACTTACAAATTACTTTCTTGATTTGATCAAGAATTCTTTAGAAACAAATCAATCTTGGATATAGAAATAGATCAACGATCAATTACTTTTACACATATATATACAGAGGGAAGTATTGCTCTAATTCATATGGCCATTTAAAGAATATTATCTCAACCTACAATAATTTATGACGTAATTTTTTCAGGTAAGTGTGGATTTTCTCAATAAATGTGTTAAAACCTATCCTGTTACATATATATATATATATATTGATGATTGGAAAAATGGCTCAATTCCATATTAATACACTGCTGACCACCCAAATTGCAACACCAAGAAAGACAAGAGATATCGCAACAATATTTATTTTGTAGATAACATGTTGACCAAGCATCAAGTGATTAAATTTATAGACTTCTGTGAAGTGTGGTTCCTGCCAAAATCAGTAGCCAGAGTAGCCGCCATTGTGGGAGATCACCGCTGCCACACGCCTCGGCATTGATTCAAAGAGACTTTGGATGTGTTCTTGGGGTACAGCAGACCAAGCAGCTTCCACGCGTTGCCAAAGTTGATCTGGTGTGGCAGCTGGGGATGTAATCTGGGTCAATCGTTGAGCAACCATGGACCACATGTTTTCTATCGGCGAAAGATCCGGAGAGCGAGCTGGCCAGGGAAGCAATTCAATCTGGCGATTGACGAAGAACCTTTGGACAATGCGTGCCACGTGTGGTCGCGCATTATCCTGTTGAAATATGGCTGTGGGCAAGCCCTGAAGGTAAGGAAGGACAACTGGCTCCAACACCTCGGAGATGTAGCGCTGGCTTTTTAAAGTACCGGCAATGCGTACTAGAGGAGTGCGAGAGTGATATCCAATACCGCCCCATACCATAATAACCAGGTGCAGGACCAGTGTGGCGGTGCATAACGCAGCTGTTCAGCATCCTCTCTCCACGGTGTCTCCAGACTCGAATCCGACCATCGTGGTGTTGCAGACAGAAGCGTGACTCGTCAGTAAAGACAATTTCATTCCATTGTGCCGTCCACATCCTTCTTTCACCGCACCATTGGCGGCGGAGACGTCTGTGGTTCTGCTTCAAGGGTAGACGAAGCAATGGACGTCTTGCGGACAGACCACTCTGCTGTAAACGGCGTCGAATGGTACGCGCAGACACTGGATGATGCGGTACAGACTGAATGTGCTGTGCTATGGTTCGTGATGTGGCTGAGCGATCCGTCACTGCCATACGCACAATACGCCTGTCATCCGTGAAGTGGTGCACTGAGGTGGATGCGATCGAACACGTCGGTCCGTCGTACCCTCCTGCATCCAACGATCACATATCCGCATTACAGTTGTTTGGTTTCGTCCAACACGACTACCGATTTCCCTGAAAGATAATCCACAATCTCGGTAGGCCACTATCCTTCCTCAGTCGAACTCGGATACTTGATCAAAAGATGATCGCTGTTTTCTACGAGGCATAATTGATCGTTTTTTTGAAAAAAACCACAAGAAAAACACAATTGCCGTACTTCAAATCGTCGAAATCTCCAAGCCTTAAATAGTGCTTTGAAGTGGCGCCACAGGCGCGCGTGATGTGCGTCTGCGCTGAAATTCTAATCATTTGCATATCTCACCTCCGCTAATGCATGTTGTAAATTTCATATTATTTGCATGCTTCCTTCAGGGTGTTGCATTTACGGTGGCCAGCAGTGTATAACAATGTTTGATTTCACGCATAGTACCATGGTATCTAATTTTATAGTATCTTGAAATCATATTTTAAGTAATTCGATGTCGAACAATATGCGCCTGAAATGACTCGACACGCCGAATCTTTGTAGAGCATGAGGGATTATGAATCTGGTTCCCTGTATAACGTTGCGTGGTAACTGCCGATTTTATTGAATAGGAAAAGAACATTAATATAGCGTTGACCATGAATTGAGTTACAATATCCAACGACTCGATTTGGAGGTAAGGATCATTTGTGGCCATGTCAAGTAATATAAAATGGGAAAAAAGAACATTATATATTTATATATATAGTATGGTTACCGTAGTAGAGATAGTAATTGAATTGAAAGAAAGACATGGTAACTGAAATCTGATCAAAATAAAGATAAGACTTCGACGGAGATTAAAGAGAAATGAGAGGTTCATTGCTTGTTAATAAGAATAATCATACTCATTGGGATACGAATACAAAGTATTCTAAAGTTTGTCTTTTGGCAAATTCGGTTGATAATAAAATTTGTGTTGTGATAACTTCTCTGGAAAGTAAATTAAACTCTTCACAAAACGGGGTTTTGGCGAAAAATGTTGATGATGATGCTATAGTTCAATTCTTTCTGATTTGCAATTTTTTCGGACATTCGTTTTATCTTTAGTTCCAATAGAATATAAATATGAAACATTTTTTTTGAAAAAAATATATTTCATTGGCGAAATTCTGAAACAATACCAATTGGCAACATTTCACAATTTAGTGGCAAATATTCAATTTATATAATTTTAAATCCAAAAATATAATTTATGTGTATCATTCTCTGATAAAATGAGCAAGAAATCAATATCGTAATCATTCATATGCACAATAAACATGCACCTGCTGTAGAGATAGAGTTAGACGGTTTTTTTCCAGCCCAATGTATCAAAGAAACAGCTATTTTCAGCATTTTACGATGAGCTGAACTCGGAAGGAAAGCCATATGGCCTCCGCTCGGACCTGAATCCAGGACCTCTTGCATATCGGGTAAGAGGATGCTACTATTTATACCATCTATTATATATCTATCTATCTACTATTTACACCAGTGGTGTGGATGGAACTATGTTTGCCTGGTATCAAAGAGGGCCTGGGTTTTAGTCCCGGCGGAGACCAGATGACTTTCCTTCCGACTTTTCCTCAGCATAAAATCCAGAAAACATCTGTTGCTTTAATAGCTGCTATAATTTTCGAAAGGCAGTAAGTAATAAGAATGACACATGCATATCAATAAAGAAAATGTTGATACAACCGATCGCAATGCAAAAATAAACCACTGCAATGTATCGGCAAAGATTAGACCTACAACATTTACTGCTTATCAGTATCATTCCCCCCGAAGAATGGACTGCGAAAAAAAAACCTTTGGTGATTACAATGGGTTAGAAAATTTCAAGTACCAGCGATACATCTCGATACTAGTATCTTTGTTGACACTTCGGAAACAAAGGTCGGGGTTGGGGGGGATAAACAAGTGTTAGTATATTTTTAGTATTTTAGTATTTTTTTCTTCGCTATTAACCGAATTCTTATACCTTCCCCATATACATATTAGTGTATTATATATTATTTTTTCACTCGGCGTTGTGAAAATTCTGTGTGTAACTAGCGTCGTGGTATTTATGCATTTTTTAGTCAATTAGTTCACTAAATAATTTTTCAAATTTCTGGAATTATTTTCCCAACAATTTTCTTTTATTAAGACACATTCGGAAAAAAAATTGGAGGGATACATGAATTTTGAATTTTTTTTAAAATTACACATTAAATGTTTGAACGGAATTTTCATGATCAAAAAATGGACAGATACGATTGAAATGTACTCTGAAAATAAAATTTACAAATTAAAATAATGTTTACTATATATATTCATAAGTACCAAAAATTAGTCTTATTCTAAGTATTCTAAGTCGGAAACACACACACACACACGCACGCACACACGCACACACGCAGTTCACTAACATCACTATCCTCATGCTCACCTCAGATATCCGGTGTTTCACCAATAATTTGAAACCGTTATCGAGGAAACTGGCGCTCTTGCAAAACGTGATTTCTATCTCAAAACTACGGCCGTCGGACAAAAAAATGTCGTACACAAATGGTGACGTGGGGTCATTATGACTCCACAGAAACTTTGACGGATGAAATAACGGGAAGAAAATTACGAAAATATATCAGTGATTATTATTGTTATACAAACTGGAGAAGTTACAATAGATAAGGAGGAGTAATTATGCATATAAATAAACAAATTCAAAATCAACACAAAAAACCCCATTAATTTCACTACAGCAGAAGATTTGTTTATACATCTCCCAGAATATGATGTTAATATCCTGTTTTTGTATCGTTCACACTCATATACAATTCATCAGTTTAATGAAGAACTGGAAATCAATATGAAAAAAAGTAAAAAGTATCATATTAATAGTTAGCGATATGAACATTGATCTATATAGTAAAGCTAATGGAGCATCACAATATTTAGACATAATGGCCATAAATGGGTTCGAACCACTGCACAAAAAAATTACACGAGAAACAAAAGGAAAGTCACACATGCATAGATTACGTCTTTTAAAGAACGAAACGGAATATCTCACAAAAATTTCACAGTATGCAACACTGATATCACAGACCACTACCCAATATTAGGAATTATAATTCTTTTCGATAAACAAGAAGGGAATTTAAATCATGAAGATGATGAAATAAAAAAAAATAGATTATAAAAAATTTGAACAATTCATGTCAAAAATAAATTTCAATTGCATACGAAATTTTGTAAAAAATAAATACGAACATCTCTTGGATATTATAACAATGGATACTAATCTCTGGACTAAATCTAGAAAAAAAATACCATAAGAAAAATAAAAAAACAATGGATATAACTAAAGAAATACTTGACAGAACAAACCACAAGGAAAAATTATACACAAAAAAACATAAAAAAAATCCACTCATAGTTCTATATAAAAACGAGTACAAAAGTTATAACAAAAATTTAAAAATATATATAAAAAAGGTAAAACAAGAATGAAAATGAATGAAACAAGTTAATGAATCTCTCTTATCGTAAAACCGTCATGATATACTGCACAATGTCTATGCTTTATACCAACTAATATAATACAAGTTATTTTACTAAATTTTTCGTTGGAAACAATATTGTATTGTTTCATATTCCAAATGTTAGTTGGGTTTAACAATGCGATTCGATCCAAAACTGGTACTAAATCAAACTGGTCAAAGATCAGACTTCAAAAGCTTAAATGACATTATCAAATTTATTGGGAACGTTCTAGATCGAGTTAACGGATGTATGTGGCGTTTGGATCTGTGAGTTGGACAAGGAGCTTGACGGGACGTGTCACTTGAGCATATTGGTCCCGTTGGTTGATTGACATTTTAGGTGTGAGCTGCCTCGCACGGCGATACACCGTTGTTAGGTATATTGAAGTCTGTACTTGGCCGTGATGCTTCAACGGCCACACAAGATTATATTAATTTTGCAAAGTGGTTCGGGAAACAGGAGAGAGAAGAGAGCGTTTCAGTTTGGAAATTGCATATCTTGCCGATGTGAAATAATGTCCAGTAAACCGGATTAGGAGTACGAATATCGATTCATAAAGTAAAATATAGTCAAACCCGGATATATCGACCTTGTTTGTAACGACAACGCTGCTATATAGTCAATTGCCGTTCGTGAGTAATGTTAATGAACTCAGAGCTTATATCGTCGATGAACAGCAATCACCTTGATTTTTCGCCATTTACATTTTCATTCCAATGACGTCCCCCCCCCCCCCCAAAAAAAAAATCCTTCAGAGTACAGCCAACACCATCTAAAGCATCTGCTATAGATGGTGTTGGTACAGCTAATAACATGCCGGGAATGTTTGTCTGTGGTTTTATTAATATCTAACGTTGAAAAAAAAAGATTTATTGCATGTTTTCACGTTCCGACCTGCTCAGTGACATGAACACTTTACGAAACATTTCCGTATTTGGCTCATTTCCGACTATTTTTTCCTTAATATACAAATGTCCCGTTTTATTAAACGAAGCTTGCTTCAATTCCCAATCTTTACTAAATTCAGAAATGGAGGTAATTTGCAGAATTCATAATTATTTAAATTTGAATGTTTATCATATGTGTATGATATTCATATATAATGAACATGAATATACAGATTCATCTCATAGGTTTGCCATACAAGTTCATCTTTTTTTCCGGGAAATACATTTTAGTAGACGCGTGCTAAAACATTTTTTTTCTCGCCAAGAGTTACTTATAAACAATATGTTTGGCGGGAATCGTCGATGTCCCGTTTTTATTCTTGATGAAATTGGTCACCTCTGATCTTAAAAAAAATAAAAAACATCATGCAAAGAATTTGCTTGCTTCTGATTATATCGTTTGTCGAAAAAGGTCTTGGAAACGTCAACCCTGGTTATAACGAACAAATTTCGCTAAATCTTTGATGTTATAACCGAGTTTACCGTACATAAAAGTGATACTGAAGTATTTTCTGGAGCTTCCAGAGCCGGCGTTTAATCAGTTCCAAATGGTTTCCGTGCTGTTAGGCCATAGTCTAGGGCATTTTCTCCCTCCCACATTATGTGGCAGGCATCTTCTGAGGTTACGCACACGTAGGTTTCTACTACAAGCCAGAAGGGGAAACATCGAGGTAATACCGTCCGAGGTGCACTACTATGGTCTCTTTCACAGAGAAGAGATTGAAATATTCATACCAAGCATAAAAACATGCAAACACCAAACAAGGAAACCCCATGCTGGAAACCCCGCCAGTCACTAAAGCATGACAACATGAATCGAAAGTAAGGAGACGATGAAAGTCCATCCTTCTTGGGTCCCGTTATTTTAGCGGTGCGCCGAGATGAGCACCGCCGAGATGAGGAATGACCTCGACAGTCAATCGTCACTAGAACCCACACACATCCGATCAGACTACGAAACAGTCACTCACACCAGCCAATATAGCTCTTATGCGACCAATCGTGCCTCAGAAGCCTCTATAGAGAACAACTCGACGACACTAGATTTACGACTCCTTTCCGTTTGTCGCAGAAATCTACGTGTGTTTAACCTCAGAAGATGCTGCCGCAGATGTGGGCGAAACGTCAGGAAGAAAATGCCCTAGACCATAGTTTCCCAACCTTTTTTGTCCCATTGTCCCCTTGTTCAGAAATATTTTTCTCCCATCGCCCCCCAACGCAATCTAATCCATAGGATCCTATGTTATACTCGTAGCTTCTACCGCCCCCCTGGAACTTTCCATCGCCCACGTTGGGAATCACTGCCCTAGACAATGGACTAAATGCTCGGTAACCGTTTGTAACTCAAAAGTGATATTATTTTACATTCTGACGTTGAAGCACTTTTGACCGTATTATACAGCTCTCAAAAGTTTTTATTCGCCGAGTTTAATTATGCATTTGCATTGAACAACGAAATGAACATCTATTTGTTTTCCAATTAAATTTAAATTTTAATGAAAGCTCTTAATTACAATGTTTGTCTCTTGTTATTCACAAAAGGCAGTTAATTAGAAGTTTACCGAATACTCAAAACAAAGATGATTAACTATTAAATTTAATTACTATTTATAAATAAAAGAAAAGATAAGTATATGTATTAGAGTATCTCGAGATAAAAATGGGAGTCGAATGCAGTATTAGATTGTTTTTGGATCTTGGGGAGAAAACGGAGAGACTTATCCTCTCTTATTACTGACTTGAAACACGTGCCTCCATTTCAAATAATGCGATTTAAAGTCCCGATTCACAAAAATCACTAATGGAGTCGATGAAAATTTAATGAAAAATCAAAGCGGTGGAATCGAGTTTGAATTCGAACGTGATCTGAGACTTGTTTTGCCCCGCTGAACTTCCAGATTGTAAGTGGTGAAATCACTGAAATCGCATAGCAGAAATTTCGAATGAGTTTTCTTTATATAGGAATTAGTTCAGAGCCTTCGCAAAGGATCAGGAATCGCCACGCTTTGAATATTAATGAGATACGTTTTATGTACTCGTAATTTCTGCTATTTCGAACAGCAAATTATCGTAATAAGTGCGCTTAGATTTATGGACTTGAGAATTTTCTTAGTTTAGAGTAAGTATGTAGATTACAGGAGAGAAAGGTAATTTTTCCTGAAAATATTGGTTCATTTCCGTCGATTTTTCGAGCATTTAACACTTCAAGCATTTGCTTCAGATATTCTTCGATACGGATTTGCAGATAATAGTTCAATAAGGGGAAGTGAATCGTTGATGAAGTACATGAAGTATCTTGCGATATCAGAAAAGTATTGCTTCTTTCTCAATCGTTAACACGTCCAGGTCGATGCTTGAGTGCCTTTTGTTTCCCAACAATGATCGAACAAATTATTTACGTTAAGGTACACATGTGTTGTAAAATTTAATTTAATTTCCCATATACATACTTATACTCTGTCTTTGATTTAAAATGAAATGTATGCTCAAACCACATATATTGAGCCAAAATATGTATTAAAAATGCCAAAATATGTATTAAAAATGCCAAAATATGTATTAAAAATGTCAAAATATGCATTAAAAAAATCCTATAAATGTGCATAAAAAACCCAAAATATACACTACAAAGTACTGAAAAATTTAAAAATTTCGAAATGTGTACTAATAATGAGGAAAATATGCGTTAAAAAATCATCATGCCAAAAAAAAGAGATGGTTTTAAAATTCATATTTTATATTTCTTAGGCCGGCATTACATTATAAAAAACTGTTGAAAGTTCTTTTATAAAACTTGAAAAATTCAGCCAATAAGCGTATCGGCTACATCCAAGTAAATGAAACCGATAATATTATAGGTTGCATTTGTCATGTTGTATTAAAGAATTTTTATACAATTTTTTTAAACTGTAATTTATAATTACCGGCCTTACAAAAATGATTCATATTTGTAAACACAAATTACAAACATCTCTATCAACTCACTAAATGTCACCTGCGGGATAAACCCACGTTATGAAAATGTTATGAGCAATATTTATTTGAACATTTATTTAAAAAAAGGTGATTGAGCTTAAATAAACGTTCAAAAATATGCACTTATTCTGAATTCTTTGATTTTAAGCATTTCAAATAAAATTTATTCATTTTCATCATACAGAGATTTGACTTTAATTTTGTAAAACATTTATCATCCAGAGGCAATGAAAATTGTTCTGAGAGGCGACGGATAATTGAAAATTTACATGAAATTAATGAATAAAGTAAAAAAATACATGAACAGAAACATTTACATGCATTAATGCTAAACACTTTCGTAGTATGAAAACGCATGTGAATATGCATTTGCAGATGATGCGGGCTCTAATTATGAGCGTGGCCGTGGCTCATGTGGTGTTTACGTTGTAGAAGTTCTGCTTGTTTCATGTTTCAATTCCACATTTGTTGCCACTCATTGCTTTCAATTTCATATAGTTCCCCACTCATGCCAGAAACTTGAATGTGCAAATTTTTAAAACCTGCAAAAAATGACGTTTGAACATTTACTCTATGAGTGTCATTTCCCGAAAATGCTCTATAACAGACGCTTCAACAGAAGTTAAACATTTGCGTTTCCGACAAAACTCAGCAATATAAGGAATCCCCGCAGCTGATAAACCCAAAAAAGTGAAAATTTGCACATTCATGCCTCTGGAATGAGTGGAGGGGATGATATATGAGGCGGTCAGAATACAAGTGATGCAAGTCCAAAAATGAAAAAAAAATCGTGAAATTAGTTTTTAGTTTCAGCTTCAACAGTATTCTGTTCATTATTAATATTTTATTATTATTGCAGTATTATTCAAGAGTATATACAATTTATTCAGAGCACTAGGGAAATAACCCCACAAGTTAACTATTTTAAAATAAATCTTAATTGAATTTGAAAAATATGTACTGATTTCGTAATCTACACATGACACTTTAAAACTAAATGTCTTAAAAACAGTTTTTATGGACTTGCACCACTTGTATTCTGAACGCCTTATATGTGCATTTCGTTTTTTCTTCCTATATTGTTTATACTTGCGTAAACCAAAAGATGAGTATCGATTTTCTTGGCTAACAAACTAGTTCTGCCCAAAAATATTCTGTACTGATATTTGATTAAATGAATAAATTATCTTATTTTATATCAAAATATAAAAAAGTACACAAATTTTAAAAAAAGTACATAATATAATGTTATTTACATCTTAAGTTTCGGTTCTCTTGAACTAAGATATTTTTTTTTTGCTTTTTTTAGAATCTATTGAATCTTTCGCATTTTGTTAAACTCATTCTGTAAATATTCTTTCAAAAATTGGATGGAGCTATTCATGTGAATGTGATATTGATATTACTGACATACAGATTGAAGCTTTCAGGACTTCAGTAGTTATATGACAATTGCTGGCGAAACTGATAAACCGAGTCAATAATAAAGCAAGTTGATATTACCATGCCAATTTCACATTGTGTGTGTGGGTGCAGCATTCGTCCATCTAATAGCAGTAGAGCCGGCAACATCCAGTAAATTCGCGCAAGGTTTCTCGTCGCAAACATTGATTCCTACCAGCAATTATTACTCGGATCATCATGGAGCTATAATCAAATTAAATCATGCGAAACAAATGCTTTTGTACATCCAACGATACACATGCGACAATTTTTAAATGAATAAAAAACAATTTATGTCACCGTATTCCTCCCCTGCATCTATGGAATGCATTAAAACGCGGGAGAAATACGGGGGGGGGGGGTGCTCACTGTGGCAGTCTGGTCTATTGTTATGCCGGAAAAAGCGACGTTTGATGAGAATCACAGAATTTATTCAAAAGGCTAATGCCAATTTGTATGAAGTACTGATTCAGAATAAAAATAATAGTTAAGTGTAGCAAACGTGCTTTGCCCAGGAATTTCATAACGATAATGAAAATTGAGCATTCACTTATTGCTGTAATTTTATCATCATTAACCTAATACAAAATATATATCTTTCCCAAGAAAATCCCACTGCTTATTCCAATCTTACATACATGACCATGGAATAAAAAAAATGCTTGACAATCCAATTAAAGTATTCCTCCCCCCGCATTAGCCGGCATGACGTAAAACTCGGGGGGGGGGGGCATCAGCTTTTTGAATCTTTTTCGGCCCAGGTCCATTCTCGGCAACCAGGAAAAGCGAGTACTAATAAGAATCACATTTAGAAAATTTAAAGGATTTTTATAACAAAGTTATTTTTAATCATTTTTCAGAATCTGCGACACGAACTTCCAGGCATGCTGGTCTCTTACGTTGTTTCCCGGCATGCCGGCTAAAGTGGCAGAATACGATATATGTCTGTTTGACTAATTTGATCTACACGAACAAATATGCTCAGGATCGCACATTTTTGAAATTTAAGATTTATGTGGTGGGAAAAGGGAATATAAAATTCGATTTATTTAAAAAAAACGTGGTCAATCAAAATAAAAGGATTCTAAAATGCATAGACAAGCAAGGTTCCAATCAGCTAATTTGTAGAGCACAGGTATTTGAAAATTATCTAGAATCTGCGTCTTGATTTTCTCGTAATGCTGATCCCCCTCTATTTTTCCCGGCATGTCGGATAATGTGGGGAATACGGTAATTCAATGAACGAGTTATCGGAAAATCAAACGTAGATACGTAGATTCCGAATATTTTGGAATTTTCTTGACTTTACACGTAATTACAAAACGAAAAAAATGTTGACTTTCAAATGAAATTCAATAATAGCACTGAAAAATAAAAACGGTAAAGAAGCAATATCTAACAGAACTATTTAGAAAACATTTTCCAGATTGGTTGAAGTTCTATTTCTTAGGAGCGAAGATAAGTATTCCCACACTTTTATGAAGGTATATAAACTATTTATATCCTATCCCGGCCTAGCGTTATCCAATTGACTAGATTTGATCGAACACTCAATTATAAGAGAAGCGCCAATTCTCTAATGAATAACAAATGAACTTTTCCGAAGGCGAAGTTAACACGAAAGAGATAGAGAGGAAAGAGAGGCTTTCGTGTTATCGTGGAATTAAGGAATAAAGTTGTGGAGCTGCAATCAAGCAATTATTGCAAAAAAAGAAAAAAAAGGATAAGATAATACATAAGAAAAAAAAAGAAGAATGTTCTTATAGGGCGTTGCACGTATATAAGGTAAACGGGAAAAGATGTCCGGAAGGAGAACAAGAAGAAAGAGAGAGGCGCAGAAAAACGTGAGAGTTTCATCTGACATTTATTTGCACGCAAACATCTTATGAGTATTAGGACAAAAAAAAAGATAAGAAAAAGCTTAAAAAAAACATCTGAAGAAAAGACATTTCTTTATTCTTTTGCTGGTTTCTTTTGTAGAAGATCTTTTCGCATTTTCTCTTCACATTCATCTTGTTTATCTTCGATTGTTTTCGTAAAACTTGTACAGTTTTGCACGCACATTCACACTCCCTGGCATCTATCTTTAAGAGAAACATTGCTTCTGGATTCTACGAACAATTCTACTTTGAACACAAAGACTTTGATGTGTTCGTGGTTATGAGATTGTAATGAGATTTTTGTTTCGCTTCCCAGCATTAATTATATGTGTACTTAATCAGATGAAAAATAATTCTTGTCAGTATATGCTGCTATGAACTGTTATGCAAGAAATTTTATAATTGCTTATAACGAAAAATTCAGCATAATCCTGTACTTACATTTCTAGTAAAAATTAGTTCATACTCAAAAAAAAAGAAATTATTTACATATAATATTTTTTTAATGACAAAGTTGTTTCGTTGAATGGGGAATCGACTGTATATGTTACGATTTCATTGCGAAACGTGCATGAATGACTGGGATTATTTACATACATGTAGATGTATAGCAGTAATTATTGTGAAAAAGCTCTCACCTTTTTTTCCACCCAAAATGCATTTTGGGTGGAAATCTTTGTTGATCGAATAAAAAGTTATTTATAGTGGAACAATTGAACCTCTCTTGACACTTTTTTACGAACACCTCTAGTTAACGAACACCTTCTTTTTTAATCCCAAATAGGAGTATGGTTGATGTGACATCGTATGAAAGATAAAAAAAATCATGTTAATTTTTTAGATATAAATGTTTATTCGGTCACTTCGTTGTGATGATCAATTCGTTCACTTGGCTGGGATGATGTACTTTCAGATGAGTAACATGATATCGTCCTCCTCATGCCAGAAGCACATATGTAATTTCTTTTTATCAGGTAGTTGGATAACTCATTTCGATATCCAAGTTTTGCCTGAAACGCGAATGTGCACCCCTATTGAAACACGTTATTAATATTTTAGGAAAATAACTTCCATTGAGTGACATGGATAGAATAATCATTTAAACGTCATTTCTCACGCTCTATTTTCCTTCCAAGGGCATTGTACGTTCGGGCTTCTGGCATGAGGGGGACGATATAAAATTCCCAAAAATTAAACATTTCACAACTTTCCCCCTACCTTATTAGTTTTGGTTGTGGAGGAATGATTTTTTTCTTTTATTCGCATTCGTGTGCACAAAGAATTATTCACTAAATAAAACGTATACAACAAAGGAACGGTACAGTGTGAATTAAATTTCGTAGTATTTTTTAAATAATTTGCCCGATGAGAGAGAGAGACAGATTTAATTCAAAGCATTTTTTTATAAACTTAAATCTCTTTGTAAAATTCAAACCTTTTTTTCTTTTGTTGAAATCGAATTCTGAATTTTAAGAAGAGAATAAGTCCAAAATTCTATAATCCATCAGCATTATTCAACGAGATCAGTTTCTGCATAATTTTTTTCAACGTTATTCATGATATACTCCATACAAAACGAGAGCCATTGCTAATAAGATTATAACTGCAAGCATGATAGTACTCATTTTCTTGCATTGGTGAATTTAGTTGGAATGCGAACAAAAACATAATCCTTCAACCAATTTCAGACCAAGCAAATTCAGCAGTAAACGATAGGCATAAAATATTCAGCGATTCACTCAATGAGGATTTAACGGAAAGGATTACTAATGCGCACTTTACCTGGTACGTAATTCTTCTTCTAGGCTGTTTCTTAGCGTAGGAAAAGGCTTATAAAAGAAAATTAAACATTCGATCAATATCCGGTGTTCATACAAATCGAAATCCCTTCTAGAAATTCGACGCAAACAGCCTCCATCTCTCGACGAATCCAATACCAATCTCTCTCTCCGATTGCTTACTCACCTTCAAAAACTCACGATTTCCATTCGAATATTCGAATCGATGTCTCGTTTCGGAAAAATATTTATTCCCCCCCCCCCCCATCCTTTCAAAAAAATTAATAATGTTCATTCATATCCGATCATACATGCGAACATTATAAATTGATTGTGCTGAAAATTCGATAGACCTAGACCTCTCTCTCGCTCGTATCCACCGTGTATTTCACACAAACAAAAAAAAAAAAAAGAGAAATACCAAAATAAATACGAATTCATTTGAAAGCACTTTAATTTCATTTATTGTATGAGAATGCTCGAAGGAATAATTTATATTTATTTAAATGAGAAATAACGCGGAGTGGAATTTTCTAGTCGATGGAGGGGTCACGAGGAGTGCAGTATTATCGTGCAAAGTGCTCCCTTAATGGAAGCTGCGGTAAATAACGCTATTAAGCAAAATGCGATCCAGGAGAGCCTCTACTTTCAGAAATTGCTGGGGAAATTATCAGAAAGTTGATGGGAGAGTTTTAATTCTTGTTTGAATTTCGAGAACGCTTTTATACTGAGCCCGTTATGTCATGGAAATGGATATATGTGAGTATATAATTAGAAATTATTTAAATAAAGAAAAATGTAATCTCATCTATCTCGAAAATCGGACTAAGAGCGAAGAGAAAGTTAAATTAACTTAATATATTTCATGATGTTCCAAGAAAACGGAACTAAAAGACTTTCAAGCATTACTTGTTAATAATGGGCATATTTTGAAATGAATATGATGAACACTAACAGAAATTTATTTATACTCAATCAATTTTTCGGGTAATCTCTAGTCTTACTCCCTTCGAAATTATCTTGCATTTAAAAATATTCTTAAAATAATACCTAAAAAATAATTATTCCTAGATACACACACACAACATTACTAGAAAAAGTAATAATTTAAGTATACACTACATAGGACTTTTAATTTTCTGAAGAATCTTACATATAAATAATGTGACAGTACGTATGTATGTTTGCCTTTTATACAAATTTACAGTTTTGGACCGATCGTCGACAAATTTTTCATATACAATAAATACTAAACAGGACCGGAATTGAACGACAGGCTACTTTAAAGGTTCGTCACAGCTGGCCCGAAATAGCCGAATAACCGTCAGGCAACAATGAGTCCTGGGCATCAACAATCACTTTTGGAATGCTTACTTTGGTTGTGGTTCTGAAACAATGCGTTTTTGGCATGCATGTCTTTGCAATGGTTTGCCTGTTCTTTAATGCTGCCAGTATTATGTATAACAGTTTATGCCTTTATGTCTCATTTTAAAAACGGTCTCTTCGCGTTCTCTTAAACTCATTCTTCCGCTTTTTCGAGGTTTAGTTCGTCCTGGACTGGAGTATGCTGTAAGGTTTTGGAGACCATACCTACAGAGGGACATAGACTTGGTTGAAGGGGTGCAGAGAAGAGCTACACGTGTCCTTATTGGAACATGGGGCTTGAGTTATGAAGAGAGACTTCATTTTTTGAATATGTTTACATTGGATGAATGCAGATGTCGAGGAGATATGATGGAAGTGTTCAAAATTTTTAATGGGATGGATAGGATGGACCATGAACTTTTAGTACACCGCCAATCGACTGCTTTTACAAGGGGATACCAGTATCGATTAGTGAGGGACAATGCAAGGCTATGGTGTCGCAGGGAATTTTTCTCTAATAGAGTTGTTAATAAATGGAATAGCCTACCCCCGGAGGTAGTAAATTGTAACACAATTGACACGTTTAAAAAGAAATATGATAAACATGTTGGGGTAAATTGAGAAGCTATCCATTCTTAGAATAAGATTTGTATTTATAATGGTTTGGTACTGTTTCAATCCTTCCAGTAATTGAAGAAACCCGAGAAGCGCCGGGTATTATGGCTAGTGTACCATAAATATGGATTTTGTAAATATATTTTTATTTTCATCGTATATTACATAGTGGGGCAAAAGTTTATAAAATAAAGATTAGTTTGGTCTGCAAAAATTGGTATAGATTTTGTTTTTGGTACAAAAAAATATTTTAATTTCAGTCGATAGAGGGCATTGCACGATGCAAATCACTATGAATATGCAAATTTGAATCCTACAAATGCAAATACGATTAAAGCCTTGTTTACATGTGCAATATTGCGGTCACATAAACTTTCGATTGTGATGTTGACATTGATGGATAAGGCACCATTGGTGTAGTTTCACTTTAGCCACGAACCGCGGCTGCAGAATTACGAACAGATTGATGAAAGTTTCTTGTTCAGAATTTTGTTATTGTCATTCGTTTGAAATTTTGAACTAATTTATTTCAACGTTACTTCATCCCCCGATTTTTCGAACTTCAAATGTGGAAAAATGTCTCAAAGACATTTTTTTTTTTCATTTTAAAATATTAAAAGTATATATAGTCATCATATTGGACCATTGAATTCCTCATCACTCTCACCTGATGCATCAAAATTAGTAGATAAAATTAGTAGTAAATCATACATGAAGTAGTTTATTATCATCGTAAGTTGAAAGAAATTGAGTAATTTGTTAATATTTTGCCGTATTCCTATGTTTCCCGACATGCCGGGAAACATAGGGGGGGGGGACCGATGCTGGAAAATTGAGTCAAAGATTCTGGAAAATTCTTTAATATATTCATCATAAAAATTAAAATGAATTTCTTGAATGTATACTGTGATCATATAGCACTGATCCCCAACATTCTAAAACCTAGTACCCTCTGGTTTTATGACATGCCGGCTAATGCGACGAACTACGGTATAATATTGTTTATGTATATGGTATTTATTGCAGCAATGCTTTTGGGACACAATGCACATTAAAATGCGATAATTTTTCTAACAAAAAAACCATTTTTTGTGAGAACACGTTTTCGCAAATTGCATTCAAATATACAAATTCTTTTAATTTTAATGAGTTTTTGAACTATTTACTAATTTATGGGACACCTTGTATTTGCCTTAATTGAAAAAGAAAATTCTTACTAAATTTTAATACATAGATGATGTTGTCTACTGTTTGTATTTAGTTGACATTAAACCCTTGAAAACACGAAACACGTAAATAATGGGATAACAGAAAAATGCACAAATTCATCGTTTGAACCACTGGTTCTGATTCTGGGTCCATATGAGCCAGCTTGCTGTAAAGGAATATTCTTGGAGGGGAAGGGGGTCACGGATGAAAATCAAAAAAAGGCAAACCATGGCAAGTAAATGCACATTTTTGACATTTTTTTACATCCGCCAGCAAGAAATTTCACTTTGGTGCCGAAAAAAGCTCGAGGCAATCAGTCATTCTTGTTATTTTTAAACCAGAGTTCGTGAGTTCAATCCTCACCAGTGGCTTGCACAAAATATTTTGCCCCTGTGGTGGTGGAGTGGTCATAGTGATGGACCTACATTGCGAGGTTCCGGGTTTGAACAACACCATTTATAGCAGAAGGCCTCCGTGAGAAGCTCACGACGTCACTGAAAAAGTTATTTCACCTATAGTAATTGGATATAATGCAAAAAAAAGGTAAAGAAATCGATGCTTCGGCCTGCTATATCCAATGACTACAGGGTTAATGTAATACACCGAAAAATGTAAAAGATATGAAGATTGCAAGGAAGAACGTCCGGTGTCTTGTTTAACTACAAGAATATTTAAAATGCAAAGAGAACGCAATGGAATATATAAAAAACGCTCCATGTGGTCAAATTAACGTAACTTTTGGAATTCCCGGGGTCAAGATTTTCAGTGGAATCGATAGTCAGTACTATAAAAAATCTTGAACACTAAAATTTCATTCTTACACCTACATTCTTCCATTGAAAATATATTCGAATCTTGTGCACCAATGAGTGCATCCAGCTGCTTCTCTGCACACAAAAGAAAATTTGAGTATTAGCCTTCCTACCTTTTAACATGGTGAAAAACTCTCTAATATAGAAATATTATTAAGTACGATTAAATTTATAACCAATTTGTTCAATTCATTTTATGAATTGAACAGTTTCCTTTATTTTAAATCAATTTTTATTCAATTTCATTGACGTCATGATATTTTATTATGTGCACAATCTTTTTGTTTTGAAAATTTCTAAAGCTCTAAGTATTGGAGGTATGAAAATATTGTTCTCGATAATTATAACATACAAAAATAATATGGTAAATGATATTTTTCAAATAATCTGCCTACATAAGAAATTTACCATGTTAAAAGGTAGAAGACTCCTTAACATCTTAAGTAAAGCTGTCTCCACCTAATGATAGAAAAAAATTAATTTGTTCCCTGAATTTTTGAAGAATTTGAATCTTCAATTTTGATAAATAATTTTTTGTTGCTGATTCCTCGGTATTCAAATGTTTATGTTTCGAACTGCAAACATTTAAAATGCAAATAATACAAGGCAAACTCTCCGTGTGGTCAAATTCACTTTTGGGGATCAAGATTTTCAATGGGATGGGTAGTTGGTCCATTAAAAATCTTAGAAACTAAAATTATACATTATGATTCAAAATTCATGGGACAAACTTTAAGAGATGATACAAGATTCTTAAATAAGCATTTTTGGTCGCAGAATGTGTGGTTACGTCACAATAGTAAAGGCGGTAGAGGATGGTTTTTGGAGAGTGCATCTATTCAGAAAACTTGGGTTATACATGTTGTTTTTAATTGGCACATAAGCACTTCATCAAAAGCAAACATAATATTTTTCTCACGGATTTGCGCAATACGTGCAATCAACCATTCGAGGGTGCGGGACATTGTAGTGCAGTAGGCCTTCTCATGGTACAACCTGGTTAACGTAAATCTTATCAACGATTGATCATTGTTTGGTACAGCGTAACTTTGATGGTTCTTGCACCAATGAAAAACAAAGTCCAATCCGAAACTCCTCCATTTGAATGGTTGATAGCACATATCGCAGGAATGCGTTGGAAAAATATGATAATTGTCTTTGGTAAAGTGCTGTTTAGCATTCTCTAAAAACACCCTCTACCTCCTATGCTATTGCATTTCGACCACACATTCTACGAAAAAAAAATGCTTGTTTAGGTGTTTAGATCACTTCTGAAAGTGTTCCATGAATTTAGAATCACTCTGTATAACAAAAATCCATGGATTTTAAATTTTCAAGAATTTGAATCTTTAATCTCGAGAAATCATTTCACGTTGCCGAGTCCTCGGTATGCAAATTTTTATGTTTCGAAAGCAAGTGTAACGAATGTGAAATTTCATAATTACCTTCATTAGCATGTCGGCACGTCTCGCCGAACTGAGCATGTTTGCAGAAAGAAAGCGACGTCTTGGGATCGTTTTACCACAACCCGAAGTGATATACCACCTCCGCAATCGTAAAATCGATCGTTTGGGATTTTAAGTAATTTAGAGGGTTAAGAGCTCGACGCGAAAAGTTTAGCCTTTCTAACAGTCGGGGGGAAGAAAACATTACTTTAATTAAATATGACTTCTACTGGAAAGTAAGAGGGCGGGAAAAGTGAGGTGAAGGAACCTTGAAACGCGCGTGTTTACGTTGCATTTAGTGCTTCAGAGCAACACTTGTTAAACCATTTGGAAGTAACACAAGCAGCAACTGAGAGAGAGGAGAGAGAGAGAGAGTACACACGCGGTGGAAGGTTTCGAATTACTGCTCTTCCAGTGCTTCTAATTGCGCTCTTGTGGTTGAATTATTACTGAATACACGTGCCCGGTATTATCTGCCAGACCTTTTATTTGCTACATGTTTCTTGTATTTAACGTAATGAATAGTAATAAATGCTTTTGTCACGGTGGGATGAGCGCAGCACTAAGTGCTCGGAGATCTGATTCTAATAAGGGCTGAGAAAATTTACGTTCATAGAGACACACAAACAAACACAAAGTCGGTAATTTTAGTAGTATGCAAATTTCTAGTGGTTGTTTCCTCTCGCGTTTAAACTGCCGTTAATTTTCACTGCTGACCATTTTTAATTGATGCGAGTCATGACGGCACATCAAAATGAGAATCCGAGGATTATTTAATTTATTCACAAATTTCGAAATATAACCATTGTGTAAAATGTCGTGACTTTCTTCTTAGCTTGCGGTATCGAGTTTTCACTGATTTTTCAAACAGAATTTATGTACTGAAGTAGCAATGGTTTCAAACTTATTAAAATCCTTGCATAACTTGTCATTGGGTGCATTTAAAGTACCCAGCTTGCGCATCATATTTCGCTCATCCAGGATTACTTTTCTGGGAAATGATATAAAGTTCAATTCTTCGTGGGGGAAGAGGGGTTGCAAATAAAAGCTGAAATAATTCTTCTGTGACTACATAGAAACCAAACTTCGAGGGCGTTGGCAAAACTAGTCTGTATAAAAAATGAAATTTGAATACAACTTTTTTGGTGGTTCATTAAAACTGAAATACTTGTTCGAGGGCTGTATCAAAGCTGAATTACTCTTTTGTGGGCCGTACAGAAGTTTGGTTATTTCTTTGTTCAGGGCGTGTGTATATATATATATATATATACCTTTATATACATAACTTTTCACACACCAATTTTAAAGCTGAATTACCCTTTCATGGGCCGTATAAAAGCGGGATTACTCTTTTGTGGGTGGCATAAAAGCTGAATTACTCCTAAGTGGGCCGTGCGGAAGCTGAATTCCACATTTTTGGGCCATAAAAAAAGCCGAATTACTCTTTTTGTAAAGCTGTGTAAAAGCTAAATTAATTTTAGGAGTATAAAAGCAGTGCGATTCCTATGTGGGATGTGTAAAAACTGGTTTATTTTCGGATAGTGGTGTGAACGCTGAATAACGCTGAGATCTACGTGAAAGACATTCAAAGGCTGAATTACTTTTTTAAAACTGTATAAAAGCTAAATTTAGGGTGTCATGTTAAAAGATCAATTATTTCTTTGGGAGCTATGCACAAGCTGAATTACTTCTTGGAAGATAGAATAGAAGAGGAAATATACTGATGAAATCAATTTAAATCCATTTGCTTTAAACTGCCTCGTGAACCGGAAGAAAATCCTAAATGTGCCGGAGTTTGAGCACCCACGAAATTCGGATTGGTGTCTACCTGAAGAGACTCAAATAACTTATCCGGACGATGCATTTTCCTATCTAAATTTAAAACAACATTATGCATATAGACGGAAGATTTTCCAATCTTGGTGTGAAAATTTCCCAATTCATCGTTTCATCAGCGACGCCCTGAGAAAGCAACGGAGGTTATGCGCGATAGGTTGGAGTGGGAATTACAAGACGTTGATCCCAATTCCCGTTTAATCTTTCGGCCGAATAAATTCAGAAGTTGAATGGAAATTAATGATTCCGGGGGGAAAAAAGAGAACATTATTCGCTTTTCACTTCTTCTTCTCTATTTTATTTTTCGGGTTTTCTAATCAGCAGCGTGATGCCAAACCGAAGGAAGAAAACAAATTCCATTAGATCGTTCAAAGGATGAATCATTAGCAACAAATCGCATAAAGCTTTTGTTGTGTCGGCAGAATTGAATGAGAGAGTGTAGAGGCGGCATTTCATTAAGAAGATCCGAATGGAAATTAGTTAAACTCGGTCTCAATATATATAGGTAGAAGACAAATAAAATATATGCTGACGAGATTAATTCGACCGACAGGACATCGTCATACAGGAGTAAAGACGCGGCAGTTTAATCAAGCCTTTCTCCAGCGTCGTCCAACTTAATCTAATAACTATAATATACCGTGACTACCAAAGAGGGCTATAGCTGTGTCTTCTTGAGGTAATGAATCGACGAAATGGTTTCGTAACGACGGAGTAACAATATCAGGTTTCAGAAGTCTTGTCTGAAAACGATCCGATTATATTCGTTCTCTATTATTATTATCATTCCTTTTTCTCCCCTTGACGGATAGGAAAGGTATCGATCGGGAAAAATCTTTTTGTCTTTAATCGTTTCTTAAGGATCCGGTCGATAGGAGAAGGATTTATCATTTCCAAAGGAAAAAGTCGTGATATATAAGAATTTTAATTGCTCAGTTGTGTAAGGTTGAGCTCAGAATCTAATAACGTTCATGTTAGTTCTCATTTTATGAATGAATCTGACTCGAATGTAATTTTTCTATTTGTGCAGCTTTTTTATTCACCTGGTGATGTAACGACCGCCGGCCTTTATCAAATCTTTTTAGTAGATCGAGTTTTATTCAAGTTTGTTGAATACAGAGCTGGGAACCGAATAAAATTTTTAACTGGTTAATCAAATAAATTAATCGACTGTTTGATCGAATATTTTCAAATGCTAATTCTTCATAGCAAACTTATTATATCAGTGATTATCAATATTAATTGATGCTATGAGAATAAATTGTATTTATTTCACTCAAACATATGCACTCAATGGATGTAAACAAGTATAGAAATAGATGAAATGAAAGTAACATGATTAAAACTATTTGATAAGCTGAGCATATCAGTTTTTTTAATCAATTATTTCAGGTTAGTCACAGATATCGAAACTAATTTCCATTTCACAGTAATATTTTCAATTTGAAACTTTCAAATAGTACTGGTAAGGGGAGAGGAACTGATGTTTACCGAATGAGTGAAGTTCTGTTCGCATTGAGGACAACAAATTTTGTTCTTGTTTTCCAAAACTTCCACAGAACTTGACTTGAAATTGTAATTATTACTAGTTCTCATTGAATCGACTTGTATTTTTCCCTTGTTGAAAAATTTGTTTGAAATATTGATTAAAATAAATAAATAAATAAATTAAATTAAATATGGTCACTTAATAGAGAATCTATCCATACTTAGAATAAGACAACCATGAGTATTCTTTATGGGCATTGTATAATATTTTATCATGTATATATATATATATTGTTTGTAATTGCATTTTTAATTGGGTTGCTGTGTTTTGGAAGTGTATGACATCCATATTTGTTGTTGGCATCTTTTTGTCAGCCACCTCGTGGGCATTGCCTGTTGTGGTATTGTTTTTGTATTTATCTGAAGTGTTATGCATAGGAACATAACTCAAGACCTCGTATTGGTTGTTTCAAAGAAATAAATTTGTTATTAACCTTTGAATAAAAATTTTAATCGGATTCTGATTATTGATAAAGATTAAGTCGACTAAAATTGTTAATTGTGATTAACCATTAATCGATAAATCGGACTAGTCCCATATATCGAACATACAATTGAATTTCCCATAACAGACACTCCCCGTAAGAGAGCACTTTGAATTAGGATGAAGGGCCTGAGAGTATTTTACTATTCATGAACGGTCACTCCTCATTACCGAACAAAATCACTGATCTCATGGTTGTTATCCAGAGGTTCTACATCAGAAACTTTGACGTAGAAGACCTATAGTATGGGGGATTTTTATGTGGTCAGATATCAGACCATTGGGTGTTGCTACACGCCAGAGCCATGATCGTGTACACAATATAGCAAGGAGATACTCAAGCTCCCTACGTATTTCAAAGGAATATGCAAGCCCTGATAAAGGAGGCAAGTAAGCCTTGTACGTATTTTTGTTGAGTGAGAAAGTCACGAACGCTTTCCTGTGGGCTGAAAAAATCTCGTACGTATTTCTAGGAAGAATTCACAATTTTTATGCAGTCCTAAAGGAAGGCAATGCACCTCCAATACGAGTTACTAAAGATACGCCGTCCTCAATGCTTTTTAAGAGGATACTAATGCCCTCTACGCAATTCTACGGACACACAAAGCACACAAACATCTCATTCATTTCTAATAAAACGTAAGCCTGCTATGTAATTCGAAAGGCATGCCTTCTACTAATTTTTAATTATATACCATATAAGCCTCATGCGATTTTCAAGGAGGTATGCAGGATTCCTACATATTTTCAAGGGGATACCTGAACATTAAAAGTTTGAAACCACTATTCTGATTTAGACATACAGCTGGTCTCGCGACATTTTAGCACGTGGCAATTCAGCTTATATACGCTTAGTGTAGTCGTTGGAAACAACAACGTAATCTGAAATAGTATTAGCACAAAAGCCTTAATCCAAAACCACCCACTGTTGATATATGCTTTCGTTGAACAATTGTTGAAAAGAAACTGTCACGGGGTATAAATTAATAGATATACAGGGTTGACCAAAAGTCAATAAAGTTTATAAACATTCTTGAACATCGACCAAATCGCAGTACGATCATCGTAGTTGCAACAAAAATGTATTTAATAATGTTAATAATTATTAATTTAATTTAGTTAATTATTAATGTAATTTAGTTTATTAATAATGTTTTCACCAATTATTTTTTATTAATTATTTACTAGTTTTCTACTATTTCCCTCTGTTATTGAATGAAATATGAATTTATGACATGAATTTTTTTTCGGTTATCCAACTCTCAAAAAAGATTAGGGGATTAATGTCCAACTTGTATACGATTCTGCTTAGAAGTTTCTTGAAGCTGCTGTTTATATAACCTCATATGCTTCTCATTCATAAATATTACATTGAGGAACTCGGAACTGCAGATGCCCGAGAAATTTGAATCCATCCAGGTTTCCATGATACAGTCTAGAGAAAATCATAGAAAAACGAAAAGAAATGATACAAGTGGACTTCTGGAATTGGAAATAGGTCCTGAAAGCAAACTGAAGCAATATCATATTACTATATAAAAAGGAAAGTATTTGTCACCTACATGCTATCTGTATAGTGTCTCAATAAATCATGAAATGAGATATTTACGTTTTCATTTTTTCAAACTACTGATTCATGTACATATTTGTATTTTTTGGCTTCTGTTTTCTGCTTCCATGTATATGCAGAATTACCAAACATTACATGAAAAAAAAAAACCATATTCTGGCTGATTTCCCGATGAAAGTTTGTTCACCTAATGCGTTTCGAGTTGATGAATTTTTAATGTTTTATTTTTTTTCCAGCTTTGGTGTATATATATATATATATATATATATATATATATATATATATATATATATATATATATATATCTTTCTCACTTTCGCTTTCGCGAAGCATGTTTTTTCTTCTTTTATCTCCTCTTGTAATGTATCCTTTCAATTTTCACTTTTGGCAGCCACACCCTGAAATAGTGTAGAATATTCTCGAGAGAGAGATGAACGGTTGAAAAGCGAGGGGAAATTTTCGAGAGCTACGTGTTCATTACTATGGTTTTCAGTTTACTAGAAGGGTACTGATAACAAAAAAAAGAGAAAAAAAATGTGAAGGAGCAAAATCATGCCACCCGGCAATTACCACTCGAACCAAACCATAACTCAATGTCGCCAAGATTTATATTTTTCCTCCTTTTTTCCCATCATATTATACGGCGATTCGAAAATATCATTTTTTTTTGTAAAGAACAAGAATTTATCTTCATTATATCAGAAAATTTTCACATCGCATCATCAAGCTTTTACTTAGATATAAGTATTCATGTACGAATGAAGTACACAGAGCTTGATATGAACACTAAATGTACCTCGCCTTTTTGCTGAGTGATAAAATATAAACTATATATAATAAAATTTAATCAAATATAATTTTAATCTCTTAACTTTATGCGAATTTTAATCATCTCCTCATGTTCAAGATCTTTGTACGCATAATAGCCGAATGCATTATCACTCATTTTTGGACAACAACTTTTCAATTTCCTAATCAACATTTAAGTGTCCGTCTAGCGCTATTGAAAGAAACTTATCAGCCGATTTTATGTTCTTAGATTTTGCTACAGTTTTCGATTAGGTGTCTAATAAATAAATATTTTAGAGTACTCACTCGCTCTTTTTTTCTCTCTCATCATCACGGACTTTCGCTTGTAACCATTATCGTTGGAATTCCATTTCCTTGCTTACTGAGATACTTTTTCATCCTTTATACCTGAGCATTATTCTTTTTTTTCCTTCTCTATCGCTTTCTTCTCAACCATTAGCGATATGCAAATCAGTTTTATGGAGATTTTTTTTTCCGAATCAATTCTCTGAAGATCATGTGAGAAGAGAGAAAGGTTGAAATATAGTTAGACGATTAAAAAAAATAGAATCACATATAATAGGAATAAGGGGGCGCATTTGCTTGATATAGAACAAAATACCTGCTCCACTCGTCTTTTTTACCTCAATTTCCTAAATCCTAACAAAGATATTAGTTTCTGAGTCCTATCTTCAGATGCAGGAGGAATACTGGGAGAAATATCACGTGATGCACTGATAAAAATATCACATAACCATTTAATTTCAATGCGGGTAATCAGCATTAAGTGTGGTAATAATCAATATTACCACACGCATACGATGGCGACTGGAGAATACCTAGCGGGCTCATCTCTCTCTTCTTAGCTCCACATCATAGAGTGGAAAAACTTTTTTTTTTGTTCAAAGTCATGTCTAACCTTTAAAAAATAATGACATAGGGAACAGCTATAAACTGTAGCGACAATATTGACGTCATACTTAATACAAAGGTGGCTGATAAGTCCATCCTGTGTATTACAGTAGCTAGGGCCGTAACTATAGAGGAAGGGCAGGGAAGGAAAAATTTGCGGGGGGGTGGCAATTTTAGGTGTTAACAAAGGACACCGTTATAAAATTTTTGAATTTTAAAGTTTTAGGGGCGGCAGAATCATGTTTGCCCCGGGTGACAAGAATCTTGGTTACAGCCCTGCAGTATCTATAAACTTGTTGTATACGCAGTCACCTATAAAAGGGAACTAACGTATTAAAGGGTTTCGTATCAGTTATCCCTTAAATGCGTAATTTTATGTTTCCAAAAAGTTCGTTTAACGTCCATCACTGCAGCTATTTTGCAGATAAAAATTTAGGATCCCTTTTGCACATAAGGTGAGATCATGTTCTTTCCATATTATGCTTTGAATTTGCTGTTAGATATGTTCCATTTAACAAACATAACTCTTTGTTGCAGAACATGTGTGGCTGTGATTTCAAAAATTTGTAAAAATGTTTTGTTGGCATTTTTTTTCTTTTTTTACCTCGAACTTAGCAATTAAAATTTTTTTCTTACTGTTGTTTGAATTGCATAGAGAAGGTAGTTATATGTTTGGAAAGTAATATTCTTTACATATTTTTTATATGCGATTTTTGAGGCTCTGTATGTTTTCTGTAAGGCCCGGTATAAGCAGTACAATTCGAAATCGATTTTTTTAAAATGATTTTTCTGGCTTTCTACACGTTTCAGTAGCTATGAAAAAAATATCAGCTCAAAAAAGAAAAAAAAAAACCATGAATTTAATGGTTATCAGAGTCAAATACCTGAAAAACTATATCTTCTAAAAATATCATTGAGTATATTATTTAACCACTGATTTATTTCAAATCTGGTACACTCATTTTCGATTGCACGTGCATGCTATGCCAACAAAACTTGTCTCTTAATCCGTTCAATTGATTTTTATTCAATTTCATTGATGCCACGTTATTTTATATGCACGAAAAGTGTTAAACAACACGTTGTTTTCCCTTTATGTTTAAAAATTTGCAAAAAATTTCAGATATATCTAAAGCATGGTATTGGCATAGCATAACATATAAAATTGTAAATATGTGTACCAACCTTGAAATAAATCAGTTGTTAAGTAATATTTTCACTACAGCATAATTTTTAAGGCTCTTTGACAATGTTAAAAGATTTGAGGCTTCTAAATTGCATAGGTAGTTTATTTATTTTTTTAGGATATTTCCTATATCCATACTCTAACTTGAAATTTTAAAAGAAAACCATTTTAGCCAATGTATTCTCAATAACTAGCCGAAAATGGTTCGTAATACATTATTACATAAATTACACAGCCCTCTTCTACGAACTAATGTATTGAAAGAAATCACTAAGAGAAACAAATATCCGTACGAAAATTAAATGTGTGGAAATTCTGATATCTTAATTTCCTGTGACGTCAAGCAGATTAGACACATTATCTCTCTCCGCGTTAAAACTCATTCTCCCCACTTTAATCACTCGAGTAAAAGATATTCTTTTTTTTTTTCTTCCTAAAAATGTCTTATCTCATATAATGATCTCAACCGCGGTTACGAGAACAAGAAACAGGGGTTATTCAAGGAACCAAGTATAGAGGCAAAAGCATCCACAATGGGTTTAGAAATAAAATTATTAAAAAAATAAATGAAAAGGCGGGGAATGGGACTTTGTGAGCCTTAGATTTGAACTGAACTTAAATAAGCCATTAAAATCTCATTTCAAGAGGAACAATGAAATTCCATGGGATGGAGATAGAGGGAAAATTCCGAAATAATTCTCTCACTCTTTCCAATTTCAGTCTCCTGAATGGAGGCGCTTTGAGGTTCATGCTTAACTGATTGGTCTCCCGTTTTCTGAAGCTATTAAAATATCTGCTCGCTTTTATTTGATGGAAAAGCTGTTCTATCGCTTTCGAGGACTATCCATCCGTACGTCGTGGAAAAGTGTGGCGGCTTTTGCTCTTTCATTTCCTTTTTGAGAGTCGCGAAGTTTTATGGTCGGTTTGACCTCAAAGCCATCTGGACTTCCGCCCTTTTACATGAGATCGCGCTTGGAGCGATCCTGTTCGGTGGTTTCGTATCGGAAAATACATTCATTATTCTTCATAGCCGAGCACTTACTTTTCTAGAATGCGTTGGAATTTGCTTGAATTAGCTCGTTTCTACCAGTTTTAAAATCTTTTAACACTCTGTGCAAATTCGTTTTTAATACTTAAATGCGTAGCTTTGCATATGTGCAGAGGGTTCTTTGAACGTTCGATACCACAGCCAGTTTAAAGATAAAAACTCAGAATCACCTTTGCACATAAGGTTAAGTCATATTCTCTCCATTTTATGTTTTGAATTTGCTTGTAGATGCACCAATTAACGACAACTCTGTTTGCAGCAGAGCTGTGATTTCGCAAATTTTTTAAAATGTTTTATTTGCATTTCCTTTTCTTTTACCTCGAAGTTTGTTTTCTTACTGTAGTTTGAATCCCAAAAAACTTAGCTATGTATTTGGAATGTAATATCATTTCGATACGTTTATTTTATATGCGAATTTTGAATATCAGTATGTTCCCATTAAGGCATTGCATGAGCAACAGGTCTAGAAAGAGATACAAATATTAAATCATCACACTTCGGTCATAGTTAGAAAAATTGATGGCAGATGGCAGCACTACATGTAAGAAACATTACACAGAAACATACTTCACGTTAGGTTCCTAACACGCACATTCCAACGTGTACCAATTTGTTAGAAGTTCCGCAGAGGAATATGGACAAGGTGCATGAGTGGTTTAAAAGTAGTAGTAGTAAATTCCATTGACTAGGAGAGGATGCCCAATTCTCTTGGTTTCATGGTATGCATCGGAAAAGTTTGCATTGGAAAAAATATATATTTTGGCCTGCATTAAAAATGCGATCGATACCTGCTGAGGACATTTTGTAGCCAAATTTACTACTTTAATAAACGAATGGAAGGAAGTTGGTTTTTTGCATCAGCCAGCGGTCGTGAGCGGTTGTATCTATCTACTCTAAAGGAAAAAAATCAATATTTTTCTTTTCTAGTGGGAAAAAATACACGAAGTTTTTTTTACCCGAAATATATATATAGTATTTATGAATTAAAATAATATTTATTCATTTAAGTTCGAAAGTGCTTGTTGGACTGCATTGATATCTGATATGGGCAGAATGCGAAAGCGGCCCATGGTTGGTAAACTCCTGTCATGGACTATGCATAATAATAAAGTCAAATCGCATTTTTACGAATACAGTTATAGCGAACATCTCGTTTTAACGAACCCTTTTCTAATCCTCCAAATAAGTTTATATAGGAACAATGCAAAAACATAGATTTCCTTTATAACGAAATTTCATGATAACGAAGTGATTTCTCTGGTCTCTTGGAGTTCGTTATAACGGGATTAAACAGTATAACAAATAGAAATCATATAATATGTCTGTGGGAGCATTTACACTCCAGTAATTGCACGAAGAAAGACGTCAGAACTTCTATTTGCAAAATGATATTAGCATTATAAAGAGAGATTTTGAGGGGGAAAAACACTAATTTTAACTTCATTCACCTTTTTCCCTCATGTTATTAAATGCAAACTACTAACTCATCTTTGATGAATTTTGCAGACTGAAATACATTTCACATAAATATGAAACATCTCAGAGGTTCAGATTCTCAGTAAAAAAAAAAACTCTGTATGGAAGTCGTATATTCAGCTTACATACCGATCAGCTATTGGATTATGAATCATAGTGACAAGCCAATCGCTCTTCCAAGTAGCAAATCCGAAAGTCTTCAAAATGTGAAACGACCATAGACATTACAGAACTCACGGTGCATTGAAGATATATTCCAACATCACGGCCATGATTCATGAACAACTTGTTCGATCAAATCGTTCAGAAAGTTTGCTTTATTCTGTTTTTTTTTTCCTTTTCTCTTCCGTTTAGATTTTAGAATCGGATTTGAGTGCAATTCAAGCAAAATAAGTTCTACAAGAGAACAAACCATTTTGATAGTTCGCCAGAGGCAAATTTCTCAGAAGAATTTCTAGACCAGAGGTTATCGAAAAAGAAAAAAAAAATAGAATAGTACCGAGTACCTTCAATTTTCTGCAGGTGAAAACTTGAAAAAAAATATATAGAAGTTGCAGAGAAAAGTTTCTGACGCTGGACTTTTACAGCGATGCGATGCGTGAAGTGAATTTCTTTTCTTTTTGATAAGAAAGGATTTTGCATTTCCGCATTCTGCCCGAGGAAATTTGCAAAACTTCGAAACACGAAAGTTCTCTGCAATCTTTACTTTCCACCGCCCACTGCAGGCTATAAATGTTTGTTAACATTTTCGTTTCTCCACTAAACCATATGAAAAGACTTGGAGAAAAATCCTCGCGTGTCGTCTTTGGGTGTTTGCACAGTGAATATACTGGCGTATTTGAACTAGGGGAAACAAATAAATAAAATATTGAACACGAAAATTTTGGTGATAAGAAATCTCAAGTGTTCCAGACATATAAAGACTAAGAAATGCAAATAAAATTTGTACCTATAAAATAATCTGTTCGCTGGTAGTGAATGCTGTTATACCGCTGTATAGGGACATATACTCAAAGTGTGTAAATAATATACCACAAAGGGAATTTCTAAAGTGACACAAGTCAAAAACCTGTATATTTTTGAGTTATTCATATGGAAGAACTAGATAAACAGTCGTCTATCAGACATCAAAAGTTTGCTAAATTTAGCTTCGAATCCCGTCCGCCAAGCACATATTTTGCGCATCGGCCCATTCATATTTTTCCACAATTTTCCCTCTCAAAACAAGAATCTTTCACTTTTGTCACTTTAGAAATATGAGTGCGATATACTAAAAACTGTGAGAATATATGTAAACTGCTAAGTTAAACCGAATGAACAAATTTTTACATGACATTTTCAACTATTACCTAACTGTCCAATTAAAAAAAAATATAGATAAAAGGTAACTAAATACTCTTAACGAATGTATATAGATTAATTTAAAATCATTTTTTTTAAATAAAAATTAAAAAAAATTTACCTCTGTGAAACCAAATCGACAGAAATGTTTCAAGAGAAAAATGTGAAAATATGATGTACAATTTAAACATCAAACTGAAACTTTGAATAAAATAATCAGTGAAAACGGGGGAAATTGAATTTTGATATGGAAAAGAATAATGAATATCTGACGTAAAACGATAACAGAGGGGAATGAAAGAATTAAAAATTCATTTCTAAATTCATTAATTTATTATTATTAATCAATTGAAATTATTGTTAATTAAAAATACTTTTATTGAAATCAATTATTAATTAAAATTAATTATTAAAGCTGTACACCACAAAAAAATTGCCCCTTGTCCCCATTAAATATCCCCCAAAAAAAATTATCTCAGCATTTTAACGGAATTTTTTAGATATATTTATGATTGAAATTTTTGATTTTGAATGGACTTTTTCGCGAACTTAGTTTATTTTCTGATAATTGATCAGTTTAGCATTCCAAAAATAGCAAAGAAAAACGGAATTCAGTGTATCACAGATGTCTTGATAGAGTTCACTCAAATGTTTATGGGGTAAATTTGTTTTCGTGCAGTCCGAGAAACTACAAATTTCACCCATTGTCTCATTTTTCGGGCGGTGTAAAAACTTACAATGTATTTCCTTTATTTTCTTTAATTGTTTAGTGTTTTCTCTTAATTAATATTTTACAAGTGTGAAACCATCACAGAAAAGTTTGCCTCACTTTCTTTCATTAATTCATATTTATATTAATTTTAGAATTGAACAAAGAATTTTATTTTCTTACGGACACTCTTTGTACCAATACACTCTTTGCTTATTGCGTTAATTCTATAATGATTAGTGATACGATAAGTTTTTTAAAGGTCCATATCTTACGGAAATTGTATCTATTCTATTCGAATTGCATCTATTCTATTCTAATTGTATCTATTCTATTCTAATTGTATCTATTCTATTCTAATTGTATCTATTCTATTCTAATTGTATCTATTCTAATCTAATTGTATTTATCTATATCGGAAAATGCATTAGCTGATGACAGCAGAATGCATTTCAGAAGCCCGCCCCTTCCTTCTTTGAGAAGATACCTCGCTAACCTTAGAACCCTTCCTAAAAACAAAACAAAAGAAGCATGAGTGTGAAAAAAATGATCATGCGATAAAAATGCAGATTGATTAAATATATATATTTGTTTTAGTGATGAAAAGTGTTCGCAAGGGTGGATCAAGCTCACCTGCCGCTTGAGTGCAAAACCTCATGTGACGCCTCTAAAGACGTCCATGGCGGGAGGCTGACAGTGCTTTAGCCTAGGTCACCCTGGCCAAACCTGATTTTTTCAAGTATTTATCATCATCATTTACCGAACAAAATTCTGTGACCATACATCCCGCTTTAAAGAAAATGCCCTTCATTTTTGTCAAGGATTATTTTACCGTTCCTAATTACGCCAGATAACTTGATCCGCATTACAGGGCTTATTAATGAACCATCCTTACCATAGCCCCCCAACCTATAGTAAATAGCCTGCCCCTCTATAGTAAATCTATAGCATAAAAAAAACAAAGGTTGAGAGAATCCTTCCGCGCTAGAGCCTTGCCGGTGTGAGTGCCATGATTATTACTTACACTTATCCCGTAAAGAGGAAGCATAACGAGGTGACTTTTATTAAGAGAAATTTATTTCAAATTCGTTTTTGGTGATCCAGAGCCAGATAACTAAGAAGCTGGATTTTTCGATTGCTTTTACGTTTGACCTGTTCCAGAAAAATTAATAGTTGGGGCACCAAAATGTGCATTTCCCCCTTATGAAAGAGTACATTCTTGTATCTGGTATTACGATCCCAGGTCATGTCTGTTCCTTCAACTTTTCTTAATATCTTCATAGTCAAAGTATGGCTCTCAAAAGCGTTATGCCATTTCATGTGCGTTTTTACTATTAAAAATGTTTAAAAATTTTAGTGTATAACGAAGGCCCAGGTTGTTGCCCCCCCCCCCTACAACCTGCCGGCCGGTGGCACCGCACCTCTTGTACCCTACCTAAAACCACTCCTGTTTCTTAAACCCTTCTTGCAATGTATGTTTCGTTGGTGTATTTAGTCAATCAGAAGGAATAAAAACTATTTTAAGCTTCTTGGTACACTCTTCCTTGTTTGATAGCCATAAAACAAAAGTCTGACATCTCCATAAAGTCCATGGTAATTACGTCACAATACGTCCGCATCCACAATCCAAACTCATTTTAATGTGGGCTTCGCGGTGCTTTGTATCGGAATGGAGTCGCTAATATTCCTGAAACCCTCGCGTGGTATTGGAATTCTAATATCAAAAGGGGGAGTTGGTAGGTACGAACATCCTCTTGCGCATGTGCGACGCCATCTTACAGGAGAACAGGAATTCCTTAATAATGCATCCAGCCGCGTCACAAGTACAAAGCGTCACTGGTTGTCATCTTGGATGATGCCCAGCGAAGATAATAATGCCCAAAATGTAACCCGGAATAATGTCTCCCGGCAGTGTCAGACAAACGGCAAGATGAAGTTGAACGGGGAAAGCGGGACCGGGAGAGTAGTTGGAAATTCGTCCTAGAAGGGCTGTTGACGTTTCCGATTGTTCTGCCGGATCCAGCGTTACGTAGTTTGATTTGAGAACCGCCATTTGTAAACAATTTGCGCGACCGTCCTTAGTGTCATTCATTAAAGTTATTTGTTACGGGAAACGGAGAAGACGTTCACGAGGCGACATGTTAATAATACGTGAGAGCATGTGCGTCCAACTAGACAAGCAGTAATTTCTGGTGGCGGAGGCAAATTTGGAATATTGTTGAAGATAAATGGACCAATACTGGTTGGAGAAAATTATATAGATCGTCCGCAATTGAAGTTACACGCTGTTTTCAATCTGTGATTATGCAGAAAAATAGATTTTGAAACGAAGTTTGATTAGTACTCGCTTAACTGGAGTAGGCAGACTAACAGACTAGAGTACAGGCTAACCAGATCACTTCAAACACACATAATTTTTCCACGGTGATTCCATAACTCCCTTCAAGTAGTTTATTGACGGAAACTTTAGCAGAGGACGCTTTAATAAACACGCTTTATTTATTTTTTCTGGTAGGTGAATGAACGCATTTTTTTATTGCGGTTTCGATTTCTTAACCGAATTGCAAATAATTTTTACATACAATTACAAATTTATACATGATATGACCTATGAAATACACGCGAATAGACATAAAATAATATCAAAAAGGAATTTAAGGCAGGAAAAATCCGAAAAGACATTTTTTTTCTCAAATAAACGTTTGAAAATTGGCAAAAACAGCATTTATGTCATTTTGCCTGATCTGCTTGGTTCTAATTATGAATTTCAATAGGGAATTATGCATAATCACCGGTGAAAGTAATATATTTAGGAAAATTTATCACGGTCCAAAACCCATCTGAGTATCCAAAGAACTTATTCTGATATCTGAACTTATCCAAATTTATCGAAACCCATCTGAGACGATTGGTAGCAATGAATAATAACCGTTTATTATGTATAACGGTGGACGTATTTGATTGACACTTTATATATACATTATTTGGATCATAGGAAAACTATAACTGCTATAAAAAGTGCTACTTTTTCATCTAGTGGTCAAAAATTGGAATATTTTTCTTATTTAATAAGGTGTGCTACATACGTTTGAGTAGTGCCAGTTCATTTATATCCACCCTGTACAAACAATTCTATTTCGAAGAATGATTATCATGCTTGGAGGGCAACGTTGAATTTGGTTTGTTGTTTATTTACGAAAATATAAATCCAAACGAGAACTTTTGGTGAACAGTTTCACTTTAAGATTCTTTAAAGAAAGGATTCTTTTGTCTTACAGAGGGTTACGATGTTTTAAGAAACGTTTTTGTGGCCAAAACCCAATTAAATGGTTGTTGCCTTGTCTTTATTGAGTTGAAAAAAAATAGAATTCCACGTTTCTAAGTGAAATATTCGCAGAGATGTTATATATATATATATATAGAATTCAAAAATTGGAGGAAAGTTGGGAGAGAACGGCATAACTAAGGGAAAGAAGCGTTGTCTATCAGCTTTTGCTGTTTTTTCGCAACTTTACTGCGATTTTTGAAGTAAAATATATCAGTGTAGATTGCTCTTAGAAAGGTGGAATTTTCTGTGTTGACTTCAGGAAAGACAGACCAACAACTTTCCGATTGGGTTTTGCATTACAGGGTAACCGCATAAAAATAATTAATAATAATAGTTAATAACTACACAACCCCTTGCATTATGAATGACGTATCTAAGGTGAACGCGTTGTTTGGATATTTTTCGTAACACGTAATTGGAAGAACACCTCTAGGATCAACGGTTTGCAGTGATTGGCGGCAAGGGGAATTAAGTATTCACCCTGCATACTGTCAGAATATGCAGAAGTTTAAAATTTTACCGCTATTTTTTTTAAAGATAATTCAGTTTGTATTGCCGAAAATAATTTTATTCGATGTGTTGAAAATAATATTTATGATCTCAGGTATGCAATTAGTGACAATCCTGAAACTAGTTGAACACAGCAGCGTTAAATACAATTCACTTCTTTCTACTCATTCGTTTGTGGAGAAAAAAAAAATTAATGGATTCCGTGCGTTTTTCGGACACCCCTGATAATGATATCCAGCATCAATCACACAAATGCAGCTGCGTAAGACTTCTCTGGGAAACGATGCAAACAAACCAACCAACAGTACGAGAGAGGTGAAACCCATTCGTCTCTAAACTAACAAACTTTGTTGAATTTAGAATAAAACACAGCCCTGAACTTCGAGCCCAAACATTTTTCGGGGTTCATTTAATTAATTTCGATGCCTCATGCATTCACAGCTTTTCTCTTCTCCAGTTGCTTTTCAAGTTTTGAATAAATCCTCTCACTCCCCACTTTCTCTCACTTTTGTATATACAACGCACATAATGTATTAATAACGACTTTCACAATGGAGGAAAGAAGGGAGGCGGGTTAAGCACCATTTTCCGCCTCAAAGCCTTTATACATTCACTAGAACCATTTCACATTTCACATCGAAAGGAATTCTTCATATTTAAGGCAATTTATTATCGGGACGTACGAATGAATCCGGAGGCAGTTGGTGTGTTTCCTACCATTTCACACAGCCATTGATTCTCTCTCTCTTTTCTCATATCTCTTTCTATGCATATGCACCATAAAAGTCATTTCCTTTTTTCTCCATAGAAAACACAATTCTTTTTTTTTAACTTTAAAAAAATATATAAATATTTAGTCACACACAAATCAAAAGTGATGGTTACGTTCCCTATAAACGTGAAAGTGGTTTTGTGAGACAGGGTGGGATGTTATATTAAATTGTCGTTGTGAAAAACTTCATTTTTTTGTTGTTTGTTTTTCCCCTTGTGTGTTTGCGAATAAGTAAACGTTATAAACACACACAGAGCACAAGAGAAATTGCTCTTTACATTCAAACAACGTTTTCTCCATTTTTAGTTTTCTTTTTTGCATTTTTTTTTTATAAATTTCATTTTACTCGCTTTTATTTGCTTCAGCGTAATTTATGCGACAGAAAAATTTTTCAAGAAATGTTTTCTTGAAATTCTTTTCTATATTTTTGAGAATCCCTTGAAAATGTTTCTTCCCTCCCCATTCTTTCATTATGTCCCTCAGGTATTGGCGGTATTCATTTACACATTAAGTCATTTTTATGCGGTTGAAATTCTCGAAAAATATTTTCTTTTTTGTCAAAGAAAAAAGACGGTTGAGATGGAAACCCGTGCAATTTCACTTTCGTTTTGAATATTCTTTTCCCAACTACACAGTGACAAAAACACAAAAGAATTTACGGGTCATTGTCAATGGCGTCTGTGAATAATTATTTATTTATGGAAATCTTATATAGATAGAATAAAAAAATTTTTCATTATTTTATAAACAAATTGTTTCTGAAAATTAAAATTTTTTAAATAATGCAAATTTGAGTTTTTAATGTCGAACTTCATAATATAGAAATGTATTTATTCCGATGTTGATTTTTTAATAAATAATGAGATACAGTCCATGCCACTTAATGTGATCACATCGGTACTAGGGTTATCTGATAATAATAATCAAATGGTAACTGTATCCAAAAAAAATCCCGTTTGCAAGTACGGTGACTATGCATCCCGTTTGGTCAAATAAGACGAATGGCAAACGGATATTCGTAAAATGCAACCGCTCTGTTTTTCTATCCTACATGATGGTTGAAAATTCTTAATTTTTAATTCTAAAATGGGACTTTTTTCTCCCCTTTTATCTAAAATCCTGCATTTTTTCGTAGTCAGCCTTTGTGAGGCGTTGGAATGAAACTGCCCAATACATATCATGAAATAATACTTTTTCATGTACAATACGTTATATAGATCTTTTGAGAAAGGCTCTCGGAAAAATAAATTAGCATATACTCATTTTGGTCTACTGAGAAAAACTGATCAAGAACTGAAGGAGAGGCGTTTTTGATGTCATAAATTTGCCTTCACTATAGGAAGGTCATTGCAAAAGCAGCTCCACACGTACATGGATCACAACAGTCAAATGACAACATAATCCAGGGTTTTAATAAGCGGCATCCACTGTTTATTGTATTTGTTAAAATTTTGAATTATGGTGATGCATTTGATGTGAGGAGCCACAAAATTTTGGGTTGAACCTCATTGACGGGACAGTGGTGGTGCGCAGAAGTTGGTTTTTAGTTTTCCAACTTGTAGGTGCGAATGCGGACCGGTCCGGGTTTCCTACGGAGGACAAGCAGAACTTCAACACGATACTTACGTAACATCAATATTTCAGCATTTGTATCTTCACTTTAAAATATGGAAAACAGTTGGTGACACCAACAAGAACACGAAATCGGCACAACATAAATATGTTACGGCAGCATATGCACTCAAAACACACGTTTCGGAATGTGGGTATCGATTCGTAGGAAATTCCCCAGAGTAATGTGTACGAGGGTCATGTACGGTTAAGTAATAGTACTTTTGAGTTAATCATGATAAAGTTGAACTATATAGACCTATATAATTCAGCGTCATCAGTTCATGACACTTAAATTCGTGAATTTTGTATTTTGAAATAAAGTTTGATATAAGCCTTTTTTCCATCTCTCTTTTTTTCTTTACTATCAAAAAAACATCGAAGAAAATCAAACTGCAAATTAAACGACAACTTACTTCAGAATACAAACATCGTGGAAAGGATGCATTACATGACAGTTGATAATATTTCATATATTCATGTTAAATAGATGGCTCTTCATACTAGAACACTGAAACTTAGTACGGGAACTTTTTGTACACTTGGTGCATATTTGTAATTATGGAAAAAAAAGTTGTCTAAATTAAGTGCTCAAGACTCTTAATTGCTAAAGGGGTTGGCATTTCGAGGAACCCTTCATTTTTCTTTCATTTCTCAGCAGATGAATTTTGATGGCCTTTGTAACAAGAATTTTAGCAAAATTGCTTTTTTTTTTGGATGGGTTGGTCAATAAATATTGTCAACTGTTCTTTACATTTTTGTAAAATGTCATTTTTTGTAGAAATCAATTTGTAGTGAAAGTACATTCAAATAATACGTGAAAAAATAATAAATTATGTGACAAAGTACATATTCAAAATCAAGTAACGTAACGTTTGAGATTATCTCGAATACATAGATGCACACTGATTCGACTACATGGATGATTATGTTGGCTGAAATATTTCGAATTTTTTTTTGGCTCAATCTCTCGAACAAGCACCGTCTTGGGATAAAAATGAGCTGACGTTTTCATTTTATCCACTTATCGAGGCAGCAGCCGTCCGCGGCATCGAGGGGAAAACATGAAATTTTGAAGCGCTTCCTGAAATTTCAAAGCTGGCAGACCGTCACGCTAATAAGTATTTACGATGCGAGTTTTCGCAGTTCGTTATGCTCGAAGAGTTAGTACTTGTTCGTGGAGGCTGCGAGCAAATCCATCAGCACCACTCTGTCTCAATTTTCTCCTGTCGGCAAAGATCCATGCCACGCCGCTCCAAAGTGAGTGCGATTCACTCTCGCAAATGGAATTTTCATCAGCTCGTCGTCGTCGTCGAGGTTTCTGATATATGACGAAGAAATCTCCGAAATTTCATCGAAATGATATCATCACCATCAACATTCGCGAATTGATGAGAAAGTTTTTCTGCAGACACGGATAGCAAGCCCTCCTTTAAGTCCTGAGTTTTTATTTCATCTGGAATACTCGAATGTGACCTTTAGATGGGCGGGAGGGAAACGAGACGCATTTTGGGAAACTGCTCATCTTGAAGAACTTATAATTAATAATTTCGGGTCACTAAATCAAAAAGGAGGTATCCTTGGGTTGACCAAGTTTCTAAATATTTATTTTACAGCGTTCATCTCTGAGAAACTGGTGAACTTGAAGTGCTTAGATTCGGATAAATTAGCCACGTAAAATTAAGATGGTATATTTGGTTTGATTTACATCTTCCAATGCCCTTAATATTTGCTTTGTGTGCAATATATGTAATTCCAAAATAAATTATTTTACTTCATAGTAGTACAAAATTGAGTCATATTACAGGCATAACCTCTCATTTTTGACGTCAAATGCATGTAGCTGCTGAAACTGGTTCGACACATTAAAGTTCAATATTTCACGTTCCACATAAACCAGAAAACTACCAGATTTTTATGTAGCGTGCCAACATATTGAACTCTACTATATATGGTGTTCTAGAGCAAATGTTACTGTACCCATGGTCAGCCAGCAAGTTACTTCGGTACAAACGACTTCAAATTGCAAGCCGGTATCAAAATCGGACGCCTTCTAATCGACAAAGAGTTGCAGCTTTGGTTTAGTCGCATTCTACCTTGCGTGGAATGGGAGGCTGTCATTTTACTTTGTTACTTTATTAACCCCATATGCCCCTCGCTATCATATCTCGGAGAAACTTCGAACGAATACTGAAATATAACGGAAAGTGCTGCTTGTTATCCGTAACAGCATTGCGTGTTGTATTTTCCAGTGCTACCATTTGCTTTCGAAATGAAAAGTGAGGAATAGAAAAGTGCGTATAAGTTGTTAGAAGGTTCGGCTGATCGTTGTGGAGAGACTTTCGAAGGAAAAAGTGGATTGTATTCGTACCGTGTAAACCCCACCGCATTAGCCAGCAAAAGTCGAGGGACACCAGATTTTTGAATGATGGGTTCTGGTCCGTTCCCGGTATGGGGAAAAAGCGAGGTTTAAAAAGAATTACTGTCAGGAGCGTAAGCACGATCGACCTTTGGTGTGGGAGCACAAAAGGCTTGGGGAGAAAAAAAAATTTCCCGAAAAATTTGGAATTATCAACCTTCAAAAAGAATTTAATATTTTCTTTCGATAGTTTAATTTTTTTTCCCAAAAATAGCAATTATATATATATATTTCTAATTTTTGGTTGACTTCGTGGGGGAAGGGGCAAAATCCACCTAAGCCTCCTTCTCCTACGTACACCTTTGACGACAGTATGCTCTCAGTCCGATTGTATGTATTTTTATGACAAAGGTACTTAAGAATTTTTCACAATCTGCGATTAGAATTATCAGGCAGCCAATCGGTTTAAAAACTTCAATTTTTGCATTTTATCGTTAATTTTTATTACTTGACATCATTTATTCAATATAAAAATAGTGAATGAATTAATGACCCCTAATAAGAGCAAATACATTACTGTATGAAGTAAGAACATTCTCCGTAATTGGGAATTACTACGTTCTTTATAAAATAAAGATCCTCTGAATAATACAAAATTTTAAAAATTTGGGATTAAAATCCGCTCACTAAGTAATCATGATTTCATACTCATAATTATGATTCGAAAGATATCGGATTTCCATTACATATCGTTCAGGGATTTCACTCATGGGTAGAAATATGCAGATACCCTATTATTTCGAAAAACATAATAGAAACAAAAAAAACTGTTTCAACTAACAAATCCGAAGATAATTAGCCCATCCCATCATTAGTGGAATGTCTTTCACGATGTCTGAACGTATCGTCTTCATCCAAGTTAATCCAGGTATATTTTCGGTTAAATATAATACCTAACTAATTAGAAACGTTGCCCTTATTTAAAATTCAGTCTAATTCAAAATACGTTGAAAACAAAATAAGAGTAGGATTGAAAATTATTAGGAAACAAACTCAATGTGGATGCGTATAATGTTATAAAGAAAGAAAGAATCGTGTAATTCAAATAGATAGAAAACGAATTTCGAATTCTAGTATCAAAGAAAAAAATTGCGATTCTTTCATCTTCAGAAAAGGAATTCTATCTTATTTTTTTGCGTTGATCCAAGAAAGAATTTGAGGAATCACATTCCAGAATAGAACCGAAGAGTGAGAATTCTTCTATAGAAAAAAATAAACTCGAAGAAACATGTCTAGATTGTCGTAGTAGTTTCCCATTATTTCCTTATAATTCCAGGAAAAAAAATTCTAGAACCTTTCTAACTTGATTTATCGATTTTTTTTTTCACATATACAGGACACTCTCTATTACTGTTGTCCAATAGATAATTCCTTAAGGTTAGTGGAAACTTCTGATTATTGTTTTTTTTTTAAATCTTTTAAATATTGTTACTCATAGTCCTGAAGGCTGTTCATCTCGGAATAGTATCAAGGGAAATAGTCATGAATTTTATTTTTTTATATGATCCCATGATGACCCTATTAAGTCAGAGTTGCACAACCTTCGGCTCCCAAGGGGCCAGCTGGTACCAGCTGACGTTATGCGTGATGTCATTGATCAAGCAGAACCGAAAGTGCTCTTTCTTTGCCTCCCTGTTAATTAGGATAGTTTGCAATCGATCTACTGCCTATTTTATTGAATTCTTTCCAAAATTATTTTTTCGATTATTGTCATTAATATTTGTATATTTATTGGCTTACTTCGTCCAACTATTTAAGCATTTGAAATAAGAAATTTTGCTTTTGCTTATGAGGGAACTGCCACTGAGAATATTTTTCTCGGCTTCATTCCAGTTGAATCACGTACGTTACATAATTTTAATTGAAAGCCAACTCGAGACAAATAATTCCAATTATATTTTTCGAACTTTCTATATATATATAATATTTATTATAAGCAAATACTGTACTAATAAAAAAAACCACGTTAGTGGTTTTCAGATATGGCTTTTCAAGGCTTAGATATAATGTCCTGTCCAAAGCATTCGAACGTACTCGCTTCTAACAATCGAGATTCTCTTAAAATAGATTCATTATTTGGTGTACCTTGACTGGGTAGATTTACCCACGGTACAGCAGAGGCTTGCGAAATTTTTTTCTTGAGGTTAACCTAGAAGACGATTCTTCAGATCATCTTCATAATCACAAGGTTGAAAATGATTGCTGCAAATATGAGCGTGCTTACAGTTCTCATTGTCACAAGAGAGTCACGAAAAAATATATGTATAAAAACACCACAAGCGCAACTGAACAACTGAAGCACTACCATAAACGTGAGATCACTCAATTGAATTGTTAAAAAATAAGCAGCTAAAGCTTAAAATGATCCTCTTCAATACTTTAGCTACTACTCTTCGCTTGATTGTCGTCATCTATAAAGTGCTTGATCAATGACGTCACTCAGTAGCTTCAAGAGCATGCCCATCTGAGCCAAGTCGGCGAACGCGTTTACAAAAAGATGAAAAAACCTTTCTATATAGTCATGCCAAGGGGTCCCATCGGCCCGCGAAAGGTGTTCTGGTAGAAAAGTATCCGAATATTTCAACGTATCCACACATGTCCCTATAAATACCTAGGCTGACCATAAAAATACAGGAAATCAGCATCTACGTGAAACATCGCCAATTATCTCCAAAAATATTGTCAAAGGTGAGTAAAGTGGCAAATTATAGCTAAACAAATTGTCGAACGCAAGCAAAATCGCAAATTATAACTAAAAAATGTTTCAAAAGCAAGCAAAATTTCCAATTACAGTATAGATAATAAAATTATCAAAGGCAAGTATTGGAGTCATTTATAGGCAAAAAAATTGTCAAAGAAAAGTAAAATAGTCAATAAGAAACGAAAATCATCGGAAGCACGTTAAGGTACCAATTACAGGAAGAAAAACAAAAATCAGATGCACGTAAATTGTCCAATTACAGAAAAACAAATATCGGATGCAATAAATGCAAAACATTGTCGAAGATAAGTCAGAAGTTGTCAGTTAAGGCCAAACAAATTGTGAATACCAAGTAAAATTGCCATTTATAGCAACAAAATTATCGGATGAACGTAAAGTTTATATTATAAAAGAAAATTATCAGATGCACTATGCCAATTATAAAAAACATATTGTCAAAGGTTAGTTATGAAGTTGCCAGTTAAAAGCAAACAAAATGTCAAAACTTCGTGTGGTTTCCAACTATCAATAAAATTTGCTGAAACTTCAGCAGTGATAGATACACATAACAAGCATTACAGAGAAAACAAAAAACTTCACGTCAGGTTTCACTACACGTACACGCACATTCCCGCATGTACCGATTCGTTGGGGGTTCCGCGGGGGGGGGGGTTGTATGGGCGGGGTGCATGTGTGGTGTAGCAGTAGTAGGTAGGGCCTCCAAAAAATGGCTCGGGGATCCATGATGTTCTTAAGTCAGCCCCCTCGTTGGGCAATTTGCCTGTTGTGGCGTTGCATTTGTAAAGGATTACAGCAATTTGAAATGGACTAAAATATAATTCACCAAAAAAAGTATGCGTTTGACAAATATGTAGCATGAATATATTTATATGATAATTAAAGCCATAATTATTATAACATAATTTATAATTCATGAAAATAATCTTAATTCTTTATTTAAGAAAAGAGGCATTTTATTATATTACATTTATATTAAACGCGCAATGGATTTTCACAAAACAGCGAACCGTAACTCCAAATACTTTCAAACATTATCAATTATTTATCGACTTTTTTTTATCAAAACTAAATTCTCCGTCTAGCTGTAATGAGTATGAATAACATATATTTTAAAAGAGAAGAAAACAAAAATAGATTATCTATTCTTTTCCACCATCTTTTTCTCAGCTCATTAGTCGAAAGTGTTTTTCCTTCAGACATTTTGAAATTTATCATAATTTCTCGATCGAAGTTATTTTGAAGAAATTCTCCAGATCGCGTTTCCAAATATCTACCACAACCGATAACTATTTAATCATAGGATAATGAATGAATGATAATTTTAAAGAAAGGAAGCAGAATTATCACGTGAGAGACGGTGACTTAACTGAAGATTGAAAGGGTAATTTCCATAGAAGTAAATTATTCTTTTTTTCTGCCATACTTTCAATATGCATTCCATATATTAATTTAAATACGTTAAGCCAGACCAGTGGTAATTACTTCAGGTTATCTTGAAGGAGGAAAATACTAATTACGGGTAGAAGTTGATTTTTCTGGAGTTATTTATATGTACATTTTAACAAAAATAATCACTAAATTTCAATTCCGAAAGTTCGTTGAAAATAGACGAGAGAAGAATGCATTTCGATTTAATTAACTTCCCCCCCCCCCCCCGAAGGATTTTAGAATTTTGTCCTTTTCAGAGATTCTTTGATAATCCGTGGGAGTGTTTTTCTTGGAGACATGTCATTTCTTGACAGCCAATAACACAAATTTTTGTGCAAGGCTTATTTTCCTCTTCCCATGTTTTTTGATATCTCGACAAACAGTTCTTGAAAACAACGCATATCGTATGTTTTCGAAATATTGCTCGATGTTTGAATATACTCGTATATATTCGTGTTTGGGGTCTAGAGCTTTCTCCCTTAAGAGAGTAAATGTTCACCCAAAGCACGGGGAAATCAATTCGATGTCAGAACTTTCGTCATTTGATAAAAGTTATTTTGAAGAAATTCTTCAGTTCGCATTTTCAAATAACTACCCCAATTGATAACTACTTAATTATAAGGTAATAAATAAATGACAATTTCAAAAAAGAAGCAGAAGTATTACGTGAGAGATGATGACTTAACTGAAATGTGAAAGGGTAATTTCCGTAGGAGTAAATTATTACAGTCGAGTCCGGTTATTAGGATCACGGATAATATTATCATTTGGGTATTGTTATAATTTTTACGGTACAATTTTTAGAAAATACAGTATATTTTTTATTGTGCGGTAAAACGCAATAAATAAAGAAAGGAACGATCAATATCATGACATGGGAAAAATTCGTTTATAGTTATCGGGACTTCGGATAATATTTTTTTTCCCTTCGAAAGCTTTTCTTTTTTTTGCGCATTCTGAAGCTAAAGCTTAACTAAATTTATTTTTTCCTTGTAAGTAATCGTCATTATCCTGCGCGACTATGTAGGACGCTAGAAAGTGTTCTCCCCTCCCATCTTCCTTGAAGGGAGAGGACATATGTTGACAAACATTTCCGTACTAATATCGTAATCAGTCCGTAGCATTCGCTGTTATCCATTGACGTACGGAGTTGCTTTTGCAATGGCCTTCCTATTCTGCAAAAGCGTAATATATGACAGAAAAAAGTCCTTTCTTTCAGGTCTTGGTCAGTTTCTCTTAGTTGACCGGATTCAAATTTCTTTTTTCTGAAAGACATTCTCAACTGATTTATCAAATGAATTGTACATTAAGAAATATCATAATTTGTGATATACATTAGACACACATTGTAACGCCTCGAAATGGCTTGAATGGCAAAAAAAAAATATTCTAGCTGAATTCCCGATTATGAATAAACAAAACAATTATTTGAAACATAATTATATGGGGAAAAAAGAGTTGTTCCGTTTTACATCCGTTTACCACAAGTCCAGCTCGACCAAACAAGATGTATGGTCACCGAACTTGCAAACGGGACTTTTCGAATAAAGTTATCATTTGGTTATTGTTATCAAAACCCTGAGTCTTGATGAGATCGCAATAAATGGCGGGGACTTATTATTTTTTCTTTCATCTCTTCAATATACATCCAAACATTAATTTAAATACATTAAGCTAAACTAGTGGTAATTACTTTGGGTGATCTTCAAGGAGGGAAATACTAATTACGGGAGGAATTGATTTTTCTTTAATCAACCGTATGCATATTTTAAGAAAATAATCATTAGATTTCAATTCCGAAAGTTCGTTGAAAATAGACGAGAGAAGAATATATTTTGGTTTAATTAACCTTTTCCTTGAAAGATTTTAAAACTTTCTGTGTTTAAGAGAATCCATGGGCATGTTTTTCCTGAAGACATGTCATTTCTCGACAGCCAATAATAAAAATTTTTGGAGCCGGACTTACTTTCCTCTCCCGCGTTTTGATATCTCGACAAACAGCTCCCGAAAATGCGTATCGTATGTTTTCGAAATAAGGTTGGGTGTTTGAATATACTCGTATATCTTCGTGTTTGGTTTAGAGCTTTCCCCCTTAAAAGCCTAATCCCTTCACAAAAGTTTACCCAAAGCACGAGTGAAATCAATTCGATGTCAGAAATGAGAATTTCAGAAATTTCAATTTGCTATCCGTCATATGAGAAAATATTCAGATATAAACACTATTGCGAAAAATACATTTTCATTTCACTTTGCAGGTAATTGGGTTATTTAAAACTGAATTCATATCATTTTGAAACCGAAAGACATGGTGCAATTAGGTTTTGATTAACATAAATATTAGCTTCCTGGTGGAATTACTTCAATGTAACCGTAAAATATTACTTATAGTGAGTGGAGAATGTGTTTTATCAGCTTATTCATGAATTTAAAATGCTTTCATGAATTTTAAAATTTGATTATGACACTTCAATGGATTTAGTAAATATGGTGTTTCGTTTAAATATGTTCGCACTCGGCAATATAATATTTGTTTCAAACTATTCTCTATAGGTTATTGTACATATATTCAATAATATTATTTGAATATATCAAAGAGAATAAAACGAGAAATATATTTTGTATAATTTAATTAACATAATTAATCACTTTTAGAGTCAGTTTCATTTCCAGAGAATCTATGGTGAAAATGATTCTATGAACAATAGTTTCGAGATATGTACATTGCAAATATTTCGAAAACTAAATATTGGGAAAAAAGAATCATAATATTTTTCGTAATAAAGAATGTTTGCTCGATGCTGTTTCTATTTGGATTTTAACAATACCCCTTTGGTTAAGAAAAGAGTACAGTTATGGATAAGTGATAATAATAAACAAAATTATATATTTTACGTGATATTACAGGGATACGAAACAAAATATTTGATAAACGACTATTTCCCGTTATTGCTTTTTATAAAAGTAATGAATTATCATTGTGTTTGTGTCCATCCACAAACTTTAGAAACACGAGCTTTCATAATTTTTTTATCATGAAAAGGAAATTAGCATTGCGTTTCATAACAATTTGTGGCTACCATTGCTCTTCATATCAATGAAATGTCTACAAAAATCTCAATTTAAAAACAATGTTTTACAGATATTGCGGTTTTCAACTAGAAGTCTAAATCATCGTACTTTATAGCAATGAGCAATATCATTCTTCATTATGACGATAAGAAATAATCATTGAATTTTATAAAAATGAGCTTTTATGATTTCTTTTCAGTTAATGAAAGCAAATTCAAAAGATTTCAAATTAATCCAAACAGTTCATTTGTGTTAGATATGGAATTATACATACTCTGGTAAACAATGAATATCAATAATACACATGTGAATAATGCGAATAATGCGTTTCAATAATATAAAACTGCAAAATAATACATGAGTAAACATGAAATACGTGTAATAAATTCCAACCACACACTTTTAAACAAAGAACTCAAAAGCAATGCTCGAGTAAACAATGAATTTCAACAATGCACTTGTAGATAGAACATTTCATCAATGCATGAATAAACAATGAATTCCAACAATGCAGGAGTAGACAATAAATTTCAAAAATGCACATCTAAACAAATCATTTCAAACGATAAATTTTTAAAAAAGTTCTTTGGTAAATTCTGATTTTCAAAAAATCAGAAATAATGAATTAAAAGTATCCTTTGTAAACAATTACTATCAATAATACTGGTAATTGAAAACTCATTACCTCTTGAAAATTAAAAATCAAAAAGTTATTTATAGAAATTTTAAAATAGAATTTGAAAAAAAAAATTGCTTCAGAGTCAAAAATGATAAAAAATAGTAAAGTGTGTTTATATACGTATATGCTCATAAGTTACATCTTAACCTGTTGATGTACGTGTGTTGTTTGAAAACTCAATCTACGTATCGTGTATTTAACACTGTAATTAGACAAATACATTCAGCTCCGCTTAAACGGATATCAACGGATATATTACACCCACAGTGTGATATATCCGTTATATCACACTGTGGGTGTGCTTAAAAACTCCGAGTGCTTAAAAAAGGATCACCCAATTTGAAATGCGTATATTACGAAAAATATTGAATATATTGACACTTAAGATTAATTTTATATTACATGGCTAATCAAAAAGTTTTTTTTTTTACAAACTAAATTAAAGGTGCGCAATATGTCCACTTTGGGATGCAGGCATACGTCTATAGGGTAGTCAAATTCGTTCCAAACTTTTGCGAGCATGTCTGCATCCACTGCGAGTGGATTTTGGTGGACGTGTGAAACTGTCGGATGCGCTCCCCATTTTCGTCTGACATGCGGGGACGGCCAGGGGATTTTACTTTACACAGACAATCCGTGTCTCGGAATTGTTCATACCATCGCCTAATGCTCTGAGCGGTAGGAAGTTCAACACCAGTGTACTGTCAACGAAAAGCACGATGAACAGTTGTTACGGACTCGTACTTCGGACTCACTTCGCGAATGCCAGTCGCCATCTTGGCAATTATTGAAATGGCTGCCGAAGGGAAAGCGTTAACGCTACCTGTCGGCAACTGCGTTAAACTCGAGATTTCCCTTTTTCTACCTATACATTATTAGCTCAAAACGAATTAAAAGCTGAATAATTATGATTTTTTTTTAATCGGATGATTCTTTTTGAAGCATTCTTTATTCGGGGAACAGTTTATTGCTGTTTAACACCGTTGGTATAGTTTGTATATTACAAATTGATGGAACTATGTGAGGATGATGTTACTATCCGTTGTCCATACGAAGGTTTTTAACAGCTGGCTGATGCGAGGATGTATTTAGGAAAGACATGTCACTCCTTCCTTAGAGGTCGTGTCATTATGGAACTATGTTTTCATAATGCCACCAGCAATGAAAGCCTTCATAAAATTTCCTATTCTAAAAACCACATATTTTTTGCCTAGAATTTTCTACTCATCACGAATACATCGTGAAAGCCTTTAGATAGGTATTTAAATTCTATTGTACTTGGATTTTTCAACCCGGATATACAGTCGGCCCTCGATCAATCAGATAACTATTTCAGCACACAATATCCGATTATGAGGGGAACAATTCAGTTGCCATTGCACAGCGTTGGTACGATTTGTATATTGAAAACTAATGAAGAATGAATGTTAATAAAGCTTCTGAAATAAATCAAAATGGTATTAAATTAAACGATCACAATACCTAGGACATTTACTTTTAATGAGAAGTTAGTGCCTTCTATGGATGTATATCCTAACTGCATGTACTGAAGACTATTTTGATACTTCGAGGCCAGTACCTATTCTGTAATATAAGTTTTTCTATGGTTCAACATTATAACTTATTTGCTAGTAGTTTCGAATGTTTTATCCAGTAAAATATTATACATAGTGGCTGATTTGTACAGTAGAACCTCTCGATAACGGACGCCCATGAGACAAAAACTTTTGTCGGCTACAGGGAGGTGTCCGCTATTAGGGAAGTGCGATACATAGTAGGACCTCGTTTATACGACATTTCTACAACGTTTGGCTTGAGAAGAGGAAAAGTTGTTGAACATTTCGATTAAGCGGGGAGCTCTAACATTGTCTCTATGGGAGAAATGTTGGTGCCGGAGGATATTATCTGTTATTAACAGGGATATTCGTGTTTATAATTTGTCTGATTAAACTGGGCCGACTGATCATGTGATTTTATATTTTGGTTCGTTAACCTTTACATTATACGGCAGAATATTGTATTACAATTTTGTAAAGATACAATCAATAGATCTTCAGAAATAACGTTTTTTTAAACCGAAGCAAAATGTCAAATATAGCGGTTTTACTAAAACGCGTTTAAAGAATTTATTCACAGATTATTTGCATGTAAAAAAACGAAACATTTGAGTGGACGTAAGTTTGGTTCTAAGCGTCATACAAACAAAACAAGGGCTGTTTGGAATTACAAAAAAAAATGGGGCTTTCGTAAAGAATGAAAATAAAAGAAAAATCCGATATTTTGTTCCGAAATGACATTTTGAACGTAATCGGATACCTTAAATGATTTATTCTCTTCAAACAGAGTTAAATTTCTGGCAAGCGCTGCGTCACCTAGAAGAATACAGAAGTTTGAAAATCCCCTTTATATAAAGCTTCTCCCTAAATCTCTAAGGATACAAAAGATTAAGATAATAAGTATTTACGGTGAACATTACAGAGTAGGTCAGGTGGAATTTGCGCTGCTGAAAAGTCTTAGGTCGTCTCTGTCAGGTCTCCTTTGTCTCAATTTTCACTGTCAAGATGGGGTTAGTTTAAAACCCATAGTCGAGCCAGTCCGCTCGTTTCTCGATGAGATCATACTGCAGCCTCACTAAAGTCTTGAGCGGAATTTCTGCTGGCGTTTTAATAATATTTACTGCTGAATGTGACAAAAATTGTAGATGGCAACCGCTCGATAAACGCCTCTTGTCGTCTCTTGATAAAGTATACTTATTTATCATCTGTAATAATCATTAAAGAGAATCATTATAGGGAAAAACTGGAATACATTTTAATTTATGAAAGAAATTTGACTTTCGAATGTTATAACTTTTTACAAGAAATAAACGCATCACAATAACCTTCTTCCACTTACCGAATTTATTTATTAATCGATATTATTTAGAGAACGATGTCCTCTACCTATACTTGTTAATACAAAATATACGAAAAACTGGATACATGTTATTGTATAGAGACCTGATTTTATTTTTAGAAAAAAATTTCATCTCTGCCTGTACGGGGACCGAATCCCCTGTCTCTCATATGCCAGATGAGTGCTCTACCGCTAAGCTGTAAAAGAAGATAGTATAATTCTTCCTTGTACCGTTAGATAGTATGTATACTGCCTAGAATATATATATATATATATCTTGTAGAAGATAGTATATTTCTTCTTTGTACAGGCTGAACTGCATCGCATTATGGACAGTGACAACAATCAGCTAATTGCGCACCAGATGGCGACATATATGTAAAAGAAATTATCCTCTCCACTTGATACATAGCTTAGTGGTAGAGCACTCGTTCGGCATAAAAGAAACCAGCGTTCGAGCCCCCCATGGCGGGAGAGATGAACTTTTTCTTTCCAAAAAATCATCATCGCTACATATTGCCAGTTTCTGTATATCTTATAATTGGTAGACAAACCTACCGAAAAATGGTGCTGGTACATAATCATGGTTTAGACCAGTGGTTCTCAAACTTTTAAAACCAGCGACATCCTTCACATCGTTCATTCGTGATTCCCCACACATACACACGCAGAACAGTTTTATAGGTATTTTCACACACTTTGCAAAGCATAAATAGTCACGCAAATGAATATCGTATCGCCAGCTCTCATAATTGCATACTTCGAGGAAACACTAGTTTATTCAGGTGCATAATAATAATTATTCTCTAATTTGTCTTAGTCATTTCGAGCATTTACTATGTAATGGGCATGATAGTTTTTTGCGGACATGTTACTAAACTGCTCAAGCTCCATGTGATAGCTTATCCAGCAGAGTTCATGTCAATTCTAATTTCTTGTCAATAGAAAGTGCGTTGATTTTACAAGAACGGGATTTACTGATGGACGGGATTTACAAATAAAACAAGGTGGGTCCGCGTCAAAAGCTATGCGTACTTTTACGGTCTATGAAAGTGCTTGGAAAATTCTCCCCCATCTCTTTATAAAGGTATTCCCAAAAAAAAATCGCATAGTTTTTAAATTAGTATATAACTCTGTAGGCAGCTCGAAACATGGCAAGTTTGATCATAGGCCATGATTATATCATTGTATTTCACACAATGGTAAAAACAGGCTGAAAAAATTCATGAAAATTCATTTAAGAGAACACACACACACACTAAGATATTTAGTCAATAAAAAAAAATAATAAATTAATATTATTTTTATTTGCACGGTGGATATATTTATGAAATTCGTTAATGAACCTGTGACTTTTGTTTGCCTCGTTTACATACGTCCCGTCCGACTAAATGGGGCACATGACCCTCGTGTTTACAACCGAGATTTTTCGGATAAAGTTATAAATTCATTATTGTTATCAAAAACCCCGAGTCCCGATGTGATCACAGAGAGAGTGAGTGACTTAATTTTTAATTTATTTCTATACTTGCTCTTTTGTATAACCTATTTTTCTTCATATTACAAAATGGAGACCGTCGTGAGATAGCTTAGTTTTACTCTACTGTTGGGTAGTTCGCTGCTCTCTTGTGTGTGTAGGATGCGGCTTCAGCGTGGAGTTGCCGTTATCCAGTGCTAAGCCCTATAGGTTCAAGGCTATAGATTTGTATTTATAGCATGAAACCCCTCGACGGACATTAAAAGAGTGGCACCTCTCTCGAATCTGACCTCAATGGCACTCGTCGATTCGAGGATTTATCCCGTTTCGCCCTGCCAATTTTTCGTACTGAGAAGGAATGTAGCGTCAGATTTACTAAATATCCCGTATAGTCCGAAGGGGAAGGGGGTCAGGGGTGTCTCATTCAGATTGAGATTCATGGGAAGTGCTGTAAATCACTGAATAAAAGGCCCACTTTTTGACACTGAACATTAAAATATGATGTTTAGCTCATAAAAACCAATATAAAGAATGTGCTTTATTATAAGTAAAATATGTGCCTAAGCAAGATATATATATATATACAGATCTTTTTTTTTCCTCTTCTCTTCGAAAGCTACACGACGTCATTTATATTGCAGTACAACAAACCGCTACTGAAATATGCAAAAGGACGTTCTTTGAAGCAAACATCTAGTCTAAAACTTTTGCTCGACTCGGAATCACTATCATAAGAAATTCATGTTCCCCCAAGACGGTTCCGAAGAGCGATACCGAACTGAAATGAAACATCATACTGCCTATACGTATCATATGGGAAAATAAAAATAAATAAAGGGAGTGTTCCAAAGTAATATACGTACTTTATATTTCAGCTGAATGTAGTTACGATTCAAGTACCGTATTCAGAGATTCTCGACTGGAATAAAATTAAAACTTTATTGCATTGCGTACATATGAAGAAGCGAATACTTCGAAATACTTCGGATCCGATATTGTGAATACAAGATCTCGAGAAAACACTCGAGAATTCTCCATTTATATGGAATTTTTGATTAGTAAAGTGAGATGTTATTGGAGTAACTCTATTATGGATTCTGCTATTCGTTATAGACTATCGTGTTCGATCGAAATATTTTAGGTTTAAATTATTTTGCTCAATTTAACGGTTTACTTCAGTATTCACGTACGAACTTGCGTTCAACGGGTATTTTACCCATAGTGTTTTTCTTTCTATCACATAGTTCGATATTTTTAGTTAATTTAAATTGGTTTTTCCAACTCGAATTCTTCGGATTTTCATTAACATTTCAGTATACTATTGGATAAATGTGCTTAAGTTATGTAAAAATATATTTTTGTAGTTATTGTGTATTTTAGACCATTCACAACTCTCTCCCTCCCACTTCAACAAAGGATAAGCGGTTAATTACGGGTAAGGGGCACCGCTAGTGTAAAAAGTTTGAGAACCCCTTGCTGTATGCAATTTCCTATACCAACTCCTCCTAGAGAAAGGAAAGAACACCATCTCTTCCATTCTGTTAATTTGAACAAAAGCCAAGTCCCCCCCACCAGCAGTTGATCTGCCAATATGGAGGCAGAAGATGGAAAACATGTTTTACGGATGCGAGATATTTACATAGCTGTCTGGGATCATCATTACGGTAAAAAAGAGAGTTCTATGGCCGTAAAGTATCTCCAAATCGCTAAAATAAAGTGCATCAAGTTATGCGAGATATCTAGTCATTGCCACAGTGAGTGTTAAACAGAGGTGACCCTTATTCGGAGTGTTTCCTTTCGCAGAGGTTTGACTGTTTCGACTGGGATTCAACTAATTCAAAAAAAGTCCACACACTGTAGTTTTGTCATTTTTTTCGCCAAAGTCTATACTGTACCGGTGTACGTAAAAACTAGTTCCATTACCGATGCACAATCTGAAGCTGGTTGGATGCCTTGGATTGATGAAGTGAGAAACACATTTTAAACAGTGATGTAATTAGTTGGAAAAGATCATTTTTCTAAAGAACAGGATGTGGCTGTTTCAGAGATTTATTTTTATTCGTATAGGCACAAAATAAATTCGAAAACCGAGACTGTTTTCCCTCATTACTTTGCTGATTCATTTCTAACAAGAGAGCGTAAAGCATTTTTTTCCCTTGCTCTTTGACTAATTGTAACTAAACTTTCATTGTTATGAGCAAGACTTACATATCAGATGCTTCTTAATATTTCAATAATTCATAGACGAAAATAATTTGTGATTCTCGTAGAATACTGGGTACGCACATAAATAATAACAAAAGACATCTTAGTGGAGGAAATATTGTGTATGGAAAGTTTTATGTAGACGACATGAAGAAATGGTAAAAGTGAGGCAATAGAAATTCGAGATATAGATAAAATGTACCCATGTGAAAAATTCTCCATCAAAGATTTCCAGAAACCTCTTACCTGAAAAAAAGTATTTTCTTAAGAAGAATTTTTATGTGGCATGCATTACAGTTCTCAAATTATGTCCATTTCTGCGAATTTTTTGAACTGTTTTAGACGCTCACTTGATTATACTTCTAACACATGTATCGTGTGCATGTTCAACAGTTTTTAAATCCGACATAACAGCAAATCTGAATAAACAGGGCTATTTGAATAGAGACAGGGAGCTCCTACCCGCATCCAGTTACATAAGAATGTAAATTGGAAGAAGCGAATGGGGATCTCTTATATGTTGGGAAAACAAAGTGTTACACGTGAGAAGAAATATAACCAGTTCCTTAAATTACACGAAGGTAACATTTTGAGTTGGTATCTATCGTTGCGGAGAAATTGAATTTACCTCAAGACATGTTAGATTCCCTGAAACATACGAGAGAAAAACGAATATTAATAACCGTAAAGTATAAGGGTGATATATCTTGTACTAGAGTAGCTGGAAGATACATTTTAGATCACATATGCTCAACTCACGGCTCACGGGCCAAATGTGGCCCTTGAAATCAAGCCGAACGTAAGGCCTTGATGAATAGAAGTTAATAAAAATATGAATGTTCCGACGGGTGAATGGTAGTTATTTCCGGATTCGGTGTCAAACTCTATTGTGGGTTCCGAAATTTCCGCAAAAAATATTCATCCAAATAGGCGCATCTTAATGAGTTCGGGGGGGGTGGGGCTCCGAGCTTGAAAATATCTTGAGTCCCTCTGTGACTACTTACTTTTGTAAACACTGCCTTTTCAACGTTTATACAAATACAACGCCACAACAGGCAAAATGCCCAACGAGGTGGCTGAGAAAAAGATGCCCATAAAAATATGGATGTCCCATGTTTCGAAAATACAGCAACCCAATTAAAATTGAAATAAACAAAAATTATAAACAATATATACACATGATAAAATATTATACAATGCCCATAAAGAATACTTATGGTTGTCTTATTCTAAGTATGGATAGCTTCTCAATTTACCCCAACATGTTTATCGTATTTCTTTTTAAACGTGTCAATTGTGTTACAATTTACAACCTCCGGGGGTAAGCTATTCCATTTATTAACAACCCTATTAGAGCAAAATTCCCTGCGACACCACAACCTTGCATTGTCCCTCACCAATCGATACTGGTGTCCCCTTGTAAAAACAGTCGATTGGCGGTGTACTAAAAGTTCATGATCGATCCTATCCATCCCATTGAAAATCTTGAACACTTCGATCATATCTCCTCGACAGCTGCATTCATCCAATGTAAACATATTCAAAAAATGAAGTCTCTCTTCATAACTCAAGCCCCGTGTGCTAATAAGGACACGCGTATCCCTTCTCTGCACCCATTCAACCAAGTCTATGTCCCTCTGCAGGTATAGTCTCCAAAACCCCACAGCATACTCCAGTCCAGGACGAACAAAGCCTCGAAAAAACGAAGAGTTACTTTAGGAGAACGCGAAGAGACCTTTTTGAAAATAAGACTAAGCATTCCATTCGCTTTTTTGACCACCGCTGAACAATGTTCAGAAAACCAAAGCCGCTCGTCAATGAGAATTCCCGAATCGATGACCCTAGTTTCATCCGGTACAGTGACACCATTTAACTCGTAAGAGAACCGTGGGTTGTTCGAACGAAAATGAGCGACCATGCACTTATCAACGTTAAACGTCATGCTCCACTCATTTGCCCATGCTCCAATCCTGTTTAAGTTGGTCTAGAGCAACTCCCCATCGCCTCCGTTTAAAGTATTTGAAATGAAAACTGCCAATAACCAAATTGAGTGAAATTTTAGAGAAAAAAAAATTGAGGAAAATTTAGGCGGAAAAATATTTTCAATGGCGCGGGGACCCTTTACTTTCGCAGGTCGTATTGTTGTTGTAATGGTCCAGTGTGAACCCGGTCTTAGTTGGAAGGAAGTAGATTCTTTTCCATCGCTACAGTTTGTCGAGAGAGAAAAAAATGTAATTTGGGGGGGGGGGGGGAAGGGAAACCTTCTTTTCTCTCATCTTTCCCCCCCCCCCCATTATTATCTAAATGTTAACGAAGATACTAGTACCTGAGACATATTGCTGATATTTCAACTGCACATCGTCCAAATTTGTCCCTAAAAATCTGTTCGTATAGGGATTAAATTATATCAATCCCAATTTTTTTTTCACATTTTCAACCTGTATTGAATAACATTGTACCTTATCCCAAATATCGTACCTATAAATATAAATATTCAAAAAAGTCTGCGTTGTATGATGCAAATTTATGATGACTAATGTTAATACTTCACAATGTACGAGACAATTTTGTTGTTTCTCTTGAAGACGCTCCCGACTTGTTGCAAACAAGCACAGGATAATTAAGTATTCGATGTTGTTTTAATTCAGCAAGCTCTGTAATAGAGAAAACTACTTTCGTGGGAAGAAAACTGCAAATTTATGTCCGCGTTTTCAGTCTGGCATCATTGTATCATGATTCCAAAATTTTCGGTATTCATCAAAAACATGTATTATTCTCTTTTGTATTATTTAAAATCAACTGTGTGTGTGTGTGTGTGTGTGTGTGTGTGTGTGTGTGTGTGTAAGAATAAAATTAATATTCATTCCTTGTTTAACATAGCAACAAGCATTTCTTCGAAAAAAATGTCGATTTTATAATCTAAACGCGGAATTGTTAATTATTCTATAAATGATGAAAACAACAATATAGAACTTACGTTTAATTTCGCAAGTTTCCAATTATACTGCAAACTGCCTTTTATTTGAAATTTGGGTAATCTTATGGGAATCCTCTTAAAGCAACAGAGGTATAATGAATGGGCTGATGCCCTCCGCTCTTTAGAGTTAACTCGGCAGTGGAACGTAAGGGAATATAAATTTTGAGATTACTTCGCACATCTAATGGCTTCTCAAACAGCGTTCCAAAAGACTCGAAACGGGATTTTGAAATATGGGCGTTTGATTTAAAGATTTTCTCCCGAATAATCCCCTAACGAGAGTCAGAGAGAGAGAGTGAGAGAAAGAGGGAGAACAAACTCTTGGAACGGGACGATATTGAAACAGCATACATAATAAATTATAGATTCTCAGGTTTTGTGAACAAATACGAAACACAAAACTCGTTTCTAGTCGTTGAATACAGAGTACTTTCAACAAAAATAAAATAATACCAAGTCAGCTAAATTCAGCTTGTTTCTTTTTTTGCAACGTGATTACTGTACTTTTCGTATAAAACGTTGTCTCGTTTCTTGCAAATATTCCGTCAACAAACAAAAGGGTTTCCCCCCATAAATTCTACAATATACAGGAGATAAATCAATAGTTAATGATGCAATATTAAATTGAAAAGAAGAAACCCTACAAATGATCTATATCTGATTTTTGAAAACAAGCGCGATATGAATTTCAAAGTATCAGCAATTTTCTTATTGACTTTCCATGAATAAACAGAACGTGATTTAAACCTCCAATGATCAGGAGCAACCCCCGAATTCGAAAACATCCACGTATTGATTTTAAATATTGAACCACCGATATCTCTGACGATATTTTATTCTCTTTCTCTTGGGAATAATATTGGAAAAATCACAAACCAACTAGTCCAATGCATTTTGAGTAATTTTATTTTGTAAATTAACCATTACACGAATTTAATGGCAAACAAACTTCGATAACGCGTGTTACGTTTACATGGCTCAACATCTTCTGATGATATGTATTATTAACGCTTGATACATTAGGTTCATAATAATTCTCACCGTTAGTTGTATGAAAAAAGTAGCTAAACATTCTATCAACATAGAAAAGCGTTAGCCATTTACCGAATTGAAGTTGCTTAGGATATAGGTCCGTCCCCATGAAATTGGAAGGAAGGAAATTACCATGATTTTCTATATATAATACGCAGATGCGAATTTCTCCAATTGGAGAAGGAAATATCGCATCGTCCGCAGCCACGTCTAATCTGCATGTAGAAAATTGCATTAAAAACAATGAAATATTAAAAAATGGAAAGGTTGTTTACAGTTTTTACAGTATAATGAACGTGTCGACTTCTTTTTCTCTAATAGGTAGTATCTAGCTCTTTCTAATTAGTTTGATATATTTTCAGGCTTCTTATAAAGCCATACACATTTAACCGATAGGGTGTGTCTACATAGGCTTACTTGCTTTGACTTTTGCTTGCTTTCACCATGCTTTTTGCTTTCCTTACCCCCCCCCCCCCCATTCCTATGCAAAACCTGGTTTCGACTGCAGCGCCATGCATCCTCCCTATGCAAAATAAAAGAGACGCAACATAAGCTCCATTTATGAATCTATTGAGGCCTCACAAGTTTGACTTTCGTCTAGTGCGCATTGCTCGGTTCGTGAATGAAATATCTCATGGCGCCAGTACTCATGGGTGGGGGATCTTAACAAATCACTCAAGGGCAACGAATATCACGCGTTCTTGAGATGAAATTCTTAAAATGACGTACAACATACGAGTATTAGGCGTGTTTCTTTTCCCCTGTTACTATTTCTCTACTCTTTGACAGGTTTGTCTGTACAGTGTCGCGCGCCGTGATAAACGCGATCATATTAAGTTTAGATATATCGACATTGCTCAAAAACGTACTCAAGATAATAGTTGTGCCGCATAAATTTTATTCTTAACTTTTCATATTATATTATTATGTATCAACATTATTATCTCACTCACCCTCACAGACAATATATATAAAAAGAAAATATTAATCACTCACCAGACACCACCTGGAGCGATGGCCTTTTACGCCATTCACCGAGGTATCCCTCTTTGACGGCACCTCATCTCACTCCACGCACTGAGCGCATTTTAGCGCTTTAAGAAATTAAAGACACATCTTCCCAAAAGCACCCGAAGTGCCTAGCACTTCAACACTAAGGACTACACCCTCATTGAACTCACGAGAACGAGCGTGTTCTCTGCTAGAAAACTTGGTGAGCTCTGTCTGTCTCAACAGGCAAAATCAGAATTACTTTAGTTTCAGTTTTCTTTGTTCGCATGAACAACTAATGTGATTGGCTAATAAGGTGCTTTTGCACTCATCACATATTAAGAAACCAAAGAATGAAAAGGAGAAGGTGTTTTGGATTTCAACTGGTAAAATCCGGATCGTGGCATAGCAATGATTCATAAGATGAAACGTCGCATCTTTTCTAATGCCAGAGATATTTTGAAAAACAAGTATGTTATGGCGTGACGACTTCTATGTCATGATTATGCTTTCATACATTGGCGTCAATGTTGTTGACGGATCCCAGCAAGTTATATCTAATATAAATGAAATGAATGCGCTGCAATTCTCAGCGTGGGAAAGAATGTAGGAAGATGTTAATGAACATGTTAACTTTAAATTAATATTTGAAATGGGATTTTAGATTTTTAGAATGAATACTTTAAAGTGGAAATTGCGATCATGACAACAGTATGCAGCACCTCCCCTCCCCTTTTGATTCCAATCGATCCATGCAGCCTGCGTTTGAGTATCATTCATTTTCCACGAAAAAATTAGATTCGAAACTGTTGCGGAAAATAAAATTCCTCTTACACAGTAGAAAAAGAATATCTCTAACTACTTTAGCAGTTTAAGTGTCAAGCCAGTTAGAAAATTAGAAATTTTTTACTCAAGTAGCTTGGTTTCATCATGTCTTATGGTAAAAAGTCGGAGTTTTGGATTAGCCTATCATATATACATTAAAAAAAATACTTTATACGAATCAATTTTTCAAAAATATTTAATTGCCGTTCCAACCTCACAGGGGAAAAAAAGCTGCAGATGTTACATGACGGTGCTAAGAAATAGATTTTTTAACGTGTAATCTCCAAGGATTATGCACACCTCAAATTATGGTACACATAAAAATAAATGTATAAGGGACATCTTTTTATCAGCCACCTCGTTGGGCATTTTGCCTGTTGTGTCGTTGTATTTGTATTTGTATTATTTGTATAACAGTATAAAAATCCTTTTTAGAATCTATTATAAGTATTTTTATAAGCGAAAAAAGTGACATTATATAAAAAAAATTCTAGCCCTTCCAGAATTACAATACTGACAAACGCTAATGGGAAAAACAAAACAGAAAACACAGCTTGTTCAGCGCTGTGACACAGTACGTAGCAGCGCAGGTCTATTAGGCGTCAACCTAACGTCCAAATGGCTAGTGTGAAATTTAATTAGTTCGAAACCAGCGTTTTGCTGATCAGAACCGTTCTGAACAGAGGTACTACTTCCAATCAACGACAGCATAAGAACAAGAATATGACTAATTACTACGGCAGAAATCACATGAGAGGAAAGTCATTTGGAATCAGCTGGAAACTGTTGATTCCGCTCTAATTAATGTTCATATGTATAAGATGACCGTGCTGCGACAAAATGATCGATGATGCTTGTTATATTATCAGAGCGATAGTTATCGAACTGTTAGACAACTTGGTAAGGTGCCAAAGTTTCACGGGTAACTCGCGAAGTTTTCGGATTTTTCAAGAATTCAAAAACCGTGTACAAAAATACCGAATTTCTGGGAATAAACATAGCATTGGAGGGGATGCGGGGGAAAATTTTACTCTCACCTGACTTTACAAATATTTACGCATTGTACAAATGCATATTTTCCAGAAAATCCTGTTATACAGTATGCTGAGAAATAATTCCGTATAGTCGAAATTGCAATTTGATCAATCAATGTTTGAAAGATACACGGTTAAATTCGACCATCATTTGATCATTTTTGTCACACCACGGTCATTTTCCGCACACGAGGTATAATTAGATCGGGTTGGTGCGACATCGACCTGGGCTAACGCGCCCGTTAAGTTCGATGACAGATTCTTCAGGATATTGTTTTTATAAATAAAAATAACACGTCTCCGAAATCAAGATCATGAAAAATGCTTAGGATTCTAAGAAATGCAATACTAATTAAAATACTAATTAAGTATCATGCTGTATTTGGATCATGGGGAATTAGTACCGGTCCGGGGGAATTTTCTGCCGATCACCAAGAAATATCGCTCAATCTATGCAGTCATAATAAAAAATAATATATTTAATAATTTTTCACAATGATTGAAATTCCATAATTTCAGCTGTAAAAAATAAAACTCCGTCTGCGGTCTGCAAATTGCCCTCCCTATTTATTCACTTTTAAGCTCCATAAATTATCTCACCAATTTATTTTTTATTGGCCCAAAATATATTCCTCAAATTTCCGCCGGTTCACAAATTTTTTTAACATTAATTTTTTGATCTGTGTGCAAATTTTTTACTGTATTTACCTATATCTTGCTGTTGCCTCTTTTGAGGAAACGGAAGTAAGGTGATTTGCATCAGTCCGGGGTTGTGAGCGGTTCTATCTATCTATCTATATTTTTCTGATGCGTTTGTTGCTTCTCAAATGTTTTTCCTGGTCCTTCAGTTATTTGTCTAATTTTTGTTGCTGGTCCGCAAATAATTTCTCAATTTTTCGCTGTTCCGCATTTTGTTTCTTAAAAAAATTTTCGCGACTCAAAATTATTTTTCCTATTTATTTATTCTTTTGAGTCCGTCAATTATTTTTCTCACTTGTTTATTCTTTGCCTGTCCAAAAATTGTTTTTAATGTGGATTTTTTAGGGTCCGCAAATTATTTTGCATATTAAATTTCTGCCGGTCCGCAAATTATTTTGCATATTAAATTTCTGCCGATCCGCAAATTATTTTGCATATTAAATTTCTGCCGGTCCACAAATTATTTTTATTTATTTATTATTTTGCTCATCCGTAAATTGTTTCGTTAATTCGCACCAGTCCGAAAACTGTTTCACTGGTCCACAGAGTGTAAAAAAAATTTAGGGAACACCGACGTGGTCAGAAATAAGCATAGGAAAAGCACCAGAAATTTTGTTACCGCAGCAGAAAATTAATAAAATGAACACGTCTGTATTAGACAATATCAACTTATACTGACACTTGAAAATATTGTTCTCCTAATTTTTGTTTTAAAAGTTTGAAATGACTAAATAAGGTCAAAAATAAAAATATATCTATATATATATTTCTCTAGCATCAAATAAATAATAACAAGCTCAAATTAGAAACTTTTTTCCGAAAAAAGAAGAGGAAAAATCTTAATCAATCACACACATGAAAACAAAGCTCGCTTAGGTTCACTTAACTTCCAATTTAAACGTCTAGTTAAGAAAATAAATGACTGCAAAATGATCAGGCGCTTTATAAAAACATAGAAAACACTTCCGTGAGAAAATAATAATGATAAAAACAGTTTGTAAAAGAAAAACTCCACTCCCCAAATTTCTTAAAAGTGCTGCCGAAGGTGCTGTAAGAGTAATTGGTTTAATATTTCACTTCGAGCAAACACACGGAAAAAAAAAGATTAAAATAGCTTAAATTTTGGATTTTTTAAAAATTCTTGCTAGAATAATCAGATCATGCGCGAACTGAATTGTTCATAATCGTAATTTATTGGACGGATTCTTGAAATTAATTGAGAAATTCATATAAGAGAGGACAAATCATCCGATAACATCCACGTGTTTCTCGGAAGAATGGCATTTAGCGTATATCCCGGCTGTTGCAAATGGTTTATCGCGCCCATCCCCCGGTTATTCACAGAACAAGATCCTTGGCCAGCCAATCACTCTTCATGAAGTTCTGAGAAAGAGCTACAATAAATCTCTACGAGAAAGAGAGAGAGTGAAGAGATATCATTAATTAACGGCAACGAATGGCGATGAACAGAACGCCATGATTGCCGATCAAATACGATTTGTAGTTAGAAGGAAACTCATTTCGTTATCATTTAGTAGCAGTTGCTCTTTCCTCGAGACCGAACGGAAATTGTGCCGCTTAATTGAATATTCAACGAAACATTATTCGATGAATAACCGCCCGCCATATATCAAGCGTTCGTATCCATCTTTCGAGGATATATCTGGTGTGATTATGTCCACCTGGAAATATCGTATTCTGCAGAACATGATCGCGCGTAAACAAGTGGAATCCGGATCTTTGATTTATATTTCGTGTTATCCGTGGAAATGCAAGAAAACATCACGTTAATTGTGATGGTGACGAAATTACTTGTTCATCGAACAAGAAGTGGTGAATACAGTCGGCACTCTCTCGTTATACCGACTACGGCATTACAACGACCGGTAGGAAAAATTCCATAGGTTTTCATGTAACGAATAACCTATATGTTTTCCTTTCCATATTACAACCTTCGAATATAACATCCATTTTGACGGATGGGGTGGGGGGGGGGGGGTCATTACTGACGAGCGTCAACTACTGTATACATGAAAAATATCAAAAAACTCGCGTATTATCCATGGTGTCCCATAAAAATTCGTAAATAGTTTAAGAATTCATAACAATTGAAGGAACTGGAATATTTGAATGAGGTCTGCGAATAAGTTTTCTCACGAAGGGTGATTCTTTTGGTACAGAAAATGTTTTGCTGAAATTTCTGTCGAAATGTTTATAACACTTTATGCCGATGATTCGTTATTGAGGTAAAACAACTTATGTGGTTAACCAATAGCATTAGCGTACCATATATGGATGTGAAATATTATAAAGTGAATTTTGCAAACTATGAACTAGTAAAAAACCTGCCGGTAAATATCATCAAACAATACAAAGCTCTATCTCTACTCAGTAATTTGGATTTCATAGTGCGATAGTGATAGAAACCGATAGACACCCGGGCCCTGTCACACTCGGTCATGTTAGCACATTGTCCCAGGGAACTGAGGTGCCTCCGGAGAAGCTAACCATTTATTAAGCTTGAACAAGATTTAGATACATTGGGTAGGTGCCGATATGCACATAACCAGTAAACAAGTATATAATTTATTATTAAATTAATTACTTAAAATTTTTTAGGATGTCTTTCGTTATTATATTATATAAATGTCGTAGAATAAGTCAATAATCTGACCGAAGAAGCCTAGTCATTCCACAATGCACCCGCGTAGATGTAAAATCATCTACCACTTTCTAATTAGCCTGATATTTCTTCTGGGCTCGTTGCTAAATGCCTGGTTTCACCCATGTACTTTGTAGTAAGTATCTTACGACAAAGAATTCAACTTTGAAATAACTTCCGAAATCACATACATTCGAAACAGTAACTTGGCAAAATTTATTATGCAAATAGATTGTATTGATTGATGTTCAGTCTCGACGTCAGTTTGATGTTGAATATTTAAAACTTCACGAAAATCTACCGAGAATAAATCCAATAGCATTAGTTTATTGCAAAGAGGCAAATAGTTCTAATTAATAATAATAGTATATTGCATGCGATTTTGAATATATATATATATATACAGTGTTTATTTTGTCTTGAATATTGAAATAGGACGGATACTACATTAATGTACAGAGCTCTATATTCCAGATTACGAGATCGACCCTCAGCCAGTCGACCCGGAAGGATGTTTGCGGAACAGAGAGGAAGCAGCAGCCCGAGGTCGACAGTGCCTCAGGAAATGCACATCCGATGCCGACTGCATCAGCTCCAGAAAACGCTGTTTGTGCGACGGGCTCTGCGGATGGTCTTGCATAAGGCCAGGTAAGGATCGCTTAGTGCTATCATTTGCTGAATGTTCATCAATGAAGTTTAATAACAACAACGATAATACACGCGGAAATTCATTCGGGTGAGTGTACTAGACTAGACACTCGCCTGGCATCTACGGAAAGCCAGAGGCCCACAACATAGAAGCCGAATCACATTACGGAGAGTGCATATGGGAATTCAGCCATTATGCTCGAACGTATATTAGATAATGTTCAAATAGTGCGTAGTCCATCATCCCTGATAATATTCCCTGGACTGTATGGCACTCGGTATGCTTATTTCACTAAATATATAGTATGTTACGGAAAATGTGATAAATTCGGTTATTATACATCACAACTGGTTATTATGTATAATCGTCGATCATTTTTGTAAGTTTGATAAATTTCCCTAGATTTACCACTTTCACAGGTAATTATGTACAGTATCCAAGCACCGTTGGTAAATTTGATAAATTTCCCTAAATGAATCACTTTTACCGGTGATTATACATAATATCCAAGTGACACTAGAGTATTATGCAGTATCAAACTTGCCAACGACACATGGTTTTGCATAATCGCCGGTGAATGTGATAATGTTTTCAGTATTTAACAAATTTAGCTGTGGGTATTATGCACATTCGACGGGGAAAGTGATACAGATACATTTATCAAACTTACCAAGACGATTAGTTACTATGCATAATAACCGATATTTGTCACATTTACCTTAACATATACAGAAAAACCTACATGTACGATGAAAAGATGAATATGATTATTTCAATTACTATTATGATTATTTTCACTTCAAAGCATGAGAAAAATATACGTTGTCTTGGGTCGTATCGTTGTTTGTAGAGGGGGCCCCTCTAGATTAAATCCCAGGTCCCAGAGATTGATATTTCTCAATCTAATTAGCCCACTTAAGGTCCAACTGAAGTCGGAGCCCTTGATTGGCCAGGTTGCCTCCTACGTGGTTAAGAAAAACTATTAAAATTAAAATTCAGTCATGTACCATCCTAAATAATGAGCTTACCGAATAGAGCACATCGTTCTTATGATGAAAATTCGAGTAGTTTTAATTCTTGCTAAATGTCTCAGAATATACGTGGGCTCAATCTCACAATATTGGAAGGTTCATTCATTACATGGTACTGATCATGCTCATGTTCGTGCTTGGACATTGCTCATGATTACAAAGTTGCTCTTGAAGATAGCCCCATGTGGATATACATAAATATTTTTTTCCCCTCTTAATGTGGAATTTCTCATGAGAAAATGACGTAGCACTTCTGTCACGGTATCATTTGGGATAAAAAAAATTCTAACACATTAAATTTTAGTAGAGACGGGGGTGGGGGAACGGGGGGGGGGTTCCCACTACTGATATTACGATTAGGAGATTGTTCCGGGTATCATAGGTACAGTGGAATTTCAATTTCCAACCATCCTCCTGGGCGCAGTAGCCCAGGTCGATAAGATACTCAACTTAAGTACCAAGGGATGCTTTGAGGTGTCGTGAGTCGGATACTCGATCGTTCTTGTCAGAAACTTTTCTGACAGGGATACAATAGAAACGGTGACATGGCCACAGACAAAGATTTCTACCGCAGGGATTAGCGCACACATCGAGGAGTTAGCGTAGCAACACAACTTCTCCTTAAGTATAAAAACAACCGGTTGCCTTTCGGAATCGGTAATAAATTGTAGATTCTGTTCAAATTAGCTCTCGTGTGCAGAAAATGACCGTGGTGTGATCAAAATGATCAAACCAACCATGAAACCATCAGTCAAAGTCTTCGTGGAAGTTTATATTCCACTGAATCACGGCTCTATATCTCGGAACTATGTTTACCCACAACAGCAATGAAAGCCGACAAAAATTTTCATATTTCTATACACATTTCTTGAACGGAATTTTCTCATCACGAATACACTGTGGAAGTCTTCAGAGAAGTTCAAATTCTCTACTGGATCACAATGATTCAACCTGGAACTAAGTTGTTTCCCAAAATGATAGTCACATAAAATATTCTGTAAATTACATAATTTATTTTTTTTTGAAGTGAAAATTATTTTTTTACCATAAATCTCTGACTGTACAAGATTAAAACGATAATAGAAATTCAACATATATTCCTGCATTTCTCTCTTATGGCAGAAGAAAAAAATAGATCGAATAGTGGAATCAATTTACTGTATATACTCATGTATAAGCCGACCCCCCCCCCTCTACTTCAGGACCACCAAAACCGCAATAAATTGAAAACCCGTGTATATGCCGACTCCAAAAAATCTGTGCATTTTAGAGAAAAAAAAATTCTTATGTTTTTTCATGTTAAATGAATAGCTTGCGGAAATTTACAATAGAAAATGATTCAAACTTTTTAATTCGTTTCTTCTGAGTCTCCAAGCTCATTGTAATCCATCAGATCATCACAGGGGGTGCGGCATCTTCGTTTTTATCTTCATCTGGGCTGTCTCATCGCCATTGTCACTTTCAAAGAGGATATCATCTTCAGTTCCGTCCATTGCATTGCTGATGCCACACTTTTTGAAAGATCGGATGATAATTTCGGCGGGGGACGCGGTAGCCGAGGTCCCGGTCTAATTAGCCCTCGTGTGCAGAAAATAACCGTGGTGCGACAAAAATGATCAAATGATTAATTTCGGCGGAAACGGAATTCCACGCCTCATGTACCCACTGGCATTCTAGGCGAATGTCAGGTTTCTTCAAGGCACCAATTTTTGTAGTTTCTTTATCATCGGAACTCATACATTCGATCCACAAATTCCTCAAATAGTCTTTGAAATGCTTGTTGATGCTCACATCTAAAGGCTGTACAATCAACGTTAGCCACCACCAGCCAATGATGTTTTCGATTTCTTTGCCTCGGCTTTGGCAATATCGGTTCTGTGGGGTTTGAACATATCCCATACCAATAATGACGGTTTCTCGAACACTACTACAAAAATGACTACTGATTGCGGAGATCGATATTTTCATCAAAAACTGACCTCAGTATAATCTGACCCACCCACTTGAGGAACGAATTTTTCCACAAAAAAACTTGGCTTATACGAGTATACACGGTATGTCCCAAAATCATGAAGCTACTCAAAAAAAATAAGCTCCAGTCCAATTATATTTTCTACGTCCAATAAATACTTGATATTGTCTTTCTATTAATAATGTCAAACACTAGTCTAGGCATCGGTTCAACAGGTTTTTGGAAATGTTGATGAGGAATTTCTTGCCATACTTTGAAGATCACCCTTTCAAGTTTTAAACACTGCTGTATCGCTTGCCATGCTCATACACTTTACGTGCCACCGTGACCCACACGTTTTCCATCGGATTGAAGTCTGGAGAACATGCGGGTTAGTCTATCACTAGGAAGCTTATGGGAGTCCATAGACTCGGTACGCACTGAAAAATTGCATCTACCTGAGTCATAGTCAGTCAGTTAATCAGGTATGGGTGTTATATAGTAGCTCTTATCAGGATAAAGTTATATTTAGAGAAAACCAAAAAAAACACACAGTATCTCTATAATTTTTGGACACACCTGATCTTCTGAAAAACTCGCAGTAATAAAAAAACGTATCTTTAGCCTGGAAATTTATCTTTAATGGTACTGACCGTGAAAGCCTACACGAAATTACAAATTCTACTGAAAAGCACTATTTAAGAAGAGCATGTTTTCCTCAGGAAACGAGCTTCGAAAGCATTTATAGATGTTCAAATTCTACTGGATTACGATTTTTCAACCCACAACTATTTCTTCATCATAACACCGGCGATGAAATTCTTCATGGAAGTTCCTCCATCTCATGAAATTAAATTTGTTTTAACAACGTAAGTCTTCTGGAATAGTTGCCCCGTGCAATAAAATAAATCAATGGCATGCGAAGTTTACATGTATTGCACAAAATTGTCGGCAAAGCGAATTTTCGATTCGAAACAGAAGAGATGATTACACACAAGAAGAGAAACACTCACCACGTACCCTGATAATGTGAGATTCGTTTTCTGTGCTTTTTTAAACTTTTTATTTTAGGTAACTCTTGATAGAAGGAGTTTTTATCGAGAGAGGGAAGGAGGGGGGGATGTGTTGGTGTTCGATAGAGATAATTTGCAGCAAATTAATCCGACTATCACTGACTTCCCCGCCGCAAATTACAATCCAATAAGTTCCCTTACCGAAAAGAAAAAGCCCGTCCCGTCATTTCAGGAATATATTTCGTTTTCGCAGTGCCTCGAAACGATTTCTTTCTGAAGACGGGTACGGTGTGGTCGGTCTGCAAGAGCGAGGACTAATACGATGTTCATGAGTTGAAGAGTATATAGTAGTGGCATTAAGGTGCACAGTGGAGAAGGATGTCGGTGAAGGGTGGTCCTCATGTCAGCATAGCTATCACCTATTTCCTCCTCTGGCGTCTTATCTAGCAATGATTCCGGGACCCATCCAAAATGGTTGCCCACGGGAAAGAAGAGGTGGAGGACGTTGGAATATAAGGGAGGATCCTTGATGGATTCCGTTAATGAGTACAGAGATCACAATCAATCAGGATAAGTGAAAGGCATTCAACGGATCTGTCAAACGTGTGCTAGTATGTGTGTGTGTGGGGGGGGGGGGGGTAATGACTAGGCATTTCTGGGGGGGAGTATGGCTAGGTTCAGTACACCATAGAGAGCCTAGAGAGCATAATTCGTCCACCCCCTAAGCTCTTTCTTTATATTTTAAGATTTTTTTGTAAAGAAAGAGCCGATGACAAATCACAGAAAAGATAGCGATAGATTTAAAAGTCAGTATTGCGTGACTCGGTTATCCCTATGTTTTTGTTTCGTTTCCACCACCATGATGATGATAATGTGTTGCGTTCATGGGAAACGTTTCTGTTAATGACCACGAACATGATACTATTCTCTTTGACGGCTTCAAAGGGTGTGTTGAGAAAAATGTTGAGATTGCTTCTTTTTCCCCCCTAGGAAGCGGCAAATTACTGTAATTTAAATTCTGGTATCGCGTGGACAAAATTTAATGATCGAAACTCCATAGCGGTGTCATTATGATGCATAACATCTACGATGGTGAGAAAAACGTCGGAACTGTCTTCTTGAAAGAATGTACGCATTGTTTATTTTTTGAAAATTTTTCCTCTTAATATGCTTTTGCGCCGTTTTGCGAATTTTTTCACTCATTCAAGCCGGTTTGCGAAAATTTTCTCTTCATTACAGCGGTCTTCAATGAGAAAAGAGTCGAAGAACACTGAACTAAACCGTATGAGGTCCAGTATAGTATCACTAGCAGATACCCACCGACGTTGTATGCATTAATCATCAAAAATCTTTAACCGATATGACCATCATATTATTATTATTATTATTATTCAACAGGTTAATGGCCACACAATCAACTTTAAAAAAAAATATATTCTTATTCCGAACATGTTCAAGGTTTACGATATTTCCCTTCGTAGAGATTTAATTAGAAATTCTTAACGAATATATCTTTTTCCCAAAACGTAGTCAGTTGTTTCATTCGAAAACCATTTGGCGAATTTCCCATTAGAAAAGGGGGAAAAAAAGATGTGAGAAATGAAACAAATATTTAGAACGTTCTTTTAATTATAATTACTCGTAATACTCATGGGATGAAAAGCAGAAAGATAATAAAGAGTATCGCATTGATGAATGAGCAAAGAGATTAAGGTAACATTATCTCTAGTATCAAAGAAAATGAATTCTTCCACTCTTTTAAAATGAATTTTTCTTTAATGAGAGTAGTTTTTCCTTTTTTAAACCCGTTCCGAAATAAAGAACGTTTAATTTAAACCTCTGATTGAATTAAATATAAAACACAAATAAAAACATTGCTAGAAATTTGAAATCAACCAAGTTATGAGGTTATTATTCATAATAGAATTCAAGAGATGGAAATTGGTTTTCACTCCAAACAACTAGCGCACAAAAGAATAATAGTTTACTTTTTTTAAATAATAAAAATATGATTCTTTATCCTCCGCTCTTTTACTTTCACCGCAAAAAGGTGAAATATTTAATTATTATGATGATTGAAATTAATTTAGTGCTTACAAAAGCCACTTGGATCCTTAAAGGATTTTGAAAGCATTTGAAAGCACTTCAATCAGTAGTTTTTGCTATATTCTGTTATATATTATTATAATCATGATAACCATGTGAAAATTAACGGATTATTTAAAAAAAAATATATCCATTGGAAAATAAGAGAACTTTAAGAAATAAACCAACGAAAAATGGTGAATTCGATGAAGATCGTGATCGTTATGATGATGATGATGATACTCGGGTATTAAAATAATGGAACTTAATCATTAAATGTTAGGTGTACGTTCAATAGACACCGATTTAATAAACAGTTTCCAACTTCATAATTGCTTTCGAGAGTAGTATCCCCCGCAATTAAAGACGGAGATTATTGATAGGGAAATTATATCTGTATTTTCTCTCTCTTTAGGGACACGTGACACTATTCAAATTAACTTGATAACTACCAATTAGACGTCCGTTTAATCTCCCCTAAATTCACAGCACAATGACTACGTTTTGAAATCGCCCATTTTTCAGGAATTGATTGCTCACTTTCTCTCGCTAGCTTCGTGAAATTAAGAAGGAAAGCTTTATGTGTGAGTGCAGCTGAGACACGTAATCACGCAACTTCTGAATGATATCACTTCTAAGATATATATCAGAGAAATAAATAGCCAGATAGCCAGTGATTTTTTTTCCTTTTGATAATGTGGAAACTCCTTCAAGTATTAAGTGAAATGTTTCAAAAATCTCTGCAATCAAGTGGGTCTATTCGTTATAATAAAGTATCAGAAGTTATCTGATAATGAGTATATAAATATACAGCTGAACACTGTTACAACAAAATTTGAGGGAAATAAGTTATTTGCTCCATCTGACTTGATAATACTAAAATGAACCATGAAATGGCACCCCGCATGAAAATATACAACTTGTACAATTACGAATGGTTATGACGTGCTGAACACAAATACCGCTATGGAAAGATTTTATTGGTTCTTGTTTTTGACATATTACCCTGTTTAGAGTTAAAAAGTGCCAAAGTGCCATAGAGCAACGTTACCACGGAAAACGTTCAACATGGATGATGGCTGACTACTGTTGTAAAACTGTAAAAGAAGCTCCTTATGTCCAGTACAAGCGCTGAGTATATGTCCGACATGAGCTATTGCGCTGCAATACATTTGTGTTTATATGCATTTGTGTTGCGTTTTTATGGATATTCGTGCTTTTATGTAATGTTGAAGTTTCTACAGGGTGATTACTTGATTTCCCCTTGTCCCATTTTGCCGGCGAACCGTTGATCCTACGGTTCAAGTATACATTGAATTATAAAAAGTATCCAAATAACTCAGATACGTCATTGATGTTGCAAGATGTTGCTTAGTCCCGTTTTAGAATAGAATAAAAAATGCAGCGATTGAATATTTTGCTACCAATTATGAAGGATAGGAAAACAGTCGTCCCGTTTCACCAGAAGGCCTGTTCGACCAAACGAGACTTTTGGTCACCGCTTTTCCAATGGGACTTTTTCGGTTACTCTAAACCAGTGATTCCCAACGTGGGCATTAACGCCCCCTGGGAGGAGGCGATGGAATGTTCCAGGGGGCGGTAGAAGCTACGTGTATAACATAGGATACTATGGGTTGGATTGTGTTGGGGGGGGGCGATGGGAGAAAAAAATTTTGAATAAGGGGGCAATGGGACAAAAAAGCTTGGAAACTATGCTCTAAACGACACGAGAGAGGAGGACTATCGTTTATGACGATTTACAGACTCACTGTTTGAGAAAACTTATTCTTTTTGCGTGACTTTCAAAAAGAACCTTATCCAATAACACTTGCGTTTGCCTCTTTTTTAGGATTTCTGGGAAATGGTAAATTGGAGTGTTCTCTCTCTTTGGAGAGACTCATTGCTTGCACATGCTACAGGCTTACTTGGGTGTTTCTTTGTATTCTACAGAGTTTTGCACAGATTTCCACATTCTTCACATCTCTCTAATCTCATTTTATGTGAGGGACTTCTCCTTACTTCTCTCTTCCTCAGATGAGATACTGCCCATAAACTCTTGCTGGTGCGTGCAAAAGAGATCCATCACTTCATCTACCGTAAACTTCTAGGCATCGTTTTACCACTGGTTCTTGAATGCCATCCTCATGTACCTCCAGTCCATGGTCTTCCCTAAGCACAAACCCTCTTTAACAAGTATTGACCCTTGTTCATGAAAGAGCCTCCCTCAAAATCACGTTCAATAATGCAACCAGCCCACAGTTTTTTTCCCAAGCTGAATTTAAAAAACAACTTCAAGTGCACATGCGCGTCGCTGCTATGCTACATCAAGTTTCGTATGATAAATATTCACACTCGTGCGTATGTTGTATTTCCGACAGAGGCACGCTTACTGGAGACCATAGAATATTACCCGAAATTCCATAACATGTGTGTGGGAGTAAGCAAAAAATCTTCAGTTCAGTAGTGATCACGCGAAAATAAATAGGAGAAGTGCAAAATTTTTGCTCGTTATGCGAATTGCTTATTAACCGAAGTTCCACTGTATATAGGTGTGCGACTCTTATATCAGATGGATCCGTTATGACTAGAGTGAGCTATGGCGGTGTTGGACTGTATTGATATAATTTTAGAAACTAAAATGATGGATTTCTCGTAAAAATCGGAAAAGTATGGGACTACGTAGTAATAACAATAATAATAAAAACGAAATTTCGGATATATTTACCACTTTTTAAAGAAAAGAAGTGAAAGTTTTTTTTTTTATATCTCGTGTCACGTCCCTTTCATCTCTGGTCAGCAGGAATTCTCCTCGACGCGAACTTTATTTTCCGCTTGACTTGACTTTTGAAAGCTCTTTTCGAAAATGGTTTTTCCTTTCGGAAGAATAGCCTACGGATTTCTTTTTTTTTCTCTTATATATAGACATATGCACTTTTTTTCATTTTTGGGAAAATGTCACTCTATTATATTTTTCCAGTCTCTGGAACAGTTTTTTTTGTCCTCTTCTCTTTGGCACGATGAAATTTCAGTTGAAATCATGTGAATCAGCAGGTGCATATGAAGCGACGTATCCATAAAAATGATAGAAATTTAAAAAAATAGATGGACCAAATATATATATATATATATATATATATTTTTTAGAACTCAAGATGGATTTCTGCGATGGTGTTTTTTAAAAGTGAGATATATTCGGTTAGACTTAAACCAGAGAGCATTCATCCTACTGTAACGAAAAGCTTGTAAATAGTGATTATTAGTCATTTAGTACGTCATATTTCACCTGTAAAAAAATCGGTGGCACATTTCTCTGAAAATCTCGCCAAATTGTCGCCAAACTTGGCACGTTTGGTGACAGTTCGGATTCGGCGATGTCGTGTTGCCAATGGAAAAGAGTGGAGATCGCGAGAATATGCCAGAAATTTTCGAAACCCTTCTTTTTCCTGTATAAAGTTTTGCCACGACAAAATAAGTTTTCCGTCCTCCCAGAGGTTCCTTTCCCGTTGCCGTTGAAAGAGGCCTCATGTCCGGCATTAAAATTTTCCAATTCGGGCAAGAGAAGACAGTTTGTTGGAGTTTATCCTCAATACGAAAACTCTTGTTTGTAGGCCGCTCTCTCATTAGCGTGTTTCCGTGAAATCGCTGCTTGTTAATACGAAAATATTTGTTCTGTTCAATAAATCTGTGACGTCGTGTAAATTGTTTCATCCTCTGCTCATTTCAAGGACTCGTGAGAGAAATTATCCGGGACATTATCATCTCTCGTGCAGATACTTACACGTACGTATATATCTAAGAATAGTATTTTAATAAATACAAATACAAATACAACGCCACAACAGGCAAAATGCCCAACGAGGTGGCTGAGAAAAAGATGCCCATAAAAATATGGATGTCATATATTTCAAAAATAAAGCAACCCAATTAAAAATGTAATTAGAAACATTATAAACAAAATAGTATTTGCAAATAACAAAGCAAAGTCACGAGTTCCTTATGTGTTTCGACAGTTTACACGTGCAATATTGCGGTAGCATTGGAAGTTCTGGCACCTGCTTGACGACTTTTTTCCATAGTAGGGGATGAAATGGAGAGCAGGAATCGCCCCTTCTCTGTTGATGATACTTGGGGAGTTCAACCTCCTTTCGCATAATCCTTTGTGTGATATTCGAATCGAAAAATTCGAGATAAGTTGGGAAAAGATCAGCATGAACTTACGGACAACGCTTCTTTTCCTCATTTATGCTATTCTTTCCCACATTTTCTCCCATTTTTGAAATCAAATATCTCAGCCAATATCACACTTATAAAACATCCAACTTATAACATTGAGTTATAGAAAAATTAATTTTTTTTTGGTTGCCTCAGGAGAGACATTGCAATAATTTTATAATAGGAGTTTAAAGGGCAGGGGGAACCACGCATATTTTTTTATTTTCACTTTGTGACACACTGTATTTCCATTGCCAAAACTGGCGCAGACCGATTTCTTAACACATTTTGAGCATTTTTTGTACTTTGAACCATATCTGTACGATAAAGCCCGATTCAGGACTTACAGGATACCCTGGATGTATTCTTTGAAGATGGCACCCATAATATTGCTGAAATGCGTTACGTATAGGCTTATTTAACGATGGTTTCTTCTTTATTTTGTTGGTATCCTTCTAGAGAAAATGACTCCGCAATATTCCTGCAGGAATTATGAAGATTAGTAATCAAAGACAGAACGGTTTGTGTGTGTCTGCGTGAATCTTTGTGCCATCACAGTTGACACCCGAGAAGGATGACGCGTGATTCTCTCCGAGAAATGAGAAGGTAGCTTATATTAGCTGTGAGTGGGAATACAGAAGACATTATGGCGAATAATTCTAAATATTCTGGTCACGCCTTACTTAGTGGGCAGTGGTTAGCAAACGTCTAGCATCCGACTGTCGGATGCATTTCGATTGATGTGTGTGCATTAAATACGGGATCACTTGGGTCTGTTCCTGGGTCTACGTGACCAATGCAAATAGGCTTTCGCAAGCGCCAAAGCTCATTAGCGCTCGCAACTTGGACAGTCGTGTACCATTGTTATAGTTATATTAGATGTATGTGTGTTATGGTACTACAGTTCGGTATTAGCAGGATGCACTATACGAAATTCATTATTAGTTGAAAACATATGGTGTGTCTCAAATAACTTGAATATGAACTATTAGCTATACAGAGTGCATAGCAAACACAGGGTATGGCATTTTACTGGCGAACAGCTGATCCTAAACTCGCATTTACAATTTGAAAAAGTTTTCGAATAACGTGTAGTACTCGTATATGTCATTCATGTTTCAAGGGGTCATATAGTTATTAAAATAAAAAATAACATTTTGTTCATGCTGCCTATCACAGACCTGTGGATGTGGAAGAGAAGGATTTTACGAAGTCTGATGATGTATATGCGAATTGGTCGCATTATCCAATCCCTGGAAAGAAACTTACATCGTTTTCGTCTTCACAATAAGAGGAGAACACTGTCAAGCTTACAGTGATCCACATTACAAGACTGACTATTTAATGGCGAGAGATCCGGGACCACTGTGTCATGACAATCTCTGATCGTGTCGGTATTTCGATTAATATCTAACGGCCTAGGTACGAAAATCATCACGAGGAAAAACAGATTTAAGATTATATCATCAAATGTGAACTTCGGAAACAAGATAATCATTCATTACTTATCTTTAAAATTAATCAAATTTTGTTGTGATTATGATCGTCATTGTATACGAGTTTGATTCGTAAATAAACGCTAGAGATGCACCCATCACTTGGGAACGCATTGGAATACTGTACTGTGCGCCGTTAGATAAGCATGTGATTGGTGATAAGAGTCCTTGAGATCCTGATCAAAGTTCATGATAAGATTAAGCCTTCTGAATAGTGCTGATCTGTTAGTGATATTAGAATACCAGTCGAACGGGTCTTGATTAGAAGTGATGATAACGAGTCGTGCCTTGAACTGTACGAACCCTCCTTTTATGGGTACACGTAGTGGATATCGGTCTATCAGTCTCAAGAGGGAGTCAAAGGTTAGCCAGGAGTAGAAATCGTGGATGAAAACTACGTCATGTTCCATGTATCCGTCTCACCAGTCACCTCGCATTTTGTGGTATGCGTCCGGATAGTTGAGTGCAGCTTGTGCTGACTTGCCAGTACCAGGGGGTCCCCAGAAAACAAGACAGGCTATCTGGTAATCTCTGGGGGGTTTCGTACAATTGAGCATACTTGTTAAAGAAAGTATGAAATCTAACGCTTATTCTAAAGAATTTGTCATATATATCTTTGATACTGTACCCGTCTTGAAATCTCTTCTGTATTTCTAGCTTAGTGTTATACTTTTCAGGAACACCCAGTGTGTATACTGGTGACACGCTAGTCTCTTGCTTAGAGCAGTACGAGACGTTGTCTTGCAACGTTTCACGCATCACTTCCCAGTGATACCCAGTATGCATAATCTTTAGCTGTGCTAGTCTTTTTTTTTCTATTGAAGATAGCATATCCTTGATAATGGAATGTACCTGACTCACCTTGCTCCACCTGGCACATGAAACTCTCGAAATTGTTGAGCCAGACCCCCGGGTGGTCCTGTGCGTAGGGGTTGTTCAGAGTGAAGCACCAACGCTTTGCTTGTGTGCCCATTTCCAGGCGTAGGTGAATTGCGAGGTGTAGTATTACCCGAACAATGTTCTAATAAGCACGAGAAGTAAGCCGGGATGTAGCCGGTCAATTTATTCATCTTTTTACTTTCTTTTTTAAAATTTTTAAGCTAATAAAATATATTTTTCTGATTAAAAAATGTTCATAACAACATTAAAACAGACTTCATCATATTCTTAACTGTGTTTTTAAACCATCAACCTAAAAACTATAATAATTGAAATAGTGACAAATCAGTTTTTGAACATTCAAATAATTAGTCATGACCTCTTATGCCGTCGCAACCAGACTACTGGTTAACCTATGAAATATGCATATATATGGCTTTGTAAGAAAAAACGATCTGGTGCACCCCATGGTTTTCTGCTCGAATAAAGCTTAATGTTTGTGCTCTAGCAGTAAGGAGAAAAATGTCACCCCAAAAATACGAAATCTTGTCTTACAACTGCAGTGCTCACAGAGAACAAGAGTATTTAAGTTGTACACAAGTAGCATGAAGTTCATGAAAATGTAGAAAAAAAAACCTATCATTAACGACTGCAAAAAAATGTAATCGTGATGGTCCATATAGTTTTATATCACATCGACATGATTTGAGGTCTGCAACGCAGTAGTTAATGAGCCGTCAAATGGTCAGTGTTTCAGTTGATCATATATTGTCGAAAAACACCCATTTTTCTATTTCATTTAAAATTTTTGAAAATAGCAATTTACTAAAACATGTCAAATCTGATGTCAAATCGAGTTTTTATCTCTCTAAATTTATATCCCCGGAAAGCTAGATATAATCCTCCATATGCTGTACTTATTTTTATTTTCCGCAGCCAAGGAAAAATAAAACAAATAAATGTCCAAAAATATTAGCAGACATCTGACGATAAACGACTTCAAAGATAAGAAGAAACATATCGAGGAAACACCTCGTAAAAACCACTTCAAAGAAGGAAACAGCTTTTGGCTTGACACCCATCAGAACCACCGACCAATAAAAGTCAAAAATGCAAATTTACCCTCCAAAGAATAGAGAGGTTGTAAAAAAAAAAAAAAAAAAACACGCAATGATGAACCTTAAAAATCAAGTATAAAAGAAAATAAAAAAACCGAAACTTCAAAAAGACATTTCTTAGAAAATGCGAAGAGGAAAAAATATGGTAGAAAGTGACGATAAATTTCTATCTGGAAAAATAAACGTATAAAAGAAGACCAAAAATAAAAAGACGAAACCGGATTAAAAGCCTGGCCAAGATGTGGTCGGCAACAACCGTTAAATTTGACAGCCGCGTTCAAGTCCCGATCCTTTTCTATATCGACCTCTACCCATACAAGAAAAACGATACAAACTGATGTTAAACGTGTAAAGCAGATGTGTTGTCAATAAATTTTCGTGAAACTGAGCTTAACAACCGTGCCAAAAAAAGAAGAAGAATTTACGAAAAAGCTTTCTTTCTCACACTCGAAATATTTTTCTTCCTATTTTGTTTAAAAAAAGATATATATCTTTTTGTTTTATGAAACGCCATATTGAAGGCACCGCTGTTTAAGGAACGTTCATTTTTGATTAGTTGTTGTAACTTGTGAGATGTTATGGGCATCGCTGTCTTTGTATCCTGTAAAAAAAATTTTGAGGGTTTCTTTTTTCGAGTTAGTTAAGAAGTACGTGTTAATTATTCTTCGACGGTAAATTCTACATCTGAAATTTTCTGATCCAAAGTGTACTTAGATACATACGTGGTTGTTCTTGCTTTACATGCAGTTAAAACTGTAGTAAAATACAGGGTGTTCTAAATTTATCTTTACAATTTGGAAATTTGACAACTCATAAAATATATAAAGTAGGTAAGTAGTAACCTAACTAGTATAGTAGTATAGCAGTAACCTAAATAACTTAAACTAGTATAATAGTAACCTAAATAACCTAAACAAGTATAGTAGTAACCTAAATACCTAAATTAGAATAGTAGTAACTTAAGTAAGAATGAAGACCATACTTACAGAGGCAGGGCCGTAAATAGGATTTTTGTCGCCCGGACCAAACATGATTCAGCCGCCCCCACAACTTTAAAATTCGATAATTTTGTAATATGGTGTTCTTTTCTCCCACCTAAAACAGACGTCCCTTAAATTTGGCCGCCCGGGGCATTTACCTCTCCTGCTCCCCCCCACCCCCGCTACGGCCCTGTACAGAGGGACATTGATTTGGTCGAGGGAGTGCAGAAAAGAATAACGCGTGTTCTTGAGGGCACACGGGGCTTAAGCCATCATTGAAACATTGAAAAGCTATCATCATGGGCGGAGACACGGGGGGCGCGTGGGGGGGGGGGATTGACCCCCAGCGTCAACGGTGGAGTTGACTGATCTAATGTATATTTGTATATATGAATTAACATCATAATCATCGTGTCAACCCCCCCCCCCGAGACTTCCAAGTCTATCTCCGCATATGGCTATCATTTGAATATGCTTACATTGGAAAAGCGGAAATTTCGGGGGAATATGTTTATATACAGGGTGATTATAAAAAAACTATCCCGACATATGGGCCCCTAACTATCATACCATTCACAGAAACTGAATGAAATTTTGGCATAAGGTATTTTGATGTATGCGCTCAAGAATGATATGGAAAACAACAGTGTCACTCTAACAGTTACGGTTACAGTGAGAAAATTTCGAAAATATCAAATGGCAACACCAAGTTTTTTGTATTGGAATGTGATCTCCATTGTGAAAAACCATAAATAGCGTTCGAACGGCCACTGTAGCATGAAAATCACCGGCGGTAGATAGGCTAAAAGTGAGGACAACCAATAAGGACAGCATAAAATAAAGCATTTTATTGTGTTTCACAAATTTTCCACATGACCTTGTGGAGGACTAATCAGGCTGGGATCTCAGCCGAAGAAACGGTGTGACGAATGAAACGAACATTAATGCTCTGGTGCACGGCAAAGTCCTTTTTACTTTTTCCTTGCCTAGCTCCGGGGATTTTCGTGCTATTTGGATAATTTTTCAGTTTTATAGTATGGATATCTGGGATCAACGGTTCGATAGTGAAATGCCGTGCATGCTGCTATCTTATGCACCCCATATAATTTCTACGGCGGAGCCGAGTAGGCCTCCCTTTTCCCTTATCAAATTTACTAATTTGTTTTATTTTGCCCTTTGGAAGTGCACGCGGAGTACTGGTTGAGAACCGATATTTCAGTCGACAGGTTGATCTCCTTACCGTTTACAGAATGGAATTTTGAGAACCATTTTTTTGACATATGGAATTATATACGCAACACTGATGTTTTGGGCCACTGCGTTCACAGATGCCCCTTACATAACATAGCATATCACATATGTTCTTCAGACAACACCATGTTGAATCATGTGTTTTTTCTACCCACATCCCCTCCAGACAATTTCTTCAACGCACAGATTACCCGCAGAGCACCAATCACGCAAATTTAAGAAAACTAATCATTCATTTATCATACAGTGTGTATAAATGAACCTTTATTTGCCAGAGCTGGCATTATCCTTAATTTATGAACATGAGTGTATTTAAAATTTTTACGGGGTGGGGGGGATAAAATGGACCATGTGAGTTATTAATGCAGCGTCAGGCAACTGCTTCGACAAGGGGACACTAGTATCGTTTGGTAAGGAAAAATTCTAGGTTATGATGTCGCAGGAAGTTTTTCCTCTAACAGGGTTGTGAATAAATGGAATAGCTTACCTCCGGGGGTTGTAATTTCTAACACGATTTGCACGTTTAGAAATAAATACCATTAACATATAGGAATAAATAGAGAAGCTATTGAGATACTTAGATGAGACAACCATAATTTTTATGGGCAGTATATTTATATTTCATCATGATTATTGGTTTTTTATTGCTCTTATTGGGTTGTTGTATTTTTGATATAGTTTAGGAGTATCCGTATAAAAAGTTAATTTTTTTAATTTCAATAGCTATACATCCCCTTACAACGTGCAAGACGTATTTGAAATTCCTGACTTCGCGCATTTGCATTCCGGAAGAATGACTTTTATATCTATCATAATTTTCCCGCTATCCCACTTTGAGAAGCGTAAGTCGACTATTGGACACTCTGTAGGAACTACTGGTACAGCATGTAAAAGGTCCTTAAACTCTATTTCTGCATAAACTTGGTTTATCAGTGACTTTAATGAGAGACTATGTCCCAACTGGAGCTCTTTCATTGAAACGTGCAGAAAATTATAGCTAATGGTTTACTATATCTGGAATGTGTTAAAAAAAATAAGAACTCATGGAAATGGAAATGCTAATCAAAGACATTTGAAGGGAAAATAATAAAAAAAAATAATTAATTATAAGACACAATTTTCTTTTCAATTTAAATAATTAAATTCACAAAATGGGTACTGCCTGGGAAATCTGGGGAAAACAAGATAATTTGATTAAATGTAGTTATGCATTCAATTTAAAATGAGTGGTGGATTGTGAAATATTATACAGAAAAAAAAGTGGTTAGAGAGAATAAACGATGTGATGAAAGAGAAGTGCCAGTTTACTTAATTACAAGCGAGTGAATTGCATTAGAAATGTATAAGTATAGAAGACATCCATTTTTTAATCATTTTTAGGTGCTTATAATACCTTGTTTACCTGTTCTGAGCCGCCTTTAGCCCGTCGTGGCCTGAAATATTCATCGGAAAAGCATCTTAATGAAAACACAGAACATACTTAAAAAAAAGAAAAAAATTAAATGAATTTTTTACTCTCGTGACTCTATCATCGGTTTGAAAACCTACGAGAAACTAATTTACAGGCATCCGCTGCTACTTTATCTTCCGTCACTTCCTTGATGTTTGGCCTGCTCTATCCGCAGATCTGAATCATTGGATTATTTGTCCTTAAGGCGATTTAAAAAATATGTCTGTCGAGAGAATTTAACAGCTTTGTCAAATGCGATTGTTTACATTCCGTGCCACGTGCCATAGGTTTCTTTCTTTAAAACAGAGCACATATTGGGTCTCGCCTTCTGCAATTTATTACCGAAAAAGTTGTGTCGGAAAAGTGCATTTATACCTAACAGTCTGATTTCTCATCCAGAGTTCTGCGTGAACTTTGTGCTACCGTCTTTTGCCATTTTACAAACTATGAGTGCATTGTAATGATTAAATATTTATACTGTTGTAGGTTTGTTGCTCTCTGTGGCGAGACGTTTTAACAGGTATCTTTCTTTCCCACCGTACATGATCCAGGCTCTTTCGACGCGTCTCTAACATCTTTCTTTTCTTTCAAACCAAGCAAACTCTGATCATATCGCTGTAGGCAATTTACTACGAAATTACGAAATGCATTGTGCCAGAAGTGTGCACTTGTGTAATGAACAGTTTGAGCATCTAGTGTTATGCGTGCATTTTTTCTAAGTGCTGCCACCTATTTTTAAAGATACGTTTCTAACAGCTGATCCAAGGGTTGGTGTTGATTCGTAAGAGTTATTTCACAGGTGCGAAAAAATACTAACCCAACTATGCAGCTACTTAATTTTGTATTTAAAATACAAATACTATCTCTAAATGTGTTTGCATTTCTGGTTACACCGTGTGAAAATTATTTTTATAACATTTTGTTTCGTGGCGCTGTGGTGGTCGAGTGGTTATAGTGACGGACTCGCGATGCGAGGATTCGGGTTCGAACCCCACAGTGGTGGTCGGCTGAAGTTGGTTTTCTGTGGTTCCCAACTTCAAGGCGCAAATGCGAGCCGATCTCCCCGTTAAAAAGTCTCACCACAGAGAGCAACAGTCCTACAACGATAAATCATACAATCATAACACTTCACTCATAGTTTGAAAAACTGGTGGCAGATGGCAGCACTACACATAACGAGCATTACACAGAAACACAAAAAACTTCACGTCAGGTTTCACTACACGTACACGCACATTCCCGCATGTACCGATTCGTTGGGGGTTCCGCGGGGGGGGGGGGGTGGGGGGGTGCATGTGTGGTGTAGCAGTAGTAGGTAGGGCCTCCAAAAAATGGCTTTGGGATCAATGATGTTTTTAAGTCAGCCACCTCGTTGGGCAATTTGCCTGTTGTGGCGTTGCATTTGTATTTATATAAATTATATTGTGTATGCTTTAATCTAATTTATTTACCTTCTCTTTGTTTGCAAATAGTTGTTCCTATTGGTTCATTTCCGGTCTGCTATTACTTCCGTCTATCCGCGAAATGTTTAACTTTTTCATCAATCCGCAGGTAGAAGAACATCGGTATATGATATACTCGAAAATTGTACGTGCTATTTTAAGATCTCATATAATAGCTGATAGTGGTGGTAATCATTTTAGTAATTTTTGATTTGATTACACCCATTAGCACTTTGGCTTAATGTTAAATTATAAATAAAATTATTATACGCCGTCTAGTTGCGCAATTTCAAAATAAATCATTTTTTGGCTTCCAATATCTTTCCCATTCATCGATTGAAACCCTGGTGAAATTTCATGGATTTGTGAAAAACATTTCCTGTTTCACACAAACAGCCCGGATCCAGGGAACTCTAATTACAGGAGCTCTGTATAATGCTAAAAACATACGTTTATTTATTATTAAAGTATACTATGATTTGGATATACGTTATTATCTACGAATAACACACAAAAGATAAAGTCACTCATATAAAGACTTTCTTAAATGTTATCTGTTTTTTCTCTTTCATCTTATTGTTTTTCATAAAAACACAGAAAAAACCTAATACTCGTATAACTATCATATAAGATACACTATTACTTAAAAAACAAAGAACCAACCAATCAATTTGTCCAAATAATATTGAAATCTATGGATGAGGAAATATCTAGTGATCAATAACATCGTCATTCTTATCTTGACTTTCTATTAATTCTTTTTTTCTTCTTCTGAAACTAATTATAAACATTTACATTCAAAAATGAAAAAAAAAATAAATAACGAAACTTCTATACCGAAAAAAGAAAAACCTAATGAAAAGATTTTGTCGATATTGGGAAATCGTCTAAACAAGAAAAACAGAAAAAACATTGAAAAAAATATAAGAAAATTCATAAAAACGTTTTGAATTCCTATATCTCACCATATTGACAGCAATGCCAATACGTACGTAAGAAGCGTATGTCACGTTTTATTTTATTTTTTTATTTGCTTGTAGTCCGATCAATGATAAAGTTCTTTCAAAAAAAGGAATATAGAGGATACTAAAAATTCTATTTTTCGCATGACTCGAGTTCGAAAGCTGCTCTTCCCGAAATGGATTTGGGTTTTACGTCGGCTACTCTTTTTCTCTCTTATGGATAGATATATATATGAATATAGTAGCCTTTACTTAAGAATATGGAGGCCATTACGGCTTTTTGAGCAGCACTTTCATCCTTGGACGAAGGAGAAGAAAAAATAAAAATACATCTATGTTTTATTTATCTTTTATCATACGATTTTCACTTTTATGCAGTCATGGATTTTCCGAGGGAGAAAAAAATATTTCAGCATTTAAGAAGTTGAAAAACGTATTGTTTACGAGTATTATAATATTATATTGTTTTATTCTGAAACACAGCTTAAGAGAAACAAAAATCATGAAGTAAGTTTAGGAGTTAGTTGTATATTTATATTTTTTGTTATTATTTTCTAACTAAAAAGTTAGGAGGGTTTGTAATACGGTGAAACCTCGGTATGGTAATATTCTGCGGAACAAAAAAAAAATATCGTCAGAGGGATTATTGTTATATAGAGAGGCAAAATTATCATCACGTTCTATCAAATTTATGGTACTGTTGCGTTGGTATCTTTTCTAAATCAGCGTTGTTAGTATCGCCAGAAAATACGCTTTTGAGTATTTATTCAATGCAAAAAAAAGGTAATTGGTTAGTTGATAAACAAAGTTCAGTCTCTGTAAAGAGGTTTATCACAGTGCACTGTGGTGTACGTATCACACAAGAATATAAATACCAAAAACTTTGTCAACACTTTCGGTAATCAGGAGGTTTCCAGTACCGATATTAGTACAAGTCTCCGGAAGAACTAAAATACGTGACGAGTTTAAAAATACACTGAAGGATATTTCCAGCAAAATTTTATAAATTATCGTTGTAGCGATTTTAAAATCTCCTAAAAAATTGTTATTTGAGGGGGGGGGGTTATTGTTGTAAAGGATATCGTTATATCAAGAAGTTGTATCAAGATTTGAAAAAATATATATATTGCTGTATACGGATTTATACCGTAATATCGAGCATCGTTGTACTGCAATTTTATAGTAAATGAATTAATTTTGTATAAAGCATAATTTAGTGATATCAGTTTATACTCAAAAAAATGCATTAAAACATATATATCATAAACTTACATAATCTTTTAAGTCAGAGCTTAACTGCCTGAGATAAGAAAAAACATTATAGTGAAAAAAGACAACCACAACACATTTGTGGCATTAGGGTTAGGAAAGGGATATTCCACCTATAATAAGCATGAAATCACAGTGAATAAATTGAGTATTGAAAGAACATAGCTGATTTCTGAATAAGCTACTATAATTAGTTTTAGAATTTGTAACGAGTATTAGAAATTAATTAATGCATCCTGATTTTTCCTTTCCAGATCTACATTGTGACCAATTAGGACCATTAGAAAACGGCGAGTACAAACTGACCGGTGATCATTTCGGGGCCAAGGTCTTATACACGTGCTATGAAGGTTTCTACCTCTCTGGGCCCAAGGAGAGAGTTTGCCAGGGTGACGGATCTTGGAGCGGACATGGTCCTGAATGTCGGCAGACAGGTACACTTTTATAACTAGTTACACGGCGATTCGTATCGGCGGAATCCATTAAATAGTTAAAACAACCAAAAACTCATTTTCTATCCAGTCGGTACCGCATACCATTTGCGCAAAAGACACTGCTGAGTTTTCCCTGAAGAATCAGAGATTTAATGCAGTCAACGCTGCTTAATACCGTGGAATCGCGTATAATATTATCATGTGGATACTGTTGTCCCTTTTGCCAAAAACGGAACGGACCTATGTTACAAAAAAAAAAAGGGAAAAAATTCGTTTGTCGATTTGGTACTTCGGATAATATTATCAGTTTTTATTTCGTCCGAAAGTTTTTCTTTGCACATTCCATTCTGAAGCTACGGTTTAACAAAATTTTGTATTTCTGTCAGTTATCGTTATCATTCTGCAAGACTATGTGTGCGTTTAGAAGGTGTTCCGTTGACAAAAATTTCCGTACTTAATATCGTAAAATCAGTCCATAGTATTCGTTGTAATCCATGTATGTGTGCAGCTGATTTTGGAATGACCTTCCCAAGGGGAAAGCAAAAGTGTAAGGGAAAAAATGTATTTTTCTTCAGTTTTTTATAAATTTCTTTCAGTTGACCATATTCAAATTACTTTTTCGGTGAGACTTTCTTAAGGGAAGCTATGAAACTTATATTAAAGTAAAATATATCGTATTCGTGATATACATTAAACAGTTCCATTCTAACGCCTCACAATGAAGGAATAATGAAAATGCAGGATTTTAACTGAATGGAAAAAAAAATCCTGTATTGAATAGAATAGCAAAAAAAAAAGAATGTGAGATTGAATATTTTACTACCAATTATGTGGGAAATAACGACAGGGTTGTCTCGTTTCATCAATTTGCGTTTACCATACGTCCCGTTCAATCTAACAGGATGTTTGGTCCCCGTATTTTTTGAAAAAGTTATCATTCGGTTATTGTTATCAGAAACCTCAAGTCCTGATGTGATCTCATCAAGCGGCGTGGACGATAAAATCGTGATGGGCGACTTAGCATTGTAGAGAGAGGAGTAACATATTAGATACCGGACTGCGTAGTTCAAGCTTCACCTTATATTGATCTCCAAAAAAGATCTTGAAAAGGAAAAGAGGAGGTCACGCGTAACATCGTTTCACACTCAAACTTCATGAAAAATGCATCGGTAAACTCATATTTTACATACCTATGGATGGATTTATGCTATGATGCAAAGACACTGGTGATATGAGAAAGGATGTGCACATTGGAAGGATAAAAATTCTCACTCGGAAAAGGAACTCAAAAAACGATAGTCTGCAGAATACGAGAATAAAATATCTTGTGCCTCATGTTATAAAGTTCTTCAATTCTTTTTTTTTCGCATGCCTGAAATCGAATCACTTGGATAAGAAGCCAAACTAAAGTATCCGATGAAACAAAAAAGGCTTTCGTGGCCATCGTGTCAAATAGAATTAAATTTAAAAGTTTTCGGGATTTTTCTTCACGTCGGCCAAACAACTCAACTACTTTTAAATTTAATTCTCAAAGTATTTGATACGTCAACAATTAAACTTATGAAATTGATATGTAAAGGCGAGACACATCGCAAGAAGACGAGAGACAAGATGGGCCACGGGTGAACTGAGTTGGTAAACCCGTGTTGTTCAACGTCCGGGAGTGGCAAACAAGATGGAGAAATGAGTTCTGACGGATGAGTGAATTCAACTAAGGGCAAAAGTATCCAGGGCTTTATGCTATACATATAGGGTGCCCTGCAAGTGCTAATGCGGCCTATATCTCACCAACCGTCCGTCGTACAGGTATAGTTCCAGTTTATAAAATGCTCAAAATGCGTTCAGAAATCACCCTATATCGATTTTTTGAGTGAAAATACAGTGTGCAACAAAATAAAAAAAAATCTAAATTTTTACACGGTCCCCTTGTCTTCTAACTTTTAGTTAGAAAGTTGTTGCAACAAGAAAAAAATTCCAAGTGTCAAAGTGCAATATTCGCTGAGATATTCGAATTCAAAAATCGGAGAAGAGTTTAGAAAGGACAGCATAAATGAGAGAGAGATTCAGAGAGAGAGAGAGAAAGGAACGTGCCACCCATTAGTTTTTGCTGTTATTTCATAACTTTTCTCAGATTTTTTAATTAAAATATCTCAGTGAATATTGCACTTGGAAACATTGAATTTTCTTTGTTCGGCTCAGAAAAGACAGAGCAACAAGGGGCAACAAGGGGAGCGTCTAAAAATTTAGATTTTTTATTTTTTGAGAACCTATGCCATTTTTTGCAAGAGTGCAAAACTGATGAAGGGTAATTTTTGAAACCATTTTGATAATTTTTAATAGGAATTATACCTCTACGATGGACGGTTGATGGGATAAAGACCGCATTAGCACTTGTACGACACCCTGTAAATATAATAAGGGGACGTCCTTGTTAATTACGATATTTTGCAATCGCTGCACTGTGTACTTTACTGACTAATTTCATACTACCTTTTCGATTATTATCATTAGTATCTGCAAAAATTCAAAATGGTTTACTTTTTCCAACCATTAAACCATTTTTCAACCGTTAAGAAATTTCGGTTGATTTCTGATAAAATTTCGGTTGATTCTGATAAAATTTTTTATCAGGTATTTTCCACTAAGAATACATTTCTCGAATCCATTCCAGTTTAAATACGAACGTAAGTGGAATTTTATCAAGTACATTGAAAGCAAACTCGCGAGACAAATAATTTCAATAACGTTTTGAATTTTCTGATGATTTTCAGTTGTTGTTTTAGTTTCGTTTGAATAAGGTGTGACTTTTAGAAGCATAGACATGGTAATTATAAGATATGTGATATGTGGAAACATTTCACGGACTAGAGACAGGAGTGGATCCAGGGGAGGGGGCGGCGTATGCCCACCCTCAAGGGCTAGAAAAGTGAAATGAAAAACAAATGTTTTATTCTGTAAAATACGAGACGTTTATTCACGGTACACCATTCCACTAATTTGCCTTCCCCGACATATTGGCCTGGACCACAAAGCGGTACACGTGTCGTGTTTTATGATTTGATATCATTCTTCAGGAACTTTATTTGTGGGCCCTGTTAAGCTCGAGTCATGACAGTCATGGCAATTGTACCACAGCGCATATTTGTTTATTATTCATTGACGTAAGAATCACCGAAATTAATTACCACAATACCACACGCGCATATTACAGACACTTATTTACCGAACACTAACTCCAGTCATATATCGCCATACGGCAATTTCCAACTAGTGGTGATCACCGCAGGATCGGTAGGTAAAGAACTTGCTTCTGACGTTCTATGCCTGGATTCCAAGCCATAGATCTTGATCATAGCCCACACATCATGAAGCAGAGCCCCTAGGCTGGGATCTTTTGCGGGCCCCAAGACAAGACTTTCACGGGGGGGGGGCCGCTTTATGATGAATTTATAGCGTGAAAAAGCAAAACAATTGTGAAAATTCTCCCGGGCTCCGGGGCTATAGCCTTGTCAGCCCACTCTTTGTGGGGAGCCATGATACTATCAAGATAGTAACCTTCATAGTTGAAGACGAGTATCTTATCACTGCGCCATTCGGGCGCTATATCACCAGCACTAAAAAATTCCGTTAACGAGAGATCACTCCCTTAAAACTGAAATAAGCACAAAAATGTAAAATAGGACACGGAATACAGCAGGTGGCTGAAACGTATCAAAGCCGCTACGCCACGCAGCAACTACGAGAGCCGCCGTGCGGTCATGTGGGCATCGTTCTGGTGCTGGACACAGGGCCGTCTTAAGAGTATCATGGGCTCCTGGGCCAAGTGATTTTCCAGAGGCCCTACCTGACAAATTTTCAAAAATTTCAACCCTTTCTCATTTCTGTGAGGCCCCTTCTTCCCTTGAGGCCATAACAGCACTGGCTGGATCGTTCTGATCCAGATTCGAACCTCGTTGACGCATAGCGCTGGTCGACTGAAGGGGGTTTTGTACGGTTTGCCAACTTCAAGTCGTGAATGCGAGCCAGTCTCCCACTTAAAAAAAAAGTCACTCCGCAGAGAGCAGGCAGACAGACCCTCAACGCGACACTGACATAACATGAAAACGACCATTTACCATCTTTACTTCCGAATTTGTTTCTTCAGACGGCAGCATCAGTAAAAACACGAAACAAGCACACTATTATTCGGACAGCATAAGTACGTTAAGGATTTTGTATTGACTAAGAATAACATTCCGGCATGCGCCAATTCGTTAGAAATTCCGCAGAGGAATGCGTACGAGGTGCATGCACGGTTAAGTAGTAGTAGTAGTCATTTTAGCTCCGATACGATGCCCACTGAATCAAGGCGGCAAGCGTAACTCCAAACGGATGAAACTGGCTTTACTATAGAGCTCTGAATAGTATTTTGTTTATTTTTTTTATGTAAAAAAATTCGGGAAGACCTAGATCCAACAGTGGATTGAATTGGTTGATAATGGTCATAATATAAAGATGATTATGGGTAGAGGAATGGAAGAAAATCCGAAAACAACCGTACCTCTAATGGATATTATTCTAACCAAATCAAACAGAAATAAGTCTTTACGAAATGAAGCCTTTCTATATTGACGTGCACGCAAACTCGCTTTTAGCATCACGAAGCTGTTGTAATCCCGATAGCTTCATCTTTCAGTGAGCGAGACGGAGACAAAGAGAGGGAGAAGACAGAGAGGGAACTGTGAGTGAGTGAGAATCACGGAATCACTTTGGCTTCGGAATCCGGTTCCAATCTGTTGAAAATGGATAAAACTATTTCCGCACGGCAGCGAGGGATCAGATGTAAAACCTGGGAATGCTAATGTGTGTCTGAATGCTCCCGCGCGCGCGTCTTCTTCCCCCTTCCCTTACACTCCCGGCTCGGCTTCCCATTCCAGTGTCTGTGGTATGTTTAGCAATGGAGTAAGTTGAATTCCCTACGCCGTTGATTTCAATAACAAGATACTCGTGTCTTCTAAGTTAGATTCGAAATGCCTGACGCTAATGTTTGAAGGAATTTCTAATTTTTTTTCTTTGATAGAGAAGAGATTATCTTTTTCAATTGTTTCATTGCAATTCTTTGTGAAATACATGCTGTCACAAATTCTTAGCGCGTCAGGTATCTCTGAAACCGTTGACTTGAAAAACATACAGTACTTTCAATTGTGAAAACTTTTCAAATGACGCGCGGTTGTTCAAAATTTCTTAAATTTTCCAGGGGGTAAATGTGGTGGCAAAAATGTTACTGCATACTTTAAGAATCTGTATTTACTATAACAAAGTGTCAAGAAACTGAATGAACAAATTTTAAAGTGAACGCTGAATAATTTTCCAATAAAATCTGAAACTCTGGAGAATCTCAAATTTTTTGGCTTTTAATGATAGATTTTGGAGTAAAATATAGCTGATTGCAGTCACAGTTCTAAAAGTGATTTATGTAACATTCCAATACAAATACACAACAACAGGCAAAAAGACCACCGAGGTGGCCGAGAAAAAGATGCCCATAACAAGTATAGATGCCATATATTACTATATGGGAATAGTAGAGAGGTTGAATTTAAATCATCACTAAGCATATGATATAAACGTTTTTTGGAAAGAACTTTTTCGTAAACATCGCATGCCTTCAACATAAACTTATAAACTGAAGAGCCGAAAAAACTGGTACAGGCATGCGTATGCAAATAAAGAGGTATGGAACCAATCAGAATACAGCGCTGCTGTCGGCAACGCCTATATAACACAACAAGTGTCTGGCATAGTTGTTGGATCGGTTACTGCTGCTACAATGGCAGGTTATCGAGATTTAAGTGAGTTTGAACGTGGTGTTATAGTCGGCGCACGAGAGATGGGACATAGCATCTCCGAGGTAGCGATGAAATTTGGATTTTCACGTACGACCATTTCACAAGTGTACAGTGAATATCGGGAATCCGGTAAACAATTAAATCTACGACATTGCTGCGGCCGGAAAAAGATCATGCAAGAACGGCACCAACGACGACTGACGAGAATCATTAAACGTGACAGACGTGCAACCCTTCCGCAAATTGCTGCAGATTTCAATGTTGGGCCATTAACAAGTGTCAGCGTGCGAACCATTCAACGAAACATCATCGATATGGACTTTCGGAGCCGAAGGCCCACTCGTGTCCCCTTGATGACTGCACGACACAAAGCTTTACGCCTCGCCTGGGTCCGACAACACCGACATTGGACTGTTGAGGACTGGAAACACGTTGCCTGGTCTGACGAGTCTCGGTTCCAATTGCTTCGAGCTGATGGACGTGTACGGGTATGGAGACAACCTCATGAATCTATGGACCCTACATGTCAACAGGGGACTGTTCAAGCTGGCGGAGGCTCTGTGATGGTATGGGGCGTGTGCAGTTGGCGTGATATGGGACCCCTGATACGTTTAGATACGACTCTGACAGGTGACAGGTACGTAAGCATCCTGTCTGATCACCTGCACCCATTCATGACCACTGTGCATTCCGACGGACTTGGACAATTTCAGCAGGACAATACGGCACCCCACACGTCCAGAATTGCTACAAAGTGCCTCCAGGCACACTCTTCGGACTGTAGACACTTCCGCTGGCCACCTAAACCCCCAGACATGAACATTATTGAACATATCTGGGATGCCTTGCAACGTGCTGTTCAGAAGAGATCTCCACCCCCTCTTACTCCTACGGATTTATGGACAGCCCTGCAGGATTCATGGTGTCAATTACCTCCAGCACTACTTCAGACATTAGTCGAGTCCATGCCACGTCGTGGTGTTGCACTTCTACGTACTCGCGGGGGCGCTACACGATATTAGGCAGGTTAACCAGTTTTTTTGGCTCTACAGTGTACATTATGCACACAATTAAAAAATAACACGTAAACATAACGGAATACATATACAGTATACATTATATGTACAGGGTGCGTATCACACAAACAGGGGGATATGATCATGATCATATCTTCTAATTAAAAAAAGTTTTTAACTAACGTGCGATACTCAGATATATCATTCATATTTCAAAGGGTTGCATAGTTATTAAAATAAAAAAATAACGTTTTATACAGCCCCCGAGTGACTCAAAATCCAAGTAGAAGGTTCTTGCCTTGTCTTTTCTGGTGCAAACAATAAAAATATCCATGCAAATATCCATGTTTCTGAGTATAATATTCACTGAGGTAATCGAAAACCGAAGGAAAGTAGGGGAAAAACAGCTCTAAATACGGAAAAACCGTTTTACCCGCATTTAACACTGTTCTTTTCCCACCTTTCTTCCGTTTTTTGAATTCGAATATATCAGTGAATATTACACTCAGAAACATGGATTGATTTTTTTTGTTGGCATCAGCAAAAACAGCGCAAGAACTTGGATTTTCGGGCACTCGGGGATTGTATAAAAACTGATTTTTTTTATTTTAATAACTATACAAACCCTTGAAACATGAATGATATATCTGAGTACTACACGTTAGTTGTAATATTTTTCTAATCGATCGGAAGTATACCTCTAGGATCGACGGTTCGCCGGTGAAATGCCATACTCCCGTTTGATATGCACCCTGTACAATCTTTACATAGCAACTGCTATGTAATAATATTTTCATTTCAATTTCAATGAACAATGTCATAATTCATGATAGATACCAAGACTCACAAGAAGTGTTTATATTTTCCCAGCAATGTGTGGTATACCACCGCAAGTGCCGCATGCCCGCCACAACGCCACCGAAGACACCTTAGACTTCGACGTAGAGGAAATCGTTCATTACCAGTGCTTCCAAGGGTACGATCCTCAAGGATACGCTTACGCGAAATGCCTTTTCCTCAACGGGACAACGCAGTGGTTTGGACTCGATCTTAGGTGCATACGTAAGTAAATCTTATTACGCTATATTGCTTTTATGGACTCTGATTAATATAATGTGATGTTTTGCTTTCGGATATCGATGTTTCGAGATGAAATGCAATCATCACGAGCAATGACAGGGTGACTCGGGGTCTCATGTATCAGGAGCATATCATAAGAGTAAAGAAGATCTCTGGAATTAATGTGAAGGAATCCATATAAATGTTCTTTTGTAACAACTTCCGACGGCGAGTGTTTGCCCTAGAACACGATAAGGGTCTCATGGGATAAATGTGCCTCACTGGCTCCTTCATTCCATGTACTCCGAGATGAGATTGATATGAGTGATTAATTCTCCACTTTTTCTCCCCTTTAGGTATTATTAATCATTTAATTATCCCTAAACCTTTTTTCCTCATATACGCTGCCGTACAAAAACTATCGAACGTAAAGTAATCAAAATACAGAATTAAGTAACGTCAAATCCAATTACCACTTTGATTTAATTTATATCACGGTAATGAGCTTAAGAGCAATTATTATTATTTTTTTCATGAGAAATTATTTCGTTATCTAGTGATGTTGAGAAATTTCCTTTCCCATTTTGTGGTTAGTTCATGCATATTTCCAGGGTCGTACTTGAGAAGATGTAAAAGGGTGCAGCTGCACACCCAACTACAAAATATTACAAATACAAATACAACGCCACAACAAAGCAAACTGCCCAACGAGGTGGCTGACTTAAGAACATCATGGATCCCCGAGCCATTTTTTGGAGGCCCTGCCTACTACTGCTACACCACACATGCACTCCTAATTTTGGAGTAATATAATTTAGAGATAGTGTTAGATAAAAAGATAAAAAAAAATAGTGGTACGTTAGTGGATAGGCAGGCACTTTAAATACGCCAGTTTGCAAAATTAATTACAATTTCAAATAAAGGATGAGACCCACAGTAGTGTTATTTCGAGACCTCTCTGCGAGGCCATTTCGAGTTCATTATTTTTCAGCAGAAGTTCTCGCACGCCGTAGAGGCTTCAAGTGTTCATCTGTGAGACAAACATATCAATTGCAGTAAAAAAACTGCCGCAGAGTGGCTTCGATCTCCGTTCTTCACTTTTGCCATGCCCTTGCTAGACAAGTTGCCACTTTGAATCCATCGCAATGCAAATCGACTCATGTTTGCGAAGGAGAAAATAACTTACTGTTTATTTTAATACTTATATAATTATTGTAATTTTAATTACAGAAAATACATGACTGTGGCGCCATGCATTAGCGAACTGTTGTTACAATTTCACAAACCGTTGCATTTGCAATTACATTGTATGCCCATTAAACGAACTAATTCTCTCATCTTTCTATCCATCGCTGTTTCCAAGCTAGGTCATTTCTAATTTAAAGAGTCCTCTCTGAAACACCCTGTATATCCATCCATACATGTATATTCTGCGTAAAATCCATAGGTCAAAGTTTTGAATTGTTCTCAGCCAAAACATATTTAAAAAAATGAGAGATTGTGCGTGTGATCTAAGGCCTCTTGCCTGGCCTCCTGTCAGGGACCCTTTTGTGGGGGCCATGCATACAGCTAAACATTTGCTCCTCCAACGGATCACAATAATTCCTAATCTCTATTCCATGTTAGTCATTTTTATTTAATTAGGATCTCTTGTGTCATTTCTCAATAAAGTGCTGTTTCTGCACGCAATTTAAAATAACCTCCGTTTTTTTGTTTTTGGTTTTGCAGCTATAAGTTGTGGACATCCTGGAGAAATCGAAAATGGTCGAAGAGAAGGCGACATCTTTACATTCACAAGTCGTGTGACATATCATTGCGACGATGGATACGAGTTGGTCGGGCGAGCGAATCGTTATTGCAACTCAAAAGGAGAGTGGAGTGGAGTCCTTCCTTCTTGTAGACGTAAGAATATTCCTCAATAAACAATATTCATTGATGAGTGACTTTCCTATTCAGACGAGTCTAAAGTTTTGAAATATTTGCTTCGGTGCATACGGGCAGTTTCTTGTGTATGTTTCATGTGACAGAAGCACATCATCAAAAGAAAAGTAACTAATAAAGGAGGGTGTGGAATTTTGGTATATGCCACATGGATAGATTATGCATTGCTTTATTTAACTCCATGTGAGATTTGAGAGACGTAAGATGAACACGTGCAACATCAACAAATACTAACCAGAGAGTGGGTTACTTTATGAGTGGGAGAGGGGAATTACATTTGAATATAATGCAGGACGAGGAATTCAAAATATTTATTTGCCATGATTCTGAAATGAAATACGATATTTATATTGGGAAAAATAGAGAAGCTATCGGCATTTAGTTGAAGGCACCCATAATTTCTTATGGACGATGCTTTATATTTTCCCCATGGTTTTTAATTTTCATGAAATTTGTTTTTATTTCAGATTACTGTGTTTTAGACTTATTGAAATCCATATTTTTATGAACATTTTTTTTCAGTCACCTAGTCAGGAAGTTTACTTGTTTAGATATTTTGCCTTTACATTTATAAATTAAAATGACGAATATGACAATTATCACTCGGAGAATATTAGTGTCCACGGGGTTCAACACTAGCAAAAAACAAAGAAAACTTATTATAAAATTAAATCAATAAAATATCCGCAAAATTTTAGACTCGTTCAAATGAGACTACAAAAACTTTTACACTTAAAAAAAGCATTTCGAAATGCTCTTTCAAGTTTGCGACTGAAAAGAAATGAGCCGTCTAGTTTCAAAAACAGGTGGATCATTTTTGACAAATTTTTCAAGAGAAACAAAAAATTAATTAATTGCGTTATTTATGAAAGAATTCTATCTTTTTTTTATAAATTATAATTAGATAGACAAATGTCTTGATCAAATTTTAGCTCGTTATAAATATTGCTTTAACAGAAAGAAAAAAATTCTTTTGGATCTATCTGGTTTCGCAACTAAGCTACGGAAGCTCGCTGATTTTGCAACCAAGCAATGGGACATATCTATGCCTACGCGCATCTTGATCTATTTGCTGGTTTTGAAACAGATTTCTTTACTTATCTGGTTTTGCAACCAACCGCTACTTTCACACCGCAAAATGAATAGCATATAGAGGATTTTTAAATGTTATGAGTTACCTACGGGTTAAGTCTGTAGGAAAACTTAAAACGGATGACAATCTGAAAATCGAAAAAAGGGATTTATCTAGTTTTTTTAAAATTAAATGACTCAAATACGAAACCATATTCTTTCTTAATATGAAAATTTGATATTCATTTGATTTAAATTTGAAGTAGAAGAAAGTTTAATTTCATTTCTAAACAAAACATATTTAAACCATACCCAAAGAAGCTGAAATTGTTCTAAAAACAGACTCAGAATAAAATAGTTACGATGTAAAAGGTGGAAATTAAAGCACGACTACTTGATGTTTCTCGTCTAAAGACTATATTCAGAATTAAAAAAAATATATATTCCTAAAAGAAAGAATATATAAAAAAAGCAATATGCAGGCCATGGTTTTCGTGCAAGAATAAATTACTTTTTTAGCGGATAAGGAAAAGAGCATCACCGTGGAATCTGCATCTTTGAAGTTTTTATGCTGCTTCTCGACTTCATTATTTTTTTGCTTTGAACAAGGGCTCTTTTATTTCGGGAGAGTTTTTTACCCGTAAATCAAAAATTTCTCTTTTTAAGTGCTCTCATATCTTTAACTTTTCTTTTGTTGCATCTTTTTACCTGGCAATTTAGGTGATATGCTTAATTTTTTTTTATCTTTAATAATTTATTAACAAAAAAAAATTCCTGAATTTATGTTTTATAAGGAAAAATTAACTTGAGGTAGAAAAAAAATAGAAATTCATAATGTACTTACTAAATTTGTATAATAAATCAGATTGTATCTAAATGGTAAATGATCTAATTTAGCGTGTTTAATTTATTATTTTATTCTTATCATCATGATTTCGATTGGATTAAGCCTTTGATGTATCAATTTTGAACTTAAATTTCATAGGAAAAATTAATCATAAGATTATAATGTTTCTTTAGTTCAGGGGGAAGTTAATTTTTGGGAATTACTTTATTGAGACAGTCTTTTTATTTATTTTATTTGCCATCAAATTTTTTTCTCCTGACCGTCCACCTTATGGGCAATTGATACGGTTTTATTCTCGAATAAATGAGTTGTATCGCAATATTTTTTTGATGGAACCTATCCAGGTATCCGTCTAATATTATGTACATTTTTAGTAAGTACTTCCATTCATTTTTCCTGAATTTAAATATATATCTGTTTATGTACACAGTCGAATTCCATTTTAATGAATTGCCTATAGCGAAAATCTCGTTTTAACGAACTTTTCTAATTCTCCCTCCCCCCAGATACGATACATTTACATGGGAACAATGCGAAAACCCTGGAATTCCTTTATAGCGAAATTTCGTTATAACGAAGTGGTTTATCAGGTCTCTTGGAGTTCATTATAGTGGCTAAGTAATCATGCGAAACTATCACTTAAATGCAACCACTTTTCAGTTTTCCCAGTACGTCATGGCCTGTACGTAAATTCGGGTTGTATACATAATAACACATTTTGCTATAAAAGGTAAACTAAATGAAAAATGTTATGAAGATAAAAACGTATATATTATTTTCAGTCTCGCAATGTTAGGTATCTTAACATTTAACATTATTAACATCGCTGATTGAGTTTGTTATCCGAGGCTGAAATTCCAGCAAAATGCCCAGTAAAATTAAGCTATTCATTTACGATTTACGATATTCAACGCTACGCGACCTGGGGGTTATTCATAATCACTGGTGAATGTGAAAAATTCGCAAAATTTTCCTAATTAACCACAATGGTCGGTGATTATGCATAATCACCAGATTTATCACATTTAGCATTACATATACACTCCTTGTGTGGCTCTTAATGTTATTGTTATTATTTTTTTCTTGCAGCTGTGCAATGCCCTCTACCGAGAGATGTAGCGAATGGAAGAGTCATCTACTCAACGTCGACTTTCAAATCCCTGGCCCGGTACGAATGTCTTTACGGTTACAAGCTAGAAGGGCCCACGACTAGAATGTGTTCCGCCAACAAACAGTGGAATGGGACCGAACCATTCTGTGAAGGTCAGAAAATGAAAAAAAAAATATTTATAATTATTATTACTTCTCTTTTTTTCCGTTGAAACAGTACACGTTCCAGACTCTATCCAGTTGTTATTTTCAGCCATAATTACTATTACTACTTACATACTTATGTGAGAAGATTATTTCCAAAAAGGAACATGTCTGATTTTGGTAAATGTACAGTAAAAGTAAAAAACGTATTCGCCCGGAATACATTTGCTTTACAAAAGATATGGAATTTACAAAAAAATAGTCCAACAGAGAACATGTAGGCATAACAGAATATTTAAAAACAATTTTTCTTGATCGTAATTCAAGAGAATTATTCACGTTTCAATTGTGGAAATGTACAGTTTTGAAAAAAAATTATTAAAAATATTAACAGTAATTTTTTATTAAAATTTGAGCTGTTCACACAAGTCTGTAAAATTGGAAATTTTTACGTCACCTGTTGATTCCAGAAGGTTCGACCAATCATAGGAAGGTGCCCTTACTGGCCTCTAATCATTAACATAAGAAACACGAGCATTCTACAGTGGAGCTTCCTATAACGGACACTCATGTTAGCGGATACCTCCAGTAACGGACACAGTGGATTTTGCTACCCATTAACGAACACTCATCATTAACGGACAAAATTTTCGATCCCAGGAGTGTCCGTTATCGAGAGATGAAAAATATCAAAATCGAAAAGATATATATCGAAAAGGTGTATATGTTTCCTTTTGATAGACACGACTAACTTTACATTGTAATTTCTACCAAAAATATCCAAGAGGGGGTATTATCTGGCAGCGCTTGTCATATTTGTAGACCGTTAAAATGTGCATTTCGAAAAAAAGTGTAGATGTTCCCTTTTGAAAACAAGCTCCTCACATACACCCAGATAAAAAAATATTTGATAATGGGACAAATAAATCAAAATGATTCCGCAAAATTACTTTGAAAATTCACGCATCCCTTCATTGAAATGCATCTGAAGTTTCATAATTTTCTGATGAGTACTTAAGGTCGTAGACAGTCAAGAAATACACTAGCTTCAATTACCGACATCCTCTTTTCAAACAACGATAATCATGAGGAAAAAATTCATGAGAATTTCATTAAAAAAATCGAGATGATATTTAATCATAAGAAATTATGGATAATAACAATGGAGAATAATGCATAATTTACATAATATGATTTTTTTTTTGGTTGCCTAAAAAGCGGAATACATTGAATTATGCGCTAATCGTTAATAACAATTGCAAAAGTGGCAAAAATTTCTCTTTTATGACAGAAACGAAAAACTGCGACGAATAAAAATCTGCTTCAGAGATTAATAACCTTATTAATATTAATTAATAAGAATAAAAGCAAAACTGTTTAATCATAATTAAACTGACTCGTTCCGAGTTTTTAATATTTTTAATGACTAATTGCGTCCATGAAACACTAATGAGAGATAAAACAAGGGGAATAAAACATTTACCCGAAACGCTAGCTGTTAATTTTTAAAAACAACTGAAAATGTAGCAATATTTATAATACTTTTCAAGGATTAAATTGAAGTCTTAAACCGCTTCATTTTTTCGGAGAAGAAACTATGATTATGAACTTATTCGAACTGCTTGGGTTCAACGATTGGATGCATAGATTTTCAGTCTATAATATGGGCTTTAAAAGTTTGCCCCCATCCCCTTTATAGAAACGTCCCTGAAGAATAAAAATTTACTGATGGGTAGTTGAGGATGCAGACAGCTCAGAACACGCCAAATGTAATTACTAACACTCTGTATTTTAAAGAGTGATAATCACGATGATAATGACGAAAAAATTCATAAGAATTCCATTTACCCTTTTAGACCCTGGTGCAGCAAGTGTATTTGTGGCTTGTTTTTCTCACTGTATAATTTTTTTTTTATTTTGGCCTCGGAGAGTTGAGCTCTGCCTTTAAGGATTGTATTGGTTTTGATTGTAAAATGATTTATAATAAAATTTTGTAATAACAGTTTGAAAAAATCTGTATGTGAATATGAATATACCCTGCATCATCTTGGCTGAAAAAGTTTGAATGAAGTGATTCATTTACCCACAATAAATATATATATTTGCTGACGTTTATGTTTTTAATGCATTTTTTGAGCATTAAAGATGCAGAAACATTTTGAAAATTGCAAAAAAATTAATGCTCAGCCCTGAAAGAGTTAGAACCAAAATTATATTTAATTATAAAAAAACAATAATAGTAGGAATAATTTTATGATAGAAACGCAAGGATAGATAGATAGATAGAACCGCTCACAACTCCGGACTGATGTAAAGCACCTTACTTCCGTTACCTCAAAAGAGGCAGCGTTGTGTCGGAAAAGTTGGCAAAGATTTGCCTGCAAAAGATAAACTGCAAAAAAATAAAAATACTAACCGAATGTTGAGATAAACAACTTCAGAATTGAATGAAGGAGAATTAAAGGGAAGATTTGTGAAAAAATCGAAACGTATTTCTATTTTACACTATTTACGCTACGCAGTCGTGTCCGTGAGCCGTAGTGAAGAGAAAAAGTGTCGAATGTAGTGCTATGGGATATAGTTAGCTCATCTCTGCCTCACACATATGCGGATGGGAAAGATAAGTTCCTAGGATGTCCAAACTTGTCAGTTCGGTATTAAGGTATCTGACAACGTTCAAAATGGAAGAATGCAAACGTTCATTTTGGAAGAAAATTTCGATTTTTGTTTTTTTATGGAAGCAACATTTTTTTTTTTTTTTAGGCCCAGTTTTGTTCACATGACGGCGACGCTAAAAATCAAAGTAACGTTCAATTTACTGTTTGTTGTGTTTCTAAAAAAATGAAACTGTGAATAAGAACTTTCAACGTGTTTTACGAATACTATTTTTGGCATTTTACATGAGTTTAAAACATGATTTCTAAAAATATATTCATTTTATTATTATAAAATCTTAATATGATATTTTGATATATATTATTAAGGTGTTTTACCAAAATCTCTCTAAGGTCTATCACATATATTTGTATAATTAAAGTGAATGAATTAATCACAGTTAATGTGCATTTCATTTGAAGTTTATTTGTAAATAATTTTCAGTTTAATATATAAATTAATTACAGTGAATTAGTAGTAATCACAGTTTTACAGTTATAAATGAAATTTCAAAAACAAATCGCGTGCACATCAACAAATTTGGCTATAAATTATGAGCATACACATACAATCCTTTGAATTTCAGTCCATATTCTGCTTCATCACTAGCTGAGTGTACTGTGAAAATAACAAAAATAATTCATAAAATTTTTTGCAATCGTGTTATATTACAGGAATATTGCAATAATTTATATCACAAGAAATTTATATATCACCGAATATTAAGGACATTTTGTTTAAAATTTGCCATAAAAATGAGTTTTTAATAGAAAATGAACCAGGTAGTCCAAAATTTATCACTGTTTTCACCATTTTGAGACACTTTCTACTATTAAAAAAACGTTGTTAAACTTCACTGTAGTACACTTTTATTTAAAAGTGACAGGGCAGGCAGTTGGAAAACTTAAGCGCCTTGTTGTATCCACTGAAACCATTAAAGTCTAATGATTTATTGGAATGTTGTCTGTATTTTTCTCTTAACTTTGTCATTCGTTTGACATGAAACGGCTCAAAATCTTTCTGTAATATAAAGGGAGATGTATCCAGAAAAAAACCCCGTGGAGGAAATAAATCAATCTGGTTCAAGTGACAGTTACTCATTGGAGAAATTTTGACTGGCACGAAAATTTAACTCACAATGTGGCTGTCTTATATTAGCGCATGCATCCATATACAGGGTGAACGTGACACGTTCTGCCAAACAAAAGGGAAGGGGGGGTCACAGACAAGCCCAAGTGGAACATACAACCCTATGAAACCTCTTCTATCTCGAATCGTTTTCCAGTTACGGGGAATAATCGATTATGAGTAAAAAATGTGTCTAGTCTGAAAAAATCTCAAATGTGAAGTTTCTGAGAGCCCTACATAAAAAATATGTACATGTTTGGAAAAAACAGAAAAATTCTGTTACACATCAATTTCATCGAACTATCTGGATTTAATAGCGAGCTACCAGAACTGAAATATAAGTAAAAAATCGAATCATCATCAAAATTTCTCATCACCAAATACACAAACGCCATTCTAGCTGCAATCGATCAAATTTACCAAAAACTCGTCCGTTACACCAGCTTTCGAAAGTGTACAATATATTGGTGATCTGTGGTTCAGGAGAAATTTAGTCTTGATTGCGATAAACATCACAGAAATCTGCGTTCCACGAAGCGCTTTAATAGCTTTTGGCAACATTTCACCCCAGTCTCTTAGCGCTTGAAGCTCACCATTAAATACATATAATCTGTAGATAGAGGAAAGGCACCTTATAGATTTTTCAATACAAAAGAAAAATGTTACCGAAATCTGTATCAAGAATTTTCGTCGAAAATCTACTTCGACAAACGCTGATTTCAGTGATGTAATTGTGAACAAAAGGCTCAATTTCTCCTGAACCAAAATACAGATATTGTTTATCGTGAGATCTTTTGAAAGCCGGTGCAATAAACAAGTATTTGGTTCATTTGACCGCTAGATTGTATCTAGAAGGGGTGTTGAGTAATTCGCGATGAAAATATTTTTGTTACAATTGAATTTTGAACTTTTCCAATCTTTCAGCGCTTGTACCTCGCTGTTAATTCCAGATATTTCGATGAAATTGATGTGAATTTATAGGATGTTTTCTGGTCTTTCAAAATATGTACATAGTTTTTGTGTACTGCTCTCAGAGAAACTTAACATTTGGATTTTTTTCAGATCAGACGCTTTTTTTTCTCATAATCGATTATTCACCATAACTCAAAAATGGGTGGAGATAGGGTTGGTAGAGTGCTTACTGTTTCACTTGGGTTCGTCTGTCATCCCCATTCGTATGGCAGAACATGTCAGGTTCACCCTGTATATAATGTTCTAACTAAAATGTTCATTAGCTGAATCCATAAGAAAAGATAAGAAAATTTCTGAAATTCCTCGAGGAACATCCAGAGAAGATAAGTAATCCGACTCTTCCAGCCACTACCAGTGACCTCGTTAAGGAGATGGCCACGTATTCACCGTGACAGCGCGCTGGTGGCACTGTTTGCAAGTGAGGGTCAGGATGAACCGTCATCTAATGAAGCCTAAAAATTTTTCAAGGTATTCAACAGTGCTGAAGAGTGAATTGGACTAGGTGGATTGAACTGTCCAAACGGAATAGGGGTGCTCTGCCCTTCTGTCATGCACTGCTTGATCGATTAAAATTTTAATATGATTTGCTGAACTGCAACTTTTAAATATGATTTTATAAACCTTTCCTTAATTCTTTATTATAAGTGCCCGTTGCATTTTGACTTTCACTTGATTTATTTGATTTTTCAATTTCCATATTTTTCAATACGATGCATTTTTGATAATAAATTCTGGGTTTTGCCGGAGAAGTCTGGGACTCCCTGGGGGCCGAAGTGCTTACGTTGCTTTTGGCGACAAACTCAGGTGCCCAGCGGTTTCTCTGGTTTCTCCAGTGGAATCTGTATTCGTTAGTCGAGGCAGAGAAACATGGGGGGAAATATTCATTAGCCAAAAAATTCTTAAGGCGAGGCGTTCGTTAGCTGAAACTATCACTATACTTGCAATTAATGGATTAAATTTATATATACAAACCCATTTTACTCTTTTGGGAGAAGAAACGTTGATGATGAACTCATTCGAACTGTTCAAGGCCACAATTGTTAGAAATTGTTCGAGTTTGAATTCACTTTGAAATGTACCGTTTCTCATCCCCAATTCAATCTCCATGTGGAGTCTCCGAGAGCAACAACAACAACTCACTCTTCACTGGAACTTGCATGACTGCATCATCGAACTGCAGAGTTTAAATTAAAACAGCATTGGAGTTTGTCAACCTAATTGAATGACTAGCTCGCCATCAGCCCAGCGAACCGAGTCAATTGTCACGACGCCGACGTTTGCAGATTACGCATGTCAACCGCAGAACAGCTGCTGCTGCTGATGGTTCAGCCATCCTTTTCTATTTGGAACCATCTCTTCACCGTCACCATATTTCATTCTATTTCTACATGACAATGGTGAGAAAATTTAAATACCCGCATATTAATTTCCGAATATCACTGGGAAAATGGATTCCGACTCCTTTTTAATATCTTTGCGGCTGTTTCAAAGATTTTTCTTCTATTATATATAGATTTATTTCCTCTCTCTCTCCGCCTGATCATTTTCTGGCACATTGGACTCGAGAAGAATCCTTAATGTGTCTTTTTGGTGGTGAATCTCGATTTTTTAACGTTATATCAGTATGAGTTCGCGGCGAACTCTCTCTACTACTATAATTTATTTCCATCTTTCTTCTTTTCAAAATAAAAAAAAGAGAGAAATGATTAATCATTTGAGGATTGTTTCTGGGTGGTGAAAAGATGTGGTTATTCATTTCACGGCCTGACTGCTGATTCAATTCTCTTTGCTCGAAGAATAATGATGGCGTGTCGAACGGAACGTTTACCTCTTGCAAACTATACGTTATAAGTTACAAATGATATTGGAAATGTATCTTTCGCGTATTCATTGTAGAGAGAAGCGAAACTTTTATATACACGTTTTTAACAATTTATTTAATCAAAACATTTTTCGGTTTTTTGAATTCATTATCGTATTATAAAAAATGTTTTTCTATAGACACGTCGCAGCAACAAGTGAAAATGCAGCACTGAATGCAAAGTTATTGGGGATCGTATCAAACGATATGCTTTGAATACATATAAGTGTACAGTATTTTATAGTATGAATAAAATCATAAAAAAATAATTGCTCCATGATAAATTATTTTGATCAACATACGATTTTTTTGAGTGATCAACATAATAAATGGACGTAGCTCATAATACAGAGTGCCTCATAAATTCGTAATTAGTTTAAGATTCATAAAAAATTGAAATTGGCGTATTTGGATGCGGTTTGAGGAAAAGTTATTATCACAAGGGCAATTTGGATAGAGAATAAAAAGTTTAGTTCAAATTTTTGTCGATAGAAGATGCTGCACGGAAGTCTGGCTGGAGCGACTGGGCCTTTAATAGATCTTACTTCAATATCTTCAGTGTCCGGAAAGTTCGTAAAGCTTCAGCTGGCGATTCGTGACCTAGATAAAACAACTTCACTAATATCTTCAACTTCATCAACTGTATCCCCAGATTGCCAAAATCACAATTAAACCTTATGTAACCGCCAGTAGCAGGAAAATTCAGAAACGAGCGGAAATTCACAAACTGCGTACAATCGGGCAGATTATATACAATAAATTACACTTGATATCCTAATTGCATCCAGAAACTTATATAAATAACCTGATACGATATGCAACTCTTTTGAATAAGATAAGCGTGAAAATAATAAACGATGGCGAAGTTTCGACTTTCAGTGAAGCAAAATCGTTAACTTTGGTGGATGCAATGTGCTCAATTTTCAAAATATCATTAATGATGAGGATTCTCCAGAAAGTCATCACAATAATGTGTGAAAATTATAAGATTTCCAGCAAACTACAATAAGGAAGATACTCTGTTGAGCGTGGGCCATAAACAAGCCATGCATAATGTAATTGTGGGGGGGGGGGGAGGGCGTCCATTAAAAGGATTGAAGTTTACTCACACGATATTTTGAAACAAACAACGTCATATTTCCAGAGCACCCATAACCATTCGCGTAATAACAGTTTCTCGGAATATGACAAAATCATGATTAGACAGCTTCCGACCTAATCATGCTTGTCATAATCTCATGATGACTTTCAGAGTGTGAAAATATTTCTAATCTTTTTCGAAACAACAAAAAAATAATTTGCATGAGCCATTCTTTGACTCATACGAACCCGTTTTCTTTGAGGTTTGATCATCGTGGAGAATGTCTCAGTTATTCTAAAATTTTCAGTAGATTCGCTCGCAGAGGGGCAATGAATTGCGCATCATAAACGTTTTATAGCAACTACGCGATGCTCGCGGAAAGCAGCAATAAGCCTCGCGAGATTATCTGGATTCGGAGATTTTCCCCTCACATGAGAACGAACCTCAAATTTAATGATCCCCGAAATACGCGTTAAGTCGGAATGCGTGTAATCCGCTTATGAACCAACTATTTTCTCGAACTGAACGTCGATTCTCTTGCGGGTACGATCTTTGGAATACGTGAAATTGCGTTGCATCTTTCATTCGCTTTCAATTAAATTAAGTATCCGAACACTATAAAGAAAACTTGGTCAGTCCAAAGCTGGAAATAAATCGACCAAATTAAACAAGATTATTCGTAGAGATAAGTCCCATCGAGAAAGTGTACTGTTGGGTTTGTGTATTTTGCTCAAATTAGCGGAAATGTAAAGTGAAACGGATACTAAAAAGGTTTATTGGATATCGATTGAAAAAGTGAAGTAAAAGTCATTCAAACGTGCCATTAAATGTAATGTTTCCGGCCTAATTTATAATTTCAGAAATCGATTGTGGCAGCCCTGGTATTCTCCATAACGGGTATTTGAAGAGCACTAGCACGAAATTCGCGTCTGTGATTGTTTTCAGTTGCCTGGAAAACATGACTTTCGTTGGCGAGTCGCAGACCACGACCTGCCAGGAGGACGGAAAGTGGTCACATCCCGTTCCCAAATGCATGGGTAAGCCCGGAAATGATATTTCTAATGTTTTTAACAACATTAGATATATTATAGCTATTATTTTCCATTTTTTAAATTTTGCATGAGAAGATATTCTCAATAATATGCATATTTTCAATATCTATCTAGCTCCTTGCCCAGTACCCGAAGTAGAACACGGCCGTGTGAACGACTACGCTCCAGACGCGAAAGTTGGACACGGGAAAAACATTCGAGTCGACTGCATACCACAGTACGAGCTGCGTTACAATAACACACCAGCGACGTGCAACAACGGCTCGTGGACACACATTCCACAGTGCATTCCAGGTAAATAAGAGTAACGAGAAACAACTGATTTTTGTCGTATATGGATTAATGAGGTCAAATGATATGAAAACGTGATGAGTTTCTATTGTTCCGTCACACAATCTATGTAATATCTTTCACAAAGAAGGCCTTCATCTCGGTGTCCGAAGAATACTTTGTTCTTTCTGATGTTTTTCGGGCAGATGCCGAGCCCCATTCTGAAACCCCACACTGACTGTAAGTTATTGGAGGATTTCACCTATTCTCAAATTACGTGCACGCATACGAAAAGCACGTATCGATCAGTAGTAGAAGTACTTTCCATTGAATCTTTTTTGAAATTAGTTGTTTTCTTGGACACATTCAGGTGAGTATTAGCAAGTAAAAATTCTCATCACAAGAAGATTGTTCCTTAAATCAAGGCACAGACATTGTGACATTATGCACCTGGCTATTTATTGTTCACGATACATCTGACCTGAATTCAAGAAACTCAATTAGCAGTGTTCTGCTGTTATCCCAGAATATGATACTGATAGTGATAGGAACCGAGAGACACCCAGGCTATGTCACACTCAGTGATATAAGCACATTGTCCCTGGGGACTCGGGTGCCTCCGGGGAAACCTAACCATTTATTGATCTTGAGAAAGATATATTACATACATGGGCAGGTGCCATTACGCACCTCGCCAGTAAACAAGTATAAAATTTGTAATCGAAAAATGGTGATTCTGTAAATAAATCACAATTGTAAATCACAGGTTATAAATCACATAATAATCGTCATAATCGGGAATAGTTCTTGATAAAATGTGATCTGCTTCTCTTCAGGGATTTTCATTGGATCAGTAACTATCACATCAATGAAAGCTGTCAATCTACTGCTGGGTTGATCTAATAGCTGCACCGTGTGGTTTGATTTGGTCCAAAGACATTCGTCAGTAATTGCTGCCTGTATCCAGCTTTTCGATAATCCAGCGTGGATCAAACTATTCTCGACTACTCAGGCTCCTCTTCTCAGAATATGATATTGCAAGAGTGAACCGTATATACTAAACATCTTCAACCTGTTGCTCGCGAGAGCTTGATCAACGTCCCAATTAAATACCTTGTACCTCCTGATTTCATGCATACGTATGCCAACCTTGCAGTACGGGGTGCTCTTCTTTTCAAGATGGGTAGAAGAACGGCTTGCGACTAGAAAGATGTTGAAGAGCTACCGTATACCTTCTCACGAGACAGGACTCGGGTTCTGTCCCTTCCAGGATAGAGTCCTTTACCCGTTTCCCCTTTTTTTAGAAATAATGACTTTACACATTTATGATATATATACAGGGTGTTCGTAGACATTTTAGAAATTTATAAAAACTGGAAAAATAACCGAAATAAAAAACGGTTTGCAGGGTTAGCATCGCTAGGTCACGGGAATTTTTTCAAGACATGAAAAAAATAACTAAAAAAACAGCCGATAGGTGACGCTAACGTGGACAAGTCAAAGAAAAGATACGCAAATAAAGAACAGAATCCCTCCAAATCGTTTATTACAGCAGTATGTGTTCCAGCAAGATGGTGTGTCGGAAAAGCCTTTAAGCACACACATACAAACACGCGGGGAGAACTTCCACGAATGAGTAAGACGCTCTGGAACAAGAAACCATACATAATGATACAAATATAAAATGTCAGAATAATAACGATGAAAATATTGCTTTGGTTTTCAGTGGTAAAGGTGTCGATATAAGGGTGGATATATTATATGTCCACCCGTATTTTTATGTGATAACACAACCAGCATTATAAAATAAAATTTATCGGAACCTGAGTGGGTTGGTGCAATCATGCCTTTCCCATACTTTCCTATGGGAAAAATCCCCTGCCTAAGAATTAAAGAACCTTTAAAAAAATTCTATCCACTTTACGCCTTCAATTTGTTTTTCTCCAATTCCAGTGATTTATACAATTTAACAAGAATTTCAGGACAAAAGTTGTTGATTATTTTTTTCCGAATTTTAACTTCTAACAACACGCAGCTTTTTTTTCAAAAATCACAAAAGTTTACCATAGTTCTGCACACTATACATGTACATACATATATATTTTTTTTAATGAGTTAGAAATACTCCCGTTAAAAAAAGCATGTGGCATCTCAGTGGTGAGATACACATTAAGTTTCGAGGATTTGAGCAAGTGGTGTATGAAAAAACAGCCCTTGTCAGACAAAAACCATAGCTTTGAGAAGAATATTAAATTGGAAACTATGAGCATGTACATATCCAGGGTGTCCTGTAAGTCCTTATGCGGCCTTTATCTCATCAAGCGATCGTCGTAAAAGTATGATTCCAATTTTAAATATGCTCAAAATGTTTCAGGAATCATTCTGTACCATTTTCGAGAGTGAAAGTACAGAATGTCATGAAATAAAAAAAAACATGTATCCTTTGAAAAGCTCAATGAGAGAGAGAAAGTGGTTGTTCTGCCTATCCTAACACCAAAAAAAATCCATGCTTATAAATGCAATATTTGCTGAAATATTTGAACTCAAAAATCGGATAAAAGTAGGGAAAGAACAGAATTGACTATCAGACAACGCTTTTTTCCCTTATTTATGCTGTTATTTCCCAACTTTTCTCAGATTTTTGCATTCAAACATCTCGGCGAATATTGCATTTGTGGATTCGGGCATAACGTGGATTTTTTTCTTTTTTGGCCTCAAAAGACAGAAGGAGACAACTTTCTAATTTGAAGTTAGAAGAGAGGAAAACCGCATAAATATTTGGTGTTTTTATTTTTTGACGCACTGCATTTCATTCTTAAAATTGCAGTTGGTACAAGGTGATTTTGACCACATTTTGAGCATTTTTCAAGTTTGAATCATTTCTCTATGGCAAACGGTAGATGAGATAAACGCCGAACCAGGGCTTACAGGACACCCTATATATTACCTGCCAGTGGTTTATATTTAAATATTTTAAAATGCTTCTAGTGCAGGTAGAATAAATACACAAACGCAGTGTTAGATGCAAATAATTTTATAGTATTTAAAATTTGCAAAACCAAAATATGCTTATCTCGGCAAATTTGCATTCACCAACAAATTTAAAAATCTGAACCATTTTTTTTGTTCCGACTGCGCAATCTAACATACACATCAGTATTCATTTGCTTTGAAGTACTTATTAATGTACTCTTTACCACAGTATACGCTTTCTTCCACCACTTCACGAACGTATGGGACTATTCATGTTAGAATTAGGTGGGCAGAGAACGCGGCACTTCTGTACTCGTTGTACTAGTAGATCACATAGTTAAAATACTTCGCTCGAATTTTGTTTGTGTGTTTGTCGCACTTTAAATTTGTTTTTTTTTTTAGAGTTTACGAGTCTGTTTTTAATATTCCTGGAGAATTTTTATTGGTTCTTCTTAAGGAGATTATTGCTCGATCACTGCTCTGAGTAATTGAAAATCTCCGTATCCGTCTCTCTCTTCTTTTTCCTTCATCCTATACATATATATTTTGTACTACTATTTTTTTTTTTCAGGACTCCTTGTCACCTCGTTAAAGTTCCAAAAGGTTAAAGTCGTTCTCGGTGTTCTTCATCCATCGCGATTTAGGAAACAACGAGTGTAAGAAGGAAAAGAAAATTTCTTTCACAATTTTGTTTTTTCGTCAAGAAAAAAAAATAAAAATTCGCACTTTTATCTTGAGTTCTTCTTTCTCCTCGTTACTTGTTTCTCAAGAAAGACCTTTTTTATTGAATTTAGTCTTTGCTCCTTCATTTTATTTGGTTCTTTTTTTCTCTCTCTCTCTCTTTCTTTCATCGTGACAAGTAGTAACAAGCTTTTCGAAGAAGGTTTATTTTGTTTCCTCTTGTGTAGCTTTTCTTTTATCTTATCTTCTTGTGTGTTTCTATGTCCAGAAATTCGTCACTTCCATTTGGTTCTCTGATGTTTACGAAAGTGTTTTTCTTTTCCTGGTAATTGAATCACTGAAATTATCACTTAAAATAAATATGCATATACTTTTTTTCTTTATTCGGAACTTGATTTATAGTACGGTATGCAAGATGAAGTTTGTTCAAATCTTACAAATACAAATACAAATACAAATACAACGCCACAACAGGCAAAATGCCCAACGAGGTGGCTGATAAAAAGATGCCCATAAAAATATGGTTGTCATATGTTTCAAAAATACAGCAACCCAATTAAAAATGCAATTAACACAAATTACATTACTATGACGTTTTTTTTGTTAATGTCTACAGCAGAGTTCTCTCTGGGTATTTATTAATTATCGAATATAATAGAAAATATTGCAATCGAATGGGTATAAATTCAAGTCTAAACAAGACCAAATATACAGGGTGTTCCATAAATTTGTGAATAGATTCGAAATCCTTGAAAATTGACGGGGTTGGTGTGTTTGAATGTGGTTCGTGAAAAAATTATACCCCATAAAAAGGGTTTTTTTTGATACAGAAAAGAAAAATTAGTCCACTTTTACGTCGATGGAGGACGCTGCGGGAAAACAGATCACTGAAGATATGTATGCATAACTATAATTAAGCTCGTTACATTAATTTTACTTTAAATGTTATCTTGATTTATTCAAATTTTAATTTACAAAATATTTCTACATACTCGTATATGCTATAATACATAGGGTGTTCAATGAAATTCTAAATCGTTTGAAAATTCATGGAACTTTAAGAAATCAGTATATGTGAAGGTGGTTTGCGAAAACGTATTCTTCCCCAAAAAATTTAGTTCAAACTTTTCTCGATAGAGGAAAACGCTGTATAAAAGCAGATCACAGGCAATAAGCATGTCTGAGTCTTTTTTGAGTGATTTTGCTGAGTATTTTTGAGCCTTCTTTGAGCAGTGTTATTTAATCACCAAATGAAAATTTTATCGTGATTTGCAGCAATGGCGATCACTAACGCTGCCCTATAGGAAATGATTATGATAAAATTCATTTTTATGATTTAAATTACAAGTACATTTGAACATTGTATGGGAGGGATTTCGCACTATATTTCGCATTACTATTTCTTTACTGTTTTTTTTAGCGAGTTATATACATACTCGATATTCTGAGCAGTTAATTAGTCTTGAGATTAAATACCTGATAATACCTTGAAGATAATGATATACAGAAAATTGATTAGAGAGAGCCTCTGCATTAATTATTTGAATGGCGATGCCGACTAGATGATAAGATAATTGGAATTTCCTTGATGAAATTTGGTTGTCCTCATTATTATTACATTATTATTCATGAATTCTGATAATCCTCTCGTATTTGCAGCTCGGTGTAAGACCTTGCCGCGACGGCCACGACACGGAATGGTCATTGCACCAAAAACCGATCATGGAATGAAAGCTCTTTTCCGATGCAAAGACGGATTCAAACTCGAAGGACCTAATGTTACTGAATGCAGCTTCGGAAGGTGGTCAGGCGAAGTACCAGTATGCAACGAAAGTATGAGACTTTTTCACTTTTGCTTCAGTTAAAAATTTCTAATACTGTTATTGGTTAAATATTCATATGACTCATTGAAAATAAATAATAGTAGTATTTTGATGTTCGTAGAAGAAAACTTTAGAAAAAAGACAATATTTCTCAATTTTTTTCCAAAATTTTAAATCCTAGAGTGTTTAAGAATTCTTTTTACTAAACGGCAGAGCTGGATAAATCTTAAAAAAATTTATGTGCCCGAACGGGAATGTTACTTAAAAAAATACATGCCCGTGAAACATTGCTTAGTTTTGTACTGCGGTTACTTAGTTCAGCGTAAAAACGATTTCTCTTTGTCAACAAAAGGAAAACGAGCAAAAAATTAGTTTATCCTACAACTATAATGTGATGTTTATTCACACATTCAGGAACATAAATCATCTCCACCTAGATCCATTCAACAATGATGGTCACCTCAGTCAGCAAAATTTTCCTTAAAAATTTTCGCATTTGCTCGAATGTAACCGATCAGCTTATTCGTTGCATTTTTCAAGTTTTATACAAATCACTTTTACAAAACGATTATAGTGTAATTCCGGCCTAAGAACCGGTTGTCCAGCCTTGTATCTCGCCAAACCCTTTTGTTATATTATTACATTATTGTGTTCATCTTATCACTCAATCCCTTTATAATTGGAATGTGTAAATACAATTCATCAGCTGTTTTAATTAAAAATATTAGGCGCGGTAGCCCAAGTCGATAAGATACTCACCTAAAGTATCAGAGGTGTCGCGAGTTCCATACCCAGTTCGTCCTTGTCAGAAAACTTTCCTGACACAGGGGTACAACAAAAACGGTGGCATGACCGTAGAAAATATTGCTAATGCAGGGAATCCCCCATCAAGGGGTTAGCTCAACAACCTCTCGATGAATATAAAAAACAAACCGGCCGTTTGGAATCGGCAATAAATTGTTGGTCCCGGTCTAAAAATATTAGCCTTCGCGTGCAGAAAATGACCCTGGTGTGACAAAAATGATTAAATTAGATATGTTTTTTGTTGTCATGTAGAGTAAGAGATTTGCAAGACCTTTAACATGCAGTAAATAAATAAATAAATAAAACACTCTCGCACACATGAGAAAATTAGTCATTTTACGTACATATTTACCATGTTACGAAGAATCGGAATAGGTTGACGTACTGTGCAAACGGTTTGATACATTCAACTTAATTAGTTAATGAAGCAATACGAAGTTGCATCCGAATAAAATAACACCCTTTTTTTCATTTAATACGTTTTTGGTCTTTTGTCTTGTGATTCTTTCGCTGGAATTCATGCACGTGTAATAATAATATACATTGCTTCTTTTGTCTCACAGCCTACTGTCCGTTTCCGGGGGTGCTGCAAAATGGACGAGTTCTCCTGGTGGGTCACATGGGAATGTACGACTACCGTCCGTACGTGAGGAAAGTAACGAATAACCGCCAAATTATGTACGAATGTGACCGCCATTACACCCTGAAAGACGGGCCTCCTGGTGCGACCTGCGTCGATGGGAAGTGGAGTCCACCGGATCTACCGGAATGTGTCAGGGGATCGCATCCGCAAGTGCGCTGGAGAGACCGCAGAGAAGCCGCGATCAGAAAGCAGAGAAGAAGAATGCACAGTTCTCGAAGACGTTGGAAGAGCAAGCAGAAAAGACAGAAAGGTTCTGCAACTGAATCATAATCTCCACATTTTGATAACCCATTTATAATTTAAATTTCTACAGACAGTTTTGTAATAATTTCGTATTTATTTCTCACCAGAATTCTGCAAACCACTGAAACCAACTCCTTGGATGGAAGTAAAAGTCGTAAGGAAAGGCGCCAGGGAAGGTGAGGCCGGAGAACCACAGGAGCAGCAGCAACAGAAACAACAACAACAGCAGCAACAATACGATGGATTAGTTTCAGGAGGCAGGGTCAGAAGAGGAACGGTGGTCAAAGTAGAATGCGGATGGGGCCATCGGCTCAACATCGGCAACCGGACAGCTCGCTGCGTTGGAGGCAAATGGAAGCCCATGGAGCCCGACTGTGGCACTTGTACGTAGATTACGTACGTGTCAATATTAGTCTACTTTTAAATAAAACAAAATTTTGTTTTCTTTCCAAGCAGATGGAGAGGTCGTACAGTACTACATTGATTATCATACACTCAATTATCCGAATCGATAATTATTAAAGATATACACTTCCAGATAGCTCATATACGGGATGTAGGGACGTACGTAGTATCGACCTGTCGGGGTGGGGGGGGGGGAATTTCTTCTGGAGACATTTTGTTAAACCAAACTTCAAAAAGCATTTAAATTAACAAAAATCCATTAAAATAGCATATAAAATGAATTTTTCTACACATTTAAATCTACCAAAATAATTAAAAAAATACAACTTTTTTACTTCGGGGGGGGGGGGGTGGCGCAAGCCCTCTATGATCCCCTCCATCTGCGTAAACCTCTGACGGGATGTTTTACGAAGGGTGTCCGGAAAGTGTAAAAATCCCATGGTGGATTCTAAAAACAAATCACACACACAAAAGTACGGAAAAGTTTCAATAAAAAGATCGAAATTGAGCTTTAATAGTTTCACCCCCGTGAAATAATGTTTGAGGGAACTGCAGTATGTATAAGTTTAATTTATTTCCGACTCCCGATCTGTGGCAATTATCGAAATTTTTCTTCGACCTTATTACCGAAACAAATATATAATAACTCTGTAGCATTCAATTGAAAATCCGCTGAGATATAGTTTTTCAAAAATCTTGATTTTTTGCCTTTTACAATCTTCAAATTCTTTTTTAGACCTAATAATTTTATTGCTTTCAATGCGGAAAAATGTCCGATTCTTAACTACCGGTACGAGTTTTTTTTTTTTGGTAATTTGGAAAGGATTTGAATATTACCATTCACATTTTTGTGTGATTAATAACCATATAAACATTGTAATTCCTACATCTTCCCCCAGTTATGATTTTTTGAAAGTGCAATTGTCATTAAATGAATGAATCCTTGTTTTTTTCCGTATTCTAGAATGTACGAACACATATTTTTATTTCTTTCCGACACTATTCTGAAAAAATAATTGTTCCGCAAACATAAAATGTATGCAAAGAAATGAGCTGATTATGACAGTTGAGTAACAGGGCCGTAGCTAGCCATTCGGGTTCCCTGTGGAAGAATTTGAATTTAGGCCACTTCTGGTTAATTTTTGGGCCCATTCTGCCCCCCCCCCCTTCCAAGTGGGCCTTGTGCGGGTGCATCTGCCTAGTTACGGCCCTGTTGAGTAACAACGTTTAAAGATCAATATATTCTAATGAATTTGAAAGTTTGTACTTGTTTATGCTGAACTGTAAAGTTAAAACGCGTACAGTCGACCCCGCTTTATCAAATAACGGATAAACGGATACCCTGCTTAAACGCATATGAAATCTTCCGGCACCAAAATTTCTTCTATACAAACAGTTTTTCTTCGCTGAAAATAATCCCAATGACTTTTACCCGCTCAATCGAATATTACGCTTCGCACATATACTGTTAATACACATTAACCACTATACACATGTTTTTATCAAATGAAAATACTCTAATTTCACTAGAGAAAGATAAATACATTTCGAAGTAGGCACTGGCTTCAAGTACTCACACACACACAAGTTGTCTTCAATACGTACATTTATTAATTTGTTTTGTTCTCTATTAAGCCGATAGAGGTCACTAACTTTCCTGATGCAAAGTATAAATCTTGGGTGTGGTCATTGTAATTAAATATAATTTACATTTCATTTTTTATATCTGATTCAGTCGAGAAGCTTTATTAATATTGATCCTTTCAATATTAATACAATTTTCAATATAGAAACTATACTGAGGTTGTAAAATGGCGATTAAATTGTTCCCCGCATAATCGGATATTGTGTGCTGAAATCGTTGATATTCGATTTAGCGGGGTCGACGGTATCACTAACCATTTTTAAGTCCAGTGAAACCTCGCTACAACGATACTCGATATAACAATAAATCCCTCTGCAACGATATTTTTTGAAATCTCGTTTGGAAATGTCTATACACTAAAGTCAGACTGCTGCATCTGGGTGTAAAAATAATCCCTCTACAACGATGTTTTTTCTTGGTCCGCAGAGTATCGTTATATCGAGGTGTCACTGTATATCTAATGGAGGCACCGTTAGAAAATCAGGTAACTGAGACGGAAAATTTCTCTTACTCAGCGAGACCTTGTCGCTTTTTCTCTTTGTTCCAGTAATGTAATATTAAAATTGCGTTTGTTTGATTTCATAATCTCTCAGCATGATATTTCTGGTACTATTTTCACGTTATTTTCCGATTTCAGCACCTTGCAGCGTTCCCTCAACCCCTAACGGCGTATACCATTACTTCAACGAAGAGGTTGAGCATGAATCGACTATAGAACATGGCGAGGTTATAACGCTATCCTGCAATAATGGATTCCAAATTATGGGACCAGAATCCTTGAGGTGCTGGTATGGTGAATGGCCGGTATCTAAAATGCCAGAATGTAAGCCCGGTACGTGATGTATTCAAATACTATTGAACTTTAAACATCAAAAGTAGTATGCTACCTTGTCCGTAACTATCATTAATGCAATTTTCATACAGTTCTCTGAATCATCCAATTATTTATCTTCTTTCCAGATTATTTTCAAAAAGTTGGCATATGTTTTGAGATTTTTTTTCTCTTGTTGTATAAAAAGTGTAAAAATTTTCATTTCATTTTTTGGTAGGTCCATGTGAGCTGGATAAAATTTCTAATGGCTACTTCCTTGGAGGATACAGATCCGGTTTGACCATATCTCACGGTTCTGTGGTGAAATACGAATGCGAAGATGGATACGTGAAAACTAGCCTTGATCCAATCGAATGCGTGAAGGGAAGCCTTTCACCTGATTCACCCAAGTGCCTACCAGCGGCTTCGCTGGCCAAAGAAAATGGTAACATTGCATTTCCACTAAATACTGTTTCTTTTAACCACCATTCTGTCAACTCCACAACAGGGATGTCTAAAATGTTGGGACGGACTTTTAATCTACACTGAAAGAAGAGAAATAGTTTTTGGATACTTTGAAAAACAAGTAATTTAAACCAAATAAATAAGTTATTTTGTTTACAGATCCAACCATGTGAAAAGAAACTTATTGCGGGCCACACTGGGGGAGTATCAGCATTAGATGATGAGAGCAATTCTGAGCCAAATTTTACTATTCCAAGTCAATTAAAAATATAAATAGTGCTTTTTCTGCGTGAATCCACTAGAAACTGCAAAAATTTTTGAAAAAAAATGCTAGTTTGAAATTAATCCTTAGATAGAGTTACTTTGTAAGCGTATGAAGTAAAGTCATGAAGAGAAAATCCTCTCCGTGTCTACCGTAATGAAATTATACGAATGGAAACACACACAATTTATTTTGAAGGTGAAGAAAACTTGTATGACAATGTAAAATAAGTGCATTTAAAAAAAATAGGGTGTTCTTTTAAGTTTCGAATTTGGTCCTGGATAATATTATAAATTACGCAGAGGAATGTGTACGGAGATGCATGTACGGTTAAGTAGTAGTAGTAGTAGTACTCATATAAATACAGTATAATTAAATAAGACGAATTATAAATATATTTAAATCATATTTCTGTTTTGTGGCTAAAATATACTATGTACTATTTTGTGTTTTCATTTGGTTTCATAAATTCACAGGTTTCCAACAGACATTGCTTCAGAGCGAATCTTTAAGTACTACGGATTTCAGACTGTCTGCGGCCCAGCCTCTGACTTCAGCACAACCGTGTACGTTGCCGGAGAGACTTCATAACACCCTGTTGTATCGGGGAAGCACTTTTGTTGAACCTAACGACGATAACATGTTATACTTTTCACGTCCTTACACCGAGAAATGGGAACGTCTCCCATCGGGTCAAGAGAACCGATACTTCCCGAACGGCACCGAAGTTCTCTTCAAATGTTTGGCCGCTTTCACGGGAAAGAAGACGACCTGGAAAATCGTTTGCCAGGAAGGCGTGTGGGTTGGCAGACCTCATCACTGCGGTAAGGCTTTGAAAGAATCCGTCTAGCATACAAAATACAAGATGCCTATAATTAAAGTTCCCCTGCTTTCAAATTCTCTCTCCCCCCATCATTAGAGCGTTTCCAAAGTTTCTAAGCTTTCATATGAACTGAACAGCTATACACAGTTCGAAACCAAGGACAATTAACTATAGAAACTGCGTATTTGTAACTTTCCCGATTATTCAGATTGTTGTGTCTCAGAAACGTCATGATAATTATTTTTGGACGATGATTGAATAATTTGTTTTCATTCATTAAGGATTTTCTTCGTGTTTTTGTTTCGTAGATACGAGATTACATTCCCCTTCTTTTGGACGGAACCGAAACAAATCGTGCGTTTTCTACCGGCCTCATACCGATGTCGTAGCTTTCGTTAAGGACAAAAAAGTCAAAGCGGATATTTTGAAAATGCAACCTGGTACCGAAGTCATTTACCGCTGCGTCGATATAGGCAAATATAAAATCGAAGGAAGTCCAAGAAGAAGGTGCGTGAGTGGACAGTGGACCGGAATAGAACCCGTGTGCTACGGGCTTTCGCAGGAATATGATTACGCACGTAAGAAACATTCGTTCGATTTAATTGTTAAATATTGAGACCGATTGCTTACAATGCGACTTTATGGTGTTTCATGATACCGTATTTCTTGGCCTATCTGCCACGTGCATATAGGCGGTAGTCTTAAAAAAAATGCCAGAACAATTTTTTTGCGGCTCATAAGGACCTCACTTTTACCCCTTTGGAACCTGGGCAATCATTGTTTTGGAATTTATATATATTTGTTTGCATTTTGGATGCAAAGAAATAATAAGAAATAATTCCTTTTGTTCAATTCTTTTAGGCCAAGATGATGCAAGGTATATTCATTCATCTTCACATTAAATTTTCTCTGGAATTTATTGTTACATTTTATGAAATAAATCGCATTTTTCCTGGAGGCACTGTCCCTAGAGGCCATCTTGAAAAACCCCTGACCGTTCAACTTCAAGTGCTGCCCTCTAATGATATATCTCCCAAAATTCATATTTCCCATATTTCTGACTCAAAACTTCACAATCCTTTAAGTTAGGGCTCAACTCCCTAAGCTTAAAAGAAAAAATTCTACAATAAGAAAAAGAAACCCACACATTTGTGGAACCAGAGAACGAAAGTTGTTAAAGGAAAATACAAAACCTTCTCTGGCAACAACACATCAAATTAAGATTTTTTGGATATTATTCTGAGGTTAACTTGGAAAGAATAGATAGATAGATAGAACCACTGACAACCCCAGATTGATACTTGGTAGTTTCTCGTCTTCTGGGTTCATGGTGGAGACATCCAACTCATCCTTTCTAAGTTCACCTTGGCACAATATCCAGAAAAGCTATTAATATCTTCACTTAACTACTATTTCTTTTAGATATTAACAAATGCTCAAAGCCGTTTGTGAATAACGTGAATGATATTTAATTAGGAAGTGCTTGAATTTTATATGATAATTTCCATAAGTCAATTTCATGACGATTGTTTTTCTGGAACAAAACAGGATTTAGGAGCCACAAGTCCCTAATTGTTGAGTAACAACATAAGTGCTAAAGCGTATAGTCCAAGAAACATGGTACTAATCATCGATACGGGCCATATATTGAATTCATTATTTTTTATCAATTATTATGTATGGGGAAGATATTTCACCGTGATAGTTTTTCGAATTATGAGATTGTTATTAACGTCTTGATTACGTAGGGAAAGATCGAGCATTTCATGTGATGCGCTTAAGAAAGTGAAAAAAGTATTTTTAGATAAGCTGTGATTTAGATAATTACTATGACGTTATTTTATGTTTAATTTTCCAGTAGAGAAAGCTCCGACGATATTATTCAGGCATCAGATTGGTCAAATCGCACAAAGTAACGATGGCAAACTGATTGTATATCCAGGAACAATCCTTCACCTTGAATGCTTGTGGATCAGAAAGTACGGAACTCCTCACTGGGAAGTTAGTCACAGCAATAGAAAATACCCTGAAGGTATGGGTTTATGTAATCTTTTATGAACTGTGATTGAAACGACCTTTTACAACTTTGCAATTAATTCACTTCGAACTTTGAACTGTAAAATTAATATTAATGAATACCATATCCGATATAATTATCAGTGGAATATGATTTTTCAGGATGGACCAATGAGCCGGGCAGAGACTCCCAGCTTGAATACAGACTCTCTATGTATCATGCCCGGACGGAAGATTCTGGAGTATTCACTTGCGTGACTCCGATGGGTCATGAGCATGCTGTAGAAATTGTCGTTTCCGGTAAAAAAAAAATATGTTATTGCTTAAATTTGCTTTATGAGCTATACCAGCTCATTAAAAATTAATGAGCACTGTGAAACTCGAAATTAATATCCGAAGATTTCAGCTTAGCCTATGTTTCATCGCTTTCCCAATTAGAGACAAAATTCCACAATTTTTTTCATATATGATAAATAGCTACTTTAATAACATACTGTACTTAAGAAATTTAAAAAAAAAACAAAAAAAACTGGACATTAATTTAGAATGTTTTTGTAACTAGTATATAATAGGTACCTAAATAACTTTTTATTCAACTAATGTAATTAACTCAATTTAATTAAAGTAAAAATAGTAATTATGAATGGAAAACCTCACGTATCATGTGACAATGAAAAAATTCATGAAAAAAATATTTCTTTCTATTTTTTTAAAAAATTATTTCTGTTCATGGTCATGGAAATGAAAATTTCAGATCGATAATCAGGATAATATTTCCCAAAATGTAATTTTTTAAATGTCATAAAAAATATTTCTTGTAAACAAAATTCATTATTTCTTTGTAAAAAAATTTTAAAATATCCTGCGACATTCTCTATCATTAGACTTTTAAATTTACAAAAATGTTCATTTCATACTTTGTTTTAAAACTTTGTATTAAAAATAATTGAAAAAAAAAAAGATTTAAACAAACTGTGAGCAAATGCGACCTGAATCAAAAACGGGTTAGAGTGTTCGCATGCATGTATTTATGAAGTCTCTCTGCATAGAGTAGGTAGACGACATACAAAATGATACTTCCACAACATGAATATTTAAGCATTTCTCACTTTCACTTGAAAATACGGAAGGCAGAGGGCAGCACTAACAAGAAATTGAAGATAGCACAACTCCGACAACATAAATATGCTAGGGGAACCACGCATACCGTTACGTACCGATAGAAATTCTGCAGAGGAATGTGCACGAGGTACATGTACGGTTGAAAGTGGAGGTAGTAGTAGCGTTCGCAACCACTCATTTTCCGTAAAATAAATATTTTATGAAATTTATATTACAACAAATTACGGGAATTTCCGAAAATGTGCGAATGGAACAGGATATTCATTCAAATCCTTTTTTCATGTCTTCGACAGCTGTGCATTGCAAACCTATCGCAAAAATACCATATTTACTGCTGAATACGGCTGTAACGAAAATGAACGTCAAGGTGGTGTTCGCGTGTGACGAAGGCAGAAAATTGGTTGGCAGTGAGCAAGCAACGTGTCTTCCATCCGGACAGTGGTCGGCGAATCCTCCCACTTGCCAAAGTAAGTAGACAGTTCAAAAACTTTGCAACATATTTCGGCAAATATAGTTACCACGTGAGTAAAATGTTAAAAAAAATCAGTATTACCACGCCAAATCTAGTGGTATTGCAATGAAATTACTATTGAATTGTGTTGGGTTTTATTCTGTCTAGACTCTATAGAAATCACTTTTAGTTTGCCACTCTAAAAGTACTTTTACTACAGCTTTGGTAGAAGCAAATTAGTAGGCCTTCCTGAATTTCGTTCAAAAGTTATTTCACAAATAAATCGGGATGTTTCGAATGCCCCATTCGATCTGTGACGACTCCAGGAAAATGCTATGGAAATCTTCACCTAACAGATGAGACCGCGTTTTCTAAAATTCGCGCTTTACGGATGGATACACGAATGTGACAAGCAAGAATTGATCGAAATGTGTGGAAGCTGCTGCCATCCATCGACGGAATTAGAATTCCGAAACTCAGAATGCCATATCGAACCGACAGATAGCAGCAGGGGTCCCGTTTAGTTGTTACTAATGCGATCGGAAAAAAAAAAAAAGAAATCTCGATAGTTTTTTTTGTAAAATGAAAATCACACTCTCACGTAATTCATTATTTTTTAAATTATTTCGGAATATTTTCCAGAATTTTTCTGGCTGTCTTCATACATTTGAATGCGTTTTAAAAATGTGTTGAAAAAGTATTACTGTATTAGGTCAAATTGAAAATTTTGTAGTTTTTTTTTAAGTTTTCGAGTGGATGAAAAAAAAATTAAAAATTTAAATTTACAAAAATTAATGTTTTTCACTTCAATATATTTTTTTTTTGCTTCTTTCTTTTTCCAAAGTTCCGTCCGTGTTGAATTTTAGCAGTTCATAAAAGTTCGTCATTGTGGCTTTAGACAATATTGGGAATCATTAAGCCAGCGGGTGGTTTTCAACATAAATAATTCCGTTGTATTATAATTATGTCCATCAGAGAGAAAAAAATGGATGTTCGACGTCTAGTATGGTGAATGTGGATGTAAAAAAAATATTTCGGAGAATTTGTTTATGGCGGCCAAAAAAAAAACGAGGCAATAAAGATGGACCATATTCGGTGCAGGATATGATATTCGGAGCATACCAGGAGCATAATACTTGATACTGATAAATAAATTTTTTTCCTGACTATTTTCACAAAATGATTGCTAAGTTTCAGGAATTTTTAGATGTTTTGCTAATTTTCTAGAAGCAAATTTCAGGGTTTTCTTTTTTTCTATTTCCACTTTTGTAACATCGTCATGGAATATAGCACGTCATTCCTCCTGATCCTCATATTCTATACAGAAATTTACGAATTTAAGACTTGGTTAAACCGTCAAAATACTGATTAACGTAAAGCATGACCCCAAAGATTTAAAAAAATATTTATATAAGTTTAAGTAACATATCGATTTCAATTTTAAAGATAACAATATCGAAAACTGAAAATGCAGCTTTCGTTCAGACGAATTGAATAGTGAACCCCTTTTTTTGAAATATTCAAAGTGAATGCCAACGATATTCAATGATAAAAGCCAGACAAAACAACTCAATTGATTTTCACAACATCTCTTTAATTCCACAACATGTTGATTTTAATATGGTAAAAGGATTTTTCGAGTTTCAGCAGAATTATGAAACATTCGTTTATCAAAAAAAAAACAAAAAACTTTATATTGTTAATCGATTACTTTATACAGGAAAAGTCTGAAAAACTATAAAACTATAAAAACTAGCAGTAACGACGTATTTTATTTGACTTAAAATTAATTATCCCAAATTTAATTAAGCGGTGATATATTTTAAAGCAGCGATCTTCAACCGCTGCCAGTTCACGGGAATTTCCTCCCGGTCCACGAATCAGTCCACGTCAAATTCTTAAGTCCACTAATGACTGGAGAGCTGCATTATTCTGTGTGAGGAGAGCGTTTCGGAAAAAGAATAAAATAAAAGATGTGGTAGCAAGTCGGTTGATGAGTTTGTGAAGAATCATTTTGTTGGATCACCAACAAACTGATTCTTTACACGACCGAGCCGAGTTTCATCAGCATAGTCTGCATTGGTCCCTTTTGGCTTGACTTTCTTGATAACTTCATTGAAACGATGTGTAAATAAAAAGACGTTTGCCATAAGTTTCTCCAAAATATTCGTGTTTGTCAGAAGGATAAATTAGTTTCCCTTTTTTTAAACATTGAAAAATATATATTCGAATTCTATTCATTCCCCTGCTATATTACATATTGCTTGCCGGTATCGAGTTGCCATAGTGGTCTGTCCCGGGTTCGAACCCCACTGTCCCACTGCGGTGTTCGGCTGAAGTTGGTTTTATATGGTTCCCAGCTTCGGGACGCAAATGCGCGACCAATCTCGCGATAGAAAGTCTCGCCACAGAGAGCAACAAGCGTACAAATATGGAATCATTACACTTCACTCAATTCTCAAGTATAGGTAGCAGCACTGGAAAGTCAGGCACAACACCAGGTAAACACTTAGAATCCGATTCACATGCTTACACTTCCGGCGCAACTCCCTGGGCAGTAAATTACCCATGACGATAGACAGGAGTTGTGCTCCGTTCTTATAGAACAAAACTGAATATTGCTTAGAAAAAAAAATCTGAACACTATGACTCCTGTTGTCACCTATGAGATAAAAATAGAACTATTTGTTGTAGGTCATCAAGTGAAATTGATTGTTGGTTTTAAATCAGTTTGCAGAATAAAACAATATTTTAGTATGATTCCGTGTTTTTTACCCTTTTTTTGCTATATCGCTCGATACCGGTGTAAATCGGTATATTTCATAATATGAATTGGTATGTATTTACGTTTTGCACTAATTGACTTTCTAAGCGCTTTGTAAATAACCAATATTATGGCACATAAAATTATCACCGGTGTGTTCATATATATATATAAGTAAAATATGGTATCAAATCACACATTGCGCATTTTTATGCCGCATACCGGTTTAAAACTATTAACGAACTTAACGTAAAAGACTTAAACAGACGGTTTTATTTTAACTTGATAGAGGTAGCAGCAGGGGTAAAAGTGAATCGCTGTTCTTCGTATGTAATAGTAGAGTTTAAATACAAAACATATCTATAATAAGTAAGAAAGGAATTTTTAAAGGAAAATAATGATCAGTGTAAATTTCCTTTTCAGTGATTATCATAATTATTTTGCATGTTCTCTAATTATTTCTTGCATTTATGCCGATCCGTTAAATTGTTCAATAAATTCCACCGGTCCGCAAGTTATAAAAGGTTGAAGAACACCGTTTTAAAGTGTTATTATTTTTTTTTCATTTTCAGAAGTTCCATTATGTCCTTATCCAGGATCAACGAAAGAAGCGACGATATCGAACGTCAAGTTCTATTATGAAGTCGGTGAGATCATCATCTTTGGATGCAAACCCGGTCATAAAATCCAAGGTAGAACTGTACTTCAATGTCTTGAAGAAGGCCGATGGTCGAGCACTATACCCACGTGTCACCCTGTCAAAAAATACAGCTTCAAGAAAACCTGAAGCGTGTATGATCAACAACACACTATTGCGCCAAATGTGTGCAGTGCGTGTGTTCCGGGTGTTAACGCTTAGTGAAAAAATATTGTCGTAGTGCAAACGTGAAAAAAAAAAATAATGTGATGCATGTGTGTGTGTGTGTGTTTATGGGGAGAACGATTGGGGGAAAATATTAATAATTTCATATCAAATAATGGAAAATAACTCTTATGTGACTTATTAATAATTATTATTTCGATTTTATAAGTGAATGCTCTTTTTTTTTTCATTTTCCACGTCTTTCATGTTCACTGCTAGTCATTTCCATGAGCGATGCTTAACTTTAAAATAATATGTTATTGTAATAAATTTATTCATTAAAAATGTAATACTGTTTTTTCCCCTTCACAAATTTCACCATAACATATCTGAGTTCATGTTTCGCTAATATATATTACGGAATCCGGTGATAGTAATTAATAAAAGGTGGTTTCTTTGAATGCATGTGTTACGGTAAATGTGATAAATCACTAGGCTTAATAACCGGTTGTTATGCATAATCGCCGAACAATTTGTTAGGCTTGATAAACTTCTCCGAATTTATCACTTTTACAGGATATCATATGGATTATCATCGTAAAATTTGTTATCATTATATCGGGATCTGACTATATTTATCACACATGCTGTACTCATTTGCATTTGTTTTTAAATATTTTATCAAATTTTCCGATTGCATTAGGGTATTTATTATGCATAATCACAGATAACGCGATACGTTTCACATATTTATCATATTCACCAAGAAGATTGTTAAGTATGCATGATAAAATATCTCCCGGATTTATCACATTTACCAAAACACATTATATTATACATCAATATTTTCCGGCTGTAATATTTTTGCATGCATGTCTCGCCCTGGGAAATGGGTGAATAAGGTTGAAAACATAATTTTTGTTTACTATTGATTACCTTCTTAACCGCTGAACAACTTGTCATCTTGCTAAAGTTACGTAATTTTTTTTTCTTATACTTGTATATCTTCAGGTGCTTACGTAGGATTTCCCCCCTTTATAGGAAAGATGAAATGAAGCCGGGGGAGTCTCTACTAGAGAAATTCGAGTCCGTGACTTTCGAAAATTGACATTTTTCAATTTAAATAATTTTCTGAAAAAATGCACTCATTAGAATTTTATAGCCCTTATGTTTCTTCCTGCGTTCATTTCTGACAATGAGTCATGGCACCATGAGTTCTATCTGGAGCACGAATGCAATAACTATTGTACTCACCGGCTTTATTTGCTATAGCAGTCCTTTCTCGTATAAGAACTAAATTATTCCTTCATGGATCAAACATAAATAAAAAACAATAATAAAATTTCTATACAATTGTTCATTGCACCAAAATCAGTAATGCATTATATATAACGCTATCTCTTATGCGTTTTACATTTAACCGCATGTTCTACGTAATCAGAATGAAGGTTTTCCTTATTTTAAAGACAGAAACATCTGTCTTACAGGCAGATAGACTTTCGATCCTATGAATATCAGAAAATTAGAACTTGATTACGAATGTGAAGAAATTAAGAAAATAGTTTGATAACCATCAGTAAGTAACATGCCAACCGAAGAGTCGGTGCAGTGATTTGAAATGATGTCAACATGGGAGCAATTAATTTAATTCTTATAAGCACTATGATTCATTGCGTATACATTACAGTTCTTCCTGGTTTATGTATTATAATCAAAATTATGTCCGCGTGCTTTTAATACTACATGATTCCTGATAATCACAATAATCCTTACTTATTTTATCATCACAATTATCTCTTTCAGAATTTTGTTTTGTTTAAAGAAATTATTTACGCGAATGTTACAGTTTTTTCCTGAGTTTTTTTTATGCTATTCAAGTGCAATAGCGATTTTGAATGTGAAAAAAATTTCGAATAATATAAAAGTTGCATATCACAAATATAATATGCATATCAGAATCTGTGTTCATCAATTAAATAAGAACATAAGAATCCATTGATTGATATTTGGATTAAAATTGTAGCCTAATTATAATTTTTCATTAAAACACTGTTCTTTCATTAATGTTACCAAAGCATAAATTGATCAGAAATAGAATTTGTGAAATAACTCGATAAAATAATAAGTGGATTTTCATCGATTTCGTCTCAAAGTTTTACTGCCTGTTCACTTACTCCATAAGCTTCGTGTAAATATTTTGTAAGTATGTGTAATTAATTAATTATTTATACTTATATTCTCAGTTAGAGGTTTCACATGTGATAGAAAATCAACGACCAAGCAAATGTGAAAAACATGATGATAAATAAAGAATGAAAAAAAGTCGCCTTAATTTAGGGAAGATGGAGGAATAAAATAAATTAAAAAAAAAACTTGTTTCATATCGATATACAATAGCTTTTACGATAAATTTCATCCAATTTTTCGGTAAAAAAAAATAAATTCTAACTTCTAAAATGGAGCAGTTATTATAAAAACTGTGTATATGTGTGTGCGAAAATGATATTTTTGAGTTTATATATTATGCTTTGAATATTGAAAATATATATATATATATACATACATATACCAATAAGAATGCAGAACGAATATAGGCCTTCAATGTATGGTGTTGAATGTTACAAGTGACAACGCAATCATTCTGTATTCATAAGTTAATAGATAGAAATATGGAATTGTAATAAAAAAAATATATTGCTGAGCTTAGTTCTTGATTCGAATCATTTCGTGTGTTTTCGTCAGATTATAATGTTATTACAAACACGAACACAAAGTCTACAATTGCCTAACAAGGTGTCTTAAAAAAGTTGTCTATAAAAATGTGGATGTCAAATGCGTAACGAAAATGCAGCAACTCCATATACAGTCGAATTCCGTTCTAACGGAATACCATTATAGTGAAAATATATTTTCTAACGAAAATGAATAACTTTCTCAAAGATCAAATAACTTCCTATATACATATAGAGAGGAACAATGTATTGCGAATTCCTATATTGCGAAATGATAAATCCGTTTCTTATATAACGAATTCAAAAATAAGTTTCTCAAAATCAACAAAAGAGTGCAGAACATTCCAAAAATAATCCTGTAAAATTAGAGTTTCAGAGAAATAACTTGCAGAACTATATGGGGAAGAAGGGTTGTTTTTCTGTATCTTGTGAAGAGAAAATTTTAACCAATAAGGTGCGTTAAAAAAAGAAATAAAATCTTTGGTAAGCCATTGCTACGCGTTAAGAATGTTTCATATTTCTTCTGCTTCAAAATCAGTCGCCTCGAAAGGAAACAGTTTTCGAATAAAGAGAAATTTAAGATCATTTCTGAAGTTGATGCTAGAGTAAATAAAAACGATGTGGCATTCAAATGCGGAATAGCTCCAACTGCTCTTTCAACATTTTTGAAAAATCGGAATAAGTTGGAATTTCTCAAATTCAAACAGCCGTTATAGGTTCCCATAGAAATAAAAACACAGAATAGACATTCAAAATTTCAAGATGTGGATGCAGTTGTCATTAAAGGACATTTGTCAAAGACATTTTCCAGAAATATATATGGTTCGTGTCATCCAAAATGTGCCAGTTACCAGCCCACTGATATGAGAAAAGACTTGAGAAATAAACATAATTTTATTTTGGAAATAAATGTAACATAAATTTTCTCAACAAAAATTATGTGTTAAGTAATAATTCGATTTTTCGTTCAAAGAGCGATTTCTCAGCTAAAATATTTCTGAAAAGGGAAAAACGTAACAAACAGATTGGAATTCACTAAAATGTACCTAATATTAGGAGGAATGAACTGCAAAATGTGTTTTCAGATTACAACTCATGAAAAGAATATATATATATTATATATATATATATATATATATAATAATATAAGTTCCGTACGTTTATTCCCTTTGACATTAATACTAGCGAACTCGAATCATCATCGTGTATTCGTAAAGGGTGGTCAACGAAATCTTTTACCTTTTTCTTTCGAACACATGGTATGCGGACATCCTAATCTTCTATTATAGACATTTCTACTGGTTCAAGATGTTCTGAAACGTTCCCAATTTTCTTCGAAGAAATTTTTTTGTCCACATCTCGAGTTATCGCAACTCTCTTTGCTAATGAGTTGAAGACTCATCAACTTCGATACCCACAATAATTGTTCCGTTCTTCAGGGAAGTGCTAAGTGGTGTCTTAGACATATTTATGTTACGGTAAATGTAATAAATACAGTGATTATGCATAATCGCCGAGCATTTTGGTAAATTCGATAAATTTATCAGTTTTAATGATGCATAACAACCAAGTGTTGTTGGTAAACTTGATCATTTTTGTCGCACAACGGTCATTTTCTGCACACGAGGGCTAATTAAACCGGGACCTACAATTTATTGCCGATTCTGAACGGCAGGCTTGTTTTTTATATTGATCGAGGGGTTGGTGAGCTAACCCCTCGATGGGGGACTCCCTGCGGTAGCAATTTTTTCTGCGATCATGTCGCCGTTTCTGCTGTACCCCTGTGTCAGGAAAGTTTTCTGACAAGGACGAACCGGGTATCGAACTCGCGACACCTCTAAACATCCTCTGGTACTTTAGGTGAGTGTCTTATCGACCTGGGATACCGCGCCCGTTGGTAAACTTGATAAATATGAAGAAAACATCCAAATGAGTCTAGCAGGTGTGATGAGTAGTCGTACCCTGATATAACGATACATGTATAAATTATGTATACTAAATCATATAGTATGATTTATCATGTTCACCAACGGCGTGGCGTTACGACGACCGGATTACTTTATCTCGTATGGCGTTAAGGAGTCTGTCGGGGTACGGGGCCTGCACAACCATGCATTCCCATCTCTAGGTAAATAACTGCTAATACAAGGTGAGCAAAAAGTCCGTAAAAAATTTAAAAATTCATAAAAACCGGAAAAATAAGTTAAATAAAAAACGATATTAGCATCGCTAGGTCACGGGAATATTTAAAGGGGTAAAATAACTCAAAAACAGCCGACAGGTGGCGCTGACGTATACAAGTCAAAGAAAAGATAAGCAAATAACGAACAGAATGCCTCCAAATCGTTCATTACAGCAGTATGTGTTCCCCATGACCACCACCACAGGAGATAACACATTGCAAGCGAGTCACAAATCCAGCAACCGGTCCACATACAAGGTTTGCAATGGTGAACTGGTTGTGGATTAGGAGCGCGCAAGTTCTTATAACCTGCATACTTATAACATCTGCATATTTTCACCGAAGTCGTATGAGCGTTACCTATTTGTTTTTAGGGGTTTTTTTCCTGTCAAAAATTTCCGTGATGTAGCGATGCTAACCCTACGTTAGGTTCACAACACGGACACGCACATTCGAACATGTACCAATTCATTAGATAGGAATATGGACGAGGTACATGTGTAGTTTAGTAGTAGATGATGGCAACGGCGGTACTTGGAATTATGACACTTCAGATGCTACGACATTATCGAAAAAAAAAATTCATCTCCATTTTTCTCTCTCACTTGACTGTTTTTAGAAATACTCATGCCGAATCAAGTAAGTGAGTGATACAAGGTGTATTATCCTTTTTGTGTAAAGTAATGTCAGTTGGAGCAGAAGTGGGGAAAGTCTCTATGCTGCTTGTATATTTTTGTCATGGTCGATTTCCTCGCGATGCGAGTCCGTCACTATGACCACTTGACCCCCCACAGCGGTCACTACGAAGACTGATCATTATGTGGTTCATTACTTGCCGCTGATATGATGATATGAGACATTTAATATGAATGTCGAAAAATATTAATACTAGCATAATCGTAACACATCCCAGCTAATTAGTTTGATAAATAGAAAATATCATTGATGTGTGTGGTGGGGGGGGGGATTCGTACCTTTGTTTTAACAAAACCCAGTGATGGGATTTATAAAGTTATGGAATTATAAGTTGTAAAAATACCCATCTAACTCAATGTACAAAATCGATTTCACTCGTACAGGATTTTTTATTGATGGAATATTGTTATTTGCTTGCGTAGTTCGTGCTCAACCGAAACTGAAAGAGAGAAAACAGGAAACTCGCATCTCAACAGATTTACATCCATTGCCGTCTCCTTCGTAACCGTAATGGAGAAAGTCAACCAATCTCCATGGCGGATTCAATACCCTTGTCTCATATGATCGAAGTGGTCTGCCAGCAACCTCCTAGTTGCCCGTCCGTATGTCTCGGCATAAGACCACTGGTATCCTGTGTGTAAAAAGCAAAATAATTTTTCCTTCAGTTACGTATATAAACCACATGATCAAGTCTATGAAATTATCCAATCGATATGATAAAGGCATGAGTCATGGAGGTGATTAAACCCTTTCTGACCCAGTGATTCCAATAATCATAATGGAATAAATCGACAGACTATCCATATTTAGATAAGACAATCATGATCCTTTTTTATGGGAAGTGTATTATTATACAATTGATTATTATTTTTTTGATTTTTTGATATATGGTTTTATATTGGGTTGCTGTATTTTGGTTACATTTGACATTTGAATATTTTTTTTTTGTGGGCGTCATTTTTCTTCCACGTTAAACAATTTCCCTGCTGTGGCCTTTGTGTTTGTATTTGGCATCGCTAACGTTTTTGGCAGCCACAGCTCATTCTTCTTGGGGGAATGATAGCAATAAGAATTGCGTGTCGTATTTCTGTTACGGTAAATGGAATAAATCCGGTGACAATACCTATTAATAACTGCCTACCATTTTGGAAAGTTTGATCAATTTCACTATACCAGCTTTCACTTTTTATCGGCCATCACTTTTGCCGGAGTTGGTAAACATGATAAATCGTACAAAATTCTTCACATTTGCCGGTTATTATGCATAATTGCTATCCCGTACTGGTAAATATGATAAATCGGCGACATTGCTGTGATAAGATTTATTAATTTAGATGACCGTACTGGTGAGCCAAACTCCAAGACGGATTCAATTCATCTGATCGAAGTTGTGTGCCAGCAATCTACGAGCTGCCCGTCCATATGTCTCGGTGTTGCGAGGTGATTAATAAGGTGCGACAACTACTCTCCGCCCATCTTTCCTCCTTCACTAACTAAATGTTAAAGAGTGTTACCTGTTTTCACAGTGTACCCTCGACCACTGTATATGGATCGATCTCGATCGGATATATCTCGATCGCCAACCCGATTTCTCGAATTAAAAAAATATCGGATTTTTATCAGATGTTTTTTTTATTCGAGAAATTGGGTTGGCGATCGACACAAATGTTCACACGGACGGAAATGTTCACAGGATTCGAAAAAAAAAAATCGTTAAATCGTGATATATTCATTTTTGGGATTTTGTTAGAGATCATGTTATACGGCTACAAATACCAGGCATATTTTGGAACTTTTTCCCCATATCTATCAAATCTTCTAATTATACTAGAGTATTAAGCATAATCACTGGTGAAAGTGAATTGTTTTTAGCATTTTATGAAATTTGCCAACGAAGCTTGAGTATCGAGCATAATCACGGGTAAAAATGTTAAACATGGTGAATTTATTAATTATTAAACTTACCCAGACGATTGGAAAACAATGCATAATTCACCCATTTATTATATTCACCGTAGCATTTCCAATCTTTGGTAATAGATTGCATCGGTGTATTGTTCCATAGTGATCGATTGTGTGAGCTTAAGTTCATTCTCTTTGTTGATATGCGCATTATCATTCTAATTTCTGACTGCATGTGAAACTTTCGGAAGTTATAACAGGCATTTATTTTCTATTTGAATCATACTAGTAATCATTTTTATTTTTCAAACGAGATGAGTATAATGCTCATAAATTATATTTTTGAATTTAAAATTATACAGCGCCAATAGTTTTCTCAAAAACTGCTCTCTCTCTCTCTCTCGAAAACTCTAGTTCACGAAGAACGCCATATCTCGAAAAATAAAAATATCTCTGTACTAAATCAATGCATTTTCACCTGTCTGTCTCGAAGTAAGTTTTAAAAAACTCTTTATCTCGATGGCCAAGCCCCATGATAAGAAAGAGGAAAACACGGAAATTCCTTTTCTTTTGCGTAAATCTGGCTTTTTTCGGAAGTGAAAAAGCTGATAAGAAGGATTATTCGTATTACAGCCCATTGTGCTGATGGATCTTGTCAATCATAGGCGGATGTTATGATTGACAGGGGGTGGATGTCATGTGTATGACTTGTTGAACCTGGCAAAACGTCAGCCGCCATCAGATAATTAAAAATTGCTTCAAGAAAGCTGGGAGTTTGGAGCAAGTCATATCAGTGATGCAGGATCAGATCTGCCGGGTCACTCGAATAATTTCAACGAATCTCAGAGCAATAATTAAGATGAAATATCAGAAGATTAGGGCATTACTAAAAAAAACTCTTGAAGCTAGAAATTTCCTATTCTGATTTTGAGGAAACGGACAGTTCGCTGCAAACTTGCAGCATCCCTTGACTGATACCGAAATCATTGATGAATGTATGACCGACTCGGATCACGAAAGGATTCGCCATTTTTGGCTTGTTTTTCCTTTCTTACTCCAAAACACTGATTTTTCGGAAACTCTATCTCGAAATTTTTTTCGGTCCCGTCAGTTTCGAGATAGAGAGGTTTGAGTGTATTTGCGGCCAAAATATTATAGGTTGCCATTTGGATCATTCCAGAATTTCATTAATAAAATGTCTTTTTCAGAAAAATGCTTGATACTCGTATTTTATTGGACGTAAATATGGAATGAATTGATAGAAAAAATTCAATTGCCACACACGCAGAAAATAAAAAAATATCAGGTCAGAAATTGGATCTGATTACAAAATCTCGACTCTTCTCAACAATCCGACTTTATTTAGACAAGTATTCACCGAAAAATCGAAATTTCTGGCTGCTTCAGTATATATCTACACTATTGGTGGACAACCTTTTCCAAGTCCGTGTAACTGTCTTTATTTCCTTCAAACCGAGCACAACTCAGGTCTATCGCCATGGCAATTTACTACCTAGCGAGTTGTGCCGGACGTGTAAGTGTCTGTATCTAACAGTCTGAGTGCGTATCTCGTGCTGCGTCTGATTTTTCAGTGCTGCCATCCACTGCCGTAACTTGGCAGGCGCACCTGCAAAGGGCCCACTTGGAATTGGGGGCCGAGAATGAGCCATTCTGGGCTTTCATACAAATTATTTCACACGATTGGCTAATTACGGCACTACTGCTATCTATATTTCAGAAGTGAGATGAGTGAAATGCAATAATTGAATATATGTACTGTTTGTAGGCCTGTTGATCTCTGCAGCGGGACTTTTGACGGGAAGATCGGCTCGTATTCACGTCTCGAAGTTGGGAACCCCAGAAACCCAGCATCGGTCGACCACTACTGTGGCGTTCGAACCCGGGATCTCGCGATGCGAGTCCGCCGCTATGACCACTCAAACATCACAGCGGTCCGTGCTACTATCAAGAACACAAATCTTAAGCATGACACTCAGTTGACCAGATCACTGATCCTATTTACGGTTGTAATACTTCCATAAAGCAACGAGATTGGTTCATTTTGTCTACATACATATCTACGAGTGTCTCAGAAAATTTCGATTACATTAAAAAAAACTAATTTTTTCATAATCAATATTACAAGTTGCTTATTATAGATATATTTTACCATTCACATTTTTATGGGCATTATTATCATTACGGAACAGAACAGATCGAGCAAGATCTGGCTCGGTCGCTTACGTGATTGTAGCTCATTGCCACGGAGGGCGTGCTCGTGCTGGAGAAAATTCTGAAAGACAAGGAGAGGCATTGGGCACCCCCTTTCGTAGGTTACAACATACATTCGTTATACATTTGATCATTTTTGTCGCACCACGGCCATTTTCTGTACACGAGGGCTAATTAGACCGGGACCTACAATTTATTGCAGATTCCGAACGGCAGGCTTGTTTTTTATATTCATCGACAGGTTGGTACGCTAATCCCTCGATGGGGAGGGGGTTTCCCTACGGTAATAATGTTTCGCTGCGGTCAAGTCGCCGTTTTTTGTCGTACCCCTGTGTCAGGAAAGTTTTCTGACAAGGACAAACCGGGTATCGAACTCGCGACACCTCTAAACATCCTTTGGTACTTTAGGCGAGCATCGTATCGACCGGGCTACCGCGCCCAAACGGTATACATCGTGTAATTTGTTATGCATACAATCGTTGTGACAATAATATTGTCAATTATATATATCATAGTAAAACCTCTCTTTACGGTCACCTCTCAAACGCTGACATACCTGTTTCACGGACAAATAAAAATTTGCATCCGAAAAACCTTTTTTAAATAATAAATAATATATTTCAAACCCTTGTTTAACGGTCACCCTCAGGTATGGTGAGGGTCACCATTTTCATCATTCGTTCTATTGGGTTAAAACCCCTGTACGGGCACCAATAATCGAAATTTTGGTTCGCAATATGCTCACTAGATAACAGCAAAAGTTTTAATTAACTGATCAACCTTTTTACATTTGGCTATTTTTGAACGAAATTTTTGCTCGAAGTTTATTGTCACTCTCTATCACCAAAGCTGGTATTACAAATATAACTTGTATAAACGTTTTATAAAAGTTATTTTATAAACTTGAAAATGAAACTAATAAGAGAGAGTTTATTGGCTCGAATGTAGTTGGAGCTCGTGCTCTTGCTTATTAATACAAAGCATTGATTAAATACATTTTCCTGTAAACACCATCACGGAAAGTCATTGGATTTAGTCTCGCATCTTAAAATACATTTTGAAGGAGTTGAAATACTCAGGAAAGTCCATCAAGCATAAGATTGATCAGTTTCTCCGAAAAGGAGAAATTGAGTATGCAAACCTCGTATGTGTGTGATTATTCATTTCGTAATTTTAATTGCGTATCTATGCAGTAATTAATTATTTTCAAGACTAAAAGCATCTCATATTGTCAGAATTTCATTAATATTTCAAATGAAGAACCATTTCAATTAATGTTAATACTATATATAGTGCAATTTAACAGGAATCCCAATCTGATATGGTCAGCCCTCTATCACGGAACGATTTTTATTTTGTTTTCGAGTGTCCGCAAAACAGGGGTTTTACTGTATTATTTTCTTTTCCTTGCCACCTCGTTGGGCATTTTGCCAGTTGTTTTTTTTTTTAATAACAACAACGCGACCCTCACGTATTCCCAAGGGATCAGCATGATCCGTCCAGGGAATTTGTTAGTATTAGTAAACATCAATGCCCGAATCGGGATTCGAACCCAGACCTGCACAGTGAGAAGCTAGTTCCCTAACCACTCGACTGCCAGGAGGCGAATTTCTGTTTGTATAAGAAATAGAGTACAGTATCTTCAGATTTTTTTGCAATATTGAGATAAATAATTTTCATACGTTACTTTCTAAGATTATTAAATAAATTGATTTAAAAAAAAATGAATCGGGAAAAAAAAGAAAAATAGAAAATTTATGTCCCGTAAAGCTGCTGCCATCTTTTGCCGAAACTACGTACTAGAAAGCAATAAAGTAATTTTTTTTTCTCTCACAAGATAAATAGTATTGAATTCGAATATATATATAATAAGTACTAATTTTTTTTCTACTTAACTGTTAATATTACTGTATAACAAAAAAATATCACTAAAATTAAAATTTTAAAATTGTTATTTTAAGTTAAAATTTTTATAATTATTAAATGAAATATAGCTGATCAACAAATCACCGTATTCACTAAAAAAAGATTGTAAAGATTCACTGAGGAATTTTTATTAAGTATATATTGTGATGAAAATATCAAAAAAAAATTCAATTGCATAGATTTATACGTAATTTAATTTTGATCATAATTATTTGAGAATCATTCGCCAAGGAGATATAATGATATAAATTTATCATCTCATCTAACAGTATTGTTAAATCAATTGTCAAGTCAGTTTTAAATATTGTTTATACGGTAATGTAAAGTAAAAATAATTATTAAAAAGTTAGATATTCGCATTTTTATCCAGGTGACCAAAACAATCAAAATGTGGTCATTATTTCCTCAGTTATAAATGATTTCATAATGATGAGAGAAAATCCCTCAAAAACTCCCAAGATTTCAAGAGATACCTCCACTATAATATTGATGAGTTTAAAAAAAATCCATTTTCCTTTCTTCACTCTTAATTATTTCCACGACAATGTTGAAGATTTCAAGATTTTCGTCACGTTTTAATTAAATTCCTCACTTGAGTGATCGATCGATATTCCATCCTCGAAATTGAAAAGAAATCACGGCGGTTCCTCCGCGAATAGTCCTACAAGATACCAACCGATTTGAGAAATTTAATTTTAATAATATCCTGGTTCAGAGACGAAACAACCACGGGAAAATGTTGAGATATGCATAGTTTCGAAATTATGTGAATTGTTTGAATTGTTAAAAAATTATTTACAATCGAGTTGAATTTTAATGACATATTTATTTCACTTGAAACTTAAATTATTACGTTGCGGAGAATATTCGAATCGGCCTGATGTTATCCTGACTAGGATTAAGACAGTCGGCTATAAAAGAGTATTTTACATTTTCGGTTATTTCTCGCATGATTATATTCATTAATCCAAACCAAGAATTCTTACATTTTTGTGGTCCAGGAAGAATATGGACCCCTATCGGTGCAATATTCAGTATGTCACGTAAAATAAATGATTTAATTGTCTCTTCAATCAATCACGGACCCACCGAAAATCATTCAAAGGACCCCCCCCCCCCCCGACCACTCAAAGGGGTGCATGAAACAATGATTAAGACCCACTCATTTAATCCTATGGAACTTCTACTGAATATATCTTCCCCTCACTTTATTAAAAATTTATTACTGACCAACACTGGGCCGTGTGTTAAGACTTTATGGGCTCGTGCGTTAAAACGGCCTGGTTACAGTGTCTGAAGTTGCGAGTGCAACCAGTACACAGCAATAAATTTCTCCCAGAGAGATCACCAACAACAAAAATTTATTACAATCAAAGAATGCACCTAAATAATTTTTTTTTCCTTCGAGATATAGTTCTCTTTTCTTCCAGTTAGGAGATATAGGAGATAGATGCCAGAACCTCGAACACATAAATTACACACCTCAGTTTTCTATGTTTATACTGGGCTGTTATGACTAAACTGACACTACTCAGACGTATATAGCTTGAATTCTGATGGAGGTATTTTGAAGAAACAGGGTACATAGGATATATGGACCATGGTGAAAATATTCAAAAATAAAAGTAAATTTTTTTTACCACCAGGTGAAAAAGTGACACTTTTTTCGCAATTATCTTTTCCCCAAATAACGTTATGCCATGTTTCAATGAAATACGTCCACCACAACGGGCACTACATAGGTCAGAGTAGTGTCAGCATAATTAAAGTGATACTACTCAGCTTAATTAAACTGACGCTATCTCGGCATATGCAGCACCCGTTGTGGTGGATGTATTTCATTGAAATTTGGTATATATAAATATATGTTATTTAGACCATGGGAAAAATATAACTTCGATAAAAGCGTCGCTTTTCTTCCTGGTGGAAAAAAATTAAACTATTTTTTATTGAATCTTTCTTTTCCTCATAGTCCACATAAATTCTATATATTCCAAGTTTCATCAAAATACCTCCATCAGAACGGGCATCACATACGTTTGAGTAGTGTCCATTTAGTTATAACCACCCTGTATTAGAAAATATCTTACAATGGTTTCTTGCATGCACCAATGTGTTGAGCAGTGTGTGATTTAGTGTTGAAAGTGGTTCTTGAAAACTCAGATTACCAAACGTTACGATCTCCTGAATGTCAAGAAACAAAAATCATAAGTTGAGCTGTTCATAAGAGAATTACTTTAACTTCTCATACCTGGTATGAACCCGGTATAGTTCGGTATGACACCGGCTTCCCTGAGATACTGCGTACGGGGCATGCGCAAACGTTCCGGAACTTGAGTTGTCGCGTTCTGCCTCTGCTGAGCTTGACTTTCTTCATAGGTAGGGGGCAACCTACCGTCAGCAGAGCTCGGACGTATCCTCGAAGTCGCACGAAGATGAGGGGACTGTTGATGTCCCGTAGTGGTCATTAGGTCGGAAACGTGTTCTGGACATCGGGATAATCCTTTATAGATGTTAGGGGCCTCGGAACACTTGCAGGGTTTGCACGTCTGTGAACAAGCAAACGAAAATCGGGAGAAATTAATTTTTTTTCAACTGACCAAATTTGTTTTCACAAATCGCAAGAGTTCGTTTTCTCCTGAGAATCTTGAGGACTCCTTGCACCTTCGCTCACTTTTCGGGGAGCCGTAGCTATATATCGTTGATATATTACTTTTAATAGCAAGTCGAAATAAATCTTAAAACCTACAGGTTGTTTAGAGAAAGGCTCACTAACTTTGAAGTGTCATTATTTGGGAAGAATGACCGATAGAAATACGAAACAGGTAGTACGTTTCAGAGACGGCAGACCTGGAATTAAGCCGGTTTGTGGAATTACATACAACTTTAGCCAATAGATGGTGTCATAGTCTCGGTGATTTATTTTAATAGTGGGTGGTATTGTCCTTCTCAAATATGGGTAAAATTAAGAAAAAAAAGATGGATTCGAAACGGTCACCTTGTTTAGCAAAGACTTGACAAAAGTGAAGATTGAAGTTTGAAGCAACTATCCTCCAGTACTATACAATACAGTACAATTACTTAAATTCTACAGAGGAATGTGTACGATGTGCATGTGCCGTCAGGTACCAATAGTAGTAGTGCTGTTACTGGAATTGATGCGTGCGTATGTTTCACAGATGACCTGCTCAAGCTGATACAGCGTTTGAGGGCTCTTACTGTGAGCAATGTCTTTCAAATGACTCGACATAAAGTGTTAATTTTGAAATAAAACGACTGGTTTCCTTGCGACATCTGCTAGTTAAAATTTTAATTAATACTGCAAACCAGTTTATTCAAAGTTCTTGGCCAGCGCATGAAACGTACCACATGTATTATCAATCTTCTTTCTATTTATCACTGTTTCCAAGTTATGTCTTAGGAAGTCCTTTCTGAAATTCCCCGCATATAGTGCTTGCGATTTAGCTATAGCTTCCAACAAAGAGATCGAACCCGTGCACACAGGCACGGGTCTAGTGGGTGACGATCAAGTTGATCACCCATCCCAACAGCTAGGCAATGTGTCTGTGCCGTAAAATACGGGATGATCCTATGAAAGCATACAATTTCTCGGCTACCCCGATACGTTTCCCTGAATCCGCGTTCACATACTATGGAACCCATACACCACGGTTCAAAAAAGAAGGAGAAGAGTGAAGAGCTCGGATCTTTTTTTTCCCCGATTTTGAATGGTATGTTCGGCTTCAATTTCCTGTGAGGCCAAAAAGTTTTTTTTTGGCCAGGGAGCCCCCGATTGATGCAATGGTAAGATGCTCGTTTATCACATGAAGGTTGTCGTCAGGTCCGTGGGTCTGAACCTGAGTATGAACATAAATAACAAGTTCTTTTGCCCACCGAACCTGAGGCGACCACCGATAGATGACCTCTTCATTTCTGACCCAACTCGATCGGTAGTAAATTTCTGTATGGTCATATGACCAGAGTTGGTGTGTGACAAGTAAGTCGTATGGCCAAAACGGTTTTTTTCTTTTGTTATATGGCCTTGAAAACCAAAAAAAATTAGGCACAACTGGTTTATAATGAGATGTTTCCTCTACTGAAAGAAATAATAATCGGATATCTTTCTTACGCAAGTGTCACTGCAACTGTTTATCACTCTCGGAGGGACAACTGTGCCTTCGGGTATACGCTGCGGGGGATGCACGGTGTATGTCGCACTTGTACATGGCTTCTTCGGATCACCGTCTTCTGTGTACCGTCGCTCGCACTGAGTGCACACGCGCGCTAGATTTTTAGGAATGTGTCCTGCGGTGTAACGAAAAATAAGTGGAAAAACATATTTGTGCTTCAAAGAATTTACATAAGGACGTTCCACTGCATTTTCTTTTGAATATATATATATATATATTTATTTATTTCGAGCATTCATTATCCTCACGTACCGCTTGAATAAATCGCGATCAATGAACTTACCCGTATACCCAGGTATGAAACTGGGCAACTTCGGATAACCGGTGCACTGATGGTCGTATATATCTTCGGCCATCCTGTCATCTCTGTATAGTGGTTCGTATGCGGCCTGATCTGAAAATGCCCTTCTCTGACCCATCGGAGAGAGCCGACCTGTCAGCCAGGGGTATTCATCCAGTACGTCGAATGTTGTCTTAGAGTAAGTGCGGCCGATCCTGTCTCTCATGTACGGGCAGAAACCAGTGTACCTTTTCAAATTCGGGAAAATTAATTACAGCTGATGTGATTTTTCGAATACGAACACTATATCACTTTGATCTCTTCTTCATCTTTGCTCATTTAATATTGAGATTAAATAAGCGATCGAATGAATGAATCTTCGAATAAGGATCTCAGAACAAAATGGGCATTTATGGACGTAGGAAACAAAAGAAAAAGTGATGCATGTCATAAAAAATATATACATGACACTTGAGATTTTTTTCTCCTTAATCCCTACGACATTCAAATATGGTCCAGACGACAATGGTTCTTACGACAAAAATAATATATATGGTCCCTTCCTGTAGTTTCCAAAATATGGTCCGAGGACAACCGAAGGTCCACATGAGGCTGCTGAAGGGTGCAATGGATGTGTTTCAGAAACGAACAAAGCAGCAGCTAGAATGAAAATATAGCGAGTTGTTATGGCATGTCCCTAGAGTCCCTAGGTTTATTTTCTCCCTTGTTTGACCAAGGAATATTAAAAGCGCTACTGTTGGACAACGGCAACATATTCCCGGTCCAGTTATTATCTGTTGCCGGAAGGTTTCACTGTGGGAGCGTATTTAACACACTGATAAGACACTATCAGGTCAGAACTATGTGTCAGATTTAACTTGAACTCATAGGGGAATACGGGGGGGGGGGGGCATTCCCCCCTCCCCGTTCAGTAAAAAAAATTGTATAATTGGCACAGGTGGAAGGGCAAAAGTGGATATTCACCCTCTATTCGAGGAACCTGTATCCGCTTTTGCTTGAACTGTATGTTGTGCAGAAGAGCAGTTCGGAATCATTAATCAATAGTATTTAATACACTTATTTTTTCGCATCATATCTAATCAATCAATATTATTATATTTTAGGTAAGTCATTTGAATTCGAAAACTAGTATAAAATACCATATTCATTTGTATGTTTACGGCGGAAAGTGTAATTTTTTAGTGAATTGAAATGTTACTGTGATTAATGACGATTTTCCCTCTATGTTTATCATACATCAGAAAAACAATCTGTCAATTTCAACGAAACAAACGCTGTTTGAAGTTTTACACAGTAGATGGCGCCATAAATATTCGTTAAGATCTTAAATCAGGGTTTCTGAACCTTGTGTGTTCCATGGATCCTTTGGGCAATAAGACGAAGGCCAATGACCATCTTTGAAGATGAGATGAAGAGATCACAGACCGCCCTTTTTTCAGAATAATATTCAGCACATACAGTGTAACCTCCATGACGGACACTCCCCGTTAGCTGCCAATTTCGATTACCTAACATTTTCGAAAACCGTGAAACTGGGCCTCAGTATATTTCCATATATATTAACAGGCATAAAAATTTCGGTCTCATGATGTCTGATATAGAGAGGTTCCACTGTAATCATGTAGATTACAGTGGGTACAGTAAGACACAATGAGTTCCCCCTCTCGCTAAGCTCACCCCCCCCCCGAAACATCTCCAACTACCTCTCATTAAGAACCCCCCGGCTTTAATGAATCCTTTTGGAATTACAGTACTTGTGGAAAAACATGTATAATAATGGAAACTCAATTTCAAAATAATAATAATAATTGAGTATTTGACTGATAGCGTGTTTCAGCTTGATTCTTTCAATCGAGGGATCTAAACAGAGATAAAATCAGTGTATGTGTGCGTTATTACTAGAATAAGTATTTATTGGATAGTCTCTTGGTAATAAATTATAATTTATACTCACCCCGGTATGAAAAAATTGAAGCTGGGCATTTTACCAGAGCACATTTTGCACCCGACACCGTCACTCATGGCTGTCGATGAATTTGATAAACGGAGTGAGAAAAATTATGGATATATTCCGGAGATCGAGCAATGAGACTATTATACGACTGAATTTGCTTCACAGATGGAAAATGAGGCGCAAGTAAAAAGGAAGTGAACATTGAACTGAGAATGATTTATTGTCATTGAGTATTTTGATAATAATAGTCCCATACAGAAATAGGTAGAAAATATTCAACAATGAATGGGCGGGATAAATCACTTTGTTGCGGTATCGAAATCGATTCAGTCTGAAATATTTCATACTTACCAAATTCCATTACTTCAGTAGTCCCCCCCCCCCAATCTTTATATGCTCAGGGAGTCCACATGCCAATTTTTTTCACGATCGGTGCGAATGCCGAAATTTATTGCCGAAGAAATCTTTTTATAATTCACATTGCAACTTTAAAAATATTCTCCGGTTGTAAGAAAATCACAGCGAGTGTAATGATACCTCATAGATCAGGCTTTCTTAACCATTAGAGTCTTGAGGACCCCTTGAACCAACAAAAGAAAGGCCACGAACCGCCCCCCCCCCTTATACCAATAAAATAAAGTCTATAGACTCTTTGTATCAACAAAATGGAGTCCACGTATGCTCTTTTTCAAAATACTGTTCAGTATTCTTTTCAGAACCGATCATTCATTTTATGGAATTTTCAAGATTTTTTGAATTTTTGATACTCAAAAATTGCTTTAACAACGTAAATATCAGCAAATCTTTATTTTTTTTCTTCAAATTTTAATTTTTTGTGTGAAGAATTAATTCACCATATCTGTAACTAAAAACTGCTACAATCTTTCAAACTAGGGCTTACTTCCCTGAGGTAAAAAAAAATTCTACAGTGTGAGGAAAAGTTCCCCACACATTTTTTCATGCTGGGTCTGAAGGGGATACATAACAAAAAAGTGATGAGTTCACAGTTTTTCTTTTGTCCAAACTCATAAACCCCCTGAAGACGTCCGAAAGAATCTAAGGGGTTCCGTTATACCCTATACCTTGAAATAGAAATGAATTACCTTTTGGGTTAGGTAATAAAATTGAACGACCGACGTAGTTGAACCCAAAATTGCGAAAGAACCACGGCTATATTGCGTTTTGGAACTATATGAAGTTCTTTCATCAGTAGCAAGAAAAAATATTGAAAAAACTCCTTATAGCGGGAGTTACTCGCTGTTGTAGACAAAAGAATCGAATTCAAAATGTCATTACCATTTTGATGCCATACACCATTTTGAATTCGACTCTTTTATCTGCAACAGCGAGTAACTCCCGCTATAAGGTGTATTTTCGATATTTTTTCTTTGTTTCTGCTACTGATGAAGTAACGTTATATAGTTCCGAAACGCGTATAGCCGTGGTTCTTTCGCAATTTTGGGTTCAACTACGCCGGTCGTTCAATTTTATTACCTTTTACTTGGTAAAGAATCTCTGTTCTGGATACTACGTAAGTTGATGAAGAAGGATGTTGGCCAGTGCCAAAATATCTCGGGGAAACCTGGTTGAAATTGCCACCACAGTTATCAAATGTGCAATTTTATACATACAAAAAAATTAATTAGTTGGACTGGTACTAAAAACGATTTTCAAAAAAAAAGAAGTTTTGTTATGCTGCAGTTTAATACAAAATTTAAATAATTATGAAGTGTTTATTTCTTCAAAAGCCTCATTTTTCTCAAAAATTCATATCCGAAAGCTGGAGAGTTCAGATTACTTTCTTTTTGAAGCCTAAAGAAAACACTCACTTCGAATACATTGCTTGAAAATAATGATAACTGCACGAAATGCAGTTTTTACAAAGGCCATTAGTGTACTTTAAATTTAATATTTGAGAGGAAAAGCGGCAGAACAAAAATTTCTGACTTTTCTACTCAAGCAGTGTGGTGAGACTATTAATATACAGCATCGATTGTCTGTATTCGGAATGAGAAAATTTTTATAAATGCCGGCTCGCTAAAATTGAAAGTAATTAGCACAATTAATGTTTCTGAGAAATTCAAAGAATGAAATACGAAGATTGAAGTACAGTTTGGGTTGTGTATGTGTGTCTTTTCCCAATTCATATTCAGTTATTCATGCACAGTAATAATAGAAAATATACGAAAAACGCTATTTGAGAGCAATATAAAGTGATGATTGATTACCTGCATGAAAGAAGAAGGAAAAAGTCTTGAAGGAGATACGGAGGACTGCAAAAAATACATTTCGTTTTTTTATCTCAGCACATATACGAACCCCAGGACAATAAATGGTGTATCAAAAATGTATTTGATATTTGAATATTTTTTTATAATTAAAAATATGTTCTACATAACTAACGTTTAATGAGTTGTTTGAGCTGAAATGAACTCAAGATTTCACTCTTCTTGTTATCCAATGGCTATTTACTGAACAGTTGGTTTTAGAGACAACTTTCAATTGGAAAAGGAAATGTTTCAATGATTGCGCACTGATCGAAACATTTGCGGTGTGCTGCAACACATTACAGTGCACAATCATGGGGGGTGATGTCACCCATCATCATCTCGAATGCCGTTCAAATGAAAAGTATCATTATACAGGTAGAACAAAAAATTAGACACAGTCAGATGCAGAACATTTCATAGTATCTAAAAATTGGGAAATATGTGTTTTTGAAACATTTGAGTGCACCAACCCCCTTAATAAAAAGTAACAATATTTTTACACGTCCCCCGTGTCTTTTAAATTATAATTAGAAAATGGTTATCCTGTCACTCCTGAGGACCCCCCTCCCCCGTTTTTGAATTCAAATTTCTCAGTAAATATTGCACTTGGAAACATTGAAATTTTTTGTTGGTCTCAGGAGACAGGAAAACAACTATCTAATTAGAAGTTAGAAAACAGGGGAACCGTATAAAAATCTAAATCTTGTAACTTTTTAATTGATATTTTTCATTGAACGGCACTTAAGATGATGGGTGACATCATTTGAAACATTTTTTTCTTCTAATTCAAAGGTGTCTAAAACTAACCAGTTCATTAAATAACCATTGGATAACGATAAGAGTGACCAGCCTGTGCAGAGCGTATACATTGACATATTATATAGTATAATATATAATTATATCATGTAAATCGAATATGTTATCATGTAAATCGAATATGTTATCATGTAAATCGAATATGTTATCATGTAAATCGAATATGTTATCATGTAAATCGAATATGTTATCATGTAAATCGAATATGTTATCATGTAAATCGAATATGTTATCATGTAAATCGAATATGTTATCATGTAAATCGAATATGTTATCATGTAATACGTATTATACATAATTTTGTTTGACAAATTATTTATTTCTCTAATATTTACTTCTATGTAATATCTCACAGACGAAATTCAGTTTTATAGGTGTCTAATCCATTCTATGAAATCCTGTCGTTTTTACGTACGGACTATGGATCATATGCAGAAAAATACGGTAATTTCTAGGAAGGAAAATTGAATTCGTCAGTGGTATTTTTAATTTTCTACGCACACTACTACTATTACACTATACTATAATATTATACAATTGCCGAAAGAATAACTTGAAAAGACATTGATGTGAGTATTAACGAAGGCAAGTTCTAGAAGAAAAAAACAGATAAAAAGGATAAATAAGAGCATTTTTACTGCTCTCAATAATTGACAGGCAACCGAAGCTAATACATAAACCTGTGATTGGATAGATTTGAGTTCGAATCCACGCTGGAATATTGTTACTAACAATAATTATGAGCCTGAGTTTTAGCTACATAATTATAGTCGGCTGATCGCTTTGTACCTTCTAGAAAACATATTATCCTCCCACTCAGCATCCCTTAATGTCAGAAGAATTTTCATTATTATTTCTAGTGTTAATGTATATAATCTCACTAATTAAGGTCTGCACGCATTAAAACTTGAGAGGAAACGATCTTCTCCTCTCTGACCTGCGTTCCGTTTTAATTTGCTAAATTAAAATTTTAATTTTTCTTGCCGCGCGAGTAGGGAAATGAAAACTTTAATTAAACACACCCGGAATAATGACGAGAAGCTAATTTTGGTAAAACCTGATGCGTAATGATACTAAAATTGTTATCGCTTTTGGGAAAAGGGATTATTCGTAATTTTGATGATATTCATTCTAGTGTTTTGTAAGTAAATGCGATTATAACAAATTAGGCCTGACGTGTGTTACTCTTATGCACTTTTTCCTGTAAATTCATTTGCCGTTTTCATTCGAAGAATGAAGAGGATTAATTATTTCTCTGAAATAAAATATCAATTGAAGCGTTTTGAATTAATCAAAAAATCACGATTAAAAAACTAGAAGATGAGCTCCGAAATGTACGGAAGTTTTTCATACTAACTCGTAGTGACACATTAGATCAGGGTGCATACCTGTTCAGATATATAGTACTTCTGCCGCTCGCGGGTCATAAACTTGTATATATGGTATGACCATATGTCCCGTATTTGACCATATATGACCCCCCCCCCCCCCCAAGGGACGTTCCCGTAATATTCCGTCCCATTTTAACTTTTAACTTTTTTAAAAATGTTCCGTTTTTGCCCTAATTCTCAACGAGGCTTTACTTGAATTATTGAAATTAAGAATGAAGATTATTTTCATGAATTATAAATTATATTATGTTTTTACGATGCCATCATAATCAATTACAGTCGTTATTCATCTCACATATCTGGCAAACATATGCGCTTCTTCGGTGAATTAGTTGCCTTTGAAAATAATTCTTTCGGTTAAAATTGGCAACTTCACTTTACTTTTGGCAATTTTTTAATCATAATTGGCCGTATTACTTGCCTTAGAAATTTTTTCTACAATTGACAATTTTACTTGCCTCAGATAATTTTTTTCTATAGTTGGCAACTTGAGTTGCATTTGATAATTTTTCTCTACAGGCAGAGTTTCGGATATTTTTAAAAAAAAATAGCCGAACAACCTTAAGGGAGTAGAAAATTTTAACGATAAATTTGAAGAAAAAAAGATTTACCTCCAAACATGATAGAAAACACAGTTACAGAGTTTTACAGTGACGGGGGGAGGGCTGCAACTGCTTAACAGTGCATGCACCACATTAGTTAATCTTGGCACGTGCTTGTTTGTCCTGAGCTCATCTGCGGTCCCAATTTATTTATTGTTATCTGGGTTACGTGTCTTTCACTCTCTACTGGTGTTGTCATCTGCCTTCCATATTTGAAGTAAAAATGGCTGATTTCTTTGGTTTTATGTTATGCACATAGCCTGTTGAAGGTCTGCCTGTTGTCAGCGGAGATTTTTCGAATGGGAGACCGGCTCGCATTTACGTCTAAAAGTTGGAAAATCGCCGAAAATCAACTTTAACCACCAATGTGCCACCACTACTACTAAACCAGACATGCACCTCGTCGGAATTCCGCTGCGGAACCTCTAAAGAATTGGTACATGTTGTAATAGGCGTGTACGTGTTGTGAAACCCAGCGTGAAGTTTGTTTCTGTGTAACGCTTGTTATGTGTAGTGCTGCCATCTGCCACCAGTTTTTCTAACTATGAGTGAAGTGTAATGATTGAATGATTTATCGGTGTAGGCCTGTTGCTCTTTGTGGAGAGACTTTTTAATGGGGAGATCGGCTCGCATTTGCGCCTCGAAGTTGGGAACCACAGGAAACCAAATTCAGCTGACCACCACTGAGGTGACGGTGTGGTTCGAACCCGGATCCACCAATGTGCCGCCAACCAATTTCAAAACTGCGCCTTCGTGTTGCGATTCCAACATGACAACTACACGACCACACAGCAACGGAAGGAAGGAAGGGCGCTGCGAAGAGCCATGATTGTTCTTGCTGATAAAATATATTAGTCATGCCACCGACTCTATGGCATGATCAAAATGCATTTCACTCAAAGATTTCGTGTGTCTAAATGAAGATCTTTTTTGCACAAGCGCTAGACGTTTGATTCATGACTTCCTCTTAGTAACATAGTGAGGGGGGGTTTTGCAAAGCAAAAGTGCTATTCTGACGTGAATGCGTTTTAAATCATCTGTTGGCATTAGGTGCATTCACGAAAAGTTGCTTAACGGAATAATTTAAAAACGCTCATATCTCAGAAAATATTCACAATATGTAAGTGTTTTCGATGTCTGCAAGTAGATCTCTTCAATACAATTCCAATAACACCACTTTGGTTACAATACCTTTCCCGATCTGGATACCAGGCTCGCTGCCCACCTTCGTAACGAAATTGTTTTCCTTTATATGTCGATGGTTCGCAACGAAAATAGAAGCCAATGGTGTCGCTTGATAGGCATATTTAGGACAATTCCAATGACGATGGTCTTAATACCTCTTCCGGTGTCGGTACCAGATGAAAGACAATAGTATTGTCTGTTAGCTATTCCAAAGACAAATCCATTGACACCAATTTCACCAACCAGTGCGTCAGCACCCACCATGAGATTTACGGCACAAAGAAAGCATTCATGTCAAAACTAGCGGCCGTGTCTATGTCACAGCCTATTGTTTTTTTTTTTTTGTTTCTCCAACAAGAATAAATACACGAATTCATTGTAAGTACAGATTGTGATTCAGCGGGAAATGTGTCTCCATGTAGAAGCTTTGCGTGATAAAGGACCAATAAATACGACCGATTGCTTGAAATATCCTAGAGTAAAACTGGTGTAAAAACATATGGCATATCATTAGAATTGCAGTCCTACTAATTACCGTGAAAGAAATTAATATGTATAGCGTTCACATATACACAGTGATCCAACAGTCTGTTAACATTTGAAAGTTCAATGCACGGAACGTAGAAGAACAGAAATGGTCTTACATGCTGAGAACAACATGGGGTTTCATTGAAACTCAAATAATAACTACAAAAATTCCCAATAGATGGCACCCCGAAAATATTTCTAATATTTCTTCAATTAATGCGTTAATTAATCTTTGCTAACAGATGCATTGTAATGCTGATTCTTGCTTTTGTTATCAGATAAAACAACGTTTAACAGCAGTTTTCTGAACTATTTTCAAGGTTTCAATACAATCCCGTGTCTTTTCCAGATGTGCCAATTTTTATCGCTCTACATACATTCCCCTAGACTAAGTTATTGACCTTCAAACGTTACCTGACTTTTTGATCACCCTTTACATAGTAGTGAAAACCTCACCTACCGTGTATCTTACTGTCTTGCAGCCAATATCATCTTTACGAGGTGCAGGCGCAGTTAAGTAGTTGTAGTAGTCAATATTATAATACAGTGTAGAACACTAGTAATGCCCGTGAAACTCCACCTAGTAACAAATTTGAGCAATTCATATCAAAATCCCTTTATCCCTCAGGTTCACCACATTCATAGACGGCTGAACACGTAACATGGAACGACTGTGTCAAAATTGGTATAATAATAATATGTAGGTGCTGGTTTAATGAAGGGAATTAAATTCTAAACTGGTTGATTCACGCAAATATCCTGTGACATTGCGTGTAAATGCTGAACAGGATTCTGTTAGGCACAACTGTATCTCCAAAGTGCCGAAGGAAATCTTACGAAGGCAAGTCTTCATAGCCATAGATGTACGTACGACTAGGTCGTTAAGAAGCTGACAGCGGCAACAACTTTAATGATTCAAACGCAGATGCTTACGCGCTTTCTGAAATCATTATAGAGCCAAAATTGATGCAGAAATAATGAAAACTTCTCTCGAAAGTTCAGGTTTTGATCCGGAAAGTTCGTAAGACTTCTCCGCGTTCTTCTCCTCCCCCCCGTGCAGCTTTTCCAGAGAGGCAGCTTTCGGGAATAATTGATGAGCCGAGATTCTTAAGTTTACCATCCAGACATCTCTTTTCCTTCGCGGAATATTTTAGAGATGGAATAATTTTGTTTACGTTTCCGCTTATATCTCACCAAAATTTTGAGTGAAAATTTCACATTTAAATTTCCGAGGACGACGCTTCCGTTCGTTTGATATTTGTTGTTGTTGTTATTCATAGAGAGAATCGGAAAAGGGAACTGATAAAGAGAATAAATTGAATTTCTCTTCGGCAAATTTTCTTATTTGCTACTCCAGATCCAAATCAATGCAAATATCCTCTTTTCCTTCTGATATTCTTCCTTCTTTTTATTCCTTATCCCTTTGATACGATATCTTTGAAAAATCTCGGAAATTCTTTACAGAAACAAATTTCCGAGTGAATACCCTACAAAGGGATGTTTTCATGAATTACTTATACTACAATTGATTGAGAATCAGAATTTTCACGAAAATATCAGACCAACATTTCGAGACCACAATGAAAAAACAAAAAAAAATGTCACTTTTAACGGTGATTATGCGTAATACCCCAGTGTCGCGTCGTTGGCATATATTATAAATCGTACTGTATGATATAATATACATGATAATTCATACATGCATTTTATCATTATATCGGAGTACAATCGTAAAATTTGTTATCATTATATCGGAGTACAATCGTAAAATTTGTTATCATTATATCGGAGTACAATCGTAAAATTTGTTATCATTATATCGGGGTTCGATATAAATATTATATAACAAACATTATCGATAACAAATATTATATATATATATATTCATCACAACTCATTCGGAAATTTTTTTCATATTTATCCTATGCGCTAATTACACTAGGGCACTATGCATCCCAGATAAAGACGAAATTTCAATCGAACATTTCAATTCAATCGACGAAAAGATAAATTTCAGTCATTTATCAAATTTACCAACGATGTTTGATTATTATGCATAATCGCCAGTAAGTCATAATGTATTCAACATTTACCAAATCTACCGACGATGTTTGGGTGTTACACATGATTTCCAATAAATGTGATAATTTGTTCGGTATTTATCATATTTACCAACTACTCTCGCAACTAATAATTTAATATTACTATTATGCATATTCGCCGGTAAAAGTGTTAAATTTATCAAATTTACCAAGACGATTAGTAAGTCTACGTAATAACTGATTCATTACACATATATACCTTCATATATAACATATATATTCTTTCTTACAATTAAAATCGGCATTTGTTGTTTCATTCGTTTCATTGAAAATCTTTTGTTATATGTTCATAACAAGATAATGAATGCAAAGTATTTTTACTTCTAAGAATATTGAGTTCCAATGCGATAAAAATTCCTCACTTAGATAATGTTAACCACATGGGAAAAGAGTTTCGCGAAGTCTTACGATTTACTGCTCACGAAGTTTTGTCTTCCACAAAACAAGAAATAATTCACAATGAAATATATCATAATTATCTAATAATGGTCTTTTCGGGCTAGAACTAGAGTTAACTATTTGTGGTGTTAACGTGGTCTGAAAGCCTGATATAGTTAACATTGGATTGCCCATGCGTTTAGTACTAATTACGGTATGGATGCGGGAAGGTCTGACACATGGGATCCGGATAAATAATGTGAGGAATCATTAAAAAATTACAATTTGAATGCAATGAATGTTGTTTGAGTAAAAAAACGTCCCAAAAATCCAATAAACATTGAATTTAACTAGTATTAGTAGTATGGGTTTCTTCATCACCATTCTGGAATATTTTAATGAGCTTCGTCTGAAAACAAATATTATGAATATATTTCTGTTTTATACAGCACGATGGTTATATACACTTAACATTTGTTCTGAAATGATACACATGTTCTTGTACATAGCAGTGGTACAGATAAATGGCACAGATCTTTCAAAACCGACCAAAACTTTTTGGTCTATACCCATGGTGTAATATATTGAAGAAAACACGTCACAGGTGTATGACAAAATTAAATTAATTCCACAAATAATTAAAATAATTTGTTACAGTTTACTACGAAGTTATAAAAAAAATGTTATTAAACAGGGATTTAATAAAACAGTAAACATGCAGGGTATTTTTTGACGTTGGAGAAGCATATGAATCTATTACAATTTCAATATTCAACACTCATATTAGAAATTTAGTAAAATTCTGAAAAAAAACTCGGCCAGTATTGCAAAAAATGGATTGATACCTCGAGTTGAGAGTTCAATTCTTAAATGATAGTCAATCGTATCATGAACAACTCGAAGGAAACTTATACTTTTGAAATAATGGAAGTCTTTTCATTTCATCGACATTCCTACAAAATCCATGCTCATATAAAAATTAAACATCAGGATACGGTGTAGAGTGCATATTATTAAAAATTAGGACCACAGTTCCAAAATAGCTACCGCTTTCGACTTTTTCGTAGCGTTTGTGTTTTTTGTGTTAAATGAGCAAGCTCTGCGTATTCACCTCTACGTGAATAAACGATTGTGATCCCGGAGCGCTGCAGATAGAACCTCCTAATCATTGATGCGTTCCCAAACAAGAAGACCTCGGCATCGGCAACTCGGAATCCGAAACGGGCCTGAACAACAAGAGTATCAATGACGCTGCTGAAAGTAAAACAACTGTGTGGGACTAAAAACCAATGACGGCACAAAAAGGACGATCCAGATCACTATTTAAACTTCAATTCACCAGTCCATAATACATCTGCTTAGTGAACCAATATATAGATTCATAAATTTCATGGCTCACTGACTGAGTGAGGTAGATGCATTTTCTCAGCACATACCAAGACTCCTATAAGCTTCCCTGTTGGATGCCGCTCCGTACGAGCTGGTTGAAGAAGTATATATATAGGTATATACAAATACATATTCATTGAAAATCTTTGTGTATATATATATATATATATACTGGATGAATATGTATATATATATATACTGGATGAATATGTATATATATACAAATACATATATATATACATGCATTGAGCACTTGTCTTTGTGTCATCCCCCCCCCCCCCCCGGCAGAAGTTGAAATGACGGCCCTGAGAGTATATATATGTATTATATATTCATTCCAATGAATTTCTTGCGTGATTAAATACAATATGATTATGTGAAATAAATATGGGTAGTATAGCGTTAAGTATATATGCAACAATATGTCTCCAATCAATGAAGAGAAAATTAGAACTATTTACACTTTTCACAAAACTAAGCCATTTCATTGACCCATATCAGGCCAGTATGTTCTTAGGTCAAAGAAACCTCAACATCTCTCCCGCAGAATAAGCTAGACGGGAAATGACAAATTTTTAATATACCATTAAAGATGTTTACTAATGTAGTGATAATATTAGATGGAAGTATCTTTAAAGCTGTGCGTGTAATTTCATACCCAGGAGCCTTTTTATCTTTAAGTCCTTGAATTATCTGGAGCATCTCCTCCGGTCAGTGAGAGCAGCCGTCAAGATGTTATATGTGGCTGGTTGACCCATCCGATACATCAGCCTCTTCAAGAAAATCATTCCACTTCTGAGAGTGATATTCCTTGAGGCTGTTTCTTATTTCTCTGGATATACGGTTCAGCGTGTTACGGAGATCGGGATCTCTCGTACGCTGTATTCGTCTTCGGAGTAGATTTTTGAAGTTAATTTTACACTTCAACTCCTCAGGGATGCCATAATTTTTAAAAGGCTTAATACGACTTGTCAAATTATTTGCAGCATTTTGAATTACCTCAGTAATTTTTTCTGCTGCTATATCAATGTTCTCTTTTGACAAACTATTGATCTCAATGAGTGGTTCATTTTCCGTTGTTGTACGGACGTTAGTCCAATCTGTACGAAGCACGTATGGAATTTGATAAGTGAGACCACTGTCAATCTCGAATAGTACCGGATTATGGTCAGATCCGAGAGCACTGAGCACTTCAATGGTGACTCCGTGTAGTAGGTTTTTTGTCAAACCAAAGTCAAGTATGTCTGGCCTATGCTGAATGTTGTACGGATAATGTGTAGGTGATTGCGGTGCATGAAACATCAATCATATTTGAATGACAAAAATTGGCGAGCACCCTACTATCCTGATTTTTGTGATACTATTGAAAAGTTGGCTTTTAGAGTTGAAATCGCGAGCTACAAAAACGGGCTTATTACCATTGCTTCTAAATATCGCTCTTAATAAGGGGATATCGAGTCGGTATCGTGGTGGCTTGTAGAAGAAACAGATTATCACCGGTTGGTGATTTGGGTTATGTACCCTAATAGCGATGGCCTCACAAGTTGTGGATGGAGAAAAAGATCAACTGCAGTAGTATGAAAATTTCTTTTGATAAGTATAAGGACACCACCTCCTGGTAGAGTTGGGGCCGTCAAGCCTATGACATTCATATGTAGGGACTTTGAAGTAGTGTGCCGTTGAAAGCCACGATTCTTGTATGAGAACCGCGTTCGGGTCAAATTCATCAATGGTTTCACGCAATTCATGGTTCATGGAGGTTATTGGGGATTCCGTGAGCGTTCCAGCTGAAGATTCTAAAAGACTTGGGAACACCGTTGTAAAAGTGGTGTTACTAACTGCTATATCGTATTAGTGTTTGATATTCGCAAAAAGCAGAAAGTGATAAGTGAATTAGATTTTCTTAGCCAATAGGATAGCCTCTATAAAGCTCTTCCAGATAACTGCAAGTTTATCTTTCTCTTCAGTGGTACCCTTAAGCTTTTGGAAGGTGGTATTTGTGATGGTTGTTAGAACAAGTAGCAATATCATTTGCGTCATGCTCAGTAGTTGCCACATTCCTCTCAACAACCTTTTGCGACGGCCCTTGTGATTCTAAATCGATCAGTGATGGGACCGAAAATTTCATGAATTGATAAATAATTTAACTTCTTCATCTGGTAACGCTTCAGTTTACGAAGCAGTCAGCTGCATTAATTCCTCCTCCGTCACTGCCTCTCAATTGCTATTAATTAGCTATTCGACTTTCTCTATATCCATATCATTGAACCCTTCTCCACCCACCTCATCGCTAACGTGACAATGTCTTTTATAATCTCTTGAGTTGCGTCTGTAGAAATAGTTGTATCCTGGAGCGCACATTGTGGCCCAAGGTTAATCCAACCTGAGGTCACTGTTTCTCTCGTAAGAGCTGCCACGGCTGTAGTGATGACAGTAATCACATTAGCGAGTAATCCAAAAATGAGTCATCCTAAACATGCACAACTCAAATTTTGATAAACAAAACACATGAATGACGATTTGTGTGTTGCCAATTTTTTTTTCCAGTAAAGGAAAAAAAACCGTGAATACGGGGGCCGACTGCATATTGAAATTCCAGAGCAATTACCGACGACTTTCTCATGTACGACTCACGCTCATCCTTGAACCTTCACTCGTATAACGAGGTGCGTAAGATTAGACTATATAAATCTTGCCCATTCATCATCGCTCTGCCAATTACATGCAGTAGTGTAAAGAAGCCATGGTTGGTATAAGCACCATCTTACACCATCTATTATACGGCGAAAACAGGGAATACATAGAATTAGTATGAATACGAAAACATTTCACTTAAATTTTGATTAATTTATTCAAGTAATTTAATTCCATAAAAGTGTGAACAGATATGCTTTGATATGCAAGGTGTCTAATAAAATTTTAAACATTTTAGAACTTAGAAAAATATGTATATTTGAATGCGATTTGCGAAAAAATTAGTCTCACAAAAAAGCTTTTTCTTAGTACACAAAAAAAGTAGTTACAATTTTCGTCGATAGAAAACGCTGCGAGAAAAAAATGATTGAAAATGTGCAAATAAGAGTCATATTATAAGGGGGACGTCGCATCGGAGGTGCGTCTCTTTTCCGTGAGGTGGCGGAGTTACCCCCCTACTCTTGATATTGGAGGGGTGTCCAATTTATACACGAAACTACGGAGCTTAACGAAGAAGACTTTATTTCGAAGCACACTCAAAACAGACAACCTTACAGAACGGAAGCCACATTCCAACTCACGTTCTCTTCTCTTGGAAGATAGATTTTCTCTTCTCAACTTCTTTTAACAACGTATAAACAAACAAAACGCATTAGGTGCTGTTAGGCCACAGAGAGTTAGTAAAAATATCCATACTGGGAAAATAGATTCATTACAATCTCCCCCTCTGGCTCCGACGACGTCTCGGCGAGGAGCCAGTAACATCCATCTTTCCTTTGGGAGTAGTTTCTGACGAACAGAACGGGAAGCTCCGGGCAACTGCTGACACTCTTGTGTCAGGTCGAAGTTCAGTTCTCGAGTCACACCGGTTCTGGGGACGTCGACTAGGGTTCGGATGCACTTTTGAAGAACGCCACTCTCTTGGGGTCCGGGTAACCACGGTTGTGGTCTCAGCATCTCGTAATGGAGTCAGCTCCCTTTGGAATCGGTACTGCTTTACGGGATTCAAGACGAGTTCTTGTTTCCTCCCGTTCAGGAAATCTTCAGTTTCCTGAGTAGATTCAACGTTTTCAATGATCTTATCCAAAACACCATTCCCATGTTGGGAGTCGTGGAGAGTCCGTGCACTCTTCTCCACTACAATGAAGTTCAACAGCTCACACTGCTCGACTCCCTTACCAATTTTGCTGGATAGTTTATCAGCATGGCTGCCTGGACAGTTACGAGCAATATGACCACGATTTTCACACTGGTAACACACTATCTGATCCCAACATCTTCGGGCAACGTGTCCACGTCGACCGCAGTTATAGCAAGCATGCCTTCCTCGCAAGATCGAGCGAGAATTTGAAACACGACACTTTTCGTAGCCTTCTCCAGGGCCACCTTTACAGCGGTATACCCTGTCATCACCACACTTGTTGATCTGGTGCTTGAGGAAAGGTCTTCCTCCCCCTAACTTGGAACATCTATGTGATTCTTCTGAGAAGGAATAAAGTTCTCGCTGCTCTATGAAAGGTATCGGGCCTCCCCCTGGCTTGAAGCATCGCTTGAACTCCGGCTGGAATGAATCAAGTTCTCGTTGCTGAGAAGTAAGCTGGGTACCTATATCTTCACGAAGGCGACACGATTGTGACTCAGCAGGTAGTGCCAGGAGGGCACTGCTTTCAGATGGGCTTTCGACGAACGGATGTCGCTTCTCAGGAGCTTCAGAGAAGTACCACTTTCCTTGCTGAATATCCAGGACGATTCCAGCATCACTGAGAAAGTCGGTACCGAGAAGGGTTCGGTTTTCTCTGGCCTGTGGTAGCACCATCATCTCGGTGGGAATCACTTTACCTTGGACGTTAATGTCCACAGTCGTAGTTAGGACTTCGGCTCTACGAGCATATCCATCGGCTAGTCTCATAACGATAGTCTTGCGGGAAAAGGGCAAACCATGTTCTTGTAAGAGATGGTATAGCTTCTCTACTGCCACCGAATGTGTGGCACCCGTATCAGCACACACTGCTCCACGCTTATGACAGGTCATGACTTCGATAGCATTTCTTTGACGTCTCTCAGTTGAGAAACTGTAAAAGTCCAAGGTGTCGACACTAACTTCTGGGGTGTTCGTGGCAGGATTGCACGTTCGACATCGGGACTTGACGACACCAGGTTCTCCGCACCCGTAACATCTTAAGACAGGATGACGTCCTGCATCTTCCGATTCCGGATTCACTCGATGATTAGAATGAAAGTCTCTTTGTCGCACTGGGGACCTAGGGGGTTCATGTTGCTTAGAATTCAACTTCTTTCTCTCACATTGGATCTCGCTCTTTTTGTTTCGAAGGTTATCATAAGCATCAAGCTTCTCCACGATCTCTTCAGGGGTAGTCCACTCACTCCAAACATCCAGAAAATGTTCTTTAACTTCAGGTGGGATCCTCTTCTTCATCTGATCCGAAATCATCAGATCTTTCAGCTCGTCAAAGTTTCCAATGTTCAGTTCGGACAGCCAGCCTTCAAAATAAATTTGGATCTCAAAGTGATAGTCCTTCCAGGTACTTCCAGGTGCTTTTCTGTGAGTAGAGAAGAGCTGCCGGAACCTTTCCGTACTCAGCTTGAAACGGCGTAAGAGAACCTCCCGGATGTGGTCATAATCATGGGCCTTATCTTCAGGTTCTCGAGCAATGAGTTTAGCGACTTCATTCGGCAAAACTCCCAGCAGATACGCAACCCAGTTCACCTTCTCCACTTTCAAGAATTTTAGCTGTCTTTCAAACAACTTTAGGAATAGCGACATATCATCTTCACTCGGATTGAAATTCGGGATCAACCTCTTCACGTCGAACTTGGGCTGATCGATGAGAGCGACGGATGGCTCTTCTGCCAGTTGTGAGAGTCGTTGAAACTCAAGCTGCAACCGCATCTTTTCAAGTTCAAACGAACGTTCTCGTTCCTTTTCTTCAGCGATCCTAGATTGTTCTTTTTCTTCGTCGATTCTAGCTCTTTCCTCAGCTATTCTAGCTCGTTCTTCTTCTCCCTCTCTTTCTCCGATAATAGTAGCCGAGGCAGGGCTTTCACGAATTCTTCCTCATAACCGGAGGACTTTGTTATTATATGCTTGAGATCTACTACACGCGAATCATTCGGAACTTCCTCTCCTAATTCTAGAGCGAGTAGGATCAAATCACGTTTCTTACCTTTGGCCAAGTACGCCATTTCGATTTTAGGCGCTATCAGGAACCTCACAGTTCGGATGTCCGAATGTCTGTTTCGTACTGCCTTGAGTTCGAGCCACGACGTTGGGCGCCACTTTTATAGGGGGGACGTCGCGTCGGAGGTGCGTCTCTTTTCCGTGAGGTGGCGGAGTTACCCCCCTACTCTTGATATTGGAGGGGTGTCCAATTTATACACGAAACTACGGAACTTAACGAAGAAGCCTTTATTTCGAAGCACACTCAAAACAGACAACCTTACAGAACGGAAGCCACATTCCAACTCACGTTCTCTTCTCTTGGAAGATAGATTTTCTCTTCTCAACTTCTTTTAACAACGTATAAACAAACAAAACGCATTAGGTGCTGTAAGGCCACAGAGAGTTAGTAAAAATATCCATACTGGGAAAATAGATTCGTTACAATATAAAATACAGGATGTACGATTAACAGCTCATTATTGAATTTCCCTGTTACTTGCGTTTACATTAGGTTTTGATTGTGGTGTTGACATCGGTGGATAAAGCACTATTGCTGAAATATTTTTACCTCAGCCACGAACCGCTAGCTAAAGATGGTTATGGGATACATTGTACACCGATGCGTGTTTGCAAACAAGTAATTTAGTATTAAGAAGTCACCAACGCGCGCGCGTGAACACAAGGCAAATATACAAAAAATACAAAAACTCTTAATGCATTTCGACACACAATAAGTGTTAAAATGCATTAGGAGTTTTTGAATTTATCATATATTTGCTATATTCGTTGGTGACTTCTTAATACTCTTGAGCAAAGTTGATCTACTCTTGTCAGTAATTTATTGAACGTTATTGATTTGCCGTACGGAAAAGGAACTGGTTTTAAATATTGTATTAAATAACAACTCATTTATATAATAACTTTGTTTAAAAAATTTCTGAGTGGACAATTTTTTTCCCCGCACATGTGTATGGAGCTCTCGGAAAAATATAAATAATTGGATTTTAAACTTTTTAATTATCAATTAAAAAATTAATTTGTTTACGTAAAAATTCCATAATATGAATATTTACCTTATTTTAAACATTTCCGCAATTAGGTTTTTTTTTACACCCAGCGATTGAGAAGAAGAAGAAGAAGGCCTAAGTAAAAACTGTACACACGCTGTGTATATCAGTATAGATTCTGAAATTCACGTTCTGGAACAAAAAAATCCTCATTCATCACATGAAAAATAAAAAAATTCATTTCGGCTTTCTAAAGTTCGGTAGTAAAAAAATAGTTCATTATATTTTAATATAAAACTCAAAACATATCTAGAATTAGTTTAAAAATGTCTTATTTATTTTAGGCGATGTTTTGCAATTTAACATCAGTTTTCCGACGGTAAATATTTGGATACTAAAAAAAAACTTTCGCAATTTCCTCTTGTTTGCTTTTCTTTTCATGAAAATAAAATTCAAAAAAATACGTCGGTTTTATGTATAAAAGTAGTATTTGACTCTTTAAATATGTAAGAAATATTTATCCGATTGAAACAAGTGATAGATTGAAATGAAATAACATTTCTAATCTGAAAATATATCCACAGAACATGACAGTAACTGCTGTTGTACGAAGAAAATGAATAAGTAATGATCTCGTCATGATTTTTTTTTTTTGCTTTTAGATCGAATTGAAAAATAATAAGTATTTCTTTCAATAAGTATTTCATTGTTTGCATACTTCTGATATTCACGGATACGATTTTCCTAAATAAACACTCAATTTTGAATCTTTCACCAGTCATATGATATTTTATTCCATCAGATAATTTAGTTGATTGCGTGACGTTTCTTCACAACTACGTCTGTCATTCGTTTAGTTAGGTTCCAGAAATGTATTCGATAAACTGTTTTTTGCCAAGAACGTGCTCTTTGTTCTATTTCGCTTGATTCTTCCGACAAATTCGAGTAGTTTAAATTTTAAAGAGCCGTGATCGAGAGTCCGGGGTCTTCATTTGAACCCTACTCCCCAAGAAATGAATTTTTCACACATTCCTCAATAGCAGAGCTTATTCTTCATGAGTTCAGCCCCTGGGCAAATATAAATTTTTGGGGCGCCTTTAAATGTGAGCTCATTCAAAGCAGATGTGTAAGGAGGGTGAAAGGCCGTGTAAGCTTTGTCTAAAACACAAGAAATAGCCAATTTTCGGGCTTTGAAAATTAGTTGGGGAGGGCACGTGCCACGTTTGCCCATGCGAGAAACAGGCCCTGTTTTTTGTCGTAAATCTATAGTGGGAGAAATATAATAATTGTAATAACATTCGTGTTGGGCTGCCAGGGATGGACACCCGGCCATTCTTCCTTTTAGTGAGGCCATGGGTCGTAGCAGCAATAATCCCTAAAGAATTCAGCCGTTTAATTCTTTATGAAACAGATAAGAGTGAGGACCGAAGAAGGTCCAAGTTAGGGCAATCGTTTTTCATCAAATGGAGCTGACAGGTCTGCAGTCCAGTGGCTCAAGGATGAAAAAAAGTATTTCTTAATTTTCTGCTATATACAGGGTTTCCACTCTTATCGTTGTCCAATGCCTATTTCCTGAACCATTGATTTTGGAGACAATATTGAATTGGGAAAACAAATGTTTCAAATTATGTTGCCCATCATATTAAATGTCTTTCAAATGAAAAAATATATATATAAAGCAAAAGTTACAAAAATTTAATTTTTTTACGTTTCCTCCAACTTCCAATTGTAAAGTTGTTGTCCTGTCTCTCCTAAGGCCGAAATTTTTTTTTTCTACGTTTCTACGTCAATATTCACTGAGATACTTTAATTCAAAATTAGAGGAGGAAGGGGGTAAGGACAGCATATTTTAAACTAACGGACAAAGCTTCTTTACCCTAATTAATGCTGTTCTTTTCCCTCTTTTTCTCTGTTTTTGGAATTCAAATATATCGGCAAATACTGCTCTTAGAGGAATATAAATGTTTTGTTGGCCTCAGGAGAAGCCGGCCAACAACTTTCCAATTGAAATTTAGAGGACGGAAGGACCGTATAGGAATTTAAATTTTGTAAATTTTGTAGCATTTGCATATAAATGTATTCAAATGCATTTTCCAGCCATCTATATATATAAAATTGATGCTCTGTGTCTCTCTCTCTCTCTCTGTGTGTGTGTGTACTCTATACAAATCTACAATTTTAAATCGATCGTCACCGAATTTTGCATATATACAAAATGGGACCCGACTTGAACGATAGGCTACTTTAAAAGTTCGTCGGGGCAGGGCAAATGCCCGAAATGGGCAAAAAACTGTTGTCGGGCAACAATGGTTTCTGGCCCTCAACAGTCACTTTCGGAACATTTACTTTGGTTACCGTAGTTCCCTAGCAATGCGTTTCAGAAGTGTATATGCCTTTACAATGGTTTGCTACTTCTTTAATGCTGCCAGTATATTTACAATAGGTGATGCCTTTATAATGGTTTGCCACATTTTCAATACTCCCAGTAATGAGAGCTATTAGAATAGACGTCAGAATCATCATCTGCATCATTCTGAGGGACAGACAAAGGATGAAACAAATATAGATATCAGTGTTAGAATTGCCGATTTTACTGTAGAAATGCGGAAATTTTACTGGGGTTTTCTGTCACATCAATAATTTTAAAAATTGTATAGAATTCCCGATTTTTGAAATATTGAGTTCGCTTAGAGGTATACGAAGCCCAGGAGGTTAAATATGAAGTAATTAGCCGGACCTACTTTTGAGTTGGATATCCATGCAATAACATTGGTTTCAAATTTTTATTTACATCTCAATCTCGAAAATAGAAATGTCTTTTAATCTTCAACTGCATAAATTCATATAGTTTAGGATGTTTTCAAATTAATTATGGGCTCATGAAATGCATCGAAGAAATTCCACAGCTTTAACTAAGCATTTTTGGAAGCTGAAATAGGCAGATGGATAACTTGAAGTTCAAAGAGGGGAGGAATCGAAATACTTAGCGCGCGCGCCCTTAAAAAATGAAGAAAAAATATATATATATTCATTTCTACGTATCTTTAAATCTAAATTTGTTTCTTTCATGAGTCGCGCTAGAAGTCGCCATATTGGTTAACTTAGACACGGTTTGCATGTCCCGCAAAGAAACAGGGAGATATTACATGATCCAAAAAGCCTCACTGAAGAAAACCCGGGCAACGTCGAGTATTATGGTTAGTATATCAATAAAAATTAATATAATCCATACATGATTTCCGTGCAGTAGATATCATACGCCAGTGTATCAGTTGTAAGAAATACGGGGTGCTTTCTGGAATAACATCTGAGAGGAATGAAAATTTTATGGTTTATTCTAATGAGAAATAAAATATAAAAGAACACTAAAAAGAGGGGGAATATGGCTGCAATTATTTACTTCCGTGAAGTGATAATTAGGGTGGGAAAAAAATAAAAATTTCCCTTAATAAAAAAAAACACCAGCGAAATTTACGGCTTTCTTTATTCTACAGAGAGAAGTTCAACACATAAAGTTTACATAAAATCAGAAACGTTATTAAAATATCCATGATATATGGACATTTTTCAGAAAAAAAATATTCGGAGTTATAAAATCCGTTTAGATATCGATGATAGAAATCTTTGATTTTTCCCCCATTTAATAATTATTCCCGTATTATTTTCATACTCGGTCAATTTAGTGTGTAAAAAGAAGAATTTAAACTTTCGATATCTTGACAAATTTTGATATTAATGTTATTGTGAATTTTGTTTTTCTGTGTGAAACAAAACAAAGCAAATCCTGAACTGTTTGACACTTTTCTCGTTGTGTACAGTATAAAAATTAATTTTTAGTTTTCTCAATTACCATTTTACGAGAGTGAACGAACAGAGCGCATACTTTTGCTGATTTATTTTTCTTCGCAATTTACGTTCGCTTTAAAATCTGCCGCAAAAAGAATTTTCATCTCTTTCGGATACTGCTCGTGAGACAGTCTTGGTACAATATCCTTAAAAATGCATAGCTATAATCGTGAGGAGGTTAATAAAAATGAATAAATACAATCGCGTATAATTAGTAATAGAGAAAAGATAGGATGGGAGGGGGGATAATAACGAAGGACCAAGATCACAAGCTTTCAGTCACAAAGAACTATATTGCTAAGATCAATTTTTAATCCATCTAAATAATCTAAGGAGGGGAGAGAGAATAAAAGCAAATGAGATCAACAAGCTCATCTTCCAAGTGGATTTATTCAGCTCTTTCCCAGTTGGGTTTATTAGATCGTATTTTAGATATTATTTTGACGTTAACGTCTTTAGCTTAAAGATATAAGAGATATTGTGCAGTCTTGTATAGTGAAAGTCTGATATAACCAGTACGGCTAATAATGAGAATCCCGCCGCTATAACGAGTGATTTGTTTGCAAGTGATTGTCAAATAGTTAATATTAAAGACCCAAAAAAAATATAAAATTAAGGGAAATTCGCTATAACACCAAAAACAGATCAAAATGCCAGTTTTTTTCTTCTTTCTATCCTCAAAAATTAAACATGGTGATTCTTATCATGGCACACATGCTCCTAGGAAAAATTACTCCGATACTTCTTACAAAGAAAGGACGCGGAGGGGAAAAAGTTGAATTTTTCAATTCTCTCTTCCTATTTATGGGCTTCTCCAATATACACATGGGATATGTGATGATTTTATCTCACTTTTGTCTGTCTTAGTGAACCAAGAGAAATCGGACAAAAAATATTTTTGTAAAACTTGGTGTTTAAAATCGTTTCCGAATGACTGAAAAAAAAATCATGGGAAAGAGAAATTTCCCGATTGTCGTAAAACGAGTTATTGAATTCATGAAACCACAAAGTGAGCCGAAATATGATCGGCCACGGTGATACTTTTACCAACGAACACATCGGCTAACGAATATTTTCTCGTGATTTTAGTGCCTCGGCTAATGAAACCTTTCCGTTGATATGGATGCATATGCGGAAATAACACTGGCGCATCGTGAGTTGAATTTTAGTGCCAATCATCATCACAATTAATTTAGACATTCCGATTAATTTGCGTTCAAATCGGAATCTTTTTCCAGAATCTTTTTCCAGTAGATTTTTTGCTGATGACTGTGTAATCTACCGCGTAATTAATCACAAGTCCGATCAAGCAATTCTTCAACGTAATCTTATTTCCAACTCAGACTGGTGCTCATTTTGGCATATGCTTATCAACCTGCCTAAAACAGTTTTCATGAGAGCTACACGTAAAACTCTTCCCCTCGAATTTTCATGCTCGATCAATAACGTAACCATGTTCCAACTTTCTGAATTCAAATATCTGGGTGTCATAATCTCTCGGCTGACCTACGTTGGAATAAATTGTATGCTTATTAATGCTTATTGTTTGGAATAATCATATCGGTTATGTCTACCACAAATGTCTAAATAAACTTTTCTTCCTTCGCCGCAACCTTAAACATTCTACTCGTGACGTCCGATTTCTCTGCTACCAAACTTCTATTAATATCGACAAATTTGAATCTATCCAAAATAAATCGGCCGGCCCGCTTTATTCTTGACTGATGGTTCTCTCCGATCCGTCTCCGATCTTAAACTTGAACTTAATCTCCACCCACTTGCTACTCATCGACTTATCTCCCGCTTAGCCATGCTTTATAAGATTACTTATGGTGATCTAAATTTCGATACATCCGGTGTTCTGACTAATCCTTCTTATGTTTCCAATAGACATGACAACCCAAAAAAATTAAAACCTATTTTTAACAGACCCTAACAGACGGTTTTAAATACAGTTTCTTTCCTAATACCATAGTTGAATGCAACAAGCTCCCCTCCACTATTGTTAATTCCCCCACGATCTCCGATTTCTTGTCAAATGTTACAAAAGATACGTGTAAATCCACCGCGTTCTCTTGTGTAGGCCTATGAAAGGCCAACACGCACGCACGCACGCACACACACGCGCACACAATATTGCATAAATAAATACAGTAAATACATAAATGTACTTACACTTTTCTTTCCGAAAGTTTTTAAACCATTTTATGTAGAATGATAGAGTAGTTATGATAGATATAAAATGCATAAAAAAAAGGGGGGAGGAGCCTGTGTTTTCTCTTAGCACGTGTTTTTTTGGTGCAAGACTCTTCAGCATCGAGCTGAACAGTCTGGGCATTCTAGGAATTTATCTTTTCGACCTGCGTGTATCAGACACGGAAGTGAGCTAACCAAATCACAAATGCACGGGAGTACGTATGAACTCGACTGGGTTGTCTCAACATCAGCTTCAGTAGACTAAATCGGGTGGCGGGTGTTGGTTGTATACAATACTTTCAAATAAAAAGATCGTTAGTATCTCTCATCTTCCTGTACATTCCCATTCATCCAATATTAAAGCTGTTCATTTGAGCCTTTAGTCAGTTTTTGTACTTTTTATAGCGTTCCTTGGTGTTTTAAAAAACTTATCTTTAAATTTTGGACAGAACCTGGAATTAATCTAACTCGAAATTTCCCATAGAAACACATAAAAGATCACGTTCCGGCTAACGAACGTGATTCCGGAACGACTCCCCTTTGTTAGCCAAGGTATCATTGTAAATGATAATTCTAATTGTTCTGTTGGTGGATTTAAAGCAGCAATTTTCTACAATATTTTTACCTGACAGAACAACAAATAGGCATTCATTTATAACTAGAAGTCAATTATAACGACAATTTTCCCCATGGTATTAATTGCCACAGCGGAAGTTTTACTGTAATGTATTCGAGACACATTCCATCATTTTATTGATATTCACTAAGCTCTTTTTATCCAAGTTTCTATGAATCAACGAACCCAATGAAAATATCATTTTCACACGGACGCTGAAATGTTTCTCTTGGAGTATATATGTTTGACCGGCGAAGTTTTGATACACCAATTCATAGGAGAAAGAGAGCTAAAAATAAAATCCGGTCTAGAAAAACCAGAGTCAGAAATATACGGAACAGTATTTCAAAAATGCAAAGATTCGCGTCGGGAAGTATCCAAGTAAATTGCCTGGGCATGGCATGCTCTATCTTATTTTATTCATTTTTATGTTCCCGAATTTTGCCACACGCACATACCAACATCTCATAGACACGGAGAAATATTCGATAAACGGCTCCGGGTCACGTTGTTTTTCTTTTTCTTATACACACTATATACTTTTATACATGTATATAAATATATATTTTTCCAGTATTTTTTTTCCTTATACCGATGCTTTTAAAGCTCTTTCGGAAACGAGATCGAGTAGGCTTTTTCACATTTTCTTTTTTCTATATACATATAAGAATTTTCATTTTTTTTTTCATGTAAGGATAGTTTCCGTTGTGAGGAGAATTTTTTTTTTATATATATTACTGAAAATTTTTACATGGGTTATAAGCAATGAAAAAATCCCAACTTCGATAGAATATTCAGGATTACCATGCTTGATAGTTCAGAGATTTTTTTTCGGGGAGGTTGTGCTTGGGATGGAAATTTTTGGATTTCTATCATCGCCCAACGTAATAATACTGATCGTCGAAACTTTCCTTGATAGCTAGAAACCAGTTTGCCCTACCTGAATGAATGATGTAGAAAAATTTTGGATATTTTCGTGTAAGGGATTCATACCTTTTTTGAGAAATATACCCTTTTTCTATATATATTTCGGTTGCGAAGACATTCACGGTAAAATAGAACTGATACAGTGAACACATATGCGTATTGCCTGTATCGATATATGTGTATGTATATACCTACCATATGCACGACTGACTTCAAATAATAGCTTCCACACGAAAATTCGATAACGGAACGTGAAACATTCAATCTATTGTATGAATTTTCAGATCCGCTAGTACTCGCGTATTCCCATGAGTATACCGAGTATCACATCCTTGAATACAATGCTTTTTATTTTTATTATTATTCGTCTTTTTACACAGTTTTTTTTTTCTTCACAAATTTTATTCTTCTTTCAGATTTTATCTTATGATGCGGAACAAATTTTGTTTTGTTTTTTTCAGATTTCAATTTTTGTGCAGGAGAAAAAATTATCTAGTAAATAATATGAATAATGCATCATGTTGAAATAATTTTTATTTCAAAGATCTGCTAATATATTGCAGAGATATTTCTCTTGCAATTTAGTGAAAAGTAATTTTGTTTAAAGTGGAATCGATGGCGCGAGAAAAAAGTACACATTTGATAATTTTTCAAAGTTTTAATTTATTTGTTTTGTGTATAAAGTCACTGCCTCTATTTCCCGTAAAATTCATTTTATATTCAATTACAATTACAATTACAACGCCACAACAGGCAAATTGCCCAACGAGGTGGCTGACTTAAGAACATCATGGATCCCCGAGCCATTTTTTGGAGGCCCTACCTACTACTGCTACACCACACATGCACCCCCCCCCCGCGGAACCCCCAACGAATCGGTACATGCGGGAATGTGCGTGTACGTGTAGTGAAACCTGACGTGAAGTTTTTGTTGTTTCTCTGTAATGCTTGTTATGTGTAGTGTTGCCATCTGCCACCAGTTTTTCTAACTATGAGTGAAGTGTTATGATTGAATGATTTATCGTTGTAGGACTGTTGCTCTCTGTGGCGAGACTTTTTAACGGGGAGATCGGCTCGCATTTGCGCCTTGAAGTTGGGAACCACAGAAAACCAACTTCAGCCGACCAAAAAGTGTAATTATCTAGAGGTGGGTGGGTTTGAACCCATGTACCCTGAACTCTTCCCATTTCTAACTCTGTATCTTACCAACCCACCACTACAGCACTATTAAACTGTGTTTTGTAAAACTTTTTAGACTTTTTTCTCTTTTCAAAAGTTTCGTTTTCATAATCATATATCCACTAAATATTACATAATCTTACCCACCTTTCCCCTATCTTTTGGATGAAATATCAATATATATTAAGCGGTCGAGATCGTTCACTTCGACAAGAGACTTAATCACTCCTATTTGTACGGGTCCCGATTTACTAAGTTAATGTGCACCAGACCTACGTCAGATACCAAAAAAAAAAAAAAAAAAAAAAACTAGGTTGGTTTTGAACTGCACTAGATTTCAAGGTGAAATAGAATCAATAAAATGACCTAAATGACGAAATTACGTTTGCCGAAAGAATTACATTACATCTTTGTGCACACAATGCCATAAAATACAATTTATTACTGTGAAGAATTACAGTAATCACGTGTTTATATTTCCACGGTTCACAACACTTCGAATATAACTGTTCTTATATTCTTTGAAAAATAGCCTTTCATCGTCTTTTACAACAAATTTATTCATTGCAATTTCATAAAATTTCTAATTTACATTATTAGTGATTCAAATTCAGATAAATGTATTTGATGAAAAAAATTTGCTTTTTATGATTTGTCGATGCGACATCTTTTTTGTGTGCTCAGCATAAAAAATTAATCAGTTTCCCCGCATCATTTCTTTTGTTGTTTCTTAATTATTCAATTTTAATGAGAAAATTCTATATATCTTAATTAATCACTGTTAAGCTCGAGAAGCTTCCGTGTCAGGTGCACCTGCACTCAAATGAAATCGTCAGTGTACTTGAACGAACCTGGAATGTCGTAAGTGTTTTGTGAATTACGTAGAAATGCATTCATATATCAGTGAAAATCTGTTTTCACATGATTTTGAAGTATCTCTATGGTATATTTAAATATTATTTGGAATTTTCTACATTCATCAGTTTATTCTTCTAATGAAGATGAAAGCTTTTTGTTCAGGCTCAAGAGCATATCAGTGCTCATTCATATTTTCAGATATCAGATGGAACAATAATCATATAGAGACTAACGATGTTGAGGAAAATGTCGTAAGTGCGCCCAGGAAAGAGACGACGTATGAATCCCCCCATTTTTGAAGGAAATATCTTATTCGTTATTGAATTAATGGATGTTGTGCGCACCCCCTCCATTTGTAAAATACCATTACGCAAATGCCTGACAGTTGAGATGTACAAAAATGAGGATACGCTCGTGATGGATGTCGAGTTGATGTATTGGAGGCGGAGAGGAGACGACAGTTGGGATGATCAATTGATCCAAAAGGAGCGATATTTCATGACAAAAGGTCTCGAAATTGTTGAATTTTTAACATCTAACTGGGAGGATGCCGCATTTCCTGAAGGACATTGATAAAGCATAGTAGAAAGTACTGAAACTTTTGTCATTTTAATTATACCGTAGGAAAGCCGGAAGAATAACATCATAGCCAATAGTACTCTATTTTGACAATGTACTTTTGTTATTATAGTTTTTGAGAACATTTCGAAGGCTAAATTTCTTTTTTTTTTCGTTTTTTGTGCACTTCGTTATGTCTTCATCATTTATGTCAAGTATTGGAAATTATTGGTCGGATTGATTGCTTTTGAACTGCTTTTTACATTAGTAATCTTATTATTGATAATAATTGTCATTCGTAAAATCAATGATGGATGTTTCAAGAAGAGTAATACATAATAATATCAAAGTAATTTTTAACCTTTTAACTACCACATTATAAAAAAGTAGAATAAGAAGGAAATGATAACAAATCAAATTAAATTCAGAAACATAACGCTGAGAATAATCAATAACTATCATGTAAATTGTTTGGTAGGTCATTTCAGTCCCCTAACACTGGACCACAAATTTTGACAAATTTCCGCGCGTCCGAAAATAGTAATTTCGTATATTATTTGATGTGCGAACACAAATTTGTTCATAAAGAAGCTTGATTAGCCACGGTTTCCTCAGAGTAACACACACACACACACACACATATATATATATATATATATATTAAATTTTGAGTTGCTGTGTTTTAGATATATTTGACATCCATATCTTTTAGAGGCATTTTTGTTCAAATACAAATACAACGCCACAACAGGCAGAATGCCCAACGAGGTGGTTGAGAAAAAGATGCCCATGAAAATATGGATGTCATATATTTAAAAACACAGCAACCCAATTAAAATTGTAAACTGTACCGCCTTTAATGAAATTTGATATGTACATACATTGATACAATACAAAACAAATAACCATTCAATAATTGTAATACACACGCATGATCGTGCGTAACACTCGTTGGAGTCGGAAGGTATGAAAGAGCGGTTGCAGAATAAACAAAAAAATGGGTGAATAGATGGGTTAATAGGGGATATGGTCCCCTCTTACAGATATACAGGTCTCGCATCGTGATTTCATACTTGAAATAAGGCAGTTTATCATTTCCTGTGGCAATTGATCCCACTCGTTCAGCAACGCTGTTTTCATTCACTGGATGGTTCCCGGACGGGGGTTGCGAGTTGCAATTGCCCTGCCCAGAGCGTCCCAGACAGGCTCTATAGCAGAAGTTCTCAACCGGTGCTCCACGGAGCCCCAAGACCTCCGTGTGCACCTCCCAGGGGCTCCACGGCGACTCGAGGAAAACAATATAAATCAGTAAATTTGATAGATGAATAGATAAAAGAGGCCTACAAGGTTCTGCCATAAAAATTATGTACAAGAAAGGGTTCCTCGAGTCAACAGGGCTCCGCCATAGAAATTATATACTGGATAGGGCTTCGCGAGTCAAAAAAAGGTTGAGAACCGCTGCTCTATAGGGTTAAGGTCTGGAGATCTGGCTGGCCAATCCATCCAGCGAATATCCTCACTCACTAGAACAGCGGTTCTCAACCTTTTTTGACTCGCGGAGCCCTTTTCAGTATATAGTTTCTATGGCGGAGCCCTGTTTGACTCGAGTAGCGTTTTTTGTACATAATTTTTATGGCAGAACCTCGTAGGCCTCTCTTATTTACTTATCCATCGAATTTACAGATTCATTTTATTTTCCTCGAGTCGCCACTGAGCCCCTGGGAGTTGCACACGGAGCCCTTGGGGCTCCGCGGAGCACCGGTTGAAAACCGCTGCTCTAGAAAATCGTCAAGCAGAAGAGCTCTATGTGGCCTCGCGTTATCGTCCATTAAAATCAACTCAGGGTCAACTGCACCCCTGAAAAGGCGAACATAGGGCTCCAAGACCTCATCCCTATACCTCACACCAGTCACAGTGCCTTTTTCAAAGACATGGAGAGGTGTGCGGCCATCGAACACGATGCCTGCCCAGACCAATAAACCTCCTCCGCCATACTGGTCGATTTCGCGGACATTGAAGGGTAGGTAGCGGGTCCCTGGTTCTCTCCATATGAACGTACGGCGAGAATCGGTGCTTAGGCTGAACCGGGACTCGAGACAGTGAAGAGAACGGTCGCCCATTGATCCATACTCCAATCTCTATGCTCTCTGCACCATGATAAACGGATTCTCCTGTCCGTAGAAGTGAGCGGGACGCAAACAGCAGGTCTTCTTGCAAACAACCATCTCTCTTGAAGTCTTTTGGAAACAGTCACCCTTGATACACGGGTTCCTGTGGCTGCATACAAGCCACGACAGAGCTGAGAAGCTGTAGCACTCCTGTTACGCCTCACTATAATCAACAAATGGCGATCTTCTCTGGCCGTCGTGGCTCTTGGACGACCTTGCCCAGGCTTTCTCTCGATGGATCCGGTATCCTGGAACTGTTTCCATAAGTTACACACGACGCTGGGCGTTAAATTGAACTCTCTACAAATCTGGACTTGAGATTGGCCTGCTTCTAGCTCTCCACAATTCGCCACCTCATTCCATCATCTAAACGTTGGTGGTTACTCATTTTTACTGTTACAATTTGAAATTAACTGATTGCTGCAAAATAACACCAAGAAATTCGCCGAAGTGTGTTAGCGAACGAAATGCGTCTTAACTTACACGCGCTTATAAAGCCTGTTTCTCTACTGGCCCCGCCTACACACACGTGTACGCTTACGTATTTGACGTACAAGATTTGCATTTTTGTCTAGAAGCAGTGGTTTTACATTCAGTTCAGTTCTTTTCATAAAATTCGATAAAATATGCAAATTCTCTTAATTTATTTCACTAGGTGTAGTAAGAAAGGAAGAGATGGGTACTCTTCCTAAAATTTGTTCCTAATTAACTAGTATTTATGTATATTTCTATTGAAAAATGTACCCCGACTTAAGCGGTGGTCGCCGCTCCCTGCTATGGCATGACGTCGAGGCATTATTGTACTGTATTACGAAAAAAAAGGATAATTATGTTTCTGTATGGTTTTCAACATGCTCATTTTTTCACCAGACAATAACACTTTTTTACTATTAAAATGATAATATAAAGAAAAAGAGCCAATAGAACTTTTTTTTTCATGGTGAATATTCGTGTTCAGCTGGCCAAAACCTTTCGGAATAGTATATTTTCATATTGGACGCAATTTCATTGTTGTAGAGTGAATGAAAGAAAAAACTACAGAAATTATATATAATTATTATATAACAATTATCTAATGGTACTTTAAAGTAAGTTTAAAATACCATATTAGATAATTAATTAATTAAGTAAGTTTTTAAGTTTAGTGTACCATTGGTAGATAAAGAGTTAAATTACCAATGCATACTTTACAAGATTTAAGACAACAATAACTTTTATAAAATATAGACAAAATTTGTAGGCATTCGAAATATACAAGTCTTCCTAACCGATTAATACGGATCACCGAGTGCTACCGTGTGAATTATTCAGGAATAATCAGCTATTATTTCTTAATATTTTGATGTTTATTTAATATAAAACTAATTTATATATCACACTTATTCTTAATAGAATAAAATTTAAATATAAGTTACAGACGTGAATAATCATAGTTGCTGTGTAAAAGATGGAAAATTCTTATCAACGTATTCGTATTAAATGTTGAATGTGGAATTATTGTCGATGCGGGCAGGGATGAAAATCGAATAGAATAGAATGAATCATTCCCAAGTTTTTAATTAATATTTCGCTGTTAATCACAATCATTGTTAGTGGGCATACATACCTTGGAGGCAAATACAATACGATAGCCAAATATGTTCGCTCAAACATGGACCGCACTCCCCGGATACTCTTATCTGTGATAAAATAGTAACTGATTAAAACCCCGTTTGAAGTTTAATTAAATATTTCAGCAAAAATAAAATTATATGAATTATATATTGTATGCGGAGGAGATTTCTGCCGAGAGCAAGCGATTTGAATATCATTGGATCTGTCAAAATTTACCTCTGAATAACAAATATTTCTTTGAAAAGAGCAACAAATGAAAAACTTGTTTAAAATTAAAAGGATTTAAAATTTATCTCGAACCCCTTTGATATTTCAATTGCTGAAGCAAACATCAATTACTATAGAGTGATTTTTGCTGACTCAAAATCAGTATTAATAATAGATTAATCAAAACAATGAAATGAAACTATGTTGAAAAGAATCCAACTAAATCTTCCTTAATCTCTCGTTTTCTTTCCAACCCAGACATGACATTTCCGACATTTTTAATACTATACATTTTATTGATTACAAGGGGAGAAAAACATAGTCCTTCCTTTCATGTAATCTTGGATTTGTCATCGTCATCAAGGGTGGCATTCTTTTATACTGTCATAAATATGAAGCTAATAAATACCAAGGAGGAAAAGTTGAATGTCAAATTAAATAACAATTAAAAAGCAACATGAGTGATCTCTTAATTTTCAAGTCAGTTGTACCGAATATTTTTATAGAAAAAGTCTTCGAGTTCTTTATCGAAGCATCCCTTCAATAAAACAGTTTTTAACTTCTGTGTTGTTCTGGAATGTAAATTGCGCATTTGCAATTTTCCCTCACAATTTCATTCCAGACGTATTGAGCCGGATTCAGTTTGCCTAAAGATATGGTTAGCACAGAATCGCCCTTAGGGGTGTGTGACAGGTGTTGTTGCTAAGGGGCCCCGCGTTTTGGGGGGAGCTTCTCACTTACTGTACTAACAATTTCTTTCATTAAGTCTGAATTTTCGTCAATTCTGGAATGGTTTCTCTCATTAACCTTTTAATGGCCAATGTTCCCAATTGGGAGATCGGTTTTATTAATAAGAAAAAAAAAAACATTTTTCTTTAATGAAAGCACTTAATTTTTTTTTCCTGAATGCCTGACGTTCTAAACTTGATTTGCAAAACGAAAATTTTATTCATTTCATCATTCATACCTTAAATTTAATTTTTTAAATCACCTATTTTTAAGGAAGAATAAAATTTAATTATTTTTGTTTTGATTTTAATGCTTCTATGGACATGGGCAAATCTAGAAAACATACAAGAAGTTTTTTTCATGGATTTTATGATTGATATCTCTAAACTAAAGGATCAGAAGAGGAAATAACAGAAAACAAATGTATAAAATCAATTCAAATCTTAATTCGGCCCGGTCGGTAAAAAGTTAATTGTGAATTTTCAACAATTCTCGAATTTAGAGAGATTTAGATGGCTTTTTTCTCAGCCAGAGATATCAAGGAAACAGTTATTTTCCGGATATTATGCTGAGGTGAGCTCGGAAAGAAAAGTCATCACGTCTCCGCCGGGACTCGAACCCAGGCCCTCTTGCATACCGGGCAAGCATGCTACCATCTACACCACTGGAGACACATGAATCTGCCTTCCTAATTTCACGCACTGTGTCGTGAGGCGCTGAAGTAGAGGCATTAGTAGCCTCTCTTAACTTCAGGAGGGCCATTTCCCGGCTTCTTCCCGGGGGCCATTTCCTGAAGTTAAGAGAGGCTACTAATGCCTCTACTTCAGCGCCTCACGACACAGTGCGTGAAATTAGGAAGGCAGATTCATGTGTCTCCAGTGGTGTAGATGGTAGCATGCTTGCCCGGTATGCAAGAGGGCCTGGGTTCGAGTCCCGGCGGAGACGTGATGACTTTTCTTTCCGAGCTCACCTCAGCATAATATCCGGAAAATAACTGTTTCCTTGAATTCTCGAATTGTTTCTTCCATTAATTCTAAATTTTCATCAATCTGGAATTGTTTCTTCCATTAATTCTGAATTTCCATCAATTCTGGAATTCTTTCTTTCATTAATTGTGAATTTTCATCAATTCTGGAATTCTTTCTTTCATTTATTTTGAATTTTCATCAAGTCTAGAAGTATTTCTTTTTTTATTCTGAAAAGTGGTATCAATTCTGAAACTATTTATTTTACTTATTCTGAATTTTCATCAAATCCATTTCTCTTTCATTTTTTCTGAAGTACTATCAATTCTATTTCTCTTTCATTTATTTATCATCAATATTTCTCTTTCATTTATTTATCATCAATTCTATTTCTCTTTCATTTATTTATCATCAATTCTATTTCTCTTTCATTTATTTATCATCAATTCTGAAATTACTTTCATTTATTCTGAAGTATCATCAATTCTCGAATTTCCTTCATTTATTCTGAAGTATCATCAATTCTCGAATTTCCTTCATTTATTCTGAAGTATCATCAATTCTCGAATTTCCTTCATTTATTCTGAAGTATCATCAATTCTCGAATTTCCTTCATTTATTCTGAAGTATCATCAATTCTCGAATTTCCTTCATTTATTCTGAAGTATCATCAATTCTCGAATTTCCTTCATTTATTCTGAAGTATCATCAATTCTCGAATTTCCTTCATTTATTCTGAAGTATCATCAATTCTCGAATTTCCTTCATTTATTCTGAAGTATCATCAATTCTCGAATTTCCTTCATTTATTCTGAAGTATCATCAATTCTGTAATTTCTTTCATTTATTCTGTATTTTTCGAATTTTCGATTCATGATTCTGAAATTTCTTTCATTTATTCTGAATTTTTCGAATTTTCCATTCATGATTCTGAAATTTCTTTCATTTATTCTGTAATTTTTCAAATTTTTGATTTATCGATTCTGAATTTTCATTAGTTCTGACAATTTCTTTCATTAGATAAAGAATCAGGCTTTAGAATTATTTCTTCCATCAATCCAAAATTCTTCCAAAATTTTCTCCACTTCGAAATTTTCATTACTCTTTTTTTCAATTTACATTTAATTGCACCTATATTTTTTTTACAAATGTTTTTCAGCATTCGTGTATATTTTGTAATAATGAATGGACTTTTTTGGTTTGCGGAAATTATTAAGACGCCTTCGGTCCGCTATCATTTTCGCACCAGGCACCGCATCTAGTAAGGGCCCTGGTTGGCCAATTCATTGTCCCATTAACGTCACTTTTAAGACAATTATCCGACTGTTCAGCCTTTTGTGAACGAACGTTTTGTGGGTGTTCATCCTTAATCTTCTCACTGCCATTTAGTAAATATCTCGCCTAACTTAATCCTTTGTATAACGGCAATTGCGAGGTATCTCGCCTCCTTAAAGCCTTCTAATTTTGGAAATGACGAGCCCAGAGAGAGCTTCATAAATTCAGCTTCTGCTAAGAACGTTTCCAACATGATCTACCCCGCCAGATCCACTGTCAGTGGGCGATGTCAGCTTTTGGTTACATTTTGATATTGGAAGGCGAGAAACGGAGCTTGAAATATAACTTTCCTTTGGGATAGTATAGGGATATGCGTAGAGTGTAAATAATGAAAAAAAATATCGAGAAGAATAAACCGAGGAACAGAAGTACTCTGAGTTGGGAAGGCCGCAATATCTCCTGCACAAAATCAGAAAAAAAAGTATTCTTGAAAAAAATGTGGCATTTTATAGAGGGTTTGAATATTTCCATTGTGCCAATTATCATGCGGATCAGTGAGTTAAAAAAAGTTGAACCACTGATAAGGTTAAAAATATGTTCGATTTACATTACATTTTTATTTCTCCGATTAAATAACAAAAGAACCCCGGTATAGAACACTTCTGATACATATCCCCGCATACGCGGCCACATGAAATTCCACCTTCAAACTGAAAGCCATATTAATATAGAATTTCCAAAATAAAATTTCACATATGAACAAACTCTTATGTGTTGGCACGATACATGTTCTAAAAATCGCTCAACAAACTAATTTATTCATTTGTTAATTTCATTTTGTTACATAAAATACAAGATGAGACAAAAAATCAGCGTGCCAAGGGGTCTAGATACCCATACTGGTTGATAAATTGCAAGTTTATAATGAATACTAATGAACACAGCTAGTTATTAGTGAACAATTTCAACAAACTAGAGCAGGAAAAGAGAAATTAAAAAAAAATCGCAAAAGGGGAGGATTCAAAAATTAAAATTTCCCTTTGTCCCCCCCCCTCTTTTTTTTGTAGTGTTTGATATGGGGGGGGGGGAATCAAATATCAAAACAAACTTTCACGTGATTTGTAGTATTTTTGGCAAAAGCAAAATAGTTGAAACGGAAATATATGAAATTATGCATTGTATGGTTTTCAGATGAGTACAAATAACTGAATCAATATAATGTTGCAATACATAAGATCGAATAGATTCATAATTTTACTGAGTGAGGCGCATATGACATTGCAAAAGAAACTCTCAATGTCACTGATTGAAAAACAGATATGGTTTAGATATGGCTTCATATGACTTTTGAAAGGTAATAAATCAGTAATATTAAGAATATCAGGTGGCAAAGAGTTGCAAAATTTTTGGAAGAAATAAGTAAAATGCTTCTTTAGAAAAGCTTTGTGAATAAGTGGTAGCGAGTATATATTGTTCAATCCATTTGACAAACGACAACTGTTTAAAGACAAACCAAATTGTCGTTTAACAATAATTATAGAAGATTTGCAGAAGTAAAGCTGACGTACGGGAATAAATCCAAGACTGAAAAAGTTGTCTCCACCCGAGATAGATAAACCATATAATAGTAGGGGATGAAATAATGGGTAATAAAATGACTTAAGTTAGTACACGGCACGTTAAAAACCATATTTTTATTGAAATATGTGGTCTTTTATCAAAAGAAAATTTTTATTGTTCTGTATTGACGAATTTATCGTTAAAAAATTATGTGTACCTAATTGAATTATGCTCTGGCAGTTAATAGCGGGATGTCCTCGCCGAGAACTACAGCAAGATAAGGAAGAAAAACAAAATAAGATAAGATGAGGGTAAGAAAACCACATATCCAATTTAAGGAGTACCGTTCAATTAGAATGGAAATTGAATGAAGAGATATCTATGACACGCATATGAAAAAATAAACTGTTACGAAATAACAGAAACGAGATAACAGTATTAAAAATATTCATTAACACAGATTACATTTTGCTATAAAACTGTTTTTATTAGGATACAAAGAGGGTGTTTCACGAACAGTGTCCAAAATTAATGAAAGTTCTTAGGTTGATTCTAAAAATTAAAATAAAATGTAATGAGCAAAATCACAAAAAAAGGAGAAATTGTGAGTTTTGATAGTCCCACACTATTGAAATAATTGCATGGAGAGTATTCAAAATTTCAGGACCTTATATTGAATTTTAAGTTTGAATTTTCATCATACATTTACTATATCATATTATGCGAGGGAATTTATCACAACTGAAGTTTTCGATTTTTTAAATTAATTTTAAATCACTCATATAACTTTCATTATTTTCGGACAATGAAACATCCGTTTATGTGCCCTATGTCTTATATGTCCCCATACAGGACCGAGATTCTTTCTGATTATCGAATATAATTTATCACACACGAAATTTATGATGCATACAACATTTATTTATAAGGTTGATCTGGATCCCTTGGACAAATGCAGAACGAAAGAGGGAAGGAGGGGGGGGATGATCATGCTTACTAAGACCCAAATTAAAACAAAAAGGTTGAAGGGTTGCAGAGAAGGACTACGCGTGTCCATGTTGTTACAGGGAGCTTGAAGAGAGATTTCATTTTTTGAAGATGTTTACACTGGATGAACGCAGGTGTCGGGGAGATATGATTGAAGAACACAACATTTTCAACGGGATGGATAGGATGAACCATGAATTATTAGTACACCATCAATCGACTGCTTTTATAAGGGGACACCAGTATCGATCGGTAAGGGACAATTCTAGGTCATGGTGTCGCAAGGAATTTTTCTCTAATAGGGTTGTTAATAAATGGAATAGTTTACCCTCGGACGTAGTAAATTCTAACACAATTGACACGTTTAAAAATAAAGACGATAACTATGTTGGGGTAAATCGTGAAGCTATCCATACTTAGAATAAGACAACAATAAATACGTTATATGACCATTAGTACCAAAGGATGGTTAGAGGTGTCGCGAGTTCGATACCCGGTTCGTCCTCGTCAGAAAACTTTCCTGACACAGGGGTACAACGAAAAACGGCGACATGACCGCAGCAAAAAATTGTAACCGCAGGGAGTCCCCCATCGAGGGGTTAGCGCACCAACCTCTTGATGAATGTAAAAAACAAGCCTGCCGTTCGGAATCTACAATAAATTGTAGGTCCCGGTCAAATTAGCCCTCGTGTGCAGAAAATGTGGTGCGACAAAAAATGATCAAATGATTGAAATTTTGTTTTGGGAATTCTATATTAATATGGATTTCAGTTTGAAGGTGGAATTTCATGCGGCCGCGTATGCGGGGATATGTATCAGAAGTGTTCTCTACCGGGGTTCTTTTGTCATTTAACCGAGGAAATAAAAATGTAAAATGTGTAAAAAAATCGAACATATTTTTAACATTATATCTGTGGTTCAATGTTTTTTTCCTCACTGATCCGCATGATAATTGCCGCAAGGAAATATTCAAACCTTCTATAAAATGCCACATCCTTTTCATGAAGCCTTTTTCTCTGATTTTGTTCAGGAGATAGTGTTGCCCTCGTGTGCAGAAAATGACCGTGGCGCGACAAAAAAAAGATCAAGCATTACACAGAAACAAACTTGACGTTAGATGCACAACACATACACGCACATTCCGGCATAAAAATTCCTTAGAGCTCGTGTGCGCTGACCCAACACCATCTATAACAGAAAACCTCTGAGCGAAGCTCGTGACGTCACTGAAGACGTACATTTCACCTAAAGCCATCGGATGTAGCAGGCCGACGCATGCGATATCTTTTTTTTTCTTCTTTTTTTAAGTATATCCAATGATTATAGATGAAATAGACTTCAGTGCTGTCACGATCTTCCCGCGGATTCTTTCTACTATAGATGGCATTGGCTGCACGGGGTCGCACATGGACAGCCAGACTTAACTAAGGGCAAATCTCACATTTCTGACACTGCCGCCAGATGGCGACTTATCCGATGAGTCTGTCATGCATGAGAGTGATATATATATATTAACTCGACTTAATTTATTTTTAAGACCTACAGTGGGCTGTAATTTTTTATTATTTATTTACTTCCATAATTGCTTGCGGTACCCCTTAGGCAATATTGCGGCCCAACCGGTGTGACCCGGCACCCCGGTTGGGAAACACTGGCTTAGACACTTGAATTCGAAAACAGCTCCCTCAATTTTCTCTCGTGGCTTCCTCTTCACCTGATTTTCAATCGTTGGATTATTCTAGGACCGTAATCATCAAAATACTCAGTAAAAAATATTGTTCAGCTGTTCCCGTGCCAACCAAGTATTCTGCTTCACTGTTACCTATGTTTTCTGACTTGCATCATGTTGAGGGAGTGCTTGGCTGGTGAGGGAGGAATCATTCAGTCGGTTCGCCGACTATAATTTTCCTCGACACAAACACGTCCTTAGAGTACAGTGTGTTAAAATCGCTCAAGTGACAGAGCCTGGTTGTGTTCACTTTACCCTGTTTACCCCTACCACAAAAAAGGAACAAATAATAATCCAAGTTCAAGATTCTATAAAAGTCGGTACGATTTTATTGTTATTTTATTTTTTGTTTACCACTCGTTCAGCAGTGCGGGGCATTCAATATATCGCTTTGATCTTCTCTATCGAGTTTTTTTTTCTCTCCTTCTCTCTTCCAGTTTGTAAGCCTTTTTACCCTATATTCTTAGAGAGGAAAGAAATGCAGTGCACTCTTGTGTGTTGTCTCTTCCAAACCTTTTCTTGCCTTTCTTGTGGGGATGGATATCCCACACCAGCGCCACTGCCGGATGGAAAATGCGGAGAAAACCGCTACCGGGCAGCGGCGCTTTGTCGTTTAGAGGCTATCATGGCGTTGGTTCCGTTATGAGCTTGCGTTTTGTGAGAGACGGCGTGTGATCTTGCTTTTGTGTGCTGCTGCTTCCTACCACTGGCTGCTACTGAGATTTTCTCAATATACATATATACATGTATAAGTGAATACATACACCCACACACATACAAAACTAGTAACAGTGCGACGGCGAAATGAGAAGTTATTCAATAATGAGTAACCCCGTGACAAACTGCTGCCGAAAATACTAAAATTCAAAAAGAAAAAAGAATAGATTGTTTGTTTATGAAATATATGAGTGAATATAGAACGTTCAAAGAAAAAGTATGCAAAGGATCGTTATCGGCTGTTCATTTGGATATATCACCAAATAATTAACTTTATAAAGAAATATGTATGTACTGATGCATTCAGATATCGAGAGAGTACAGATGATGCCACATAATTTCATCTGATGGGAAAAGTAAGAAACTGAAATCACTATATTTTGCATTTGTTTTATTTTCAATTATATATTAGAAGTTTTCTTTACTGCATTCTGTGGATAAAAGAATTAGCATAACTAATTAAACCTATGGGAAGGTTATCAAAACGATGGATAAAGAATATAGTGAATTATATCAGCATTTATATTACAGTGGAAGAAATGAATTAAAATTATATATATTATGTAGTGAGTGGGGTTGTTTTTTTTCAGATAGAACGATGGATGAATTTATGTAGGTGTATGGGACAACGGGAAAATAAATAATGTAGGAAAATGGAAGATAATTCTACATCATTTCCCACTTTATGAGTATAATCTTCCGTAGTATATCGTATGTTTAATTTACTTAAAATACGGATATACTTGATAAAGTATCCCTTCTTAAATTTGGTTTAAAATAAAAGTATTGGGATATAATTTGAAATTTGAATTTTTATTTATCAAATTCAACTTCTTCATTTCACAACTTCAACATTTTTTATCATAATATTTCATAAGTAATTTATCAGAAGTTTTCCTTGCTATATCCCGTGAATTAAAAAAAGTAGGAATATTTATTGAATCTAATTGAAGTTTATCAAAAATATAACCACGAGAGAGACCAACCAGCATTCATTATAGTGGAAAAACGAATTAAAACTACACATATTGTCTAGTGAGTAGGTGTGTTTTTCAGATAGAACGATGTGAATGAATTTGAGTATGTGTATGGGACAACGGGAGAAGTACTAGTGTAGGAAAATGGAAAAAAATAATAATACATAACTTTCCTCTGTATCGGAAAAAATCTATCGTATTATATCGTATGTTTAATTCATTTGAAATGCGGATGTACATTAATAAAATATCAGATTTTAAAATTTAGTTAAATTTTTAAAAGAAATAAAAATATTGAAATATAATTGTGAAGTTTAAGTTTCTATTAATATATTTTTTATCAAATTTAAATTGTCTGGAATCGTCCGTTAGGTATGATATTCGTTAGAAAATAAATCTTACAGAAGATCGAAGACAAAAGTTTAAATTCGTATCTATCTAGTATCTATTCTTTAACGGTAAACTTAAACTAATGTAACAAAATTATATGCATTGTCTTAAATTCTAATTGTAACCTAATTATTAATAATTTTGTCTCTTTACTTTTTTTAAATTTTCAAAATAAAATATTCGTACATGGTCGAAAATTAATATTAAAGTAAAGGCTGATGCTCAAGCCTCACACATGTCCACAAAAAAAATTAATGCTCTCAAGTCTAATAATGAAGAGTTCCGGAAGTAAGAATTCATAGAAAAATTAATTTTAATCAAATATACTTTTTTTTTAATGAGAAAACATTTTTTTTTTCAATATGCAAACCATCTGCGATGAATATCAAAGTCCAATGTTTTTATAATTTTTTCGGTATATTGACTTTATTGATGAAATCACTTCAATAACGAAGAAACTCCAAGAAACCCAGATAATGATTTCTACGAATATTATAATAAGAGTACTTTATGACACTTGCGGCACTTGCGGAGAAGTGGTTATGAAAACCTAGGACTTATAGACGAGGGTTATCAGACGTTTCGTTTGCTGTTGCGGCACAGTTGAATGCAATCTATAGTACATTACGTTATAAGATATTTTATAACGTAATATGCTATAAATAAAATATTTTCTTCCATTTATTGTCACGAAGCGTCAAGTTTTGCCCAGTTTGAAGCTTTATCCCTTTCTCGTGTTCACAGATTACTATCTCCTCACGGTAGATGGAAGTGCAATACGAATTAATTTTGAGAAAATCATGTCTCTTGGAAATGACTGCAATAGGTACTTTTCGCGTGATCTTTTATTTTTTCTCGTAACTCACTCTTCCCATTATAAGGAAAGACAGTTTGATCTCCTACTTATAGTGAACATATCCCTACAAAACGCGACATTTTATGTTTACTAAGTTTCAAGATTCAAGTTTTCTTGATTTAAAAGTATTAAAATGAACTAATGAAATGTAGAAAAAAAATTAAGAGTAACCTAAATGACGTGATAGCTAAGTGACATGAAGAATAAAAAATTCTGTCCAATTCAGTACGGATCATGAAATAGCTATTTTCTGAGAAAGAATGTGTTTTATATCTGAAATTTTGACTGGGTAGAAATTTGCATTTTTTGTCAGTGTTTCTGATTATTTCGTACGTGCTATTTATATGACACACAAGTGATATATAAATGTTGATACTTATACCCTATTACGAAATTAAAAGAAAACAGAAATATTATTATTTTCGTATAGAAAATCATACATTATACAATCTGCAATAGAAATCGGCTTGAGTAAACCCTAAGGAACTGAAATGCGCACGTAGCGTATCAACCGTGGCATTACAAAAGCTCATTTTCAATAATTATAGCAAATGTAAAGGAAGTTAAATGAGTTCCAATTGGATAAAATGAAATAATGTTTCTCCTATCATTGTGTGTGTGCATCATAAGAATTATAAGTACAAGATATATTAAAAAGTAGATTCCAGAAATATATTTGATTTCAGTTTTAGACTTACACAAAACAATTTTATTTTCCCATTATTGCAATATTTATTTTCCCATTATTGCAATATTAGTTGCAATATTTAATTGCACTTTTAATTGCAAATTTTCAGGTGTATAATTATCAGAAGTGTGTTCAATTTTTCACCGTTTCCGTAAAAGTACTCATCATGAGTTTACATAGAATTACAATTAATATTCATACGCAGAGATCCAAACGCTAAAACAAACCATTCCAACGATAACACTGCTCAAAATAATAATAATAATTCAAGTTCATAATGAAATTTTAATGGTTTCACAGTATATTGGAGCTGCTGATTCTGAATCTGGCATTGGTTTTGCCATATTGACTTTAGTTTTTCAGATAAATTGAAGATTAAATTTCAATGGCAATGCATAAGCAGCAGACAAATCACATTGAAACTGTGCGTTATAAATAAATATAGTAAACCATTAGCAAAGGTATTTCAATGATTTTTGAATAATTACGTGGTGCCAATTCCGAACCTGACATTGGTTTTGTCAGGTTAGCTCTAGTTTTTGAGGTAAAGTAAAAATCAAATTTCTCAATTGTAGTACATAAGTATCATACAACTCACATTGTTGAGAGTAAGCATATATTGAAAACTAGAGTCAAATCGTCAAAACCAATGCCAGATTAGGAATTAACACCTTCAGAATCACTGAAATATCTTTTGCCGATGATTTACTGTACTTGTTTATAATCCACAGTGCGTTTCAATGTGATTTGTGTGGGGCATATGGTATTACCACTAAATTTAATTTCCACTTTATCGCAAGAAATAGAACAAATCTGACAAAACCAATGCCAGATTCTTAATCAACGCCCCAAAATCACTGAAATATCTTTGAGGACAAAATCAGTGTTGAGCAGTGTAATTAGCCAATTTTTATATTAAAATGATGAGTAATTAAATCAATGACCGGGATATACATATGCATGAGAACACCATCTGCTGATTTCATGATACACAAATAAAAATACTTGCAGTTTCCATCATAAATGTATATTACGATGGAATAAAATGGTCCAACAATAGTATAGAATGCTCTTTACTGTTATCAAAAAAAAACAAGAGAAAAGACATGATTTCGTATTCAAGTTCAATTTGGTAATCATATCTCATTCTATATTTTTTATGATTAATGATTATATACGTATTTCCAGTAGCGGTGAAATAACTTCGAATGGAGAAATGCTTACGTATTCATTCACTAATATTGCATACACCAAGGTCAAAAGTAATAGAAAGTTACATATCCTGCTCATTCATTCCGTAATGCAAGATAGCAAGTGCAAAAGAAAAAAAATGAATTTATATAGTATATATATGCGTATATCTATACAAATTCACGTTTTTATATTGCCGGTCTGCCATAAAGCTGTATTATGGGCCCCTTTTATGTCTTAACCATAAAAATATAATATTTTTATCGTCTTCACTCATTCTCTTTTATTCCGGACTCCACATTCCAGAGAAAAAAGAAGAAAATCAATGGAATTGAGCCGGAAACAGAATGAGAGTTTTCCTTTTATTTATTTTTCCTAAATAAGTAGGCTGTTTGTATTTTTCACAGACCGTTCATATGTGAAGATTCAAGAAAAATGTTGATGCGTTTCTCTTTCCTTTAAAACTAAATTTAGATTTATGCACTCACGTCTGTTGGATGTAACATCCATAAGGTAAAAGTTCCAAAAATCAGGGAAACATTATATCATTGCAACGTCTTCATATCACTGGGAACTTTTATTCAACCTCTTCGCTCCAAGGTACACGTATGTATACTTCATTTTTAACGCTTTTGAATGGTTTTTAATTGATTCATTTTCAAGTTAAGACCTGAGATACACACATGTGTACCTTACTCGAATGGTTCTGGTAAATATATCGACAAAATGTAATTAATCGATTAATTAAAAAAAGCATTTTTAAAAGGCATTTTGACGTTCATTAAGACGTTCATTACACATTAAACACCAATCTCAATCGGAAACAATTTGTTTTTTAACCGTCAATTTTGCCTCAGGCGTGAAGAGGTTAAAAGTTAAAACGCATACTAAATTTCCATATATGGTTTGGAAGGTTTTTTTAATTTGACATCCTATAAAAGGTATTTTAGAAAACATATCTGTGCACACTTTAATTCATTATAATAAATAATGTGGCTTCCCAACAACGATAATTTTGGAATTGAACCTAATTTTCATTATAGAACGGCATTTTTTTAAAGGTATTAAAATATTCATAAAAATCAATTGATAAAAATCAGCTTAGTGTTTATCAGCTAAGTGTTAGCTTATCATTTCACTATCAGTTATGATATGAATTTTAAGTAATAAAATTTAAAAATGAGATTTGAGTGTGAAATTCGTATGGCTCAATATTTTCTAAATACGTTTTTATTCACTTTGAATTTCAAGTGGAAATACAAATTTATTTTTGACGGGTGTAGCCCGGAGGCAAACATCTCTGACATAATTTGTTTTTGGAAAGAAGAGGGAAATAAGAAAAAAATAAAAACAACATCCGCTAAATATGGTTGGAATCAGCTATTAATAATGGTGGTTATATTAATGTCAAAATAATACAGAAATTCATCTTTCGTGTTTGGAAGTTTGCCAACGGGTTTTCTTTATTTTTTTTATATTTTGGACCATTTGTGAGTTGGAGGATTCTCTCCTGTGTTTGGCAACACGTTAACCCTGGTGATCTTTTCCAAGTTTGCAAAGCTCCCATCAATTCCAACTTTCTTGAAAATGTCCACAAATGTTCTTTTTTTCCTTTCTTTTTTCATATATTTTTCAAAGTGAAAATATATTGTCGAACAACAACGTTCTTTTTAAATTATATATATATATTTTTTTATATAAGCAATGTTTTTGAATCGAATCCCATTGAAAAGTATATTTAAAGATACTCGATGTTTCGAAATCATCAGCAGAAAAATATGTAATGGCTGGTATCATATGATTTATTACATTGTAAATAATATACAGTGTGATAAATGTACATTTAAGTATTTTTTATAAGTGATGTAACTTATATTCGTATTATTAACTTCAAAACGTATGAAACTTCAAAAACGTCTTAATGACTAGATAGGGAGATTTTTCGAAGTCCCTTGGCAGACCAAAAATCTTTGCAAAAAAGCTTTTGTTGTGGAATCACCTTATTTATGAAAGAGTAGGTTGAACTTTGCCTAATAATACTCAGAAAAATCACCAACAAATTAATTTTGTTAAATAAAATGTTTTTTTAAAGATTCCATACAATTGATGTAGGATTAAATTCTACACGAACTTCACTTCTCTGAAATATTTCTGGGATTGTGGAACAATATATATATATATATATATATATATATATATATATATATATATACTATGCATATAATTAAGAATCACTCTCATTGACAGCTGTCTATAGTTTTCTGGGTGTTCCACAATCCCAGAAATATTTCAGAGAAGCGAAGTTCGTGTAGAATTTAATCCTACATCAATTGTATGGAATCTTTAAAAAAAATTTTATATTATATGTATATATATATATATATACACATATATATATCGATATCAATGTAATCTATAACTGATCCTATATCGTATAAGTAACGTATAGTCGTTCATAAACGTCAGTTTTTCACGGTTTAGGCTCCATCAGTGATAGTCAGGTTTGCCCAAAGGTCGTGTTGGAAATGCTAAAAAGCTGCCGCAAGTTCAGATACATACTCAATGCCACGTTTTTGAAGTTCAACCGAAAACTTTCTCTAAAGAATGGAATTGATGAATTTGGCAAAAACATCAAGTCCATACTCAAACTTTAGACGGGCTTTCCGGCGTATAAAAACCATTCATCTTAATATAAATAATGGTTTTAAGAAGCTAAATATTCACTTGAAGAATTTAAAGGCATCGTTGATCCATAACTTTATTAACAACACTATTTCGCAAACAATATATCACTCATATACATCTCGCAGTATGAAAACAACAAGACCTGAAAAAGAAAGTGAATAAATATTCACTCGGTGGCCAAAAAAACAAACATTCCTTTTTTTTATGATTGAGATAGCATTAATGTTTTTATGACATTAGTAATGTGTGCGTGTGTGTCAGTCTTTTCTGCAGCATTAAGATGTTTGCTCAAATAATCAAGGCATTATCTACAAGCATCATCGGGAAGAAGAAGAAAAAAAAAGAAAACGGAGACAAATAGAAACGAAAACTAAATTTTTGTTTCTCTTTTCTTGTTTCCTTCAGCATCAAGGGAAATTGTTTATTTAGTAGCATCGGTGAGTCCGTTATTATTAGCCATTTTTTCTCGCTTGGGATGAAACTTTATCGCATTAATACTTACTTTCATTAATGCATTCTCTCTCTCTGTGATGTAGCAAATAATCCTAACATTACTGGTCACGTAGCAGAATGTAATATTGGAAGAACTAAGATATAAGCGCGAGCAGCAAGAAATGGCAGTCAGTATTGTTAGCGAGGGAGCGATACCTAATCCTCGGTGTTCGAGGGAGAGCGCCACATGCAATATTATAATACGAAACTATTTTCGCCATCGTTGCGTTTATGCGTTTAAGAATTCATGAGATCATTCTACGTATTTCAGGGAAATGTCACGGGAGGTGTTTCGACTGTTTATTTATTTCTCTAGTACAAAATATACAAGGTGCGTTCCCCATAAGAACTGACAGTAAAATTACAAAGAATTAAGATGTATAGGCGCAACAAAAAAATATATTATTTTTTCAAAATATCTTCTCTCAGACCATATGCGATGGTCCGCTGATCGTTCAATCCACTTTTTCAAAGCAAGTAGAGAAGCCTGTTTCTGGAATTTGTTTCAGAGTGAACCCTACACAGCAAAAATAACTTCAGCATCTTCATTATATTTTCTTCCATGGAGATTCTCCTCTAATGATGAAAACAACCTGAAATCACATGATGCAAAATTTGGTCTGTAAGGTGGTTGTGGCATGGCTTTTATATTGCATTTGCATATTATGTTTCAGTTTTGAAAACTTTGTGATAGTACATATTGAGAAAACGTCGTAAACCGGTAGGAAATTGGACGCTTCATCATGATAACGCTTGCTTGCATGTCACTACTTCTGGTTAGCGATACCTTAGTAAATATAACATTAAAATCATGCTAACAGCCCCCCCCCCCTTACAGTTGGATCAATCCCCATTCGATATTCGACCGTTTCCAACATTCGAGAAGAATCTCTGTGGCATAAAATTTAATGAAGACGCTGAGGGTATTTTTGCTGTGCAGGGTTAAATGAGGCAATATCCCCCATCCTCAGAAAAAAAGCCTTCCCTACTTGCTTTGAGAAGTGAATTGAACGATGGAATTGTTGCATATCATCTGAGTGAAGATATTTTATTTAAGAAAAATATTAATTACTTTTTGCTGTACCTATATTTTTCCTGATTTTTTATAATTTTACTCTTATTTGTTATGGAACGCTCTCCTTGTACCTCAGATATATATGTCTACTCTTCTCCTATGTGGTATATTCGCCTTTATCTTCTTTCACACTTGATACATAAGAATCCTCAATATCTTCTATTATGTTTTTTAGTAATAGAATAACTATCTGATGTCTTGCTTAAAATTTAATTTCATTCATTAAAATAAGAGAAACTGGTTTGAAGAAAAAACAGAATGACACGTTAAGTGAGAGCAAATCCTCTCTGACAACTCTAGGTATAACTTGTGGCCGGACTTGGTCACTGATTGGTCACCGTGACTTCATCGTAGGTGGTTAGTTTGAAAACTTATCACATTTCTGTCTCCCTCTCACTCACGCTATTTTCGTCAAAATATCCGAGGGGATCATCAGAGATAATTTCATTGCTAAATGTTTCTAGTGTTATCGCCAAGCTTTACCTTGGTCTTCATGGCATTGGCACAAATGTTTCTAATCGAGCAGATAAAAATTATAAAATTAATTTTTTATGAATTTTTCTATGGATGAACAGCCGAAAAAGTGAGGTCGAACAAGTTGGCAATGCACTAGCCCCCAATTAAATGTTTTAACAGAAATGTCTCGAAGTTACGGGATTGGGGGAGACTGACGATAACCACATGAATCGAAAGGTACGATTTTACATACAAAATTCATATCAATACTAGTTGATTGGGACCGAAATTTAGGAAAAGTGTCTGTGTATGTCTGTGCACCCTTTAAAATTTTCATGACACCATGCTCCATCGAAAGGAATGAGCTGCTTAAGTTTGGAGGCAACAAGGAAACTTTCATCTATGAGTTGAAATTAATTAATTAAGACTTGAATTCCCATTAATGAGCATCACAATAAACAAACGTTTTAAAACTAGCCGTGTTAAAACCGGCACTAACGTTGGATTTCTGGTATGAAATTGTGACCTCTTCTCTGCGAAAATGTAAGATGGCATACAAGTGTTTGGATACCATTTTCAATCATCATGGCCAAGTTTTTATCTCCTGAGGATTTTCACAGAAAATCGCAGAGTTGAGAAATCACTCAAATCGGGGTGGTGTAAGTCGTGGTATTACTATACCTGGGCAATGCAATAAACTCACATTATTTTAAGGTCCATAACCTCAAATCTGGTTCAGGCAAGGTATTTCACATATTAGCCGCTCCCTATTTCAGATTTTTTCCCGATACTACTGTAGAGACCTGTCTTTCATCAATTGATATGGGTGCTCCCGAGTCTAAACACTTCAAGCTCTGCGTATCAGGGTAGTATGGTCCATTACATGCATACACGCCGACCTTGTAACCAAGAAGCCTCTCTGTAGTGGCAATGTTCATCGCCGGGACCCCCTTTCTCCAGAAAAAGTTTTTCGAAATTATGTTTTTTTTTAGTTATTTTAGCGCAAGCGCGTTTATATCAATTGGTTGATTAGTTATAATTTGATATTTATTCTTTGAAAACGCGGTCTTTGAGTGGCGGCATTTTGCACTGGATAGGATAATGAAATTCAAAGAAATCCTTGAACAAATGAAGTTTCTAAAAAAACCAGATTTCCGTAGTTTTTCACGATTCGCCTTAGTTTCGTATTTTTTATGGTACAAATCCGTAGAAACGACGGCAATCCCGTTGTAGTCGACAGGTATGATGACACAAGTATTCATTCAACTGTACTGAACATAGAAAGTATGCAAATTTCATAACATTCCAATTTCATAATATGCAAATTCCAAAAATATTTGTAAGATTCAAAAAGAAAAGGAAGAAAACCCCCATTTTAAACAAACATGTGTCTTATGCGGAGTACAGTAGTTTTCAGTGGTCGATGGCTCAGGTGCCGGACCTTGTTTGTCTTTAGCTGAGAGAGAAACAGAATCGGCCGTTTTATCCCTCACGAATCTCTTGGGAAAAAAGGTCTTTGTTTTATTTTTTTTTGGACAAAAATCTAAAAGATCTCTCAACGGAAATTTCTCTTCCTCGAGTTACGCCGAGAAGACAACGAGTTTCAAGGAAAAGGGTCTCTTAGAAACTCATGGTAAACACGATAAGCATACAAAAGGAGGACTCAACTGGCAGGTGATATGTTCGTTACCAAAGAAACCCTAGACACTGCTTTCCTCTTTGTACATATAAGAACTCTCTTTTCCGTTTATATGGAACATTTCCAGGACTACTTCATTTAACGTGTTATATTTTCTTGTCAAATATTGTACTTTTTCCGAAAAGCGGGAGGAAGAATAAGAAATTAACCTGGAAGACACTCATTTAATACTGTCGAGAGAAAGAATTTTTATATACCAATAACTTTTTATTAAAAAAATTTTCACCAATATTTTTTTTTTACCACCTACCTTGAACCCCCTCCATAAGGGGGCTGAATTTTGGAAAATCCCTTCTCAGTGAATCTCTACATGCCAAGTCAAAACTACTGAACAAATTAATACGCCACCCTTCCATTAAATCCTCTTAGCAGTCGAATTTCGAAAAACCCTCTCATAGTCGTGAAATGAAACTTGTACCCTTTTAGGGGTCGAAATTGGAAAAACTCTTTCATCTTCTTCTAGCAAAGGAGATAAAGATAGATATGTGATACAGTTGAAGTGTAGATTCTCTCAACTATGGGGTAAGCGATTTATAACGCGAAATATATGATGGACTATAATTGGGACTAAAATTATGGCCCATAATTTAATTTTTTTTAAATCCATATTTGAGCTACATAAGGAATAAAAAAGTGCTTAATATTAATGCTGGATCTTTCTACAGACAATATCAGTAAAAAAAATTTGAATAGCTTGAATACAAAAGTTAGGATGATTAATCTAGAAAATGGTTATTTTGGACCATAGTTGTGTGATATTACGGTATTGAAACAATATTTATTTATCAGTTGTATGTTTTGCAATTAAATTATTAGAAAATTTCCAGTAAACCAAAAAAAATCATTATGAATTTAAAACCATCAAACCAAAAGCACTGAAATTAATATAGTAAATGAAAATAATTTTCATTTCTAAATTAGGAAAGCTCAAGTTTTTCTTATATGAAATAACATGATATATATGATTAATGAAATATATTTTCATGAATTTATTTTTTAATGGGAAAAATATATGTATTATTTCATCACACGCTGCAAGGTTTTGAAAGAATCTTATAGTTCAAAAGAAATTGATGAAATAATTCAGGGAAATCTTATTTATCAAAAATTAATTGACGAAACCGTATATTATATAGACGGAATAATTTTATGAAACCATATTTATTGAAGGAACTTGATGAAACCTTATTAAATGCACCCGTATATATATGTTTATTTATTTATGGAAATAATTTATTGACATTTTTCTAAAGGAATCATATTTTTATCGAAATAAGTAACAAAATTAAAAGGCGTTTTTAAATTCGAAAAAAAAAAAAAACATTTGTAGACTATTAAAAATCAACGTTTCTATCAGTATTGGTCGTATTTTTATAGAAAAAATAAAATGTAACGAGTTTCGAAGAACATGCTCACCCGATTTTTAAGTACTGAAAGCAATTTTGGCTATTATAGCAGAGTAATCCGCAATTTCCATCGAGAGATAAAGAAGAACGACTCAGAAATTTAGAAAATCATCTTATGTTTTACTTTTTTATTTTTAAATGTGAAAAGATTTGAAACTGTAATCGGATTGGAAATGTCAACAAACAAAATATAAGAAATATATTTTGAACTATATAGTGAATATATATTTTAATTAATTATCCTAATGTTCCTTTAATTACTAAAGAAGTGCAGCATAAAGGCTGGAAAAATTATTGCCAATTAGTTTATATGAGAAATTAATTCAGGAAAACTTATTCAATTGATAGAATTTTTAATTTACTAGTCATTGATTTAATATTCAACAAATATTATTCTTCAATAGTTTTTTCTTTTGGATTATAATTCTTTGTTCTGCATAAAATTGTTTGATGTCAAATAACTGGATGAAATAAAAAAAAAAACATCTTTGTAACATCTCTCGAATGCAGAACGACATGGAATAAATAATTTTGTAATATGGAAATATTCACATTACTTTCATGAGCAACGGGTGAATTATTCATTAAGTTAAAATTTATGAAAACAGTCCTTCTCAAAACAGAATGAAATTTTGTTGCAGTTATGATATACTTTTAATTTCAATAGTTTTGAATTGCGAAGAATTGTGTTTGAATTTCATAATATCATTAATATAAAATATGGTTTCAATTAATTTCTATTGAAAATTATTAAAAAAGGCATAGAATTATTATACTTCGAATGATTCTTCAAAATTATTTATTAATTATTTAATAAATAATTATTAATTATTAATTATTTATATTATTTATTTATATTAACGGATTACTTTTTTCAGAAAGAATGAAATGAACTATTTTCATAGATGGATCACGAAAACAAACATGTAAACAGAGATGTCAAATAAACCGCTTCTCTAATTTACTGATTAGTTGCTCTTCCTATTCATACTACTACTACCAATTCATCGTATATAAACATTCACGTCGTAAATATTAATTTTAAGAAATTCTAACGTCTTTTTACGTCCTGGAACGTGTCTTCCGTGTCTGTGTGTCTGTGACCTTTACATATTTGTGATTTCAGTGCTCTGCAAGTTTCGCGTTCTTGTGATGGTGTCATCTGTTTTCCATATTTTCATGTGAAAATGGAAGGTTTCACCACTCATGTTATGTGAATGTCGTATTGAAATTCTTGTAATTCTCTGCGGGAAGACTTTTTCTAGTGCTGGACCGACTTAGTGCTCATATCCGTGCCAAGAAATTGGAAAGAAACAGAAAATCCAATTTCGATCGGCCACCACTAACGAGATTCGAGCCTGAATCCTCCCGGTGAAAATCCAGCCCGATTCCCACCGTGAAACTTGGATTATCGACTCGACCAGCTTTAGGAAATACTCTATAGACACTATAATTGGTGACTTAAATATTCAGATCGTGACTTTATAATTATCTGTCGGGTGGAGTCTGGCTCTAGCTGTCCTGCCAAGAGTTTTAGCATACGTGCTTCTAGCAAAGTTTGGGAAGGTAGAGTGGGCTATGGTACTAGATTTCCGTAGATATGCACTGCGCAGTTGGAAGACCCTGAATATGTTAGATAGACTTCGTTTCATGAATTCGAGTAACGTGTGATAAATTAGTTCACGTAGGGTTTCTACAGTGAGTGATGCTTGCAGATGTGCCGAGAATCCTGTGAACAGTGCCAAATAACCTACCTATCTGCTTCCCATCACTGAGTCAACACTGGGTTGTAGTGTCTTTCCCCCACCTTCTACGGAATGCGGATTAGATGAATCTAAAATTTTCCAGACATTCAGTTATCTCTCTCTTCTCATTCCTTCCTACACACTATTGTCGAGATTTCGATGTTTTGATGATTAGTACCTGCTGCACACCCTCCTAAACCCTTTCACGCAAAAATCCAAACTCATGTATCTCGAAAATGGCGTTACGTTTATTGCGATTCCCAACTATCTCGTCAAATGGGTAGCCCACGGAAATAGCAATAATCTGACATTTTTATGACAATAATACCTCTACAAGTCTCCACATACGAATTCGACTAATACATAAGTGACGGAATCGAATTATCAAATACGCATACACTATATAGTCAAAAGTCTGCCTCCAATTAGGAGTTTAGACATTTTCTTGAATTTCTGGAAGATATTTAACAATCACTCTGAAATTTCTGTCATATGAATCCTATATTGGTAATCATTATATGAGAAAAAAATGTTTCTGATCAACCCTGTATCCCAAAGAGCCACAAATGACTTTTAACTTTATCAAAACAGTGCACCACTTCTATGCATCATTTCTGTTCATTTTTGAGAGAATAGCAAGTGAATTAACGAAAAAATATAAATGTTTTTCATAAAAATTCCAATTTTCATTGCACACTGTTTTGCTTATAACATGAGAAATTTTCCAGTATGCCTGATAATCAAATTGTGAAAAAAATAACATCTATATTTCTTGCGCATGCGCAACTAATAACCATTTAATAACAATAATCATTACTCGCATCTCATTGAATATTGCGGGTTGTGTCCAACAAAGTCAGTTTATTATCTTTCGCCCCCACCCCCCGCCCGTGAAGTCGCTGCGATCGTAGAACGACCATTTTAGAGATGGTAGGATGGGCAGTTTGGAAGAAAAGCAAATTGGGTTTGGGTGGAGTGGGAAGGAGTGTGTTCCCACACTTCGATATCTCGCGACAAGTAAAAGGCCAAATGAATATCAAGTCAAATTACAGAACAACCTAGAGCTTTCACCTCTATCGCTCGACATTCTCACGCAGATTTTTTTCTGAAAATTTCGTAAAATTGGATTAAAATGGGTTGTTTAATTGGTCCGTATGCTATAAGTACAATGAACATGCGGTGAAAATTGAAATTTTTGTTGAAGATATTTATATTTTCATGAATATACGGGCTGTTCTCACGAAAATGTAAATAAATATTGTTAAGTTAGTAGAATATTTTTTTTACGTCTTTTTTTCTGCTTATCTCATGCAGGTTGATCAACATTTCTTTTCTTAATCAATTTTTTGTCCGTTCCGTAAATGTACTCGTGACTAAATTCTCACTGGCAATGGTGAGTTTGAACATAGGGTATATGTATATGACAGAAATTTCAGAGCGATTCGTTCAGTATTTTTCTAGATATTCGGGAAAATGTACAAAAAAACTTCTAAGCAGACACAGACTTTTGGGCATACTCTATAGTGCAGTGTTTCCCTAAGTGGGGTAATAACGCCCCATGGGGTTGATGAAATGGTCCTAGGGTGGTAGAAGCTATAGGTTTAACATAGGATTTTATGGGTTGGCTTGAATAGGGGGCGATGAGAAAAGTATTGAATGGGGGGGGGGGGTGGAACAAAAAATTAGGGAAACTATGCTATGCTTACGAGATATAAACGGCATATTCTCTTATGTTTACTTTACATCCTGTACACCCTGCGTAAAATATGAGAGAGTTATGCGTGTTTATTCTAATTCTTTAAATTTCGAAGAGTAGGTATGAGCATCTAGCATGGGTCTCTCTCGCTCTCTCGGATAAATTTGTGTGCTTGTCGAGAAACAGGTGATGAATTTCCATATTAATTGAATGAATTTGCATAATATGATATAGAGTCATGGCATTATAAAGAATTTGTACTTGGATGATTCTTACTATCACCGTGAAATATTTTCTGCAGTATTTTATGAATTTTTGTATAAATCTCTCTGGGATATAATGTTTGCTTATATTTCCCGAATAATTTAATAACTCCAAGTTTTTGTATAATTTTGCTTTTTTTAAGCCCTTAAAAAAAATTCATCACGAATTTTCGTTTTCGTACGAAAAACGTTCTATATTTTCACCCCGGAATATAGCATCGTGCAGTTGCAGCAGTCTCGAATTTCGCAACAAAATTGAACCATTAGCGTACAAAGCCCTTTAAAATCGCAAATTCTAAGCTAATTAGTCATCGGTAAGCCAGGTGATTATTCGGCATTAACTTAAAGCACGCAATGTTGAGGAAAAATTCATTCCCGTTTTTCGCATAGTTTAATAAATTATCTCTACCTTTTCGAATCATTTTTTTTCCTGTGTAAGTTGGTTGACTGAGCAAATGATGGATCCTTTTCATAATTAGGAAAATTTTCATGCGCTACTTCAAAGAGAATTGGAGATTAAAGTGATTGAGAAAATTTCTAGAGTGAGAAAAAAAATTTAAACATCCAATATATATATATATATATATATATATATATATATAGTTTTTAGAAGATTAATAAGATTTGTTAATTCGTGATGTGCCACGCGTGAGACCGTGTTTCAAGCTTCACGTAATTCCCTCGTTGTATAATGTGATTTGTTGATGGAATTCGTGTTATGAAGATTATGTCAGATTCGGGTTTACACTTTGTGCGAATCGTGATTCATTTCTGAAAAGGGATAAGTTTTATTTTGTTTTTTTTACAAATACACACACATACACATTAGACAAATACTGGACAATAACAAACGAAAAGGAATGCAAAAGGAAAAGAAAAAAAGACGTACACATAATAACGAATATACACTATGTGGGCCCCAAGGGACACCAAGTCCTTCCAAGAAGCCAAAAAATAATTTGTATTACATTGTTTCGCCGCCATTGTAAGCCTCCAAATATGCAGTATATATATATAAAAAGAGCATTTTTAAGACACGATGTATAACAGTTCAAACGATGTTGCAAGCAAAATGACGTCAGATTTAGTGAAATTTAAACACGATGTCGCGAGTATATATTCTGGGTACAACACATACAAATTTATAATTTCAAGCAGTAAGATGTAAAAAACTATTGTTAATTTTATATTTGTCTAGCTTTTCGATGAACAGTTTCAGAACATGTCATCATAATTTTACACAGTTTTTCGTTGTGAGTTATTAATAGACCTAAAATTCAGCAAAACCTCTTTTAACCAGTCTAACAGAGAGTAAGCTGGTTGAGCTAAAATCAGGTCAAACAAGAAATATTAAAAATTTAATTACTAAGAAATAACTACGTTTTCTAGCAAATCGAATTGGCCGAATACTTGATGGTGGAATATTCCCTTACAACAAGGGTGTACAACCTCCGGTCCCAAGGTCAAATGCGCTATTTGACAAATATGTGAGACATACATATTTTTATCTGGCTATGATTAATTACAATGAAGTCATGATTATCCTGATATAATTCATCAAAATGATATTAGTTCTTGATTCCATAAAATAATAAAAGTTAAAGCAAACCTCGTTGAAAATACTAGATAAAACTGAACATTTTATAAAAATGTTAAAACGACCAAACTTGCGATAATGCTCTGAGAAATAAGAAAAATATGGTCACCCATGTATGTACTGGTTTTTGGTCTGCAGATTGAAAACGTTTTGCACCCTGCGTTACACAGATATATTTCTGATTAGACTGTAATCACGTCACATTATTCGTGGGAATTCTGTGGCGTGGGAATGACATTCCAACGACACAGAATTTCCCTGAATCAGAATTTATAATGTCACTGACATGACGTAAGACTACGTCACGTCAGAGTACTAGCCGCTTTTACAGTCTGTGCGTATCTTCCGTTGTGTGTGAATTTCGGAGTTGCCGCCTATTTTTTAAACTAATGCGAAGTGTAAATCATTGGATATTTTTACCATTCTATGTATGTTGCTCGGCTCACTGGCTTTTCTAGTTCCAATTCAAAATTTATTTTACAATGGTATTCTCCTCATTTTAAAATAATGTGTGAGATATTTAAAATATATACTACTACTACTTGACCGTACATGTATGTATCTCGTACAAATTCCTTGTGCGATTTCTAACGAATCGGTATATGCCCGAATGTGTATACTGTATAAGGGTAGGGCTCTAACGTATTTATGTTGACAGAGCTTTGCCTGTTTCGTGTTCTGCTGGAGCTGCCATCTGTCTTCCATATTTCGAAGTAAAGTAAGTAAATGATTGAATTTTCATGCGGAGAACCAACATTAGCCGGCCACCACTTTGTCGCCAATGGGGTTCGAACCTAAATGTACATGCAGACATTTGTCACTTGTTTTATAAAACGGTTTGCGGTACAAACACGGAATTGCCTTCAAAATACGGATCTCTGGTAATTCCTCCTGGAGAAACCGGAGAAACCGCGAGACACCCAGGCTATATAGCAAGAACGTAAGCACTTCACCCGCCAGGTCAGGGCCATATTATCGCATGGGCAAATCGGGACTTTGCCCAGGGCCCCCCGCTTGAAGGGGGCCCCCAAATCTATAATAATAAAGTCTGAAAAGTTGTTTTTTTTAAGTAAAACTTAAATACTTAGAAAAAAAGGAATTTCGTTTTTGTAATGCATCTAAACTTTTTAAAGAATAGAAACTATAAATATAATTTTTTTTTTACATTAATAAAATATTTTTACAGTTATTGGGAGAGAAATTGAACTTCTATTATTCAACTGTAATACTACTTTTTCTAATAAAGGAAAAATGAGTTCCGATTGGTCGGTTCAGGGAATTTTCTGTTGATACCAAAAAAAGTTAAATCTCAGATGAGAAGAAGCACCGGTGCTGCGATGCTAGCCGTTGTAAAGGCATCACAATCCATAACAGAGAAAAGCAAACAATGTTTGTTTTCAGCATGTTTAGCATTTTATAGCTCAATGGTAACTTCAATATTATAAGTTTAATTATGTCCTCTCGAACTTATTTATCTGGCTCTGCAAAGAGAAAGTTGAAAAAACAGAAAGATGAGGGGGAAAAAAAAATTGCTAGTTCATTAAAAAATTATTTTGCAGCACATGCAAAAGTCAATGCGCCATGTAATGAACAATCTAAAGCTGAATCTGATGATGATGAAACAATAATTAATGAATATGATAATTCCAGAGCATGTTTGAGGAATGTTGAGATTCAAGATGATGATGATAGTAAGCCTAGTTGTGTAAGCCTAGCTGCTACTGAGAAAAATGAAAATTTTCTTTATCCAGACCCAGCAATGTGGACTGTTATTAATAATGAAATGGTGGAATATTTTATATGTAATCCCCCTCCTCAAAATACCGATTTGCTATCGGAGACTGAAAGAGTTTTTGGAGGTGTGAAGAGAAGTCTCACTATTTCTCAATTTTATCATACCAAAAGAAATGGTGAAAAACTTTTAAGGAAATGGTTGGTTTTGTCAGCTTCATCGAAAATGTTATTTTGTTGGGTGTGCAAATTGCTACATGCCAATAGCAACAGCTCATGTAAAGGTCAGCTAATTGAAGGATTTTGGGACTGGAAGCATGCTGCTACCAGATTAAAAGAGCATGAAAACTCTTCTTCACATAAGCAAGCCATGATGGATCTGTCACTCCGGGCAAATGTCTCACAAAGAGTTGATTCATCTTTGGTACAGCAATATGAAGAGGAGACGAAGTATTGGATGTCTGTGCTTAAACGAGTTGTTGCTGTTGTGAAATTTTTGGCTATACGGGGTCTACCTTTTTTTGGTGATAATGAAACTGTTGGATCTAGGCACAATGGAAATTTTTTAGGCTGTTTAGAAGTGATAGCCAAATTTGATCCATTTCTTTCAAAACATTTGGAGAGATATGGGAATCCTGGCAAAGGAAATGTAAGCTATTTGTCCTCAACATGTATCGATCAGTTTATTCATATAATGGCTAAACAAGTGGAAAAACAAATCATTGATGAAATTCTGCTTGCCAAATACTACTCAATTATTATTGATTCTACCCCAGATATTACTCATCTTGATCAGTTGTGTTTTGTGATTCAATATGTTGTCGAAGCTGAACCTGTGGAAAGATTTCTGAAATTTGTTCCAATGTACAGCCATAAATCAGAAACCCTAGCAGAAATTGTTTTAACAACTCTAAAAGATGCTGGAATCAATGTATTAAATTGTCGTGGCCAAAGCTATGACAATGCATCAAATATGGCCGGCAAATATTCTGGGTTACAAGCCCGAATAAAAAGCATAAATCCTTCCGCTGATTTTGTTCCTTGTGCAGCTCATTCTCTTAACTTGGTTGGTGTTAATGCTGTTGAGTCATGCAGTGGTGCAATGCAGTTTTTTTGTCTTGTGCAACAAATATATACTTTCTTTTCTTCATCAACACACAGGTGGCAGATACTAAATGAAGAACTGAAAAAACGTGGCAATTTTTCAACATTGAAGAACCGCAGTAGTACTAGGTGGTGTGCTGATGCTCATGCCGTTAAATCATTAAGGAAGAACTATAATGCCATTGTACTTACTCTTAACAGATTAGGTACAGAAGAAAATGAAACTGCATACACAAAATTGGAGAGGCACAATCCCTTTTGAAAACGTTGAAAAAGTTGGAAACTGTACTGAACATCGTTGTATGGGATACCCTTTTACAAAGGCTTAATCAAACCAGTGTGGAACTTCAAAAATCATCTATGAATTTAACGCGTGTCACACTTTTGTACCAATCTTTAATTGAATTTACTCAATATGTGAGAGACAATTTTGAGGAGTATGAAAAATTAGCAAGAGATATGTGTGAGCCGGATGTTGATTACGATGTAGCAAGAAAAAAATTAAAGCCAAGAAGCAAAGATCCTCATGCAGTACATAGCTGTGAAGTTGACCTGACACCTCGTGAAGCTTATAAATCAAGTATTTATTATGCTGTTTGTGATGCTTTAATTTCACACCTTTCTTTTCGTAAAGAGCCGTATAATAGCACAGCGAAAAAGTTTGCTTGCCTGAGTGAAATGAAGTTGAAATCAAAACTTATGGATAAAGCGATTTCTTTGCAAAAATCCTACCCTCAGGATTTAGATGATTCTTTTCCTGAAGAGCTACAGCAATTTTCTTCACTTGTGGAAGATGGATATAATATTGCAGATATGTTTAAAAAACTGAAATGTTTAGAGCTGGAAGAGACATTTTCCAATGTTGATAGTGCCATAAGAATTTTTTTAACATTGCCAGTAACAAATTGTTCTGGTGAAAGATCCTTTTCTTTGTTAAAGCGTCTAAAGTCTCCCATACGCTCTAGTATTCTGCAGGAAAAACTAAGCTCTTTAGCATTACTCTGCATTGAAGGAGAAGTAACAAAAAAATTGGATTTCAGTAATGTAATTCTTGATTTTGCGAAAATGAAAAGCAGAAAAAAAAGTGAATTACTTCACAGTAAAACATTTTTGTGATGCATTAGCCACGCAACTGGTGATTTTATTGATGTGGTTAGTATTTGTCTCATACTTTATTATTTCTTGATAACTAAAGGGTACACGTGAAACAAAATGGTTTAAATTTTCAGTTTTATGTTCAAAAGTTTTTGATCAGACAAAAAATTCTAAAAATATGCAATTTATATCGTTTTACACCCGAGAAATCTATTTTAGATTAGAGAGGAGGGGGGCCCCCAAAAGTATCCTTGCCCAGGGCCCCGATTTGTCATGATCGGGCCCTGCGCCAGGTAGCTTCTACTGAGAAGGATAGAGGCATAAATATCTACAGCTTATATAACATGCGTTGTATAAGCCTTAGGAACTGCATAGAAGAAAATCCGTTTACACATATGACGGATAAAAAAAAATACAGACTCCCGTCTTTTCACAGGCTAAACCCACAACTAGCGTGTTTCCCTCCAGGGAGAACTTTTGCTCTATTTTATCTCCATGATGCACGAGGCCAAACCTCTCGAGATGAAACGAAACTGGATTAAACGGCATTTCCCAGATGTTCCCACGAGAACGGGAACAAAAAAACAAATAATATATCGAGTAACTGAAACATCCAGAAAAATAGCACGATGGCCGAAGGGTGGGGGGGGGGAGAGGGAGAGAGAGAGAGAGAGAGAGTGTTATACCGATGCCAATAACTTCAAGAAATATCCAGATTCATTTTCACTTCTTGAATTCACTATCTATTTTTCGGCAGAATAAACCTGGATAGAGTAGAATTCAATAAATCGAGGATGGATGGGAAATAAGTAGAAGAAGAAGATGAAGAATGTAGGAAAGGGTTGGGTGGGTCTGGAATATGCATTTTTCTCTCACACTCTTGATATATATATTTTTTTTCTGTCCCCTTCATCCTCAGAAGACGTCTTCTGAGAAAGGAGAGAACGGATATGTCCCAAGCATGCAGAAAAGCGTCAGCTGAGAAAGAGTTCCTCCGCCATCCACTCCTTCCCTTCGACTCAGCATGGGAAACCCTTCGATATCGATTTCTTTCCGATGTGACTCTTTTGACACGGATCGAAAGGCTGAGCGAGTCATTCTTGCTCATTCTAGCGGACTCAGGGCCATGCATGGGCGAGCCTTTGCTGCTCGTCCAACCGCCCAAGATATCGCTATTCCAAGTTTCGTCATGGAGATTTTTCTCCACGTTATTATACGTATACAGTATGACGCCCATCGCCATATTTTTATATATGAGTTGCCTACTATAAGGATTGTAGCAGGTGTGCAGATCATTTTCCGTGAACCGGAAAATATATGAGGAAATTGGGAGAAAATTCGTTTGAGTCATAAACATTGGGGAAAAAATTGGATTTGAAATTTTCATAATTGTCGGAAAAAGAAGGAATTATTGTAGGTCAGACTACCTAAATAAGTGAGCATGAGTTTATAAGCATAAGAGGTATAAGGTCCCCGCTTCGTACGACGATGAAGGGAGAGAAAAACTTTAAAATGCGAACTTTTTTTTGCATTGAAGAAAATGCTCTTGTACATATATATTTTTTATATTACCCAAGTTTCGTTATTCATTTTAAGATATTTATTTATTCTTCGGTTTACAAAACATTTTTTAGGGAATTAAACAAAAAAAATTAAAATTCCTAGTCCGTATCTATTCGATAGCCATATTTCTTCGACGAAAGTACAATTTCCTCTGAATTTAGTTTCCATTTTCGTAATTTTTGAGCGTAAGAATACTTTGATGAATTATGAATGTATCAGACTTAAAAACGTGTTTTGTTTTCTTTTTCTTTTGGTTTTGCTTTGGTGACTTCTCCGAGCATGATTTATTGATATTTCACTAAATCACTAATTTTGAATAAATGTTAAGGTGGCTCTTTTGTTTTTTTATTTGAGTGCTACAGACAGAACTCCTCGTCTTCCACAGCTTATGCCACGTTAAGGAGGTTGTTGCACAATCTTGTCTTCCCGTACTCTATGAGAAAGTCACTTTAAGGAGTCAATCTAAGAACATTTAAGCATTTTCTATTCACTTTAAGTACTTGATTTTGATTTCTCTCTTACATTCTGGGGTACTTTTATTCCACTAAATAACGAGAGATTTTAGAATTTAAATTGTTAGGGTTTTTTTTTCCAATATTAACTTCAACCACATGCAAGATTTTTGAAGCTTAACTATATTCATCCGCAGACCAATTTTTTTATGACATTAAATTGTTTCGAATAATTTAATTAGAGAAATGACACGTGAACAAGTAGTGTTAAAGAAAAATGTTCTTTATCTGAAAAAAGGAAATGAGAAAAGAACACAATTTTTGAAGAAAATGCTTGTTGGCATTTACAGATATTCATAAATATTCAATATACTGCATATTTTTAATATTCAAATATATTAAACAAATTTGTTGCAAGTAGAACAAAAGTTTTAACGCATTTACAAGCAGAAAAGTTCGGATCATTTGAAAATTCAGAAAAACGTGTTTTGACAAATTTTCGTGCCAAAAGTTTTATTTATTTATTTATTTTTTTCAATTTCTTGTGCATACGACTTTAAAACAAAAAGGAAGTGTTGAGTGATTGCATACCATTAAGTAGCTGCAATTTCAACGTATTTTGTAGTTTGAATTATGTTTCTAAAGTCAATTATTGCGCTAGACAAACGATTTGGGACAGCATGTTCCCATATTTTCTCACTGTTGAACAATACATATTTATGATATGTGAAAACGTGCAACATACTGTGTTAAACTGCTCGTGATATTATCCCCCTGTATTATTCACCATTTTAAGTAGTCACTGACTGCTGTATGAGATATACGATTGCACTTGACGTGAATAAACACGAGCGATTCGTTTGTACAGCATTATGCAACTCTCGTGTTGGTTTGCTACAGATCGCACACACCCAGAAATTCCCGTTGTAGACTTTTTGAATATTCTGGAGCTAGCTGTCTGAAAAGTTTCAACTTCTTCAACTCGTGGAATTGCGTTTGGAATTCTTTCGCCTCTGCTTCTGGGAACTCTGACATTTCCTTACCGAGTCTATCTTATTCACCTAAATTTCGTTTTTCGCACGGAACAGTTTTCTTGAGTGTGATTCTCAGCGTCAACATTCTTTTTTTCCTCTTATCTCACCGGAGTTCTTTTATTTTTTTTTACCTCCTTGGAGGCGTATCGGAAAAATCTCAGAGACAAAAGTCGTCTTATATATATTTTTTCCCTCTCCTGTCGTCGTAAAAGTAACAAGATTTCTGCACCTGCGACAAGTATCGGAAGTAAAAGCTAGCATCAAATAGTAAAAATTCTTATTTTCCAAAATATATTCTCAGTACCATGCATATTTTACTATTCAGCGCAAAAGGTTTCGTATTAAAAAAAATGTAAGTATATACAATATTTTAAACTATGCATCATTTCGAAGTCAGTATACTTTTATTTAGTAACTGAGTGCTTGAAAAAAATGTGCTTCGAAGAAAGTTTACGATGCATGCAAAATTTTAAATACTCGATGTGGAATCAAATAAAATCATTTTTTAGATAATCTTTAATTTAAATATCTAGAACAGGGGTCTTCAACACAAAGCCCGGGGGCCAAATGTGGCCCGCTGAGCTTTTCGATGTGGCCCATCGACCATTTTCAGAAAATATCTACTTCACATAGGAAAACGATTAAACAAATAAAAATTCGTTAAAAAGCCTCTCTCTCTCTCTCTAGCCACTGAAATCTGTAGTGATGTATTTATAATCGTGAGGTACTTCCCAGACTCAGTAGTCATACATTAAAAGAGCCGTCGTAACGAATTCGGGGAACCCGCTGCCAAAACAGTTTTCGAAGCATATGATTTCATATAGGTTGTATATTTTGAGACCAAATTCGGAATAGTAAGGTATGGTATACATGATTACAGAATTTAGAGAATTGCTCAAAAATCAATCAGCTTAATGAAAGAAATAATTTTAGAATTGTTGAAACAAATAGTACCATAACTGATGAAAATCTACAGTTAATATAAACTAGTTCCAGAGTTACAGAAACAAATAATTGCAGAACCACTGATAGAAATAATTTCAGAATCATTGATAGAAATAATTTCAGAATCATTGATAGAAATAATTTCAGAATCATTGATAGAAATAATTTCAGAATCATTGATAGAAATAATTTCAGAATCATTGATAGAAATAATTTCAGAATCATTGATAGAAATAATTTCAGAATCATTGATAGAAATAATTTCAGAATCATTGAGAGCAATTTCAGAATTCTTAAGGAGTAATGGTTCATGAAAAAAATTAAGAATTTTTGAAAGAAATAACTTCTATTTTCATTAGCATAGTTAATGAAAATTCAAAATTTTAACGAAAATTCAGTTTTAAAGTTAACCGGCAAATTTCAGATTTAATAAAAGAATGAATAAATTAATAAAAGGAAGTAAGTTGAAAATGAATAAAAATTTAAATTTACTGAAATAAATCCAACAGACCAGACCAGAAGGCAAGCTTTCGCCGGTTCCTGGCTATGCGATCGCGCGGCCCCTTGAGACCCTGGAGGAAAATGATGTTTTTAATGTATATGTGTTTATTATGCAGAGCATGTGAGAATAAAGTGTTTGAGAAAGTCAATAATCAGGTAAAGATCAATTAGTCAAATGAAAAAGGTCATTTCGGATCTCTCTGCTCTACGCCTAAATTAAAAATGCCAATCCTTTGTGAAGCACCATCCCCAAATCAGGTCATCATACTAATTTTCAACCTTAATAATTCAATTACTAGTCATACCAAGTTAACCAGCTCAAAGTAAATGTCTGACGTTTTTTTGTTAGTTTTTCATGATAAGAATGAAGCAGTATAAATGCAAATAATATAAGTGAAGTGCTCTAGGTAAATGCGAGTATTGTCAATAAATGCGAGTAATACAATTAAGTACGAATAGCAAGAATCGAAAAGAATAATATAAATTTTCCTTAAAAAAGTATTATATTTTCTCAGCATTTAGATAACTTTTCTAAAATTATTGTAAAAGTAATTATACTTATTTAACAGGATATTTAAGTAACAGAAAACACATAAGAAAATGGTCTTATTTCCATTTACATTTTATTCTCGGAATAAACCTATGTATTCCTCTTTATACTAAAATTTTTACTAGTGCTTTACAGAAGTCTAAGAATACTCAAATTAAAGCTTTAAATTTAAGATTTATCAAGAGGAAATTAGCTGTTGTTGTTGTTGTAGCTTCTTTATTTTAGTTTCACTCAAGATGGCGAAAGCTAGTTTATATGTAGAATTTGTTTTAGATTCTGATGTGTTGTTCTGATTAGTGGAACGTTATCAAAAATCTCTCTTAAGTGGCCATATTCCAAATTGTCTATCGTTTCAAACTGTGTAGATGCTCTTTAATAAGATCCAGAATATAATTGGAGTTTTTAAATATTTTCTAATATTTTTATTTTTGATGAAATACAGTATATGGGTTTTTTAGAAATCTAAGAATTTTAATCTGGAATCTTTTTGAAGTGTTTATCCGTGTTGCCTAAATAAATTCAATGAACGGTGTTCAAAGAACCTAGATTACCGCGGTATGTCTTGGTGTCCCACGGGCTTCGCCCCTAATCTAGAATATGTAATATATTGATTCATCATATCTAATTATTACATATAAAACATACAAAAATGCAACTACATTTCTTAAGAATCAAGGTCAGTTTTCCTGTATACACCAATTAAATTATATGAAAATATTAATGCCTATTAACAAAAATTTTTGCTGGCATTAGACTAAAAGTAATCTGATGGACATAATTGTACTTCATTTTTATTAGCCCTGTGTCTGCTTGCGATTCCAATACTGGCCAATGCCGGTAGTGTGGTCATCACGCTGGACTCTTATCGCGAGGATCCAAGTTCGAATCTCGTCGGCGACGAGAATTCGTGGTCGACGACTGAATTTGGTTTTCTGAGGTATTCCAACTCCAAGGATCGAATGCGAGCTGGTCTCCCATTTAAAAAAAAAAAGAAGTCTCTCCGGAGAGAGAGACAGCCCTACAAGACAAACACACAGTACTTGAATAACATGAAAATTCAAGCGATTACCACATCCACTTTAAAATGCCGAAGACAGAGGTACCACGATTATATAACACGAAATAAGCGTAACACTAAAATTATAAATACGTTATAGGCAATCAGAAGACACATTCCGGTATGTGCCGATTCGTAAGAAATTCCGCAAAGGAATGTGTAAGAGGTGCGTATACGGTTTAGTAGCAATATTATATTAAAGGGCCAGGACAAGTATCCAAAAATTAACATGATTTACTAAAAACAATACAACCTTAGTATACAGGGTGGGTGGGTGATAAGTCCTGGACGCGTTTTAAAAATTAATAAAAAATTGACCTACTGAAAAAACTGTGATTTTTGCAGCAAAAGACTTTTCCAGTTTTATTTTCTAATTATACAAAAAAATTTCAAAATTTAACTCACAGAAGGCGCTGTATCACAAAAACACTCGACGTAACACAACAAATAGCGGCAAAAACAGTGCATTCTCATATGTGGTAGTTTTATGAAATGCAAATCGTAATAAACATCAATTATGTACTGTATCTGTCACATTTTGTGCTTTTTTGAGTTTTCCGTGGTACAGTACCATCTTTGAGATCAATTTTGAACTTATTTTTCATTTTTGATTTAAAAAAAACCACCTCGACGCCTTGATAAGTATTTCGATGCAAACCGCATTGTGTTAATTGGATGACTTTTTATAGATTTTCGAAACATGGTGACGACTTTTCTCTCGTCCTATTTAAAATTCCCCGGATTACATTACAATTGATTAAAAAAAATTCTCAAATGTGGATTTTTGTTCTCTCAGGGTTACGTTCCTTTTATATTGAAGTATAACTTCATAAGAATTAATAATTTAGCAATAATTCATTACCAGTACATTTATACAAATACAACTCGTGATTTAAAATGCAAAGCTGGTTTTGTGTCTGCGAAAATTGCCCCCCCCCCACCCACTATTGTTTTGTTGAGAAATTTCAATACTTGAAATGCTAGACTATAGAAAAAGTAGGAATTCTACTTTTATTCATAGGCTATTTTGAATTCACGAATACTATTTTAATATATTTCAATTGTAATGAGATTTCAGACTGGAAACTAGACCTCTTAAAAACAAAGGACAATACGAAACCTTTTTTAAAATCTCTGTTTTAAAAAAGTAAACTTTTTATTTTAAAGTGATATGTTCAGAGAAAATTGATTCAATACAGAAAAGTTACAAAAAATACATAAGTTATGATAATAATAACATGAAAAAAATAGAAAAACAAAACGATAACAAATGAATGGGCGGAAACACAAAAGGAAGTTATCTGCTCGGATTCCTTTTCTTTTCGTTTTTGTTTTGGTCCCGTCCACTCGTACCCGACCCTCGAAATCCCAAAATGCAACAGGAGAGACATGGATGATGAAAAATTGCTATTTGTCGAGTCCTTTTTTATTTTATGTTATTTTTCCCAGTCGTTGTATCGCATTTCCCGAGTACAAACTCTTCACTTCATTTAAAACATTGTTTGTTTGTGACAGGCGGCGGAAGACGAACGACTCCAAGGGAACAATAAAAGTGAGATTCGGAAACAAAGACAAAAACAAACGAAATAAAAAGTTAAATTAAACCAAACGAAATTTCTCGAAAAACTCTAGAATTTAATTTATTTTCTATCGTTTTCTTTTTATCTCATCGTAATTTAAAAATCATTTTTCTCGCAAAATAAGAGTGCTGATAAGTATTCGTACTCATATATATGCAAACGAATGAAATGTTGCGGAATTAGGTATTAAGAAATCTGTGAACAAAAAAAAGAAATGATAATTTCAAGAAAGTTTCCTGAATCGCAATCATGACAAATTTTAATTTCGAACTCGTGATTTTTTTTGCTCTTTCTTGAATTTTTTTGTTCCATCTTAATTAGCGTGTTGATAGAAATGAATGTATAAGCTGGGGATGCGATAACCCAAGGATCAATAAAGAAGGGGGATTTTTCTCTTTTGCCGTGTGTGATTTTGAAATTAATATTAAAGGAAAACAATGAATGCGCAGCTGCGCATGAATTTTCGAAATGAATTATTTCGAAAAACAAATAGATTTTTTTAGGTGAGTCTTTATATGGCGGGACATTGTTACAAATGCAAAAATGATGTATGTTTCTAAACTTTTAAGGGAGATACAGTATTCGCGAAAACTCGCTATATTATTTAGTTTCTGCAGGTACAATAATTTCTTGACAATACAATAATACGACATGCAAATTGTTAGTATAAAAAATCATCATATAAACCTTCGTATGCGAATTACTGTTTGTTATCTTAGTCATTAAATCATAAGGAATTGGAGAGGTTATAGTTGTTGGTCTAATTTTTTTTTTTCTTTTGAAAAAAAAAATATCTGATTCTTCTACTCGCATCTTTTACGTTATCATATTTGTAAAAAAAAAAATACTTGCCTGAATAATGCTAAAAATATACCTATTTTTATTTCAAACACTTAGAAAGAATGCGGCAGATGAAACACAGTGGTTTATAATCCTTTATATACGGGTGGTCACGTACTTCTCTAACATATAGAAGACGCGTTGGATAGCAAAAAAAAAATAAAATTACATGAGTGCAATATCCGTGGCAGACCAAGTGGTTTATTTAATCCGTATTAAGATATCAGCATCTATCCTTTTTTAACATTTTAAGATATGTACAAAAACAAAAAAAAGTGACCCAATGACCTCTGCTGTAAAATGCGGCACTGTTTTTTTTTTTTCAACAAGAATATTTTTTCCCGATTTTGCGCAGGTGATAGCGATTCGCCGTGATGCAAAGTTTTATCTCAAAATTATCGGCAATCGTTCGATTCATTGACGATACCATTTTATCAATTCCGGATACACCCATCCTTCGGGAACGGTTCTATATCTCTGAGATGGGAAACGCGTTGTGTCCAAAGGTCAAAGGTGATAGTGCTCTCCCTTTCAATCAGTCGCAGATCAAACATTTGGGATATGTTAGTGTTATATATATATATATATTTTTATCCTTCATCATATCCGCTATCATCATCTTACGCTAATCATATTAACAGCCATTCAAGTATTATGCCAGCATCGATAGGAGACGGGGAAAGGGTGTTTCCGATTTGATGATTTTGGATGCCAAAGGAGAATATAAAATATTCTTAATGACATCTTCACTAGGAATGCCGAAAACGATAAAAACCTCTCTCTAGTTTTTGGGAACCTGAAATAACGCCCCCCCCCTTTTATTGATATGTCCTCTATGGGCTCCTTCTCTAGCAGACCGCTCCTGCGTCCTGTCTCCCTTATGGTGGTCGGCTAAACTGTTTTGTGTCCACTCAGTGCGTCGCATGCTTTGTCCTTGAGTGATGTGATAGACTCTTGTACATAAGCGGATACATACTCTTCGAACGGGAGACGAATGTGGTTCAGGGTGTGGTATGGTGTTCAGGGGAATTTTTTACGTTCACCCTGCCACCTATGCTAATGAAACAATTTCGTGAATGGCTGATTCCCCTCCCGACGTAATATCTACGCTCCTGTATGATGTGGATGAGAAAACAAGCTGCGATGATTCATGGCACAAGCTAAGAAACTACTTTACAAACAACTTTCTTGTATGATAGAAAGCTGTGACCGCAACTGACTTATGCATAAGGGATATGCATATGGGATATTGAGAAAGAAGCAAACGTTTGATGAACGTTCGTGCTCCTCCCGCCCCCCACGCGTACATCACTGATCTCAATATTCGTTGAGGGAGGACAGAGCTGACGAGATTTTGCTGTCGGGAGGGGGGGGGGGGATTAAACAGAGTTTTACTGATTTTGCTGACAAGGGGGGGGGGAAATCAGAAATGGTTAAAAATATGCTGACATAATACTTGAACGGTCTCTTATAGACAGTTACAGATTGCGGCACGAGTGGCTTGGTGGTGAGATGCTCCTCTATCTACGTGAAGGTTGCTGCGAGGTGCCATGTTCAAAGCATATAGATGACGAGATATTTTCACCCGACGAACTTGAGGCGATCGTCTATAGATGACACCTTTACTTCCAACCCTCCGCAGTTAATTGCAGTATAGCGATACGTCAAGAGTGTGGTGAAGTGGTTTTACTGTATAAAAATATTATATTAAACCGAAAAAAACATTCTTTTTACAGTCAAACTATTTTTTCTAATTAGTTTGTGGTCCTGAAATTATTTCTTTTTTCGCCGTTCTCAAATTAATTCTCACATTTTCGTCCGTGCGTGAAATTGTTCAACTTCTTTCACCGTTCCGTAAATGAATAAAAGTTTAAAAACACACTGTCATAGACGACCGTATGCACGAGCCATATAACTGTTCCAAAACTGGAATTAGAGTTGATATAGGATTTTCCTAAAAATACAGAAAACTATGTGTCAACTATTGATCGCAGATCAAACATGTAGGATATAAACCGGTATTATACCTTGTTCATCCTCCATCAATCATGACAGCCAGTTATAAATGGCCAAAATTGTGGCACATTTTACGCAAGTGATATTGCTTTCCCCCAAAAGACGAGAATAATTTAAAAAACAACAAAGAAGGCGAAATATTCTGGCCTTTTCAATTATTCACACTGTTCGTAATATTCCCATGTTACCCAGAAAGGAAGCAAAAAAGAAAAAAAAACACCGTCTCTATCGTTTCGTAATCAGACTTTGAAGAAAAACTGACTCCACCCACTGGCAGATGATCCGACAGGTTCGGTGGAGGGGGGTGGGACATTTTCACGAAACATTCCTACATTACAGAGTATTTGGGCTAAGAATTGATGAAAAAAGAGGATTTTAAGAAGGCGAGGTATCTCGTCAATGCCACTGAGTGGGTTAAGGTATAATTTCGGGATGAAATTACAGTAATTATGAGTTTTCCTTCGAGAGTAAATATTTTCTGTAATTTTTGGGATAAAAGTATGTTGACAAATTTCTATGCCATATTTAGATTTCAGAACCGATACAAATATATTCAGTTGATTTTTACTTCTATGAATAAAAATTAGCTACAAAAATAAAAAGTCAGTTTATACGCAATTTAAATCAAAGCATAAGTTACAAAACTTCGGGTACATTTTAGAAACAAAAAAGGGGAAAACTCATTAATTTAGTATTAGCAAGATATAGTATGTAAATTAGCTTGCGGATTACGATGAGCATAAATATCGCGTGAAATTATAATTTTTGAAATTGTATCACAATATTTAATGTGGTTTTAATATTTCCAATTTCCTTCCATTAACATTGCTGTAATCTTCAGTTTTGTCATTCCTTCGTTATATTACCCAATATTAAATATTCATTTACAATTTTAATTACAAAAACGCGATAAAATCTTAATAAGAAGAACATGCAAATGTTACTGTTTCAAAAATGTAATTTGAATTAGTTTCAATTTTGTTTTTACAATTTAGTAATCTTGTTAATTCAAGTTGATTAATCCCTCCGCTTTGAAACCTTTACCTCCTTAGTTTCACACGGTAGCATGAATTCATATTTACAGTTAATTAAACCAATTCTGAAAATATGTTTTTTTTTTTTAGATAGAGAGACTATTAATATAATGTTAATTAACAATGTGAATAAAAGTAACGTTGTGAAATTACGGTATGGGGATTCAAAATTTAATCAAAAATTCCTGACAAAATTGTATACCTAGAATTGATTTTCTCATTCTATTATGGAAGAATGACATGAACACCCGAACATGAAAGATTTAGTTGTACTGTGAGTTAAGATTTTCGTCTAGAGAGAGAGAGATGTTATTCGAATAATTTTATTTCTTTTGAATGCATCAAGATTGTTTAGTTCGTCTATGCATATATATTTATATTCTAGGAAGTGAATCAAACATATATAAACTATATTTACATATGGAAAAATCGAAATTGATTTTTACATTTCAATATTTCTCGACGCCATTAAAGTCAAAGGCTTCAGATGACTCTGGAAGACAGAGTTGGTCCCCATCCATTTATTAGTTCATAAATAATTATTTCTCTATTCAAAGAAATTCGTTTTTCTTTTTTTTTTTAAAGGAATTTGAAATAAAATATTTTTTTTCGCCATGATGAATAATTATAATACAGTATAATTTCTTTTCAACATCATAGAACCGAGAAAAACATTTTTCGACAAATTCATAAATCCACTAGAGAAAGTTTAGTGTTTTTAAGTATTAAAAATAAATTTAGATTTAATTTTAATAATTATATCATTTTTATATTGATTTTTATTGTGACCTTACCTGTCAGCCAATCATTTCTCCCATTTATTTATCTTTTGCAGGCCCGTAAATTATTCCCAGATTAATTTTTCCTGGTGTGTGTGCAAACTATTTATTCTACAGTATTAAGTGTAGGCCTATTTATTTTTTGCTGCTCCGCAAATTATATATCTCCCATTTAATTATTTTTCTACGGTCCTCACAATTATATCCAACGTTTATTCTTTTGCCGTCCACAAATTTTTTCTCCTTTGTTACTGTATTTATTTTTTTCCGGTCCTCTCGCGTAAACTATTTCCAAACAATTTCTTCCTTATCCGCAAATTATTCTTTCTATTTTTATGTTTGTTTTTTGGCAGTTCGCAAATTATTTCTCCCATTTCTGTGTTTATTTTGTTCCGGTGCGCAAATTACTTTTTCCATTTTCTGTTCAGCCGTAAAACCATTTCCTCTATTAATTAGTTTTTTTTCCGGTCAACAACTTATTTCTCTCATTTGTTTTTTCGGTCCTCCTACTATTTCTTCTATTAATTCCTTCTTGGCCGTTCTGAAAATTAATTTCCACATTTTCACCGGTCCAGAGTTGCTTTAAATTCTAAAAACAAACATTGCTATAGACGACCATATAATTAATATATTATAACTGTTCCAAAACTGGAATTTGAGTTATAATAGATTTTTCTCTTAAATGTACCGAAAACTGTGTCAAGCATGGATCTCAGATCAAACATTTGGGATATAAGTTGGTGTTACACCTTCTTCATCCTCCATCAATGATTATAGCCAGTTATAAATTGCCTGCGTCTGCTCAGTTTCGACTTGTTACCAGTGAAGATGTAATACAGCGAAGCTAGCTGAGTAATAATTCAAAAGCCCGATGCGATTTGTCAGCTAATTTATTTCGGAGAACGAGAACTGACTGCCCTTTCTCGTAACGTCACTTTCGAATTCTCTCAACTCTCTGCAATTAATCCGAATTTCACCGGAGAAGGGTATTATATTTTGCCTTCATCCTGTTAATAATTATCCGTAACGGAGGCGTTCTTTGGTATCGAAACATTGACACAGTTTCAGTAATGTAAAATTCTTCATTCAATTACTAGGACCCTAGTGATTTGAAAACATTTATTTATATGCTCTACCACGAAATTTTTTAAATAATGTTCTATGATACAGTAATGTGAGAGTTACTGATACAATTATACTAAAGTAAACGAACCGAACATGACCAGGCTCTGTCTGACGAGTGATATAAGCTCGATTCCCTGGAGGGCGTGGTAGTGACGGAAAAACTCCAGCTGGCAGTCCGGGCGGGTAGGCGAGGCAACAGAAGAGAAAAAAAAGAGAAAATCATAATAGATAAAAAAAAGAGAAGAAAATAATATAATTATAAAAATAAAAAATAAGTAAAATGCTAGAAAGAAAATATTAATAAAAAAGTAATAATAAAATGATGAGTATAAATAAACATAAAATAAGAAAATGTTAATGGCGTACAAGCTGAGAGCTCTTGGCATCTTTGCTACTGGGAGTTTAGCCTCTAATCTTTCTTTTTTCACAGTGCGGTATACTCTTTTGCTTGCTAAGACTTGTTCCATCACTACTTAAAACCAATTTTGTCTTATAAGGAATGTTTTAAATGATCATGGGATCTCGGCCTCCTTTGCTGTTTATGTTGTGTGGATACAATTACACTGATAATTTAGAAGTGTGTCCTACAAAAAATGAAAATATTGATTTTTTTTTTCTCGAATATTTCATTTATTAAGCCGACAGTGCACACGTTGAAATAGACTCGAGAACACCCGTGAGGTCTATTTGACCCCAATTTTCACTTTATTGATATTTTTCAAACTAAACACAGGGGAATGAATTTGTTTTGTTTTTACTCGAAAAGCTCCTACTTAAACTTAACAAGAGCTTTCTTCGTTTGATTTGTGTAGTTTGCTCTCGCCAAAACAGTTCTGGCACACTATGAATAGGAAAAGAGTAGTTTTCTGTTGAAATAATTCCATCACTTAATCTACCGTTGCTGTGAGAACTCTGCCATCTCCACATTTTCTGCAGCCGAAATGGCACTCTACAGTCACCTTTCGTCTATTTAGGAACCATTAATTGCTTACAAGCCAAACGTTTTAGGCATATTTTAAAAATCGCATGAAAATGTGCATTAGTTCACTAGACACTGAATCGTTTCCCTAACGGAAAAAAAAAACAAATTTATGACCGAAATCACACGTGTTTTTTAACTGCATTGTCAACCTAACCACCTTACTCAGTTACTGAAGTTAACGAGGAAACTATCGTGCATGGGTTGATAGTGCGAGTCCACTAAATAATGAATGGAGTCTGTTGGATTCCACTCAGCCAGTTTATGGACATGCGAGCATTGCGTCATTATCGAAGTGGATCAATACAAAGTGTAAAAAAGTTTACTCTCTGGAACCACAAAGAAATATTTTCATTGAAACGTGTTGGAGAAATATCTTTGAATGAAAGAAATTAAATTTTGACGAAAATATGAACGTGCCATCAAACATTTTGTTATTAAGAAACATTCGTGGAAGTTATTTCGAAAGAAGTTGTTAAAATATGTACATTCGTCTTAAGATACAGACTCCATTGTACTTGCTAAGATTTGTTCCATCACTACTAAAAACCAGTTTTGTCTTATAAGGAGTGTTTTAAATGAGATCAAATTGCGGCTTGGAAAGAGCGTTTGATCCGAATTTCCAATTCAAACGCAAATGGATGAAGAAGCAAATTTTCTTAATTGACATAGTTTTGAATATTTAGGTATTCAAATGAAAGCAGTATGAAGAAAAAAAAATCGGATAAGCCATTCACCTCGTCCATAAAAGAAAAGTAGATTTCGAATTTATCCAGCTTTCGAAACCGTAAGAAGTAACTAATGCTTCTACGGCGACGGAAGACGAACCAATTTCTTAGCGTTTCCTTCAGCTTCAATACTCGAGCAAAATAGATGTAAATTATCGCACAATATCTGTATTTGCATTTGTTTAAAAGTAACGGCATCGTTTGGCAGGGAGACAGGAAACGAATAAAAAACAAAATTCTGTTTCTTCCCCCCCCCCTTCTTTTTCTCAGTTCCTTGATATATTGGGATTTCCGAATGCAAATGTTCTCTAAGAATCCCAGAGGACATCTTACGCGAGCATCCGGGACATTTCTAGCCGGTCGCTTATTAATTTTGTCTTCTTCGGAATACCAAAAAGATAAAATAAGGTATTAAATAAAAAGAAAAAAAAAGAGCAGTGGAATAGAAAAGTAGGAAAATATATATAGGGAAGAAATGAACAGTCGGTGAGCAGAAATTTCTGTTGGAAATTGCTTTCCCTTAGATCTTTTCTTATTCATCCTGCGCGCACATACACTGGAAGCGGGCAATCGGTGGTGGGAGTAGGGTCCAGGCTGACGTATGCAAATGGGCAAGGCTGTGATTAAAATCTGAAAAGGGAAAAGTTCCTTCTACGAAGCTCTTTTCTTCCCATTTGCTAACCTCAACTGCAGCCGCAGCCTTTTGTGAAACGAAATGTTCCGAAGACTCGTTGAAAACGGCTGTAATTTTCTCTTGTGGCTTGAAGCCGATTTATATATTTTTTTTTTGCCTGCTCTCCTCCCACTTTATTTATTTTTTACTCTTAAACATGTAACGTATGTACATTGTGTATTCCAAGTAATAGATGGTTAAGAAAAAATAAAGAGTGAGAATTCAAAGAAATTTCTTTGCTATGTGAATTCATTTTTTTAAATAATAACTCAATGTGTAGCTAAGGATACGTGTAACGAATTTTCTGAAGTTTTCAGATTATTTTTTTCTATCCCAATGCTTATGTATAATGAATAATGTAAAATACAAATAACTTGATTCCTATCACATACATGGTTTCAAGAATAATTTCAAGATTCTTAAACACTCATATTAATGAAAGAGGAATACGAGAACCTGACATGAATCGAAAACGTGAAATGAATCAAAAAATGATCGGAAACCTAAAATGATCGAAGATTTGAACTCTTCTAAAAATTAAACATTTGCGTGATTTCGTATTAACGTATAGCAGGTAAAGTACAGATCGCCTAGGTAATTTGAGAAATTAAGCAATTTTCCTCTATTTAACGGATCGTCCCTGTTAATCTTCACATTATCGTATTTCCACACTCTAACGGTAACATCGGGAAGTTTAATGCACTGGATTTCAGTTCAGAATTGATCACTTAAAACAAAAATCATTTCAGTGAAGATCTAATTCTTCTCGATGAATGCTACAGATTGTTATCAGTGTCGTAACTATATACAGGCAATGCCCCGGAATCTCAATCTTTATAGCCTCCATTTAAGCTAATTAGGTATAGAAATGTTACTCATCCACGGGCTTCAAATTTTGATTCAACCTGGAACCCGTACAGCCCCACTATACGGCCTGCTTACACCTATTCTTTTACTTAAAACGCACATTGTGCAATTTCAGACAAGCCAATCCAAAAAAGGTCTCATATTTGTAAAAGTACTGAAATATTTCCCCCAGTATTTACACAATTAAAATATAAACCTCACATTTTTATTCTACTTTTCTTATCCCTTTTCCCAAAATAAAAAAAAACCCACTTAATTCCATGTAAACGCCATATCTTCATCCTTTATTTCATGAAGTACGCTTCCTTCAGATTTTCAGCACATGCAAAATAAGGAGAATATGAACCTTTTTACAATGATTTTGTTATTGTTAAAATTAAAGGTTGTAGAGTTCAAAATTTCGTCCGGAGTTCAAAATCTGTCAATCATCAATGACGGTGAAAGGGTTAAACGTTATTTTCTAATCGAATTTCATATAAAAATCAAACATTAAAAGCCTCTGAAATATAATTCACCAGAATTTTTTTTTTTTTTAGCAGAAATATCTTTTATAAGTGTTTGCATATATTGATGACGATAAAACTCTGTCGAATGGATATTAATGAATAAATGTTGCATACATAAATGACGCATGTATAATCAAGAGAAATCAGTTTTAAGTTTCTAAGATTAAACTTCAGAGAATTTTAATTATTTCAATATTTTCTCTTCTGGAAGTGCATTGGCTAATCTTTGGGAAATACTCAAATACGCAGGAGAAAAAAAACCTATAAGATATAAATAATAAGGTTTCTTCTCTAATACTCATTAGTACGAGATGAAACTCGAGACAATTAAAAAAAAGATAGAGGAATGCACATATAAGGAGCGAGAAGTGGTTGGTGAGATCGGGTTGTATTTACTCGGAATTTTTCAGTAATGAACTTTTTAATTACACTTTCCGAGTACGTCATTGGATTGAGCAAGAGAAGCGCACATTTTTTTCCCTCATGACACATTTTTTTCTCATTCACAATCTTTCATTATTTTTATTATCATGCTTTCTAGTGTCTTTATATCCAATAAGAATGACGTTCAACTTAGGTAAACACGTTTTTTTCCCTAGTTGTTTACACTTAAAATTTTTGCCGATAGCACAGAAAAGTATTTTGAAATGAAATAAAAAAAAAGTTATGCGGTATGAGTAATTGAATCTTATGGAAAATTAATTTTTCATAACTGTTATAAAGTTAGGGAATATTTTTAAATGAAAAAGAGAATATAGTGAGGTTTTAAATTATTTTTTACATTAGTTGATGCATTCAAAAGAAAGCTTGAAATAATTTCGATCATGGACTTCATTTCGATCCAGTTTCGTACTTGTGTTTCGTAGCTATTTTCAGAAACGGATAAAAGGTTTCCTGCATTGACAATAATTCATCGAAAAACACGTTTCTGAAAAAAATTGTGAATAATTACATGCAAGTAACAAATACGAAGTATTCGTAGGTAAATCGAGGCGTAGGTATTCGAGATATTCAAGTCGCAATAGATATATGTATCGCATGACTTAAAAATATTTTTAACCCTTGTGTATAATTTAGTTACTTTCAAATTGTGTACATTAAATGTGTAAAGTTTCGGTTCGGAAAGGAGATATTGACCAATATTTTTGTGTAAATATTTCAAATTTTCAGGTTTGTCCACCTTAATGAAAACAACTATTTTTGTTAACTTCTTCGACTTTCAAGATGAAAGACATCGGATCAATATCGTATAAGTCAACTTTTCACATGAATGCGGCTTCAGTACATAGAGCTGACTGAGAAATGCTATCTACAAAAATAAAGATCTACAATCATTTTTTTTTCTGCTTTATAAGTTTTGCCACAAATTAATTTATTCAAATTCAATGAGTTTACCGATGATTCATAGAGCATAGGTTTTACGTTTTTATTCCATTGTGTACGGTTGGCAGAAAAAAATAAAAATGTTTTTTCGAGTGCAGTTTTAATGTTTTCATTGAAAATAGTATCAGATACTAAAATCAATTTTTTTTTTACTGAATTGCTTGAATATTAATTCATAGTAAAATTTAGTCATCTGTCAATATCAATCGGCTAGAAGCTCTGTGAATACGTCATTCCCTACTGAGAAATAGTAAAGGTGAAGAACATGTGAGGTTCAATGTATATAGCTTTGAAATAGCCTAATTAAAACAACCAAATTATCGAAAACACATACTTCCAGTTAATTATTAAACCAAAAGCTTTAATAGATGATAAAAGAATGATAAATACATTTTGATTCTCAGTATCTAATCTAATTTAAATCATACTTTTAAGTTAAAAAAAAACAGTACGAATCAGTTTAATGAAAATTGTAAACTATTTTCTAACAATCATATATTTGCTTGAATTCACATTCAACTCAGAAAAATATGACTGAATAAAATATACAGCGCTTCCTGAACTTTCAAAATGTAATAAGGACACTCTTAAAGTAAATTTCCACAAAAAAAAATCAAATCAAGAATTCTTGGAACGATTTAAATCAAATGCAATGTAAAATGAGATGCGAATGCATTAGAGATTTATTTTACAGAAAGAAAAATACATTTTTTGGAAAGAATAAATACTTCCGAGCTGTTGTAAACTTTCGCCAAAAATTTCTAACCATCTAAACGCTACTTAAATTTCTGATTTGAAAGAAAAAAACATATTCTCGTATAACGTGAGAATATTTTTTTCTAAATCGAAGCCAATCACCGCACGACCTGTAACGAGTGCACCCGACCATCTAATTTCATGCGAAATTTAAGAATTCCAAAAAATTCAGAATTTGAGTCAAGAGTTCAGTTCGTCTCTAGGTTTAACAACATATACCTATTTATTTGCAACGGAATGGGGTCTTTCTAAAAGTTGGGTATTTCTAAATAAGATAAAAGTAGCAATATACATTTATTTACTTGGGAAGGAAAGAAAACAACGATATATTTCGGGAGAAACAATGTATTTGAAATTAACTAGAAAAGAAAAAAATAGATTGCCGAAGGATGTAATAATGGTGAAAGAAAAACAATAACAAAAAAAAAAGTAATTCGTCTCTAGTTTTAAGTACATCAGATGGACTTTTCTATTTTATTTGAAACTATTCTTCCACTTCTTTTTTTATTATGGCTTAGGGAAAGAGACAGAAAAGTAGAAGAAATGAAAAAGAAGGCCACATAATCTTTGTTCATCCTCCAATTCTTTCATTTCTCTTCTTTTTTGTCTTAATAACAGTGAATAGCTCGCTGAAGTAGCCCGCAATGAAAAAGAAAAAGAAAATAAAGAAAATACATAAAATAAAAGGAGGAGGAGTAGTGATAGTTGTAGTAGTAATAATATAGGAACCGTCTTGGATTAGAGATATATCCTCCCAGAGAAGGAATTCTGTTCCATTCGGACATCCGTGTACAATCTACAGTAACTATAGGCGATAGGGGAATACACTTCCGGAAGCTTATCTCAAACTACAGTTACTTTGGATTCCTTCCCCTTGTGCCGGAGAAAGAACTTTCCTCTGGAATGGGGAAACATTGTGGAGTGGGAATTTACTGTCGGTGAAATTCGCTGCAGTAACAATGGATCAGATGAACAAACCCTCCCTCTTAAATATTCTTCCGGCTTTTTCTTCATCCCAATACCACTAGTATGAGATATTGAAATACGGTACGTAGAAAATTTTCAATGAGAGTCTCTAAATCTTTTTTTTTTTGTTTCAATTTAAATAATTCAATACACACATGAGCACATACGGGATGTAGACAAATATTTACACGTTAAAAATACGGCATAATGATACACATAAATACTGTGACCTCAAGGGGGAAAGGAATTTTGTTCTTGAATATGGTTTGCAATAGTGTTCTGAAACCGCTGATCGGTGGACCAGTGCCGATCCGCAAGAAAGTTTGCCTAATTTTTATAGCCGATATGTGATTTCATATTCAAAAAATTAAATATTACTTCACCAACCCCAGGCATATCTATAGCAATTTACTGCCATTAATAAGCTGGGTTAGAAATGAAGGCGCCATCTATCAGTGGTCGTCTCAAGGTCGTTAGGGGGAAAGTATCTTGTTATCTATATTCTTCCTCTGGTTCGAGCCCGCGATCTGACGGCAACCTTCGTAGTGGCACACGATCAACTTTCCACCAATTTAAATAAATCACTAAATAGTTGAGTACATACATGGGGCATAGACAAATAGTTACAAATTAAGAATACAACATATAATACACATAAACTCTGTGACCTTCAAGGGGGGAACGAATTTTGTTCTTAAATATGGTTTCGAGCAGTGTTTGTCGGTGGACTGGTGCCGGTCTGTAAGAAAGTTTTCCTAATCTACGTAGCTGCTACGTATGATTTATCTCATGAAAATGAAATACTGTCTCTTTCTATATTTTTATTTGTTTTTTGTCGTCAGCCGGTATGCAAATTAGTTTTTTCTTATTTATTTTTCACAGGTCCGCACGAATTATCCATCCAATTTATTTATCTTCTTCTCTCCGCAAAAGTTGTTCTTCCAATTTATATTTTGTGGTGGCCAGATTCCCCCCTCCTTTTTATCTATATTTTCGTCGATCCGTAAATTAGTTCTCCAGTTTATTTATGTTTTATTTGTCCTCAAATTATTTCTCTCATTCTTACAAATTTCTGCAAATTATTTCTCCTATTTATTTATTATTTTTTGCTAGTTCACCAATTAGTTCTCCAACTTTTTTTATGTTTTGTTAGTCCGCAAATTATTTCTCTCATTTTTAAAAATTTTTGCAAATTATTTTCCTCATTTTTACAAATTTCTGCAAATTATTTCTCCTATTTGTTTATTTTTTTTTTTGCCAGTTCACCACAATTACCTCTTTCATTTCCGCCAGTCAACGAAATTGTTTAGATATTTCAGCGGTCCGTTGAATAACAGTGGTTTAGAAAATATTTTTATAAGAATTTAATATGTTGTTCTGCATTTCTTGTTTATACTTGTATATTTTTTAGCGGGGGTTGGTGCTCGATCTTGGCTTCCCATGCTTTTCTTTTGGAAAAATCTTTATCCTGTAAGGAACATTCAAAATTTTCCTATTCGCTTCAAGCAATTTTTTTTTCACTTTTGTCAATTTTTTTCCCAAATACTATGGGTATTTCTATGCAATTTAACACTCCCATTTAGGATTGTAATTGCTATTTATTTTTTTTCGACTTTTATCTTCAACAACATACAACTTTTTTCCAAATATCCCCAAAATTTACCTTTATTTTGTGCCATATAAACTTCTTTAAATAACTTTACTAAACTCTCTTCGTGTTAAAGTATGTAACACCATATGTAGAGACACAGAGTTTCAAGACATTGGAATGAGTGGTGTTCGGAAAAATGTTCCATACCCTAGCAAAAAACTTATTTTTCAGAAAAGAGCTTTTTTTGGAAACCATCAGCATATATAATGCCTGCCGGCAGGTTATATTAAATATTTTAAAAATATCACTATATCAACGAAAACTTGAACACAGACATACGCAGACAATTTCACAGTATTTGAAAATTGAAAAACTGTATTTTTTTTTTTTTTGGAAAATTTGCTTTTTGAAAAATACTTAGAGTATACATTAGAAGCTTAAATTGCTTATTATGAAGACCGATAGAATATTATTCAATGTAGTTCGTGATAAAATATTGCTTTCATATCTCTGTTTCCAACGCACTCATCAAAATTGTTTCCTAATCATACTTTGATCGAAGTAAAAAAGTTATATAATTTCTGCTTTTATTATTATTAAGTTGGTCTCCAATGTAAAGCAAAAACAAAATAGTATATGAGAGGCAGTGTAAGAGAAAATCGATTTTTACATAATATTTCATCAAGTTTTAGTTCTTGGTATACTGATTGTCTATTTGTGTTTCTATTTCGATTTTTCGTTTTTTCTCATTTAAAAATTTTGATAACTCTTTACAAAAAAAAGTTTTGTATTAGAGACATAGTATAGCATTGTATTTTGAAACTTTTGCACTTGAGATGTATTATTCTCATGTGCTATCGAATTTCTGCATATTCTCGTGATTTATTCTTCCCCAGGCACTGATTAATGATTGCTATCTATTCCATTTTCACATATGTAATTTCGAAAACACAAAAATAAAAATTTATGAACTAGGTTTTGCAATGGATTTTTAGACATTTTATTTTTCATTATCAACCGATTGTGCTTTAGATTTTAATGAACGTAATTTTTGTTCAATTTTATCTTACAACTATAGCGATTCTTCTGAAGAAAATTATTTACTTGTTTTTGAAAATTAGGTCCTAATAAATAGTATATACAACAGAAAAAAATATCCTTAATGGAACAAATACGCTGCTCTGTACTATTCTGCTCGCTTTTTTGTACAGTTTTTTATACATTATGGGAATGGGAAACAATAACAGAGGTCTTCATCATTTTAAATGGAAAAGTTTCTTTCGAGATAAGAGTTTCTAATGTTGCGAGTAATTTGAGACTGTGTAACGTGAGATCCACTTCATTGTTTTTCTAGTTTGTATCCAAATGTTTAAATTTATAAAATTAAACTATGGCTTAGAGACTTCAAAATATTTTTTTTTTTCAAGCAATAATCTTATATAATTTGGATCATACTCAAATTGCAAACGTTAGCTGGTGACAACACTTAAAAACGAAGCTTTATATATATTAAGTTGAAAAATACTTTACATTTTTCTTACTGTCCTCAGTAGCGACAAAAATAAACCTTAAAATCTAGCCGATGACAGAAATTAATACAATTAAATTAGTGTTAGTTTTCTTTATTTTTCCGTAATTTTAGTCACCAATTCCTTAAAATTTTCATTTGGTATACCATTGTGGTAAACAATTTTAAACGATGTTATTGGCCGCCCTCTGCTCCCTAGGTTCGATAATCCAAGCATACAGGATTATAAATTGCAGTCGCCCTGAAAGTGTTTGTTGATTATCGAGAAACAGAGGGCTTCGAATGACCCTTTCTTCAACATCAAGGAATAATCCATTTTCCAAGCTTCAACCATAATGTTTATGCAAACATTTGCCAATCAGCTTACAGCATTAATGAAAAGCGAATGTATAAATTAGTTTTGGCTCATGATTTTCTTAGTGTCTCAACAGCTGCTGCAACAATCTCGGATGGAAGCCATAAAGATTCAACTTATCATAAATTTGTCATTAGGCCATAAACGACCAGCCAATCTTCCATTTGTTTGGGGGATGAAGGGGGGGTGGCGCTTTTAAAATTTGGGTAAATCGGGTGGTAGCGATATATATATATATATATAGTATCGAAAATGAGTATGATTGTTTGTGTTATTACCGATGGTATTGTTGGTCGTGTCGTCAGGTTCACCAACACTCCTATCTCATTAAAAAGTGTTATCCCGTACCCGTTTCATCGATATCATTATGATGCACGAGTGAAATTACAAAGCTCGTGTAGGATGTTTGAATATTTACGATCGCAAATCTCCTCCGGATGTGAGAGATTCGGAGGCTGGATTCGAATTGCAAAATATACATTTACATTCGCATAATATTAATTCATCTGCAATTCTACACACAAGTGGCTGTTCGAAATTCACTCTGGGACGATCGAAGGAATCATCATTTAATAGAGGAAAGATTTCATGAAAATTTAAGGGATAATAATTAGAATTTTCAACATTGGAGATATTCGGTAATATTTATCACTCGCCAATGTTCCCATATATACTTGGACTGGGTCGTTTTTGAATGTAAATGTTGAAGCATATATAATTCCAAACAGTGACTGAACCATGATCGCTGATTGACCCAAGGTTGATGGTATTCGATGTTCATCTATGTATCACGAGCAACAATTCAGCGATATTTGATCAACATTTTGAATGCCCAGAAGTCTGAAAAAATACAGGTTAGGCAAAAAGTCCATGGAAAATCTTCAAAAAATTTAACGAATTGGCGTAAAAGCGTGTTGTTTACACCAATATACTTATCATAAACATAATTTTCATTTTTGATGCATTTGAAAATTTTTTCAAACTATGACTCATTAAAATTTGACAAAAAAAACATAAAATGCGATACAATCAGTGCAAAATTAATTTTCATCTCGATTTGCGTCACCAAAAAAACTACATTCCTATATGCGTCTCGTGGCTTTTCTCTTCAGTTACTCAAGGTAGGTAAAGCGTGAGGCGTAATTTTTGTCTTACATATCTCCCTATAAGAAACTAGAACAAATAAAGGAGAACGATTAAATATCTGGGGATCTCTCGAAGTAACCATAACATGAGCCGATAAATTGATCAGATAATTCTTGGCGCTATTTACGTCGCTTTTCATGTGTTATGTCGGGTTGGTCCATGGTACAGCACCATCTATGAGCAAAATTTCGAACAATTTTTTTTGATTTGTTAAAAAACAACAACGGTAACAAAACTCCAAGATATGCATTTCAGAGCAAACTGCTTTCTTTGTTAATTCGTTTATTTTGGTATTAAATTTTAAAATGGATGTGTCATGGACTTCCATCGGTTCTGTACTTCTAAAAAGAATAAGAACCCCACGTAAACCAATGTCTGTAATAACAAAAACCAACAAGCACCAATCGAACACAAGACTTATCCTCATTCAAACGTAAAGAGGGCTTTATAAAAAAGAGGAAAAAAACACACACCCACACGCAATAATGGTTGTCTATTAAGCAACCGTCTGAATCATTATCTTTACCTAAGTAGAGAAACCAAGACGACTAAAAAGAAGAGAACCCTTGGTACTTCGCACCAAGTAGCAACGGCAACGAACAAGAAAAAAATATGTACAAGGTTGATTCGGAACTCATGGGCAGCAGTGATATAACGCACCTACACAAGCAATTTTCGACATTCAATGCAGGGTTGTAATGCAAGCGTCAACCGATGGACGGCGCTGCCATAGAATGAGTATAGAACTGGTTTTGCCAATTATCGCAATTTTTATCGTGGATTGCAGAACGAATGCCTGGCGTCATGGATTTGGGAAAAGGCGGATATGCATTTGAGGTGTGATACTGCTCCGCGAGCCCCGAAACTGCCGGGACTGTTTTCCGGTAAGATGCGTGAAAGAACCTTCCGGTAAGAACCTTAGTGCAATCACACCGGTGCAATGCAAAACATTTTCTTCGTCAGCAGCATCAGGATATAGGGCGTACCAGGAATGCGAGAACACCATAAACCATAAGTTTCAGATGGCATTCTGCGTTGACCGAAGATCGTCTCAAATGTAGCACGCTAGCAGTTTTCCTTTACAAGCTAACGTTAAGATCACGCATTTTACAACGGAAATTGTTTAGATCTGTTCTGTTTTTTCTTGAAGGTTTGCCATTAATTCAAAATTTTCCTGTTTGTGTACGACTGTTCCGTGGCCCTCACGCACCAGTTAAGTCAAATTCAGGGCATAAGTACAATTTTGATATCTGAAGCAGGGGCACAAGAGCTTGTTTGAATAAGGAAACGGTCATCGATCATGTTTAAATTGTATCTGTTTACCTCCGAAACACATGTTGATGAACTTGTGCTGAATTCGGGTATTCAGATCAACCTATAAACGTAAGTGAGGTAACAGAACATTGATGGATGATTAACAAAACCCCCTATGCCTGTCATGTTCACTTTCGGTCAAAGAATCTTCGAAATACGTACACTGCTATTAGTGTGGAAACACCATCCACATAAACGCACGCACTTACCATTCCACAATTTACTTCAGTTTATTTGATATTGAATAGACGAGATAGATTTTTTTAATATACGTATTTGCGTATTTTAGAAGTATAAAACCAGGTGAAACGGGCGTGGGACCACTCTATTCAGAAATATACTTGATCCTGATAGGCATCCAGAGGTTGCCTGGGGAAAAGATAACCATAAAGTTATAAAAATAAATGATGAATTAAAAAAAAAAGTTGTTTTTTTTTAAATAAAAGTGTATCCTGTTTGAATTGCAAATATATTCACTGATACCGGATACGCGGTTGCATGGGACTACGTCTTCATCTCATCATCATACGGCAAATTACCCAAAAAAAAGGTTGGAACGAAAATTAAATAAGAAAAGATTAAGAAATGTAAGAGAAAAATATAAGAAAATGCTCATAAAACACACAAACGGCTGTCGCAGTCCAAATACAGCAACCCAATGTTAGAACAAATTCAGGAAAACAAACTAAAATTTCTCTAAAAGGGTGGCACCAAAACTGCATTAAGAGTTCCTTAACTCTTTCAAGCCTTGCAAGCCGTTTGAAACCTTTCAAGCGGTTTTGGGTGGCACTACAACTACTATTAATTGTGATGCGCCACGCAAACATTTCTCTGAGTAATTTCTAATGAATAATTATATGCAGAAAACGAGCGTTCTGAGTATGTTGTTACCCTTACGTACTCGTGTTGTCAGAGTTATGCATGTTCCTTGTTCAACCAGTGCTGCCATCTGTCTTTGATATTTTTAACATAGAGGTCAATACACTGCTGAGCAGTGTATTGTTAGTTACTCCATTAAAAATTTATGTAAGTATGGACATTTTCTCGATTATTCACACCAAGTTTATCTTCATAACTGTCGAAACATCTCACTTGTTATGTGCAATATTTATATATTGCAGTTTAAAGTTTATTTTTGCAAAAAAAAAAAGATATTTCATGGTTCTTGTTTGCGCTCAAAAATTTGTAAACATAGATTCTGTAGCTGGGTCGGACAGAAAGATGGAGCGATAGAGAGCGAAAGAGACACCACACACACGGCTCTATATTTTGGATCGTCAAAATCTCATTAAATCCAATTTAGAGCGCGAAGCGTGGGTATGTGCCTGAACGAATCTCAATACCTTAACGCTGGAACACTTTCACAGAGCCCCTGTTTCTGCGATGCTAATAACTCCTAGCCGTTGTGATCGTTCGCGATGGATATTTCCCGCAGGGTCACCCGAATTCTTGAAAAGACTAGAAGCTATTTTGAGTTAGAAAAACATCATTTTCACGGTAATAACCTCGCTCGGTCATTATGCAAAGTGCACGTCATTTGCAAAGAGCCTTGTTCTCGATTTGCTGCGAAAAGTCTTAAGCGTGAAACTGAAATTATTATGTAAGACAACTACAAAAAGTTATTCGTATCAGATATTTCCATGTGACATAAGAATTACATTCACAAAATTCAAATTTAAAAAAAAAGATATAATTTCAGAGTAAATTTTTTTAAATTTCGAAAAAATTGTCATAAGTAATGAACAATTTTTTTGAAAATTATTTTCGGCTTTATTCAAAAATATATTGCAAAATAATTTTTTCCTTTGAATTTTGTGCAGAAAGACTCATTGTCATTGTAAAAACTAGTGTTCGTGATTTCGTATGTTTCGTGGTAGTTTCCAAATAATTTGCTCATTTTTTTTGGCCGACATCGATTTTTTTACATTGCCGTAGCTGATTCAGATCGAATTTTTCTCAATGATTCCCGTCAAAATGCTGGTGCAAACCCTTCTTAGAGAATATTTTGTTCTGATAAGCAAATGCCTGTACAGGAGTACACAACCTCCGGTCCGCGGGCTAATTTCGGCCCGTCAAGGTATTCCATCCGGCCTGCGGGAGTTGTATGAATACACACAACATGATAACTACCCAGCCTGACCATGTTTTTTTCATAAAAATACGGGACACAGAACAATTGTCAAGGCAAGTAAAGTTCCAATTACCGCCAAAAAAAGGTTGTCAAAGGCAAGTAAAGTTATCAATTTCAGCAAAAAAGAAAGAAAAACATTCGAAGGCGAGTGAAGTTGCCAAGTATCGCTAAGATTGCTGAAAAATTGCAAATCGCAGACAACTATGAGTACTGAAAGTTCAAATGCAATTCACCAAAGGGAAGAAAAAGTATATGTTCGACAAATATGTGACATGGATGTATATATTTAACTGCAATTGATTATGATAGGGTCATAATTATCATAACATAATTTATGTCATGAAAATTATCTTAATTCTTGAATTCAAAAATTTAACTAAGCTTCGTTGAAAATAGAGTTAAAACGAGACATTTTTGAAAAAAAAAAAAACTTTTTGTTTTTAAAAAAAAAAGGACAGCAGATTTACGGGAATATCTTCCCTATCATCGCACTTTATATCGCATAAAATTTTTTGGACAGGCAGTGACTGAAATACCGCATATTTGGCCCGCAGCCCATGAAAGGTTGTGCACCCTTGCGCTTCTACAATGGTCTTGGAATCATGTATTTCTTTAAATACTTAATGACAATACAAGTATTTTTCTTTCTAGTGAATATCTGACAAATCCTGAAGTGTTGCTGTTCGTTCTACGAATTTAATATGGATAATTGTCATTGATGGAAAGTATTGAAATTATCGTAATCATGTACCGTCTTTTTAATTTCCGTTTAAAAAAAAGCTGCAGTATGCAAAATATTAGAAATAGAAGAGTATGATGATGTTAAGGAAAGGAACAAAAGAAAAATTTGTGTCGATTTAAAATCGTGTCAAATTGTTTCTTCCCAAAGATGTCATTCATGTTTTGTTGTGAATTTACCGAGTTTGTTGTTTGCTTAACCCATTACATTCGTCATTATGAAAAGTAGAATAAGAAAAAAATTATAATAAATTGAAATAAAACTAGATATTCAATGATAGAAATAAACAGTTATGAGGTAAATTATTTGGTAGGTCATTTTAGTTCTAATTAAAGACGAAAAAAAACAATAACAATGTTCTATTAAACTATTCGTTAGTTCAAAACAAATTATCTAACCTGGTACTTCAAAGTACCGTCAGGATATAAAAGGTTAAGAAATTTCTTTAGTTTTCTTTGAAAAATTAGTCAAGTATTTTTTTTTTTGAATGCACGGGTTGGATCTGTAAGACCCATCTCATTTATCGGCAAAGGGCAGGAACAATATTCTCGAAGTTCCCGCTTAATTAATATTACAACCTCGTTTATCTACTGTGCCAACTTTTGGCTCTGTGGCTATTTTATTTTTGAGTCTGCTGAACGATTTATCTCTATCTGGGTTTGTGAGACCCAACCTATCCGCGCACACAGTCAAACAATATTTTTTCTCCAATGTTAATTGATATAAATATTTTAAAATGATTAAAAATGCGGTACGAATGTTTGTATTTTATTTTTCTGCTTTAGTATGATATTATTAGTAATCGAGATAAGTGCCGCAGTTCGCGGCACATTTATAGATGGCTTAAGTGGTTCTCGCTAACTTTCCAGATCTGACTCGAAGTGTATTCACAGATCATTTAAATTCTCCGTGACGCATTTCCAGATAACCTTAGTGAACCGAGGCCCATTTTAAAATATTTCAAGTGACCCATGACACGTTTTCAAATCAATAAAGTAGACCACACTCACCGAAAGGTTGAACACTTTTGATTTAGGGGATGCATTTCAAAATAATTCAAAAATATTATGTTAGGTGATAATTATCTGGTTAATAGATGAAAAAAAATATGTATAGACACGTATTGTTTTTCTATGAGAATAAACAAATTGAACCTTTTATTTACAATATAATTCATTTATTTTCAATGTGTTATGGAAAATCTTCGCTAAAGTGTTATAACATCTTGCCTACAAAACATATTTATTAGCTAAAGACCAGTAAGATATAGATTGAAATCAAAGTCAGCCGAGAATGAGATAATTTCAAATACATATAATAATTCAAACATTATACAATAAATAAAAATTTCTCAGGATTTGTTTATTAATTAGAAATTTAAATCTCGATAAAATTCCATTACATACTTTACAGCAAATTTTAATCATTATTTTCATTTTTATCATGAATAAAATGCTATTATTCATTCGAATAACGGATATAATCTTCCTCATTTCCATACCTTAATACCAACCTGAAAATGATTCGACTTTCATTTAAAAAGAAGATAAATTATTAAGCCTTAAATGTCAATAATGAATCCAAGCATAACAGACCGTATTTGACTATCATACGCATCAAAGATCAAAAACCGAAAGCGGTCAATTAAACGCATTCAGCAAAAAAATAAAACAGCGGATAACAAACCAAATAATGAATGGATTGAACGGCGAAATAAAAATAAATCTATTCATATCCTCGACCAAATTGCGACCGCTACAACAAAATCAAAGTGTTAATTGAGTGATTATGAGTTACAAAAAAAAAAATATTTTTTCGCTTACCAACCCAAATACATGGGCACACAGAAATTTAATTATCATACCGAAAAAGAAGTAGAAAGTCACCACATTTTACTCTTGATTATTTCATCACCATAAGAGGATTTCTGAATGAACTGCTTTGAGAGGTTTTTTTTTCCATTAAACCATGCTTTCAATTAACGATAATTTAGTTTCATAAGCAAAGCGCTGAAATTATTTCGTAGTGAAAAATTAGTTTTATTATGGATTTTTCAGGGTTTTTTTTTTTTTGCTTTTGCGAAAGAACTGATTTCAACCTTTTATATTTCTTTCTTATTATAATAACTGATAACATTAATTCATTTGTTATAAAGTAAGTATAAAGTAATAATTTTCTAGCATAGCTAAGTCACAAAGTAAATAAATACTGATATTCAACACTGCGAAACGCGCGTGTGAAAAATTTAATGAATAACGAGATACAAAAACATATGATGTATCAGAGGCGTATTAGAAGAAGGAATTAAAATCTCGCCCCCCCTCATAAGCCAAGCAAAAATTTAATTTTTTCTAATGTTTTCTTAAAAATTAAATCATCGAAGGAAATATATTTTTCATGTTCTTTTAATGAATTTCTATTAATTTAAATGTTTTTTGAAAAATATATCAAGTCGAAATTTCTCTGGAAGAAATTCCATTGTATCCCCCTTCCTCAAGTATTTTGTGCCACGCCCTAAGCACATCTGTGTTTTATATATCCAAATGATTCAAAATATCATAATGACATAATTTGAAATCTGTTATAGTGACAATTTCGCAAAACGATAATTAAACAAAATGTATAAAAAGTAAATTAGGATACATCTGCTAATCAGAAAAAAAGAAAAAATTATCAGTGAATTTGTGTTTTTTTTTTATACAACTGAAAAAGAGATTCATTTCAAGAAATTCCTGACTTGAATGAAATTTTAATTGACGAGCAAGAAAATTAGAAAACTGCAGTCTGTATGCCACCCGTGAGCAATATGATCAAATAACAGTTTAATTTGTGAAAAAAATGCCAAATTTTCTATATTTATATACTCTCCGTCAAATAACACGATACAGAAATTCAAGAGAAAAATGGGGTGTTTGTTTATAGTCACTCAATAGATGTCTAACATCAACGTAGAATAATTATTATTTGGTTACAGTTCGAAATTGTCGAGTGATTTACTCATTCTGCAGACGTAATCGATATTGTATGAATTCAGAAGAGAAAGAAATAACCAACTCATCGAGTGCTTCATTAATAACAATAGGTCGTAATCTTACGATGGTTAAATTTCGGGAATTGCGGACAACACCACATTTTGGTTGTTTTATTGTCCACAATGTCGGGTGGAAATTTCCGTAGTATGTTGGCATTTATAGCCCAGCACACGCAGTCATTCTATTCATTCTCATTCAAGATCTCTCGTGTGAGATGCCATCTCACGGTTTATCAATAATTTCTCACCGGCGGGAGCGACGCATGAACTCGAACAGTACATTCACGTATAACGTATATGTGTACACACACATATACATATACACTTTATTCGCTTTCATCAATTCTAATGAACACGTGAGGAATTTCACAGAAATTGCATATACTCGAGCCAACTTGAAGGACTTGGAAAGCGCAAGAGGGATTTTCAGCTTGACATGAGTAAGAGCTTCATGAAATTCCCCTGCGAATCGTTTAAGTAATGCTAAAGTCACTGTTTCGAGAGAAAAGCACAAGATACGCTATTAGTTTTTATTATGAATATGGATTAAAAATTAATAAGAAAATTCATTCCTAACAAGAAGATAAACACAAAATATAAGGAAGAGAACAAACATGTTTCTATGAAAAATAATATTTAGTCCACGCATTAATTCAAATGTTAATACACAAACCCACAAACAACCAACAAAGTCATGATTCGCAAAGATGTAAAAATATGGAACACATTTGTTAAATAACTGGTAGCTATTTAGTTAATGAATATTAATGGGATGAAATTTAAATAATTTTTTCAAAATATGCTAAAGAAATTTCTTAAGCGAATAACAAAGTCAGTAAAGATAAAATACTTTATAAATGCCAAATCTTTGGGAGGGGAAACAAGTTTATATTATTTCAAATCGCGTTACTTTTTGTTTTCTCTATCATCATACTCTATGATTTTTTGATGCTTTACATACGAGATCAATCACAAGATGTTCAACATTTTCAGGGGTACAATTTTTAACAACATGAAAATAAATAATTACTATAGAAAGGCTCAATTCACATATATTTATCCTCGTAGAAAAAAATTACGGTTTCTATATTTTTTCTCCTACGGACAACATACTCATTAACTAGATTCTAGAATAATATTTTCACACATTATTTTGTAATCCATCCCCCTAAATTCTCCTCATGACATACAACAGGTTCACAAGTCTTCACCTGTTTCAATGAAAAATTATATAGTTGACTCTCGCTTATCCGGCCGTGTCCTAGTCCGGGCCGTTCAGTAATCCAGTGTTTTTAGGCGAGTTTCCTTCGAGTATAGAAGGAGGAAAACACGTCTCTCTGCTCAGAAGTGTATATATTATTTAAATAGGCATTCTCAATTAACTTCCAGTAATCCGGCATACCCTGGTCTGATATGTGTCGGATTATTGAGAGTCCCTCTAATGTGTTTAATCTACACAAGGAATTCAATTGTTAATGCAAACAAGCAACAAAGTCCTAATTCATGAAGATGTAAAATAGTGAAAAACATTTACCGAATAACTGGTAGGTATTCAAGTAAATAAATACTAATGCGATGAAATTTGAATAATTTCTCGAAGTATACCAAACAAATTTCCTAAGCCCAGAATTTCTAAAATCGCAGTGAAAACAAAACAAAATATAAATTACATTCGGGAAAAAACAAATTTGCATAATTTTAAATCGACGCGTCTTTTTTTTTTCCTCCATCATCATAATCTATGATTTTTCACGATTTACATACGGGATAAATGATAAGGTGTTTCACATTTAGAGAGAATATGTCTTCAATAGAAGGGAAATAAATGAGTTTTATTATGAATATAAAAGGTTTAATTTTTATTCATATTCTTGTAGAAATAAATACGTATTTCAATATTTTTTTCTCTTACGAACAACATACTTATCTAGATTATAGATTCAAGATTTCAGAATGATATTTTTACATTATTTTGTAATGCATCCCTTAAATGTTCCTCACGACATTCTACGAGTTCGCAAGTTCTTCGCCTGTTCTAATGTGGAAAATAATAAAGTATTTAATCCACACAAGGAATTCAAATGTTAATGCAAGCAACCAACAAAGTTCTAATGAACAACGTAAAATAATGAAACGCATTACCTAAATATGACTCGTAGGCATTCAAATAAATAAATATTAATGTGATAAAATTTAAATAATCTCCCAAAATATACTAAAGAAATTTCTTGAGCAAACAACAATCCCAGTAAAAACAAAACAGTACAAATGGCATCTTCGGGAAGAAACAAGTTTACATGATTTTAAATCGAAGTTATTTTTTTATTTCTCCATCATATTATCTTATTTTTAATATATATATATATATATATATATATATATATATTTTTTATTCTGCAGTTATTTTGAACGGAAATGAAAAAGACGGTGCATGAGTACGATAATTACAGTACTTTTCATCCAGGAGAATGATCGATACGAAATCCGTAGAACGAACAGCTAGGGAGGGGGCGAAGCAAAATTTTTTCCCAGCGAAAAGAATATCAAGACATACATTTTACGATAATGGCAAAAATCTCATTAAAAAATTCCGATAAATCTACTCCTCATCATCTTCATCTTCTTCCCACCGATCTCTAGGGGGGGGGATACCCTTCCTCCCATAGTCTCATTACTGTTATTGATGGACAGATTGCTTTTTGTGATAATGAACCCAAGTTTCAATACAAATTCTTTTCTCTTATTATTATTTTTTTTGATTAAAATGGACTTTTTTTTTTATTCTTCCATCTTATTCTCCTATGTTGAAGAGAGAATTCGTTTTTTTTTCTTCTCTTTTTATATTGTTACTATCGTTATTCATTTACCATCATACTTCGTATTCAATTCGTAAAATTACGTCTAATATACTACGGTGTGGATAAGAAGGAAAACGAGAAAAAAAAACGAAATATTGATCAGAGAGAAAGGAGATGATTCAGCATTTTCTCTTTTGAAGTTTTACTTGCTCTCCTTACCTTCTATTTTATTTGTACTATTTCTAAGGGAAGGCAATATATTTCCAATGCTGTATTCTGAACCTGTGTTGATAGGGAATGCGATGTTTTCTCTTTATTTAAATTTAGTGTTTGGACTGGAATTTCAGCTATCGAGAAGCTAACTATATTTTATAGTTGGAATTTCAGCTATCGAGATTTTTGAAATATGTTTTAGCACTTTTGAACTTGAAATTCGTGTATCTATTGTTCGTCATAGTTTCAAATTTTTTTCGACTTGCAGATTATACAAGGTGATTCTAAATTCATGGGGAAATTTTTAAGAGATGATATAAGACACCTAAATGAAGCATTTTTGATCATAGAATATGCGGTCGAATCGCAATAGCAAAGGCGGTAGAGGGTGTTTTAGAGAGTGCTCAACACCACATCACCCAAAACAAATATAATATTTTTTCGACGGATTTGCTGCGATATCGACCATTTGAGATTGTAAATGTACCTTCGGATGGGATTGGAGGTTTGTTTTTTAAGTGTGCAAGGGCTATCAAACAATGATCAGGCGGTACAAGCACTAGTGGTAGAATTCGCGTTATCAATGTTGCACCATTAGAAGACCTACCACATTGCAATCCCCTGCACCCTCGAATGATTGATTGCACTTATATTGTCGTTATATTCCAGAAAATCCATCAGAAAAATATATTTGCTTTCGGTGAAGGACCGTTGTACACTCTCTGAAAACCAACTGCCGCGTTTGCTATTGTGATTCGGTCGCACATTCTATTATGAAAAATTATTATTTTTATGTGCCTTCAACAATGTGCGTAAAGTGTAGCATACACGCTGTCTTAATATTAATTGTTTGCAAAGTGGCTATCTCCACAGCCGTTGACTTTAGGAACATACTTTGAGTTATAAAAAGTTTTCAAATGAGGTCCTGTTGCTCTAAATGTTTTAAATTTCCCAAGGGGTCGCATACATAAAAAATGAAGAATTTACTTTATATCTAGACCGTGCTCACTTTTTCCGTCTTCGTGTAAAACTTCAAATTAGTAGAGTGTGAATGCGGCTTGGAAAAGTCGTTTATAAAAAAAAATGCATACGTCTAGATGCTATTAACGGATATATTTGAATTCGATTATTTAGATTATTTTCAGAATTTGTCACTAATGATTAAGGGTGTAGTTCACAAATTACAAAACGTAAATTATATATATAAAGTCAAAGTTTTAAAAATTCAGTGTTGTTAAAATTATTGTCAAAAAATGTAATTGTTATTTATTGCAACTAGAAAAAGAGAGATTGAGCTCACTCTCTCTCTCTCTCTCTCTCTCTACATAAGTTCTGAAAATTTCATGAATTATCACATTTCGCTTGGGGTGGTTGAGTAATCACCCCGATCACGCCCCCCCCCCCCGAAATAGATCCGCTCGCATGTATACGACCCCTAAAAATACTTTTTTGAAATTCTAAGTAACTACACGTCATCACGTCATTTGAAAACTTTTGTAATTTAAAGAAATTTTAATGTATGTTTCCTAAGACACACACACGCTCTTCCCCACACACACGCACACACCGGTAGCAGTGATATCTGCTATCTGCTATGCAAACAATTTGGGACAGCCAGCCAGCCTGTATACGTATTATATGGGTGTAACCTATTTCTTCAGCTTAACATACGATTGAAATTGTTTTTAGAAATCGTATTGTGTATCCATTGTGAACTATCTACTCAATATAAACGAATTTTGAGCCACTTGTACTTCGCGCAGGTTACCGCTCATATCATTGAACAAAAAATTAGTTTCAATTATAATTTACGAACACAAAAAATCAAAAACTTATGCGATAATATAAAGAAATACATGGAAAAACCAGAATATTTCTTAAATATTATAACCCCTTTTTTAGTATAAACCTGAATTGTTTATCTTTTATCCCACATCACAAAGACTTTTCTCTTTCAAAAATCCGTATTCTAATGCACATACCGCCATGTATTTTCCGCCTTCGGGAAAAAAATGGCTTAAGTCGCTTTGATTTAAAGAAAGCAAATCTTCTTCAAGAAATCGAAAAAAAAAAATCTAGTTATAAATTCTAGAAAAAAAGTTTTTTTCCTGGCTTTTTTCTGGATTGGATTCATTTTATTCTGTTTGAAATTTCTTTTCTCTCCGGGGTAAGATTTTTGTATCAAGTAAAATAGACAGGGTGTCTGGAATTTAACACTTTGAATTTCCTCTGACTAGAACCGAGAGGTAAAAATATTATTCCCTGAAACCAAGTGCTATAAAACTTGAATCCTGAGTAAGGGAAAAAAATGTTACTAATGTTGCTCAAACTGGAATAGATTCAGGAAAACTCAAATTTCCAATGACACTGCAGCGTTCAAGAACGTATACAGGCATTGGCCTCATATACAAAAGTTGAATTTAAATATATAAATAATCGGATATGTGTGTACAGATAATATATTTTTAAAGCCGCAACAACGGCCAAAAATTTTGGTGTATGTTACTGCAAAACCTGTTATATACAAAAAAGCATACATATTCGCATTTGTCATTTGCTGCTGGCCGAGAGAATGGCAGTGATCAAAAGAAATAATGCAAACAATTTATGTACCACTTTATTGAATTGATGCAAAATTGAATAAGTGTGATCAAATGAAAAATATGAAAAATACCTCTCGCAAAAACCGAATGTAGTGTTTAGTATCACGCAAAGTGAGCATCGGTGCTTTACGTTATTCTGGTGTTCTGAGTTTAGAGGAAAGTTTTGTTATTGAAAAGGAACAGTGCAAACTAACCGTTCATTTCTGCTTTATACCTCAAGCTTGGTCACTTTTCTATGAACAAGGAACTCAATCAAAGGGGTCCTCGGCCATGGGAAAGAAATAATCACGGACTGCTGCTAGTTGAGTTCTTGAACACAAAGTCACGGTAAAACAACTGCATCGGGCCATAGAGAGTATGGTTATTGAAAAGATCATGCCCATACATAATTTGAAAATACGAGAAAAGTACCTGCATTTCCGCGACATTTCTGAGGGAAATATTGGAACATTCACCTTACAATCTAAACCTGTCACATTGCGAATTTCACTAGTTTGCAACCATCGGGTTGTTGCAAACATCGTAGTTGTTGCTAACATCTCAAAAAACGGAAGTTAGGATCAGACCCTGAAATGAAAGGCACTGTGTGTGTATGTGTGTGTGTGGTGTGTGAGAAGGGAATTGCCATCATCACACTTCACTCACTTCTTCACTTCTGAAATATGGATGGCAGCACTGGAAAATCAGACAACACTAGATACGCACTCAGACTGTTAGGTACACACACACTCACACTGTTAGGTACACACACACTCACACTTCCGGCACAATTCACTAGGTCACTAGGTATAAAATGCCCAAACCGATAGATCTCTTTTGTGTTCGGTTTGAAAAGGAAGAAATAAAGAGGAAATGATTCTCGTTCAACCTTAGCCTCAAAATATGCGGAAATAACTTACGATAAAAAATAAATTGACAACATAAACCGAAGTCCTGATAAATAAACGAATTTTGCCCCATGTTTTCATATTGTTCAGTTCCCATACTTGGAGAAAGGGATAACAATACCTGAATGATAAAATTATATGTGATTCTAATAAGAAGCGTCTACTGTATACGAAATCATAAAATAAATAAAACATCGCATATCAGATAAAATGCATTCGAAATCCCTAGCTGTAAGTAAATCCTAGTATGTTGCCAGGTTAAGAATTCCATTTACAGCTTCTTTGCAGCGTTTACATAAAAAAAATCTAATTCTTTCTTTCGTTCTTTTCTTCTGTTTGATGGAAAAAAAAATGGTTAACGCTATTTTATAGTTATCAAAACTAAAACTTGTTTTTAGTTATTAGGACTTTGGTTAATGATAAGTCCTGATAACTAAAAACGAATTTTTCCCTTTCAGACTCTGGTGCCCCTAATGTGTGGATTGCTTTTTCTTATTGCAGTTGTGCTCTGGTGTGGTTTTCTGTTTTGTGTAAGTTTTGAGTTAGAAATATGGGGTGAATATGAACTTTGGGGGCTTTTATCAGAAGACAGCACTTGAAGTTGAACTTTCTGGGGATTTTTAAGATACCGTCCCAGGAGAAAGTGTGATTTATTGCATAAAATTTAGCAATAAAATTCCGCAAAAATTGTATGTGAAGTTGAATATATCAACTCCATCTACCCTCCATCAACTTGGTTGAAAAAAAAATGAACGTAATGAATTATTTTTCTACACAAAAAAAAAAAAACTGGAGACAAAATTGACAAATAAAGATTTGGCGACATGTTTTTAATAAATGCATATTTTGAAAATCAGCAATGCAAAAAATATTTTGAAAATTCTAAAAAAAAATGAAAGCGCATGTCTAAAAAAAGGCTAAAATATTAGTCCGGTTTCGTTAATTGCAAAAGCAATAACAATACCTAAATGATAACATTAACAGTGACTATAATAAGCGGCGTCGACTGCATATGCAAAAAGTATAACTAAAACGCTATTTCCTTAAGTTTTAAACCCTTGAAAAAACGGAATCAGAAAGAAAAATGTCTCGAAATTAAACTGTAACAAAAGAAAAAAATAACTTGAATGGTAGTAAAAAAAAATCGAATGGAAAAAGAAAAACCGAGTAATTAGGAAGTAAGTATGAAAAAAAAGAAAGTCTTGTTAGCGTAACTTAATGCCTTAATTAAACATTGTGCATTTAAAGACGAGAAAAAAAAGGCCATAAGTCGGGGATGGTTTTTAGCCATTAAAAATATATTTTTTCTATTCAAACCATCCAATGCATTCATTTCCTCCTTATTAGAAAAAAAAAAATCAAAGTTTTTACGTCAAGGATAAACTAAAACTCAAAAAAAAAATCAACGGGGTGGACGCAATTTCCAGTCTCAAGACCTATCAAAATAATAAACGGATTACGCAAGAAAATGTAGAGTTTACGAAACTAAATTTTCTAAAACTACATTTTAAATGCATGGAATTTCAAAATTATAAACATAAAATGAGTTATTTTTTTTTATGTATTCAAAACCTTTAATGTATATATATAATACACCCGATTGCAATTTGTTACCAGAATTATTCCTTGTAATATAATAAGAGCTTATTTTGAAAATTGCAAGTATTTGAATTATTCGCATTTCATTTTGTAAAAACTATGTTTCGAATATCTCGGAAATTCCCAATACCTCGTATCCTAATCCTTTTGAGAACGATGAAATATAACTTAATATGTCTATTCGATACTATTTAATATTCGTGTTTACTATTATAATTTAATAATATAAAGTTTCAGTGTTTGTAATCATCGAAGTATTGGGAAAATTGTCAATTGTACTAATGAAAATATTTATATAGTTTGCTTAAGATTATATACGGTATATATACATAACACACATACATATACGCATACATAATATATATATATATATATATTATGTGTGTATATATACACGCACATTTTATATATATACACACATACACAATGTGTGTGTGTATGTGTTAACGCATAGTTAAATAGAATACAAATATTTCATGAATGAACTTCTATAGAAATAATAGGTTTATCACAATATGTGTTTAGAATGCATACAATTTATACAAATACAAATACAACGCCACAACAGGCAAAATGCCCATCGAGGTGGCTGAGAAAAAGATGCCCATAAAAATATGGATGTCATATATTTAAAAATACAGCAACCCAATTAAAAATGCAATTAACAAAAATTATAAACAATATATACACATGATAAAATATTATACAATGTCCATAAAGAAAGAATACTTATGGTTGTCTATGGATTTACGTGGATAATTTGCAATGGTTTTATTCAGTTTTCTTTTAGTTATGTAAGATGATTCTAACTGTTGAATAATCAAAGTTTGTTAAGTCTTACAGCAATATGTAAACACGCACACCGTTTTCATCTGAATATACACAGGGTGTCCTTTAAGTCCTAATTCGGCCTTTATCTAATCAACCGTTTGTGTCGTAGTAGTTCTAATTTAAAAAAAAATGCTCAAAATGTGCTCAACATTCACACTGTACCAGTTTCAAGAGTGAAATTACAGTGTGTCATGATATAAGAAGTAGAAGTTTTCATACGGTTTCCATGTCCTCTAACTTTCAATCAGAAAGTTGTTACCCTGTCTCTTCCGAGGCCAAATTGAAGCTTCTTCAAAATTCGAGAAATGTTAAGCAATGATAAAATTTTTCGGTTTGTTTTTTTGAATTAATTTCCAAGAAGAGCTGGAATTGGGAACTTAAACATTCCCTTTTTAACCTATTATTAATTAATAAAAAATTAATAAAAATTAATTAATGTAATTAATAACAAAAATAATAATAATTCCACTACAAATAAAAAACGTATTATCCAAAAAGTTGAGGGGAGGTAAATCGCATTGAACTGAGAGTGCGGGATGGTAAAAAATTTCTCTACAGCGATATTTTTTCTTGGTCCGCAGAATATCGTTATATTGGGATTTCATTGTATTATTTTAATTGAAAGTTACATATTACATAATTACAGACAGGAAATTTTTAAAGTTTATTTTATGTGAGACTACTTATTTCCTGGGGGGGGGGTGCAATAATAATGCGCATTTCCCTGGTTTAATCTATTGTGATGTAATCATTCTCGAAAATTCAGAGCTGTAATTTGTTTATTTGTTATTACGTCGTGCATCCAAATAAAACAATAAAATCGTCCTAATTGAATAATGAAATTTTTAATATAGCTATTTTATGGAATTCAAGCTCTGTTCTTGCGCGGAATAACCTTCGTATTACATATACATGAGAAATAAGCCGTTTTGAACCGGTTACGTATATGTATGGTATGATCCCATTGACACGCGGAGCGTCACTATATTGATGTGAACATCTCTCTTAATGAAGGGTGCAGCGATTCCATTCCAGATCAAAGGTGCTATCAATGCACATTGCTATGTGTTAATGATTCGAATCCGGCACATTCGGCATTATTCAACGGATTCGTACCCTTGCGTTCACCTGACAAACACTCAGCAATAATTTACACTCTGCTTGCCCGGTTTCGATAAGAATGACCGAAAGAGCATGTAAACCAGGTGTTGGCCGTAACATTTTGTCGACGTTGCATGACTCCGCTTTCATGGAATGGATAAAGGCGCGTGAACTTGCACCCGCTGGTTATTCGCCAATACAATAAGCCCGTCGTATTGCGCAGGCCATTTATCGTGCTTTATATAATACCTTACGTTTAGCTGAGAGAACAGTCGGAGAGAATATTTGAGATAGTACTCACGACGACCTCGAAACACTCGTCACGAACTTGCTATTCTATGGTGAAAATTGCTGGTTTCAATCACGTTCTGCTATAAAGAGAAAATTCACGTTTCTCTACCGGAAAAAAGAATTTATTCTTTTTGATATAAATTTTCGTTGCTTTTTCCAATTCAATATGAGAAATACAAAATACCCCCCATAAATGCTCAAATAGTTTAAAAATTTATAAAAATGGGAGTAATCGGTATATTTGAATGCGGTTTGCAGAAAAGTTATTCTAACAAAGGGAGATTTCTTTTGGTACAGAAAAAAAGTTAAGTTCAGATTTTTGTCGATAGAGGACGCTGCGGAAATTTCGACAGGCGTGATTGTATATGAATATTTCTTCTGCGTGCGGAACTTTTGTGAAGTAAAAAGAGAAATCGCATTATTAAACAGAAAATTCACGTGTGTCTATTGGACAATGAAACTTGTTATTTTCATTCCAAATTTTTTGTTGCTTTTCCACTTTAATATGAGAAATACGGGATTTCCTATAAATTCTCGTAAACAGTTTAAAAATGCATAAAAATTGATAAATTGGTAATTTTCTGTTTGAAGCATGCGGTTTGTCAAAAACTTATTCTCATTAAGAGTTTTTTTTTTCATTTTTTTAGTAAAAAAAAATCAATTCAGATCAATGGCAGGCACTGCACTGAAGCAAATCACCAGAAATATGCAAATCAGAGTCCTATAATATGTAGGGTCTACGATATATATATAAACAGCATATTTCTGAATTTCCCTGTCACTAGAGCTTTCTTAAGGTTTTCATTGTGATGTTGACGTTGGTGGATAAAGTACTATTCGTGAAGTTGTTTTAACTCAGACACGACTCGCCAGCTGAGGCGTTTTGTACATAGAAGAGAATGCAGAAAAGTTCAAATCAAAAATTTTGTAATTTGATTTCCTAAAGCGTCCTATACCAAAAAAAATTTGATTTTTTTTACACCGAAAAAATCCTCCTTCTAATGTATCGATTCTTTCAATTTTTATGATTTTTTGAACTATTTGCGAATTTGCAGGTTACCCTGTATTATTGTTAAACTTGAGAATATTAATTTCTACAAATAATTCATGGTGTCCCTTGAGCACCAATCCTTTATAATTTGGGGGGGGGGGGTTGGGGGACAAAAACGGCATGTACTACAACAAAATATGCAAGAGCATGCCAAAAAATATATGTATATAAACCTGAACGTGCATTTAAATGGAAATTAATACAAGAATTAATATAAATTCGGAACTGAAGCAAAATTTAATTTTTATTATATCAATTATTTCAATACTAATGAAAGTTTTTCATAATTAATGAAATAAATTTTTCATAATTAATGAAATAAATTTTTCATAATTAATGAAATAAATTTTTCATACATTTTTTTCGAAATTAATGAAATAATATATTTCGAATTTACTGTCGGGATCATATTCAATGGCCAGATACAAAAGTTCCCACTGATCAGGGGCAATAGCTGCAAACAAAACTGCTTTTAGTCACCTGGGCAAACAGCCATGCTTGTGTTTCCATCTATGATTCTGGATGGACAAATCTGTGCTCAGATGGCAAAATGCCACGCCATTTTTTCAAAATTTCACGATGGCAAATTTGTAAACGATATTTTGCCAAAATGCGATATTGTGAACTTTTGACGTATTACAATTTGCATCCGTTGTTTCTTCATAAACTGAAAGAGAAAAGCAAAATTTTGCCACCTTCTGAAATTTTGACGAATGAGACCCCGAAATATGTACAACTCAATTTTCTGAGGAAGGTGACTTATGACATTTTGCTATCTGAGCACAGAAATGATCTCTTTAGCTCCCGGGCATAGAACACTATGGCTTTTCCTATCCGTGACACGAATGTTTTCCCAATATTTGTTTTTATACAGTATTTTGATAGCTGATGCTCAGCCACCTTGCTTTAGATGTAGAAAATGTTTTATTCACATACGAGTACATGCACATACTTCATAGGTGAAGATAGATCCAAAGTGCTGGGGGGGGGGTACGATAATGATTATGTCAACGAATGTATACTGTGTCACCCGCACCGATCTGTGATTGAGCGGGGATGCAATTCCTCTCCGCACATGACATACTGTATTTTTTATTTCAATTACCACCAGGAGTGCGGGCGCGATCGAATCTGCCATAAACACCTATGGGTTGTTCTGTTGAAAATGTTTCGTTACTACTATTACTAAACCGAACATGCACTTCGTGCGCATTCCTTTGCGGAATTTCTAACGAATCCGTACATGTCGGAACATTTTGTGTGATTGTATGTATATACATGGCCCTATCATATTTATGTTGTCCGACTTTCCTCTTGTTTCGTCTACTTGCTAATGCTGCCATATGTGTTCCATATATTGAGGTAAAGATTATAAATGTTTAAAGTTTCCTGTCATGTCAGTATCGCGTTGTAGGAATGTCTGGTATCCGCGATGAGACTTTTCCAAATGGGAGAGCGGCTGGCATTCGCGCCTCGAATTTGGGAAACTGCAGAATTTTTTTTTCTTACTATATTGTTCTTAAAAATAATTTTATCAACAACTTCATATATAAGAAAAATACCTTCATATATTTTCAACATATTAATGTACTCCTTATTATAAATACATTTTAGTTAGTCACATTTTGAAAAATAATGTCGGCTGTCATTTGTAAGAGAATAAGTTTGAGAAATCTATTTTCACGATTCATAGTTTTTAACAAAATTTCGAGACGTTTGCGAACATGCTTTGTCAGGATATTAATGAGATATTTTTCTCTAGTTGTTTGACTTACGGAAAATAAAACATTTTCTTAAAGTCTGAGAGAAGCTTATGTATTTCAACGTAAAATCCAAAACAGGAAAGTAAAAGGCAAACAAACAAAATCCGCCTTGAGGAAAAATGATTCGCGTCTGGCGCTGGTACCTTTTAAATTCCACGCGTATAGAGAGCTTTTAACAAAACGTTGTTTTTCGTAGGCACATTCACATCCTTTTTATTCCATTCCCCCATCCATTTCCACTTTGTAATCTTCATCTACTCTTCTCTTGGATGTATTACTTTGTAAACATTCTGTTTCTATGATATCTCGAGAAGACATGATGGAGGAAAGTCGTTGGAAGTTTTCGGCGCTTATGCTCGAGCTTTTGTTATGCAAGGGATGTATTTAAAGATATGGTGTGTTTAAAATATCTCTATGTTGCAGGAGAGGGACGTAAAATTTTTACTACCCTTGAGGGCTTAGAGACAAGCTGGAGTTGTTTAAAAGATTATCAGATCTTTCTCAGACGAAATTCGGACATTTGCACATGCACGTAGACCTTCCTCGAGAGAGAAAAAAAATATTCTCCTTTCAGAAAGAAACTTAAATGTTAACCTTTTTTTTCAACTCTCTATTATGTAACAGAATAATAAATGTCACGAATGCTTTTCTCGGTTATGCTAATAAATTTCACTGTACGTTTGCGGTATTTCTCGTACCAGTTGAGGTAATAAAAAAACCTTGAATAGAGTGATAAATCTATTTCTCAGATCCGATATATGTCCTGGAACCAATTTAAGAGTCACTCCAATAATGTCAGCTAAATGTCTTGAATGATTCAAACAATATTCAATTTGAATCTTCGAGTTGAATACTGCAAAACAACATAAAATAAATTATATATAAGCGATTTTCGGAAATGAATGATTTGCCATTAGCATCTCGTTTATAATCATCCTCCTTAGCTGAAGGATATATATATATATAGCTGTGACTCGATTAGTTGTGTAAATACTCAAATATCCATCCCATAGGTATATATATATATATATATATATATATATATATACGACGACACATATCTACCGCGTACCAAAACGCTAGGATTTGAAGAGTGCTATCTGTGACTCCATATGGTTGCTGCGTGGTCGTATGGGAATTGTGCTGGTCTCGCATTGTAAGGGTCGAGGTTCGAACAACATTATGGCGTCATAGTGGTGGTTGGCTGAAATTACTATTCTGCGGTTTTCCAACTTTAAGGCGCGAGTGAAAGCCGGTCTTCCATTGAAAAAAGTCTCTTCCCAGAGAGCAGATATAAATAAAACATTGTAATTTACAATGGAGAATCAGACGTCTACCATCTTCAGTTCAAAATATGGGGAGTAGATGGCAGCACGAGCAAGAACACGAATCATGTGCAGGGCTTGCAACATAATTAAGTTAAGACACATGCACTCAAAACACACAATCCAGCGTATAACGTTATTGTTCGTTAGAAATCCCGCAGAGCCATGTGCACAAGGTACATGAACGCACGGTTAGTATACTATACTCTGTTCGTTCTAACTTGGGTCCTGATGTAAATAAAAGCACGTGTGCGATGCCCAAAATGATTGGTTGAAGAACATTTCACCTTTTCTTACTGTGCAACACCGCCAAAAATATAGTAATTTGTCGTTTGCCCCTCATACCATAAAATACCTCATAATTTTTATTTTTTTTTAAATATTTATTCCATATCATTTCAAAGTTATCTGGAAGACGGGAAAAAATATTTTTTAAAGATCGGTCAAAGCGTTTTTGCTGCTATGTCTTCAGGGTGGGTGTTGACAGGATACGCCTTTCTCACTCAAACATTACCGCCCTCTTTTTAAACGGAAGTTTCATTTTATTATTATTATTCCTATTCGCAAACAGATTTGATATACACTTGTATACGCTTCTTCAAGAGGTCTTGCAAGAAAAAGAGTTTTCTTCTTTATCGTTTGATGGCATGAATGAAATATGCGTGTCTATCTTGTTTGGCAGAGCCATTTGAAAATTCATTTCTTTGCAGCTGCTCTGGACTCCTATAAACAAACTTCTGTCAAAAATATTTTTTTTCTCACCCACGCGCTTTGACGTACACTGAAGGGGGGGGAGAGGGGTCACTTATCGTTCGTGGTGAATGTGCGCATTTCAAAAGAATTCTCACTTTTGATTGAGCAGCTTGTTGGGAGGAAGTAATATTGCTTTCGTCGAAGGCGGCGAGCCGAAGTCAGGATTATCACGTAGACGTGAAGGTAACGTTTTCAAACTCTGGTTCAAAAGAGTAATGCGCATTTTTGATTCAGTTAGCCTCATTATGACAGACACTATAGATCCGGTGAGAAAATCTGGCCTGGGGGACCCATTAAAGATTCCAGTCCAGGGGCTCCTGCTGCTGGATGTTGGGGTCATGGTTCGCAACCTACGCACGGATAAAAAACCGAAATTGTCGAAAAAACAGGATATCAACAACAGGTTGAAGTAAATGTGGATGACTCTCTCATCAAATTGGAACTTCTACAGCCCGTGGATTATTATGAAATATTTAATTATACAGACCCGCAAGAAAAATAAAAAGCGGCAACACAACGGTAAGTTGCTCATAATTTGTTTCACGTTATAATTGGTAGCATATTCGGCCCAGGAAAATCCTACGGCGTAAATTAGCTCGGAAATAAAAATTGTAAAATTCTGAAGAAAAAAAAGTAATATTAAAAAATGAGGATTTTTTTTCTCACTATCTGCCGTAAAATAATAAACAACTCGCACACACTTTTGTAACGACCATGGCCTCACATCCTGCCGCAAGACACCCCCCACCCCAGGCTGTGTCCGGGCTGGAGCCCTGTCATCCCAACTCTTGAGGAGTGTGTCATGATAACGACAGAATACGTTATCGAATTTTTGTTTGGGAGATATATATATATATACCTCTTTCTATTATAATTAGTGTTATCAACAGTTTTTATTTCAAAAAAATTTGGGGAACAGTGAAAAAAAATTTCCAGGAAAATTCTTCATAAATTAGAATCATGATTTACAATCTCGCGTTTGAGGAAAAAACGCACGTGTTCGGAACACGTAATGAAGGGGTGGGTAAAATTACAACCAATACAGATAAAGGATGCGGAGTGATATCAAAAATTGGTACAGCGGTTTATTTACATCAGGACCCAAGTTAGAGCGAACGGAGTATAGTGACTCAATATGGTTATTGTTAAAGAGGTGTGAACGAGTCGGTGTGAAAAAGATGAGTATTTATTATACAAGAGAAGACACAATACAAGCACACCTACACAGATAACTACTTCACCAAACACCAACTCTGGCCATATCGCTATATTGCAATTTACTGCCATTAGTGAGATCGGTTGGAAGTGAAGGTGCTGTCTATCGGTGGTCGCCTCGAGTTCGTTTGGGAAAATATCTTATATATATCCCCCCTTGGGTTTGAGCCCGGGACCCTGACAACAATCTTGACGATGGTAGACGAGCATCTTACCACCATGCCACTCGGGCATGAACAGATAACTGGAAACGACCGGTTTTTGGACATGCAGCGTCATCAATACACGCACATACATATAACATAAGCCAGAGCGATTACATTTCTAACAGATATGAAATAAAATTATACACACGCCACAAGTGTGTATTCCAGAATAAAATGCATAACTTGGGAAACGCAGATTTCTGTGCACTTTAAAAATAACGTCTTGCTCTGCTTGGATCTGAAACGATGCTGGGAAGCTAGCATTTCTGCATCTCAACGTATGCCGCTCAATAGCGTACATTTCACAGTTGATGACAGCCATGATAAGTAAACACAGTTGATGATAAGTAAATTCTAAGAAAATTATCTTGTAATCGCAATAGAAGTAATCTGAATTGGAATGGCCATGTCGGTTTACCAAAGACAAGAATCAGATGATTTGGAAGAGGCTGTCAGAGAAATGCTATTGAAACGAACTGGTAGAAAAGTGTTTGCTTGTGAAAGTACTAAAGTGAGAAAATTCTGAAAAATAAGAAATTAGGGGGGGTCGACATTCACAGCAACGTCTGATGTCATTCTAACACAACATTAAAGAACAATAACCACACTCATATGCATTACACAACACACCAAGATATCTCGGCTAACGAACGCTTCTGCTTACAAATTTTTGGGCTAACGCAGATTTTTTTCCTGATTTTTCTGCCTTGGCTAACAAACCTTTTTGTTGATATAGGTGCACGTGCTAATATGAAACAGCCATTCTCTCGTGAGCTGAATCTTCACGCCAAGCATCGTCAGAATTATTCTCACTTGAGTCCGATTAACTCACACGTCCGTTTCGGAATTTTTTTCCAGATTCATCTCCACTTCTCTTCTGAAATGAAAGATTGAGATAATAGAAAATGCATTAGGAAAAGAAGCCTATGTTTTCAGAGCGTGCTTTGAAAACATTTTAGTGCATAACTCATAGGCTCAAACTGAACAGTCAGGACATTCGAAGAGTTTAGCATTTCTATCTGCATGTATCAGACTCAGAAATAAGCTGACCAAGTCACAAATGGATTGGAACACCTACGATCTCGACAGGGTCATGTCAACGTCAGCTTTTATTGACCGATGGTGGTACTGCTTGTGTGTATCTGCGTATATTATTGTAAAATAAAAATCTCCAATATCTCTTATCTTCCTGTAGATTCTCATCCAATTTTGAAGCTGTTTATTTTAGCCTTCGACTATCAATCTACTTGTCTTTTTTATAGCGTTTCTCGGTGTTTCAAAAATTATTAAAAGAACGAATCAAACGATTTCCTAGAAAGAAACCTATAGGGGATACCATATAGTAGAAACCTATGGGAAATAAAGTTTCGGCTAACGAACGTGATTCCAGAACAAATCTTTGTTTAATAATTTGAAGTGAAAATGACAAATGCTGTGACTTATGGGTCAGATATTTTTTGTTATATTAGAACAGACATAAATATTTTGCAACTTGATTTGTAAATTTTTATAATGGTGTACGAATGCGTGTAGAAAAAAATCGACGATTTTAGTTTAAGAACATGACAAGAATCCCTCCCATTCCTTAAAATATCAATATTGGTGAATGAAATTTTCACATCCGTACAATACGCCACTGCTGACTATACGATGATATTTGTACTCAAAGTAGCGAAATTCACATCTGCGGATTATACGCCAGGAAATATGGTAGCTTTACTTTAACAGTACTATCGATTCAGATCAGTAGCTAAAATATGCACCGACTTGAATAATCATTGTAATATGAAACATACTTCTTTTTTTTCAGTTGTTCAAGAAAGAATTCTCTACGTTGAACATGTGACTTCATTGTATTTCAAAAGACTTCTTAGGGAAACAAAAAAAAATCTTACGTTACCCCCGCCGTGTTCCGTATTTGATGATCTGATAAAATGGTACACATAAATCACAGTGGGTTGACGATCGAGCTTGAATACCAATGAATCCCGTGTCCCGCTTACATGTAAAATTCTCTCCGTGAGCTTTGAATTCGATTGCAACCAAATTTAGATCTCAGGAACAAAAAAAAAATCTAAAAAAAATCCTGAATTCGAAATGTAACTTGCTCGGAAGGAAGCTTTAGTTTTTCCGATATTTTGTTTTCTAGTTTTACCTCTTTTCTTCAATATGTGATTTCTCAGATCTTCGTTTGATATTCTGCGCATGAATGGAAATATCTGTATTAGCAGTATTAAGTGTCTACATATATTTTCGAAGGGAAAAAAATCATCATTTAAAAGAGAAAAATTTGTAAAAATAACAAATAATTCACATAATATTCGTTCATATTAAGTAATAAAATGAATTGAGATTGTGCTTTTTTTTTAAATTTGTATTTGTGATATTTAAATTGTGTTATGTATCTGTTTCGGTAAATGTAATAAACCGACTATTATCCATACTTAAATATCGTCTTGGTAAGAGAAATACTGAAAACATTATCATTTTTGCCGGAGATTATGCATAATAACCAAGTGTCTTTGGTAAATTCGATAAATGCTTTAGATTTATTTATTTAGTAAGTGTGATAAATATATTCGCACCCCGGTATAATGTATGAATACATGTATAGTATACATGAATGAAATGTTATGTATAGTATAGTATATAGTACGATTTATCATGTTTACTGGACAAACTAGGCATGGATACTATTTGTAATTGCCGGTAAAAGTGATTCATTTAGAGAAATTTATGAAATTTACCTTTTTTATTAATTTATTTTTTATTTATTTATTTATTTATTTTTTATTTTATTTTTTTTTTAATTTATTTAATTCGGTAAATTTGATAAATTCTTGAAATACTGCAACATTGTATCAAGCATTCCACGGAAACCCATTTCACGTTAGGTTCACAACACATACACGCTACATACACAACATTTTCCAGCATGGCCCTGAGAGAGAGAGAGAGTGGTTAGGACGAGTGTAATTTGTGAATTTAATAAATATGAAAAAAATTCCAAACTAATCTACTACGTGCGACGAATTTCATGGGACCCCGATACGATGATGACACATTTTACGATCGTACCCCGATATAATGATACAATGCAAGTATGAATTATCGTGTATTATATACCATATAATACGATTTATCCTATTTACAAACGCCGCAACGCTTAAGTACTATGTAATTTTACCGGTAAAAGTGATAATTTTATTTAATAATTTACTAACGACGCCTGTGTTTAGCGTGCTATACATAATCGACGTTAATTTAGGGAAATTTATCAAATTTACAAACCACGCTTGTTTGCATAATCACCGGTAAAATTTAGGAAAATGTATCAAATTTATCAACGATGCTTTTGTGCTATGCATAATTACCAGTAAAGGCGATACATTTATGCAAATTTCTCAAACTTACCCAAATAGTTCGTGACACTTTATTGACACAGGGATAAGCAGAAACACAAGCAGAAACGGCGACATAACCACAGAAGAAGGTTGCTACCGCAGGGAGTCTCACATCGAGGGGTTAGCGCACTAAGCTCTCGGTGAGTATAAAAATTAAAGGCAGCCGCTTTTATTAATCAAGATCGGCAAAAAATTGTAGATCCCGGCCTAATTAGCCCTCCTTTTGCAGAAAATGACCGTGGTGCGACAAAAATGATCAATTGATACTCGGTGATTATGCATAACATCCGGATTTATCACATTAATCTGGCGTAACATATCCATTTTGTAAATATATATGCATTGAGAAAATAAATGAAACTGATATTTCTCGTAGCATACTCTCTGGTGGTTTTTCCCAAGTGTTTTCCCGTCCATCCACTAAACAGGAAAGTATTTTCTCGATACTTGATAGGTGCCGTGTTCAGGAAATTCTTGTATACATCAGTCGCTGAGCAACCGACATCCTCAATTGCTCTTGAGAAATAATCAGTGCGGCTCGTTACACGAGGCAAGAACACGACCGTGTCCCCAAGTGACCATTCCGGAGTAAATATCCGTCCTTTCTATTTTCTGTGAGCATCCATCGGACGGCTGTCCATTAGTTAAATAGCTAAATACTATAACGAAAGCAAAGCAAACATACAAAATGATAATGGTTTAACCGTCAGAAACGCTCAAAATCATTTGAGTTTCAATACTAAAAATAAGACTATTCCCACTACACTAAAAGAAAGTATTGATCTATTCGTATAAATATTGTATTTTTTTCATAATTTTAGCTACAGTAAAACCCCTCTTTTGCGGACACTCGCGGGACAAAGAAATTGTCCGTAAAATAAGGATGACCGTGTTGGAGGGTCTTGTATTAATTTCATTATATAGTATTAACAGGTTATTTTTATACGAATGAAATTCTGTCAATATGAGATGCGTTTAAAAAGTCATGGAAATACATAATTATTGCATAGATAGGAAATTGAAATTACATAATAAATATCACACACAAAGTTTACATACTGAATTGGCATCTTTTGGGAAAAACTAATCAGTCGCAGTGTGGTGGGTTTTACTGAGTATTTTTCAACTCCCCCAAAATGTATTTTATGCTAAAAGAGTAAATCCAATGACTTTCCGTCATTGCGTTGACAGAAAAATTTATTTTATAAATATATTGGATTCGTTCTCATGAGCACGAACTACAATTTTACTTTTTCCCCTGTATTTGAGACATCGATTTTTCCCTTAGTGATAAAGAGCGACGATTATACTAGAGCTATATTAAAAGATATTATTCTAGACCATATTAAACAGCAGGAAATAATGTAAAGTATAGGAGCACAATCAGCAACACATGATTTCCGATTCTAAACGGACATCAGAGATGTCATACATTAACAAACTTCATTCAAAAGTAGCCAAATATAAAAAAATTGATCACATAATTAAACTTTTGCTGCCATCTAGTGACCATAATTCGAGCCAAACTTGCAACTAATAGTGTCCGTACACTTTCAGTCCAACGGAACGAATTTAACCTTTGAAGACCGCTACACCCCGCTTCAGAGATATCGAAGGGTCCCCGAAGGATGAGTGTATCCAGAAAGTTTTATTATAAACAACAAAATATTATCGCCTCAGACGAAAAAGCAGCAAAAAATTAAAATCTAAACAACGAACGCCAATGGGCAAATATTATAATCAAGAGAATAAGATGATAGCATATAGTCCATCCCATAAAGAATCTAGCAATCGTCAGTTAATCGAATGATTGTCAATAATGAATATAAAATTTAGAATCGCAGTGAATCTCTCAGCTAACCACAGCATTAAATCTTTTTACATTTACGATTGTCGACATCGGTCTTCAGTAGTCATAAGTCCGCCGTGGTATAGTTGCATATCCTCGCATGACTGCTGCACAGCAGTCGGAACGACTGATTAAAATGGTGTCCGTGACCGTATCTGAGGGTGACCGTTAAACACGAGTTCGAAATAAATTATTTAAACAGGGTTTTTGCGGGGATATTTTTATTTCGCGCGTAAATCAGGGGTGACCGTTATGATAATCCACTGTATTTGTTTAAACATATTTTGGAAAAAGAATCATATAGAGCAGGGGTTCTTAACCTTTTTCAGCCGCGATCGAAAATCAACGAAAGATCATCTTCATGATCCGTGCGACTGTTTGTTTATTAAAAATTTGTGAAATCAGTGATACATTCATAACAGACATTTAGCAAAATGCATTTATAACTGGAGTGCAATGGGATTTGTACAACTCATATTTGTACAACCGCTGCGACGCAGGTTTGCGCCGTGACACATAGATTAAGAATCCCTGAGATAGAGAACACAGGGCGTTTCCCTGAATTTGTAAATAGTTTAAAATTGATAAAAATTCAAGATTTTTTTATTTTATTTTAATCCGCTTTGTAAGAAAGTTATTCGCACGAAATGGTATTTTTTTCAGTACAGAAAAAAAAAATTAAGTTCGTTTTTTTGTAGATAGAGGGCATTGCATGAAAGCGATAATCATTGAAGATATAGAAATTCCAGTCTTGTAAAACACAGGGCGTACGATTAACAGATCATATCTGAATTTCCCTGTTATTGGCGCTTACATAAGGCTTAATGGTGATGTTGACACTGGTGGATAAAGCACTATTGGGGTGAAGTTGTTTTACCTCAGCTACACGAATCGTCGGCTGAATCTTTAAGAACGTTCCGGGTACAGAAGAGGTTTAAGAAATGTTAGAAATGTTCAGGTACAATCCCTTTTGCCAGAATAGTTTCTCTGGCCTTCTATCGTCAGAAATTTGAACTATTCTATTTTCTGCACCAGAAAGTTCTCCCTCCGTTAAACGAAAAACTTTTCACAACCCTCATTCAAATACACCAATTCAGTCAATTTTTATGGGTTTATAAACAATATGCTGTATGGGACACCCTGTACAACACTGAAATTGGGAGAAAAAATCTTTTCTATTTACCGTGTCATTTGATTAATGATCTTCGTACTGTTTTCATTCTTTGTACATAAAAACTTTTTTCCTTCAGAATATTATTCGAATCTCCTTGATTATTTTATTTTCATTCCGAAATCACGGACTTTTCAAGAATATTTTTTGTATCGGTAATTTCCTGTCCTCAATACCGTTATTGGTCCTTAAAACTGGATGGTAGTCCGAGAGGCAGTCAAATATTTTTAATTAACGTGAATTTTCAAGAAAAGGAAATATTCGAATGGAATTCAATTTTATCACGAATATATCCATTAATTAAAAGTTTTATTCCTACGAAGGTTATAGTGGGTAGTTCACAAAGTGAATAAAATGATTAAAAAAACTTTCTGGCTTAAATAAAATATGATATATGATCGCGAAAGCTGTGGTATTTCCACCTCCGTAAATTTGTGAAGGAAATATTGAAATTAACTTCCATTCTCACTCAATTTTCAAAAAAATAAATAATAATTAATGGGTGAAATTTGCATCTCTCTTACCATATCTAAAGGAAATCTATTTCTTGAAGATTGTGGTTGACACTTCGTTAAGATATCGATACTAAAAATTTTCAATTTTCGTCTTTTTAGATAAAACAATACAAGGGTTATCACAGAAAAGGGATAAAGATCAAGAATATGGCTCACCTATATTTTACGAATTTTCAATCAAATAATCCGGGTTGTTTTTTTTTAATTTTTTGCTAAAATAGAAAGATTAAAAAATTTTGTTTATTGATATTTGTGGATAGTGCACCGCTTTTTTAAAAAAAATATTTTCTTTTGTACAGTTTCCATGGAGGGTAAAACTGCCACGGCTGAACTTCCTTCTTTCTCGCAGAATTTTCAAAATTCACTTAAGTTTCAGAAATTACAGAGTAATTTTTATTCTTTTCTAGCACTCTCCGTGGAAGAACTGTATGTTAAATATATATATATATATATATTTGACAATTTTTTTTTTAAAATTAATAAATGCAATAATACCGTTTCAATATGGTAGAATTGAATTTAAATGAATAAAAACAATAACGTATACAAAAAATTCTGAATTCAGTTTCGCATTCAACAAGAAATTTTGTTAATGCAGTTATAACCATAGAGCAATTGAATGCTTGTTAGTTTTGTTTAATTTTCTATCAAATTATTTTCGATCATATATATATATATTTTTTCTTTTGGAATGTAGTTGTGTGACTTCAAGCCAAAATCAGAGAAACGTGGAAATAGTCTTCTTTTTTTTTTGTTCTATGTTGTATTCGTTAAAATAAATATTCTTAGAAATAACCCTCCTGAATGTTGGTTGTCCCATGAAATCGTAGATAGTTTAAAAATTTATGAATGTTGAAGGTATAGTTACATTAATTTGAATTTCCGATAGTGGGTGCTGCACGAAAGCAAATTTTTCGGGGTGATCGGACCTGAACCTTTTTTTTTCAATCTTTTCTGTGTCCGTGACGCTCGTAAAGCTTGAGCTGGTGATTCGTTACTGAGGTAAAACAACTTCAGCAATATTTCTTTATACACACATGTCAACATCACAATAAAATCACTTATGTAAGCGTGAGTTACAGGAAAATTCTGAAATAAACTTTCAATCACACGCTCTGCACTTTATAGGACTTTGATTGCATATTTTCAGTGATTTTCTTTCATGCATCGCCTTCTATTCCTAACTAATTTCTGTTTCTAATTTAAGTTTTTAGTTTAATTTAGTTTTTAAATTCAATTTCACGACTAATTTTTCTTTCTATACCAAAAAAAAACCCCCTTCGTGAGAATAACGTTTTCACAAACATCATTCAAACAGCTTGTACAATATACCAATGCCACCAATTTTTATGAATTTTTAAACTGTTTGAAAAATTATGGGACGCACTGTATTTTCGTTGTGTGCCGCTTCTAAGATGTTTAATACGCATCCTGGATAAAATTACTTTACTATGAATAATTTCTTGAAGTGTCTCGATTCACATACGACCAGGTAATACATTTTTAGATTGAGCAAATCTTTAATTCCCAATCGATTCCATTCAGTCAGTCCCTACATTTTTTCATGTACTGCCAATTAAACTGTGATCAAATTGCGCTCTCGAAGTTGAAAATCTCAAGAAATCTTTAAGATTCAAATGAGGGAGTGAAGAAAAAATAATTAGTAATATACGTAGACGTTATTTATATTGCTTATAGGGAGCGTTTATATCCCGGCACCTTCTACGCTTACGTATCGTAAAATTCGGGCTGAACGTTAATGATGTGTAGGGAGAAGTTCGGGGCTTAATGGAACGTTCCTTCTTAATGACATGCCATTAGTTAATTAGACGTGGATTTTCAGATTTCTGAATAGCTCTGTATGGAAAATAGTAACGTTAACGCGGCATTAATGCCCTTTTGGAAACTCGCCAGGAGAAGCCGAATCACCCCTTTAGGGGTACCAACGTCCCCCCCCCCCCCGCTGCCCGTTCCTTTTTCACTCACATGATTGATTTGCATCCGAGTCTTACTTTCTTACGAGACCCATTCACTTATATTCATATAAGTATACACATATATCACATGGAATTAGATGGCGATGCATGAGCCATAACGCGCATTGTGAGCGTGGAAATTCTGTATATAAGATAGTAATGCATATCGACAGATTACGTGGTGAGGAATTTAACTGCTTGAATTGAAATAAGGTCCACGTTGATTAATATTCGCGCAATTTCGGATAAGAATGTCATTTTAGAAAGCAATGTGTAATCGAACCTAAACTTACAAAGCACTGGGTAATGCAAATCGTGTGTTTCGGTTGGCTGGAATAAATTGACTGGAAATAGTGATTAATAGAAAACTGAACATTTATCTTCAAATGTGTGTCCATTAAGGATCCCTAAAGTCAATTTTGGTTCAGTTTTAATTATTAAATAATGGGAAATGTGGGGAAAAAGCAATTCGAAATAATCGTGTCACCTTATTGATGATGTACCCAAATGGTATAGGCAGTGGTTCCGAATTGGTGTTGCCTGAACCCCCAGAGGTCCACGGACCGATTGTGAGGTTATAAAAGAAAATTAGAGCTAAGTTGCAGAAATCAACATAATATAAATTACTCTAAAAAAGTTGTAATTAAATTATCGTGAAAAAAAAAAACATTTTCAACGCTGGTGGACTACAGTAGTAATATTGTTATGATTTGCATAAAAATGTATGTACACATATTGTAGTATAAAATGTTGTTTTAGTTCAGACGGTCCAGACATAGCTATTGTATTACATTTACCAGTACTGGGTAGAATGCTCTCCATTGTTCGAGAAAGTTCTCGTTAAAGTTAAATTGCTGTAGTTTTTGCTTTTAGAAATTGGGGGTCCATAGCAAACACAAAGATTTCAGTTGGCCCATGGCAAAAAAAAACCCCACTAATATAGACCTAATTGTGTGCAAACAGAATATTTGTTAATTAAAACCACGCTAATGTGTTTAGCTGAGTGGCTACAAGCAATTCTTGCATAGAAATTAATGAGTTGAAATGGAATTTAATTAGATGAGACGGAATACGATTATTTAATGTTTGACTTATAAAGGAATAATCACCGTGCATGTACACGTTCCTTTGCGGAATTTCTAACGAATCGGCACATGCCGGAATGTGTGTTATGTGCATGTGTGGACCCTAACGTGTCTATGTTTGCGCGGGCGTGCTTGAATTTTCATGTTATGTAAAGATAATATTGTAGATCCGCCTGGTTGATATTTGACTGTCTTACGATAATGTTCATTCTGTCTAGGTATTGTATGCTAATGTTAATTTTTGGATGTTTTCTAAGAAGTCCAATTTTTTTATTTTAAATATAGTAAAATAAAATGTAAGTAATATTAAGTAAATTCAAAACGTAATAGAAAAACAGTTTTTAAGTCGAAATGTCTACAAAACCACGAAATAAATTATTATTAATTAATAAATATATGTGAAATCAGTATGTGTGAAACCAATATGAAGTAGAAAATTTAACTAATTTCTTCGTATATATTTTGAATACACTGGAATTAATTTTCAATAAAAAACAAATTAATAAGTATCCAGAATGTGTGAAGTGTTAAGGAGAGTCATCTAAAATTGTGAAAATGACACAGAGATGTCAAAAATGCAATGTTTTCATTTTTGTTGAAATTCAAGTGTTTGAGTGTCTCCGCATGTGTGAGAGCTTATTTTATCTGAAGATTGTTGACGCGGCTGAAACAATATTTAGGAACTGCCTTCGTATATCGATACATAGTGTGCATAGGAAACAGAGTGTATGACATTTTACTGGCGAACCGGTGATCCTAGAGTCATACCTCCAATCAGGAAAAATATCCAAATAACTTGCCGCTGTGGTGGTCGAGTGGTTATAGTGACGGACTCGCGATGCGAGGATCCGGGTTCGAACCCCACAGTGGTGGTCGGCTGAAGTTGGTTTTCTGTGGTTCCCAACTTCAAGGCGCAAATGCGAGCCGATCTCCCCGTTAAAAAGTCTCGCCACAGAGAGCAACTGTCCTACAACGAAAAATCATTCAATCATAACACTTCACTCATAGTTTGAAAACTGGTGGCAGGTGGCAGCACTACACATAACAAGCATTACAGACAAACAAAAAAAACTTCACGTCAGGTTTCACTACACGTACACGCACATTCCCGCATGTACCGATTCGTTGGGGGTTCCGCGGGGGGTTGTGGGCGGGGTGCATGTGTGGCGTAGCAGTAGTAGCTAGGGCTCGTAGGTAGGGTAAAAAAAGGGTTCGGGGATCCATGATGTTCTTAAGTCAGCCACCTCGTTGGGCAATTTGCCTGTTGTGGCGTTGTATTTGTATTTGCAGAACTCAGGTACGTCATTCACATTGCAAGGAGTTGTGTAGTTATTAGAACAAAATTAATTTTTAGTACTGACAACCCTTTTCTTAAAAACGCAATTAGAAAGTCTCCAGCTTTGCTTAAGTCAACACACAAAAACTAATTCTAATCTAACTGCTATATTCACTGAGATATTTGGATTATAAAATTGGGGGAAAGTTAGGAAAAAATAGCATAAATGCGGGAGAACCGTTTTAAACGCATTTAGTGCTGTTTCTTCCTAACTTTTCTCCAATTTTTGGACTTGAATATCTCAGTGAATATTCCATTGAAAACATGAATTTTTTTCTCGTTGGTATCAGGTGAAACAGGGAAACAACTTTCTAATATGATTTTTGGGCACTGGGTGTCCGTATAGAAAATTGATTTTTTATTATATTTCAATGACTATACAACCTATATTGCAACATGGATGACATTATCCGAGGTCTACACGTTATTTGGATAATTATTGTAATTGGAAGTATGTCTCTAGGATTAACAGTTCGCCAACAGAATGCGGCAAGGCTAATCAAGTAATAATCCTGTGCAATGCATGATATTTAATATACATATATTATAGAAGAAAATTGGATCAAGAAGTGATTATGACGAATAAATTTGGCTAAAAGCCAAACAAGAAAGTAATGAACTCATTTAATTCAAAATTTTACATTTAATTTAGACAAACATAATAAATATAGAAAATGTATTATTTATTGCAGGAATTTCCAGTATACGGAATTAAATAAACTCCTCCCTTTCATGCCCTTTTTCATTTTATTCTCGTCGCTTATTTTCCAACACATACCAAATTTAAATGGTTAAGAATATCTATGAGCAACTGGCATTATTTTATGGTAATTTTCATGGCGTTGTGATTAATAATGATGGACTAAATCAGATTGAATGTGTATTTGGTAAATGGTTCAAATATAAAAATTTAAGAAAAAAAACTTTTTAAAAATTTATTAGTACCTTCATAAATTATGAAATTTTTACTTCGAATGCTTATCTGCATCCACCAATCAAATTAAAATATGCCTGAGATGGGGATATAATTTTTAAAGGGAGGTGGTGGGATGGAGTAAATTAGGATACATTGCTATAGAGAGAGAATGTCGTGCTGCAAAATCCTCATTCTCACTCGCTCTCTCTCTCTCGGCTCAGTCACTGAATATTTATGGTATTTCCTGTATCCCTGGAATAAATAATGTTGTGAAAAGTTTTCCAGCGATTTCGCCCATGGCCCTGTCTCTCTCTCCCTCTCTCACCGCTTTAATCTGGATGCACACACGTACATGGGTCGGAGAGGATCATTTAAATGCAATACCCCTTAACCTGATTTATGTTCATTTAAAAGCGATTTACCTTCTGTGTTCGCTGTTCGCTTGCGTCATCATTATCCAGCAGAACGTTAACGGCAGATTTATGTTAAACTTGGAACTTCTTCTCCCAATGTTACCGTTTGATGCCCCTATCGAACGAAAACGTCCCGTTCAGCTAACAACTGTGAACTAATTATCGCCGAGATGGCTGTATGTATTGTGCATATACGTCATATGCATTGCCTTTCTGATTATTCCAATATTTTTTTTATTATGAATGAAAAATTCGAATTTTCTAGGAAAGCCAGTGGTTTTATGTTTCGTTGTTTGTTTTTTTTTTTTTTTTTTTGGAAAAAGATTCCGATGAGGAAAGTTAGAAAAAAAATTCACCTATTTAAATTGTTGTGTCATGGTCTAGAAATGAGAAAAGAAGCACTTCTCTCTCTCTCTCGTCTGTTACGGCGAGGGCCATTTTCGGTAGATGGCAGGAATCAAAGTCAAGAATGGGAATCCTCTTTGCTCGAAACATTGCAAGAACAAAAATTCTGTGCGACACAACATGAGACATCAAGCTTTGTTCGATCTCGTGCTTTCTTTGAACATAAGTTCAGTAGCTTCAGACGAAACATTGGGTTCCATGCATAACTTCTGTGGAAATAATCATCGAAATTATTTCAACCGAAAAATTTTGATGATTTTCTGTTTTATACCTCAATTTACTTCAGTAATTCGTTCCGAGATTTATACGACGTAGATTGAGATAAATTTTTCTATTGCTATATTGTTTAAATAATGAAGCAAATAATTTTCGAGCTCAAACGACCACGATCTATAGAGAGAATTATGTGGACAGAATATAGACCCAATTATGTGGGGAAAGTGACAACTTTGTGAAAATACGAAAAAATTTGAAAACATGATAAATATGTGAAAAAAGAAAAATATATTTATTACTCGTATTACACAAGCATTATATGCATTTATCGTATCAATCTATGAACTAATTTTGATTACAACGGCAATCAGTGGAGAAACATTTTACACTTTTTTGTCCTATCACCAGTCAAATAACAGAAATGAACGTTCAAATGCACGATTTCTCCGAACATTCCAAATCGGGAAATTTCAAAATTCTAAAAAAGAGGTTCTGTTGACATCCCTTTAAAGTATTTAAGAATGCATTTGTTTGCAAATGCTGTTATTATTCATAATCGTGATACTTATCGTAAGTTCAATAAACTTTGACCATATTGTGAACTTATCATATTCATATCAGTGATTATGGATAATCCTCGGGTCATACTGGTCAATATGATAAATTTTAATGTGTGAATTTTTTTACATTTACTAAACATTATGCTTAAACTTGTCTAGAATGATGAATTATATCGGTAATGTTGGTTTTCTTTGCACATAATGGTAGATGTCAAGAAACCAACACTACAAGACTAATAAAAATTTACGTTTATAACTTCGTTACACCTTTTTGAATATATTTTAGTTCCTATCGCAAAATACTTTTGGTACACAGTGGATATACGTTTAATGTTTCCCGTACATCACGTATGGTTTAATTACCAAGTTGTTAATTAAGTTTAAGTGATATTTCAATTTTTTTCCTAATTATAAATGTTACCAATTTGATTTGGAAATCATGCGTAATCGCCAGTAAAAGTGATAAATGTAATGGAATTTATGGAACTTACCGAGACTATCCGTGAGTATGCTTATTTTCCGTATCACATTTAACTTGTACACATATATATATATATATATATATATATATATATATATATATATATATATATATATATATATATATATATATATATATATATATATATATATATATATAACAAGTTATTTATACAGCCGAATCCCGTTTTAACGAATACCGTTATAACGAAAATCACGTTTTAACGAACACTTTTCTAATCCTCCATTAAGTTTACATAGGGAAAATGCAAACACCTAGAATTCCTTAAAAACGAAATTTCATTATAATGATTTTTTCATTATAAGAAAACATACTGAAAAATTAATCTATGTGCATATATATTTTCGCGGACGAAATAGTTAGAGCATTTTCAGAAGTAAAACTAAACGTTTAAATTTAAATTTTCATGTCAAAATTCAATTGTGGTCTACTAGATTCTCCACGTTCCAAAAAATGAAAAAAGAAAACAGCCCGATATGGAACTTGACTAATCAGATCAACCAGGTTAAACCGATACAATGAAATACTCTACTGAGGAGAAAAAAAAATACATCAAACGTGTGTGTTAATTCGAATAGACATTGTTTCTGGTTCACCGGGTGCTATAAATGTTACTTTTAGGTTGGAGAGAACGCGATATATAGCACGTATTTTGCGGACGTGGAAGAATTAGATCAACAAAGGCAATCAAACCCTGTGTTCCCCTATGGGAATCATGTGATATTGGCTGAAGTGCATCACAGGTGGCCGTGGAAAGAAAATGAACTGGCGGTCTCTCGCCATGGGGAATCGGAACGTGGCCTCTAATTACAATGGGCTATTTATGTTGCTGTGAAACTGCTCAGGGAATTTCCTCGTCCAAATATGAAGTCTCCGAGAAGCGTTCTTCATTTTCTCCTAAAGTATCTGTAACATCCGTAATTCCGTCACATTCGTCGATGCGTTATTTACCCCTAGCATTTTTTTCTTTTTCTGTATATTACCCACATTTATAGATAACTGTAATGTGTTGAGCGAAATGGGTTAATGGTCATGTACATATTACTAAATTGCATGATATTAACCCGATTTACAACGGTTAGTCATCGAGGTGGGAAACAAATATATGATTTGCGCGAGACGAAAATGGATATGGAACAGACGAGTCATCATTTTACACAATTATTTGAAGGGCAAATTCAGTGTTCCTTCTGGACCAGCGAACGGGACACCAGACCTAACAGCAACCCGTCCCCCTCCTAAGTGCGGCCTTTTATATATGTATATAACTGAGCTAATAATATAACAAACGTTCAAAAGCATAAGCAGCTGGGACGGGGGGAGGGGCAACTCACCCTGGCGGCAGTTTTAGGTGGGGGCGGGGGTAAAGAACATTTTTATAGAATTATTGAATTTTAAAGTTGTGGAGGGGGGGGGGGTGACTGAATAATGTTTTTTCTCCTGGCGGCAAAAATCCCAGTTACGACCCTTATCCTGCCTTTAGGTGGAAAATGCAATCACCCAGAAGAGTGTCCGAGTTTAATTTGCTACATGCATCATGCAAGCAGCCAAACATCGCGCGAGGGGAAAGAAACCAAACCTTATTTTGAAGTAAGTTGTCTATTAATATAAAAAAAAACCAAAAAAACATTCGGACGAAACAAAATTTCACACTTCAAAATACAACAATAAATTAATTTTAATCGTAAACTTTAATATTAATACACAATATGGAAGTGTGTACGAATTTACTGTGGTTACGTTAGAAAAACAAATTGTTATTACAAAATTGCTTCGTTCAATAATTTCTATTAAGCACGTTCTTTGGCAAGCTAAAGAAATGAAAATGCAATTTTTTTATCAAAATATGTAGAGTAACTTTTTATGCAGAAGAATGATGAACAGTGTGTCAGTTAGATCTAACTGTTATCTACAGTGTTATATACAATCTTTATTGATATAGTACTAAATTTGCAATTATTTTATTGGCGGAACTACTCTTAAAAGTTGGTGATCTATTTCGAAACAATTGTTTCACTGTGAGTGGTTAACTTACAGACATTTTACAAAACACCAAAATACCACAGGGTGATTCATATAGAACCGGCCCCACAAAATGAAGTACGACACAAAAAAAAGTACCATACATATAATGATGTGCTTGATATATATATATATAACTGACCTTTGATTGTGTTCGAGTGCCATTCATTGTGATAGAACAGGTGTCGAAAGGTAACTGCCGTTTCCTTAAAGGCATGCGGCTTCTCGATATTTCATACTCTCAATGATGTGTTGCAGTGTTCAGTTCGTTCACTGTTATGGTCGTGTGGGCATCGTGGTGGATTCCAACCGGTCTCCCATTTGAAAAAGTCTTTCCGCAGAGACCGGGCAGACCTACAACATGTTATTGACATAACATGAAAATTCGAGCCTTTCCATCTTTACTTCAGAATATTGAAGCCAGATGGCAGCATGAACACGACACAAGTGAAACATGGATACTTTAGGGCCACACATGCACTCAGAAAACTCATTTTGGCATGTGCCGATTCGTTAGAAATTCCGTACAGGAATGTGTACGAGGTGCATGTCCGGTTAAAAGTGGTAGTAGTGTTCTTTTAGTGATTGCCTAAAGTGATTGCGCAAACCAGCCCAAGATGGCCTCTCTGGGCGGTTAGCGGTAATGTCTGTATTTGAATCTTATTAACAAACATCCACAGCGTATTCATATAATGTGCAGAATAGCAAAAAAATGGTTGCACGCAGCTTCCACAGTTTCATTTTATTATTATGATTATGTTTGCTTTCTTGATATTTTTTTTTTATCATTCGCACAAAATTTTGATGATCCTAATAAAATTCATGCATATTATTATTCGCTCAGCTGATGAAACAAATCATGAGTGAATATCGAGAAAAACTTCAGCAATACACTCATCGAATTTTTCTTTTTATGAATCCAAGATGCAAGGAACGATATAAATCTTGCAACCAGATAAAATCGCAATCTTCCCCCACCCCCCTCCCACCCCCTTCTTATGCTCCAACATCCAAAGCATCAGGATGGATCTGACATTTTAGACTATAATACAAATTTATGATGAAAACATTTATGACTCAACGATGCGTAAGTGTGAAATCTCCTTTACTATATTAGAACAGCCTTGGTAAATGTGGATCGTTTCTCTTCCTCGCTTGAAATATTCCAGAAATCTTTCATAACCAGCTACTCGGAAATTCGAGCGCGGTTTGTTTCGGTGGCATCTCGTATTGAGGATTCAGTTCAAGCGCACGTCGCATCGAGAGAGAGAGAGCGGGAAAAGCCTCTTCTCTTCACACGGGTCGATAGCATTTGGTGACTGAAATGACTTGTGCCAAACCTCCGCATTTGGAGCGAATATTATGCAGGATCGTAATGTCAGAGAGTGGAGAAAATGACATCGCAAGACGAGGGGGTCCATTTCTAATACAAAGCCTCTAGTCCTGAACGGGGGGAAGGGGGTAGATCCGCCTTCTCCAGCGATTTTGGATAAGTAGGTTGAGAAAGGTATCACTACCACTGCTCTTGCCGTTGCTCTCTCTCTCTCTCTCTCCCTGATAGCAATATGGCCATTGATTGTGAAGTGCTGAGACGAGTTTTGCTGCTTGCTTCTCTGTGGAATCGAACGGTATAAGTCATCGACCGGTCGGGAGAACCCAAGTCTCTCGACCCTCTCTCTTCCCTCCAATATCTACTATTGCATTCGTAGAATAAGGGCTTTATCTCGTAATCCCCAACTGAATGTGTCTATTTGCCGTAAATCCTGGATTTCGCGAAGAAAATGTTTGTACTGGCTGGGGAAAAGTGCTACTACCTCTGTAATAAGAAGGGAATCGTCAGCAGCAGCAGCAGCAGCAGATCCTATCTTTTGGGATTATTTGTTAAATGGGATGTCACTGAATAAGCACCACGGGACGCATAGATAACGTAATCCTTTATTTTCACTTCTTTTCCCAGCAATAGATGAATCCGAAGGAGAGATACTGAGAGGGTATGAACTGGAAACAGATAATTAAGCTTAATGATTGACTGGGTACAAATTGAGCTTAATCGTCACAAAAGGAGGAAAAAAAATTGGATTTAGGGTTTTTATTTACAAAATGTCTGGGTATTTTTGTTATAGACCAGCCGATTGCGATTTTTGTACTTCAATCACACATAGTAGAAGTCGATTTAACGATAGTTAAAAATCAGAAGGAAAATTTTCGTTATAACAGACTTCTCGTTATTATACACGAATTCAGTTTTTTGCACTATAGAGACATATAAATTGAAAAAAACACACAAACTAGATAAATTTACTGTCATTTTTCTGTTTATTCCGAATTACTTTTGCTAAAATGTTCAACTGCTATCAATCAACTACTTATGCATGCACACAACGTTGATTGTATAACAAAATTTTGCTCTTTTTGCAATGCAGCAGTTTAGAATATAGCAGTTAAAAGCGTCCAATAAATAATGGAAAATGGCGTTAAACGCAGAGAAAATGATTAAGATGATTAAGACCTGTTTTTGCTCTGAGTCCACTTTTGATAATAAAATCATCGAATTTTGCGGGGGCGGGGGGTAAAATAATGTTTGCCTTCACCCGACAAAAAATATAATTACTTCCCTGCAAAAGTCAGTTTTGAAATCCACAATCCTTTGTTACCCGGCAGTTTTACCAACATTTTGAGCCTTTTCCCAGCTCTTATTGAAATAACCTGTCGCAGAATTCGGGTCATATTTCGTATGTGTACAAAATTTGTGCGAAGGTCTGACTGAAATTGTAGATTTGTATTGCAAATATATGCACACAGAGAGATCAGGAAATCAATTTTATACTCATAGATTTTCATCATTGCATTGAAGAGAATTCTAATCACGTTCAAAAACTTCAATAATTCAGTATGGTTTTAGAATGTTTATGATTAAAATTCAAAATGACTAAAAAAATCACTAGAAATGACAAATGATCAAAAGAATGTTTCGTCGCAGATGAAACCATTGCCAAGAAATTATTCTTTTAAGTATCGGAAAATCCTATGCATTTCGAAAACCTCAGATACTCATTAAATTTTTTGTAATGATATTAATGTCCAATAGTTTCATTACTATGTTGTTTTTTATCCCGGATATTGTAATTAGATCTTCAAATTCTAATAGGCAGTTACTTACTCGACCCTAAATATTCATGTATTGTCTTCGACATTTCCGATTTTTCATTGATGAATGGAATCTTTTACTGGACATTTTCAAGCATTATAAGCGTTTGGCACACATTACTCACAGCTAAATGACGATATGAAGGTTCCGATAGTTGGCTCATGCAAAGATGAACTCAGGAAAGAAAATTATACTGCCTCTGTGGGGAATCGAACCCATGTCCTCTCACTTACAGAGTGAGCGCGCTAAAAAATACGTTACAAAGTCAACGAACCTCTTTCTTTAGAGCTCGTGTGCGCTGAATGGGACCGTTAATGGACAGTCAGATCTAACTCAAACCAAAGCTCACACTCACTGCCACCAGATGGCAATTTAACTGTCCCGTTCAGTACACACGAGCTCCAAGGGAGAAGGTCCGTTGCCTTTGTAGCGTAGTGATCTAGTGCGCTCACTCGGCTAGTGAGAGTACGGGGGTTTGATTCCCCGTAGAGACTTTCATTCCTGAATTCATCTTCGCATCAACTAGTTGTTGAAACCTTCGTATGAATAACGAAGAGGGACATCGTTTTCAAGCCACAGGACGGTCAGGTAGAATGCTGTCAGAGAACGGATACGTGCCAACCCGACCAGTTGATTTATACAGACGGCTCAAAAAATTAAGTAGTCCCAGCGGTGACTTTTGTAGTTTATCAGGAAGGGCGGGAGCGCACACACATGGTTTGGACAAAACAACTCCGTATTACAAATGGGGGACAGTAGCCTTACCCAGAGCGACTCAATACGCTCAAACTTCTGGTCTATCAACGAGAACATTCACAGAAAATCTATCGGTACTGCTAGTGGCTAAAGACGTCAGGAGTCGGCATCAAGTGGTATGCTCCATTAGATCTGTATTATGTGGATAGCTTCATAAAGGTATTTTGAATAAAGGTCTATGTCGGGGTCAACGGCAATGAAGAAGCTGACAAGTTAGCCAAAAATCCATATACAATTTTCCCAAAACTACGATGTCGTTACCCAGAAGTCACGCTCAAATGTGTATGAAAACACAGAGAGAATGCGTATGAAAACTCAGAGTCATTACAACAAGCCAGATGGAACCAGTTGTAGCTCAAAGATGCGTTCAAGCATCAAAGACGAGTCGAGACAAGAATGAAAGTATGACCGCGATGAAAGATAATATTGCTTATAGTTGTGGACAGGAGTTGTGGAACATGGGGCCTCTATTCAGATTCATTAAGGCATCTAATGATCTACGCGTCTGTGAAAAAGTCAGAATTTCATTACACTATGTCACGGAGTGCCCGGAAACAAAAATGTTTCATTTTGATAAGACACAAGAACAAAGCAAGCATATATCTGGGAAAGCAGGGTTCTGCGCAGCCCCTCATTACATACTTCGAAGAAAATCTTCGCAATCTCCACAAGATGCTAGCGCAAACCGAGAACGTCGGCCCCAAATATTTGCAATCGCAAACCGAGAACGTCGACCCCACATATTTGCAATCGCAAACCGAGAACGTCGACCCCACATACTTGCAATCGCAAACCGAGAACGTCGACCCCACATATTTGCAATCGCAAACCTAGAACGTCGACCCCACATATTTGCAATCGCAAACCGAGAATGTCGACCCCACATATTTGCAATCGCAAACCCGTCGTCTCTCAATAACAAGACGGTTTCCACCAGTTACAAGGTGAATGACCAGGAAGTGGGAACAGTACCTGAGTAAAGTTAACAAGTCAGAGAACATGGCAAAAAGTGAAAGAAGAGCTGGAGGCTCTATGAACCGACTGCACCGACGTGCGTAACAGAGGCTTCGAAAAGTAATCCACGATTCCAGATTTTACCAAAACTTCTTGTGCGTGAACTTCATGATTTAATTATTTATATAATGAATATATTTATTGCGATTTGACGTTTGTAAACAATTTTTATTTTAAAAAAAATGTCGATAAGAATTTCCGGACACACCCATGTTTTGGGACTTATTCGATGTCTCTTCGAGGTGTGAAGCGGAGTGTGTCTGGTCCTTCAATATAGTTTTTTGAGCATCTAAAATTTTAAAAAAAAAATTTCCTAATCCCTCTTGTATGATTATTCATAACAAACTGTCTCACGTTTGGTAAAATCTACTTGTTTCGTATAACTTGGACAGCTAACTGGCTCAAGACACGAAAAACGGTTTTATGAGATTCTCCAGTTTATCATCAAATAACATGCATATTTACTTCTACGCATGTTTTTATTTTATTTTTTTTTTGTATTCTTATTTTAACAACACAACAGACACCGTAACATGAAATACAAATACAAATGAAATACAACACAACAAATCCATGCATACATACACTATGCAGCTCTTAGGGACCCACTTGGTCCACCGTAGAGAGTATAAAAATGTTCTGTATACAATAAATACACAACACACACTCTTGATTTATTTCAGTTTTTTTTAAGATATTTCAAATTTTGCCTTGTGTGGTTACCTACTTATATTTTCGATGAACGTTTCAAAATTCGTTATAGAATTTGAAAATATAAAAATTTCTTTCTTTAGATATATTTATTTATTGTAAGGTCTGATAATTTTTTTTCCGAGTTCGCCATGAATGGTTGGTTCTATTCACTTTATACTTTTTGAACAAGGTATTTATTTGCTTTTGGAGTTGAATAGAATAAATTATATCTATTTGAGGTTCTATCGTTGTTATTTGTGAGAAATAAATTATGGTTTTTAGCCATGAAAATTATCATTTTATGCATATAAATTTGACTTAGGTGAAGCATTAAACTTCCTGATTTTAATAGATTTGTATTATTAAATATTATTATCATATGTTTTATACGATTATAGATGTTAACGAAGCTGTCGATGTTATCGTGGTAGGCACCTCCCTACACAGTAATAGCGTAAGTTACTCTTGATTGGAACCAAGCATTAAATACCGAAGGGTACTGATGTTATCGAAAGGGTCTTATTTTTGTGCAAGGAATGAAGGTATAATTTTTTTTTTTGCTCTCAAGAAAATGCGAAACACTTTTTCTTTCGATTACGATCACTGAACAATCACGATTCCAAAAAATCTTATCAACCACGAGAAACTTGAGAATATCATTTTACGTCGGCAAATATGTCGGATTGTCTTATATTTTTTGTAATTCTTTTTTTTTCGTTTGATACACATGACAGAAAAATGTATTTTGTTATAAAGAAATAGAATAACTGCACTTTGTTAATCAACTCTCGTATAGCTTTTTGTACCCCAAAGCAATATTATTCGTCTCATATGTCTTGGATGAATCGCGAATACAATGCTTTGAAATGATGAGTTTTATTATTCTTATGCGTTCTTCATAACATTGATTGATATATTATCTGTTTTGAATAAAGACTTTTTTTGTGGTTTGGAATGAATATGTCTTCAAGAGAAATTGATACTTTTCCTAAAACTACACGTGTACAACACAATTTTTCCCTACGTTTCCGAAACAGGGAAGCTTTGAACTCCTCTATAGCTTATAATTCTGCTTTTTGATCGAAACTGGATTTTAAGTTTGATAGTTATTCTTTCATAACCATGTCATTTCATGCACAGTTTGTCGCAAACAAAATTACATCCCAAATTTCTAAAACCAATTTAATATAATCTTTAGACAAAATATAGTTTTAATAAACCCCATTGCGTTAGTAGAACCCACCGCTAAATTTGACGATATCATTATTTTCCTTATTTTTCTTTTCATTTTAGAAATATAAAAGAGAATTATAGATTCGGCATTTCATTTATTAAGAGATCTCTTGGGGAAAAAGTATATCATCCTTACTTTAGAGAACGAAACACGACAGCAGCATCATTCATGGAGTTATTAAGAACGTTTGAGCCACATTCATTTAAATTAGGATTTATATAACTTTTTTTTTTGGTTTGTAATGAACATAAGCCTTCAAAAGGAATTGATATACGTTTCTCCAATACATACAATATATACACGTGTACCTCACAATTTTTTCCCCACATTGACAAAACAGGAGTTTCGAACTTTTCCATAGCTTATGATTCTGATACTTTGGCCACCTCCTATTCCTACCCAGAACATGGCCGCCGTTGTCTCAACCTACAGATTTAAACAATGATTTTTTTACCGAACTTTAGATCGAAATTCTGATATTTATTGTATTTCACAACCATATCATTGCATGCTCAGTTTGTCACAAACAAAATGATATCCCAAATTCGCAAAACCAATTTAATATAATCTTCCAAGGAAATGTGGTTTTAATAAACCCTACTGTGCTAGTAGAACCCACCACTAAATTTAACGATATCATTCTTTCCCTTATATTTTTCTCCTTTTTTTAAAGCAATAAAAGAGAATTATAGAATCAGCATTTCATTTGTCAAGAGAGCTCTGTGGGAAAAATTATATTACTCCCTTACTTTGGGGAACGAAACACGACAGCAGCATGATTTATGGCATTATTAGGAACCATTGAGAATGAAGGTTTTTAGGTGGAAGTGGAGACGAAAAATGGAGAATTCAAACTAGATGAAGAGTTCTCGAAAATTCTTATATTTCTCTTCACTTTTTTTTCTCTCTCATCTCCTCTCAGTTTCCTATTCATTCATTTTATTAATCCCTCTTCATCCTCCGTCTCTCTCTCTCTCTCTCTCACAAGCGATCAATGTCACCTCTCCATTTGATTTTCTTGGCACAGGCAATAATTCTTTTTAGAGGGCATGGGAAGATTAAAAGGTACTCTGATATCATGCCGTAATTGACACATTTCAAAGCACTTCCTTGAATATATGTAATTCGAAAGAGATGGAAAGGTATCAAATTGAATGCATCACATCGTAAGTGATGTAAATTTCAATTTATTTTATAAATGAGATAGATATTTTTGTTCGTAAAAAATTAGAAACTCTCTGAATTTAAATTAAAAATTTATTTCGTGTGTACTTTGAATAAAACAGGATGGAATTAAGTTTTTCTCAAAAAATTTATCTCATATTTTTAAGGGATATGTTTTTCAAAAAAATGTGACGCATTTATTTTGTCATAATTGTATGGGTAAATGCCAATATCGAATAAACCGCAATATAATAGTTATCATACATGACGTCACATCTTTCCAGGACGAAATTTGAGATAAATCGTATTTTATTGTATTCTATCGTTTTCATATGATCACTCTTATTTAGTTGTAGTGTCTATTAGTTTTCTAGTGTCTATTTAATTTTAGAATAATCTTTTTAGTGTCTATTTAGTTGCAAATTTGTTTTTTTCTGTCCATGTAGTTTTAGTATAGTATAGTATAGTATCCATATTAGTATTTTTATTCTTAGTTTTAGATTACTTTTTAGATTCTATTTGTTTTAGATCAGTATTTTTTATTTATATTTAGTTCTAGATTAGGTTTCTTAATTTATATTTTATATTTTTTTCGTTTCTAGTTTGATTATACTCTAGTTTTCTAGTTTTTTTCTTTTTTTTTCATTTCAGATTACTTTCGTTGTGCTATTTCAGCCAATTCTAACTAAAAACCAAGAACCAAGGCATGATACATAGTTAGAATGCAAATTAATAATTATTTGAAATTAAATTGAATTCGTTATTATTTTGAAACATCCTATTTCACCATTACTATTATCTAAAATCGGAAATACTGATCAAACTCTACGCCTTTTTAATCATTGTTAGGGATACGTAAATTTCGTATTTACGAAATAACCGTGACAAATGCGAAATTCACGAAATAAATGCGATAAATGCGAAATTTGCCAATTTGACTATATAACATTATATTTCTACTTTTCTCAATAAATATGAAGACGATTACTCCAGCATAAGTTTCTAAAAAACTAAGTTTTGGCAATGAAATTCTATCTCCTAAAATATGGGTTCAGCAGGGCCGTCATTTCAACTTTTTCCGGGGGGGGGGGGCAAAGCACATGTACTCAACGTATGTATATATACTAATAATGGTATATATATATACCATTTTTAATGTATTTTCAAAAGTCCGCCCCCCCCCTAAATGACGAGCCTGGGGTTCAGTTGACTTTCGTTTCCGAGTTCTATAGGAAAATTATGCTAATCGACAATTTGAAAGGATCAAACTTTCCATTCGCACATGCTTTGTGGAGTAAATTAGTAAATTTGAAATCTTTTGGGCTGAAATTTTAAGGGTATTTTTACGAGAAGAAAAAATTGACAAATGAGTACAGTAAAGTCTCGCTTATCTGACATAAACGGACCGGCAGAACGTTGGATAATACGGAAGTGTTAAGGAAAAGCCTATTAAACGTCAAACTATGTTATAATTTTGCACATTGCGAACCTAATAATCATGTTTACAGCAAAACAACTGAAAAAAATTAAGTGAGAAAATGAACTTACAGTTACAGAATATTTTGAAGTTAAATACGGTACTTAAAAAAGTTCAGTCCTGTGATAATTTAAAAAATTTTTTTGATCGTAGTCTGCTTTCCTGACGAGTGCAGTTTCTTCGCTGCCAAATCACGTCATCTTTGCATCATAATTATGGCGATTCCTGTAGCTTCTTCTTGTCGCTCAATGTATTTAATTGGAGTTTCTAGAGACCCAACTCCGCCGTTATGTGAAATTCTGAAAGCTTAACAATGGTTCTTGATTTTTTTGCGGTGGGACGTTGGATAATACGGAAGGTCGGATGAACGGGGCTCGACTCTATGCTGGAATTGATGAATGGCATAGTATTCTGCTGAAGACACAGCAGCAGAGAAAAGTTAAAATAAATTGACTTCACAAATGACATCCAAACAGTGTCGTCTTAATGCATGGGTCGACCGAGCACGGCCCAGAAACCTCAAGTGCAGAGGGGCCTCGTGAAAATGAGATCTGGTTAAAATTATAGAGAGTAAGCATTTCTAGCAAGGTAGTGAGTTTTTTAGTAAGTAGGGGGGGGGGGGGCTGAAAAATCATTTCAGCCGAGGGCCAAAATTGCAAATCATTTATGATATGCAATTTTTTAAAATATAGTTTTATTTTTTGTGAAAAAATGAAATTTTTTTGTGAACAAATACGAAATTTCTGACCTGAATTTTTTTTTGCGAATAAATGCGAAATTTAGGATTGAAAAAAAAAATTTTTGCGAAATTTACGTATCCCTAACCATTGTACATGCCGTTGTATTTCAGTTAGTACTTTTATGAAATTCTGAATAAATTAAGAAAACATGCATTATTATATTGGTTTTCCTTCAATAAAATTTTAGAAAATGCTCTACATTCTCAGATCTTTGACATCGCACGCTAGTTTACTAAAATTGAATAACGTCATTTTAACTCGTAACATAATTCAAGCACGTTCTTCGGTACACGTTCTCAGTCAATTTACGCAAAACTTTTGCAACTTCGGATACATTTCGAGAAATATTAATAAAAAAGAACTAAAATTTTATGATTACGGGAAGTTTAATGGAAAATTGTAAAAGTCTCTGCAGCATAACGATCGTTGATATGGAGAAGAAAGTGATATTAATGACTTTAAAAAAATATTCACGTGATGGGGAAAAAATTTCCAAGCAAAATTATACGGACGTGCGCTGGGTCTTTGATATGAAATGAAAGAAGAGATGCAAGAGAAGTATTGTTTGAGTTTTCCATTTTTTTTTCACTTATATATATATATATATACATGGACACATATTTCTCTTGAAAGAAGTTTTCTTGAGCGTGAAAACTGAAGAGAGTAAGAAGCAGGCACCAGATGCAACCAAAGATAACGCGTTCCTCTCCGCAGGCGAGCCATTATGTAAACTAAATGGGTTCAACAAGCCTTGAAAACTGCGAATGCGCTGAAAATAAATCCTGGAGGAAATGGTAGAAAATTATTTTTCCGCTTTTATAATTTTCCTGAAGAAGAAAATGGAACTCTCGGCTGACTTTGCTTTTGTTTTCTTATAACTTTCTCCAATTTTATATATATATTTATATATTTATATTCATTTTGCTTTTCTCGTGAGATTCACGTTCGCATTTCTCTCAACAGCATCAAGTGACTCAAAGATGTTACTCTTTTCGTTTTTTTTCCCCCTCTTTTCCAAATAACTGCAAGGTCCTAAGTTCACTTTTGGTAAATGAATTCAAAAAAATGGGAAACTAAGAAATAAAAAGCAAAAAAAAAAAAGATTTCTCTTTCTTTCTAACTTACCCTGGAATTAAAAGTTCCAAGGAGAAGCAATTTCTGAAAATTATCTTTTACTCCCATTTATTTATTTTCTCTGCAATCATTTTTTCCCGTATTTTGAGGCTATCACGAATCAGTATTTGGATTCCAACTGCTCATTTTAAGAGTTTCGAAGGCGTGTTTCTTTCTCAAATATTTAAACTAAAAAAATTAACAGATGGATAAAAAAATTAAACCACGAAAAAATCATGCTGAAATTTGAATCAACGAATTCCTGAAAAGAAAAATTCTTTATCTATTCTAAAATATTTTCCTTTTAATGGAATCGTTTTATTTTATTTTTTTTTCTTACGTTTTAATATCATTGAAGTATAGCGTGGGAATAAAGAACAAAATGACAACATCCCAGATAAAATATTTTTTTTACTAAAATAATCAAGATAATGGAGATATCACTAGAGTAAGAGGAAAGTAAAGGAAATTTACCGAATTGAAATTATTTTTCATGTAGAAAAATATTTTGAAATTTGTTTAACAAGTGATAACAAGTGATTAGTTTAACAAGTTTCGGGATTAATAATGCATATGAGTTATAATAGCAGTGAAAATTCTATTCGTGGTAACGATATGTGCCTGTGATTTATAAACATGAGGTATAATAGATGACCACAAAGTTTTCATGATGATTACTCATTATTTTCTAGTCATTAATATTAGAATTATTCCAGAACTCTAAATAACACCAGGATAATCATTTTTAAATAACTTCATTGTATGCGTGAGAGAGACAGACAGAAAAACACGGTAACAATGACTGTAATTAGAAAACATATTCGGTTGAAGAATCTAATTAGAAGGTCATAGTGATTAATGGTACGGGACTGAATTGGAGCATTTTCCACGATTTTCAGGGAAACTAAATATTATTAATAATACAGATTTGACTGTAAAAACCTATTCGAAAATAATTTCGATTCGAAAGTTATTGTAATTATAGAGCATGAGAAAAACCTCAGATGGTTTTACACAGCGACAATTCAAAATGATTAATTTTACGTAGATTTAATATAAGTGATCGATAGTTTATTATTGATTCCCGCGTATATATTTTTTATTTCAAAGTATATACTATCAAAAAGAATAAAATCTATAAGCATACTCTACTTCAATCCATAAATCTTAATTCAATCTATAATTCTATAAATCTGAAAAAAATATAAAACATTGAACATTTTCTTGGTTGCCGTTCCATTTACTTGACAAGGCATTTCAAGATTTTAATTTGCATTGTTGCATTTGCTTCAATATAACAACAGTAGTAAAATAATGAGTAATATAAGCCAATATATATATAGTAAAAGGAATAATTAAATGAGAGAGATATAATAATAATAAATAAATTAATTAATAATAAATGATATAACGATAAAAAATAAGAAGTAAAATATAAATAACGACAATAATTAGGGCTGTTCCGTTTAATCGGTCAATGGGGGTTGGTTAATTGATCAATCAAATGTAAAGTTTATTTCATCGCAGTTAAAATTTTTAGTAGAGTTAAATCAACTCGATCAATGGCATTAAAATTTCCGTAAAAAATTTATAAATTTAACTTGACTTGTTTAACGAAACCGATTGTATATATTGTGATTCATGTACTTATACATAACATTTTGGATAAGTGACCATATTTAAAAATACCCGAATCAATATTTAGATCAAATTTTTCGGCACGGGAAAATACGAGTTGTTCATTGCATCAATTAATATTATGTGGTTACGAAAAATATTCGATTAAAATTCAATTATTCAATCGACTAATCGGTTACGAATTTTTGATTAACTTGTTAAAGTTTTTAATCTATCACTAACCTTAAAAAATAAATATACCTTATTTTTATTTTTAACACAAATGTAAGTTCTCTCTCTGTAAAGAAAATATCGTTCCATTGGCTTACTGGAAAATTCCAAGATTTCAAAGAATATCGTCAGCAACATACTACGAACTTCAGAATTTTTAATAAATTTATTTTCTATACACAGATGCAATAATTTTGCTTACGCCGGCAGTTATAGTGCTCGTATTCTGCCACAGTTTATTTTGCAAATAAAGTGCTGATTCTCGGAAAAATATCCAAGTATCGAATCCTAACTCCAATACCCTTTTATTCACTAGGTCAAAAAAAAAACCATGCTAAGAGTGTAAAAGATTTCTGCACTTATTTAATCATTCCACTCTTTCTAGATCGTGTAGACTTTTCTTCGCACTCTTTGATTACTAAGGCCGTGCCCTTCTACCTCACTCAATTAACTTCAAGTAACGCTCAAGAATAATTGGGTTAAGGAAACCATTTTTTCTTTCCTCAATCTTTTTTTTCTCGCAATTCCTCTCCGAAGTAAACCGTCAAACTTAGTTTTATGCTACAGGAAAAGATTTCTTTAATCGTGCGATGGCTCATATTACTTTTAATTCTGTGCGAAGTGTTGTTACGGGAAGCGGAAATTGAGTATCGTTTCAAGTGCTGCCTTATAAGAGACTCGACTTTTAATTTACGGCGAAACAAGTCTTTTAAATTTCCGGATATGCTGTAACACCTTTCTCGGGGTAAGGTGGTGGTGATGTTGCCGTACAGCAGGACTGCACAACCTCCGTCCCTCGGGTCAAATGCTGCGAACCAAAGTGTTCATCCGGCCCGCGAAGGTTCTCTCAATAAAAAAATATCAATCCACACAACACGATAAATGTCTAGGCTAACCATATTTCCTTCCAAGACATACGAGATATCACTAAAAAAATTGTCAAATGCAAGGAAAGTTGACAGTTACAGCCAAAATAATTTTGAAGAATAAGTAGGATTACCAGTTGCAGCCTAAAAATTGTCAAAGGTCAGTAAAGTTATCATTTACAGCCAAAAAGTTCGTCAAAGGCAAATAACGTTGCCAAGTACAACAAAAAAGAATATACCAAAGCCATGAAAAGTTTACCAAGAAAGGTTGCAGCTACCACTATAAAATTGTAATCGTGGAAAATGATAGGTACTGCAACTCAAAATGTAATTCATCAAAAAACGTATAGTTAGACAAATGCGTGAAAAGAATATATTTATGTGAGAGAAATTAATTGTGATAACCATAATACTAGTTATAGGCATTGTATCATGTGTATATATTTTTTATAATTTTTGTGATGGTGTTTTGTATTGGGTTGCTGTATTTTTGAATTATATGACATTCATATTTGTTATGGGCATCTTTTTCTCTACCACCTCGTTGCTCGTTGGGCATTTTACCTGTTGTGGCGTTGTATTTGTATAATTAAGTGACAATTATCATAGTATAATTTATTCTTATATATAGCAGACAAAATAATCAATGCCATGAAAATAATCTTAACTCTCAGTTCCGAAAATTCCAATAAGCCTTGTTCAAAATATAGAGGGAAAAAACGGGAAATTTTATTTAAAAGAAAATGTTGTGACACCCAAAATTTGGGGTCATGTAATCACTCTTCATATACAAGCTTCTGACCCGCGAGAGACAGAAATTCCGCATATGCGTCCCGCTGACTGAAAAAGTTGTGCATATCACCGCCATACAGTAACTAAAATCTAAAAAGCTACGCCCACATAAATAGGAAAAAGATAAAAATTGAAATTAATGGGGGAAAAAAACCAACAGAAACAAAATCTAATGTTGTGAAGAGAATTCGAAATTTTACTCTGGGAACATAGCATTTTGTTTCTGTTTTTTTTTCACCTCTTATCGAAACATTTCCTATACTCTTTCGTATTATTTATTTTACTTAATTTTTTCTGCGTAATTTTACGAGTATCAATGCGAAAAAGTACTAACATTAATTTGAAAAAATATACGTACATAAAACTTAAGATAACAGTTTTTTTAAATAAAAACCGATAAGAATTCAACGTACCATTACAAAAATTTAATTCATTAAGGAAGGAAAACCTCGTTTAGATGTTGCTTTTGTTTTTTCTATCACGATGCTGAGCTTTCTAGTTAAGTATTGAATGAAAATGCAGCATCAATTTAATCAAACAAGTTTAATTTATCCCGAAGTCGTTTGGCGCAAATATGCATACTGATATTTTTATATAAATTTATTTTCACTATATTTTGAAAATGGTTGGCATATAAATCATTAGAAATTTAGAAATAAAATATAGCACGTGTAGATGCAGCTGAAAAATGTAAAATCGTGACAGCATTTATATGTGTTTTTTTGTTAATGTTTTGGCCTTTTTGTAGCAGTATTTCTGTTTTTGTCTTTTGTAACAGATTGTACTTGCAGTGTTATCGTCAAATCAAAAAAAAAAATTAACAAATTGCTGTTTTAGTTCAGACCGATGAAGAATCTGCATAATGCACTAAAATTATTTATGGATAAGTATTCAAATGCATTTATGTCCATTAACCTGAGTCATTTTTTATTGTGTAATCAGTACTACAAGAATTTCAATATGTATTTCTATATACCTCTTCCGTGAGAATGATTCAATTCTGCAGGTGGAAAATTACACTTATGTAATGTTTTATAACATTAAAAATAATGAAATCAATTTGTTTATTCAATGCACATGCAAGAACTTGAACCAACGGTATTTTGAAATCACATCACGCAGCATTCGTTCATCTCTTATAAATTATTAGACGACATAAATCTGGAATAAAAGTCATTTTACGAAATGTATGTACAACAAATAATAAATCTAGAAAACCCAGGGAAAGCTAAAGATTCTCGGGAATCGAAGCATCCTCGGAGCAATTTGAAAGCAGCTCTTTTGTTTTCCCATAAACTTCTATTCAACATCTGAAAACGGAAAACAAAAGGAACTTATATGTGGCAGCAGTTTTTAGTATAAAAGTCGTATAAATAAAAATGATAAACAAAACGGAAAGAAAATCCAAACCATAAGAGAGAAAGAGAGAGAAGAAAAATACATAAGAAATTGAAATTCTTTACTTTTTGTATGGATTTCCGTAGGGGGAAGGAGAGAAAAGATTCCAGATGGTAATATTTTTTCCGATTTTGGCCGGATATGTACGAAAAAATGTTTGTACCCTCCCACACAATATATATGCCAAAATTTAAAATTTTTTTCCGCTTTCTGTGGCATTTATATAGCAGACAAAAATTGAAAACATATCTTTGTTGGTATTGTGGAGGGAAAAAACAGTGAAAAGCAGTATTTTTCTCCCAAAAAAAAAAGCCGTATGATTCCTGTCAGAGAATATAAAAATTCCCGTTTCTTCTATCCTCAGGCATATAATACAGCGCAATTTTTTCGCAATCAGAATTTTTCTTGATAGAAAATTGTAATCCCGTCATGCAATGTAATATAATGCTCAGGTTTGCAGTTATATATATATTTTTTTCCCCCCAAATTTTTCCATACCATTCAAAATGTCAAGAAAGTATCATGAACATGTGTGTCAACCAAAGAGAACGGTGAGAAAAAATAGATAATTTTTTTTACAGTGGAAAATTATCATGAAAATTTGGGAATATATTGAATAAATTAAGTTTTTTCCTTGAGAATCTGAAATGATTTTTTTTTAATTGAATATAATTATTTCCCTTGAACCGTAACATTTAAAATATCTTTTATCAAGAAGCAGGAAATTCAATTGCGCGTTAAAAAGCTTTGGGTATTCATTATATTGCTATTTGCTCGCTAAGGGAAGAGGAAGGGATTCTATATGGTAATATTTTTTCCTGATTTCAGCCAGAGCTATGTAATAACATATAGCTCTGGATTTCGGCAGAATATGTGAGGAAGAAGTCTTTGTACCCCTCCCACACAATATATATGCCAAAATTTAGATTTTTTTTTCTTTCTGTCATGTTTTTATAGCAGGCAAAAATTGAAAATATTTCTTTGAGGGGGGGGGGAACTGTGGAAAGCAGTATTTTTCTCTTCCAAAAAACCTGTATGATGTCGTTTTATGCTTCCTTTCAGAATATATAAATCTCCATTTTTCTTCCGTCTTGTTTCATATAATATATTCTTTTTTTTTTGCAATCAGAATTTTTCTCGATGGGAAATTATAATGCCGCCGTCATGCAATGTAATAATACTCCGCTTCGTGGAGCTAAAAATGAAATATTTATCTAAACTATCGATAAACCAGTGTTATATTTTTCTCCTTTATTTATCGCATCATAAATCATAGTTAAAGTTGATTAATGAAATCTGAAGTTACCGGAAATTTTTCGAAAAAAATTATGAGGTTTATGAATTTTTCCCAATTTTTTCCCATAGCACTTAAAATGTCAAGAAAGCTTTACAGATATGTTTGAAGAGCGAAACAAACACGAGAGAAGTATACAAAAAAATTTTAACGATGGGAAATTATAATGAAAATTTGGAAATATGTATTGAATATTTTTTTTCGCTCACAATCTAAAAAGATGGTTTTAAAATTGAATGCAATGATTTCTCTTAGAACTCTTAGAACGTAACATTTAAAATATCTTCTACTGAGAAGCAGGAAATTCAATTGCTTGTTAAAAAGCTTTAGGGCTTTATTTCATTACATTTTGTTTGTGTTTGTTTGCGTTTTTAGAATAAAATTTCGATTTTAAGATAATAGTAAATCTCTTTACGTGTTTATTCACGTCACAAACGGCAAAAAGTATTAAACGGTATGAGATAACGTTGAAATGCTATTCGTTGTTTAAAAGAAATGTGAATCGGATTTGTTTTAGAAAATGCAATCTTTTTCAAGTTTTGCGCTTTAATACTGCAAATTTGGACTTTTATGTAAAAACAAGATAAATATTCACTGTGAATAAATTCGACTTCACTCGCATTTTTTTTAAAGTAATGGACTTCCATTAAAATGGAAATCCATTTTAAAAGTTGTAATATAAAATTATCATTTACTTGGAACATATCCAGTTAATTTTTATTTCAATCCAAAAAACTTGAAGCAAGAAAAATGTTGAATACTGTCAATATGTCCTCTGTTTACGGACCTAGAAATTTCTTGAAGTCCATTCGTAAGCCGAGTTTTCCGTAAACAGAACATTTTTTCCCATAAGAATCAATGTAAAATGAATTAATCCCTTTCTGGTACCTCAAAATTTTCTATGTGAATTTTTTCAGCTGCTCCTGTGCATAACATGAAAAGAATGAAACTCATTAAAATAATATGTTACCAGAAATAACCACAGTATAAAAAAGACGAAATTAAAACGATGTTGCGGCCATGTCTGGTTTTATTAATACCATCTATAATCCCAGTGTCAAAGCCCTCAAAGTCTCTCACAATCTAGCCAAAATATATCCTCCAAGCCAAATTCATAGTTCTGTAAAATATTTACTGCTAAGTTTTGTCAATGATAGCAAATGCAATTCGCAATATGTAATGCGGAAACTAAAATAATGTTTTGTGAAGTCACTGAGAGTGTGTTTTGTGGCAAAAATTATGGTAAAACATTTTAAAAAAGTTTTCTGATGCAGAGCGTCCTGAAGTTTGAAATGATCTGCTGATCCATCGATTACGGAATGGGTAATAGGAGTCGTATTTGGGTGCGTGAACATTACTAAGATGAAATCAAATTCTTCAACTAACTCTTCTCCCAAAGAAAGTAAAAAGTAGCCACATGAGACCACAGATTTCTGAAATATTCTTTCTTCGAGATTCATTCCTTTTTCATAGGTGTGTGTGTTCACACACCTACGAAAAGTTCTCAGTTCGTAAACGGAATTTTTTTTTGTTGTTTATAAACCGAATTTTTCTCAAACTGAACAGTTCGCAACCGAGTCATAACTGTCGCAAACCGATGATTGATTTTATATGTGCTATCATTTTTGAAAATATTTATAAAAGTACTATGCTTGTTTAATGTTACAAATATGCAGAACAACAGGCTGTTATGTAGATATAGTGGTTTTCTGAAAGAAAAATTCACATTTACCTCTCTGGGATTCGAATTACAGCCCTCACGCAGACCGGGCGACGCCACTACGCTATAAAAGCAATGAGAAGTTTTTTCTTGCAGCATGCATATACTGAATTGTACCGTACATCGTACGTAATCGACGGTAAGATGATGATGGTTCTACATGTATACCATGGGTTCTTAACCCTTTTCAGCAGTGACTCAAAATCAACAACAGTATGAGCTTTGCGTCCTATGGGACTATTTGTTCTTCGAAATTACTGATACCCATGCCACAATAATTACATTTACGGCAGACTGTGTGAGTGGATTCGTACAACTCGTATAAGAAGCTCCTGCGAATCAATTTTTAGTCATGTCCTACTACTCAAGAATCCGTGCCAGCAAGTAGATTTGTACGAAGCATATCGCAAACTCCTTCGAATCAAGTTTGGGTTTATGACCCATAGCTCGATATTCCTTGGCATTATGCAAGGCTGGGCATGGGCAAATCGCAAAAAAAAATCTAGATGGAAGAAAAAATTTTTACTTGAACAAAATGGTTCAAAATAATGCTTCTTTTGAATTTTTTTCAGGGCATAGTGATCCATTTTCATGTTGGTAGATATGCTGCTATATACTCCAAACATTTTGTGCTGCTCTCAGCCTGCAATTTAGTAACTAAAAAAAATTGACGCTAATACCAATTTTTTAGTTACCATGGCGCGTTGGATTTGCCTGGCTTTATGAACGACTGATGAACGACCCATCTCGGAAGCACGTTTGAATTAAGTTTTTGTCGAGACCTATAGTTCAACAACACCAGATTATAAGTGGATTTGTAAGATCCATCTCGCTAAAGTCCCTTGATATCAAGTTTGGGTCACGATCCATAGCTCAAGAAACTTTCGCAAGGTGTACGATTTATCTGGGAAGCTCCTGCTTATCAAGTTTGGGTCGGGACTCATAGCTCAAGAGGTCTAACTGTAGGTGAATTTGTATCACCCATCTCGGAAACCTCTTCGAAGCAAGTTTGGGTCATGACCCATAAGTTAATTAAAGTACCTTGTTTTATACGCTCCAAGGAAAATAGTTCCCATTTTTTCTATGTGGTAGCGCACTAGCCTGGCCTGCCAGAGAGCTGTAGCTCGAGTGCCAGTAGAAGCCAATGGGAATTTTTCTTTTCTAAAACCATCATCTCTTCATAACAGCCAGCTTCCTGCATATCTTGTATTAACAAGTAATGGGGGCATCTTTTTAAATGTTTGAAAATATGTAGCGAGCTGAGTTTTCGTGCTATCGTCATGTTCTTGATTTACAACAATTTGTAGAATGAGCTGAGGTTCTTAAATATACTCCGAGTGAATCTTCTGATTGTTAGCTTTAATTCTTCTACTTAAATTTGATTAGTGAAAATCTTACGTCAAGAGGAAACAAAAAATTAAGTATTTATTATTTGTGTCATTTAATAATTTTATAATGATTAATTTACTGTTTGAATTATTTCTGTATCTTAAATGTGTAATTTTAAGCTGAATAAAATGAAACAAATTTACATTTGACCTTGGTAACATTAGAACATAGCTGTCCGAATTTTGGTAATTTTAAAACAATTCTTTTTCGTTTGTTCTGACGTTTGAATCCGAAGTAAGTTGTATGAAGATGACAGAAAATTGATGGAAGTGGCCTAATGAAAAGGCGAAACTTTGATACCCAGCTAAAATTTTAATTAAAAACATTTCTGAACCAAAAAAAATTGAAGGCGATTTATTCCTACAAAGGCTTTTATCAGCTGGCTGATGTGAAGATATATTTTGGAAAGAGGGAAAATTCAACTGCCCATGTGCGGGGAATGAAACCCGCATCTTTTCCCTTTGCGGCTGAACGCCCTAGACCACTAGACTACATAGGCAACGAATACAGTAAAATCTCGTTAAGTCATCACCCTAATAAGTTGTCACTCCGGTTAAGTCGTCATTTTTCTTCAGGCCCTTCCACCTCTCATAGACAATAATGTTATTAAACCCTCGTTTAGTCGCCCCTAACTTCGGTTAACTCGTCACTATGACAAAAATTTGAGAAAGTGCAACAGACTATTTTTATGGCTCCCATTAAAAAAGGGGCTTGTTAACTGCATTGCCATATGCTTAAAAGTCATCATAAAATCCTATATACCCAAACGCAACAGTTTAAGTAACAAAATTTACGCTGGGGAAGTTCATTTGCCGACTAAGGTTTTTGGAACGTTGGGGACTGTTCAAGGTAGATCTCATTTCTGCATGGGCTCTACTGGAGAAACCGCGAGACACCCAGGCTCTGTCGCACAGCGAGACCCAACCCAATAGGGTAAAGGGCTTATATCCCTCAAGGGACAGAGCCCGGGTGTTGTCTGGACTTCAGGCTCTGTCCCAAGAAACAACGTAAGCACTTTGGCCCCGCAGGACATCTCCGGCTAAATCAAAATTTACTGATACGTCAAAGATTACATATAGTGCAAGGAAATCAAAAATTATGTAAATCGAAGAATCAAATTAATCATGTAAAAGTCAAAGTGCAACGGCTACGGATAATAAATAATCATAGAAAGCATGGACTCTACTAATTTAGGACTTGGAATTCAAATTTAAGTAATAAGGGATAGAAAAGATAAAAAATTGCTATTGTTTTTTTCTTTCGCAATCTATAAATTGTATTAATATTGTTATTTTAATTCATACTTCAATAAATTTCATATTATTTTAAATTTATACGATTTTCACAAGATTGGACATTAAAACTGACGGCACTCCGAATAAGCCGTCATAATTTTTCGATAACTTGAGGTGACGACTTATCGAGGTTTTACCGTATTTCATTATTTCCTTGGAGCTCGTGTGCACTGAACGGGACCGCACATGGACGGTCGGACTTAACTCAGGCCAACCCCACAATTACTGTAGTCTAGTGATCTAGGGCATTCACCCGGAAAGTGAAAGGACGTGGGTTCGATACCCCGCCGGGGCAGTTGAATTTTCGCTCTTTCTAAAATATATATTCGCATCAGCCTTTGTATGGACAAAATCCTTTGTATGGATAGCGGAGAGTGATATTATCCTAGGATTTGTTCCTAGTCGACATGAAGAAATAAGTTGAAAATTTAATCTTAATTAATCAACATATGAGTAATTTCCACCTAATTTGTGTTTCAATAAAATGCTGTGGAGAATTTCCAATCTTTTACATCTTTTTAGCACCTATTTCAAGAAAGAAAGGTAGCTTAAAACTTTACTTATTATTATTATCCAGGTTAATTTAATTTGTTTACTCAATTATTGAACTCTCCATAACTTTAAAAGAACAAAAGAAATTTAAGTGGGAGTAAAAAAAAATATTTTCAAGAAACAAACTAAAAGAAATTACTTTTATTTTCATTGTAACACTCCTCCTGCAGAATCTTTAGAGATTAGCATTGGGGTAACAATCAGACAAGAGTATTGATATGGCTTTCAGAGTCGGAAAAAAACCTTGTCTTACAGTTACCCCGCATTCCGAGGTAACTTGAGGAAAACATAATTGTGCCTCTCCCTATTTATTTTATAAATTTCAAATAATTGCACATCATAAGCAAGCTCAGGCTTATAGTTATATTTTCCACCGAAATCATGTTAACGCTCTCAGTACGGATACCATATTCAAATATGTGCAATTGTTGTCTTAAAATTACCCCGGTTTACGGTTCGTAAATACAGTCAAACCTCGTTAGTGCGTCACCCGGTTAACACGTCACTCCGCTTATCTGGTCACTTTTTGGAAGTCCCAATTGTCCTTACGCAGGAATTGGCACAGCTATGGCTTACTCCGTTTAACGAGTCACTCCGCTTACTAAGTCACATTTTTGCTCTCCCAAGAGTGACTCATTAACGAGGTTTGACTGTATAAACTTTCTTTCGATCAATTTTTCAGTGATATAAACGGGGAAAACTCTTTTTTTTTCCTCTTTGTTGTCAATATATTCCCATACTGACGATTCCTGGTTTATTTCCTGATCCGGTTTTCTAAACAAATCAAACGATAGAAACACTAATGTACGTTTTCTTCGTCCCATTCATTCGCATGTCTCAAGAAAGACGGAAATTACGAAGTGCGTCTCTGAATTATCCACTCCTGTCCTAATCATTAGCTTCCTACTCTCATGCTTTTGGAGTATTTATGCAAATGACAGATATTTCTAGTCGCGTAAGCTGGGGGGAAAAATCGGGTTGCTGAATGCTGATCGCTGATAACAAGAAAGGATTAATGACATTAATGGCTTGCATTAAGACGGAAAAAGTGAGTCGAGTAATTAAGCCCATAATTGCCATCATAGACTTCAAGAAAATTACTTTCTCGATAGCTACTGAAGAATTTCAGATCAATGGAGTTCCGGTTAGGGGGAAAAAAACAAGGTTATCTCGCATTTAAAGTACTTTGAAGAAAAAGACGAATCGAAATGAACGATTTCTTTCAGTTCCAGGCGATATCTTGAACTCAGCACGCGAATGCTAATTTTTACGTTTAAAAAAAAACAGCAATATTTTCTCTCCATCTAAATCACGTTTTAAAAGAATCGATATTTTCTCTGTCTAATCTTAATTAAAACGTGACTTCATTCAATGATAAAAATTATTTTGGAGTTCACTTTTCAAGATACAGAGAAATAATTGCGGGAATTTTTTTATTTACTTCGGAATAATTTTCGAATAGCAATTTAATTATTATCTGTCACAATTGTACGTAATGACGTCAAAAACTAAGATGAATCAAACGTGTTTAATGTAAATACTTCAATTTGCCTGCAGCTAGATAGTGCTTGAGGTTTTCTGTGAGTTTATGTTTTGTCTTCTTGTTTATGGGTAAGTTTTTTACTTGAAGCAAGTACCGTTTCTCGCTAGCTTCGAAATATATACAGGGTTGTAAATAAATAAATTGGCACAACTCGGACGTATGTAGTGCCCATTCTGATGGAGGTATTTTGATGAAACTTGGTATATAGGATATATGAACCATGGGGAAAAGAAAGATTCAATAAAAACAGTTCAGTTTTTGACAAACAGGTGAAAAAAGTGGCACTATTTTTATATTATATCACTGTTATATTTTTCCTATGGCCTAAATAACTTATGTACCAAGTTTCTATGAAATACGTCTACCACAATGTAATGTCAGTATAATTAAGCTGACACTACTCCAATCTATGTATAGCGCCCATTCTGGTGGAAGTATTTTATTGAAACTTGTGTGGTATATACGTTATTTGGACCGTGGGGGAAAAATATAACTGAGATAAAATTTGACACGTTACTACCTGGTGGCCAAAAATTGAACTATTATTATTGAATCTTTCTTTTCCCCCATGGTCCACATATCAAATATGTCAAGTTTCCATCAAAATGCCTCCATCAGAATGGGCGCTACATGTATCTAAGTAGTGTCAGCTTATTTATAACCACCCTGTACTTGCTTATTAGAAATATTAAAAAAAGATGAAAAGTTAGAGAAATTATTTTTTTCTCAAGCTAGTACACCAAAGAAAGATCCCTCTTTTCTGAATTTTATACCCATGTGAACTCGAAAGGAACATTTACTTGTCTCCGCTCGTAATCAACCTCGGCTCTCTTACAATCCTGGCAACAGCGCTTTCCATCTGGTAATGATGCTAATTTCTCATTCTAATACATCAAGGAAAGACACTTTTTCTGGATATTATGGCAAGTAGAGAGAGAGAGAGAGAGAGAGAGAGAGAGAGAGATGATACCTTCTCAGCCTAATGCACATCGCCGCAGTGCGGTCACGTAGACATGGTGACAACCTCGCATCGCGGGGACCCGGGTTCAAACACTATCGGAGACGCAATGGTAGTCGGCTGAAGTCGGTTCTCTTTGGTTACCAGCTTCGCGGCATAAATGGACAGAAAACCAACTTCAGCCGACAACAACTCACTGTGCCGCAGTATGGTTTCACACCCGAGTTCTCACGATGCGAGTCAGTAACTATCACCACATGACCTCACTGCGTCTTATTGAAGGTCTATACTATACGGAGAGACTTTTTTAAATGGGATACAATGTCGCCATTCGCGCCTAGAAGCTCTACAAACAGTAAACCTCTTGTCCAGATTGCAGGAGCACCGGGGGACGATTCCCGGAGAAGATCGGAGGTGCGGTGCTCTCATTCCGAGTTTGATTCAGCATAATTATTTTCAGAAAAGTCTCTATCGATTAAGATGTTGAAAACTATATAGCTGTATGAGACAAATCATAGAGATGACGTGCTTACTGTACCACGAACATAGCTAAACATTAACCCAACTATCGTGACTTGATATCTGTGTATTTATATCTTGTGTGATCTGTATGTGACTTGATATCTTTTATTCTACTTTCTTCTTATTTTATCTTCCCTTATTCTACAAGAAAACTCAAATCAATTCAGTTGATTTCTGGTAAGAAAATAATAAAAGATAAAAGAAAAATAAGTCGAGAATTGGTTGCTGAAGAAACCCCCGAATTCCTGTCACGAAGTAAAGTGAAAAACTGAAAACTCATACCACGGGCTTTTGAAAAAGAACGGAACGCAATTAGTTTTTTTTTTTCACTTCATCTCTTTTTTAAAAAAAAAAAACTCATTGATTCGATAAAAAAACTAGTTGTATTGCCAGAAAACTATTTTCTCAGTTAGTGTTTTTTTTTGTATTTTTTGCAGTCTTTAGTGTATTTTTTCGTCTCCTGTGGCAAAAAAACTTCGTTTCAAAGAACTAGAAACCAATATATTTATTAAAAAATATATATATAGAGAGAGAGAGAAACCCCATTTATACTACTAGTTTCTTCTAGGTTTTTCCAGAAGATATATATATATATATATGTGTAACACAGAAGAATTAAAGTGAAAGTGATTGCGCTCTTTTTCACCCCTTCTTTTCATCGCCACCGCCGCCATATTTTTTACACCCAATTTCTTTCAAAAGAAAAGTTTATTATGAAATGGGAATTAATCTTCAGAAATAAATTATTTCTGAATCCTTTCTTTTTATTTTCTTATAGTTTTTTACTTTCTTATATGTTTCTGTGTTTTTTACACAACAGAAATTTGTTGAATAGAAAAATAAAATTAAAAATTTAAGTATCATGTGGGATTTATTAAAGAAATTTTTCATTCATGTCATATTTTTTAGCCTTATTTTTAAGCCTATTCATTCTTTTACGATTGCTTTCAATCACGAAAGTGAAGTAAACAAAAACATGTTTGCATGTTTGATTTTTTAAAAATTGTTCGCACATTTAATATCAAAAAAATTGTTGGTATATTTCATGGGAAAAACTTATTAGCTAATTATAAAACAAAAAATCTTTGGTGAATCCGCCTACTGGATTGTGTGATAAATAAATAAATAAATAAATAGTTCTAAAACAAATATATTTCGGCTAATTCTAAAACAAATATATCTTGACTAATTCTATAACGAATATATTTCGGCTAATTCTAAAACAAAAATCCCTTGGCTAATTCTAAAACAAAAATCCCTTGGCTAATTTTAAAACAAATATATCTTGACTAATTCTATAACGAATATATTTCGGCTAATTCTAAAACAAAAATCCCTTGGCTAATTCTAAAACAAAAATCCCTTGGCTAATTCTAAAACAAAAATCCCTTGGCTAATTCTAAAACAAAAATCCCTTGGCTAATTTTAAAACAAATATATCTTGACTAATCCTAGAACAAATAATTCTTAGCTAATTCTAAAATGAAAATGGTTTGGTTAATTTTAGAACGAATAATTAATTCTAGGACAACTCATCTAGTTCTAAAAAAAAATGGATGATTCTAAGAACAAGAAAAAAGAATCTCGACAATCAGAAATTCCCTTTGAACCACAGTGATTCAAAAAAATGTTTTCTTATGCCATTTATACTACCTGTAGAGTTTCTTTCACCCAGCACAGAAGATAAATATTTTGCCATATAATCGACATTCGGTCAATCAAATAATATATTCCATGACATATTTTTATAACAATTAGGTCGGTGTGTGTTTTGATAACTCCTCTTGTTTTTAGTCTCCGGTAATAAATTTATATTTTCGTATACTAGGGTGAGAATATTTACAATGGTATTATAATTGATTTTTTTTTCCGTTTGTGAATAATCTTTAAGTGGCAAAAGAAAGTTATAAACTAAAAACTCCAACTGATACCACTACAGATGGAAATCCTTGATAAAAGCAATGATGGACATGTAAGGTACGCACCATATTCACAAACGTTTTCAATATTGTTTAAGCATTAGCATGCAGAATCTTTTGTTAAAATAAATCTTGTTTATGTACCTGTAATGTCAAAATTGAAGAATTCTATGTTTACACATGTAATCATGGAAGAAATGCAATTCCCATCCGAGAGAAGGTGATGTTCATTTCCATAATTGCATTTAGAAAATAAAAAGTTTTTCATTTATCTGTTATTTGTTTTTTTTTTAACCTGAGGGGGTAAATAAATATTTTGACGATTTGGCGGCACCAATCTACTTCATATAAATTTTCTTTTTAATTTTGACATGATGAGAAAGATTCTTTGGAGAGAACTAAAACGTGAATCTGAACTATACGATGAAAATGTGTTTTTTATTTTTCACTTGAGCCTTACACCCATGAATTCCCCAAACAGCCATTATATTTCAACGTGATATCAATTATTACATATGGAAAAATATGATTCAGAGTATGAAATTGAATTATTTCCTGAAGGAAAGGGGGGTGAACTTGATTACTTAATTCTCCTTGCCACATTTCACTGACGACACTTTACTCCTACAGGCATGCTTCCAATTAGAAAAGGTATCCAAACAACGTGTAGAACTCAGATACATCATTCATGTTGCAAAGGGTTGTATAGTTATTGAAATATAAAAATTATCTTTTTATACGCACCCTGAGCTCAAAAACCCAATTAGAAAGTCGTTGCTCTGTCTTTCCTGAGACCAACAAAAAGAAATCCACATTTCAAAATATCATAGAGATATGCGAATTTAAGAATCTGAAGAAAGTATTACTTGCAAATTTCTTTTTGAGATGGTGGGGTAGGAATTAATTTGTTAATAATTAATTTTTAAAGAATAGTTTTATCTGCGAACAATAAAATTGGCATCTTTTTCTATAAAAACGGGATGGGCAACCCCTTTAATTCCTTAAGATTTCATTATTGATGAATGAAATTTATATGAGCGGATAATAATAATAATAACAATACCTTTATATGCTGCTGTGGACTGTATATAATTTGGCGGAGTTCGCATTTGCAGATTATACGTAGGAAATTAAGGCGAATTATTTTCCTACAGCCAGTGATTTAAATTATTTCCAATGCCTTTCAGGTGGTCATTTTCTGCACATGAAGACCGTGACCTACATCTCGAACTGCAGATTTTTATATACTCTCCGAGAGGTTGGTGCGCTAACTTCTCTGAGTGGGACCGTGTGGTAGCGGTCTTTTCCTGTTGTCATATCTCCGTTTCTATTGTACCACTGTGCCAGTAAAGTTTCTGACAAGGACGAATCGGGTATCGGACTTGCGACACTTCTAAACATCCTTTGGTACTTTACTTGAATGCTTTATCAACCTGCACTTAAAAGAATTATCGTTCTACAGAATCGATAATTTACGGTTGAATTTTTTACTTCATTGAAATGATAAAATTAAAAAGTAAATAATTAAATCTCTGAAATTATCATTCATTTACTTACTTGAAATGACTTGATTTGCTCGTAGTGTTTGAATTAGCAAAAGCTATTATAAAGTTTTAAAAATCTGCGGATCTTAAACTAAAACAACGTAACAGCGTAAGAAATATTAATTCAAACAAATTATAAAGTTGCATAAAATTTGAACTCTACTGATTATCACTATTCGGAAATAAAATATTGAACAGTGCCTTTTTGGAAAATCGTGAAAATCTACGAGTTATTTTAATTATTTTGACACGGCGGTCATTTTTACGTGCAGAATGAAAATTAACGTGAAGGAAAAAGAAACATAAATCTATTTTTTGCCATGCATACTAAAACCATAAGCAAAACTTTCTTCATAAGTTTTCTGTGAGACAAATATTAAAGTTCTGCTAATGAGCATCCCATCATTTTGTTTGAAATACGTTCGAAGTAGAATAAAAAATAAATAAAATGAAAAGAAAAATTGCCAATAACTCTACCTAACAGCACATCTCGTGTATTCTAATAATAAGAATACGAACATTTATGTTTCAATTTAAAAATTTTCAGCTTTCAGACTTGATCTAGCATTGGAGAGAGAGAGAGAAAACAGTTTTTTTTTTCACTTCCACAGATATATATTTTACTCTCTCTCTCACACACACACACAAGCACAAAAAATGTATATTTCAAAATATGTTACAACACCTACGATATTTTTGAAAGAGAAGACATATGTCTGAAGTGGTTTCACCTCCTTTCTTTTCTTTTTCATTCACAAGACGGTGCAATGGTGAATTTTTTATATTTATGGATATGGTAGGTATAAGAAAGAAAAAGAATTAATCTTTGAATTTTTTTTTTCTTTTTGTATGTTTGTTTCATGGGAAAATTTCTTAGATCCAAACACACAAAAAGAACAGTAAAAGTATACATTATTGTTTATTTCAGTTTTCTTTTCTTTGCCCTTGGAATTCCCATACGGTCGCTTTCAGAGTTCGTGACTGAACTCATCTGCGGAGGAGATTTATTGTAAAGGCGTATAACTTTTCACTGCACTCTTTCCCGGTCTTGTTCAATATTTCTCTGGGAAATAAATCGATGGATAAAGGTGTGGATTTTTTTTCTTCAATTTTTTCTTTCTTTGGTGTTGACGTAATCTCTGAGAAAACTTCATTTCTAAGTTTTAAAATATGAAAAATATTTAGATTTTTGGAATTGGATTATATGGACTTTTTTCTTGCACGTATAATGACTGAAAAAAAAATTGTCATTTTATTCTAAAAATCATTTTTCTTTCCAATTTATCCGTCGCATATTTTGTATAAATGTAATCTTTTCAGATAGGCATTTAAATTTTTAAAAACTGTTTTTAAAATAATGGGAAATAATAATAAATATATATATATAAAGTAGTCCTATTACATAACAATAAATTGTGGGATAATTCTAAAACGAACATTTCTTTTCAAAAACAAAATGTTGTTGGAAAAGAATATAAGAATTGTTAACAAATCGTTTAATAAAAAATATTATAGTTCCCCATTTTATATAATAAAAAAAATATTAGTTCCATTACGTAAATTGTTGCTAAATCCATCAAACAATTTGTAGGTAATTTCTATAACGAAATAATTTTTTGGTCAATTCTGAAATAAATGTTGTTGGTTAATTCTCGAATAAAATATCTGACAAATGTTGAGTTCTAAAACTGGAAAAAAAAATCAAATTCTAAAACGAAAAGAAATACCTCAACCCTAAAAAGACAAGAAATTCTTAACTTAAATAAAATGTTTCGTAAATATATATTTCGTAAAATTCTTGAATAAAATGTTTTTTTTTTAAATTTGTTTAGCCACTTTACGATCAAGGACGTAATATTGCGTCCAACCGCCTATGGAATAAAGTCAAACAAGCTCTCTCTGTTTTCTTTCCTCTCTTATCGCAGTCAGGCTTCGGTGCAACCCTGCGAAGTTGTTCTTTTTACCTTCCTTTTATTTCTATACAATTATTAAGGACTTCCCCCCACATATGATGTGTCCTTCTACTATATACCTTTAAGGGTGAGGGTGAGAAAAGAAACATACTCTGAATAACTACACTCTCTTATCTCTATCTGCACTTATGTATTATACTGTTATAATTTCATTTGGTTTTTTTCCCAACAACTTTACCTTTCTCTTGGTTAGGTTAGGTTGTTGTTAGGTTAGGACGAAGTTACCATATCCATATCTTTCGCCCATTCGTCAAATAGAGATCATCCAAATTTCTCTCCGAAACCTTGTAAGTGAAGCGGTTTATTGTGTTGTAGATTTTTAAAAGAAAATTCTGCTCAAACATTAAATGTAGAAAATTTTGGAGAAAATCTATGTCAAAAAATTATTGAGGACCAAGAAAGTGTTGACAAATTCTACAGCAAAAATAATTTCTTGACAAATTCTACAGCAAAAATAATTTCTTGACAAATTCTACAGCAAAAATAATTTCTTGACAAACTCTAAAAGGAAAATTTCTTGGAAAGTCCAAAAAAATACTGCCGACGCATTCTGAAATATCAGCATCTTTGTGAAATCCGAAAAAAAAAAGAAATGACAGTGAATTTAAAAAAGAAAAACAGATTGCTAGCTTATATTCAAAAACCAAAATTTCTCAGTGAATTCTAAAAAGAAAATTGTGCTTGGCAAAATTTTTGATGATTTTTAAAAAGCAAAAAAATTTGTTTATAAAAAGATGCTTCTATGTATATATTGACATATTTTTTTTATCTATGCAGAGGATGAATAGGAATAACTCACCGATCAATACGAAACATAAAAAAAAAATCCTTTTCCTATATTATGAGAATATTTTATGGATATTTCATATTCATGTCATATTCAATTTTCCTAACGTATGAGACGTGAGCATTAGAATTATTAAAATCAGTTCATATATTGAATTTATAATATTCTTGGATATACTGTATGCTCCTATTTTTTTCCCGAATATATGTGTGAAGACAAAAAAAATTTAATAATGTTTAAGATGAATAATTTATAATTATATTCACTCTTGTATTCAATTTTTTTTTGCGATAAGTGATACCTCGTCTAACGAAAATGATTCGTTGTGGAGATGATTCATTACCTTCGTTAACCGAAATCCTCGCAAGCCAAAACGTTATTTCTTATAAGTGTCTGTAGAAAATAGTTTGATTCGTTCTAGATTCTGCCTACAGTTTAGAAGATGAGTTTTTCCAAACACCGAAGAATGCTAGAAACAAGGAAACAAGGACAAAAGCTGACTGAAAGTGAAAATGATTAGATAAATGAGAATCTATAGGAAGATGAAAGATATTGAAGATCTTTTTTATTTTACCCGAATGTACGCACCCACGCAACCAACTCCAGCTTTAGTCTAAAGCTGGTATTGACACAACCCATATGAGTTCTAGATTCCCCATCCATTTGTGATTTGTCAGCTCATTTCTGCGTCTGATACGTGTAGATGGAAAATATAAGCTCTTGGAATATCCAGACTGTTCAATTTTATGCTCAGAGTCTTGCAATGAAAAAGAGAGCTGTGAAATAACATAGGCTCCTTTGTTTTAAATGCATTTTCTATTAGACGAATCTTTCACTTTACATGAAATGGTATGAACATTTTGAGGAAGAGAAGTGGAGGTACATCTATATAAAGATTCTGAGGTGGACATAAGTTAATCGGAATCAAGTGATAATAATTCTGATTATATATGATTGGCGCCAAAATTCAGCTCACGACGCGGCTGATTTACGAATCAACGAAAATGTTCGTTAACCGAGGCAGAAAATATCATGAAAAAAAATCTTCGTTAACCGAAAAATTTGTGAGCCGAGCCGTTCGTTAGCCGAGATATCTCTGCATAATGCAAATCATCGAGATCTTCATTCTGATTAAGATGAATCTAAGCAGAGCACGTGGATAAGAAAAGAAAAGAAAAAAATCTCTAAAGGAAATTTCATCTCTCTCTCTCTCTCCTTCCTTTATTTACACCTGAAAAGACGTCATTACGTGGGAAGGACTTCGAGTGCTGTGAACCTATTTTAAAATATAATATCATCTTTTCATTCAACTCTCCGATACGAAGTTCTTGCTTTTGTGTTTTTTACTCTTTCTCCTTTTTTTTCGGCTTTCTTTTCTATAACTCTTTTCCTAAAAAAAGTTCAAGACGATGAACAGCCGAAAGAAAGAAAAGGCATTAGACATCGTCCTCTTTCTCAAGTAGAACTTCCATTAGCCCCTGCCTCGTTTCCAGTAAAGTATCATGGGCAAGCTATTTATCCAGGCTATTTATTAAAATCATAAAGAAGACTCTCGAGCTCACAAGAAATAAGTAGGGAAGACATGAAATTTTTTGAGATTAGACTCATAAAAGTTTGTGAAAAGCTGGAAACACATTTTCTTGAAATTTCACTGCTTTGCGTCATATTCCCTGCCGCTTATGACGGAACTGCAGCCGCGTCCCGATATCTATCTTGATGACGTCTTTTATCTTTCCCACCGTATACTTTCAATACAGAGGTAGGACCGTGAGTTTCGTTTTATCTGGTTGGTTGAAATGTGTATTTCCTGGGTACACAGCTGATAAAGAAGGAATAAAGCTTTCCTGCTCATTACCGGAAAATTTTTATTGCTATATTTGTTAAATGGAATAGAAATGAGGAAAAACTGGAATTAGGTTTCCGTATAAAATTATAAATTCCTCTGAACTTTATTCATAGGTCGTAAATAATGAGTCGAAATAAATTGCAGTGAAACCTCGATATAACAACGATACTCTGCGAATCAAGGGAGAATATCGTTTCACAGAAAAGATTGTTATATCGAGAGGTAGCATTATCATCAAGCGCCACCAAATTTATGTTGTCGTTGGCGTCTCTTCTCAATTGGCGTTTATTGACACCAAAAAATGCATTCAAATTGTTCATTCTCAGCAAAAATTGTAATTGCTTAGTTAATGAATAAAATTCGGTTCGTTCTTTTTCCCGTACTCTGATGATTCCACGGTCAGCTACGTATCACATGTTCGAGTTTGCAAAGTCCTGACTGGAGGACTATTACCAAGTACTGCTTAAAGAAGTAAAAAAAAAACCAATGCTGGACAAACTCTTCACCGAAGCCGGGAATATTTTCGTCAAATAATATGACTTTGAGCTTTTCAACTCTAAACATTTTATTTATCCCAAAAATGTTTTTTTCTCAGTATTGAACTCGCAATTTGTAATTTCCCGACTATATTTATCATGCACAAACCCATACTTACTGATGCACATTAAATACACCTTCCTAGGCTATTTCCTACCTCGTCTGAAATCTCCCATCAGCCGGGAGATCAGACCATGCGGGAAAACATTAGAGTCTGGTCAAGTAAGAAATTGTAGTCCGCGTTGCAGGTATTCACGCAGTTTTCTACTGCGCTAATTTCACTGTCTCCAAGTACGATTTGAAAAAAAAAATATTGTTAAAGAGGGATATATCGTTGTAACGAATGTCGTTGGAGCGAGGTTTCATTCTTACAAAGTTACAAAAAATAAAAATCGTATCTTCAACTAGATAGTCTGTGGTATAAATTAAATATGGATTTCAGGTATCGGCAGGGAACGATGAAAATATTAAATTCAATTCGTTGTCAAAACTACTCGCATATAGAAGCAAACTTTCCTCCTTTTTAATATAATAGAGAGCTTCACACGCACTCAATTCATCTCATTTCCACTATAGAACTCGCACAAAAATCAATTATCGTGGTTCTGTGCAGCATATGCAGGGAATGTGAAAGTGTTTCTGCTTGCAAGACATAAACTACGTAGTTCAAAACTGAATTAGATCGCCATTCTTAGGTTCACCTTTCAAAGCGCTCGAAATTTTGTGTCTAATGAGCTCTATCTAAGGCGTTCAAACTCAAAGTTGCAACCTTATTAGTCAATGTTTTTAGATTGTACCTTTAATTTGGATTATTCTCAAGTCGAGCCGAGAAAGTCTCATAAATTGAGGTACTATTAAATATACACAGTGTTAATTATTTACTTTCACTTTCTTGTAGATTCTTAACAGTCAATTTAACTCTTTTGGACCCTGGTGCTACAAACTTGGTTGGTGTCATAAGCTTTTTCTCACTGTAGATATTTTTAACCCATGGACTTAATCACTGACTAAAAGGATTGTGTGTGTGTTTGGAGTTAGCAATATAAACTATGGGAGCTTTCATCTGAAGGCAACACTTAGTTTAAAATCCTCTCACAACAAAAATTGAACCATGTCTAAAAAAGTTGAATTTTAAGAATTTAAATGAACTAATTAGTGTAAAATAACAATAACGAATACAATTTCATTTGGATTCTATTCGATGCTGTAACATGAAGTGTTGTTAGGTTGATGAATAAATAAAATTGATTAAAGTTATTTATACCTCTGAAATAATTTTGGGTATTATTTACCCCCCCCCCGTTTCTCAGTAATTTAATTATGGTAGGAAATAATATAATAATATTAGATATTATCTCCCATTTCCTCAACAAAAATGCTTTAACAATGATGCTTCAAATTTAGTTAGCTATAACTTGACCAACTTCTGTCATAGAAAAATAACGTTTTTGTTAGTTCATGAAGTGTATAAAAATTTCAAGAAAGTTAATTTTTCAGGACTTTTTTTGATTAAATATGCTTCTAGGATGATATGTGACAACATGCAAAATTTTTTTTCGCGCTCGAAAGTTTTCTCTGAGATCATCGGTTCAGGCAGTGCTTTTCAAAGTGTAGATGGAGGCTTTTAGATGCATCGCAGCAAGCTGCTGATAATTGTACCTGTTTGCCTCTTAGATGCTTTAAAGCGGTTGTTAGAACATTTTGGGGAGCTACGTACGAATGATCACTAGGGTGAGGGTCCTGCGGGTGACGAAAGTTTGATCACCAAATTCAAACACATTCGAACAATATCCTCTGGGTTAAGGAATTAGGTATTAGACAACGATGGTACACCATACGGCGTAGAGGTATAGCTGTCCTTGTTAACCCTTACCCCCTTGCTTGTTAATTTTCCAATTGTAAAATTGTTGCTCTTTCTCTCCTGAGGTAAAAAAAACAAAACAAAAAAAACTCAATGTTTCTAAGTGCAATATTCACTGAAATATTTACATTCAAATATAGGAGAAAAGTTGGGGAAAAACAGCATTACCTAACGAACAGCACTCCTTTCCTCATACAATAGAGCTGCATTTTTCGCCTTTTGTCTCTGATTTTTGAATTCAAATATCATAGCAAATATTGCACTTATAAATATGGAATATTATTTGTTGGCCTCAAGAGAGAATGGGCAACAACTTTCTTATTAAAAAATAGAGAACAGAGTGACCAAGTAATAATTTAGATTCCTTTTACTTTATGACACACTGTATTTTGACCCTCGAAACCGGTGCAGAATGATTCCTAAACACATTTTAAGCATTTTTAAATTTAAAACCGTACCTCTACGATGAACGATGATAGAGGCCTCATCGGGACTTACAGCGTGCCATGTATGGGAGGGGGGGGGGATACAATATAATTCCTTAAAAATAATTGATATTCAAAATTATTATGAACGCACATGAAATTATTTTTCAGCGTCGATAGACACGTCCATAGAATAAACAAGGACCAGCAACCTCTATACAAAATCGACATTTACATAACAATTCAATCATTTCTCATTTGATTTGATGCAGCGGGGACTTTCATGAAACTGAAGTGTTCAGCTTAAACATGACAGGAACAATAAGAACCGAATGATTTTCCGAACACTAAATATTTGAATCCACAGTAGATTCCAGTTAAGACTAACGTTTCATCAACGATGACATCCACAGATATTCAGCTTTGGGGATTACGCTATGAAATGAAGTCCTTTAAACAAACCTCGGCCAAGCGTGCCGCTCAACATACGACCCAAAATCCCAGGACAGCCATCATCCAACTGAAGACATCAATGGTATTATTGACGCTGAACTAAATTGGAAAGATTACTGAGAGAAAAGAACCCGAACTAAGCTAAGTTTTGAAAAGAAAATGGATTTCAATATTTATGGATTGTAACCCATTTCGGAGGCAAAACTTGCTGTTTAGCGGGATAAATATTACTTCGGAAAATCATTTTGCACCTACCAACGATATTTTAGCATTATAAAAGGAATCATTTATTCAAACTAATCTAGTTCCGTGAATGTTGGATAATCTCCGCATTCATAGCTCACGTACACAAAAATGCATTTTCCTCACGGAACTAAAAGTAAAAGGGTGATTTGCGAATATCTTAAATTTTTCTCTTAGGACTACGAAAGGTAATTATTTAACAATAACGAAGAAAAAAGAATTATAATAAAAAAATACAAAAAGCCAATATCTTTTCAGTGTTTCAAGTCCTTTCTCATACGGCGAAAGTGTAGATCATTCTGGGTTTAATGGGTTTTACTCGTTTGCGAGGGACTAATCCCGGTTTGACGTCAACGGGTAGTTAATTACCACTGGAATATTCGGGTCAGAAAGCTTCCCATAATTTATTGGAATGAATTCCTTCGAAACACATCAGAAAATTTTCTATCAGCTATTTACGTCATTCATACATTGGAAGGTAATTGTTTCCGAGTGAAAAGTATCCGCACCCACAACCTCATAGAGAGATGGATATGATGTATATTTTCCGATTAAAAAAATAAATAAATAAATAAACCTTTTGCGTACGCACTCAGAAAGTTTTTACTCCACGAATCCTCTAGGAAAATAATGCTCCGCTTTTAATGATCATCATCTGTTACATTAAACCTCGTTATCTGCCGAGACATGGAAACATAATTTAATAACCCCCTTTTCCGCGATGCGAAGTAAAGGCACTGTGAAAAGCAGATATATGTTAAAATTGCTCGTATCTCCAAGAAGAATTTATTCCGAGATCCTAATTGAAATTAATTAATAATTTTTGAACAAGAAACGAGGGAGTTGGAGGGTATAAATAAGGTTTGCCGGGACCCCGTCATTAATAACGTGGAAAGAATAAACCTCCCCCCCCCCTTACCCCCAAATTCGAAAAATAATGGATTTTGAATTCTCAGAATACTGGATTTTATTCTCATTGTGTTTGCCGAGTTTGTGGGAAATCCTCTTTTCGACGAAAACCGTCTTTTGTTTTCATTGGCAAAATATTTCCCATTGAAGTACATTTAAATAAAATAATACTGTACCGGATTAGATTCGTTCTAATTCCGAGAAAGACAAAACTAAGGTTATAAGACAAAAATGTTTTCTGTAACAGAAGAACGAAATAAATTCTAATGAACTGGATTAAAATATTTTTATTTCTATATAAATGCATCTGAAAAATAGTATTTCCGTTGTTTCCTTCTTCTGATAATATTGGTTATGAAATAAGTCATCAGTATATTATATTTATTCATCGTTTTTCTTCGATGTGAGAAATACACTGAGTGAAGAGTGAACGTTCAAGGGTTCTCCTACCTTTTAACATAGTAAAAAAAAACTTTCTGATGTAGAAATATTATAAAATTACAGTAAAAAGAACCTGTCTTTAACGGAAAAAAATCATCGTCCCGTGATTTCAATGCAAAATTCACATTAAAAAAACCTGGATTAAACGGAACTTGTCTAACGCGGAAACGGAAAGTAAATTGTACCCTGTTAACGGAAAATTTCACAAACTCTTCGACTGTTTCGCGATCGAATAGATCAAAGGATCATGTAAAATGTTAAATTGCTCAATCGAAATTTTTCATGCAATCCTTGCTTGCCAATGCGAGTTCTACTTCACCTATTATTAGATTAACAAAAACCGTTTCCGTGCTTGGTGCTGTGGTTTTAATGAGTCATAAGTAGTAAAGTATTTTTGCTTCCTGAAACTGTAACAAAATTTTTCGCGAAAAGCAATTTTTTTCTACGTTAGAAATGAGTGCAAATGTTGGATTTCCAAATGATATGCAAGACTTACAAAATTGTATGCTGGCTGCTTTCCATGACTGCAGGGCCGTAATAAGAGGGAAAGAGAAGGCGACAATTGGCCGAGCAGCAAAATTTAACGGGTGGCAAATTTTTAGGTGGAAACAAAAACACCTTTGTAAAATCACCGAATTTTACAGCGACCGAGGCAGCAAAATTGCTAAACCTGCCATGACAGATATTGACAACATCCCTGAAAATTTTAGAGAGTGAAATGAACGTACATTTCGTCAAATTAGATGAACAGTGTGGCTTTATACAGGGATATGTGTCAATCGGAATGTTTTGTAAATATAGAATGAAAAATTCAGATTATTTTTTTAAACCTGCTGCACTCTGCCGTGCTGGATTTGTGACTCGCCTGCAATGTGTTATCTCCTGTGGTGGTGGTCATGTAGAACATACGCATACTGCTGTAATAAACGATTTGGACGCATTCTGTTCGTTATTTGCGTATAATTTCTTTGACGTGTATGTTAGCTCCACCTATCGGCTGTTTTTTAGTTGTTTTTTTTCCTGTCAAAAAAATCCCCGTGACTATAGCTATGCTAACCCTTCAAAAAAATTTTATTTAGGTTATTTTTCTGGTTTTATGAAATTTTAAAGTTTCTACGGACTTCTTGCCCATCCTGTCTGTGTCTTACTATGTTGATACCTGCCAAGGCGGGGGATTTCTAAAAATTCATTCCCCCAAGTGGGTCATGAAGCGTTAAAAAATTATATGGGGGAAATCAACACTGAGTAATTTTCAGATTATCAACTCCACGCGAGCGAAGCTGCGGGTAAAAGCAAAGCCTCCTAGAAGTACTATGTAGGAGGCTTTGATAATAGCTAGTACCACATAAGCTGACGGGGAAAAAAAATTCGGCCTCTTGCGATTCTCTGTTGAGGACAGTTTTTACTTTACTATTATTTATCCATCGGTTTATTTCGAAATTTAACAAATATATTTGATTTGTGCATGCTGTACTACCAAATTAAAAAAAAAAATTGAAAACATCTCGTGCATGATAAAATAACATAACATCAATAAATTGAATTGATTGATTGAAATGATTCAAAATAAAGATCTTGTTTAGCTTATGAAATGATGAAAAAGATCGAGATTTTACCGAAATCTTCTTCGTCATCTTATGAACTATACAGTTTCTTTTATTTTGAACTAATTTTTATTCAATTTCATTGATGTTATCTTATCATGCGCGCAAGCTGTTTTTGAAGCTTTTTTTTTTTTTGAATATGTAAAAAATGGAGTATTAGAAATGTATTAAATGTTATACTAGTATAGGATAACATATATACAATCAAATATATGTGGTAAAGTCAATGGAAAATTATATTTTTAATATTTCTACATGAGGAAGTTTTTGACCATGTTAAAAGGTAGGAATGCTTTTACGACATATTAATGGGGAACCGTTGATCCTAGAAGCATAATTACATTACAAGAACTATATAAATAACGTGTTGACCTCAGATACATCATTCATAATGCAAGGTGTTGTATAATTGCCGAAATATAAAAAGAAGTTCAACATTTTATTTGGTCTCTCTGTCGAATTAGAAAGTGTCTGCCTTGTCTCTACCGGACAAAAAAATCTACGTTTCTAAGTGCAATATTCAATAAGATATTATATACGATTCAAAAATCGCTGAAAATAAAACGTAATACCACATAAGCTAACAGATATCTTCTCATACTACGCTTGTTAGGATTCATTTCTAACAATTTTTGAATTCAAATATTTGAGCAAATGCTGCACTTGGAAACGTGGAATTTTTTTGCTCGTGAGAGACGGTAGAATTTTCTGATTAGGATTTTTCAGAACAGGGTGTCCATATATACAAAAAGTTGATTTTTTTATGATAATAACTACAAGATGCAACTGAACGATGGTCAGAAATGTATATAAGGGTGGATTGAACTCACTAAAACAAACAACTTTCACCACACAATGTGGGGTTGGAAAGCAAGCGGCGAGACACGAAAGGGCGCTTTCTCTGGAGTGGATGAAACGCCGTCTTTCACGTGAACCCATGAGTGAAATTGGTTGCAGTCAAAAAACGCAACTACCCCTAACGCTAGGACTACTCATATGGTATGAACGTTCACCTTCTGCATCTACTTTTATTTGAATTTCCCTCTTTTTGACTGTAACCATTGCTTACAATATTATTGTCTGAGCAGCAATTTTGTTTTTCATTTTTCTATAATTATTGAATTTAATACTACAATAGCAGAACGTCGGGGGATCGATCATCTATTTAGGCTTCTCGAGGCTCAAGATGTTCTCAGAAACGTTCGGTTTTAAGCCAATGTCAGGTGGTTCCCCCTGATGGAGCCCGAGACATTGGCTTCGATTAATTTTGTTTTTGAATTTTTCAATCTTCATATAATGCTTTCTAATTCCAGTTCTTCTCGTCACCAATTTTGTTTTCAATTTATTTAAACAATACATTTTTACAATATATGTATTTTCCAAGTCAGTATCCTTGCATAAATAGCCAGTTTTCCAGTATATTTTGTTTCTGGTTACGCTTTCGACGTGAATTTATTCATTTTCTATGTTTGCTATCTCTGCTCAATCTTATTATCGTGTAGTTTAGATCTTACCCTATTTTTTGCGTAATGTATAAGCTTATTTTCAATTACCATTGCACCAGAATATTTTTCCTCGTCAATGTAGCAGCACAAAAATTCCATAGAATGATCTCTCCTGGAGATGTCCCATATGACCGGATCGTATAGATGGCAATTTCTTAAAGCTATAGGCATCACTTGACAAGGCTGACAACCGAGTTCATCGGACATGTCACACAATATTGAATTCCGAAAAGACATCTTTCACGAGCGTTCGTTTTTCCTATTCCGTTGACAGCCAGAGTGGAAATATTTTTCCGATTTGTTTTCTCACCAAATAACAGCGAGGACGGAAATGAGAACAGATAGCTTCGATGGAGAAGAGGATACGGCAGTTTATAAATATACCGTGAGCTATGATTAGATTACTATCAACATCTTATTTCTTTTACGATATTTTTCCCATACAACTTCAATTTCACAATCATCAGAATCAGCCCTGAACAGTACAACTGCGTGATATTTTTCTGTCCCGAATTCTTACCGAAAACAATGTGATCGAAAATAGAATTGAACTTGAGAATTTGTCCAATCTTGAGAGACTCATTCATCATTAATTTTTATTTACTCAAAATGAATCAATGATTATTTTTGTTAAAGTCATTAGCTTTGTTTTACAATTTATTATTTGTTAATAAAATCACAGACGGTTCATTAGAAATCAACTGTGCATAGAATAATCGAGTTAGAGGATGACTACGACCCTGGAAAGTACAAAAAATTACTTGACTCGATCTTTTTTAAATCATATATTTCTAAGATCTTTAATCTTAATATGGAAAAAAAATAGAATTACTTATTGAACTAACTGCATCCGAATATTAGAAAAAAGAGGTGCATACCACTAACTGTTATAGAGACCATGCTCGTTATAACGACTCCCTTCGTTTTACGGTCGGCGAAAGTTATATTAGTAGGTCGCCATATTGAACGTTTTAAAAACATAACGTTTAGCTTCTCCGGACAATTGAATTGTATATAGTTTTGCTGTTATTAAAAAATGCATTCATTTTTTTTGTTATAATGGTGCAATGAAAATGTTTCTGACTGAAAAAAAATTAAATACGGGGTGATTATAAAAAAACTATCCCGACATATGGGCCCCTAACTATCATACCATTCACAGAAACTGAATGAAATTTTGGCATAAGGTATTTTGAGGTATGCGCTCAAGAATGATATGGAAAACAACAGTGTCACTCTAGCAATTACGGTTACAGTGAGAAAATTTCGAAAATATCAAATGGCAACACCAAGTTTTTTTGTATTGGAATGCGATCTCCATACTGAAAAACACTAAATAGCGTTGGAATGGCACCTGTAGCACGAAAATCCCCGGAGCTAGGCAAGGAAAAAGTAAAATGGACTTTGCCGTGCACCAGAGCATTAATGTTCGTTTCATTCGTCACACCGTTTCTTCGGCTGAGATCCCAGCCTGATTAGTCCTCCACAAGGTCATGTGGAAAATTTGTGAAACACAACAAAATGCTTTATTTTATGCTGCTTCTCTGTCCTTATTGGTTGTCCTCACTTTTAGCCTATCTACCGCCGGTGATTTTCATGCTACAGTTGCCGTTCGAACGCTATTTAGGGTTTTTCACAATAGAGATCACATTCCAATACAAAAAACTTGGTGTTGCCATTTGATATTTTCGAAATTTTCTCACTGTAACCGTAACTGTTAGAGTGACACTGTTGTTTTCCATATCATTCTTGAGCGCATACCTCAAAATACCTTATGCCAAAATTTCATTCAGTTTCTGTGATATGTTTCATCTGTGTGATGTTTCGGGCCCATATGTCGGGATAGTTTTTTACCCTGTACATTATACATTATAGGCAGGTATATACATTTTATACATACATCTATACATTATATACATTTCACTTACGAAAATACTGTACATGGCTTTTTTAACCAACGTTATTTTTTATTAAATGCAGTAAAAGAATAATTTCAGTTGCCCGAATATTCCCCCATTGAGAAATTAAGTAAAATTGCGCAATGGAATTTAGAATAAGACTTTAAAAAAATATTCCCGTGGAAAGGGGGAACGAGCGATCATGTGAGAAATTAAAACAGAATGGTAAACAGTTTCCACTGATGGCACCAGTTCAAAACCATGTTTTCTGTAGAAGTTACTACGCTTCTTTCAGCCATATATGTTTCATACGTTTTTGTTTTCTCCGAGCATCAAGGGCGAAGGTCAAACATGCTCAACAGTGTTCCTTTCTTAAAAAAAACTGGCGCCGTATTCCGTTTGGTCGTTGTAATGAATGAAATGGTATTTATCGGTCGATGTATTGAATAAAAGGTAACATAGTGGTGATAGAAAAATAAAGTCGACGTTAGTTGTAACGACCCCATGATATAGCGAGCATTCCATTACAGCGACCGGCAGGATATGTTCCAAATGTTTTCATATAACGGCTATCATGCACGTTTTACTTCCGATATAACGACCATCCCAATATAACGTCCCTTTTCAATGGAACAAATGGGGGGGGGGGGTCGTTTAATCGAGCACTGGCTGCATTTGGGACCTGTCGTGCAGATCGTTATAATGGATGGTCGTTATAACGAACGTCGACTGTATCTACCTTAGATGATCATCGCATTACTATAAAAATGTCTAAAAAGAATGAGAGGTACCGCAATATTGTTAATAAAACATAAATGCATTATTAGATTATTGTATTTTGTATGGACTAGACCCATCATTTCGGGATTGGGGGGCCGTTGCATAATTAGACTTGGATGCTAGGTCGCCTTGAGCAAGTACGCATTGTAACGACCCCCCCCCCCCTGTAATGTTGAAGAAGAAATTGAAGAGTGAAATTTTTGCCCCCCCTCTGGTCCACCACCTGAGGTACCAGACCCACCTGACACCCTCTCCCACTTGTTGCGGCCTTGCATTTGAGTAACGTGTGGCACAGTTTTAGTGCAAGTGGCCTGCCGTGCATTTCCACATCGCAAAAGTGACCCACCCACCCACACACACACACACACACAAGCCGTGGCAAATTTACTGTTCACTCAAGTGACCTGCGATGCAGTTTTACGTAACTTAAGTGGCCCGTGGCATATTCCCAGATCAAGCGACCAACGACAAATTAACATATCACTTTAGTAACCGGCGGCATGCTTCCGGATCGCACAAGCGGACAGCGACACATTTACAGATTAGTTTAATGATCCGCGGCACAGTTACAGATCACTTAATTAACTGGCCCGTGACACCTAAATACTGCATCAACCCCACCGCCCTATTTCTTTTACGATGTTTCTCCACACATCAGAGCTTACATGCTTCGTAATGAAAACATTTACTCTCTCAGCTGCGTTTTCGAAGAACCTTACTGTAAACGTATGCAAGTTGAGTGTATGGTATGCGTTCAGATGCTGCCATCTATCTTGCACAATAAAAGCGAGAAATCGGCAGTAAGTAAATATTTTTGAGGAATAAATTCAATGTTCTACCTTTTTCCCCTGAAGATTTTTTTTTGAATGGGAGGCTAGAAGCTTAGGCATTTACTCCTGGCATCTCATTTTTATCTCTGGTAATTTCCCACGAACAGAATACACAATCGCAGAATATTTTTCTCCCTTCGTGCACTATAAATTCATCTGAATGAGAGGCTCTTATCATTAGTCATTGCTGAGAAGAATCCAGCCCATGAAGTGACTTCACATACTTGAGATTTTTGTTTCAATTTTCTCCGAAGGAGTCCAAACTAAATGCAGCAAAACCCATCTTTTTTAAGGCAATCACGGGACGAGTAAATTCGTCCGTGAAATAGGGGTGACCATAAAAAGTGGGTGGGAAGCTTCTGAAATGAAGCATTCGTTATTTGGTTGGCTTAAGAAGGGTCCGCATTCTGCATTGCATCTGCGTGGTTTGACTGTAGTTCTCCCTTCACTAAACACATTAGCATTCGAGTTTAGACAGTGTCATTACACCAAACTCATGTACATTAGTGTTTTCTGTTTTAGTAATTAGTGAATCCAGATGATTTATCATACACTAGCAAAACGAATCAAACTATTTCCTATTTCTAATTAGCAAAATAACTCATAAATCTGCACTCCAAACATGACGTATTTCCTCCTGATTTATTCACCACTCCGTCAAGTGGCACTTGTATGAATATATTCTAATTTAAACTATAGTTTATTGGATGAAAATTGCAGACATGATGATATAGCTTTTTACGATTTTCAATATATATATATATATATATATACACGCTATTTTTTTCACAATTTCTCACATTCATCTTTTTCGATATTACTCTCGAGTATTTGCTCCATTTTAGTTTTTGGTACGTTCAAGTTTACCGTTAAGCGATCACATTATGCATCCCGTACATCAAACAAATATGAGAGAGAACTCCTTCTTCTATTTCCTAGTATTGGGTGGGTAAACGCAGCAGCCTGAAATAAATCTTTTGTGTGAGATCGTTGTTCGTGATATATGGATTCTGGTCTGGTGAAGGGAAAGCCTTGGCAAAAGATGTAGTAGTTTTTAGCATTGGGCACACTGGCAGCGGAAAGGAGAAAGAAAGGGTCAGCTTTCCTCCAGGCTCCTACCTCTCTTTCTCTAGTATTGATTGCTATAAACGCGTTACGGACTGAAAATATTTCATTTCTGTCGTTTGTTGACATAGCTTTATGCCCGGCACGTATCGTGTGTTTCTGTTTAATGCCGGGCAGCGAATCCACTAAATTTCTTGAGAAAACACACACACACACATACACGTACATACAGAACTATATCTTTTGCCTGCGGGGGGTTGGCTAGCGTTTATTCGATTGGAAATAAAAGGCCCAGTTGGCATTAGAATTGATAGTCCCTTTTTGATTTCAATTCAAAAGGCATGAGTATACAGGATGGGACTCTTAGATGTCGAGCTCGTGTCTAGAATCTATAAGATGTAAATAAATATATATTGGATAGAGGGACAGAGAAAGAGGTGACATGGGGGTGTGTTTGCTTTCTTTCAGTTTCTAGTTGAAGTGTATCGTGCAGTTTCTGATAATAACAAACCAGAGAGTGTTTCATCATCATTGTAAACTTTTCTCAGTTTCAGCCCCTAATGTATACAGGGTGATTATGAACTGGTGCTGCGTTGAGCGGCGATATATCACATTAAAATAAGTACTAAATAATACTAATATTGAAGATTGTATGGTTGCAATTTACTCATATAGGGTTTCGGCATATTCAAGTGCTGTTGAGAGAACACTTGAAAACAGCAGAAGTAGAGAAAAAAATTATTTTTTTTTTAATTTACGGCCTTCTCTATCAAGTTTGTTATAATGAATATTTTCAATTTCTGATAAGTTTTATCATCAGTCCAGAGAACTGTTAAACAGGTAATGATTAAAATACAGGGGTTGATTCATCGTTCAGTCAAGTCTGGAAATATTGTTACGAAATTTATGCAAAAAATCATTATTTATCATCAAACACGCTAATTTTCGCTCTTGCAAACAACACAAATTTTCTTTATTCTTTGTAAAACCAATTATTACAGCCGAAATACGCATTTTACTGTTTATCCCGCTAAGTCGGCAATAAACTTGGCGAGTTTGGTGACAGAACCGAAGTTTCGATGACGTCTCATGAAGAAGAAGGTTATTGATGGCACGTGATTCCACGGTAATGTTCGAGAGATTCGTTCCGTTTTCTATTTTCCCTCATATAAGAGGTGCTCGCCAATAGAAGCTCGAGGGAGTGCACACGATCAACAACAGCTATAGAGAGATACGCTATAGAAGGTGTTCGTACGAAGGAGTATCCTGTACGAGGGAGAAACCAATTCACTTTACCTTGTGATTTTTACAGCGTGGAATTGCTGTTTGTGAATCAGTGTAAATAGTTGTTTTGTTGATAAATCTGCGATTTGTCCTGAATTTTACTTTCATGCCTTTACTAATCTCAAGGTCTTGTGAAGACATTATCCCGAATGATATTTTAAAAAAGCTGTATCTGGTGATGTCAGTGGGAAACTAAAAATGCTTACAATCAAGCTTACTACATGACGCTGTACCCGTTGTACAAAGAATAATTTTTAGAGAATAAAACAAATGAAATAACCTCTATAATTTTCAAATGATCGAAGTCAGTGTTTATTCTGTGTCATCTGGACTATTTTTTCGCTTCTAAATGAAAACTCGAGTCTCTATCACTGGTGTGCCCCCCTATATACTTGCATGCCTATTATTTACTGGAATATAACTTTACAAAAAATTCCCTCGACATTGCAATCCCTTATGTGTTTCTACAACGAAGGGATCTTCAAAGCATTGCCCACCAAGCTCTTTGATGACATATCTAGTACAGCTTAGTAGCCCCAGGGCTCCATTAAAACGTCAGTTGTGTCTCGCGGTGTCAGCGGTTGGGAAACCACTGCTCTATACGAACCATTGAAACTAGTTACAAATTTTCATCGACCAGCAAAACGTAAATAAGTAGGACTAATAATTTACGGACCGTGTCAAAAAATAATCATAAACATAAAAAAATAATCCGAGGAGTGGCAAAGAGATACGTAGATAAGAGGAGTAATTTGCGAACGGGCAAAAATTACATAAACTGGGAGAAATAGTTTTTCCGGACGGCAAAATTTACGTAGGTAGGAAGAATAATTTGCGGGCCGATAAAAAACATAAATAGGAAAAAACTATTTTCAGTCTGGCAAAAAACACATAATTAGTGCATAGACTATGTAGTAGTTTATGCACTATGTATATAGTTTATTTATGAAATTATGTAGCGACAACATAAATTATACGTCACGATGCAAACGCGTGATGAACGTATTTACGAATTCGAAACAGGTTACTTTCAAGCATGATAAAACATCGCGATATTTAGGCCTACTTATTCCATTTTCAAAAACAATGAAACTTTTAATTAATTCGTGTGTATAAACTCGCTTTTAATTAGTTAGATAAGAATTAATAACAAAATATGTGGTCTATTAAATTGGATTTGTTTGGCAGTTTTTTGATTGTTTTCCGCTAATTGATCGTACATATGGCAGACAAATACATCTCTAAAAGTTTATAAAAATCTAAAAAAATACATTTTTTTAATGCGATTTGCGAATATTTATTCGACAAAAAGGGATTGATTTTGGTACAAAAATTAGTTCAATTTTTGATGATAGAATTCACTGCACGAAAGTAAATCAATAGAAATATGCAAATCATACTCATAAAATGCAGCGTGTACGATTAACGGCAAATTTCTGATTTTTCTGTTTGTTGCACTACATAAGGTTTTCATTGCGATATCGACATTAACGGAAAAAACAATTGAGTTGAAGTTGTTTCACCTCTGCTACGAACTGCCGACTGATGTTTTACGAACGTTTCGGGCACAGAAGAAATTGAAAAAAAATTAAGTCCAAAATTTTTTGATTTGCTTTGTTGCAGCGCCCTCTATCAGCAGCTTGATTTTTTTCTGTACCAAAAAAAATCCCACTTCGTGCGAATAACTTTGTTACAAAGTGTAAAATTAAAAAAAATTCTTCAATATTTATGCTATTTGTTTGGCAAACCGCATTCAAATATACCGATTCCTTAAATTTTTCTGAATTTTGAAACGGATTCATGAAATATTTGCTGCACATAATAAATAATGTAGCAACTTCTTATATGCTTTAGAAACGCGAATAAATATGAAAAAATTAGTCCTTTTTATATATTGATATTCGGATCATTATTTATGATACTGTATAAAATGGAAAATGATCTTTTCCATTACCGCTACAGTATCATAAATAATGATCCAAATTTCAATAAAACGGACTTTCATTTTTTTCATATTCCTTTTTTTTCCTCAAAAACATCACAAAAGTCGCATCATAAGATTGAAATGAGAACCCGTCGGTGATTGATTGCATTTTAAATCCCATCAATTAGAAATTAATGTTTTCAATTCATAAATATCTATTGTTCTTCAACTAATCGGTTGGTAATGATATGGGGACTGATCGGGGTAATGTAAAGAAATGATCGTTTCCACGGTAATGATGTTTTCTCCTTTTGGAGAACCTGTTACCACACTGTCAAAAGCAGGGGGGGGGGCTACCCCATTTAAATGCTCGCTCGACTCATTAGAATAATTCTCTTCATTTTTATTTTCTCCTCAAGAGCCTGAACGAAGATAGGAAGCTGGGTATTAACTTGATTTCTAATTACTTATAAGAGATTAAAAGATTAGTTTTGCAAACGATTAGCTTTCGTTAAGAATATAATAGTAGCAATTAATTAAACTTTTCTCTTCAATCAATTAGTCTCGAATTTTGTGCAGGTGCGAAATCTTCCACGATATATTCGTTTTCTTTTTTTTTCATTAATCATTGTGAATTTTCCCTTGAAAATTCATTGTGTATAATTTTTTTCAATGGACATTTTTTTTAAAGTTAACTGAGAAGAAGTGAAGTAATCTGGTGTAGAATTTATGGATATACTACTTATACACATTGTTTCTGTAGGATTGATATAATATAAATAATCATATAGTGAAACCCGTCTTATCGGTCAATGGCCAAATAATTATGCCCCTTGTATGATGAAAGTATGTATGTTCATAACCGCCGATAACTGGTACAACTTTTTTACGGACGAATTTTTTGTCCATTGTTCATAAAGCCGGTGATTCCGCATAGTCCACAGTTATTAATGCATAATCACCTTTTTGGTACGTTAGATATTTTTTTTTTTTGCATTTACCGGCGATTATGTGCAATATCGAGCTCATATAAGTGAATATAATAAAACGTCAATGAATTACCTAAATTTACCGGACATAATTCTCGAACTTCCGTCTGGGAATATGGATCCGATCGACAAAAAATATTCATTATGTTTATAAAAATGTTGATATATGTGAAGAAAGCTAACATTATGATACTGATAATAATTCAGACGCTTTTATCCGCATAATATTTATCACAATATACTCACTTTATGGCAAATGTGTGTGTGTGTAGTGCATCACAATCACGTACAGTGCAGCTGATAAGTGGTTGAATTTAAGTGATATATTTCAGCATGATTTCTCCCACATTCATCATACTTACCAACTTCATTTGAGAATTATGTATAGTCAGCAGTAAAAGTCATAAATGTAGGAAAATTTATCAATCATAAAATTCATAATTCATAATTAATCGGCGAATTAATAATTGGATGCATATGATAAAGCGCCGGATATAAAGTAATACGATATCAAATGGCTCAATTAAAATTTTCGCATTCAAATTTGTCGCGCGTTTCCAGGAGCTATTTTCATTCATTAAAATGGGAGAGATACTCTCGTGGTATTTCTCACGAACAATTAATAAGTTCTTTATCAAACTTCGATAATTATTTAAATATCATTACCTTGAAAATATTTTAAGGTGAAAGGATCAATCGGATGAAATATCCTTCAACAATTATATTTTGTCGGCATTTGTCACATGTTACCGTCACTTCAGGGCTTTTTGCAAGTAAATCACTGTAAACTCATCTATCACTTTGAATTAACCGATATTTCTAAACAAATTTATTCTGGACGTCTATGAGAGAAACATTTTGATGAACTTCAAAGCAGAAGTAATGAATTTTCGATGGCATCAGTGGTATCGAGTATACACACTTCAGAAAAATATGTGAAAACTCAATTTATTTAAAGTACGCAATTGAATTACGTTTTCGATAATATACTGTGGGCTTTCACTTCAATATTTTTATCTAGTTTTGTAATATTTATTACTTTTTCCCCTTTTTTTTATCATTGATTACACTGCTGAATACTGATTTTGTTCCAAAAAGTTTTCAGTCATTTTTTTGGTGCCTATTCCGAATCCGGCATTGGTTTTGTCAGATTGGCTATAGTTTGAGAGATTAAGTGAAAGTTGAAATAGCATACAAATCACATTAAAAATGTGCGAAATGTTGATCAATAAATAAACTTATCAATAAATAGAGACCATTGATGACTCATCATCATATAAATATAATAATGTATTGAATATATAATAAAATAGGAAAATAAACAAAAAAACTGAAAAGAAATATGCGACGTCTATTCAAAAATTAGTGGCTGCAAACTATATTCAGATGTTAAGAGTATGCATTATCTCAAAAACTAGAGCCAATTCGGCAAAACAAACAACGGTTTTGAAATCTACAGCCCCAATATAGACGCTAAAACCGTTAGAATTTCCTTAGGAACATGTTTTTTTTTTTTTTGTTCTGTATAGCGGGTTTATTTCTCATCATTTCAATAGTTGAGTATGGGAATAATTTTGGAAATACTATTTTACTATGATTCTATGGTAATTATATCTATTCAATACGCGTTAGAGAAGGATACGGTGTATCACAAAGCAGCCAAAAAGAGGTGATATAAATCGCCTTTTGAGACTTTGAGGAAATGATTTTGAAAAAAAATAAAAATTGTGTGTGCGTGTGACGTATTAGTCCAAAAAATGATCGATAGAGAGAGAACGCCGTGTGAAAATTTTATTTGTATGTGATAAGATGCTCCTCTCTATGCACAAACTATTTTACCTATTTATGATCACGGTCGTAATATTAGGTCAAAACACTAATGTAATAAATTCAAAGAAGTTATCTGTGTTTTCTTTCTATTCTCTTAACCATCGGGAAACTTTATAGCAACCCTATTATCCCGGTTTACGGAAAAGTTACTTTTTCTGACTCTTCTTTCTTTATAATGTATCTTTCAAATACATACTGCATGTAAGAACGAAAGAGAACACGATGAGAGAGGGTGAAAAGAGGAACAAAAAACCCTCCTACGTATCTTTATCTATTAGGGGTCATTCAAGTATCACGTCAGCATCGGGAGAGGGGGTTTCGGATTGATGACAGGGGGGGGGGGGGGGGTTGAAGGTTTCTTACGTCATCAACCACCCCTTTTTGAAGATATGAAGTATTCTAAGCTGCTGACGGGGGGAGTGGTCAGTGTTTTGCTGACTTTTGCTGACGGGGGGGGGGTTAAAAATGACTGAAAATCTGCTTACGTAATACTTGAATGGGCCCCTATAATGCTTTTTCTTTTTGTATTAGGTTAGGACAAGGCTACCAGATTTCTCACCGATCTAAAATTAGAGGTAATCCGAATTTATTGTCAACACCTTGCACGTGAAGTGGTTAATGAAAATTTTTATGTATATTTCTACACTGATGGTAAATTTCAATGCTTGAAATGCGACTGATTTTTGTAAAACTACTTTTTCCACTATAGCATGAAATACATAATACTCAATTTGAATACTTTAGGCAGGTTCTTTTTTCAGAAAGATCTAAATAGAGATACTTCAATAACAAATTTCATCTTTATTGAAAATATAAATAATCTTTTTTATTCCATTTTTTTTTCAGAATATTGTTTCTTTCACGGTGCATTACAAATCCTGAGAAATTTACATCGATTTGAATCGTATGGAATATATGTGAATGGCTGAGCAACTAAATTCATTTTGGAAGGATTTTCACCCGTTTTGATTGAAAAAAAAATTGGAACATATATTCTCGAAGATTCACAGATATGATGATATTCGATCGTTTGTACTGATGACCTTGTTCAAGGTAATTCTCTTCAATTACAAAAACTTTGATCTCAGTTATTTACTCTATTACACTTATATTACTTATCATGCGTGCTTTGTTTTTCAGTTTTGAATCAAATTGAGATTTTTCCAGTAGCTATGCTTTAAGATTTTGTGAAACGTGTGTTACTCATTTCAACATTGTTTTGGTAAGAGCAGTAAAAGCATGGAAGAGGAATATTCTTAACGTACATTGATCGTGGCCCAAAGTTGAGTAGCAGGGCGTCTGGTGATGGAGTGTACAAATCCACATGCATTCCCGTTATAAATCCATTTGTAGAGTCACTGGTTTCAGAAGCATCTTAACGATTTCGGTCGTTATAACTGGGACGCAGACGTCTGAAATTGTTTTATGTGTCTAGATCTATGATGTATATGGGTGATATAATGAGTATGTATATGGTGTACTGGATGTCCAATAAATTCCTAAATAGTTTAAACATTCATAGAAAATGGAAGGCATTCATATACATATAGTATATATATATTTGAATGTGGTGTGCGAATATGTTATTTCCACGGAGGGTGATTTTTTTTTTTTTTTGCGACAGAAAAGAAAATTGATTAAATTTTTTATCGATAGAGGGCACCGAAAACCAGTCCGGCAAGAGCGATTGGACGTGAACCATTCCCCGATACATTCTGTGTCCGAAACCTTCGTAAAAATTAAGCCGGCCATTCGTGGTTGAAGCGAAACAACTTCTCCAATAGTGTTTTATCGACCAATGGTCAACATAACACTGAAAACTTTATGTAGCTACCAGTAAAAGTTAAATTCAGAAACGAGCTGTTAAACGTACACCCTGGAATTTATGGCTCAGATTTGCATATTTCCGGTGATTTGCTTTCGTGTGGCTCCCTACGTCGAAAAACTATTTTGTTTTTATAACTTTACACTTTATTTTTCGTTTCGAAATTTGTGAATCACTACCTCTATCATTGGCGATAAATGCTGAAAACTTCAGTCAAATGCTGTTTCTGTTGATATTTCATTAAAGAAATATGCAACTTTTGTAAATGACTTTTACATTTCACTAGTTGGATGTTTCAACACAAAGGATCTACATAAAAAGACTATTTGGGGTTGTTTCTTTCAGTACCCCTTCCGAAATTTGAGATTTTGTAACCACACGTCATTTGAAAAGTTTTGGTAATTGAAATTATATTTCTAAAATCAACGGTTGCAGAAATATTTATTCACTGTATAAAGAATTTGGGACACCTGTATATCAAATTATCGTATTGCATTAGTTGAAATCACCATATTTATCTATATTACTTACCATAGATTCTCACGATAAAGAAGAATTCTGAATACCATCTTTCAACGCAAATAAAATTGGTTTTTTTTTCTGGTATTAATGCCGACAAAATTGGCCTTCCGGCACAATAACCCGTTTGAATGTTGATCACAAAAGTGTACTCGATATTTACCTTACTTGAATAATACAGACTGCATAATAGACGATATTACCACAACGCAACTCAATTATATACATATATATTTGATCTATAATAAAATTAAAATACTTATTATAACATACCCTTCACATGCTTGCCCCAATCTAAGCCAGAACTCGTTCCCTACTATTTTTAAATACCTTACCTCTATTGTAGAACAATGAATCGAAGCTCCCTATTGTGAATTCCCCAATGAACAAATCGAATTCGAATACGAAAAATGCGTAATTCTCCCATCGTTATTTTAATCATGTTATTCAGACGCCAGCTGAGTTTAATGATACGAAATTATTTTGCATGCATTCCAATCACGATGAATAAATTCGAATGAAAATAACCATGAATTAAAGTAATTCTCTCGGTGATGAGTTTTCGTCCGACAAAAGAAAAAAAGAAGGAGACGGGGGTTATTTATGGGCGATAGAAAAATATATTTGTTTGAAATTCATTCGGATGTCGCAGGAAAAATTTCCCGCGAGGTACTGAAGCAGAATTTGCGTTAATTAATTGGCAAGGACTCGGCGAATGGAGTGAACTTCTGTGAGAAATGTTTGATCATTCTCAACAAAGCGTTGGCTGTTAACTTAATCAGGTTCGATTCTCCTATTTTCCCCACTTGTGCGTTCTTTTTCTGATGGCGAGCGTCTTTCTCTCTTTTCGTGTCTCCTTCGTTCCCATTTAGAAGAAACTTTGCTGATGGGAAAGACCTGTTCAAATACACACACTTGCCTTTCACGTAATAGCCGAGTTCTTTGTTGTGAGCAGGAAAAAAAATGTTAAAGGGCTCTTTAATAGTCGAGTAGGGAATGCTTGAGACTCGAAGAGAGTTGTACGGAGGTGTGTTACTGTCTTTTTTCCGAACTACTAGTGAGAATTAGATCTCAAATTCAAATAATCTATTCTATTAGAGATGTCATGATGTCATGGTTTGACAGGATCTGAACCAGAGGGTTCGGATCCCGGTGGAACGACAGTGGTTGGCGGCTAAACTTGATTTTCAACTTTCAGGTGTTAATGTGCACCGGTGTCCTATTTGAAAGTCTTTCTCTTTCTACAGAGAGCAGCAGACCGTGAACACAATACTTAGATGGCACAAAAATCCAGGTATTCTGCCATTTTCACTTAAAAATATTGAAGACAGATGGAAGTACTAGTATAATTACGAAACAAGTACACCTCTGACAGCATAACACACACACACAACGCGAGTGTCTCCGCAGAAAGCAGGCAGATCTTTAATCCTAATGTCAGTTAACATGGAAATTCGGGCATTTGCCATTTGCATTTCACAAATACAAGAGGGAGATGGTAGCACAGGAAACAAGCGTAACTCTGTCAATATAAATACGCTACGGCCACGCATATGCACACACAATACATTTTCGCATGTAACCAAAGCATTATAAATTCACCGGAAGAAGAATGTGCCCCAGACGGGGGCACGTGAATAAAAGCATGGTGCAAAGAGACCGATTAAGGGATAAAAGGCTGAAAAATGCTAGTAAAACTACTTAAGTACACACAAATTCGTGTACATTATCCAGTTTCCACCCCCCCCCCAAATTCCCGCACGAGACGCGTCCAAGAATTCAAAATTGCTCTTTTTTTTTAGTAAATTCATAGTGAACAAAAATTTTATAAAAGAGGTCGATCTCCCCCCCCCCCCCCCGACCCATGGGATTGACTTCGGTTTGCTTCCGTCTTGTTCTGGTTCTATGCAGGTCATCTGCGTGCTCAACCCCTCTTCACCCAGCAAAGTGATGTTCTGATGGACTATCAATACCTAGCTGAAAAAGAGTGTACCAGCTTCCATATTTACTTTTTCGCTCTGTAAAATCATAGTACCTGATCTTATCATGTGGAGTCCTCTTCATATGTCACATCTCCACTTCGCTATGTCCGGTCGGACCCATTTGTTAAAATGGTCCTAGTTCTACCTGCAGTGCTGTTGGAGTCCAAAAGTAGCCAGAATTTTTCCCATCATGTATTTTACAGCTCTCCGACATCCCCTTAACTGCCTGTCACTTTCTCCTTTCCCCTGTTTTCATTCGTGTGGCTCCCTCATCGTACTAGGGTCGCAAACGGAGGGGGGGGCATATGACCCCCCCTTCCCCCCAGGGGGAGAAATGTTTATAAAACCTATCGAGTTATTAGATAATATCACCACCGCTTTCCCTAATTGTTAAATTTTTCACAAAATATATCGATGGATATATTTCTGTGCGACTATACAAGGATAAATCCGAAATTAATTTACTAAAATAGAAGTTTTTCGTATAGTCTGTCATATAATTCTCCAATCTGTTTCCAGCCGTGGCTGGGAAAGGGGGCTTGTTTCGAAGCACTAATCGATTAAAGAGTTTTCGAGTGCTAATCAAGTAACAGCTGAGATGACACGTGACATGTTAACGAAGCGGTAACAAGCGAAGGGGGTAAATGATAAGCCATCGAATGGTGACACGAGCGGATTACGATGGAACACGAAGTCAGAAGCAGGACAGACTGCCTTTTGGGACATTTCACTTATCCCTTCACTTTCTCCCTCTCTCTCTCTTTCTCTCTCTTCACGAAGGGACATGAAACTTGAGTCCCTGCCTTTTCCATGTTATATCTTCAACGAAATATCCAATTGTTCTCTCGTGATGACGTTCAATCAAGTAACATTCACGCACGTATAAAATTATCGTTCGTGTTTTAAAGTTCAGAAATCAAATGAAGAAGAATAAAAAAATTAAGAGAAATTGCGATAAAATACATCTTCTCGGACGCATTTTAGAATTATTATCTCTCTTTCAAGGTCTAATTGATTCGATTTGAAGAAACGTTTCAGTAACTTATATTTTTCGTGTAACAAGATTTCTTTAAAAAAAATTGTGTTTAGAAATTCATCGCATGTAAGTGTTATTTTTCTTTCAAATAAAAGTGCTTATACAAACTATGATTTCCTGGATACCAAGACAAGATGAATTTTGGAAAGAAAATTCACATTCCTCCTTGTTGAATCGAACCGCCAATCTCTTACTCCCTCGGTCTACCATTCAGCTACAGGAGACAGACATTTTTTCCCCCTTATTTTCCTGAGCGTTCGTAATATAGATATAAGAACCATTCAACGTACCTACCGGGTGTTTCACGAAGGACCCCTAACTTTGAAAATTAATAACTCCGAAACGGTGGTAGTTAGAAGCATAAAACCAGTGGTATGTTTATTAAAAAAACCGTAAGAATCTGATACAGAAACCTCGAAATGTAGTTATAAATTCCGCCGATAGATGGCGCCGCAAACAGCATTACCATAAGTAGCCTCTGTATTAACCCGACCTAACCCCCTGCGACTACTTTCTGTGGAACACACTGAAGGACACTGTTTACCGCAGCAATCCTTTAACACTCGATGAGCTCGAGGATGCTATGTGTCAAGCTTGTATCGATTTCCGGTGACACTATACAGAGAGTCACTGAATGTGTGTTGTGGGAAAGGTGCACGTTTTGAATCACTTTTGATGTGAATGCAACGATGATTGCTTGCATTACCTACTGATTGCATAGCCAATTTATGGTAATGCTTAAATCTATCGGTGCAATTTGTAACTAGAACTTTGAGGTTTCTTTGTATTAGATTATTTAATAAATATATATTTTTTAAATAAATATACCCCTGGTTTTTCATGCTTCTATCTATCACCGTTTCCGACTTATTCATTTTTAAAGTTAAGGGTCCTTCGTGAAACACCCGGTACGAACCCCGTTCACCAATTACACAAAGTATAATTGCCTGAATGAATGAACGCCAGAACTGTGCCTCTGGAAAGTACAATTGCCTGGATTTTACCGAGCGAAGATGAGTTTTTTTCCCTCCGAAATTCATTCCTCGGACAGAGAGATACAGAGGTTGGCGATTCGATTCTCTACAGAGGAAATGTTCCCCCCCCCAAATTCATCTTCACTTGGTATCCAGGTAATTAATTGTACTTTGCATAATTTGTAAACAGGTTCTTGTATAGGTACGTTAAAATGGTCCTTATGTCTATATTACGATAAATGCGATAAATCTGTTATTATGAAAACTTAACGTCTTGGTCAGTTTGATAAATTCATCACTTTCACTGTCGAATATACATGATACCAATCGTCGTTGGTTAATTTGATAAATAGTGAAAACCATCATCACTTTACCCGCGATTACGCATAACACCCTAGTGTGATTGGTGAATTTGATAAAAATAAAACGGATTCCAAATGAGACCGGAGAGTGTGTGTGTGATGAATAGTCATATTGTACTTGATATAATGGCACTATACATGTATTGATTGTCATATGTATCATGATAACCAATTTTGATACATATGATATCATAATTGTATGATATCAATCAAATATTATTAAAAATGAGTCTAATTAAATTAATTTTTTCATATTTATCAAATTCACAAATGACACTGGGGCAGTGGTTCCCAAACTATTCGAAGTGCGACCTCCTTTTGACAAGAATTTTATTCGTGACCTCGACCCCTTTTTTTCAACTTCAGTTAAAATTTGATTTATCATGTTTATCGACGCTTGAGTATTATGCATAATCCTCAGTAAAAGTGATAAATTTTGGGAAATTCATCATGCTTACCAAAATGCTTAGCGATTATGCATATAATAGCCGATTTATGATCAATAACAACACATTTACCGTAACATCTAAATAACATGTCCCGTCACTTGTAAGAAACAGCAGATTTGCAAATGGTAATTGATTGCCATACAGATGTACGGAAGGAGACACGAATAGTATATGATGTACGTACTTCATACTAGTAAATAGTCAGAAGTTTCTTCTCTTTTGTATAAATATACAAATACAATCGAGACGCCTTATAACGAAATCAGTCGTTATAAAATATCAGTTACAACAGTACTTTTTTCTGTCCCAGTGGACATGAAATCGAATTTATTATTATTTTTTTTAATATAAATTATACATAGATTTATATCCGTTATATGTAAATTACATATAACGGATTTCCATATTTATAAAGATTGGATATATCGGCCAAGTTTTTCGGTAGAATGGGAATTTTTCGTAGGATCAAGATCATTATAAAATAGGAAATTCTCATTCATAAAACGAAGTTCATATGTGAAGTACCCATGTAGTATTCTGATTAAAGCTTATATATATATATATATATAACTAATATTTGTGACATGTGTGAATATAGTTTTCATTTTAACTATTCATATAAATAAATTTTCGAATCTGTCTGAGGACACAAAATGTCCCCTTTTCGCGCACCATAGGTTTGGAACTGTTAGTTGAAGTGGATTCCTCTCATTCAACTCGAGTATTTTATCGGTTGTAATGAATATCCGATATTAAACTCTTATTCAGGTTGTCGACTTCCAGGCTCGAATGAAATACATTGACTATCAATTAAAAAGAAATTATATTAAGACTACTACTACTTAACCACACACGCACCTCGTACACATTCTTCTATGGCAGCGGTTCTCAACCGGTGCTCTGTATGCACTTTCCAGGATCTCCACAGCCACTCAAGGGAAATAGAATAAATCAATAAGTTTGATAAGTAAATAAATAAAAAAGAGGCCTAAAGTGTTCTTCCATATAAATTTTATACTAAAAAAGGCTCTTCGAATCAAGCAGGGTTCTACCATAGGAACTATACATTGAACAGGGCATCGCGAGTTAGAAAAGGTTTAAAACCCCTAATCTACGGAATTTCTAACGAATAGGCACTTGCCGGGATGTGTGTTCTTTGTGTATGTGTGGCTGTCTAACGTATTTATGTTGTCGAGTTCCGCTTGTTTCTTGTTCGTGCCGCCATCTCTCTTCCATTTTCTGAAATGACGATGGAAATGCTTGAATTTTCATGTTACGCCAGTATTATGATACTAATTAAGACTGCCAAAATAATAAATGTTGTCTATATATTACTGTTATCCGAAAATATAATTTTAAAGAGCAATTTCCGTCCTCTTCAAAATTTTAAGGGGTAATTTTGTAAAAAGGAGGGGTATTCTTTTAATCAGTGAGAAATAACACTATTAAAAAATAACTAAAATTTCAAGGAGTATTTTCCTTCCTCAATGAAATTCGGAGTAAAATTGAATTTTTAAGCGTGAATCACGCATCAAGATCCGTATTTGTGGACACTGAGGTTAAAGCCATGAAAAACCTCATAGGAATTCAGAAGTCGAACTTATTCCATGCCTCGTTAACCTCGTTAATCTAAAAAGTATAATGTAATGCGAGCGTCGATTTATATTCAGAAAACAGGGCTCAAGAGAGCAAAAATCTTTATCTTTCATCTTGGTGTCGAATGTGGTACGATACATTGGCATGAAAAATGGCACTTCACCCATTGTTACAAATAAATGGGCGTTAGTTCAAAATGGGTTTTATCATTGGACCACTGTATTCATCTTGATTTTTACATTTTCCTCAATTATTATTCGAAAGTGTCACTATATTGCAGCTGAGCTTCACAATGTTTTCTAATTCCTCAACCATTATTTCATTCAGACTCTTTCTTGAAATAAACAGCAGATACGGTACAAAATATATGCATATAATTTAAAGGCGATGTGAAAAATAGAAAACCATGAGGAAACAACTCGCTTACGTGAAATAAGTTCTTTTTATAGCGATGGAGATGATCTCGCAAAGTTATCCCAAACTGACAACAACGAGACATTCCACTTTGAATTACGCCATCTATGACACCTCGCTGCAAATAATTTAGATCTTCGCAGCACCTACTGAGTTGTGGGTGCTTGACGGGGAGCATCTCCATCTTTCCGGAGGCCATTTACATGCATTAAGCTGATTTTGCATCATTTCTTAAACTCCAAGTCTCTGTATAGTATGAAAATTATCGGACTTGACATGTAGAGCGTGAATATACATTACACATTCTCCAAAGTCGAGGCTGATATTTTTTCCATCAATTCATCGCATCATAAAAAATATACAGTGAGCGCCGTTTAATATGATCACGTCGGGTCTCGGATAAAAATAATCGATTGATAACTCTATCCGAAAAATCCCAGTTGAAATAGCATGGCCGTAGAATGGGATGCATGGAAACGAGACAACTCCGTTTTTTCGTCCCACATAACAAATTTCAACATGTTAAATGCGCATTTTTCCCCTTTAAGCTATATATAAATACATACATTCCACAAAAATCGTGGATTACAATGGAATTATTTAATGCGTGTTATTAATTACGATACATTTTATAATGCACGGTACGTTCCTTCGATTCCCTCATGAAAGTCTTCCGACCGAGAAACTATGCATGTGGTCAGATGTGAAGAAAACTTACCATGTACTGATGAAAAAGACTTTTATTTCACATGCCTTTGCTATAGGGAAAGCCATTGCAGAAACAGCGCTGGACATACATGGAATCATAGCGGCTGTCACGGCCCGATTAGGACATTGTGAACTCAGTACGGAAATTTTTAGCAGTACGAGAGCCTTCTTACCTCCTACATAGTCTTGAAGATTGATAACAATAACTTATAAGGGAAAATGAGTCTGGTTCTTCCCTTTTTTTTCAAAACATGCAAAATGGCAAAAAACTTTAGGCGAAAAAAATTGACAATATATATATATATATATCGAAGACAAGACTAAAAACAATTTTTTTTCATGTTATGGTATCGGTTCCTTCCGTTCTTTGCAAAATGTGATAACGATACCCGAGTTATAACGTGATTCCAATAAGCGGTGTGTACTGTATATGGAAATAATAAAATAAATGAAACATCGTGTCGGATGAAATGCTTTCGAAATCCCCAGATTTAAGTCAATCCTAGTGTGTTGCCAGGTTAAGAATTTCATCTGTAACTTCTTTGCAGGGTTACATAAAAAAAATTGTATCGAATTCTTTCTTTCGCGTTCTTTTCATCTCTTTTCTCACACATTATTATAACTTTTTTTCGAAGAAAAATGTCTTGGAAAGCAATTTGAACGTAAGGAATAGGGGAAAAAAAAGAATCCCTTTACGTGTATAGTTATTATTTATTTCTTTTCTACACCCAGAATATCAGACAGACCATGTCTGGAGATGCGTTTATATAAGAAGAGAGCCTGTGAGATAGTGATGTATTATCACGGGGATTCTCGTTTCACTTTCCCATCTGCGCCATCAATTTCTTGTTTCCTATTTGTATCTAGATTCGTAAAGAGAAAAAAAAAATCATCTTTCACGAGATGAAGTTTCGTGATTGTTCTTTTTCTTTTCCTGAATATATTCACTAATATATAGCTTCAGAAAGGTGTTTACACATTCCTTTTTCGAGGAAAAAAAATCCTCATTTTTTTTTTAGTTTATAGTGATCCGTCTTACACCAATAAAAACCAATCAATCATATCAACGCGTTTGAAGAATTCACCGAAGAAATTTATTCAAGTTAAGTGTGAATACCTGTTTGCTCACACAGGAATTGCTTTCTCCAGTGAAATGTGTGTAGGTGCTTTTCATTGCGAATTGAGAAGATTTCGTGAAAGTCTATCTGAAATTCTGAAGAGATGAGGGGATTTGTGAAAAAAGAAAATCCCGTCAACAAGAGAGTGCGCTGAAATCCACAACATTAATAACTATGCAGAATAAAAATCCACTCGTTTGTAAAATTCTCACTTTCAATTTATAGATGGCAGCACTTTGTAATACCCAATGCGCAACGACAGACACACGGCCCACGAACCCAACAACCGGTATGCTCCATTGTTAGTTTTAAATTATTCCGTGGTGAATTGTGTGGTCGTAATAGTGTCCGTATAAGCGTATTCGTGTTGTTCAAAGTTCGATAAAAATTCCAAAAAATCAAACGTTATTGGTTCTGAAACCATGGCTGTGTTTAACTTCATTTAATCCTTTCTAAATGCGTGGGAAATATATTTTCACCAAATCATCATTTCATCAATTATTAATGTCCATGGTAAGATACTTTACCACCTCTCATAAGAGCTACCATCTATTAATAACAGCAGGAACAAGAAAAAATTATTTTATCTAAATAATTCAAAAATTAATAATTTTTAAAACTTACTTTAAAACATCTAACACGTTGATTAATAGCTTTTCTTAAATCAATCTCAATCCCAAAAAAATATTTTAATGCATTCTATTAATAGAAAAATGACCCTTTAAAGCAGGGGTGATCAATCCGCATCACGCGTGCCATTGAAATTCTGCTCCATTTTTCAATCAAGCAAATTCTCTCTAATTTCTAAACAATCGTTTTCTTATGAATGATGGTCTTGAAGGCTGACAAACCTATACGTTTTGGTAGGCACTTTTAAAATAATAATTATTTGAGATGACTTTCTATTCAATGCGTTTCTGTTCTGTTTTCCATCTTTGGGCATAGTTGCTGGACGTCCCATGTGTACGAGATTTATAGATCGTCCATATGGGAGACATGCACTTTATAACACAATTACATTGTATATTTATGGATTCTTGTGGTGGGTGGGGAGGGGTGAGTCCTCTTACAAAATTTATTGGGAATGGAGAGCCCAGAACCCGGAATCCTCATGTCTCGGTGTCTATGCCTACCATGGTGTGGGTAAGATGAACTTCTACCGATATACGTACATATACACAATTTGCAATACGGTAATCGAATTTATGATTCGGAAATAAAAATGTGCGGACAGCCGAACAATATTTTGAAGGAACAGAAAGAATGCTCGTGTCCCGTAAAACGGGCGTTTGTCGGCATGTCGAAATTCGTGGAGTGGCACGTGCATTGAAAACTATCTTAGTTGCGGCACGGTTATGTTGGCCACCCCTGCTTTAAAGGGTAAATATCGAATCTGCTCGAGTTCTGATATTCTGCATCTATAAATCTGATCAATAAATGAATTCTTCAAAATGGCGAGATTACTTAATTCCTCATCCATCACTGCCAATCGAGCATCATCCAGAAGAGGGGTGGACGGTGATTGCTCCTCTCATTAGCCGGATGATTACGTCCCGTAAAATACTACTACTACTCAACCGTACATGCACTTCGTACACATCCCTCTACGGAATTTCTTAGGAATCGGTACATGCTGGAATGTGTGTTCTGAGTGTATGTGTGGCCCTAACGTATTTATGTTGTCGCGTTGCGCATGTTTTATGCTCGAGCTGTCACCTGTCTTCCATTTTCTGAAATAAAGGTGGAAATGCTGGCATTTTTCATGTTATGTTAGTATCGTGTTGTAGTTTATGTGCTCCTGCGCAAAGACTTTTTCAAACACGTAAAATACTGAAAGATATCCCACGAACCAAAAAAATCGATCGCCCCTCCCAACATATTGCCTTGTGGATCCACATATGCTACCAATAATCCTGAACTACATGCTATACACGTGCTATAAAGTGTTGTATATGTATTTTCTAACATACTTTTGAAAGTCTGAGGTCTACATGTTCTGTGTTCGACGTTCTGCCACATGTGTCGCGACTAAAAAGTGCCAGTGAACTAAAATCCAAGTTATACGATATCATGCCAGAAGAATGAATGTGTACATTTTCACTTCATGTGTTTATCAGCTGTTCGAATCTTTGGAGAAAGATTGGATATATCGGCCAAGTTTTTCGGTAGAATGGGAATTTTTCGTAGGATCAAGATCATTATAAAATAGGAAATTCTCATTCATAAAACGAAGTTCATATGTGAAGTACCCATGTAGTATTCTGATTAAAGCTTATATATATATATATATATAACTAATATTTGTGACATGTGTGAATATAGTTTTCATTTTAACTATTCATATAAATAAATTTTCGAATCTGTCTGAGGACACAAAATGTCCCCTTTTCGCGCACCATAGGTTTGGAACTGTTAGTTGAAGTGGATTCCTCTCATTCAACTCGAGTATTTTATCGGTTGTAATGAATATCCGATATTAAACTCTTATTCAGGTTGTCGACTTCCAGGCTCGAATGAAATACATTGACTATCAATTAAAAAGAAATTATATTAAGACTACTACTACTTAACCACACACGCACCTCGTACACATTCTTCTATGGCAGCGGTTCTCAACCGGTGCTCTGTATGCACTTTCCAGGATCTCCACAGCCACTCAAGGGAAATAGAATAAATCAATAAGTTTGATAAGTAAATAAATAAAAAAGAGGCCTAAAGTGTTCTTCCATATAAATTTTATACTAAAAAAGGCTCTTCGAATCAAGCAGGGTTCTACCATAGGAACTATACATTGAACAGGGCATCGCGAGTTAGAAAAGGTTTAAAACCCCTAATCTACGGAATTTCTAACGAATAGGCACTTGCCGGGATGTGTGTTCTTTGTGTATGTGTGGCTGTCTAACGTATTTATGTTGTCGAGTTCCGCTTGTTTCTTGTTCGTGCCGCCATCTCTCTTCCATTTTCTGAAATGACGATGGAAATGCTTGAATTTTCATGTTACGCCAGTATTATGATACTAATTAAGACTGCCAAAATAATAAATGTTGTCTATATATTACTGTTATCCGAAAATATAATTTTAAAGAGCAATTTCCGTCCTCTTCAAAATTTTAAGGGGTAATTTTGTAAAAAGGAGGGGTATTCTTTTAATCAGTGAGAAATAACACTATTAAAAAATAACTAAAATTTCAAGGAGTATTTTCCTTCCTCAATGAAATTCGGAGTAAAATTGAATTTTTAAGCGTGAATCACGCATCAAGATCCGTATTTGTGGACACTGAGGTTAAAGCCATGAAAAACCTCATAGGAATTCAGAAGTCGAACTTATTCCATGCCTCGTTAACCTCGTTAATCTAAAAAGTATAATGTAATGCGAGCGTCGATTTATATTCAGAAAACAGGGCTCAAGAGAGCAAAAATCTTTATCTTTCATCTTGGTGTCGAATGTGGTACGATACATTGGCATGAAAAATGGCACTTCACCCATTGTTACAAATAAATGGGCGTTAGTTCAAAATGGGTTTTATCATTGGACCACTGTATTCATCTTGATTTTTACATTTTCCTCAATTATTATTCGAAAGTGTCACTATATTGCAGCTGAGCTTCACAATGTTTTCTAATTCCTCAACCATTATTTCATTCAGACTCTTTCTTGAAATAAACAGCAGATACGGTACAAAATATATGCATATAATTTAAAGGCGATGTGAAAAATAGAAAACCATGAGGAAACAACTCGCTTACGTGAAATAAGTTCTTTTTATAGCGATGGAGATGATCTCGCAAAGTTATCCCAAACTGACAACAACGAGACATTCCACTTTGAATTACGCCATCTATGACACCTCGCTGCAAATAATTTAGATCTTCGCAGCACCTACTGAGTTGTGGGTGCTTGACGGGGAGCATCTCCATCTTTCCGGAGGCCATTTACATGCATTAAGCTGATTTTGCATCATTTCTTAAACTCCAAGTCTCTGTATAGTATGAAAATTATCGGACTTGACATGTAGAGCGTGAATATACATTACACATTCTCCAAAGTCGAGGCTGATATTTTTTCCATCAATTCATCGCATCATAAAAAATATACAGTGAGCGCCGTTTAATATGATCACGTCGGGTCTCGGATAAAAATAATCGATTGATAACTCTATCCGAAAAATCCCAGTTGAAATAGCATGGCCGTAGAATGGGATGCATGGAAACGAGACAACTCCGTTTTTTCGTCCCACATAACAAATTTCAACATGTTAAATGCGCATTTTTCCCCTTTAAGCTATATATAAATACATACATTCCACAAAAATCGTGGATTACAATGGAATTATTTAATGCGTGTTATTAATTACGATACATTTTATAATGCACGGTACGTTCCTTCGATTCCCTCATGAAAGTCTTCCGACCGAGAAACTATGCATGTGGTCAGATGTGAAGAAAACTTACCATGTACTGATGAAAAAGACTTTTATTTCACATGCCTTTGCTATAGGGAAAGCCATTGCAGAAACAGCGCTGGACATACATGGAATCATAGCGGCTGTCACGGCCCGATTAGGACATTGTGAACTCAGTACGGAAATTTTTAGCAGTACGAGAGCCTTCTTACCTCCTACATAGTCTTGAAGATTGATAACAATAACTTATAAGGGAAAATGAGTCTGGTTCTTCCCTTTTTTTTCAAAACATGCAAAATGGCAAAAAACTTTAGGCGAAAAAAATTGACAATATATATATATATATATCGAAGACAAGACTAAAAACAATTTTTTTTCATGTTATGGTATCGGTTCCTTCCGTTCTTTGCAAAATGTGATAACGATACCCGAGTTATAACGTGATTCCAATAAGCGGTGTGTACTGTATATGGAAATAATAAAATAAATGAAACATCGTGTCGGATGAAATGCTTTCGAAATCCCCAGATTTAAGTCAATCCTAGTGTGTTGCCAGGTTAAGAATTTCATCTGTAACTTCTTTGCAGGGTTACATAAAAAAAATTGTATCGAATTCTTTCTTTCGCGTTCTTTTCATCTCTTTTCTCACACATTATTATAACTTTTTTTCGAAGAAAAATGTCTTGGAAAGCAATTTGAACGTAAGGAATAGGGGAAAAAAAAGAATCCCTTTACGTGTATAGTTATTATTTATTTCTTTTCTACACCCAGAATATCAGACAGACCATGTCTGGAGATGCGTTTATATAAGAAGAGAGCCTGTGAGATAGTGATGTATTATCACGGGGATTCTCGTTTCACTTTCCCATCTGCGCCATCAATTTCTTGTTTCCTATTTGTATCTAGATTCGTAAAGAGAAAAAAAAAATCATCTTTCACGAGATGAAGTTTCGTGATTGTTCTTTTTCTTTTCCTGAATATATTCACTAATATATAGCTTCAGAAAGGTGTTTACACATTCCTTTTTCGAGGAAAAAAAATCCTCATTTTTTTTTTAGTTTATAGTGATCCGTCTTACACCAATAAAAACCAATCAATCATATCAACGCGTTTGAAGAATTCACCGAAGAAATTTATTCAAGTTAAGTGTGAATACCTGTTTGCTCACACAGGAATTGCTTTCTCCAGTGAAATGTGTGTAGGTGCTTTTCATTGCGAATTGAGAAGATTTCGTGAAAGTCTATCTGAAATTCTGAAGAGATGAGGGGATTTGTGAAAAAAGAAAATCCCGTCAACAAGAGAGTGCGCTGAAATCCACAACATTAATAACTATGCAGAATAAAAATCCACTCGTTTGTAAAATTCTCACTTTCAATTTATAGATGGCAGCACTTTGTAATACCCAATGCGCAACGACAGACACACGGCCCACGAACCCAACAACCGGTATGCTCCATTGTTAGTTTTAAATTATTCCGTGGTGAATTGTGTGGTCGTAATAGTGTCCGTATAAGCGTATTCGTGTTGTTCAAAGTTCGATAAAAATTCCAAAAAATCAAACGTTATTGGTTCTGAAACCATGGCTGTGTTTAACTTCATTTAATCCTTTCTAAATGCGTGGGAAATATATTTTCACCAAATCATCATTTCATCAATTATTAATGTCCATGGTAAGATACTTTACCACCTCTCATAAGAGCTACCATCTATTAATAACAGCAGGAACAAGAAAAAATTATTTTATCTAAATAATTCAAAAATTAATAATTTTTAAAACTTACTTTAAAACATCTAACACGTTGATTAATAGCTTTTCTTAAATCAATCTCAATCCCAAAAAAATATTTTAATGCATTCTATTAATAGAAAAATGACCCTTTAAAGCAGGGGTGATCAATCCGCATCACGCGTGCCATTGAAATTCTGCTCCATTTTTCAATCAAGCAAATTCTCTCTAATTTCTAAACAATCGTTTTCTTATGAATGATGGTCTTGAAGGCTGACAAACCTATACGTTTTGGTAGGCACTTTTAAAATAATAATTATTTGAGATGACTTTCTATTCAATGCGTTTCTGTTCTGTTTTCCATCTTTGGGCATAGTTGCTGGACGTCCCATGTGTACGAGATTTATAGATCGTCCATATGGGAGACATGCACTTTATAACACAATTACATTGTATATTTATGGATTCTTGTGGTGGGTGGGGAGGGGTGAGTCCTCTTACAAAATTTATTGGGAATGGAGAGCCCAGAACCCGGAATCCTCATGTCTCGGTGTCTATGCCTACCATGGTGTGGGTAAGATGAACTTCTACCGATATACGTACATATACACAATTTGCAATACGGTAATCGAATTTATGATTCGGAAATAAAAATGTGCGGACAGCCGAACAATATTTTGAAGGAACAGAAAGAATGCTCGTGTCCCGTAAAACGGGCGTTTGTCGGCATGTCGAAATTCGTGGAGTGGCACGTGCATTGAAAACTATCTTAGTTGCGGCACGGTTATGTTGGCCACCCCTGCTTTAAAGGGTAAATATCGAATCTGCTCGAGTTCTGATATTCTGCATCTATAAATCTGATCAATAAATGAATTCTTCAAAATGGCGAGATTACTTAATTCCTCATCCATCACTGCCAATCGAGCATCATCCAGAAGAGGGGTGGACGGTGATTGCTCCTCTCATTAGCCGGATGATTACGTCCCGTAAAATACTACTACTACTCAACCGTACATGCACTTCGTACACATCCCTCTACGGAATTTCTTAGGAATCGGTACATGCTGGAATGTGTGTTCTGAGTGTATGTGTGGCCCTAACGTATTTATGTTGTCGCGTTGCGCATGTTTTATGCTCGAGCTGTCACCTGTCTTCCATTTTCTGAAATAAAGGTGGAAATGCTGGCATTTTTCATGTTATGTTAGTATCGTGTTGTAGTTTATGTGCTCCTGCGCAAAGACTTTTTCAAACACGTAAAATACTGAAAGATATCCCACGAACCAAAAAAATCGATCGCCCCTCCCAACATATTGCCTTGTGGATCCACATATGCTACCAATAATCCTGAACTACATGCTATACACGTGCTATAAAGTGTTGTATATGTATTTTCTAACATACTTTTGAAAGTCTGAGGTCTACATGTTCTGTGTTCGACGTTCTGCCACATGTGTCGCGACTAAAAAGTGCCAGTGAACTAAAATCCAAGTTATACGATATCATGCCAGAAGAATGAATGTGTACATTTTCACTTCATGTGTTTATCAGCTGTTCGAATCTTTTATTTTGCTATCCAACTTTTGTCAGAAACGTGAATGTCTTAACTCCTATTGCAACGCATGTTGCAAAGCATTTTAGAGAAATGACACTCGTGGACTAACACGGTTAGAATAAACATTCAAGTTCCTTTCCCGTGTTTTGGAGATTTTCACATTCATGTTTCAGGCATGAGGGGAACGATATATAAAATTCACTAAGATGGAGAAATTCTCTGACAACAATACTTATTACATTTGACACTAACATGAACACAGAACCACATGCACTAAAAAAAAAATGTTCTACTATGAAACATAAATCATGGACTTGTACTCATACTTATCATGAATTTCAGTTTATTACAAACGTTTGATTTATACTCCAATATCTACAGAGAAGACAAATAAAAAAAATTCTGAATGTTGTAAAAGAAAACAGCGCAGAAAAAAAACTTAAATTTATTTATGCAATTCTTATCTATTCCAGATAAGAAAAAAAACCCCATTTTAAATGTTCTTCTATGAAAGCAACTAGATCCTACAAAAAATAAATAAAATAAGCAAATAACGGTAGAAAACTGCTAGTGTTTAAAAACAGTATATGAATAAATGCGGTATATACATTCTTTCCGCATTTCCCTGGACTATATTATGATGCTAGAATCGTAACTGTACTACTCCCTGCGGGAAAAAAAACCACGAATACATGAATAAGAATAAGATCTCTCAATGCTAGTATAAACAGGGCTAATACCATGAGTTGAAATGACAGTGTCTTGTTACGGAAACCTCATATTCTAGTCGCTCCAGAGTTTCCTGTTTCCTCTTTTTCCCTGATTTCCCTCCTTTTCTCTTCTTTTCATATAATCTTTTGTGGTTATTCAAAAAAAAAAATAGTGAGATTGAAAAGATCTGTTAAGAAATACCGAAAAAAGAGCCCAATAAACTGTTCGAAATGTAGTCTCGAACCGTTTGGTGTTTCTCCGAATAAATGTCTGGATCGTTGATTATTTTTTTGCTTCGGAGAATGATTTTAATGAACCACGAATCAATTCCAAAGAAAAAGTGGGAACTTTAAGTATTTAAAAAAAGCAACGGATAAAGAGGTGCTATCCATTACTGAATAGAAATGAAGAATTGGATATTTATCGAAAATACGGTTGTGGTACCCATTTTTGACTGACGTGACATTTGCGCAACAGTTTGTTTAAAAATGAACTTTTTAAAGTTATTTGCATGTAAATTTTTATATGAAATGAATTTTTTTAGGAATTAAAAAGTCTAGTGAGTGTCTCATAGCATTTTTAAAATTCGTTTACAAAAAATTTCATTTTTTATGGCTTTTCAAAAATGAAATTTTCAGTAAATTTTATCTTGATATTCAATCTGAATTTTTTTTATCATGATCATGAACAGAAATAATTTTTTTCTCCAATCTTTTTTGTCACAAGGTACATATTGTTTTCAAAATCATGATTACTCATTATTTTTTATCAAATTAATTAAATTAATTTATATTAATTGAAAAGTTACATTAATTATAATGAAAAACATACATGAATGTTCAATTTTTTTTAAATTCTCAAATTTCTTATTAAAGCAACCAGTCATCATGTGGGTTTGCATGGAAGAGTATTTAGTGTAGATGTAGTTCCGAGATCAAATAATGTCAAAGACATCCAGTATCTTTTTCAAGAAATGTATCTGAAATATATTGCTTGTTTTTTTTGTTTTCCGTAATTTCTTTTCTTTTTTACGGAATATTGAATAATATAAAATCGTTCTTTTACATGCATGGTCATTTTAAGAACTGCTAAGACAATGCGGATGATTTAGAAAAAAACCCATTCTCTTCTATTCATAAATTAGTTGCTTAGTTGTTTTTTAATGCACAAACACTTCCTTCAAAATATGATGGATAGAATAAGTGCATGCTCCGTCCTTGTCATATTCTCTTAAGATTCATTCTTATCGATAGATACATGATATAATTTGTTCCCATAATTTCAATTGAAATAGTGTGGGAATTCTATTTTATCTTTCACAACTTATTTTCAGCTAACATGGAAATAATCTCAAGGTAACATCTTCAAGAAAATTTTTCAGTTTTCAAAAAATTACCCCACTGATTCTACTTATTTAAATACGCACAGAAATATAAACAAATCTGGTCGAATTATTAGGGGTCATTCAAAAAAAAAATTAAATATTAGTATTTTGACACCAAGAGCAGAGCAGCCAAGAATGAGATTGAATATCCCGCAACCGTAGAGTGACGTCTTCCAAACAAAACATGTTCAGGAACAGCACAGAAAAAGAAAGAGAAAAGAAATGTAGAAAAGAAAAATGAAAGCTATAGAGTGTGTAAAGAGAGCGAAAAAATAAATGTTTTTATATATATTGCCAAGAAACACGAGAGGCGATGAGAAATTAACTATTGTCATTAAAAAAAAAAAAATTACGACTTTTATATCGCTATCCGACACTATTTTCTTTGTATTTAAGTGTTTGTGTGTGAAATAGATGTACTTTAATTTTTTCATAATTTTTTATTAATAAATTATTTTATCACAAAAAATGAGTAACTTTGCCTGGTTTTAATTTATACAAAAATTGCCACGTTTTTAAGACAAATAAATTTATATTTATTATAATAATTATTATATTAATAAATTAATATTATTTGTCTTAAAAACGTGGCAATTTTTGTATAAAATAATAAATTATTCTTTGAGTAAATTATATAACGCTATATGTCTGAAAATATTTAATTCTGGATGATGGATTCAATTCGATTAAAAGAATTATAAACAATTTTTTTCATTCATAACATACTTTTTTAGTAAATCACTTTTTACTATTTTTTAAAACAAACGTTGATATTTTAGCTGTGAAATTCAGCGAAAAAAGATATGGCAGTGTTGTGTTTTCCTAATATTATGTTTAAAGTAAGAACCATTAGAGTCTAAAATATATCTCGGCGTTTTACTTGAAACCGACCTTATTGGTTCTCTATAGGATATTTTTCCTCTTTTATTTATTTTATTTTTTACTGACATTCAGTTTATTTAACACTACGTATTTATACATTACGTTTTTTTCGAATGATTCCTTATGCATACAGTACTTCAATAAGCTGCAATAATTTTTTGGATATTCAAGGCCCTTCACAACTTTATTGATAATTTCATTTTTTGCAATATTTTTCAAATATTAAACCTTATATCTGGGTTCGAATCCCGGTTCGGGCATGGATGTTTACTAACACTAAAAAATTCCCTGGACGGATCATGCTGTTCCCTTGGAAATACGCAAGGATCTAAAAAAAAAAAATAAAAAAAAATAAATAAATAAAAAAATAAAAAATAATAAACCGTATCCAATGCAATTTTTAATTATTATTATTATTTTATGTGTACTGTTGATTTCAGAAATGAAAGTTATAATAATCAGTAGCCACATACACACCATTTCTGTTTTAAAAACCTAGGTATTCAAGATACCTCGGTTATAACGCCAATGCTGTGGCACCAGCAAATCAAATACAGATAAAACATTAAAAAATGCATTTCTTTTAACGTCAATGCCTCGGATGTAAGGGTGCATCATTTGGTATTTGCGCATCTGTTGTTGTGGGGATTCTCTTAAAAAATCGTGGAATTCGAGCTTAAACTTTCATACATTGATAAAATGTTTGGCTGCCTTCCTATTGATTTAGCTATGACATATATTCAGGATCCGTCGTATATTTCGTTAAGTAGATCATCCCTGACTTTCCATCTTCTTCAAGTTTCATAAGGCATTTAGCAGGGTTTTGTATCTCCTCACGAAATCTCAGCAATTTACTTTGTTCGAAACCTCAGAATTTTTCCTTTTTTGAAATCTCAGTAATATGGGGTTTTTTTTCCGATTCACTTTAAAGTAAATATTTATACAATAAAATATGCTTATAGAAATTAGAGGTTATAGTTATGTGAACTGGTGGGTTCTCTAAATATACTTGACCAGAAATGTTCATAACATGAAATTTAAAAAAAAAATGAGCAAAAGAATAATAGTATAATTATTTATAATCAGCAATCATAGACACAAAAAAAATCAATTAAAAGGAAATAATAATATAAATGATGTATTATTACATGAATTATCATCTTGTTTAACTCGCTTTTCTAAACTCTTATTAGAAATTGTCATAACAACGTGATTTTGAAATAGAAAAAGGAATAACATATGCTTAATTTCTTCGCTGAAAATATTGATAAAATGACAAATATCAGATAAAAATTAAATTTTCAATATATCTGTCGTAAGAGACAGTTTCCTTCCCCCTTGAAATCAGAAACAATGAAACACAGGGTATACATTTTCTCGTAAAATTCCGGCAAAAGTTTGTGATAATACGTTTTTTCTTTCCCTAAATCAAATAAAATTTTCTGTTTGTTTCAAGCAAATATAAACTGAAAGTTCGCAGTGGTATTTTTGCGTATACTGTATACGGAGGTGGGCGGGGGTTGAGTGAAATGGAAGTAAATGGTTCCTAAGAGCTTTTTTAGGGAAAAGTGTAAGTAAGTTCGCGTGTAGTGTGCTAAAATGGAACGAAAATAAGGTGAAAGAATAAAAATAAAAACCATCACCGACGACATCTTCGCTGTAAAATGTCACTCTGGGCTAGAATGAAACTCTTTCCCGTCAGCACCTGTCGTTTCACATGCGATTTCTTTAGCGCTTGAATTCCTCATTTTATTGTTTCTTTCTGCATCATATGTATTTATTTTCTCATTTTGTCGAGCATTTTTTCTTCCGCTGAATTTATGGACTTAATAGTATAACGGAACAGCTCGTATACATTCCCTTCTGAAACGCAATGACGCTGCATATTGTAGATGACTTTTTACAACTGGCCCAGCTATAAAAATGCAAGTTAAACTTTTCAAAAGACGAAGGCATTGCGAGAACACTGAAGAAAAATTAAACAGCGAGTTGAAGAAAGCATTTTAAGAGAGAGAAATGATCTATCAACGAATGTGCTGGGAATTGTTTATTTTAAATTAAGCAATATTGTCCGTTCGCATTTGCAAACTATCCTGTGTTCTTGAAGTCTTAGCTTCTTCTCATTATTTTAGTTGTTAAAGCAAGGATAGAACTCAGCAAAGATTTTCGAAGCTGGATTAGAAATCTACTTACTGCATCATCTGGCATGCCGGGAGACAGCGACGGAGACCAGGATGCTGGGAAATTCTCGTCACGGATTGTGAGAATTTTTGACCTAAAAAAATCCGTTGAACTGACTGAATGCATTTTGTTTGATCATTTTTGTCGTACAATAGTCGTTTTTTGCACACGAGGGTTAATTAGACATATTTCACTAAACACCAACTCCTGCCATATTGTTATATTGCAATTTACTGCCGTTAACGAGTTGGGTTGGAAATGAAGGTGTCATCTATCGGTGGTCGCGTCAAGCTCGTTAGGGAAAATGTCTTGTTATCTATATTCTTTCCCGGTTGGAACCTAGTGTCTGACGACAATCTTCACGGTAGTAGACGAGCATCTTACTACCACGTCACCACGGACTAATTAGACTGGGACCAAAAATTTATTGCCGATTCCGAATGGCAGCATTCAACATTTTGCTTCTTTAATACTCACTCTGAGGGGTTGATGCGCTAACCTTTCGGTGTGGAACGTTCTGCGGTAATTACATTTTGTAATTCTTATTGAACCTCCCTTCTTTTTCTTTCTCTGTTAACGGATCAGATCCCAACATTGGAAAGCTGGTGCCGTCCCTCGAGTTTCACAACATGCTGGACAGTTCGGGGTGGGGGATACGGTAATAGACATGCTCAATATTTTAGTTTTTATAGATGTAACTCCTTGACAGATGTAGATTTGAAAATGTGTTTTTCCACAGAGAGCAGGCACGCTCTCAACACAACAGAGCAGACAACTTTCCACTTTCACTTCCAGTACGGAAATCAGATATCAGCATTTGTCAAACGCGAAACTAGAATGATTCTGACATCATAAGTAATTTAGAACTACTCATCATACATACACGAATCCTTCTGGCTTAACACAAATTTTTCCAATACCCCCAGAAAAATGTTTACGAGAAGGGTCATACACGGTTTAATAGAATATGGTAGATCTATGATATACTACGGAGTAGAAAAAATCGCCAGCAAGACCATTCCGCACATCATTTTATGCAACTAAAAATATATTCGATGTTCATGTGTCCATTATATCGCGGTTAGGTTATACCCACGGTCTTTCGAGACTCAACTGTAAGTACAGGAATTTCCACGTCATATGAAATCATGTCATTTTCATGTCAGATCAGAGGTCCGCCGGGAGTAGAATATCTTTCCTTCCATTAATTTTGTCTATTTCGATCATTTTCATCCTCTTCCAAAATATCGCGAAAGCGTTATTAGTGATTAGACATAAGTAATTTACTTACACAAAACTTCAGAACTAATCAGTTTTGATGCATTATGTGAGAGTATAAAACTAATTTTCTGTTTTCCAAAAATAAAAGTGCTTGTCGCTTTGAGCTTTTCTTTTTTTCCTTTTGCCTTTAACAGAAAGGATGAATATGTGAAATTCAATTACGACAGAATTTAGGAGTTACGATTAGAATGACGTGGGCTGTCTTTTTAAGGATTGTTCATTGGTATTTTACGAGAGAAACCAGATTTTCTTAAATAAAATAATTAATCATCTAAACTTGTTTTATTTTTACTCAGATATTTTATTATATTATGTTTAGTTATTAAAGTATTTATTGAATTTCATTTGTGTTAAATTATTTATTGAATTCTATTTATTTGCTTATTAATTAATTTTATTTATTGAGCCCCCAATAAATTTGATTTGAAATCTTCATACACATCTTCTTTTGTAAATACAAAACCATGGTTGTCAATTCAAGAAAATTTAAATTATCTATTTGATATTGTGTGTGTGTGTGTGTGTAATGCAATCTTCTTTCATCTTGCATCCGTCACTAAATGTAATGAAATCTATCAACTCCATTCCTGTTGCAACACACACCTATTTCTTTGTATTATATTTGTTATTGCCAAATCCCGAAATTGGCTAATTCGTGAAATATTGGCCAGGCCAATGTCTGAAATTCTGACATTGGAAGGTCAGTTCGTTCGCGGAGTGGCCGATGATCCATGGCCAAAATCCAATAACAAAAGACACGATTCAGGAAAATCGTCAAGTTGACGTATTTTTTTCGTGGAAATCATGTCTACGTTAGTTACGGCAACCTATCAAATCACATTCTCCAAAATTTGGGAGAAAAACTATATGTTTATATAATTGTTTTTGCTCTTGAATTTCACTTTTTTTTCTCTCGTCAAGTAGATCTAATCCAATAGAGCTACTATATATAGACCTGTATCGCATGTTGGCGATTTAGAAAAAAATGGTTTTGGCTCCTACTGGACTGTCTTCATCAGCACATCCAGCTTTGACACCAGGGATCGCCGGCCACATCGCGAAATAGCCGACCCCGTCACGAATCGGCCGCACTTCGGGCTTTGGCAGTTTAACATATATATTTTCTTTCTTCTTCTTTTTCACTCTCGCTATAAATTGCCGACAAACATGCATCAATCATTATTTTTCGGAGTTCACAAGTTACCTAATCCGAAAATGTTTCATGTCCGTGTCCTTATCCCTTACGCCTTATCTTATCTTAAATTATTTATTTACTCATGGCAACAGACTGAGCCCAATTACCAGAGATGAGATATATTGATAATTAAATTTTTTATTGAATTTTATTTATTAAATCGAAATTATATGAAAAACATAATTTCGAACTTCAAGGCAAGGAATGAGAATAAATAGCTACAACGGATCAAGTAACAAAACAATCTATTGGACAGAAGCAGAAATTTCATTCGTTCTATTTGGAGCTTCGTTATATGGTGGGATTCAATATAGCAGGATTTGACTATGCATATTGCTAAAATAAGTAATGGACATGACCTCCCACACCCTGGAGCAGGACCCCCAGTCTACGTGTCCCCAGACCAGACTTTCACGCCCCTTTATGATTAATTTATAGCGTGAAACAACAAAAAAAAAATGATGAGAATTGTTCCGGGTCTCAAGGCTGACAGGGCTTTAGCCCTGGGGCACCCCTTGTGGGGGCCATGGTAGGGGGATTATGTATTATTTCTGAAAACCAATACATTTAACATAGGAAAATTGAATGAAACTATAAGTAAGTTTAATTAGTTATTTTGTTTTGTGGCAAGCAAACATTTCTCTCTGTAAATGATTTAAGATATTTTGTTAAAACATTGATATATATAAAACAAAAAGATAGTATATTAAATACGTTTTTTTTTCATAAGTTTGTTGCTATAGCTAATTATTATGATCACGAAAATGTTTGTTTTTGTCTGCCATTTTTCACACACAGTGCTCTTCCAATTTTTATATATGATTACCTGTTATTGATATAATATATTTCTGAAGTTTTAAAAAAAATAGACATTAATTTGGTGAGTTTTTCTTTTTCACTAATGTAAATTTTTCAATAAATTAACAGAAATTAATTAACTTTATTCAATTGAAATAATTGAGGATTATGACTGTCATGCATTTTGTGATGAGGAAATTAAATTAAAAACTGGTTTTTTTTTAAATTCTTTCTGTTTACAGTAAGGACAAAAAAACTCACTAAAAATCAGCATAAAATTTCTGAAAATATGTTTTCAAATATAATAGAAAACCAAACTTCTTTGCAAAAAGAATTTAAAAATAACATGCCACTCATTAGGAATTCTAATTAAAAATAATAATCACACAAAATAACATGAGTAATAGTTAAATGAGAAAAAAAATTAAACCATGCGCAAATGCAATGTCAAAAAAAAATGAGTTCCTTCTCACAAAACGTTTCGAATCACCCTGTATATATATCGGCGGACAGTTTTGAAATGTAACAACGCAAAATTCTATGCTTTGGGATATCTACATTTTAAAGATTCACTTTGTATGGAACTGAACGGGACTCTATCCAGATTTAAAAACAGTAGCGTATTAGCGGAGTTACTGTTTTGCAATATAAAAAAATGGAGACATTTTCCACCGTTTGTGTGTTGTAACTTAAAAATTCAATTTTTTGATTTGTTGCCTTTTTGAACTGAGTCATGGATGTATACAAGGTTATCTAACGTCGATGTAAATTAAACTAGTCATACCTCGGCTAACGAAGAAAATTCGTTCTGGAGACAGGTTTGATATACGAAATCGTTGTAAGTCGAAATAACATTTTCCATAAGTTTCTATTGGAATATCGTTTAAGATAAGATTTATAACACACCAAAGAAGCCACTGTAAGACACAAAATTCCCCAAAGAATAAAAACAAACAGCTTCAAAAATTGGATAAATTAGAATTTACAGGAAGATAAGGTGCTGAAGAGATCACTTTACGCTGTGTAAAGTGACAACCGTTATCAGCGAGAATCCATATCAACGAAAATGTTCATTAGCCGAATCCGCATTCGTTAGCCAAGCCACAAAAATCACGAAAAATTCATTAGCCGAGGTACCACTGTATATCAATTTCGTTAAACAATTATAAATTATTAAAATTTATACTACATAATTACTATGAGCTCTTAATCGTAATATTGCATTCTTAATGATGCGAGATGTCATTTTTTTTACTTGAATTTAAAAAGCAAAACCCATAGTGAAAATTGAAAAAAAATGTTTTCCAAATATCTAATTATAGTGCTATCGATCACCGTTTTGCTCCATCAAATAATGTATTTATTCATAACTACGTTGAATTTTATGTCAAATTTTCATTTAGTCGAGCTGTATAAATTTCGTATCATCAATCTATTCGATATTTTTTATAACAATATATGAAACGGTATTCGTGACTTATTTTTGAGATTAAAGAAACCTTCGAAAGAGGACGGAAATTGGAATCTTTCGCCAAAGAAATTACCTGAATTTGAATACAAGGCAGAGATTCGTTGAAGCGCATTCGAGAACAACGCCAGCCGTTTATTACTCAATTTCTTTTCTATCCTTCTTTTTTTTTTTAAATATTTTCCGTCAAACGTTCAATTCTTCTTCTTTTTTGTTATATATATTGGGCATTCTCACACCTTATGTATATGTATGAAACCTTAGCAAAAGATCGTTTAGCTGCAATATTGAGTTAAGCGAACCATGAGATTTTTCCACTAAGCCAAGATCATCCATCTCTTCGTCGCCCACACACACAAGCGTCTTTTCTTCTCTTCTTCTTTTTTTTTATCGACATCTTGGTAACATGTTTCGAGTTTCTCTTGCGACGACGAAATATTTCCACTTCCATTACCACCCGTCTGGAATTTTTCAGTCTTTCCAGCTCCTTTTGTTCCATCATTTATATATATGTGTATAAAAAAGAAGTAGAAGAAGAAGCGCGATGAGAGGTTTCTAATTTTCGATGCAGATATTGGCAGCCCGAAGAGAAATGGGAATTGAAATAAAGACGAGCAGAATTTTTGTTCTCTCTGGAATTCGTTAAATTGATTTCCCTCCGGATTTCCTTATTGTTTTTTTTTCTTCGCACATATGATTTTTCGAGTGTTTCTTGCGATATCTTTCTCTCCTTGTGTGTGGAGAAATTCAAAATATTAACCCTTCAGCGATCAATTAATTTTTCTTTTCCCATTTTAGTACTCGGATTCTTCGTGAAATGTTTTAACAGTTATGATTTATTTATTCGTTTTGAATTTCTCTATTTTTGAATTTCTCGCTTTGTTAAAAATCTTGAAACTTGATGAATAGTTCTGGAGAAATTATATTCATGTGGTAGAATAGACACACGTTTGCTTCAACTATTTATATTCTAGTTTCCTTCCTAGTCGTACTTTCCAAACTGTGATAGAGATTTAGAACGTTCTGAATTTAGCGTTGATGTTACACTTTTCCGCCATTTATGTGGTACAAATTCATTTTGCTTTTGTTTTTTTCCTCGGAACTTAAAAATTGACTGAAAATCGGATATATTGATTTATCAAAAATTTCCGACTCTTGCAATTCCGACATTTGTCATTTTTATGTACTAAATACAAGTTTATTCGCAGAGTTTTCAGATCTCCATGTATATAATTTTTTTTTGTTTATTTCTCTGTGTATAGATTTTTAATACAAATATATAAGGTTAGTTAAAATTTAAAATTATAGATTTTGCCAAAATTGGTATATATTCCAAACAGTAACCGACTTGAACGATAATCAACAATAAAAATTCATTCGCCATTGCTAGGCAAATGCCTGAAATGCGTACAAAAAACGAGCAAAAAATTTTTTTGAGCAGCAATGGTTCTCATTTTTCAACCATAACATTTAGAATGCTTACTTTGGTTACCGTGGTTCCCTAACAATGCGTTCCCTAACATGCATTAGACATGGTTATCCATTTAAAATGGTTTTTCACTTCTTCAATGCTCCCAGTATATTGAGAACCCAGGCAGCGCCGGGTATTTTCGCTAGTGCCGGATATTTTAGCAAGAACAAAATTACAAAAATTTGTACTCAAAGCAATGGCAAACATATTTGAATAGTACTTTTTGAACACTTACAAATTCGAAATTCACAAGTTTTAAAAGTACAAAAACTAAATTTCATTTTATTCGAGTGCTATTTTCATTTTTATTTTATAATTTATTTTAGTCTTTGAGACATTAGGTTTTCTCATCTGTCAAGGATATAATTTTCACATGTATTTTAGAGAGCAAATGGCATAATATGTAATGATGTTTCATTAAAGTACTATTATAAGCAATTCATACAGACAACAGACCAAACAAGAAATACGTAGTGCCAGTAATGACACTATGCATGACACTGCATAATGACACATACATTATGTGAATGAAATCTCTTAGTTATCTCTGATTTTCAAGTATTACTATTCGATTATTATTAGTGTCTGTAGTTTCTCCCTATGCAACACCGAACCTTCCTTATTCTATAAGAAATCGATAAGTAGCATTTCCCATGCTTAATTTCACTTTTCTCCTACTCAGAAAAAAATATCATAAAACTATCCCCTATAAAAAACCAGAATTCTTACGAGAAAAGTGTATGAAGGGATATATCGCTGACTCTCAGAAGCATCTGCTTCGGACGTGGGTGTAATGACCCCACGGGTTTTCAAAGAAAGGAAGGAACATTGAAAGATCCAAGAAGAGTGGATCCGGGAGAACATAATCAAAGAAATCTTGCAAGAGGAAGCGATAAACCAACCTTCAAATGCCAAATCAGGGGGGTATCCGAAGGACCCGGTAAATTAACTTCAAGATTACCCCGGGATGCAATAAAAGAAGCCAAGGAAGCAACTAAGGAAGCAAGGGAAGAAATATCGAGGTCATATCATCCTTGAATAAAAGGGTCCTTCACATTCAGCTCCCTTTCCTTTCTTTTCATCTTCTATTTCCTTCCTTTTTCTTTCATATTCTTATTCTATCATTCTGTTCCAAATGAAGTGAAGGCAAAAACTAAGACTTCTCCAAGTTCCTATAAATATCCAGTTACAAGAAAGACCTACCGCGAAAAGAAAACGCACACACACACACACACACACACCATGCAGGCATAAAATCTTCTATATTATTCACCTGTTTTAATAAGACAGGGCCATAATTGCTATAGGTCAAGGATGTTCAACTTTTAAGAGAGTGCGGATCACTTCACAGATGTGAAAACGTGTCACGGGCCACCCACCAAATCAACTAATCTGGAACATACTTAATTGATCAGTAACCATGCCGCGAGCCACTTGAGTGATCTATAAATGTGCTACGATGGTCTGTAAATATGGTAAATATACTGTGCGTCACTTAAGCGATCTGGAACTGTCCCACAGGTCACTTAAGGTACATATAAATGTGTCGCGGGCCCTTCTTATTACTAGGAGGATTGAAAAAGTGGCAAACCATTGTAAATGCATAAACTATTATATATATATATATATATATATATACACTGGCAGCGTTAAAAAAGTGGCAAACCATTGCAAAGGCATATAGACGTTTGAAACGCATTGCTAGGGAACCGCGGTAACCAAAGTAAACGCTCCGAAAGTAATTGTTGAATCCCAAAAATCATTGTTGCCCGACAGATTTTTGCCCATTTGGGGCATTTGCCCTGCTCTGACGAAATTTTAAAGTAGCCTATCGTTCAAGTCGGGTATATATGCAAAATTTGGCGACGATCGATCTAAAATTGTATATTTGTATAGAGAACACACACAGAGAAGATCAATTTTATATATATAGATAGGATATAGGTATATGGCTCACATCGGGGGGGGGGGTTCAATATGCCGACCACATTATTTATTTCAGTTTTCTGAAGCTGCTCACTTAAGATTCGGTTTGACTGAAAATAAGCAAGGAAATGCACAAACAAAAAACAATATTGTGTAATTCAAAGTCCCAATATATGATATACGATTCATCCTCATCGGTACATGCTCAACAAAAGGCCCGCGGGTCAAATTTTCCCCTAGAATTCATCTGAAGAGGACCGTGACGTCAAACCTAATTTTTCAATAGTGAATCAAGCTGAACATTTACAGATCACTTGAGTGACCCGCGGAACAGTTCCAGATCACGTAAGTGACTTGTGACACATTAAGTGATTCGTAACACAGTGCCAGAGCATTTAAGCACCCGTGTTACAGATCTACATCACTCAAGTCACCCGCAGCACAATTCTGATTCAGCAGCCCACGGCTCATTTCCACGTGACACATTTCCAGATCACTAAAGTGACCCTCGACGTATTTACATATCACTCAAGTGATCTCGACGTATTTACATATCACTCAAGTGATCTCGACGTATTTACATATCACTCAAGTGATCTCGACGTATTTACATATCACTCAAGTGATCTCGACGTATTTACATATCACTCAAGTGACGTATGACGCAGTTTCACAGCACTTAAGTTACCAGTAGCACAGATCCGGTTCACTCAAACACTCCACGGCACATTTTCAGATGATTTCGATGGTCCGCGGAACAATCCCAGATGACTTCAGTGGTCCACGGAACATTTTCAGGTGACTTCAGTGGTCCGCAGAACATTCCCAGATCACTTAAGTGACCTGCGGCGCTTGAGTTGCTATACTTGAGTTATGATTCGCTGTATAGTTTCAAAGTACATAAGTCATTCTTGGCGCATTTACATATCACTTAAGTGACTTGTTATAAATTTTCACACCGATGAAGTGAACCGTATTCTCCAAAAGGATGAATACCCTGGTCCTAGAGGATGTCTCTCAAAGAGTGTCTTAAAATAATCAAAATCCCAATTTTGATTTTGAAATCAAAGTGAAACAAAATATCAGCGACAAGAAATAAATTTAACTGTGATAATCCTAAAATGATAATTAAGGGAAAATATGAAAATCAAAAATTTTTAAACGCATTTTGATCAAGAAAATGTCGAATACTAAAATTTGCGATTCTTTTCATTTTATCAGAAAAATTTTCCCGAACGAAAATCAATCGAGATATCAATAAGTACAATTCTAAAATTTTGCTACTTGTTTACATACTAAAATGGCCAATTTTTAAAATAAATATTGCGAACACAGTCATAAAACAATTAACCTAAATCTAGAATTTTATCGTTGAATATGTGAACAAGGATGGGTCCTAGACTTCTCAAACTAGTGTTGCGGGATGAATTTTTCTGGGTATGAAACAGTTATTTTCTGATTGGTGGAATATTCGAAAAAAAAAAGGAAATTGTATTTCTTTCAATGACTTTTTTACATGCGTGAAAATAGCACACTCACAATTTGCTGTTTTTTTTTTCTTTTCTTAATTGGTCAGAAGATAATTACTCACCCATACTTATTTGTTTGTAGAGACGTTTGGCCCAAATTCACAAAAATTGATTGATTGAAAATTTCTCTGTTTATACTTGATCATTTTTTTTATATATTTTATTAAAAAATTTTAGAATTTGCTGTTATTTATTTTTGGATTTATTTCTTTTCGACAGTCATCGTGAAACACTTCATGTACGCTCCCAAATACGATCTAAAGAATCAAGGGATATACTCTCTGTAATTTTCAGTGTGCAGTATTTACGAAACTTTATTGCTACCCGCTGCAATTACTGAAACTCCAAACTTTTATGGACTCAAAATTGGTTCCACGCAATAGTTTTTTTATAAATTCATATTCGATCAAACGCAGTGTCTTACCGATAAATAAAAACCAACTAGCTTTGAAAAAACTTAGATGAGAAAGGGTTGCGAATCTGTTTTCATGAACTGATAATTTATGAGTGACTAAATCAATTTGCTTTTATATCATGCGTAAACCCTCTTCGTTGTAGAGGTTCACACATGTGTACGCTCAGGTTTACAATCGTTTTCAATGGTTTTAAATAGTTTGTAATTGCTATTTTTTCCAAGATTACACCTGTGGGTACACATAAATGTACATAACTCCAATGGCCCTATTAAAGATATCGACCCAAATTAATCAGTTTAGTTTTTTAATGAAATTTTTTGAAGGGCATTTGAACACAAATCAATCAAAACATTTTCGTACCCAGTTTTGGTTTGGGGTGAAGAGGATAAAAATCGAAATTTTACAAATGTAATGTTTATCATATAGGAAAATCAAATATTTTTTGTGTATCTTTCCTCATAAAAAAACTTTCTTTTAAATAAAATTTCTTTCTCTAAGCTGTACTTTCTCAAAATATGATTGATGCTCATATATCATTTCCAGAGATGCAAAATTCCATGAGGAAAAATAAACTTTTTACCACAAATTCGCTCATGTAAACATCTATTTATTTATTCGGCCCTTCTTAAAAAGTACTGGTTACCAGAAAAACGTAAATCTTTTAAGGTTTGTTATCCGAAACTCATTTATTATTACGTTTAGTTATTACAGACCGTAAAACGTCCTAATGGCAATATACACAGACCTCATACACTTCTGATTGATAGCAACAATGTTCCTAAAAATGAAGCAAAAAAAAAAAAAAGATACGCAGTCATTCACAGTCTAAGCTATTCAAATACCAAAATATTCCAGTGTAAAAACAAAATCAAATTAATTTCCCGCCGTAACAATAGTTTGTATCAACTTTTAAAAGGTTCAGAACGCGACAATGACAAAGACTTCGTAATTTATCCATCAATTTCGAACACAAAAGGAAGTAAAGATGTTGGTAAAATAATAATAAACGACAAAAGAAAGGGAAAGATATATCGAAGTAGGGAGGGCCTAGGTAATTCGGCCTTTTCTTCTGGTAACCCTTCCAAAAAATTGCATGTAATCTGCAAGGAAAACAGATTACCTGTCAAGAGCCGCTATCTTTGCTCTCCAGGAAATGTGACCGTTTTATGGTTTGATCCGCAAAAGAAACGGGATATCAAATAAATGAAGGTTTCCTCTAGAACTATATAGAGTGAAACGCAATCGGAGAAGGAGAAAAAAAAAAGAAAAAAAAAATTCAAGTAGAGATTTCAGAGACATTTTCTTTTCAGGGTTTAAGTTATTCTATTGGGCCTATAGTTATTTTTCTTTTTCGCGTGTGTTTCCACAATCCGAAAATGTAATAAAGTAAACTTAAAGCGATTACGTGTGTGTGTTGGCAGAAAGAAGATCTTAAAATGGCTTTAAAAGGTTTTATTGCTGTTTCATTTCTTTCTTAATTTCCTCTCTATTTTTTTTAAAAGAAGTTATTAAGGTATTTGGTAAGGTAAAATGGAAAAAAATAAATAAATAAACTATTCAAATGTTAATCTCTAATTTTTTTTCAAATAAAATTCTTTTCGTTTTCATTTGTATAATTATAATTTTTTGAAGTTCATGTTTCATAAAAATATGCATCTTCGTAAAATTTTTGGATATATTCACAGTTTTCTTTCAATTTATTGATTTACTTTCGTACATAAATTCAAGATGAGATAAAAAGTCAACCAAGGAGTCAAGAGACCCTACCGGTTGACACATTGCAAATTTATAATGAATGCTAACGGACGCGAGTACCTAATTATACGGCTGTTACGCTTTTCCCTCGAATTGGTTTGTTAATTTATTAAAGTTAATTTTGGTGGGCATTTTTTATGAAATAGTTTTTTTTCAAATTAATTAATTTGATTAATTTTTTTCGATTGTTGAACATTCATTACACTACTCAATGACACTACTATTGATTTTATTGCCGAAGATATATCAGTGATTTTAGGGTGACTTTGGTGACTGATCTGGCATTGGTTTTATCAGATTGGCTTTAGCTTTCAGATACAATAAAAATTAAATTCCAGTAGTAATACATAAGCGTCATACAAATCGCATTAAAAGTGTGCGAAATGTGAATCAATGATAAACTTAAGATCAATATAGAAACTGTAGATCACTCTCTGATGATAATGTAAATGTAGTAACGTTGTGAGAAAATAGGAAAATTAATAAAAAAATTAAAAGTAGTAATTCGATGCAAAACTTGGGGGCTGAACAACACTGAAATATTGAGAGTATGCATTTTGCATTATCTTAAAAACTAGAGCCAATTCTGCGAAACTAATTTTGAAATCATCGGCAAGAATATGCCGTAAAATGATTAAAATTTCTTTCACAACTTGAAAATTTTTTTTTTTGTTGAGCAGTGTAGTTTTTTGTATTTTTTGTAGAGCAGCAAATACAGGATTGCGGTATAATGAATATTTAAAATGTATACAAAAATTAAATAAATTAAATTAAATAATTATAAATTAAATAATTATAAATTAAAACCAGGCAAATTTTCTCATTTTTGTGAGAATATTTAAAAGTAGTCAATCAAATTAATTTTGAGAAAAAAAATTTTTTGATCAATTAACCACACACACATATACAGTTGTGAGAATGATGTCAATATTAATTTCTCATCTTCTCACCTGCGCAAAACTGACTATTAAAAAGTAATTCGATTGTTTTGTGTTCATTGTATGTCAGAATGCCTTTCAAAAAGTAAATTATCTTAATTGGTTTCTTAATTTGTGTAGATATCTTTACTAGAATCATTTGTGTTAGGTACAGATATGTGTACCTTAGGTCTTGACTTGAAAAAAAGGATCTTTAAAACCATTTATAAAAACCGTTGGAAATATATAAGATACACATATGTGTACCTCCGGAGCAAATATGTTATAAAAGTCAAGTTCGAAAGTACTAATCAACTGCTTATTTTTACATATTTATTTTGAGTGCGGTACTCTGGATATCCACGGTATCGTGAATTCTAAACCAGTTGAGACCTTGTAAGATCATTTCTGACCAGAGGCACAAATTGTGGAAAACACATGGTGCGTAAACGTCTACACATTCTTTTAGTTTCCTCAAAAATTTCCCAAATTGATCATCTACCGTCCCGACTGAAGCAGATAAAAGAAAAAAACCGTTCAGACTCAACTATGAACTCAGCCCCCAGTATGATTAGCCCTCTTAAACATTGAATAACTATGGCCTGACAACAATGATTTCACCGTATTTATTTCATTTCATTTGTTTTTTAGATTTCGTTATTTTTATTCATTTCATTCTATTTGTGTTTTTTATTTATTTATTCGATTTATATATTATTTGTTTGTTTTTACTATTTTTATTTGTTCATTATTTTTTTTATTTACTCTCATTTACGTAGTTTTACATTTTACTTGACTTTCTTTTTTAGTCGCTTATTTGGGAAAATTAATACTGTGCATTTTACGAATTTTAGTCAGTTTTATTTTTCTATTAAGGAATATTGTTCATATCACATTGACAATATTAATTTAAGATTTTAAAATTTTTTTCCCGGTAAATGCATGACAAGAAATTACCAAAAGTTTGATTTTGTTTCTTTCTAATTCAAAATAATTGAAAATAGTAATTTAAAATATGAAACTGTTTAGTGACCAAGAAATGTATCGTTTTCCTTTTAAAACAAGAGTATATTTGAATATGTGTCGCAGATGAGTGCGATCAACATGTTTATTTGCTTAAAAGTCTGATGACAATTTTGTAATGTGGCTTGCTAGTGGAAAATCGACTACAATGCTATACTCATTTTAACGCTCTTTCTTGAAAAACTGCAGCGTTGATTATAAGTCGTACAAGTGTTAGTAAGTTTTATCATACAATTCCACAGTTTTAAATGAAAATATTTATCGAATGGGCAGCGTGAACTAGCATGCATTGAATTTTTCTAGTGAAAGCATAAGGAACTATCTTCGCTCCAATTTTAATGTAACGATAATCTTTCGGTTAAGTTCATCTGTTTTCTTAAACAACGTTTTGAAAACTTAATTAGCATTTTACCCCCCAACTTCGTAAATTTCTTAAAAGAAATCGATACTCCGCACTCTTGAATGGAACGCAAAGGGAGGTGTGTACATGTAACACGATAGCCACCGACGACGCTTCCTTCTTCGATTTTTCGTACAGTTCGCAAAACTTTCAAGTCGTTAAAGATCAGGATGGAAAATTTTCGTGTCTCCCCTCCCCCATTCCTCGGAAACATGTAACCTTAATTGCTTGTTCAACAAAAGTTCATTAAATGTCGCCTAAATCTTTATAAGCTACTCAACACTCGAAGCAATTACCCCCTCACGTAGTTCGCATCGCAGAATTTGAACCGAAATATTTTTAGAATAATATGGATTGGTGAACCTGGGAAGTAATTCATAAACTTCACGTTATCTCGGGAAATAATTCTTTGAATTTCCATCGGTTGTGGTGAAAGTTTGTAATCGCGAATGTTTTATTTCTTATTGCGAATGAATATATTCGTATCGTCAGTCAGAAACTAGATTGTATTACTTCATCTCTTGCGTAACACTGCTTAATGTGGATGTTAAATGACGGAATATCATTAGGATTTCGGCAATGAATCCCATGAGAACCCGATAGCGAAGATTAAAGGCCAATGGAAAGCATAATTATTAAATCCCGATTTTGCCATTATTATTCTGAGAATTACTAAATGGTGTATTCCGCCGTTTCAGCAACCACTAAACCTAATGAATATCTGGATGGAATTTGATTTAGTTGGATCTAAGAGTTACTTGGATTCACTGGTCGGGAGGAACATGTGATTTCGAAAAATCAAACATTTTGTTTTTGGATACCTTCATTTATCAACTGAGGTTTCCTCACATACATCAATCAAAAACAAAAACGCGAACATCATAAATTAAAAAAAATATGTGTGGGCTCTCCACAGAGAAAAATATACAGGATCTGCTTCCAAAGCATTTATTACGAGCACAAACATAATTATAAAATACGAGACGATACAATGACAGACATGACAAAACGTCACTGACAACTACTCGTTGCCATTCTTCTATAACCTAGTCCCATTCGTTCTCATACTTATCGGAGCGCCATCTACTGATGAAAAGACAAAGCTATAACTACAAATTGCAAGAATCAGCCAGTCTGCCGTTCAGCCACCTTAATAGAAAAAATATATATATATATGAAAACAAATGAAAACACAATATTTTTATGTGCATTAAAATAAATTAAAAGAAATTTATATTTTCATATAAAAATCAAATTAAAGTAAATGTTTCATGGCGTAACGTTAAGGTCGGTCCCATCCGTCTACCTGCTCTCTATCAAATCCCTAGCGCTTTCGAGCGTGGCCTTCGTAAGTATTATGTAATGTCACTCACGTAGGGGTCACGTTTAGAGGCCCTGAGCAAGCTAACGAAACTCGCTCTTGAACATGACGATATAAGTCAGATATACCAGAAACGTCTAATGTCGTTATTACGACTTTACTTAGCTGACGTGGACGATTGTCTTCTCTTTGAGGCTACAAATTTCAATGTCATCATGGTACACTATGAGGATTACTTAGCTGACGAGTCTAACAGTGGGATATTTCTAAAGACGTTTCATGAGATCAGCTGCAATAGCAGTGGTGATAGGACCTGCAGAACTACCGACATTTTTGACATCATATTTGTCCGTAACATTCTGTTTTGTCACTTCATATGGACCAAAACATTTAGGCCTCAGTTTTAGTCTTGAACCAAACTCAGTCTTTTGTGTATCCCGTAGATCGCCAATTTGATAATTGGGTGATTTTTACTATAATGTGAGTATCGGGAGTTTCCTCTTTTTCGCTGTTCTTGTTGAACGATGTTGAGCAATAGTCGTTTCTAGATTACTCGGGACAACGGAACTGCAAATGACTGAAGTTACCGCATCTGTAACACCTCACTTGAATCTGTCTATCGTTTATCCTAGTTCGCTGTTTCCAGGCATACACCTCCTACATGCTCATTTTCCACTTCTTTGTTTCTGTCGAACTTTACCTGGAAATTTCGGAAAGTTTTCCTTGGGAAGTTTTGCCGTCCCCACTCACTAGCATGCGATGTTTTGACAGATCTTTTAACACTTTCGTAATAATGAAGCTTTTCTGACAGCTTACTGAGAGAGATATAAATACTCCATTCGTTTAAATCAGTGATTCTCAACCGGTGCTCCATGGAGCCCTTGTAGCTTCGTGTGCACTCTCCAGGGGCTCCTCAGCCACTCGAGGGAAACAAAATAGTAAATTTGAAAAAATATATATATTAACATTTTTCAATAATAAATATAAATCAGTAACTTTGATGAATAAATGAAAAATTGGCCTACGTAGCTCCACCGTAGAAATTATACATTTGCATCAGACTTAAGAACTCCCTCTTTGGAGTTATCCAACTTCTCCATTTAATCGGGATTCTACCTCAATCTTCAGTTTCTTGATTTCTAGTCTCGTACGTTGCTCTTCCATCGCAGAGATTCTTCCAGTGTGATTGTGTCTCTCCTCCACTGCTCCTCGATTTCATCTTTCCTCCGCTGCTCTTCCATTTCCATTGCTTCTTTTCTTCGCTCTACTCCTCCTTTCTATCACCTATGATAGTGTTCAACATCTCTTTGCGAAATTACTCTTCGTATTCTTTGCTTTCAAGAATGGCGTTCTTGTGATCTATGATTCTGAAAAATTCACTCACGATATTCAATCCTATTTTGCACCAATTCCTATTCTGCCACGTAAGACATAGCGATAGAAACATCGTGTATCTTGAAAAAAAACATCATGTACCTCGGAACAGTACAAAACTGGAAATTTTTATAGTTTACCTCGGAATACTAAACTCTTACGCTAATTTTTCAATATATATATATGTTAACCTCAGCTATTTATTCTCTTTCATTAACATTCGTTCATTTCCTAGTCAAATGTGCTGTAAAAAAAACAAAGTTTACTGCGAGGGATGTGTCTAACAAAAACTTCAACAAAGTTAATATCCTAAGGGGAAGGGGTGAGATATTTTAATGTTTATCAGTACTAGATATAACAAATGTTGATATCACGGATGTTCTATCTCCAAATCTTTGATGCAGTCACCTGGCATCGCCACGTACAACTACCATAGTAACAACTACCTTTCTTACAAGGAACTGAGAGAACTAAAGATTTAAAAACATTTTATTTACCTTTCCACATGTACAATACTCATGCATTTCATCTATATAAATGCGTTAATGCGTTCCTACATCCTCTTCATCATTTTCATGTGTATTATACATTATTTATCACATTTGTGTCGTTATTTTATATTTTATATTGGAAAATATATATACAATTTATATTAAAAATACTCATTGTTATTTTTCCTGTAACATTTTTATTTTTTTTTTATCTTTGTAATTTCACCCTAGTTTCAAGGTACAACAGTACTTCAACCTACAAAACCCCTCGTTTTAAATGGGGAAATTTTTTTTTCAAAAATCCATTTTTATTATTAAAGTAAGAAAGACAAATAATTTAAATTTCACATGATGTTCTACTCAGTATACAGATATCAATGAGAATTTTAACTATATTTTTTATCGAGTTGAAAATTTGGCTCGGCGACAATTATAAAGGATGGAATTGTCAACCCGGTACATCTAATCTTTGATTTTTTGTAATATTTCAAAATCTGTCCAAATTCATGAGAGCACCCTTAGACATTTTCATATGTTGTATTTGAAATCATGTGAAGCCTGTGCCTCGCGATGCCGATCGAAATTCTACTCATGATTTTCCATTTGTCAAAATACTGGAAGAAATGGCCTTAACTTAAAATATAATGAAACTAATTTACGGATAAACATCAGTTTGTGTCAGAATAAATTGGCTCGGCTTTGAGTTAGGATCATCAATCGCTACCAGATTACAACTCACTGCCACAAGACCCCGGGGATTCGGCAGTAATGAGATTTCGTCAGCACAAGTGACGGGAATCACCAATAAACTGAGTAATAGAAAATCTCTAGGATTAGATTGCATCATAAACCCAATTCTAAAAGCTTTTCATAAAGCCTTTCCCCCTTAAATTCTCCATAAATGATTCGGACAAACGGACATTTTCAAAAGAAAATTGGGAATGATTAATTAATATAGTGCTTCAGACCAAATGAAGCTTTTCCGGTCCAAATAAGCGTATTTAACGACACGAATTCCTGCCAGCTGATCACTTTATCAGACAAGAACTTGAAAAGATATTCCACAAGCCAATTACTGCCAATCTTACCTTTAAAATATGTCAATTGTTTCATTTATTATTAATCTTTAAAATATATCCCGAACGTCTCGTCCACCCCACATCAGATATCACAAATTGCATTACCAATCTTTACAGCTTGCATTCTGTTTTAAAAAAATAACTATTAAACTAATTTTACACTGTGTCTTTCAGACCATCACAGTATTTTTCACTTTTTAAGAAGACTTTTGCGATCGACGCTACATGATCCTTCCGTATCAAATTCGGAGATACTACTCAATTATTCGATTTGTACTGCAGAAGATAATATTAATTATTATACTTGAATCACACACACATTATTATTGCACTATGAATACTAAAGAGTATAATACGACCGCTTGAAGGAAATATTTTTTTGTGTTGGATACGTCGTTTATTAAAATTTGCAAAATACTGCAAGAAAACTTCAGTTTCGTTTAACCATAATTCGTATTTAAACACATTCCTTGAAGAATCAATCCATGGAGTTTGTGAACTTGATAAAACATTCAGGTACTTTTACTTGACCTATATTCTCGAGAATTATTTCAATAAAATTTCATATCGTGATGTGTTAAATTACATTGACACATTACATTTAATTAAGATGATAATCCAAATTCCTGAATATTGTGGATGCTTTGGTAGTTTCCCACTTGAACCTATTCATGTGTCTGATGTTTTGAAAGCTTCTTTTGTTGAATAGAAAGACGAAAGCAGTAACAGAGGCTGCAATCTGGAACTACTACGAAATGCAACTGATATACAAGAAACAGGTCATGAAATTAAACTTTGAAAACACCATAAAACTTTGCAGTAATTCCAACTTTCGAAGCGCGCTTCGTAGACACTAACTTTGCTTCTGTGCTTATCTTAGCACGCAAAACGCGCGACAAGTACGATATTTGCTAGGCTATGTTCATTTCATTTTCCTCTCCCCTCTTAAGTTTATACTTAAGTCTTTTCCATACAGAGAACTTTTTCTTAAATTTCCTGTGCACAGAGATTATGCATTTAGATTACAATGAACGGTTTCTTCTCCATATGAGAAGGTTCTATCTTTAGTTCTTTAGTTCGGCACTATTGTCCAATCATTTGTGTGGATACACTTACGTAATAAAAGTAATATATATTTTGCTACAACCTTACATATTTCTAGTACGGATTCTTTCGATATCTCTACATGTGTGTTCTTATGAAGCCCTTAGTCTTTCAATAAAGAGTATTTTGAGGAGTATCATCGGGCCAATCTTCCCGATGCTCTCATGCACTTTCATATCATACAGTATCAATAATAATTCTCGTTAATGAACATGATATAAATCAATCAAGAAGATTTCTGAGAACGCGGCTGCTTCATTGATCCACTGAATCGGAAAAAGAGCAAGAGTCTCACCGCAATCTGCCCAATGTTTCGCAGAAATGCACGAGAAAGATTTACAAGAACTTCCGGAGTTAATGTACATGAAATGTGCTCACGTATAGTGAGGAAAAGATAGCCTACATTATGAGCATAAAAAACTTGCTTTAGATCATCTTCTAATGATCGTGCTTGTTCTGAAAAAAAAAATAGACCAAAAAAATCTTGAGAAAACACACGTTGCGGTATAAGCATCTCTGAATAAAGAAAAAGGAAAACACTGCTATGATCATTAAGGACGCTTTCCAAGGGCTATATTCTGTTCTTTTTGTTTTATTCTCTGCCGTCGGAAAACAAGAATCTGGAATCGTTGGTCAAGGTCCCTGTGGAAACGATAACCTTATAAAGACGCAAAAGAAGAGCGAGAGGCAAAAAAAAAATCCCACAAAGTGATTAGTGGAGTTTCTTGACGAACGATGAAAACAAAAAAACGGACGAAATCAAATAAGTCTAGAGGGAGAAAGAATAGGAAAAGTTATTATGGGAACTTCAAAGCATTGTACAAGTGTGCTTTATGACCCACCCTTGTGCGGTATGGTCAGTTGGTGAGTCCAAACAAAACAATATACACTATTTTTCAATAAGTAACCCCAGCATAGAAACTTATAAGAAGAAAGTTATAATATAGATGAATATAACATTTGTTTTGATATTAATAACTCGAACGAAAACATAATAGGGTTTTATTTTGAGTAAATACATTATTTTCTTAGAAATCAACTTTAAAATCATTGTTTTCTTCCAAGAATTTCATTTGATGAATAAAAACTCAAAAATATGCTTCAATAAGACATTTTTACCGAAATATTAAATATATATATATATATATCCGACAGTTTTCTTACACATATAATTGAACTTTAATAAAAATATTAACGAAAATTCCAATAAGGACGCTTAAGTAAACACATTGAAACATTTTTGAGAAGAAAAAATGTGTGTGTAAGAAATATGGAAATACTAGAATTAATAAAAATTGTTTTTTCGGGTTCGAAGACCGTCGTCCGGTCTTCGAACCCGAAAAAACAATTTTTATCAAATGATGGCCGCGAAAACCTTATAAACTATTTACTAGAATTAATATTAGCCAAAATTATTATTTATGAATGAAATAATTGGATTAAATTGAATAATAAGCAAAAAAGAAATTAAACATTTCTTTCAGATCTAGAGGGAGAAAGAAAATGAAAACGTTATTATGAGAATTCAACGCATTGTGCAACTGTGCTTTATGGCCCACACTCGTGCGTTATGATCAGTTGTTGAGTCCAAACAAAAAACACTCATACAATATACAGGGCGATTATAAAAAAAAAACTATCCCGACATATGGGCCCCTAACTATCATACCATTCACAGAAACTGAATGAAATTTTGGCATAAGGTATTTTGATGTATTCGCTCAAGAATGATATGGAAAACAACAGTGTCACTCTAACAGTTACGGTTACAGTGAGAAAATTTCGAAAATATCAAATGGCAACACCAAGTTTTTTGTATTGGAATGCGATCTCCATACTGAAAAACACTAAATAGCGTTGGAATGGCACCTGTAGCACGAAAATCCCCGGAGCTAGGCAAGGAAAAAAAAAAAAAGGACTTTGCCGTGCACCAGAGCATTAATGTTCGTTTCATTCGTCACACCGTTTCTTCGGCTGCTGAGATCCCAGCCTGATTGGTCCTCCACAAGGTCATGTGGAAAATTTGTGAAACACAATAAAATGCTTTATTTTATGCTGCTTCTCTGTCCTTATTGGTTGTCCTCACTTTTAGCCTATCTACCGCCGGTGATTTTCATGCTACAGTTGCCGTTCGAACGCTATTTAGGGTTTTGCACAATGGAGATCACATTCCAATACAAAAAACGTGGTGTTGCCATTTGATATTTTCGAAATTTTCTCACTGTAACCGTAACTGTTAGAGTAACACTGTTGTTTTCCATATCATTCTGGGGCGCATACATCAAAATACCTTATGCCAAAATTTCATTCAGTTTCTTTGAATGGTATGATAGTTAGGGGCCCATATGTCGGGATAGTTTTTTTATAATCACCCCGTATATCTATTTTACAATAAGTAACCTAACCTCAGCTTAAAAGCTTACGAAAAGAAAGTTATAAGATGCATGAAAATAACATTTGTTTTGATATAGATACCTCGGGCACAAACATAATATTATTTTATTTTGAGTAAATATATAATTTTCTGTAAATCAACTTCGAAACTATTGCTTTCTTCAATGTATTTCAATTTTCAGAAGATATTTATAACAACTACTAGAGAGATTTAGTTGGTACTCGATAATGTTTCTTACACTTCTTACTTTAGTGAAATATTAACAAAATTTTCAATAAAATTATAAACACATTTAAAAAATTTGTTTCAGTAGGAATTATGGAAATATTGGAATTGAAGGTTTTTTTCTTATAAGCTGAAGTTGCTATTTAGGAATAACATAATATCTTAAAATGAAGTGAGATTGTGTCAGATTTCGCGGTTTTTTTAATGCTATTTCTTCATTTGCGAACATAATTTGCTGAAATTGGTACAAGAAGATATCCTGTAACACACCTCAGCATTCCATTTTGAACCAGAAGTTCTTCGATGTGGTTGAGGTTGGTTTTTTTTTTTTTTTTCAGAACCTCACCCTATGAGGGGGGGGGGCACATCCACGCAATAACTTCTTACTTAATGACTCACAAGGAAACACTCCCAAGGTAAACTCGTAGAATTCGACGAAAATTTTATAGGTGTTAGTAGACGGCTCAAAATATGTACTGTGAAAAAAGTACCTGCGGAATTTCAAATTTCAAATTTCCTTTATTTAAGATTTTTAAACACAGTTACAAAACATTTAGGGGCTAAGCAAGCTTGTGAGCCCACAAAACAATATCCGATACATATCTGTCGGCATAAATAATAACGAGAGAAAAAAAGAAAGAAAAAAACACACATATATATAACACCAAGAAATAAGTGGCAACAGGAATGGAATTATTAAACAAAAAAATTTGGCATTTAGCAGCGTATGCAAGAGTCAGCAAGTGCTGTAGTGGTGGGTTGGTAAGATACGGAGTTAGAGATGGAAAGAGTTCTGGGTACATGGGTTCAAACCCACCCACCTACAGAACATTTATTTGCCGCTGTGGTGGTCGAGTGGTTATAGTGCCGGACTCGTGATGCGAGGATCCGGGTTCGAACCCCCACAGTGGTGGTCGGCTGAAGTTGGTTTTCTGTGGTTCCCAACTTCAAGGCGCAAATGCGAGCCGATTTCCCCGTTAAAAAGTCTCGCCACAGAGAGCAACAGTCCTACAACGGTAAATCATTCAACCATAACACTTCACTCATAGTTTGAAAAACTGGGGGCAGATGACAGCACTACACATAACAAGCATTACACAGAAACAAACTTTACGTCAGGTTGCACTACACGCACATTCCCGCATGTACCGATTCGTTGGGGGGTTCCGCGGGGGGGGGGGGGGTGCATGTGTGGTGTAGCAGTAGTAGGTAGGGACTCCAAAAAATGACTCGGAGATCCATGATGTTCTTAAGTCAGCCACCTCGTTGGGCAATTTGCCTGTTGTGGCGTTGTATTTGTATTACAATATCAAACACATAATTTAAATCTTCTTGAGTTAACAACCAAGATTTTAAATTGATAAAAAAAAGATGTACATGAAGGTTGTTCTTTTATTAACTGAGGAAGTAAATTAAATATTTTGGGAGCTAAATAAAGGAAACATTTTTGGAAACGAGTTTTATTTGGCCTTGGCACCTGTATAGTATGACGTCTAAATTGCATTCCAGACTTATGTAATTTCAGATTGAGATGGCCACTTCTGAATTGCATTAAGAGAGGAGTAAATTAATAATGAAAATTTGGTTGTTGGATGCTAATCCTGTACATTTAGCATCAATTAGCGACTTTGCATTCTTGAAAATTAACAAAAACATCTAATGTGTTTATACTATCAAAACGTGCTGTATGCTGTTTTTAGAGGCGTTAATATATGAAAAATAGCTTCTTAAAAGTATCACTCGACAACCAGAATATGCAGATTAGATGTATCTAATAAATATCAAAAATGTATTTCTGAGTTCTTAAAAATTCAATAGGAATGGGTACTGATAAAGGCATGGGCAGAAAGACGCACATGAAACGTGGAAAGTTGTATCAGGAGCATTAAAAGCTTGAAGACACACTGATTTGTTCAATAATAACAACATTAGAGCGACGTGTCATGGACATTCATTTTCTCCAATAGAATATAAAACATTAAAAAAAAATTCATTTCTTTCCCATAGATATAAAGTTGTGATTGACATCTAAATATAAATCTCATTTCTTATATATTTTTGTTCCTATACATGCATCATTGTTGCATTTCATCTTTAATTAACGGTTCCCATTTATTCTTAATTAGTACGGGGGAAATTTGTTATACATATCGCTTAATTAGTTCGAGTACTCCGAGAAAATTTCTTATAAATTTAATTTTATTCAACATATACACGAGTACATAACGGAAACTCATTAAAAACGAGGAAAACCATTATTGCTGCGATTTTTTTAATCATAAAAGTATGTAATTAACTTTCAGGAAATTTCAACGATAGTTGTCATTGAGAATTGGTCAGTTTATTTTCATAAGGAAATAAGAATTATAATAACATCCAAGGAGGTAAACTATAAAAGAAAGATTTTGTAGATACTTTTAGATTTATAAAAATGGCGACGAGAAATTTAAATTATTTGTTTACTCGTAAGTCTTATTCAATTGTGTGCTGAACGCATTTTTCCTATTTCTATTAAACATTTTAAACAATTTAAAATTTAGAAATTTTCAATTTAAAATAGAAAAACTTTATAGAATTGTTCTTTAAATATTTTTAGCGGTTATAGAGGCTTATATAATATGGAAAGTAAAAAAATATATATATAATTACAGGACTTATATATTAAAACTTTTCTCTGAAATATGGACAATTTTATTTATTCACACGTGGAAGTGATTCCATCTCGTATACATATAGGATTAAAAATAATTATAGAATTTTATAAATTAATTTACTTTTATTTATTTATTTCCAAAATACAAACATGTAATACTCAAATTCAAACAACAAGTACACAAATACCAATATATAATACACAAATACGTTTACGTATATAATAAAAAAACATCTCTTTCAAAAGTGTTTCTCAATTACTGCTCCCAAACTTATGAATTCATTACAGTAAAAAAAATCAACTACTAATACTACTAACCACAAATATGAAATTTATAAACATGCAAAAAGCATTCAAAATTATGATGACATGTTCTGAAACTGTTCATAGAAAAGCTAGATAAATATAAAATTAACAATTTTTTTTCTTACATATTACTGCTAAAAACTATATAATTTTTATGTATATTAATGTTGTACCCAGAACATATCACATCATCTTGTTTAAATTTCACTAAATATGAATTGTCATTTTACATTGAACTGTTATACATCATGTCTTAAATTTCTTGTTTTCCTATAATTATAATGCGTACTTGGCGGCGCACAATGGCGGCGAAAAAATGTAATACAATGTCTTTTTGGCTTCGTGGAAGGACTTAGTTTCCCTTGGGGCCACATAGTGTATATTCCTTATATGCGTATGCCTTTTTCTTATTTTGTATTCCTTTTCGTGTGTTATTGTCCAGTATTTGTGCAATGTGTATGTGTGTGTCTTTGTTTGCAATTAAAAAAAAATACACACACTTACATATATAATACACAAATACACACACACACGCACATAATACCCAAATACATACACATATAATACAACCAAACACTTTGTGGTTTCAAGCTACTCACAAATCCTTCCAGAAAAATCGCAAAATAATAAGTTTATTAAATATTTTTCAGCAACAGCGCTATTATAATTACTAGATTGTTTTACTACTATGTTTTAATGTATCATTCTTTATATGTTATTGAATAAAAGGACAGTATTTAATCAGTTATTGTGGAGTTCAATAGAGTAACAAGGTCATTTCTCTTTTTTATCCGTGCAATAACACAACAATATATAACATAAAAAAGAAGTAAAAAAAAACGTTGTCTTTGTGCCAGGATGGAAAACATTTGTTCTTACACGTGATAATTAGGGGAATGATTATTATTCCTCTAAAACTTTACTTTCGTGGTCGTTTTCCATTGGCTCATTCAATAAATAGGAATATCGATATAGACAAAAAAATAAATTTTCGCACCGATAATCATCTAAAAAAGTGCAAATAACTTTCAAAATGCATTGTCCTACTTAAACTCGCTTCGCAAAAATTAAAATCGGAGTCAAAATGAAATTTCAAGTTCAAAAGATAATGCGACTTTTTCCAACTTCATTCCAATATGCACTTCATTTTCAAGTTCTAGCCCCGAAAATGATATGTTAATGATATTTTCGATGCGTTCTCTAGAGTATAGATGCTCTAAACCGAAAATTACTTGAATTTGCCCTTCTGAGCAAAAACACCCATTCCTTCTTTGAATTTTTCGAGATAAGCGTTGAGGATGCGATTTTGTCACTTGGAAAGACACTGAACATTCTTTATTTTCCACTTAAGGATTTTTTTTCCACAAGCTAAAGCTTTTTTGGTCCTGCGATTACCTAGAAAGTTAAACATGCAAACAAATATATCTCAAGTTTCGTTTTCAGGTCTGAAATTTTTAAAAGTTCCTTGTATATCCCCATTCTTAATTGTTTAATCCGATAAAACCCCTATTTTAATCCTTGTTGCAAAAACGCAGTGAACACGTTACAGGGTTTTTAATTATGTTTATTTTTCTTATGTAGAGCTGTAAACGTTTATTTTTCTTATGTAGAGCTGTAAACATTTATTTTACTTGACCAGTTTTTATGTATAATGGTCATTATTACTTTTCGGAGATCAGTCATGTGAAGTAAGCAAAATGTTAATATTTTTTAACAGTTCTAACATCGCGAACACAATGTTGTATAGGGAGAGGGTGTTACTGAGATTATACCGTTGGATGTGTATACCCATTAGCCAATAAATTAGGAAACCCCTCTGCTACTCACCACTAATATTGTGTGGCATCTCTTCTAGCTTTGATGACAACAGATATTATTATGGGCATGGGCTGTACAAGTTGGCTTGCTGGAACCGTTGGGGGAGGAATATTGGTCCATGCTAACGAAATGGCAACTCTTAATTCTCTCAGATTAGAAGGTGGTGTTTCGGAGCTTTTAAAAGACCTTTCAACCTCGTCCCACAAATGATAGATTGGTTTGAGATCGGGTGATCAGTGAGGGGCCACTGTAGCAGTTGAAACTCCAAAACATGTCCCTCAAAACAATCTGAGATCCCAGCCTCGTGATATGTTGCATTCTTCTGCTGGATATAGCCATCATTATCAGGAAATATTATGGCCATAAACGAGTGCACGTGATCGGCAACGATCGGTAGGCGATGGCATTGACGGACATTTACAATGGAAATTAGGGACCAAGTACCAGGAAAATGCTCCACACACACACACACCACCACCACCTTTAAACATTCCCATTCTTCGCATTCCACCTACCCGCTGCGCAGTTGTCATGTAGCAAACCGGATCCAAGGCTTCGTGATGCTTGCGCCACACACGGATCGTGAAATCAACGTCATGGAGGAGAAATCTTGACTCGTCAGACCAGACAACTTTCTTTCATTCATCAAGTGTAGAGTTTCGGCGTTCTCTAGCCCATAAAAGCCGTTATCTTCGGTTTTGCATCGAAATCAATGGAACTCTTGTTGGTCGCCTTCTATTGAAACCAAATCTTTTTAAGATCCATCTTGTAGAGCGTACGGATATGCTTTGCGATGATCCTGAGTTTGCGTTGTTTTGCTGCACATAATCAATCAATCACCTGACACCTCTTTTGTTCCCACGCGATTTCGGCCACTATTCCACTTTCTGCTCGAAGTTTTTTGGTTTAGCTGCCATTCTTTTGGAAGACTCGAGATACTGTTGTACAAGAAAAGCCAAAAAGGTTAGCGACTTCGGTGATATTGGAACCCCTCTTCTGGTGCCTACAATCATGCCGCGTTCAAAGCCACTCAAAGCTCTTCTTTTTCTCATGAACAGGCTAACTGCAACGTTATATGGTGCTTCTGACCAGGAGAAAGTTCTTTAACAGCAAATCCGATTTATTACGTCAGCGCACGGGTTGGACGAATGAGTCGAGGTTTGAGTAGGGGTGTTCCTAATTTTTAGCCACTAAGTATATATCTGCACTTTTTGGTCTCAAATCAGCTAAGGTGCAAATGTGAGTCGGTCTGTGGCGTATGCAAATCGCCGTGCTGTGACGTGCACATCTGGCGCTGCAGTCCAGCTGCATGTAAACAACAATCAACCTGGAAGCTTTGCTGCTATTTACCTACTCTGTCTCTAGCCACCACAAACGCACTGGTCGTGCTGATGATCTCAATTCTAATTTTTATGTATTTAATTATGCCTAATATTTAGTCGTTGAATGTTTAATTGTCAATAGTTTTATAAATAGTTGTTAACCCTTCAGGTTCGTACTTTCAATATGTCGTCATATACTACACCGCCAGAGATTCCCCTATTAAAATGTCTCGTCACAGGGAGCAACAGCCATACAACTATACAATAATTCAATCATTACCCTTCAATCATAGTTAGAAAAACTAATGGCAGTACTACACATTATTCAAACATTGCACCGAAACAAACTTCACGTCAGGTTCACTACACGTACACGCACATTCGAACACGTTAGTTTCAATGAAGTATGGCCATCCTTAGGCATGCTTTATTTATGAGATCAATAACTAACGACTCTAGGGAAAACTGATTTATCACATAATATTTAAGACACGTTTTTGAAACTCACATAATCCTACTTTTCAGGCATTTCACCTCTAAAATAGGAAAAAATCTTTCTCCTGATGTCAAAAAGCGAAGTTTGAAACATAAAATGGTTTTTTCTGCCCTTTTTAGTCGTAAGTCATTGGAAAATGAATCCGATTACCAAGGTACAAAATCGTATTATATCGTATAATTTTTTTTAATATCTTCCAGTTTAAGTCTTCCAGTAATCACACATATTTCCATAAAGAAATTAATGTATATTCAACTTAAAAATGAAAAAAATTGTCATTACTGAAACATCGGTAACTTACTGAGTCACGTCCGAAATTTCTTGATTAAATATTGAAATTATGTTGAACATCTTAAAAGTGGATAAAGTCGCTCCTTTGACATCGATCTTATTCTCTCTAATGCTCAGCTGCATTCATGATATTTCACTAAGTTTCAAATTTTAGACTACATTTGTGCAGGGAATACACAAGAGCTGGTATCAAATCTCCAAATCCTCTGGAATAAAGCGTTTTATGGCGATGCAAATGAATAGAGGCTCAAAGTCTCTTAATTAATGCAAACTGTGAATTTCTCTCTCTCTCTCTCTCTCTCTCTCTCTCTATCGGATTATAACCTCATTATTTTCCTCATCAAAAGTTTGCGTTTGTGAAATAAGCACATTGTCAGAGAAAGAGTGTGTTTTATTCTAGCCATATAAGTCATCACGAATACGAGGTGCGGGCTTAGTATAATTTTATACTTGCTTTCCCTCTCTCTCTGTTATTTAATCTTACTCTACTTTGAGATTAACTAAATTGCAAAATACGCTCAAGTGAATTTCTTGCAGCTGTAAGTCAAATCAATCAAGGTTGAATATTGGTAATGTTGTACCACGAATGAAAACATACGCATTGATAGTTTAGCTTGATTAAAACGGTTCTTTTTTGCACATTTACGTCCCACTATAATCCAGTTATTTAGTTACAGAGCATACAAAATGAAATTATCAGTGTTACCCCGCTAATTGCATTAATACAAAAATAAAAATCCACAAATGTTTTGCAATTAAATGAAAGGTTATTTAACGGAAAATAGAAATAGAATTACAAACAGATATAATCGAGTTTATCAAGTCCCAAAACCTAATAAAACATGACATAAAAGAGCTTTTCCTACATTGCCCCTAAGGTATTGAACAATTTCCACACTGAAAATCAATTTAATAATAACAAAAACATAAATCATAATATTTGACTTCGTTAAAAGCATAGATTACGTAACCATTTTGACGAATGTATTGTAAGAGTTATAAAAACAATGTTGAACAGAGTACAAGTAAAGCGTACAATAATGGAAAAGAGAAATTTTGCACGATGTGTTATATTTAGCTTCACAATAAGTGATTTAATGCAGAACTTAAAAATATACATTGAAACACATATCTAATAAATTTAATAACGCTGTTGCTGAAAGATATTCAATAAACTAATTCCTTTAGGCCTTCTGGAACCACTTTTCAGTCCCTTGGGGCTACAAAGTGTATTATAACGTTTCTATTAACGTTTCTAATAACGTTTCTATTCCGTGTGTATTTATTTGTCTAATATATAGTGGTTTTTGTGTATTATATGTTTGTATTTATGAAAAAAAAATATGCTGTTTTTCAATACGTATATATAAATATGGTTTTGATATGAACACCACCATCGTAGTCGCCAGAGTAGAACTTCTCTAGTTTCCAGTGATGACAATAATACAAAACCCCGCAATCTTTTGATCATCTCTGTAAATTTTCAAAACAAATTCCAGAATCCCAAACAAACTGATGGTGGATGTAAAACATAAGTTCGTTACACAAAGATTAGTTATTAGTATCAGTTCTTAATACCACTGTTATTCCGTTGTATGAACGGAAATATCACTTCACACGCATATATATCCCGTATTCACACGCGTATATAGGACGAGGTTTTTATTAAATTTTCACTGCTTCAAAACCTTAGGCCGTCCTGCATGCGTGAGCAAATATATAAACAAAAATTTCGCTTAAACACAAAAAAAAAATCAATGAGAAATGGGAATTAACTTATGAAATAACTCCAGAACTAATGATAATTTTGACTGATTGAAAATGATGATTCGGGATTCATTGAAAATTCAATATTGATTAAAGAAATAAAGACAGAATCAGGGAATAAAACAATCAAAAGATGAGAAATAAAACAATCAAAAGATGAGAAATAAAACAATCAAAAGATGAGAAATAAAACAATCAAAAGATGAGAAATAAAACAATCAAAAGATGAGAAATAAAACAATCAAAAGATGAGAAATAAAACAATCAAAAGATGAGAAATAAAACAATCAAAAGATGAGAAATAAAACAATCGAAAACTAATGAGAGAAGTAGCTCTAAAATTAATGAAAATTCAGAAAATTTATGAAAGTTAATTTTCAGAATTTTTGAACATTTTCAATACTTTTAGGACCCCCTGTTTGATTCAGGGTCCTATGCCAGGCACAAGTATCTCAATAGTGGCGTCAGAACCACGGGTGCAGTTGGTTCTCAAACAAACATTTAGTTTGTAACATTATTCTGAGCAGCCCCTCAACCCCTCTCAGAATTTTTTCCAGAAATTTCCTACATCAGGGGGTTCTCAAACTTTTTTCACCCGCGGCACTCCTTTTCCCTATACAATGCTTCTCCGAGAGCTCCGCCGGTTTCCCAGAGCTGTTTAACAAATGATATTTTCAAAAGAAAGCCTTTGTCGTTGCTCCACAGAGCGGTGACCCCGACAAAATTTAGAGGTGCACCAGGGAGCCGCGGAGCACAGTTTGAGAACCCCTGCCCTACATAATATGTCATTTAGATCTTTAAAATCATACCTCGTCTTTATATGCGAGTAAATACGTTATAATCTCTGCAAACAGAGAGAGATAGACAAATTATGCATTCACTCATTGAATGACTGTGTGACGCTAATGTGACCATCGTATCCAGAAAACTGGTTATGAACATTCTCAATTCAGCAAGATGTTCTGGAAGTGACACGAAGGATTCTGGCTGGTTGGTACATTTATAAAAGAGCCACTGACTACAGTCCATTCATTAGCTGCTGGAAAGTGCGTGGCGGAAAATGTATTGAGAGAGATACCGATGGTCAAATTGAGTATAAAACAGAACGGTTCAAGTCAAATAAGTACATGGAATAAGTACATTGATTGTGCTCTTTCAAAATTTTTCTGGACATTTCAGGGCTCCGTTTCATCGTTCCTGTAAATCTCGTACGCCGAAAGGAAAAGAAAACATTTAGTGGTGAGCGTGATTTATAGGAATGATTTCATTATCGCAAGCGGTGAAATTGTCTTCTAAAAGTACCACATTCCAATATTATAATTCTCAGCAATGATACTGTTATTAAAGGTTTGTATTGAAGTCTTTCTTCACTGGTTACAGAATCTTTTTCTCGAGATTTTTCACCAAATAAAAGAGCGGCTATACGTTTACTAAATTTTTCAACGTGTTTTATCCGCGATGGTAGCACTTTGCCAAACAGAAGAGGCTCAGTATCAACTCAAATCGTTTCTACCGAGCAACCTCGTCCGCATCGATACAGTGACACTATATCTGGTTTAGAGCGTCATGCACAACCACGTCCGATACGTTGCATTTTAGATAAAAGTCTGATAGATGACTAATAGATCACTAGTTCATTTAGACAGTGAACACAAGTTATTAGTCAGCACAATTTTAGTGTTTTGGTTAGCTCTACTCAGCCGATGTTCATTTTTTACATCAATGGCAGGGTGCTCTGCTGTCTCTACTTCGGTTAATTGTAATGGTTTTGATCGTCCAGATACGTTAAACCTAAATGGAACCAGCATGCAAAAGCCGACAAACGCTTTTAAAAATCTATTGAACAGCTTGTTGAATCTGCAGCACTTTAAACATAAATTTTCAGAATACTTATATGCTACGGTCAGAGGCGACTTTAACGGTGGGCGCACCGGGTGCGCACTCTGGGCCCTCGACTTCTGAAGGGCCCCGACAAACCCCCACTTCACACTTAATTTAAGAGCCCTTCTTCTGCGTCCGGGGCCTCAACCAACCTTAATCCGCCACTGCCTGGATGGGCGTTCATGCATCGAGACGGCTCTGTCTCCAACAACAGTTGATTAGGCGTTTAATTCCCGCTACAATATCAAGATTGTTGAGATAGGTAGTCATTCATACTGGAATCCTTACTCAGGAGGCGTTTAACTCTCGTCTAAAGGCACTCACTCGGGAATTTCCAAATAATTGATAAAAAAATTTCGTCATTTATTTCCAGTGTAAATGATAATCATACTATTGGCATATGACTGCCCTCGATGAGACGAAAGACATGTAATTAAAGTGAAATTACAACTTAATAATAAAATCCCTAACTAATTTTACTTCATAATTTAATAATGCCTTAGTCGTGTGTGACAACAAACGTAGAAAACGCTTCCGCCTGGCTAACAATTTTAACTAGGGCTTATTTTCGGATAAACACGGTATAAGTATTGACATTCTTGACTTTGCACGAATTATACGATTGTGCTCATGTTCTTTTCAAATTTACTGATTTTAGCAAATAAATTGGGCAAAAATCAAACATTTCAATCACAATCACAGACATCCCGAGCAATTTTTATTCAAACTTGAATGGAAACATGTTTTCGATATATTATAGAGAGTGGGGGCGAATTTTAATTATTTTACTATACCCTGTATATTTTTAATTTTTGTATTTCTTACAAAATATGTTATGGATGTTATCGGGAATAACTATGTAAGGGGAATCAATATCACATCTATCCGATTATATCATTTTTTATCAACTTAAAATTGTCCGTAGGAAATAATACTCGTCATTCACGAGTACTTGGTATGAAAAATTTTGTATAAAATATTTAAAATGTTTTATTTTTGAAAAATTTTCTTAAAATCTAGATTTTTTTTGTAAATGTATGAGAATAAGAATTTTTTCTTCAGTTGTACTTGAAACAGCGTTGGAAAAATATATATAAATTCGATATTTTCTAGTACCAGTTTTCATGGCTCTCTTCTAAAGACACTTATCGGAAAACGCATCTTTTATCGCTTTTCCTTACAACAGTGTTATTATCGAAATTATTGATTTTCAATCCTTTCACCCTGAAACCAGATTGTCGTAGTACGACCGTATGCCTTGAAGGAAAAACTCTTTTTTGAGTATTTGCAGAATTTTTTTCCTTCATGAAACTGAGAAACTTTGTAAAGGTGTTTAAAAATTGCATACTCTACTTGATTATAAAGCAGAGATGAACGAAAAAATATTTTCAATAGCTAATTCCAGAATAACTGAAAATCGAGTATGAGGGTCTATTGTCGCAAAACTGTGATGCACAGTCGAATCGCAATTATTCTGACTAGTAGGTGTGTGTGTGTGTGTTCGTGCGCGCGGCTAATGAAATAAGGTCAGGAGGGGCTGGCTTGCTACGATATGGGATAAGGTGTAGGCATTACGATAAATACGATAAATCCGGTTACTATGCATAATCATCATGCATTTTGGTAAGTTTGATGAATGTCCCTAAATTTATCACTTTTAGCGGTGGCAATTCACAGTATCTACGCGTCTTTGGTAAATTTAAGTACTAAAAATTATAATTTTACCGGTGATAATGCATAATATCCAAGTGCCGCACCGTTGGAAAACATGATAAATCTTATTATATGGTACTCTACATGATAATTCAAGCATGTGTTTTATCATTATTTCGAGGTTACATCGTAACATGTGTTGTATCATTATATCGAGGTTACATCGTAGCATGTGTTGTATCATTATATCGAGGTTACGATCGTAACATGTGTTGTCATTATATCGGGTTAAGATCGTAACATATGTTATTATTATCTCGGAGTCCGACTATAATCCTCTCGCACACCAGACTCATTTGGATTTTTTTTTTCATTTTTATCAATTTCACGTATTGCACTCGGTTATTATGCATAATCACAGATAAAGGCGATAAATTTCAAGCATTTATCAAACTTACCAATGACACTTGGTTATTATGCATAACCACCGGTGAAAGTAATAAATTTATTAAACTTACCAAAATGATTGTCAAGTATACACAATAAACCATTTATCATGTTTTTCCGTTGCCACAAGTAAATTAAAATTGATTGAGGCCCCAGGAGCAGAAAAAATATTGGGTCCCTCCCTTAAATTAGATTATTAAAAAATTTGGGTTTTCCGGAGCACAGAGCGCACGCCCGATCACCGTTACATCATCCTTATCATCCAGGCACGACCCTTGTGCCTCAACTGTATAGGAATATCGTAATAATGAGATTTTGTAGTATAGTAAGCATGTGAATAGGCAGGAATTCTAGCCAAAGTAAATCCGTTAGAACACCACTTTTCCTGAGAGCCCATGTTATTGTGAGAGACTACTCTGATTTTTAGATCATTTGAGAGCGAAAATCAATAACTGCATTGGAAATTGAATGGGGAGAAATCCGTTTGAATGGAAAATTTATCAAGTCTACCCTGGAAATAAATGAATCCCTGAATAAATGATTTTTTCTTCTATACATAAAAAACATGCATCACCGGAAAATATCATCTAATGCATATGTTAGAGCAAAAATTAATATAAGACGGATATACTTTCGAGAAAACCCGGTTATATGATCGAATTTTTTCTTAACTCCCTCACCGGCATTGGCGAGATATTTCGCCTTGTTAAAAGCCTTTCATTGTGGCTATGACAAACACAGATATCTTATTTCCTATCCGTAGGTGTTTCTGAGGGGTGGCTAAGAGGGGTCAGTGCCGTCTCAACGCATGGGCCCACCCGGGCACGGCCCGGGGGTCTCTAGAGAAGTTGGGGCCTCACAAAAATGAGATGAGATAGAAATTTTCTTGGATTTACCAGGTAGGACCTCCGAGAAACCAATTGGCCAGGGGGGCCCATGATACCCTTTAGACGGCCCTGGTGGCTATGCCTAATTGCGCTAAAAATTCCAACCTTTATTCCCCGACCCCTGCCTTCTCAAAAACATGTTGGGCGAAAAAATGAAATGAAAAATTAGAAAAAAATTAGACAAATTGAAGAAATTCATTATTTGAAAATATACAGAGCTTCAGATTATAAGCAAAATGGAGTAGGACAAAAATATATACCAAAATCTCCACTACTTCAAAACAACACAAATGTATTCCCCCCCCCCTCCTATTAAGGTATGTCCAGTGATTTTTGAGAAATTTTTGACTTCATTTTGGAATTTTTTTTATATTTTTTGTAATTTTTGTAAAAATTCTCTGCAATATTTCTGTATATTTTGCAAATTGTGTATATATTTTTCTCATTCTTCTTTTTGCTTATAACCTGAGAAGCTCTGTGTCTTTTTAGATAAGGTATTTTTCTTCAATACAAAAATTTTTTTCTCACTTTTCATTCCAATTTTTCGCCCAACATGTTTTTGAGGAGGCAGGCGTCAGAGAACAAGGGTTGGCATTTTTAATGCAATCACGCATACCCACCCTTCAGAAATGCCTACACTTTTCGAACCATGCATGGGGTTCCCTCGATTTGTTTTACTTTTTGATAACATTCTGATTTTGTGTGTGGATTTGTCTCATCTGAGATATCTTTAACATACTTCATTATCATACTGATACTTCATTTTGTACATTTTGAATCATCCTGGAAATTTTTAATCCTTTCGGTTATTTCGTGACAAACTCTTTCATCATACCCTTTTCAGCGTACTCGACTAATAACGAAAAGATTTTTTTACCCATCCCATATAAGATGTTTGTTAATTAGATCAAATATAGCGAACAAAATTTTCGTCCTCTCAAATTCCGGCACAATAACGGTAATTTGATTAGTTTCTTTATATATTTTTAGCTAAGCATAAATATTCATATTTCTTTATAAGTCTGTCATGTATTCGTTTCCATGTTGTTGATAATGTAATAACATCGTAATCACGTTTGTCATTTCATACGACAATAAAATAATTTTATTTTAGTGAAAGTAAATTACAATAAGGCTGCGACTAAATAAAAATTTATCTTATTAAGGAATGCAATATATATACATAGGCAGAAGTTTAGAGATTTATTTTGGAATTTCTAGAAAAATACTGAATGGATCATACTGAAATTTCTGTGATGAAAGTACACTCAATTTCCAGTGAAAAGTTTATTCACGAGCGCATTTAGGGGATAGTAAAAAAACAAATTTTAAAATGTTTTTGATCAACCCTTTATAATAAAAAGCGTTCACAATAGCGTTCCCAAAGTATTTTACAAATTTGTGTGATTGTTGTAAAATATATATATTTTTTAATACCAATTTCATAATATATTTTTCAATTTTAACATGTGGAGTTTCCAACCAATTTTTACGAAACTTCGCAGACAGTTTGACACTATGCGTCAAAAAAACATTAAATGTGACATCCCAATATTCAATCAAATGTAAAAATTTTAAATGAAAATGATTTTAAATTATGCATTCGCAGAATACATCTACTTTTTATTTTCAAATAATTTTGTTGTCACATATATATATATATATATATATTGCGCCACTTTTATAAAAATCATACATGTAAATACATGTTGTAAAAATTCAGTAAAATACCGGGGTAGAGTGAGCAGTGATTTCAAAACTTATGAAAGTAACAGAGAGATAACAGAAGGGATTTTTCAGAAATTTGTATACTGTTATTTAATTACTATTTTCAGCATAAGCCCACCGCATTATGCAAATGAGCAAAGACGCGTGTCTAATGCTATGAAAGAAGAGTGCTTTAGCATAACACGCGTACATGATATCAGAAAGAACAAACTCAAGGCAATAATCAAGGCTATCAAAAGAATAAAAGTAATCGAAATACTGATTTTTGGAAAATTCCTCACCATTCAGTTACTTTTAGCAAGTAACGAAATTACTGCTGACTTTATGACCGATATCTTTCTTAATTTTTATGACATTCAATTGGGATTTTTATGCAAGTTGCACAATACATCTAGCAAACCAAATTACGAAAAAATTAAATATATATTTTCTGCAAATGCGCAATTGAAAATCATTTACTCTTTAAATGTTTATATTTTATTGAATATTGAGATTTCGTATTTAAATTTTTTACAGTATGTCTCACGTACAGTGTCAAATTTTCTGTCAGTTTCATAAAAATTGGTTCCTAACTCCGCACGTTAAAGGCAAAAAAAGATACGTTGAAAACTTTAATTTTTTATACTAAAAAAATGCATGTATATCTATGGACATCTTTTTCTCAACCACCTCCCTCGTTGGGCATTTTGCCTGTTGTGGCCTTCAATTTGTATTTGTATTTGTATATCTTTGTGAATAATTTATACTATTTTTACAAAAATTCACAAACGTATTACACAAAGCTCGTAAAATATCTTGTGAAATTTACAAAGGATTTTCAGCTTTTTGTGATACCGGGTTGATCAAAAACATTTTTCTGACGATCTTCTAAATGAACTAGTGACTAAATTTTCACTGAAAATTGCGATAAGATAGAGTTTACAGGAAAAAAAATTTCAGAACGATTTGTCCAGTATTTTTCTAGAAATTCGAGAAAAAAATGTCTAATCTCCAAAGCAAACACAGACTTTTCGCTATATAATGTATATCAGCTGTTTTGTTGGGGATCTAAACGAATGAAAATTTTTCATGTGTGGGATAATGTAATTAATTTAATATTTCAGAGTTGAAAAAAGCCAACTCCAAAAATTTGCATATCCACGTATATTTATTATATATTAGTACAAAATACACGTGCGGATAGAAAGTATTCAATGTACCTCAGCAGATTAGGTTAAACTCGATTTGACAGAAAATACGACAAGTAAATCTCCACGGGAAAATAGGGTTAAAAAAAGCAAGGGAATTAGGAAGAGAGAGACGGCTGGATCGCTTATATAAGTCTTTTACAGTTGAATCAACTTGTTACACGGCTAAAGATAAATCAACTGCGAAAGTAAAAGGAATAGGACCCAGCCTTCTTTCAGAGCCTGGTAAGACGATGTAACAGCCCGGTAAGGATAGGTTGTAAAGAAGGAAGCAGAAAGAAAAGGCTTTAGTTACAGAGGACGGACGGAAACCACTGGGCAGTTGCTCAATCCTAACGAAGTGAACGACGTTAGGATGGAAAGAAAGAAAACAAAAATGAGGGGAAAAAAAGAATAGAATAAGAAGGTCACCAAGACCGACCATGTTACAGCAAAATACGTGGTACACCAGCTAACTTGATTACAGGGGAAGTGAACTAAAGGCACATCTTCGAGAGAACAAGCAGTGGATCTTCTTCTCTCTCTCTCTCCATCTCGTTGAGACACGATGAAATGGAGCTCCCCGTGACAGCTTTATCACATCCTTTCGGGCTTCCAGCCATCCGATGGCCTGGAATCAGGGTCGACGAGGAGAAATATCAAGAGGAGGTCTTTCTTCCCGTACAAGAAATATTTACTTTAATAAGATGTTATCTCTTACATATTCAATCAACGATATTGATATTACGAATTCTCACATAAAAGCAAAATGAGTAGAAATCACAAAAGAAATCTGAAGTATATTTACAAATACAAATGCAAAAACCTCTACGGGTAAAATGCCCAACGAGGTGGCTAAAATGTGATGTCCATAAAAAATATAGAAGTTAAATATAACCCAAAATGCTACAACCGAAGATAAGTGCAATTATTAGGAAAAAATGAATACACACTAAAATAAATAAATATATTTATATATATATGCAAAATGTAAAAAAACATTAAATTGTTTTGTCGAAACTCACCATTACCAATGCCATAGGCAGCTGTAATACGCAGGGTAGGGAAAAAACATTGTTAAAATTTCATTGTTTATATATGAAAAACTGAAAACGAATTAATTATGTGAACAACTGACAATTGAAAGCAATATATATTGCTTAAAAATATCAAAACGTTGAAAATATAAAAAAAAAATTAGAATGAAAAATTGAAGAATTCCTAAAGAATTAAAAAATGGAAAAAAAAACTCGTAGCCAATGTATGGGGGCTCTCATCGGGGAAACACCTTGACATTGACTTAACGCAGAACGTTTTTGAGAGCATCCCTTGGTCTCCAAAGCCTAAATAGATGCTCGATCCCCCGACGTTCTGCTGTAGTACCATTGAATTCAAAAATATATGAAAATCAAAACAAAATAGCCAAAACGAATGATTTTTGTCAAGTTGAAAATAAAAGCAAAGCTACAGTCAATATAAAATATAAAAATAGATGCAGAAGGTGCAAGTACATACCATAGGTAAGGCCTAGCTATGTCAGTCAAATTAAAAGTGAACAGTTGTAATTATTGGTGTGAGGAGGACGTAAGTCCAAGCTGTAAGGAGGAAACCTTTGCATATTAAGATTTTTTTTAGATTAATTAATACAATTTGAAAGTCGTTGGCATTATTACAGATATGTTTGATGCGAGATAGTTAAGAAAATACATTATTTTTGAAAACATTTTTGCTGATATTTGATTTGTGATTAGTTAGAAAATTGACTTTGAAATTGGACTTTTCTTTCGTCATGGATACCAGTTAAGATCATATTGTTAGCAATGTTTATTTTTAAGTCAAGGAAATCAGCTTGATTATTGTGATTAGTATTTTTTTAAAGATTTAATGTGCTAGGATAAACTTGTTCATTGGTTTCGTGAAAGTTGTTGTAGTTAAAGATTATTAAATCATCAATGTATCTGAAACCGGGTTTCAGGTATTTTCTCAACTATCTCGCATAGATCTCAACTGTTCCCGCTATCTCGCATATACATATCAGTAGTGGTAGTATATACAACATATCGGTAGTGGCAGAATTCAGACACAATGGGAAAAGCCATTTAATTTATTCACAAACCTATTAGAGAGAAATTCCCTGCAACACCAAAACCCGGAGTTGTCCCCAAATTAATCGATACAAATACCCTCTTGTCAAAACACTTGCCAATGTATCGTCCATCCTATTCATCCCGTTGAAAATGTTAAAAACTTCAATCATATCCCCACCACCTGCGTTCTTCAAATATAAACATAGTTAAATAACCAAGCCTCTCTTCATACCTCAAGCCCAGTATGCCCACCAACAAGAGCACGCGTGGCTCTTCTCTGCACGCCGTTAACTAAGTCTATGTCCGTTTGGGGGATGGTCTTCAAAACCTTAGGGCATACTCCAGTCCTGGACGAACTAAGCTTCGAAAAAGCGAAGAATGGATTTGGGAGAACACAAAGAGATCTTTTGGAAAATGAAACCGATTCTATTCGCTTTTTTGATCACCGCTGAACAATGTTCATAAAATCTAAGACATAAATTAAACCTTATTTTAAGGCTTATGTGTTTACATTTTGTATTTTTTTTTCAAATTTATTTACTTTCACTCATACAGAAAGAATTAATATTGATTTTAGTAAAACATATTTACCACGCATAGGGTATGATGACAGTGCGGGTGATACAGATGATTCTATTCCCCACCATGACCCAACCCACACGAGTAAAGGGCTTACATTCCCGATGGGACAGAGCCCGGTCCTGTCTGGTCTCACAGTACGGATGATCGAAAACTTACATGATCAAATAATAATAAAAAAATACGACATGAACACAAACCATAAAAAAGAAGCATATACAATCAGTAGTGGTCAAATAAATGTCAAATAAAAACGTAATGATTAAAAAAAAAACAAAGAGATAACATGCACACATTAGGCTATTAGAAACATATTGGAAATATTGCTCTGATTGATTAATATTACTGAAAATTTTGAAGCATATAATAGATCACCTTTAATTTAAAATGACCGTGGACAACTTTATTCTACGTGAATGGTTTCTGAAGGGTTTTTACAAAAAAATTATTGGGATCAACATAGCCAAAAAACAACTTAGTCAGTAGTTCCTAGCAATTACTTGGAAAAACAAAATACAATAAATGTCTGCATCATCTTGGAAGTGTTATCAACAATGACAATACCGTCAGTGACACTAATATCATTGGACAATATGTGTCGTACCGAGCAGCAGAAAGCTTTTAAAACATATACATATAACCAATATTGATCACAGTTTGGAAGAAGGTATTTTTCAAGTTACATTTCTGAACACTATTCTCTTATAAAAAAATACTATTTATAAAAGCAAGGGAAGAAAGAATACATTTGCAGGTATATGTTATTGTGAATGGGATAAATCCAGCAGCTATGCATAATCACCGGTCAATATGTATAATAACCGATACAAATCTTGTTAATTTGAATAATATCCGATAAAAAAAACCTGTCATTGTGCATAATATAAACGATTTATTCCATTTACTGTATTGCATATACGTATATGTGAAGTACAAATATATCACAATTTTTGTAAAAAAGTAATTTGAATATTATTAAGTTACATAATTGTGGTTAAGAATTATATTTTTATTGGCAAATATTAGCGTAATACATAAAAACGAGTGATTTGAGTGGTGAAATCATTGTGCCAATAAAATGTGTTTCCAAAGTCTTGTTTTGATTAGCTGAAGATGTTGTTTCCTCTATTATATTAATTATATATGTATGTACAATGCACCAAAAATTTTGAATATTTCCCTATACTTATCGATTTGAGAAAATAGTATCTGGTTTTACTCAACGACTTTCTTAGCTATTTCTTCTATATATACAGTACTATTACTTATTCTAGGAAAACTATCATCAAGCGTTCATAAATATTATAATAATGTTTTTTACTGATTTAATTGCCGCATCTCTAGTAACTGCAAGTCACTGGATGAAAATGAATTACATTTTCTTTATGATGCCTTTAATTTGAACATTCTGTTTCATAAGGCATCATTATATACGTATATAATTCCAAACGTAAAAAAAAAGTTCCTTTACAGAAAGCTTTTTTGTAAATATTAACGAAAATTATATAAATATTCATCCCATTTTAATTTGCAACAATAATATAATCATAGTATGGTATGTCTTCTTGCTTACCTGGATAACTTTTGCGATTTTTTTGGACGAGTCTATTTTCGTTTGTTCTCTCAAACAAAGAAAACAAAATATCGAAAATTATTCCATATTTTAAGTATTTTCTTTTCAATTCCAAAATGGCACTGATATATTAGATGTATTTGTCACACAGTAGTGAATTTCATGTTTAAACAAGTGTCGCCAAAATCCATTTACTAAATGGATTTGACATAATCTCATTGGATGAGTAAAGTAATGGATTTGTGTCTTCTCATAAACTCTCCCGTGAAGTACGGAACACTCGGAATGTCCTCACTCCAGCACTTACTCATTGAAAGGAAGCAAAATAAAATAACAAGAAAATGGAAGTTTCAGAAATAAACCAGAGAACATACAATTTTTCTTTTTACAGTAACATTCCCCTTATTCTCCCAATATTTTTTATTATTATTATTCGCTAAGATCATTTCGCAATAAACTAAAACCTACCTTTCCGGATTCTTCAAGCCACATATACTCCATTTAACCTCTAAATTACGGCAAACACATAATTCTTTGTTCCGATGCCTCCGGTCAGCGCATCGGGCAGTGATTTATTCATTTAATGGTCTCATAAAAGAGCGAAGTAACTGTTAGGATATCTTCAATCTTCCATGCTTTCGATTCTTTATTTTTACTTTTTTCCACTTATTTTATCCGAAGCTAAAAAGTTCTTATACTCCTACACTTCGAATCCTCTGACATCCTATATTTTTATCTTATTTATGGCTTCTACATTTCACCTTTGCTTCTTCCAGTGGAGAGTTTCTTAAAACATTCCAAAAAATTCCTGAATTTCTTTCTCTTTTTTTGGGGCACTTTTTCTCCATTATGTCACTGTTACAGAACTATAATTTTTCAGTATCCATTCCCTTTTTTCTCCATTACTAAGTCAAATTTTTTTTTTTCAAATTCTTTCTACGTGTGTTTTTTGGCAATGATAGTATAGTTGTAAGAACACCTACCTTACATGCAACACGCGGTGTTAGTTTAGTAGCTTCGTGAAAAGCTGGAATTATCATCCAGAAGATCTTTCTTATTGTCGTCGGTATCCAGAATTTTATCACTGTTTCTTAGGATGTGTTTTCATAGTGCGAAAAATAACAGTTACTGTTATGAAATTCCCAAGAGGAATGTTTACGAGGTGCATATACGTTTTAGTAGTAATAGTCACTGTTATTTTGGAGCATTCAGCCTAAAAAAAAAACAAGTATCTCCATATTTTTACACAAACTATGATGACCATTATCTAAAGAGGTGTGCATAAATTTTTGGAAATGTCAAGTTCTCTTCGAGGGAAAAAACGCAACACTCTTATCAAATTTACACATTTTCACGGGTATTATATGCAAACTAAACTATAATATTCAGTTTTATAATAAAACTATACTTTGTAAAAAAAAACACACACATAATTTTTTTCTTGATTTTGATTTCTGACTTGACAATTAACAATTCTTAGTTGAAAAAGAAAAACAATCGGCATTCATAGTATGATATTGACTCGTTATAAGATTCGACATAATTCATAAAGTTGAGTTTTTTCATTTCTATGTATTTTTCGAATGCAATTATTTATACTAATGTAGATTTTAGAACTTCTTAAATTACATAAAGGAATATACAGGGTGCATAGGTAGCAGGGCATTTGATATTTTACTGGCGGACCCGTTAATCCTGGACGACTTCCAATCAGAAATAGTACCCAAATAACCTGTAATAGTTAGATGTCATTCATGTTGCAAAGGGTTGTACAGTTATTAAAAGGAAAAAAATAAATTTTCATAAGGACACCCTGTGATCAGAGAGCCATCTTGAAACTTATTGTCCTGTCTTTCCTGATTCCAACAAAAAAATTCCACGCTTCTAGCTGCAATATTTGCTGAGATATTGAAATTCTAAAAACATAAAAGTTGGGGAAAAACAGCATTAAATGCTGGTAAACGGTTCGCCAGTAACCTGTCATGCGCCCTGTTACCTATGTACCCCTGTAATTACCCATTAAAATCCATCGTGAATTTTTTTATCTCATACATTAAACAAAGTATCCCATTTTAAATATTTTCTAAGTGATACAGTAGCAGTGCATACATATGGAACCTCTTTAAATTTAATGTAAAATTCACTCATCCACATAAATACATTATTGTTAATTTGTGCGCACAGAAAAACATTTTTTTAAATCATATTTACGTTGTTAGTTAAAAACGAAACAACGAATACTAATGAACAATGTAAATAGATGACATGAGGCAAAAGGTCATACCATGGCCTGAAATACATGGCCTGAAAAACCTAAAATATTTCTGTCGTACTACAGTGTATGATGGGAAGTATATATGTAATAATGTGACGTAAAACATATAGGTCGTAATATAACATGAACTACAAAGTTTACAATGCGATTTGAACATTAAAATCCAATGCCCAAGTACTATAAGAATAACCATAAATGAGAACTTCCTGCGATGTACTAAAGTTATTCTTTCATAATCATATTCAATTTAAAAAAGGAAAATATATTCAAGCTAACACAAGTATATCCATGTGAAATTCTGGCTTTATCATTGCTCAATATTGGGAAAGTAGAATACTATCGTCTTATGTGCTTGGAGATATATATATACCCGCTTTCACCGAATTCATTTTCTCCTTGCCTTTGAAATGCTGGGATGGAATTTCTAGTTTTCTAATTATCACAAATGCGGAAAAAAATATCCCATTCGTTTCCAGGTATGCAATTAAATTAAATTATTTCATGAGCGTTTATGTTCTTGCAGTTCATTATCAGTGAAACAAATCGCATTTCATTCGAGAAATTAATTTCCTCTATTGCATTTGAAAATTGAGAGGAGGAAAAAAGAGAGTAATAATGAATTTTTCAGGTGCTCAAGGTCACTTAATCTGCTGAGGAATTATTTTTTTTCCTTACCATATAAATGGACAGAGGGTATTTTGCAAAATTCCCACATTCGTTAGAGAAACGTTTTTCTCTCTCATTTATGTTCCTGCCTCGAGCTAAGCTAATGAATTAAATTTGCATGCCCTGAAAATTACAGTAATACAATTTCTCTCTCTTTCTCTTTCTTTCGCTCTTCCTCTTTTTTTTCCTAATGTAATTAGATTAAACGACAAATAAATTAATTAATTAACCTAGGAGTACATACTCGAATGAAGAGGGAGAAAAATACGTTTCGGATGCGGACTAGAAAGTTGTTCTTTTAGAAAATGTAATGGTTTTTCTCCGAGCCTGCCAGTATCAAGATCATTTTCTGAAAACTCCGTTAAACCTAATTTGCATTTTAAATTCGTTTTTTAATATTTTTTCTTGAATTCTTTTCAATTTTAAAAGAATAGAAATGGGAGGGGGAATAAGAAAAATATTGAAGTCTTGAAACATTCATAATATGAACTGAAGCGGTTCTTCCTCTCTCTTTCTCTCTCTCATGGAGACAAATAATATTGAATATTTTATACGCAATGCTTCCTCTTGTATATTCAATTAGTATATATTTATTACTAAATAGAATTAGAATAGTTGTATGACATAGAGATTCATTAACGTCTCTCTTAATTGTTTTTACTGTGTTTTTAGAAAAATATGCTACATATATGTCAACACATACCCAGGGGAGGACATACCACCATTTCTACTACTTAACTGTACATGTACCTCGTACACATTCATTAGCAGAATTTCTAAACGGAACGTGTTTGCGTATGCTTGGAACAAATAATAATTTGTTTTTTTTTGTATTATGTATATATATACCTATAATTTATATAAATATATTATGTATAGTATTTTCATTTTTTACGGGGAAAGGTAGAATAGTTTATACCTACAGGCGATTACTCAGTTCCCCTTGCCGAATTTTACTGGCGAACCGTTGATCCTAGCGGCATACTTCCAATTAAAAAATATCCAAATCATGTGTTGAAGTCAGATACGTCATTCATGTTGCAAGGGGTTGTATAGTTAGTGAAATAAGAAAAATAACTTTTCATACGAACACTCTGTTTTCAAAAACCCAATTAGAAAGTTGTTTCTATGTCTTTTTTGAGGCCAACAACATTTTTTTAACGTTTCGAAATGCCCTATGCACTGAGATATTTGATTTCAAAAACTAGAGGAAACTTGAGAAAGAATAAATAAAAAATAAAATAAAGCATAAATAAGGGAAAGAAGAGCAGTCTGTACGTTTTTGCTGTTCTTCACCACCTTTCCTCCGACATTTAAATTCAAGTATGTCTGCGAATACTGCACTTAGATTGTTTTTGTCTCAGGAGGAACAGGTCAACAACTGTGTAATTGGGTTTTGAGGACATATATAAAAAGTTAGTTTTTATATTTTAATAAAAGTTTCTGCAAAGCGCGAAGTGCGACCAATTCACGTTGCTTATTTTTTTAAAAACGGGAGTATTCATTTCCCGATGCGAATGTGTTGAGACACATTACAAAAAGTGGGCATTTTAGAAAACATTTTTGATAGAAATCGGGGGACTTTCAGAAAAATTCCGTAAAGATTTTTACCAGAAATGGCACATTCAAAAATTTTCAGAAATTTTTCGACTTGAATTGGGATATTCAGTATATTCTAGAACTCGCATCAGATAGTATTAAGACATTAAATTTTTGAAACTGCTTCGACAATAATCGGAACGTCCAATAATATTCCACAAATACTTTAAACGGAATTTGAACGTTCAGAAAAAATCGGAGTTTATGGAAAATTTCATGACATTGAAAATTTCAGAAACCCTCCAACTAGACTTGGACTAGAATTTAGAGAATTTCGGAACCACTTTTGCTATAATTGGAACACTCAAAAAATTTTGAAACCCAGTTTAACTAGAATTGGAATATCAATAATATTTTAAAAAAATTGACTAGAATTATGGGAAAGTCTGAAACTCACAAAACTTCGGAAAGTTAAATTTTGATTTCGTATGTATGTATTTGTGATGCCTGTTATAATCAATTTCCCCGAAAATTCAATATCTTAACGTAACATTCTGTGATCTTGTTCTTCGACTCCGCTTTTAACATCACATACAAGTGATACACCGAATGAAATATGTTTTGCGATCTTTTTTGAAAGGAAAAGTATTTTGTCTTACATCCGAGAATTATGTAAAAACAATCAATTAAAAATTTAGGCGGAACACTCTCTTAAAATCGGAAGATATATAAAATAGGCTCATAAAGACATTAAGGATCCTTGAGGAAAAAACACCAAAATTGTCCTTTTGAGTCCGGAACTGATAAAAGAATGATGGATTTGCTCGTTACTGTTGAATGAGGATTTCTATTGAAAGTCTTTACAAAGAAATAGCGTTTTTTTTCAAATTTCGATGGCGGAACATTGGTTCGATATAAATCAAACACACGCCCAAAAATATCGAATGAAACATTTTTCTTCTTGAACAACCTCCACTTTTAAAATTTTTTCGTTTATAATCATTTACTCCGTTTACCGTCGGTTACGTTAGGCAAAAATATACATGTTACGATAAATGAGATGATTCGGTTATAGTATACATAAATGACCAATGGTTCTTACCAATCGTCTTTGTAAGTTAGATAAATTTATCACTTTTACAGCGAGTGTACATGAAACCCAAGGGCAGTTGGTAAATTTGATAAATACTGAAAAACTATTACTTTTACTAGAGATTATCCATGAAACTCAAAACCCAAGGGTCGTTTGCAATTTTCATTAATGCTGAAAACATTATCATTTTTACAACGAAGTACGTAACAACCATGTGTCGTTGGTGAATTTGATAGACACTTGAAATTCATCGCCTTTATCTGTGATTATGCATAATGTCCTGGTGTGATTGGTGAATTTGATAAGTATCAAAATAATCTCAAATGCGTCTAGTATGTGGGATGAATACAATTTTATGATGATAACAAATTTTACAATCGGACCCCTATGTAATGATATGCACGAATTATCATGTATAGTATATCGTATTATTATAAAATGTACGATTTATTATGTTTACCAAAGACGCAACACGAGTGTAACTATGCATAACCGCTGGTTAAATTAATAATGTTTCTAATATTTACTATATTTTTCAACGATGCTTGTGATCATTATGCATAATCGTCGTAAAACTAATAAATTTAGGGAAATATATCAAATTTTCCAATGACACTTCGGTACTATGCAATTATTGCTGGTAAAACTGATAAATTGAGGGAAATTTATCAAACTTACCAAAAAATCTCGGTTATTATGCATAATAACCGGTTATGTAGAATAACCGGATTTATCACATTTACTGTAACATGTACAGCATTGCATATCTAAGATCTTGTCGTTCCTCGAGGTCATTATGAACTTTATATATGCATACATAAACTCTTATGTCCCGAACTTGGACCAAAATACCCCAAGAGGGTAAATAAAGAGTCTGACAAAAAAAATTAAAAAAATCCTTTGATGTTTACTACGGTCATATTCCATTAAATATGCTAGTAGCTGGTAAAAGTCTTTAATTGAATCTAAGGAAGTAGAACATAATTTACGGGTGCAATTTACTGCAATACTTTCGTGAGCCTTTCCGGATTTTAAACGATGTTAATTTACCCTGTCTTCGGACACATTAATTCAATCTCCTATTTCTTTTTGCATCCTCTCCTCATATATTTTCCCATACCCTCTAAGGATTATCATCGTTATCTAAGCAGTAAAAACTCCGCCGAGCACGGCAAGTTCCATGTAAATTTTAATTGCGTCGTATTTGTTATTTTCCCAACATGTTCATACCTTATCTATCATCTAGTGTAATTAAAACACTTCCATTTTATATAATTATTATTTATGAGATTAAACAACATTTTATGCTTATCATTATTGCCATGACTCGCTGGGGTAGTTCATCAAGGATGCACAATTAATTAATTAATCAATCTCAATCCAAATCTTATATATTTTTCAGAGTTTGTTTAAAAGTTTAGGGAAAAAAATATTTTTTAATACAAAAATGAACCAAAGAATAAATTAAACCGATGAGTTTAGAATTCTAACACTGAATTGGACGGAATAGCCAAAATTTGTAATGCTTATAGTTATTGTCATGTGCACTGAGGTGCAAGTGAATTAGATTACCAACTATAGCGAATGTATCAAGAGATAGTATGTTTTCGGTCGAAATATACTGAGAAATTGAATTTTCTGGATGTTATGCCGAAACTAATATTTGGAAGGAAAATTGATTAGTCTCCTCTGGCCCCCTAGCTTACCGGGCAAGTGCACTAACCAATACACCAGAGACACGCTTTTCAATTCCTTATAACACGCATTAGTAGAGTGAAGCAGTCAGTGAGACAGTGAGACAGTCTCCACTCAGCGGTCCCCGTATGCAAAGGGACCCCGTTTCGAGATTCCCGGAGAAGACAAATCACTTTTCTTTAGGAAAATTATTTTCTGCAGAACATACAGAAACTTCAATTTCTAAGTATATAGTGAATGTGATCATCTATCTTTGATAACGGCTACCGCACGATGAAGTATGGATTCACAACCGAATTTTGGGGTGTGTCGGTGATAAAGCATCAGCTGTTCAAACTTCAGTTATGATCGCCGGTGCTGACTGACCTGTGTCTACACATTGTCCATAGTGGCCCAAAAGTGACCCATGACATTCACGATCGAGCACAACTGAGGAACCAATTAATAACAATTTGAACGAGGTTTTTGTTTACCCAATGGTTCTCAAAGTGTGCGTCATCAACCTGTCTCAAGGTCGTCGCCAACCTTTGCCAGGGACATCACGGGGTGCCGGCGTTATTCATGTTTATCTGTTCTTAGTGCGTTTAAGTGATTCTTTTATGGATGCAGAATATGCACTGGACAATTCTGAGAGCCACGGGTGAACTATAGGGTGAGGTAGCCGTAGGTAACAAAAGTATGAGAAGCAATTGGTCGTCATTCATTCATTCATTCATTCATTCATGCATTCATTCATTCATTCATTCATTCATTTCGAACTGTTTTTGTAACTGCAGAATTGTTGTATGTGAATTTTCCGAACACTTTCCTAATTACCTTACTACGTCCAACTCTATCAAACGAATTTTTTTTAATGTATTTCATCGATCCAATTGATCGGAAACGGTTATCCCATGAGTATCTTTCATATTTTGATCCGGGCTACAGAAAAAAAAGAAACAAAAAACCATTGGAATTTAACCTCAATTTAGCTGCCCTTTCCGATAACCACACATACTTGCTCAAGCACATCCATGCTTTTAAGAACAACTTCAAAAGTAACACGTATACAGAAAAAAATAAGAAAAGTAAAGAAAAATTCTTATAATGAATAAAGGAGAATAAAACAAAAATAGAAAAAAAAAGAAACAGATAACGTCAGGAAGAAATTAACTCGTTCACTGAATTCCATTTTGGCGATTTCCGCTCGGATGCCCTCAGTAAATGGTGTTATGCATATGGCAGCGCAGACCTTACGAAGAGAAATGAAGATAGAGATGGAGATTCTTCTAAAAAAAGCGGATTCTCTACATTTTTTTTTCTCTTCTGTTAGCGATGAATAAAAGAGAGCAAAGAACGAATAGAAAGAGGGAGAGAGAGAGAAAAAAAAAATTGAGATAAAGAGTAAAAATAATATTGGAAGGCACGATGTAATTATTTATTCTGTCATCAAATCTAATTATATAGGAAGAACGGAAACCAATCTCTAGTTATTTGTTCTCGCAGATGTTTTCTTTTACAGCCCTTTTATACATTTTACTCCTCGTCCTTCCTGTACGCTGAAACCTAAATTGTGATGGCCTGTCCTCTCGTGGAAATACAGGCATGATGCCAATTTAAATTTTCTTTTTTTCTATCTACTACTGTTGATCAGCGTGCATTGTTATTTGTATGTCTTTCATTTATTTAGATTTAGTGTTTGTTTTTTGTCCTCAACCGTTCGATTTTCTTTCCGTTTCCATTTAGATCGTTGAAAGTTTTTTGAAGGTCTGCTTAACGTCAACTAAAAATTTCTGTGATATATTTGAAGAAAATGTATTAGCAATAAGAAGAGAAATCTGGTTGGGATTTATGTTGGTTTTTTTTTCATAAATGCTTTTTTTTTTATCGAATTCCCTTTCGAAATTTAAAATATTTACCAATTCATTTATTTGTTTATTATACCATATTGTTGGCCTTGTAGGCCTATACAAGAAAACGCGGTTGAAGAAGACATAGATATTATTTGATATTGTACAAACATCTAGTGATATAGTGGGGGAATCGACAATACAGTTGCAGAGTTGGTTCCATTCACCAATGGTAAGAGGAAAGAGACTACATTTAAAGCAGTCAGTAGAAGCAAATATCGGTTTCATTTTTGCCTCTACTGACTTCTTTAAATGCAACTGAGTCTGAAAATTAATTTAACACCATTTTACTTCTTAATACATGTGTAGAAAAAAAACCCAGCATGAGATAACTTTGAGTTCCACTCTTCAATTATCAAGCATTGAAATATCCAGAGGAGAAACTTTTTGAGGTCATATTAAGCAACATGAGGTACTCTGAATGATATTTACATGACAAAAAAAATGTATTGTCAATATTAAATATATATATATATATATATATATATATATATATATGGGAAGTTGCACCTCAAGAACACACATTCATGATTTGCACGTAGATTTGAGAATGGAATAAAGATATTTGTTGTCTGTCTTCTTACCTTTGCATCATTGTTGAATAATGGACAGCAATACGTCTCCTCCATACATTGTATTTACTTCCAGAATGCAAGGGTTAAAATTTGTTTTGGCTTGGCTCTTCAAATAATAGACGTGTACATTTGATTCATTCTGCTTTTAATTATAGGAACTTCATGACCAGCTCACAAGCAAAAATCAAATGTTTATCAGTTGCTTAGAAGCATTAATCCTTGAACACGCTCAAAACATAAAATCCCTTCATTTGAAAAATATAAGAAATTCGTGTTGTGCTTGAAAACAACACGGCCCAATAAAGGGTTAAGAACTTGCTAGGAATATTTTTGTGCAGTATGCATATGTTTGCCAAACCGGGACCACAGTATTTTTTTCTTCTCCGTATAGATCTGGATGTTATGCACCGTAGTTTAGTATAGATTGCCAGAATTGTAAGCGCAATGTCAAAGTGGATAACTCTAATAATTATCTTGGGAGCATGCGGATGTTTAGGGGCATCACTCAAATACTTCTCTGTTCGCGTATCACTGCAATAAAGGCTTGGCTTGATTTCACCCCTTCTTGCATTTCGTCATATTCAACAGTTAGCACTAAGTTTAGTTTATCAGTACTATACAAATGGTTTGTGTTTTCCATCGACCACTACTGCAGTCGAATCCCATTATAACGAAAACCAAGATAACGGAGGAATCACTTCATTATAATGAAATTTCGTTATAAAGGAATTCCAGGTTACCTAGTATTGCTCCTATATAAACTTAATTGAGGAATAGAAAAGTGTTCCTTAAAACGAGATTTTTCACTATCTGGAAAATTTCCCGTGAATTAGCGCATATATTATTGGAGAAATCCCGTATAATTTTATATATATTCTCCACTAACTGCCACTCCCTCTCATTATTCTGAGCTGTGAATCAGTATATTTTTATACGTAGGAATATCTGTGTGATATGAGAGTCAGCAGAGCAGTTCCAAAACTAGCAGAATTAAAATACAGTATCTTGCTGCAAGCGAGAAGCATCATGAGATAGTTACCTACGTTTCAGTCAGAATACCAACGCGAATTATTTTTATAATTTATGATCTAATTGAAAACGGCATATTCCTTTGAAAACTAAGAAATCACATTACATCCCATTCGATTTCCTAGAAATCGGTTTCTATTCATTATTTTATTATGTTTTATATACTAATCACTGTGTGAATTTCTACGAGTCTGGACAACACAATATCAAGCAAATTGATCCATTCTACCACCAACAGAACATATTGAATCAATTCTAAAGCCATGAAAGAAAATGAAAAACATCGTTTAAACCGAACTATCTTAAAACATTGAGAAATAAAAACTAAATTTTGCTTACTTAAAGGAACAAAAATTTTACCCACTCCATTGGCTTGTTTAAACAAGCTATCTAATGAACTATACTCTAACACAAATTCAAATTAATCAAGTCATTAATGGGGTTCTTTTACATATGCAAATTTATGCATGTTTTTTTTTCCTTCAAAAATTCTTCTAATTTATTTCATTTTATCTACATACGATTTAATTGACTTGTTTGATAAATGATCCATTCTCTTAATAACGGTAACAGAGTATTGAAGCTTATCTTAAGGTAGTATCGGAAAAGCTTAACAACATCAAAAGAAAAATTACTTTGAAATTCATTTCCTGTAAAAATCAGTCGCTACAGTAAGTTATTGAAAAATATATGCTCTTTTCTAAATATTTTTATTTTCGTTTTTATCTGTATGGATTATGTAAATAAGAATTTTGACGGGTGCGCAAATTGATGATGGATATATATGTAGACTGTATAGAGAACATTAAACGAAATGACGTGGATATATTGAATATATTTTCTTCTTCAACTGTGCTTTTCGTTCATGGGATTTATCGATTCCTTGGAAATGTATACGTTACTGCCAAAGCCCGAGATGCGGCCACTTCGAAGATCGACCAAAGTCCGCATTGCAGAATTGATTCGAACTTTGGCCAGCCATTTCGTGAAGTAGCTGAAGATCCCTGGCGAAAGCTCTATGTGCTGATGTAAGACGGCCTGGTAGAAGCCAAATCCACTTTTTTAATCGCCAACGTGTAATACATGCCTATATGTACCAGCTGTATTGAATTATCGACTATGTGACGAGAGGAAAAAAAAGATAAATTGAGAAAAAAAACTATTTATATAACATTATAGACATAGTTATTTTTGTCAAATTTTGAAATAAAATACAATGACTTCCGCATCGTGACTGCAGTTTGATGGGTTGCCATAACTAACGGGGACGTAATTATCATAGAGTTTGCATAATTATAACGAAAAAATACGCCAACTTGACGATGATCCCGAATCATGCCTTTTGTTATCGGACTTTGCCAGGAATCATATATAGGATTCGTTTTATCGCGATCCAATCAGGCATTTCATGTCCTAACTTAACCTCAAAAATATGTTAAATAATTGCTAATGATGATAATAATAACAACCATCTTTCAAAAATTTTCCTATGATATAACTTTCCGCAATGTGCTTGAATATTGCTATATTTACAATGAATTACAATGCTGACCAAAATAAACATATTTTGATTTTAAAAAATTTCACAAAAATTAAATCACATTTAACATTTATTTTCACTGATATATGAGTATATGTTGGAAACTATCCATTACCAGTCAATTTGGTGAAGATGCAACCACAAACTGATACAAAAATTGAAAGTAGAAATAGCGTAAATATTTTATTGGACAATAAAATTTCTGGTCGTTAATATGCTTTTAATATACAAACATATTAACTAATATACTTAATATATGTATATATTACTGCCAAAGCTCGAAATTGGCCAATTCGCGACGGGGCCGGCTACTTCGCGAATTGGTCAATTTCGTTAAATATATGTCCGAATTTCGGACATTAGCCGAGTGAATATTTAACGAAATTGACCAATTCGCGAAGTAGCCGGCCCCGTCACGAATTGGCCAATTTCGGGCTTTGGCAGTAATATATACATATATTAAGTATATTAGTTAATATGTTTGTATATTAAAAGCATATTAACGACCAGAAATTTTATTGTCCAATAAAATATTTACGCTATTTCTACTTTCAATTTTTGTATCAGTTTGTGGTTGCATCTTCACCAAATTGACTGGTAATGGATAGTTTCCAACATATACTCATATATCAGTGAAAATAAATGTTAAATGTGATTTAATTTTTGTGAAATTTTTTAAAATCAAAATATGTTTATTTTGGTCAGCATTGTAATTCATTGTAAATATAGCAATATTCAAGCACATTGCGGAAAGTTATATCATAGGAAAATTTTTGAAAGATGGTTGTTATTATTATCATCATTAGCAATTATTTAACATATTTTTGAGGTTAAGTTAGGACATGAAATGCCTGATTGGATCGCGATAAAACGAACCCTATATATGATTCTGTTTGCAGCAAAATGGCCACATGATATGAAATGAGTTCAATGAATATTCACTAAACCTGTAACTTAAAAAAAAAACACTACTGTTATTTAAAAAAAATTAAATAATTCGGAAAAGTTCAAAAAGTATTTACTTATTTATTGTGCAAATAATAACATTAATTATTAATTTCTCACTTTTAGCATTTTCCAATTTTTTTATTTATTTTAGATCTTTCTTAATTTTTTTTCTTACTTTCCATTTTTTTTTTCAATTTTTCAGTATTTTATTTATTTTTTTCGAATTTTCTGTTTTCTCTTTATCGAATTTTTTTTTTATATTTTTAAGTTTGTAAGAATTTCGTTTTAGTTTTGCTAGAATTTTTTAGGCTTTTTAAAGTTTTTTTCATTATCTCAGGTTTATAGAATTTTTTCCTGGTTTTTAATCTTTTTTATTTTTCTAGATTTTTAAATTAATTTTTTTTTTAATTTTTTCTAGATTTTTGAAAAGAGTTTTTTTTTTTCAATTCCTCAACAACTCATAAATATCGCATTTGAGCTAAAATTGAGAATCATAACTATTCTATTTTTATGTGCGTATTAGGTTTACGTGGAAAACACATTCCATCTTGAGTAAGTAGTCCTTAGATATTCTCCTCTGAAAAGTATTACCATCGAATTACCAAATAGAAACATTTTCGAAAAGGAAAAATTAAATAATTCTCACTTTTTAACTCGTATGCAAATCCAATTTTAACAAATTATCCCGATTCGTCAGTCATTGTTCAGCACCAAAATTATGAATCATAATATTAAAACATTTAGAAAATAAATAAAGATATTCTTGTACCAGTCTAGAAGTAATTTTTCTCAAGTCCTCAAAGCCCTTCACTTTATTTCTCCCAAAAGTCCAGATTTTTACTTTCTTAACAATTTTTTAGTACTTTAGGCATTGGAATCAATAGACTCTCCGGTACATATACATTCTTGCAGAGGAGTAAAGATGGTGCAGGCGAAATATCTCTCCCGCTCCATCCAAACGGGAAATTCATGATGTTTATCCGGGACGAGCCTAGAACGAGAGTGGATTTTAAAACGCATTTTTATTCATATATTCAGGCCAGGCTGAAGCTGATAAAAGAAATGCTGTGTCGACGACGTTGGTGTGCAATCCGCCAGTTCTCTTGCTGAGCCAAATGCTCTGGAATCTTCTTTATTTTTTCTTTTCTTCTTTTATCCTCTTCCTCCTGCAAAATCCATTTTTTCCTTAAGTGATAAGAGACTCGAGGGTTTTTCCTTCAGATTTTTCAAGATTTATATCCTACATCATTTGCTGTAATCGGTAATGGACTGACTGGCTGCTACGTAACACGACGGACGTTTAGCGAGAGTTGTCCGGAGCATACGTCCATATTGTGTGTGAGTGGTTTATGGCATCTGAATATATATATTGATGCCGTGGTTAGGGAAAGGGGAAGAGAAAAGCTTTTCTTGTTTATTGTTCTTTTAGTAGCAGTGTAAATGCTGTGCATTAGAGGGAGCTACGCCTACCATTAGTAGTGATTAGTGAACACGATAAAATTTTAAGTATCATGTATTCTAATAATGTTTTTGAGAATTTTTAGCTCAAATTACAACACGCATCATCGTGACATTGGATTTTTGTCGTTATGGTGCGTTCAACAGAATATTCTTCATCGAAGTGTCATCACTCAGATGATGGACCCATTTTTCTACTCACTTTTCAAACAACTAGGGAAAGCTTTTTGTGCAAACTGTATCTGCATAACTGAAATTTCCACCAGTTCGCGACGCTTTCTCGATATGTGTGTTCGCAAGCTTTCAAAACTGAACATTATGTGTAAATGCAATATGGAATTAAAATCATAAACGCCACAAACCTCTTACAGTCCGGATCTGACACCATACGATTTCTGGCTGTTTCTAATCACGAAGAAGCTCCGTGTCACAATTATTAGTTACTCAAACTGCGTAGGGCTCACTAAGACAGCTTCCAGAAAAAGCCGTCTCTCCTTGTTTTGAGATGTAGATTGAACGATGCATATGATACTTCGAAAAAGAATAAATTATTTTTTACTGTACCTATATTTATTGATATTTTATGATTTCACTCCAAGTTCTTATGGAACTCAACAAACAGCTATCAACACTCATTTTCAGCCTGCTTAGCATGAATCGTCACATTATTTGTAAGAACCATTTAAAATGTTCTTCATTGTCTCGGTGAACATCGCAAGGATCCAAGTTTTTAAATATCCATTTAACAAGGAGGAGTGAAGTAGTAATAGAAACAGATTAGAGAATCCTTTTTTCGCGAAAGATAGATGATATTGTCTGAGTTCGCGTAGATCCAATATCTAAGTAAAAGAATCCAATATCTCTATGTGGAAAAAAGGAATACACAGTTGAAGAAAACCTGTGAGAAAATGGGGGAAATAATGAAAGAGTGGAAAATAAAATTAGAATATACAGGGTGTCTTAATGCGGCCTTTACGTCATCAACCGTTTGTTGTAGAGATAAAATTCAAATTTAGAAAGTGCACAAAATGTGTTCAGAAATTACTTTGTATCAGTTTCAAGAGCAAAATATGGTGCGTCATAAAATAAAAATAAATGAATAAAAATTTATACGGTCTTCCTGATTTCTAACTTCCAATTAGAAAGTTTTTGCTCTGTCTCGCCTGAGAACAACAAAAAAAATCCACGTTTTTAAATGCAATATTTGATGAGATATTTGAATTCAAAAATATCGGAGTTGAGTTGGGAAAGAGCAGCATAAACTAATGGGCAGCGCTCCTTTCTCTGATTTTACGGGATTCTTTACCCAACTTTCCTCCTATTTGGAATTCAAATATCTCGGCGGATATTCAATATGGACTTTTTTTGTCACATTTAGAAATAGGGCAACAAATTTTTAATTAAAAGTTGGTGGATAGGGGACCGTATAAATTTGGATATTTTTATTCTATTACACACTGCATTTTTACTCTCGAAACTAGTACATTGTATGATTTCAGAATACATATTTTGGGAATTTTCTTGCAAATTAGAACCATATCTCTCTAAGATGAAGTGTTGATGAGATAAAGTACGCATTAGGACTTACAGGACACCCTGCATGTCCGTACACCAACTACACAACATTTTAAGAATTTCATCTCAAGAAATCATCGTTAAATGATTAAGCAAGGCCACTAAGGCAATTGTAAAAGGTGATGTGAGTAGTTTGAGGGTTAACAATCTCGCTGACGTTGTTTTTTAATTTTCACAGCCCATTCTTCGTAGGAAATCAAACGCATGAGCACCAAAGTCATAACATATTCCATTCTTTGGTGATAGATCACTGCATTGTACTGTTCCATCGTCATCAGTTGTCCGAGCTGACCTTTTCAATCTCTTTGTTGATATGCACATTATACTTCTGATTTTCTGACTACATCTAAAATTATACACTTATTCATTATGTGTTTTGAATGATACCATTATCGATTTTTATTCCTGATATGATCAGAGAATGATATGTATAAGTTATATTTTGAATTTAAATTAAAAGTTGATTATTAGCATCATAAAAAGAATATTGCAATTGGAATCGTTTCGGAATTTTATCACTGAAATGTATTTTTGAAAAAAAATGTTAGCCATTCGTGTTTTATTGGACCTGAAAATGAAATAAATTGATGGAAAAAAACATTCTCAATTAAGCAAAAAAAAATTTTAAATAACGTTTTCCAAGTGTACCGAGCCAATTACCCAACAATTGAGACTGCTGTATTTCCCTAAAGTTTTCATTTCACAAAATAACATTTCTCTCTGTATCAAGGAGAATAAAATATTCGTTTTTAATTATTGCATCCACATTAACTCAGAATCAATTCATTCCAAAATAATGGTTGCAAACAAACCCAAAAAAAAAAGGGTCGAATGTTGTGATCACAGTACAAAAAAAAAGAGAGAAACGCAAAAGTTTCTTTAAACAAATTTTTGGTGGTTTCTTTCTCGAATTCAATTGTTTTTTGTGTGTGTGTGAGGAAATTTAAGTATTTTTCCAAGTCGGTGGTCTTTTCTTCCTTTTGTTTTTTTCATAAGGCAATGTTTTTGTTTTTCCCAGGCCAAATTCAAAGTTCCATTAGCACTTAACTTTATTCCACATTCCCTTCTATAAGTCTCTGCTTTTCTTATATTTTATTTTGAACTTCTGATATAAATTACGGTAAAGATTTCAAATTCCAACTGAGAGCTTTTATTTTGGTTTTTCGCGTTTGTGTGTGAGTTTTTCTTTTCGTTCCTCTCGAAACGAAATAGGAAAATAACATGCAAATGAACAAGTGCGAGTTTGAAACACAAATGAAATATCCGAATCCAATAACAGTAAACGCGAAAGAATTGCTTCCAAAACTCTTTTTGTTCCTTTTTTTTTTTATTTCCACATTGAACTCTGGTTGATTTGTTTTACCAATTTTCATGATTTATTTTCTTCTCTTGTTATTTGTTTATTATTATCACGAACTACGTATTTCTTATGGGAGCAATTCGAACGATATGTTCAATATCTGAGCTGATTTTACGAATATTGCTTTTTTGAATAAACGGAATACCAAAAGTTTATTTCAAGGATCAGAAAGTATTATTTAGGTGATGCTTTTGAATTATTGGTTCGGGATATACAAATTTGATTATGTTTATTTTCTTCTTTGATTAATGACACTGCTCATGAAAAAATCGTGTTCTCAAGGAAGTTTCAACTGTTTTCGGGTATTTTTGGGCTGTTGATCAAGCTGTTCTGCACTTGGTGTAATTTTTTTTCGATTGGCTATAGTTTTTAAAATTATGCATATTATTTACTATTTCAGTGCAGTCTGTATTACTATTGAAATTGAATTTTCAACTTATCTCGAGACTTAGAGCCAATCTGGCAAAATCAATGCCAGATTCGGATTCGGTGTACCAAAATCGTCCTGAAATCACTGGAATGTCTTTGAGAACAAAATCAGTATTCAGTAGTGTAATTTGTTGCTTTTTAATAAGAAAGTACAGGATCTAAAAAATATTTGGAGTTAAGATATTTTTTTATATTTGTGGTGTTTTTCCGAAAATCTGAAACAGGAAAATATTCAAACTTGTTGATTCAAAATTAATAATCCCCTATAATAATAAAATAAAAACGTTTATAGTTTATAGCGGATATTTAACACGCAAACATAAAATATTACCGTTTTGTTTAACATTGAAGGGAGCTTTTTTCATTCCATTTTTTATTTGTACATATTCCCTACTTCTCATTCTTAGACTCTGATTTGTAGATATAATATTTATATTTTATTTTGGTTGTAGTTGAGGTATATTTTTCATTCACATTGCTAGAGTGTTTTCAGTATTTTATGTTTCGGAATGAATAATATCAATTTGTCTAAAATATAATCAAACGATTTTTATACATAAATAAATGCTATTCATTTTCAAAGATTCAGTATTCAAATAGGAATTACTCATTTTTTACTCTATCGGGTTCAATAGTAGAATTTTATTAAAGATCTATCAAACTGAATCTATACAATTAATGTAAATTAAATTCGGTAAACAAGTGGATATTTCAGCTTTCACAAAGCTATAAGAAATTCAACTTTCAGTTCTACAGCACCTCCAATTTTTAGGATAAGATGATTGCAACTGTATAAAATTATAGTGAATTGAGTTTTTCTAGTCTGTCGGTTAGCTGAAAACAATAAAAATAAATAGAGAAGACGTCGTTTATTAGAATCACGTATAATATTATAATTCAGGTATTGTTATCACTTTTGTTCAGTACGAAACGGGACAATATCATAACATGGGAAAAATTCGTTTATATTTACGAAGGTTATTTTTATCAGAAATCCCGACTCCCGATGTGATCACATTAAGTGGCGTGCACTGTAGAAGTGAGACATATTCATGCACCATCTATACAGCTCATGAAACAGCCTGCTACGAATATCGTCCATAAGACATTGGAGCAGTTCCAGAGAAAAAATCTTCTCATGATCAGAATTTGATATTCAAATCAGAATAGAATGATCAGACATAATTTAAAATAAAGAGAGAGAGAATATTGCTATTCTTTTATCTTTTTTTCCTTTTCATTTGATAGATATTCACTTTTTCTATCAATTATTTGAACCAGGCTTGATGTTTATATTTTTCAGTTCTTTCTCCAAAATAAATTAGATTTTGTGTAAAAGAAATAGAGTACGTGCTCCTTTCTCTTGTACGCTTTCATACCTTCCATTTTTTTAGCTAGATAATACCGAAAATAGTGTGAAGCCTATCCCTCTTCATTTAGTTTCATTTATCGTTCAGATAATATATATATATATATATATCTTTTCTACCCCCCCCCCCTTCTATGTTCCTATATTTTCTGGATTATGTCTTTAGTATTAGTTACGTTCTTCCTACAGTATTTTTTCCCTTTCATTTATTGCATAACTACGATTCCTGTTGAAAGGTCTCGGGATGCGTGAAATCGTGTCCTTAGAGTATTGAGTAATTCGTTTTCAAAAAGGATGAACACACAAAGACGTGATCAAGAAAACCAAAATTTAAAGTTGGCTGATACACTTTGAAATCATTAATTTCAAGTCTGTTGAAATGAATTATATCTAAGAGGTAACTTATGGTCTCGGTGGTAATCATTTGAATAAATTTTTAATCCAGGTACGAGCCGATCAATTTAAATTCTAGTATAAAATAAGCTTCCTTCTGCAAATAAATGTGTATATTTTCCTAAAATCATATACATACTGGAACTTAAGTGTATTAAGATTTTCATTTTTTGAAGATTATTTATAATCATTAGATATATGAATCGTTTAATCCGAAAACAACGAAGGTAATTGCCTAAATCTTAAATGGGCACTATGGGCATAAGCTCAAATATTATTTAACATGTTAAAAAAAGACGGCTCACAACTGCACTAAAATATTTATATCATCGTGAAAATCTTACATAAATGTACATAAAAATAGTTTAAACCTAAAAATAGTTTAAACATAAGTTTGAAATAAACATGACGTAAACAATGTCTTCCCACCATTAAATTGGGGGAAACGAAATAAGAATTTTGTAATAATAATTATACAATAGAGTACACTATTAACTAGTAACTGTGTTGAAATAGACGGATAACCATTAATTAAACGCTTAACGTGGGCATGTTCCCGAACATAGATTAGACACCAAAGATAATGTTAATTATTTACTTAAACAACTTTAATGCACAATACAAACAACATAAAGTGTGATAATTATAAAATATTATAATATCATAAATATAACTCTATTATAAATTTAAAATCATTATAAATTTAAAATCATTATAAATTTAAAATCATTATAAATTTAAAATCATTATAAATTTAAAATCATTATAAATTTAAAATCATTATAAATTTAAAATCATTATAAATTTAAAATCATTATAAATTTAAAATCATTATAAATTTAAAATATTTCAAATATAATTTTTTGGAAAATAGTTTCCTACATGATTAATATTTTTTGTAGAAGGAAATGAGACATTTTCATGAAGGGAATCGACTGCATATGAGCCGTCTAGTTCTAAAATCAGATAGATCACTTTTGGCAAATTAAGAGAAACAAAAAATTAATAAATTTCATTGTTTATTTAAGAATTGAATCTTCTTTTTTCTTATACGTTGGTATTAGATAGACCCAGGTCCTAACCAAATTTTAGCTCCGTATAAATATAACTTGCAAAGAGAAAAAAAATTATTTTGGAGCTATCTGTGTGTGGTTTTGCAACCAAGCTATGGGATCTCACTATGCCTACGCGCATCTTGATCTATCTACTTTCGAAACTTATTTCTTTACTTTTTATCTAGTTTTACAACCAACCGCTACTTTCACACCGCGAAATGAAAAGCATCTAGCTGCTTTTGAATGTTATGACTTCGCGTACTGAGAGATCTGCAGGAAAACTTGAAATAAGTAACGTAATCTGAAAATCGAAAAAACGGATCTATCTGATTTTGAAACTTGACAGCTCATATCAAGTAAGGTCGGCACCGCTTTATGGTATATCAACGATTCCATCACACAATATCCGATTAAGCGGGTTAGCCCATTGTGCGAGAAACTATTCAATTGCCATTCTAAAATGTCAGTGTAGTTTGTATATTGAAAAAGATGAAGGATCAATATATTCATAAGGCTTCTCGAATGAATAAAAATCGAATGAAACATAAAAATGAAATGAAAATTACATTTAATTACAGTACAATGATCACAATACCTAAGATTTCACTATTAGGAAAAGTTAGAGTCCTCTATGGGTCAACAAAGAACAAAAGTAAAGTAATTAAATGTACGTACGGAGGCCGTGAATACTTGAAGGCCAGTACCTACTCTCAAGTTTTTTTTCTTCAAATCTTAGCTTAGGAACATGTTTTTAATTCCAAATGCTTCAACGGAAATGTCAGATTCTGTTCCTTTTTGCGGAAGTAATCGAACAATACATTTTGAATTGACTGTAAAGAAAAGATACACTCAGCGCAATATTCGTTTGAGCTCCCTGAAAAATCATTGAAATTGTTAAGCGGGACATTTTAACATTGTTTCTATGGGAGAAATTTTGATGAAGGAGAATTTCATTCGTTTATCCGTAATTTTCGATTAAGCATAGCCGACCGCATATTTTAAATTACGAGGCAACACAATAATAAGGTTTGGTCTCAGGCCAAAAAGCCGAGGAGTGATAAATGAACAGGCTTAGTGAATTATGAATAGTATTAAACCCCTCGATTATTCAAGTTATTTCTAATATTATCAGTCTGAATTAATAGTAGCTGACCATTGACTAGATCAGGCGCGTAACTAGAAGGGGTAAGGGGGTAACTGCCCAGGACGGCAAAATTTAGGGGGGCGGCAGTTTTATGTGGGAACAAAGCACACCATTACAAAATTATCGGATTTTAAAGTTGTGGGGACGGTAAAATAATGTTTGCCCCGGGCGGCAACATCCTAGTTACAGCCCTGGACTAGATTACCATTCTTACGTTATTATTTTAAATTTAGAGTCAATTTCACGAATAAAGATTAAAAAAAAAAAATTAGGGGGAAAAAAAATTACATATGCAACTTAGGTTGCAGACTTATCTGCGCAGAATATATTCCACGCACACATATCGATGAATATATTATAATACTTTAAGGCATTATTTTCAGATTTTCAATCTATAAAACGCATGACATTAACTTCTCTAATGAAATACAGCTTTCGCGGCAGAAATCAATCAATATTGTGGAGCGCATCCATTCTGACAAGCGAGACGAACCGCCGGATATATAATTTATTTCCATTTCACATGCACAATGCACACACAGTGAAGTCTCAAGAAGTTCTCGCTATCAATTCATGATCGACTTTCCTGTCTCGCTATGCTATCGAAGGATGAATAATCCTGTACCATGAAGCCATTTCTCTCTCTCTCTCTCTCTCTCTCTCTCGCTGGTTTCTCTCCTCTTTTGCCACCAAATTAGTTCTCCGTGATCTCCTTTAAATCCTGTTTTCGTATTCCGGAAGACGAACATTCCCGTAATTGTCTTCAGAACCAGTTCCACCTCGAGCAATTTCCTGAGCTGAGCTTTCGCCTTCTATGATGGTGGTGGTGTGTGTGTCTTCGTTTCGGTTTTCTTCGTAAACACGTCCGTCCGTATGAGAGCTTCTCTCGACAAGTACATAGACTTCGCCATGAATACCACGACACGCGCCCAACATCATCTTCACGGGGAAGAAGACTGAGGAGGGAAATTCAATTGCCTCTCGTGTTACTAACCAAATTAAAGTTCGAATTTATGCAGGTTAAGAAATGATCGCCCATTGGTCCATTAGTTAGTCGCATACATCGGAAAAGTGAAGTTGGCTGCATTAGTTAATTTTGATGCAACCTAAATCCTATAGTATCTGACTTTATTGTCTTGTTTTCCCCAATGGGATGAAAGCAAAGCATTTAAAAATACTACTACAGTGGAACCTCCCACTAACGGGCACTTCCCGTTAACAGACACTTTTCTGATCCCGACAATCCGTAGAATAGAGTTTCGATGCATTTCATTTTCCGTTAGCGGGCACTCTCGGTACCACAGAGAGAAACAGGTTTACAACGATACAATTATTCAATCGTAACACTTCACTCATAGTTGGAAAAATTGACGGCAGATGACCGCACCATACATAACAAGCATTACGCAGAAACAGACTTCAAGTTAGGTTTAACAACACACATGCACGACTTCAAAGCATGGCTCAGGTCTTTTTTGGCCGATTTCTAAATTCTCTGCATTGAGACAGAGCAGTGGGTAATGATCTGGTTAGGAGGAGGAGGAGAAAGACACTAACCACAGTGGACATTAAATTCAGGCACAAACTCTAATATTTTCCCAAACTCTAGCTTCTTACTTTTTGGTCATAAACCGAGAATTTATTACATTCAATTGAGATTATATTTAATCCCAAGCTCGTGATGTTGAATATGACAAATGGTCAATTAATTACTTAATTAACTGAACATAATTATGGTCCAAGATGGTGAATACGAATAGTAATGTTAGTTTTGTTCATTGATAACGTGTGAAGAAAGCGAAAATTACAAGACTGATAATGTATATTATAAATGTTGTACTTTTATCATTTTTTTTAATTTTGCAATTGGTTTTAATTTAATTTCTATTTCAAAATATCTGTATCGCACGTATGGTTTATGGGGGGGAAATAATTAATTGGTTTAATGAAAAGAACGGTTATACATATTTTTTTTTTATCAGACTTTCCAATTTCATTTTGGAATTATGCGTAGTCGCCAGCAAAAGAAATAAATACAGTGAAATTTAATCAATTTTTTTTTACCGAGACGTTGTTGATTACTCATAACTTTGTGTGTTTCTTTTTAAAATAATCTTCTATCTTTTAATGAAAAATAGCACAAATTTAATATTAAGTTATGTATACCTCCAATTTCCTATTTGCGCAATCAGTATTGTATACATTGTTACTGTAATCCATCATTTGTTAAGCATTTTATTACTGTTATCAATTATCTGTATTTATTGCATGATTTCTCAATAGTTTATAGCTTTTGCAAATGAGTAAATATTGAAATTTGAGCTTACAGTGCGTCAAATAAGTTTCAAGACTGGGTCTGTAAAAACAAATGAAAACAAGAAATTGATACCTGTTTTGGTTTTTTATTCAAAATAGGACCATCCGGCTTCAATGCACTTTTTACAGCGATTTATTAATGAATCGAACGCCTGTTGTAAATCACTTTGTGGAATGGCCTGCAAAGCACGCGTCAAAGCTTCTTGTATGGTCGAAATATCCTCAAAATAACACCCTTTTTACTTCATTTCAAGTTTTGGGAAAAAGGAGTTGTCACAGGGTGCTAAAACTGTATATTCGTGCGGTTGATTACTGTATATGAAAAATATTTAGTATTTTATAGGGGTAATGTAACAGAAGCTCTTTTGAATAATGTTTTATTGACTCCTGGCACTTGATAAATATTCCTATATCGAGTAGATGTTCTATTGCTTTTTCATGGTTAGCCGTATATTATTTACTGTCACGAATTTTATATAATTTTATATATATAGATTTGCCTTTTATGTTTAGTATGTGACATTCTGTTATATTGTTGTTAGAGTTAGTACTTGTTATAAGTGATCCAATTTTATTGTAAATGCTATTTAATCCTTGTATATTTTATCATATGCCCCACCCCAGGCACAAATTCCATATTTTATAATTGTTGAACAACTCCATGCATAAAAGATGTCCTTTAGAAAGTTTTTATCAATCGTGTTTTTGAGTTTATACAGGATTGCTGCATAGCTCCTAATTTTTTAAACTATTTTTTCACATTGCAGATTCCATTTAAGATCATCCTGTATTATAATTCCTAAATAGATTTAGTCATAAACTCTTTCAATTTCTTGACAATCGCATTGCAAGCTCAATTGTCACAAGCAGTGATTGTGTATCTTTATGTGTATATCAGTTTCATGGTTTATAGTTTTAGTCTTTAAGCAAATGTACTTTGTTTTTCGAGTATTCAGTTTTAATTTATTATTATTTAGCCATATATTTATCTTAAATAGGCTCTTCAACTTTTTCTTTTAATCTTGTCATTTCTGTATCCTCAATATAAAGGATAGTGTCATCTGCGAATGATATTAATTTTCCATTCAAACTCATTTTACATAAATCATTGAAATTTGAAATTTGAAATTGAAATTTATTACACACACACATATTACAACATATAATACAGACGCAATATACAAAAAAAACAAACAAAAAAAACATATATATTACCATTTATATATTAGCCCAAGGGATTACATAATCCGTCCAGGGCATATTGATAGTGTAGTATATATTGGGGTTGACAACAGACCAATGGTGTATGTAATTAAAATATAATATTGTCTTCACATTACATTCGTAAAGAGAGAAAAAAAGATGCATGTATATGGGATTAATATTCAATTTATTTGATATAAACAAGAAATAATGATGGCCCTAGGATCGATCCTTGAGGGACTCCTTTCATTGCCTTCTGGAATGTGCTGATTTCACCATTTATTACAACAGCATGTTGCCTATCATAATAGTATGTTTTAAACCAGTTTAGTACATTTCCTCTTATGCCTGCTGAAAAAGGTTTTTTGTTAGAATAAGCCCATACCTTCTAGGGCATAACTAAAATTGTCAAATACAGTATTTCTAAGCATGTTTCAACTTTCCATCGAAGATGATCAAGCTCATATATTATGAGAAATGTAATTTTCATTTTTAACAATTACTTTCAAGAATAAACTGCAATGCAAGTTTTCAAAAATGTCCGTCAGAATTACTTTTGACTCAGAAGTCCCAATTCAAATCTTGTTCTCAAATCTCATTCAGCAGGTCGTTCACGTCACGCTTATAATTGTCAATGTCTAGGAGAGGTCTTCTCGTGGAAATATCTCGGTATATACGTTGATTCTAATTTGAAATGGAAATCTCGTGTTAAATTCCTCACGAAATTCTCAGATATCTCTTGCGTAAGTAAGTTTTATCATTTGCGAAAAGTTGTTCATCACACTCTCTTTGCTCTGTTTATTATACCTGAGTTCATTCATGATTGCAATACGGTTAACTAACATGGGGCTGCGATTATAAGACTAACTCATTGCCAATTACAACTATTCAATTCCCATTTCTCAAGTTTTTATTGTATTCAAATGGCGTTTCTTTATATAATAAATATATCCTAAACATATGACAACTTTTCTTCCATGAAGCGATAGTTTTTCTGCACAAAAAAAAAATCTTTTCCCATCCCAAATGAATGTTTCCTTGAGACGACCTCATATGGGCTTTGAGATTCCCTCACATAGAGAAAATAGTTTTTGCAACAAATTTTTCATTGCTGCTAAAATTTATAACACTTTACTTATTGAATTCCGAAATATAATACCGTTTCCTGCTTTTAAACGACGACTTCAACAATACATTGCTAACACACCAAATATTCAAACTTATTTTAATACTCAGACATAAATTTATCCATTTCGATTGTGTTTCGCCGAAGCGATTTTTGCTTATTATTTTATAAATAAATACCTGTCCGCCAACTCTATTTTGTATACTCAGTACAAGTATTTTCTTGATTTGCTGGTCACATATATGTATATTTTTCATACATGTCTTTTTCTTTCTTTTTTTATTTCGCGCATTTAACATAGCAATACTAATTTCACTAGTGACTTTTAGTTTTAGCTTCATTGTATGTTGTCAGTACGGGTAATCAAGTTACTCCTTGTCAACTCATATGTAACTCAGAGTATCGATAATTACGTCAGTATGTAATACGTTGTGCACATATTTTGTTTCACCTTTTATAAGTGAGAGTGAATATATTTCTTCTTCTTAGGAATTTTCGCACACGATAGTATAACTCAATAAAACTAAAGACCTATATGTGTAATTATAATTAGCACGTATTTCATTTTCTTTGACGTTCATTGAAACTCATCTTGGATGCCCCACGTAAGTAAACTGGAAAATATGTTTTGAAACCTTATTGAGTACTTATTGAGCTACTGTCAATTTAATGAAGTCAGAGAAAATTAATCTTTTATAATTGAAACTCCTTATAAATATCGAATAATGACATTTTCTTATTTTGTGAAACATGAATACACACACACACACACGACTATCTATCTATACAAGTAATATAACACGAAAAATAAACACTACATTTCATATACGTTATTTTTGTATCTCAATGCTAAAAGGAATAAACTGAAATTTTTATCTCAATTATATCTAACAACGCACATTGGACTTCATGAAAATATATTTTCGATTTCTCTGTAAAAGCGTTCAACAATCTAGGTATAAAAAAATTCAAGAAAAATTGATGAATTTAATATCATAAGGATTCTCTAAAAATTTATAATATATTTATTTTTTTAAACGTAAGATAACAAAAAGAGATGACTTCGCATGTTACACGTGGCGAAAAACATGAGAGTTTCTTCTGAAAATTTGTATTTCTTTAAAAAGAAATAAGATGTTTCTAACTGAATTTGGTTAGCATGAAAAAAATATAACGCATACATATAAGAGGGGAGTGTAAGGAAAAAAAATGATATAAGGTTTGTCCCCCTTGGGTCTGCAATCTCCAAGAATAAAAAAAGTCTCAAATTTCATTTTTTAAACTCATTTGAATACATTTTTTTTCATCCTTATAACTTCTTATATCAGTAGAAAAGAAACAAAAATTTCTTTCTCAACGTTACAAGCAAAGATCTCAATTTTGTTTTTAAAACCTCGTTTTCTTCTTAATTTCATTTTTTTTTTCTTCCCTGAAGAGAAAAGACGTGAAGTAAATGCGCTTCTTCTCCTTCTTATTGCCTCACGTCATTTATTCGACCGTAAACTATCGAAGAAGTTGAAGGCAATGAAAAAAAAAAATTCAAATTTTTTTTTTATCATCCGAGGAAAGACCAATTTTTTTTCCCCTTGAAGAAACAAAAAATCCACTTTCCTGTGATTAATGGAATTTTCTTTAACAGCAATTAAATTTTGATTTTTTTTTTTACTTCTCCCTGAGAATTTTTTTTTTATTACTTAGGAATTAAGAAAAAGATTTATTACACTTCTTATTTTCATTTTTAAACAGTATCCGTGAAGAAATGGAACCATTATTTATAGAGATTTCTAATTTTTTTGTATCAAGTTCTAATAATGGCATTTGTATGTGTTGGAATTGTAATAGTTCAAAAAAAAAAAAAAACAGAAGTTTTTCTGATGATATTTTTTGTTTAGCAATAATATTATTCAAATTTAATTATAGAAGCTACTCAAGGCTTAGTTCTCGTTGAACTCGCGTATTCAGGGAATTCACTTTCTTTCGTGTTTCCATCATGTGACCCCCAACACCTTACACTTACCTATGCCATTAAAGTGTGCTTAATTATCTACAGTCAACTGTTTCACCATGAGAAAATTGGATCAGTCATCTTTGATTGTATACGATAACCAATTTGCTAGCGATAATTACAATGGTAATGGAACAAGTATTAGTTTTGTTGGAAATGTAATAGGAAACAGATCTGGGAGATATTTTATTCATGGTGTGCGTTCCAATTTGGGTGTAACTTATATCTACGAAATGTAATTCTGATTTATTTTCAACAGAAGACTTCACAAGAAATCGGAATTCAGAGAAGTCTCATCTTAGTATTCTGGAATTATCAATTATAGTTTGTAAAAGCATAGGCATAACTGAATAATTGAAGAAACTAGTGAATATATAATATCTGAAGAAACTAGTGAATAATATCTGATGAAACTAGTGAATAATATCTGATGAAACTAGTGAATAATATCTGATGAAACTAGTGAATAATATCTGATGAAACTAGTGAATAATATCTGATGAAACTAGTGAATAATATCTGATGAAACTAGTGAATAATATCTGATGAAACTAGTGAATAATATCTGATGAAACTAGTGAATAATATCTGATGAAACTAGTCACTTGGGCTCGTCCATCCCTCTCCCCCTTAATTTTGCAGAGCATATCACGTTCACCATGTGCATATCAGAGCGCCCAAAACTAATTTCTTTTACTGCACCCCTTCTAAGAAAAACGCTTTCTCGGTGCTCTTCATCCTAATCCAGTTCATAAGTTCCTATATTATGTTATACTTTCCCCCCCTCTCCTGAAGTTTTAGTGTTTCAAAAAAGTATACAATTATACTGGAACCACTGGTTTATATCACTGAATTAACAGAAAATTGCGCAGACCATTATTATTTTCGTGTATAAGTAATGATTAAAAATGAATTATATCATTCACTAAATAATCCTACACTTAGTCGATCATATTTTCATCATTATATTGTTAATAAATTATGCTCTCATATTTTTAACAGCAAAAATATCGTCAATATTTGAGTTCCCTATAGAATAAAAGAATATCCTTGCGGGAGTGTAACGAAGTAATAACAGCCATGATTCGCCGAAATTATTTAACATAAATTTCGAAACAAACGTAAAATGCCATTTTTACGGTTCCTTAAAAAAAACCAAATTAGTATTATATAGTATGTAAATACGAATATCTCATTCCAATTGCCCCATTTGGGATCATACCATTCTCTAAGGATGATAAAGTACACTGTGTATGTTTTTTTTATAAATAATAAATACTGTTGATAAAAGAAATGTATAAACGCGTGTATCTTTTCTTTGCAGTCAATACAAAATGTATTTTTCGATTACTTTCGTAAAGAAAAAGAACAGAATCTGACATTTCCCTTGAAATTCAATGCAACAAAAATACGGATACGATTCCTACTGTTTCATCCGAATTCAGAAAGAAACCTGAAACCTTCCTCGTATGTTATGCTTTATCGTGACTTAGAACACAATTCGAGAATATATATTTCGTATGAAAAAGATAAACATTCGTATCTTTGTGTATTGGGAACGTTTCATTTTTTTTCTAATATTATTCAATGCCTCATCGTTGTTATGAAATTCCAATTTGCAATATACAAAGCAAGCCAACATTTATTGAAAATTTAAAGTTAAAAAACTGGTAAAAATTTCGAAAATAATTTCGCTGAAAAATGAAATACTAAGAGAGAGAAAAATATATATTAGAAGAGTTCAAACGGAAGCGAAAAAAATACATTTTAGAAAGTAAATAACGAAAAACAATTTTTTTTTAAGGAATAAACCTTTCGAATTTTGTTTTCTGAAGTTCAACAAGTGACGCGGAAGACATTGATAAAAATACACAGAAAAAGAGAACATAAATTCTTTCCATTTTTAAAGTTTTTGAAACGCTTCAGAAATTTATAGATAAAATTAAAAAAATATATATGTTTCTGGATTTTATTCGATTTCTATAACAATGAAACTGAGCATATATATAGGGTATACAGGATGCACAGCTAACAGCTATCACCGGAATTTGCTGGTGAACTGTCGATCGTGGAGCCATACTTCCAATTACAAAAAGTATCCAAATAACGTGTGGACCTCAGATACGTCATTCCTATTTCAAGCGGTAGGATTCTTTATTAAAATAAATAAATAACTTTTTATAATCACACCCTGTGCTCAAAAACCCAACAAGAAAGTTTTTGCACTGTCTCTCCAGAGACCAACAACAGAAATTCCATGTTTCTATTTGCTGAGATATATTAGTTCAAAAATGGAGCAAAATTGAATTTCAGTCAAAATTATACTTTTTGACTTGAAGACATCTTTTAAATCATCTAACGGTACTGGATACAATCACAAAAAGCTGGGTAACGAAATAATTTAAACGCTCGTATCTCAAGACGTATTCAGTATATATCAGTACTTTTTATGTCCGTTTGTTTGAATTTCTTACGTTTCTATAGTTGTATTATGTTTTCATAAATAAAATGTACCGTAATTTCACACAACTATGGTCTGAAATAACCATTTTCTAGATTAATCATCCTAACTTTTGTATTCAAGCTATTCAATTTTTTCTTTTTTTTGCTGATATTGCCTCTGAAATATCAAGCATTACCATTAAACATTTTTTTACACCTCATATAGCTCAAATATGGATTTTTTAAAAATTAAATTTTGGACCATATAGTTGTGTTATAGAATCCCACCTATAGTCCATCATATATTCCGTGCTATAAATCGATTACGAACCATAGTTGAGAGAATCTACTTCAACTATATCATATACCCATTTTTATCTTCTTCTAAAGCGGATTTTTTCTAAATTCGACCCTTGGGGGGGGATCAAAACATACCCCCCCCCCCAACTAACAGCTGATTCGCGGGAAAGTATCGCAGATATGGCGTCCTAAAAAACCACATCTCCGTATTACACTATCTATTCTCTTTGCTTTAGTAATTAAATAGTTCACTAGATGTTGTTAGCATTTCGATTACCGATGTTTTATTGAGCACGGGACCATAGTTGTGAGAAATATAAATTATGGTACGAATATACACGTGAAACAATTTCATCGTGCATTTGCAGGACAAAATGCAAAAATTAGGACCGTGCTTGAGCAAATTGATGTCGGTGAAAGTTGATACGGATGTTGAGTCGAAAATAATGTCGCACTGATAGTTGCAGCAGGAAATGCTAGAAAATAATATTTATTGTTTACGATAAATATAATATCACTCTTGGTTAAGACAAAACAAAATATCATAGAAAAGTCAAAAAGATCTTAATATGAGAACAAAATTATTCTAAACTACGGACCAGTAGAATTACTGTTAAAAATATCATTCAACAGATATTACTCCAATGGATTCCAATTGATACTTATTTATTCAAAAACTTACTACATATATTTTAGATTGCTTACGCTATTCTATACAAAAAGTAATTCCGTATTTTCAATATTTTACACATCAATATAAGCAACCGAATTCTTAACATTTAATATCCGGACGTTATGTCACAAATAAATAGTTTCGATAATTAATTTATGTCTCTTAGATGGCCTCGAACAATAGTCTAGACAATTAATTAACACACTTAATCGAATAAATGCCCCAAAACATTTGCAATAAGAAGCCGTTTGTGTTAATATGCGCATGGGCACAGTAGATAATTATTGATGCTGAGTATGGTTTCCTTCATTGCTGCAATTTTCGAACATATTTGCATAGTCTCGTGAATTCCATTGTATCAGCATACTCCAGTGTTCCCCATTCTAAAGATTCAAGAGATAATATTTATTTTGTTCATTAAAATTCACAATAACATTTCTCAACCTCGAAGCCATTCATTTAATTTTCCCCCAAATTTGAAAATTCTTATCAGCAAATTCTTCAATTACGATAAAGAATCAAATTTTAGAATAAACATGAATCTAAAAGTACTAATCGATCGGCATGAAGAGAAAGCGAAAATAGTTCGAAGATAAAAATAAAAAGGAATTTATCTCGACAAAATCGACGAGGATTTAATAAACTGATCGGTTGCGTTTGCTCGAATGCAACCGATAAATTTATTAGCTAATTTTTCCAAGTTTTATAAAATAACTTTCATAAACCTTTTAAAGTGAAATCCCATTCTTAGATTAGTCACTTCTGAAATATAAAATTTCATTTTCTTTTCAGTTTATAGAAAATAGTATATTTTACTGAATATCGAGTAAAATATACTTGTAGGTATCGGGGAACCACCAAAAAAGTTTTGGTGGTTCCCCAATAAATTCCCCAAAGCACTTGAATATTTAATATTCAAGTGCTTTGGGTCTTCAAACGTCTTAATCCAGCGGTGAGTGAACAACGTACGTGGATAACGTTGTTTATTAAAAGTATATTTTTTAAAGTTTAAAAAATTAAAAGATTAAAAATTTAGAAAAAATAATAAATATTTAAAATAATTTTAAATATTTATATTTTTTAATATTTTCAAATATATAAAAAGAAAAAAATTAAAATTTTTAAATTAAATTTAAAAGTCATTAAAGTATGTAGTCAATTAAATATTCGCAATGAACAGAACGGCTTATAATTTTGGTCCCGTCAGTGGCCGTTGTCGACAAGTTTTATTGTATAAAATTTTAAATTATGGACAAAAGGCAGTTAAAGTTGCTATATCCCCATCTCAGAAGGTAACACATAAGGGCTAGGTAACGAAATAATTTAAACGCTCGTATCTCAAGAAGTATTCAGTATATATCAGTACTTTTTATGGCCGTAGGGGGATCTCCCTACGAAAAATACAATGATATTACTCTGGTTTTAATACCTTTCCTGGTCTGAACACCAGGCTTCCGGCCCACTTTCGTAACGAAATTATTTTACGCTGTATCTCGGGAGGTTTGCTACGTCTATAGACGACATTGGTATCTTACGTTACCTCTGCCAAAGACAAATCTGCTGATAGCAATTAAATTATTTCATTACCTACCACGCGATTCACAGTACAAGGAACGTATTCACGTCAAAACTTGCGGCAGTGTCCATGGCACAGCTTACCTCACCTTTTTTTGGATCTTGCACATCCAGAGGTGCATTCGGCCCTTGTTAAGAACCACTGCACTAAAGATATAAAATTTTTCAATCAAATTCACCTCGAAGCAATTCACCTAATTTTCTCAAATTTGGAAATTGTTATCAGCAATTTTCTCAATTGCAATAAAGAATCAAATTCTTAGAATGAAGATGGATTTAAAAATAGAATCCATCGGCAGGAGAAGAGAAAATGAAAGTAGTTCTCAAAGATAAAAATAAAAATAAATTTATCTTGAAAAAAATCGACGTGGAGTTCTGAAACCGGAAATCATCTTTCGGGGAAACCGGATACAGATATAAATATATACGGTATATAGTATACCTAAAGCCGTTCGTATCTCTCAATTGTTACTAGTTCTCTGGATTTGTGAAGATAGCGATGCCTGATAAGAGAGCGGAAGCTCATTAAAAGTTATTGTGTTCGATGCTTCAGGACTGAGATCAATACTCCCGCAGAGATCCTAGGCTTCCGGACTTGATATCATCCTCTCCCCCCCCCCCACCATACGACTTTTGAATTCTTTAGAAACTTTCATATTTGTTTCAGATTTATATTCCAAGTATCTATCTATAGAGTCTAAAATTTACCTACATTGGATGTTTCGCGGCGACCCATTGTTTCTGTTTACCGATACATCTTTTCATATCTTCCGGAACGAAATACCTCTTAAATTTTCATTTTGATGTTCCAGATATCGAATTATTGTTCAGTTTTATGGGTGTATGAGATTCCGTTTCGAGCCGAATTACGCTTTTGAGAGCAATGTTTGGACTTCTAAAAAGAACGTTGATCATAGTTTTCAACTTTCAGTCATCTTGTGACTATTGTTTGGTGACTATATACTGCTTATTTTGAAGTTGAACGATTTTTTTTAAAAGGTTATAGTGTAATTCGGCGTATAATGTGTGTTACATTTAGACTGAGTGTATCTGGTATGGTAAATAAATTGTTAAAAACCCTAAATCTCTTCGTTAAAGACTATCTAATGTGAAGAACAACCGCAGTTTTATTATTGCGCATTTTATTTGTAATTTAAATGTACATTTCTATCAATCTTCGCAAAGAAATAGGATAAACATATTGGGGTAAATCGTGAAGCTATCCTTATTTAGAATAAGACAACCAGAAATATTTTTTTGTGTATTGTATGATATTTCATCCTGTATATATAGTTTTTAGTTTTTATAATTGAATTTTTTTTTAATTGGGAGTTGTCGTATTTTAGAAATATGTGACATCCATATTTGTGATGGATATCTTTTCCTTCAGCCATCTCGTTGGGCAGTTTGCCTGTTGTGCCTTGAATTTTTATTTGTAATATATACTGTGCACATATTGTATAATTTGTTGTGTTAAGGCCTAACATACGTGTTTCAACATGTAGAGAGTGAAATAAAGCAATAGAAAAATTCCACTAATATGATGTACTGGTTTCGTTTCTACGTTGGATTGAATTATACAGGGTACGATTAACTGTATGTGTAGACACATTGTACTGATCATTATCGGTTAATTTATGTGGGATGCCTCTGACAGTATCCCTACTGTTTTTAACAATATGCTGACCTCTGTCATAATGGGGTATAGCAGGAACGTACGCAGGATAAACTTGTAGGGGAAGAAGTGTTTTTGGTCGCAAAAGGCATTTCTTGCAGAAAAATGTTGAGTTACCATGCATCAAAACTCATTCAAATTAACAGAAATTTATTAAAACAGCACATAAAAGATATTCTATTTTTTTACGAAAATATTTTAATTTTTTTTTGACTTGGAGTGGGCAATGAGCCCCATTATAACCTTTTCACTCCGGAGGTACTCATATGTGTACCTCATTTTTAGCGGTTTTTAATTAATCTTCTTTTTCAAGTTAAGACCTGAGGTACACATCAGGGTTGGATAAAGCTATTACCCAGGGACATGTATAAATTCTTACCGGGGATGAATTTTTTTCAACCACACGACGACACGGGCACGTAAAAAAAAAACAATAAAAATTAAAACACTTTTCATGATTTGATTATCGGTTGGATGAAGATTATCATTTTACGACTCATTACAACAACTGTATGGATGCGTAATAAAATTAATATAGGGGTATTTATGACATATAAATAGAGCGTGTTCGAAGATTAATAGAGGGGTGGAGATAGTAATATACGACATATGCAAAATGAACACGTTATTTGAATCATTTTCAATTTGTTATTCTCAATATGTTTCAATGACCGATTGAGAAGAAAAAGGCTTCAATAACTCCTTGGACATGCTGTTCAGTAATGTTTGTTAATGGTACTTCATAATAATTTATATTTAAACAAGTATCTTATGTTCCTTTTATACTTCTTTAAGTAATACAATATTTTAAATTTTGACTTTAAGGTTCGTGAAACCCCTTAAAGAAGTGTTATTTCTAATTTCTAATTTATTTTTCAAAAATTAGTAACGCGACATCGAAAACAGTCAAATTTCAATAATATCGTCAAGATGCCAAAGCCTGGGCAGAGCGACAAATTAAAAAGAAAAACTAAAATATAAAAAGGGAACACCCACATTATGGAAACACGTGCTTGAGAAAAATATTGGAAAAATAAAGTAAATTTAAAAAAAAATGAATAAAAAAATTTAATATGTTGTAATTTTACACTTCAGTAAGAAAAAAAAATATCTACGATACTCTATATACGCATCGACACTCTCTCATTTCTGCTTGACAAATGGATAAGGGAATACGTTTCGAATTAAAGTTCGAAATCTCTACCAGGAATGAAAATGGAGTTATAACAAGTCGCCCCCAAAAGATGTAACTACTCTTGGAAATCTCCAACGGCTTTACAACTTCGTCTTCGCGAGCTCAAAAATGATGTATAACGTTATTTTTCTTATTTACCTTAGAGATTTCAACGTCATATAAGTTGAAGTATTTGGCGCGTCACAGGATTTAAGAGACAGCAATTTATTTTTCGAGGTGTTGGGAGGAAATATTATATGAAACATTTTGTTTCCCGTCATTCACAGAAGCTCTCTTTCAGATATTTAAAAAAAATGTATCGTTGGGGGGAAAAAGACCCTTGTATAAGTAGACAACATATTTTTTTCACCGCTCATTCAAAAAAAAAAAGATTACTGAAATCACTTTAAATTTCGTTTTTTCCGATGATAAATATCTTCGAAATTTTCTCAAGGATATTTTTTCATCTTTTCTCGGAGTTATGTGTTGACGCTGTCAGTTCCTATAATCAGCATCTTTATCTGACATTACTTTAATTTATGCTTTATTAAAAAAAACTGTTTTTTTTAATATACGTAGACATTTTTCTTGAATAATCAATATATAAACTTATGAAACATTTTTGAAAAAAATAATTCATTTTTTGTTTGAATTTCGGCTAAAAATTTCTCTTCTATCGCAGTTTTTTTGCATGCCTTAATTTAATTTGTTATGAATTGGATTTTGAGAATCACGTGATGCACAAAGATCATTTTGTTATTTCAAAATTGAAAGCTGAAAGTTTGATTTTGATTATAACATAGGAGAAAATTAATTCGCTGAAATGAAAATTCGGTATTGTGCGGATTCATTCGAAAATCAAAATTCGTGAATGATAAGTGATTTACAGAAAAGGCAAAATTAAAAAAGAAAGAATATTTCAAATAAATTTGAGATGATACCTTTCTAGCTTAATCGAAACAAAAAAGTCTGGCACATTCTTATTTCTCAATTACTTTCGTGATTCTGGAGAGAAATGAAAACACGCGACAGTATATCATTTAATTTCGGATTACTTTTTTAATGAAGTGTTTGGTTTGTTCAGGCAGTTTTCTTCTTTTTTTGATATTGTTTCAAAGTGTTTCCGCCCTTGAGATCTATTTATGTACATGCCTGTTCGAAATTTTTCTCGAACCTCTCACCTTATGTAACAAATAATGGCTATAACGACAACGCTCATTACAACATTTCGACTGTGATGTCAATAAGTCCCTGCCCCTGTTGAATCCCATAGAGAAGTTGCGTTATTAATGCATCTAAAAAAAATCACCACACACATCAATGAGTTTCTTCTGGTTTTCTTATGGATAACAATGACAAAATGAAAACATTATTTATTGTATGATTGTCGATCACAATCCGGTTTCCACCTAACGGTCCTAGAAATCATATACGTAACACCACTGATATTTCTATTCTTGATCTTTTGCTGTTCTATTGTCTGACGCTCTCTGTCGAGGTGGTGTCGATATCAGAAAAAACCGGCACTTCATTTTTATAATATCGTACGATCACAGGAAGGTTCCTGTGAATTCGGCTTCTTAGCGAAACGGATGAGCTATACAAAAAACGCAATAGCTAGCATCCAGGGCCTTCCTTATTGCGGGAGAGGAACTGTAAATCGCGAACTGTACCAACGAAGTACCAAAAACCCACCTGGACCGCAAAGACTTGAGTATCCACAATGAGATGTCTCCGTAATGATCGGAATCCAAAATTATGCTCAATCCTTGCATTGATTTTTGTCCTCTGCTATTTTTTTCTGATAGCGCATCTAACAATAGTCGAACCTTGTTATTGCGACCGTTGTATTATAGCGACCGTTACGAATGTTTTTCTAATATTTTTGGACAGTTTCTAGAAAAGTTTTCCCATTCACTCCATATTACTTTTCCTCCAATGCAGTGACCTGTCTATTACTCAACCCGATGCATTGTCCGAACTCGGCTCTGTCCAGCTACATTTTCATAAGGAAATGGACAAAATTCGTCCTAGGTGTTTGACTTAGAGCATTCCTATTAGAGAATAAGTGCATAATTGCGTGTATGCAATTGATTATTGGAAATTTTATTATTTTTTCCTAGCCTTTTGCATTTTCATTGCAATTGCTTACAGTAAAACAAAACGAATTTTTATTCCGAAGAATTTGCGACATGAACTTTGGACTTGACAGGGAACTTGAACGAATTACAAGTACAGAATTTTATTAAAAAACTTATTTTTTTCTCCAACTTTCGACATGACCACCATCCAATATAACGCCCATTTTCCGCGGAATGATGTGGGTCGTTATAACGAGTGTTGACAGTATGGAGGTTACAAATGAGGTTGGTTACACCAACCTCATTTATAAAGACACTAATGTCTAGTCCCTTGGACGTCATCATTACTGATTTTGACTGTATTCGATCCCCATCTTTCGAGTCAAACAAACATCTAGAGATTTAACACAATCTAGAGAGTCATAACACAATTCTAGATTTTAGAATTATAGAATGCAGAAGAAACAAAATTACAGATGTAGCATCCGCATCTTTGTATCTTGTTCTAAACTCTATTAATTATAGTTTTACTTTAGTGAGTTCGATAAATGTTAAATTCATATGCAATTCTAATGAGAAATTATCCTGACGAAAGGGCGTCTTTTTCATTAGCGCGAGTGTATTCCGCTCTAATTGCTGATAACTCTGTTGTGCACGGACGTTAACGCATAAGTAAACAGTGTTGTAAGTTGATTAATCGCCTAAAAAATGTTTTTCAGAACTGAAAATGTTAATTGTCCTGAAAATGTTAATTTAGTATGCTCAGCATCATACCTCATTAAACTGTTAGCTCTCTTTCTCCTTTCTCGAAAAAAGAAAAATTTCACCCTCGCAACACTTAATTCTTTATGAGCGGCGATCATTAATTTTAATTCGCATTTTGTTTGATGAGCGTAATATGTTTTTTTTTCCTTTCTGATCAACATATTATATTGTGTATTCATGCACAGACTTGAACAATTTTTTTTTTTGTTTTGCTCCTGCGTTTAGGGAGAAATATGGAATAACAAATTTCATGCCATAAAAAATGCAAATGAAGGGATAAAATATTAAAAATACAGATTTAAAAGAATTTTCAAAAAAGATTCAACTGAAATTGCAACAATATTTTTACAAAAAGAAGAAGGCCATGGTTTTCCCTTACAGGAAGTTCTTAGTAGTTCGATGTAGTATGCTTAAATACACCGTGATGGACTCGCACCTCGGAGATTCAGGTTCGCATCATGTAGGCGGCATAGTGATGGTCAGCGAAAGTTAATTTTCAGTGGTTTTACAACTTTAAGCCACAAATTAGAGCAGGTCTTCTATTTGAGAAAATTATCTGCGCAAAGGGCAGGCAGACTTACAACACGATACTTACATTACATGAAAATTCAGGTTTTTACTTTAAAATATTTAAGACAGGTGGCAGCAATAGGATACGTAAGATATGCATAAAATTACCAATACAAATTCGCTGCGCACACACTCCAGCGTCTACCAATTCCTCAGAAACTACGCGAAAGAATGTTTAACAGATGCGTGTATGGTTAAGTGGCAGTAGAAAGTATAGTTCAAATTTCACTCACAGATGGCGCAGTATAATTAAAACTCTATATAACTCATAAAATGCGACAATATAAACAATGTGGATAGCACAACAGATCAACGACATTTACAAACCTATCATGACCATCTCTGTCTCCTGATTCAAACCACCCTTTGATTTTTCTTCGTGAGCATATGTCAAAAAGACAAAGTTTACATTCTCAAGTGTTGAAGTAGCATCTCGAAGCAAGAATCAAAGAGCTGATTGATTCTCTTCCACCATCGGAGTTGGTATATACGTGGGTTAAATCTGAGTATCTCGTTTGTTTGTGTAGCTCGAGCAAAAAAGTTGCTGATGTTCAAATGTAGTAGTTTTATGTTAAGCAAATCGACTATTTTAGGTCACACATTTCATTATGCCTAGTTTTCCATGATACAACGACATCCGCGAGTGAAATTTTGAACTACTATTTAACTTATCAAAAAAAATAAAAACTCTACACCAATGTTTTCTAACCTGTATGAGGTCGTGGACCCCCCTTTAAAAAAGGTCAATGCTCCACTGATCTCCAGTAGCGAAGATCAATTTCGAACCATCCCTTCCTATAATCCAAAATGTGTTGTTTCTTATAACGTGATATCATAAATAAATAGTAATAAATTACAATTTCAAAGCACCACGTGTACCATTCATGCAATGATAGAAAATTCTAGGAATCCTGTGGACCCCTAACAATACCACAGGTTGAAAAAAAATGATATATAGTTCAAATATAGTGCAAACCTCACTATTTATGCAAATTGATTGATTTTTTTAGTTTAAAAATGTTTATGTACCTTTCACGTACGTTGTGTACAGTATATTTACGTCAAACTTTCTAATCATATTTTCTACCACAGTGGTAAGAGAGTAACAAATTTCCATTTCAGTATTTGCGAAAAGCGAGACGGACTCGTTGCAAGATAGTCTCTGCAATTAGCAGATAGCAGCTTGAGTTGTATGCATGTTTAAGCATTTGGTAGTTGTTACAGCATGAAACAAACGGACGATATTTCTCATACGAGTGTGTTTATGTAAATTGGGGTAGTTTCCCTCAGCGAAATCACTCCTTTGAAACCACTGTGTAAACTATCAAAGACAAGTGAGCAACACGGTTCATTCCGGCTGGAGCAACACTGTATCTCTCTCCCAGTAGTTAGAAACATTTTAATTAGTTTAATTCGAAAACATCGAATTAGTTGGAAACCGAAACCTAATGCTTGATTTCAGTTTACCTACTTATAGGAAAGGCTTGTATTTGCCTGGTAAAAGATCAAATACGTGAGAATTAAGAGGAAATCAATTCAACAAATCCGAGAGAAAAGTGGTTACTCAATCGGTCGAGTGTTTTCCACTCAAACCTGATGGACTTTTTTCCCCCTTCCAACTATACGGTAACTCTTCACTTGGAAACCCAATAATTTATATTTCTATAGTAATTCAGACAATTTGAATTGTACGCATAATTTTAAAATGAAATTTATCAAAATTCTCAAAAATATATACATAAAATTTATTCCTCAAATTAGTTTTATCAGTGATTATAAATTATTTCTTTGAATAGGAAAAATTTCTATTATGGTATGGTTTGCCTTTATGGAAATCGGATTTTTGTCTATTATGATAGTGCAATGTAGAACAACTATCAGCCGGTTTGGAAAAAATCTGGATAGTCAAGCACGTTTGAAAATTTTCTCTTTCCAGAATATATATTCGCATCAGCCAGCTGTTAAAAACCTTTGTATGGATGAAAGTGACATCATGCTCGGATAAGTCACCATCTGATGGCATTGTCAGCAATTGTGAGTTTTGGCCTGAGTTAGGTCCGACCGTTAATGTATGGTCCCGTTCAGTGCACACGAGCTCGAAGGAAAGATTGAGACATTCGTTGCCTCAGTAGTCTAGTGGTCTAGGGCGTTCACCCGTAAAGTGAAAGGACGTGGGTTCGATTCCCCACAGGGGCAGTTGGATTTTCTCTCTTTCCAAAATATATCACACAGTCAGCTGTTAAAAATCTTTGGCGGTTTAAAACAATCGAAATGAACTATTTACTGCATATTCAATCCGTAAGGTTTTCAGAGGAATATTGCACTTCTCTCTCTCTCACCAAGTTTTCCCAACCGTGTGGGTTTTCTGGGCCGCATACGAACAATCAAAATCAGCTTGAGCCACAGCGCCAGAGTGGTATCAAGAGAGGAATTCCTATCGGCTTCGGACTACTAAAATATGCTCAAACAAAGTTACCCCTCAACTCTCACCCAAGTGGTGCAGTGACCCGCTACCATCATGAAGGCCTGTAGATGTGGTCCCGGGGAAGAACATAAGTAACAAGTTCTTTCCCTATTGAGCCTGAGGCGACTACCAATACATGGTGCCTTCATTTTCGACCTAACTCGATCGATAGTAAACTACTATATGGCGATACGACTGGAGTTGGTATGTAGTTGTAGTAGATAATAGCGTGCTGGACGTTCATCGTTGACACCCAGGTTCGAACCTCGTTTATATCACAGTGGTAGCCGTCTGAAATTGTTTTTTTTGGATTTGGTGGATTTCCAACTTGAATACACGAATGTGATCCTGTCTCTCCGCAAAGAGTAGGCAGAACTACAGTACGATACTTACGTATGGAAAACTCAAACATTTACCATCTTTACTTCAAAATATTAAAGACAGGTGGCAGCATCAGCAGAACACGAAACAAGCACAATTGTGACAATATACGAGTAAATACGTTAGGGCCACACACGCACTCAGATTACACATTCCGACGTGTATTAATTCTTTAGAAATTTCACAGAGGAATGTGTACGAGGTGCATGAACGGTTATGTAGTGGTAGTAATAGTAGTCAGTGTTGGTAATTTTGGGTCACGCAGTCGAGATGCAATTGAAAACTTAAGAGAGCACTCCGAATACAAAATTACCATTCTGAGATGAGAAAAAATGAGAAAAGCTTTTAACCCCCCCGTCATCTGGGACAAAACATACTTGAAATCTACTCAAACTAGTAACAAAGTTTTCAAAAAATATACTTGTTTTAGTTCGAAATCGTATAATCTGTATTATGTCTGTTGTGGGTTACATTCGGACACATATTGGACACCTGTGTAGGATTGCATGGATAATATTTAAAACGTTGGAGAATAAACTTTGTAATCAACTAATGAATAGGATTAATTGAGATCGGTTCAGGGAGTTTTGGGGGATAGGAGAGGTTCTACGGTATTTGCATATCAATTGAGACAATACAGTATTACATTTCCGTCAAACATCCCAATTATGAGAATTTTATCTTGTACGGTGTCCCTCTATATCACCAAGATAGAAATAGAATAGGTGCTGTTGCTCAAGTCGATAAGATGCCGGTACTCGCTTAAAGCGCCGTAGAATTTTTAGAGGTGTCACGTGTTCGTTACCTGATTCTTCCTTGTCAGAAACTTTCCTGATGCGGAATTTACAACGGACATGGCGACAACATGACCATAGAAAAAACTTGTTATACTGCAGAGTCCCACATCGAGAGGTTAGCGCGAAAATCCCTCGTCGAGCGCTGCCTTTTGGAATCGCCAATAAATTGCGGGCCCGGTCAAAGTTGCCTTCGTGTACAGAACATGACCATGGTGCGACAACAACGATCACTGGCCAATTAGAAATATAGTTTTAGAAATTGCGTATGTTTTGTACGCCGATTGTGTATGTGTGTGTGTGTGGTTAGATCACTGAGCATTGCGGTCTTTAATTCAATTTTATACAAACACGAATATATTGACTTGAAAATTTTACTTCACCTCCTAAGTAGATCGACTCAATTATCTTTTATTTACACATTACATTATAAAAGCGGAATTTTAGTACAATTTAAATTAAAATTTCAATGATCTGACTCAATAATGCATTGTGTATCATATTATGAACCGTTGTAACTACAAAGAATAATGAACATTTCCTAAATTGGAACTATCCAATAATCAAATTTACCCTTTGCTTCTGTTTAAATATTAAATTCAGGGAAATACCCCAATTATTGGGAAAAAATATTTACGAAAGAGTTTTCACTTCCTACACTGATCATACCGAGAGAATTGGGAAAGTTCTCCCGTGGATAAAACTCAAATTATATTGACAGTATCGTTATATTCAGCACGATTCTAAGCATCAATATGTCGCTGTCCGAATCGATATTTGCCTAAGCTTGTGCACATAACAAGAAATTAATTAGCCATTTATATTCCATATTCATACTTCGATGTTTACCATTTAAATAGTACATCTGCCATATATTATTGAATTTTTTAAGAAAAATCCGATTAATGGTTATATGTTAATAACATTTCTTCATACATATTTTTTAGTCATATTTTAATTAAAAAATAAAACATACAATTCAAAAGAGATATTAATTCCTTAATAGGATTTAACATAAAACATGGAAATGAAATAACAATTCCTATTTTAGAGTAAAAGAAAAAATCCACGGGAAAAAAATTTGAAATATGAAGCATACCCCTTTTAAAAAATTCTATGAAATCCAAGATTGTAACAAGTAAAAAGAATTCTAAAGAAAATTTCTTTGAAAAAATAATTCTTATGAAATCTTTTTTATTTCCTATTTTCAATTTATTTTGTGTCTTCAATTTTTTTAAAGGAAAAAAAAATACGGTTTAATTCTCAATAGAGATATAAAAAGACGGGGGAAAAAACTCAAAAATTTAAGGAATATCATTCTTTAGAACTTTTAAAGAAGAATTTATTCGGAATCTTCTGGTTTAAAAGAAATGAAATACATGTATTATTTATAAATTCTTTTTTTTTTTTTTTTTGTCGATTCTTCTTGAAGTACTCCGAAACTTTTTCGAGTTTAGTTCTGTTTATCTAATACAGTACAGCAACAGTGTTGCTGGTTCTCTCTTGAGTGTGCTGAAAGCGCTTACTCAGTCGGTTCTCACTCGTGATCATTCAGGTATGTGGCTTTATGAAATTTATTTTAATATATATATAATATATTAAAACCTTCGAACTTTTCAAAGTTTGTTTTGTGAATTATTGTGAAGTTTTTGTGAAAATTTATTACTCTTTATGCTTGGGTAACAATTTCTTTTTCGATATGCGTTTTGAATTTAATTCTTTTTTTTCATTGTGTAATGGTACTCAGTAGTTTGTGTAAGCTGGAATTTAGCATGGACTTTTTGGATGAGATTTAGGTGATTGCGTTAAAAAATGAAGAGGGTATGCATAATCACCGTTTATTATGCATAATCACCGACGTTTTCGTAAGTTTTGATGAATTTCGTGAATTTGTCATATTTACTGGTGATTATGTATAATCCCTAGCACGTATTGGAAAATGTGGTATATCGTCAATGAATTACCTAAATTTACCGAATATTTTGTTCTAGCTTCCGTCTGGCTTGATGGATTACATCTGTGATGTTGATTATGTTCGAAAATGTTGATAATTGTGAAGAAAGCTCGCATCACCATACTGTTTATAATTACACGTTTTTATCGTTATTTTCATTTAATTTGACTCATCTGCTGACGGTATTTTAAAGTGCAAGGTTAGATAATTTGTTAGATAGCAAGAAATTGTTTGAAAAAAGTGTTTGTTTTTTCATGGTGTTTTTGTCTTTAATAAGAATTAAAATGACCTACCAATAATTTACATGGGTGATTATAATCATCACGTAAATTATTTGAATAATTTTATATAAATAATTGATTATTATCATTATGTTTTATTTCTATTTATTATCATTTTCTTCGTATTCTCCTTTTCATAATGTAGTAAGTAGTCAAAGGGTTTATTTTATGGTAAAATGTGTGTAGTTCACCCACACCGTACGGGAGAAACTGCTAATAAGTTGAATCTAAGTGATAATTCCGCGTGATTTCTTCCATATTTAGCATAATTAGCAACTTCATTAGGGAAAAATGTATAATCATGTTAAAAATGAAAATTTGTAGGAAAATTCATCAAACTTACCGAGACGATTGGTTGTTATACATAATGCCCGTTGATTATAATCACCGATTTATCACATTTACCGTAACGTCTGTATTCTGTCAATGTCTTGCCGATAACGATGAGCTTTTTGCTACTGATGTGATTTTTTCTTGATAACATCTACGATACCATCTGTAGACTAGCATTCGAACTACCAATACCCCAGGTTAACGTCACAGGTCAAATAGCCTAATACAACTATCTAAAAAATATCTTTAGTTATAAATCCTACCGGTTAATTTTAATTTCGTATCTTGTTCAAAAGAGACAATTTCATAGTTTTGGAAAAGTTAATATCGGAAAAAAAGTTTCTATATATATGTATATATACACATCAATCATTTCGACATCCTTGCGGGTAGACGCATTTTCCATTTAGACGTTTCGTGTATTATTTTCGCCTTAACAACAGAAAGATTTATGTTTCTTTCGTGAAAGTTTCAGTGCAAAATGTAATATTATACTTGATGTTCGCATGTTTTATGCATATTTCTCTTCTCGTTTTTATCAAGAACGAAATTCTTCTCTCTTGATGTGTATATATGTCATAAAGAGAGGAAAAACGATTCCCCGTAGCTTCTCGTCCAAGAAGAGATTAGCTGTTATTTGAAACGCGTTTTGACATTGAAATACGCCTGAAGTATCACCTCGTGCCATAAAAACCATCGATTTCTACAACATTTTCTCCAACTATACTGCTCCCGGTTTTGTTTTTTTTTTTTTTCTCAACCGAACATTATTCTTCGTATTATTTTATCCCAGATCGTATTCGTGTTTGTTTCTTATTTTTCTTTTCGTAGGAGAAAAAAAAACCCTGTATCGTGGTTAAGCGGCCCGGAAATAAACTAAGAAAAGTAGAATGGATGGTTTATCTGCTTTTCTTTTCCTCTTGCTTTAGCAATTGGGTTATCTCGACATAAGGTAATTCGACGATATTTTCGGATAATGTCTCGGTTACGTAGACTGAACATCGTACCATGCTTCTTGGGGTGGTTATTTATTTTTATTTATTTATTTTTCGAGATAAGACGTTCGTATATTTATGCACCTTCGAGTTTCTCCATAGAAGTTTTGCATATGTTTAATAAAAAAGCACGGATTTCTCCTGGGAAAAATATTTATTTTTTTCATCGAGGGAAAGTTAGGCTATAGGATTCGATGGCATTTTTTTTTCCTTATATAATGATTTCAAAAACTAACAACATGTAAACTTTTATCACTAAATTCATAATTACGAATTTCGGGAACATCACCTTCAAGAAAAAAGTTGCTAATGCTGTTGTTTGTTTCTTGGCATCATTCTAAAAATGTTTCTACCTTGTATGAATACTTAAATACTTGTTTTGGCTTCTACGAAAAATTTCACATTATTATCGCTTGATTTTATTTTCTTCGTTTTTCTCGCGCCTCCTCGTTTAGTTCCACAATGATTTTCGAAAACTCAATCAGTTTAGGATTTTGAAAATAACGTAGGCACTTCTCTCTCTCTCTCTCTCTCTCTCATAAATCTGCCATTTTTCCAGCAAACGATACCTCCGATTATCTTGAAACCTTTGTGTAACCGAGTATTACGTAATCATTTTCCTGAAATTCATTACAAAATATTCATGATACTTGTAACATATGAAACCAGTTACATTTCCTCCACTTCTATATATATTTGTAACATTCCCATACATTTTCCAAATACTTTTTCCAGAAACCACTTTTTAAAAACGTACGCCTATAAGTCTATGCCTAAGTCTAAGCCTATTTGCATATCTGGGTAGCGTAGATGAGCCTATAACAGTCCGTACTCCTCTCCATCATCGCTTGGCTAATTGATTGCAATAGAAGCCATGGTGAGCATAAAAAATGTAGGGATGATGAGAATTCAAGAGTCATCTTACATCATCAAATGATGTGAGAGTTGAGAAAAAATCAGCATTCTCTGGCTGGAAGTACATTTCAACCCCGGGAGTTACCACACCCACCTGCTCAGGAACTAAATTAGAAATATTGGAATAATGAAAACCTCCGCATGTCGATACCGATGTTACATGAATAAAATGCTAATATAATAATGATATAAATCGTGTTACCTAAAACATTAACTAATAAGATCAAATTCTATTGGCTTTTCCGTTCTGATTATTTTATATAGAACAGAAATGAGCATGGATATTGATTGAGGTATAGAACCTTTGCACTGGGACTCCTGCTGCCACCTACTGAGTAAGAGCAAAAGTATGTGTTATAAATTCTCCAATTCTGTTCTATACCGGTGTGCAGCCTGAAAACAAATCATTCAGAAATAGTACATGGTATCGTACAATATATTAGCATTATTTTTATTATTTTTAAGCCGCATAGTGATATAAAATCTTACTCGCTTTAATACCGGTTAATATATTTTATTTTTGCCATAAAACTGTTTTGTGATAAACATAAAAACAAGAAACTAGTATTATGGCGCAGAAAATTTACGCAGGTGAGCATCATAGAAGTTTAAAAAAATGCATGGTAAACTTGAGCACACACACACACACATCGAGGTTTCCCCCTTTTTCGGAAATAAAAAATATTTTAGAAACGAATATTATTAGAACGAATATTATTATTAGAAACGAAATATTTTCTGAAACGAATATTTTTTTGAAAATATTTTATTATGATTTTTTTTAATTTAAAAAAAATGGAGAATTTGACCGTAATGCCTCATTTCCCTCACTTTCCGGCAATATTCTTGTAGATTTTCCTATGATTGAAAATAAATAAATACAAAACGGATATGAGCTCAAAATGTTGGGGAAATGGTAGAAAAAAAAAGCTTTTTATACTAGTTTTCGTATTGCAATAATCAGAGAATTGTTTTAATTGTGGTTTCTATCATAAATGTTCAAGAAAGTGAATTTTATGTCTCAGTAAATGAAGATTTTTTTTTTAGCATTTTATTTTAAAATATTGTAGCATCGTTATAATAAGCACACGTTTTTAGCAAAAAAAAAGAAGAAATATAGACACATACGGCAAACAAAATGACCTCTTCTTAAGTATTATGGACGTTTTTGACCTTTAGAATGAGAGAATTTAATGTTGAATAAAGCGTAAAAGTAAACGAAACGATGCGAATGGGAATCAAGAAAACAATGACTATAGTAACTTGATTCGGAATATATATAAAATAATTTTTCGAAACTTCCAACGACGGGAGTTTGAAGTGTAATTTCCAAAATAACGAAGCTTCTCGAACCAAACATGCATAAGTTTTCTGATTTTGTTATTCAATCTGTCGATTATACGAGAGATAAGTTAAGACTGATAAGCGCAACCAGAAGCTCATCAAGATTCTTTTGTGTCCGTGTCACTATGCGAATTGAATCAATACTTACTTGACGAGGGTCCTCCAAATGCTTAGCCCTCACTAGTCCTTCGCTATCACTTATAAATATTGACACGTTGGTGACACTTTCGTAATTTCCTCCTTTTCATTGAATTATTCACATCATTCAAATTTTATCGTCTCTTGAGAATCTACTGGATCTACAATCCATGCATAACCACATCTCTTCGGTGTGGAGATATAGGAATGACATTGACTATTATTTTTTGAAAAATCAACGGCAATAGCATTTTCGCTGTTTTCCTTTCGACCGCTTTGCGCATTCGCTAAATGAATGTTTGGGAAGTTCTTTTGCTCAAGTCATGGTCACTTTACATGGTAATACAAAATTTTCAGCTTTGAGTGTAATCTCGTCTTATTCCGTTTCTTTAGAAAATGATCGAGACAAACATTTTTCTCCATTTCTTTGATTTCTTTATCAAAAAAAAAATTCAATTCAAATAATAATAATAATAAAATACAGAATAAGAACATCATTTATTGAACATGCTTTTATTTGTTATCTTCGAAAAATACCATTCTTTATTCCTAGAAAACTTTTTTTTGTTCGCTAAAAGGACTCAACAGTGAGCATAACCTTATATTTCGATTTTATTTGACGATGCTATTTAGATTGAAATTGTTTGGAAGCATCTTTAGTTGATTTATGATTCATTCGGATTATTCACTCATGATTGGTTTCGTCTGCATCATGTACCTTACATCGATTTTTTGGCATGTCCTTTCTATTTTCAATTGATGCTGAGATACCGTACTGCTTAAAATGTTGCTTTCTTTTTTCTTATTTCCGTTGTTTATAACTGTGATGATCTTTAATCTAAAAACAAAGTCTGTAGCTTCACGTTTTCAAACAAAAATTAAACCCCGACCGATTCTATGAAGTTAGTCTGACGTTTCGTCTTTTACCGCGGCAGTAGTCATCATAGAAAATGTCAGAGTCGTCAATGTTGAAAAAGTGTACATATAAGAGGCGGATTATACTTGTTTTAAAGCAGAATGCATATCTATGTTTAACCCCCTAACATACAGTGTAAATCAACATGATATTTTTCGCACTTAATGAACCTTGAACCTTTACTCGTATATCGGGTGCCGAGGATGAGAGGTTGTATTAATTAATTATTCATAACATGGACATTTTCAACGATGTATTTTCAACGATGCTATCTGCATATACAAGGCGCCCCCTGAATTCGTAAATAGTTTAAAAATTTATGAGAATGTAAGTAATCGCTATATTTGAATGCGGTTTGCGAAAAAGTTATTCTCACAAACAAATGCAACTTTTTTTTTGTTACAGAAAAAAAAGCTAATTAGTAAAAATTTTGTCGATAGACGGTATGCTATGAACTAGTCTGGCAGAAGTGGTTGGACCTGAACCTTTCTTCAATCTCTTATCTGTCCGAAACGATCGTAAAGCTTCAGTTGGCGATCGGTGCCTGTTATAAAGTCACCAATAGTATTTTATCCATCAAGGTCAATATCGCAATAAAAACCTTACGTAAACACATTCAGTAACATGAAAATTCGAAAATGAGCTATTTAATCGTACAACCTACATTTTATAGAACTCTGATCTGCATATTTCCAGTTATTAGCTTTCGTGCAGTGCCCCTCTAATGACAAACATTTGAACTAAACTTTTTTTCTGTAACCCAAAAAAACCCTCTTCGTGAGAATCACTTCATCGCAAACCGCATTCAAATATATACTGATTCCTTCAATTTTTATCAATTTTTAAACTAATCACCAATTTATTGGACGCCCTGTATGTTTTAAAAGTTTTAAATATAAATCAATTTTTTTTAATTTTTAAAATAACTAATACTATATATAAAATAATAAGTAATGTATGCATTATTATTATTATTGTCTGGCAATTTCCCATATCCGTCAATCCCCGAGTTTTGTTATACAGAAGTTTACTGTGTATATAAATGAGCTAAAATAATTTTCAACTTGAAAGCATGAATCTCATTGGATATTTCTGAAATTTTATATTTATCATCACAAAGGAAACAAAGATTTAAAATATGATTAATATATTAATATAAAACTTCCAGTATAGTCTGTTTTACCATCTGCCATCGCTATTCCATTATTTCGAAAAAATCATTTGTTATGTTGGGGTAAAAGTAATATAAGTAGCCAATATTTACATTTCTATATACTTCCAATCATTTTGAAATATTTTTCAGTCAATTAAAAAAAAACAATCAATCAGATCTATTTGCAACGTTAGTTAATAAGTTACAGGGGATTGTGGTGAACGGGGAATTTTCTGATTGTGTAGATGTTAAAAGTTTGCGTCCATCGAGGAAGTGTCCTTGTACGTTAGTAAATTTTTTTCACTTTTATCGATAAGCACGACAGGGTATAGATGAGAATGTGAGCAAATTTGCAGATGACGTGGGTATTGTGGAGGTAGCCTGGAATCACTCCAAAAGGAACAGGCTCCAGACGAACTTAATGGGCTAGCGATTGGAGCATGATCTTTAGCGTTGACAGGTGCATGGTTGCTCATTTTGGTTCGGACAACTCACGTTTGCTAAATAGTCGAATGGTGCTTTCATTCCGGATGCAACTAGGATCTCCGATTTGAGAGTCCTCATTGACGAGGGGCGTGGCTTTCTGAACATTTTTCAGCAGTCATTAAAAAGCATACAAATTATTCGGTTTCATTCTCAAAAAGGTCCCTTCGCGTTCTTCTAAAATATGATCTTTCCACTATTTCCGTGCTCAGTTCGCGTCTTAGATTGGAGTATGCCGTTAGGGTTTGGAGACCGTACTTACAGAGGGACATTAATTTGGTCGGGAAGAGGGGGGGGGGCGTGAAGAGAAGAGTCACTCGTGTTCTTGATGGCACGCGGAGCTTAAGCTATGAAGAGAGAGACTTGGTTTTTTTTTTTTTTTTTCATGTTTACATTGAAAGAGCGCAGGTGCCGGTGTGATATGATTGAAGTGTTAAAAATTTTCAACGAAATTGATAAAATGAACCATGAGTTATTAATACATCGTCAATCATCTGTTTCGACAAGGGGACACCATCTATCGATTGGTAAGGGGCAGTTCCAGGTTGTAGTGCCGCAGGGAGCTCATATCCGGGCTTATCTAATGGGGTCGTGAATTCTAACACGATTGACACGTTTAAAAAAAAAATACGATAAACATATTGGGATAAATTGAAAAACTATCCATACTTAGATGTGACAGCCCTATAATTATGGTTATGGTTTATCATAATTATTGGGTTTTTTATTGCTCTTACTGGGTTGCTGTATTTTTGTATAGCTTAGATACCGACATCCATATTTTTTATGGCCATTTTTTTCAACAACCTCGTTGGACATTATTTCTGTTGTGGTCTTTGTATTTCCATTTGTATAATAACTATGTTTAAAAATAGATTCGTAGCGCATTATCTTGTTTCGTTGGTTTTCAATCACAACAGATGATGTTTAATACATTTGATATCATATGAAAGAAGTTCAAAATGTAAATATTATGTCTTATTTATGACGCCAGAGTTTTATCAATATATTTTGTAAACGTATTCAAATCGTGTTACACTCATATGCTTATGTTTAAGCAATTAAAGAAAAAAATGTGCTAAAATAATATTTCTTCGTGATAAGCACAGAAGAGGTTTAACGACAAACTCTATAGAAATATATTTTCCTGGTATTAAAATAAAGACTACAATTTATTCCCTGAAGTATATTGGGTTTCAGACAAATTTAGATGAACACATTTTGCTCGGTGTGTCAGAAGCAGATGTTTTTCTCATCATGGAAGCAAAATGTAAAAATATAACAACAAAATTACTCGCAGTTCTTTAAAAATTCATTTCACTTTTAAACCTATGAGTTTCAAGAATGAACGTGAATTGATTTTTTTTCTTCATGCATGTGATAAAGCTGTTGTATGAAATTTTCATGTTTTTAATACTTGGAGTTAGCCTCAAAAATATTGCTCAGCGTAGGTAAGAATCCATCGCAATAATTTATTATAAACTTTCTTTTCAAAATTTTTTTTTATTTAAACGGAGATTTTCTTTTAATTTCGGAATAAATTGAAAAATATCTCTTATATCATAACTGATTCATTCATTCCGTTGTGAACCTTTATAACAATACAGATCTTCGAAATAAACAAAATAATATGAAAAACAGAAAAATATTAAATTCATTGTTTAAATAAGGTCTTTAACGCATATCCTACGAGTCTTGTGTCTCTCGAAGTTTTTCTTATAGCGGTCCACCGACAAAAAGGCTTACATAGTTACAGAATTTATAGAATATATAAATCTCTAATATATAAATATATAAATATCCTCTATTTGATTCGGTTTCCTGGGCTGTGTTGGGCTAACCCGTTAAGATTCCACTGAGTGAATCTAAGTACTCAGTATGGCTTGTTGGTCATATCGGGACACGTGGACTTTTTTTTTTTTTTGTGGCTCGCAATGTTGGAATAGTTAAAAACACCTGATTTAAAACTTTCGAATAAAAATTTTCATCTACAAATTACATTGATAATGATATTTCAATACTGATTAAAGTGTTGTTAAGAAATAGAGAAGTTCAAAGAATCTTTCCATCACATTAGATATTTTAAAAAAAACCGTATGTTATGGGGTACTTTCACAACAAAAAAAGATATCCTCCAACTTTACTAAGATGGATATATACAAAATATGTATAGTGCCGAAACTCTTGAACTTCTCAGACGGCCCTGAAGAAGAAGTCATCTCCCACCACATATTCTCCCTCGAGGCTAGTTCAGAACCGAGATTGAGAGGTATGAAAAGAATAAGTAGAGAAGATTTTGCATACACGCTTGCTGTGTATATATCCCTGCATACATATACGTGTTATGATCTCGGTCGTCTCAAAAAACTCTCGAAAGATAAAATCGATATCCTCTGCATAAGAAAAAAAAAATATTATATAAATATTGAAGAAATGAAAAAAAAAAAAATTGTAAGAAGCCTGTAGGAGCTGCTCGGGAGCTTCTCTCATAGGGTTTCCTGTCCGAACAAAAGAAATATTTTTTGTTGTTGTTATTATTTTTAGTTTTTTCTCGGTTGCGTCGTCCTCTTCTTCGTAACAGTTTCGTGACAAAAGGTAAGGAACCATTCATCACTAAACATGAAGCGTACTGTTATTCTGAGTTCTAGATAACGTTGGAGAGTTCTTCTCCTTCTCACGCACAACATACCCTTGGCCCTGAGGGCGTTGATGGATTGGGATCTGCCGAAGTTGTGAGAAGAAGAGGCATCTATACGAAAATAAAAATATATATAGGTAAGAAAAAAAAAGGATTCTTCAAGTGAAGATGAGAATAAAGGATGGAAAAAAAATGAAGATGAAATAAGCGGATAACAATGTGTGAATATCCTACTTATGGGGGAAACAAAAGCCCCAGAAACAATCCTGTCGATGAAGTTAACGTTTGACTAAAGAAAAATAAAATAATTGGAGATCATACTTCCACTTAATTAATGTATGCATGGGAAGATATGCTATATAATCTTACTGTGTATGAGAATGAATTGAATGGCAAAACATTTTTGCCAAAAAAAAAAATTGTCAGGATCGGAACACGTTCCGAAATATTATTGGTATATAATTAGGAACAGCTGGCGAATAGCTAATATTTCCATGCTCACGGAAATTAAATCGAAGCAATCACAACAAATCCTGTGTTTACCTTTGGTGAATTATCCTTGCATGATTAAAAGCACAAGAACGCAAATTATCACGTAAAACTTTTGTCAGCATGAAAATAAGAGAAGTGCAGTAAAACCCCTCTTAAGGGTCAACCCTCAGATGCGGTCACTTTTGTTTCACGGCCAAATGAAATTATTCTGGCTACAAGCCTTTTCAAATAACGTATTTCGAACCCCTGTTTAACGGTCACCCTCAGACATAGTAACGGACATCATTTTCTATATCCTTTCCGTTGGACAAAAACCCCTGTAGGGACACCTTTAGCTGCTATTTGGTTCAAATTATGCTTATTAAATGGCAGCACAAAAGTTTTAATATCCCATCCACTTTTTGTATAATTTTAATGAAATTTTGGCTTGAAGTTTGTTATTGATTTGTAATTCCCACGTCAGTTGTGCTCCTATATTTAATATGATTTCATGGTTAGAAAATTCTGTAAAGAATCTCTTCTTCTCTTAGTTGTGTTTATAATGGTCAGCTCTAGCATTCGTCCCTCTCTATCACTAAGAGAAGAGATTGAAAAAATTGATGTCATCAAATGCAATGAAAAACTTAAAATGCGAGTTCGTGCTCTTACAAATGTCGAGAGGACATAGATGTGTTCAATTTTGAAACAAAAGGAAAATTGGCACGAAGAAAGGCTGAAAAACGTAAATCGATCCAGGAAAAATAAATTTCCGATGACAGAAGGACTTGCCGTAGATGCAGTTGTGTACACGATCGGTTTGCTTCAGCATGAAGCAAGAATTCATCTGTGTCTGACCCGATTCTATAGGAAAAAGCTCGAGAAGCTCCAAAACACTTAGACTCACCAATTTCAAAGCTTCAAATGATTTTTTGATCGTTTGCGTTTACATTGTGCAGTGAATCTGCTGATATTAACGATGAAGTGTGCAAAAAATGGAGTAAAAAATTGCCATAAAATATCGAGGAATCTTCATACATGTGTCTACATAGCATATACTGTCCAATAGAAAATTTTTGTACCTAATTTGAAATAAATAAAGATTAAGTAAGATTTTTAGCGCAATAATTTCTAATAGAGTTTCTTTTTCTCCATGTTACAAATTATGACACTTCTTAATATATTTTTATGAATTGATTAATTTTAGAATAATTTTTTTGTGCGTTCAGAAAGCATTAGCATCAGCTTATTTTTTTTTTTTTTTAGTAAAGCTTCCATTCACCGTAGAATAAACTTGGTTTTCAAGAAGATAGTAACCGGGTGACATTTCATTGTGTTGATGATTTTTTAGACATATTCAAAATATTAACATTAGAATTTTATTTTATTTCTTTTTTTAGATTTCTGGACAGATGAAATGAAAGACGTGAGTGCTCATTGTGCTGCCATCTGGTGGGAACTTATAGTACTTGTGTTTCTCATCTGTGGCCATGCAATTGCTTATGGTAAGTCAATGTATTCAAAATTACTACGGCTAGTCCGATTTTAATCGATTAACCGATCAATTGCCAACCGCAGTTAAAAATGTTAAATGAGTTAATCGCCTCGATTGATCCGATCAAAATTAGGTTAATTTTTTAATTAAAAGTTTGCAATTTAAATTGATTTATTTGACTGAACCGATAAGATGTCTTAAATTATGTTCCCATACGTAACATTTCTCATACGTGACCGTGTTTAAAATATTTGAATCAATATTTTCCTCAAATGTTTGGACATGCGGAAACGCTAGTTGATTCAAGGGAAACTACTGGTGATTTCTAAAATAACTGATCAAAAACAAAAAAAAACAATAAGTTCCAATTTAAGAAATTCCAGGATATGACAAGCACATCGTTCCGCCCCATGAAGACATGAATGTGCAAAATTCCCCTTTATTATCAGCTGGTTGGATCACTTACTTTGCTATCTAAGTATTGCCAGAAAATCAAATTATTCCATTATTGAAACACATTTTACAAAACATTTTCAACTACCCATGTTACGCAACTTCCATAGAGTAACATGGGTAGAGTTAAAGATCATAACGTTGTTTTCGATAGCTTCAAATAGCTAGCCTTTATTTCTCGATCTATTTCCATATTTGTTTGCATCCAGTCAGTGAATAGATGAGCGAAAAATGAATATAATATATTTTTAAACTATCAATTAATATTATACAGTATAGTTGCCAATAACTCCGTTTGCTATGAATGAATAGCATTTGAAAAAATTCGATTGAAATTTGATAAATCATTTAAAAATTTTTGATTTTTTTGATTAATCAGTTAAAAATTTTAATCGGTTCCCAGCCATAAAAATTATGCATGATATATTTTAAACAGATAATTTTAAAATAATGCATTTGAATCGATTGGATGTCCAGTATGCATGCTGTGTTGGACAATTAATAGTTTCTCATATATAATGTACTTTGTTTTTACCTGCCATACCCAAGTTCAATGTGCGCTTTTCCATTTGAAAAAAAAAAAAAAAAGTAACTGTGATAGTCTTCAGTAAATGAAATCCAATTAAAAAATTGAAAATCACTAATGCAGTGCCACGTGGCACTCGTGCAGTGCACTATACGAGTGCCGCGATTCGGAACTGCTTCCGTCATGTTGGGTTTTGTTCTGAGTCTTTGATTCGAACAAAAACGATTATTTCTCCGATGATTCCTCAGATTAATTGTGGAGAAAGCATAAATAGCACTATGGGTGATTGTATCGACGATAAATTTGTGAGTATTGACTCTGATCTAGTAACTTCAGGACTTTTAGCAGACGACGATATTCTAGAATCAATCACCCAAAGGAAGTGCTTCATGTTTCAAAGAAATATAATCAGAGAAAGTTCAGATGAAGAAGTATCTGCACCATCTCTCCATTATGCAAGAAAATCTGTAGATGTGATACGTCGCTTCCTACGCAGTCAGGAAAAAGCCGAACAATCGCGGTATAAACTGAATAGTGTATACAAAAAGTTTTGTTTTGTCTTCGGAAAGAAAAACAAGCAAATGTACTTGATTATTTTTTCATGAGGTAAATTTTTTTTGATACGTCTGTCTTGATTCTATTTTTAAGCAACCCCGAATTAAAATTATGAGACTTAGCATTTTATTTAATACAATTTGTTAGAATGTATATAATTACGTACACAAAAACAATCGGGCAGAAATTTAGAGTGAAACCCCGCTAACTCGACATCCGCTTAAATCGACATGTTTGTCGATACTTTAGGGGTGTCGAGTTACGGAGAGTCTACTGTACTATATAACACTATTACACTATTTAATGAGTCGAAGCATAATTTGGTAGATGATACAGTGCTTTGTGTAGAAGTCATTCTGGTACAGTCAATTTAATTAAAAAAAGTAGATGATCTCAAATATGTCTGCTTAATTAAACTTCAATGAAAACTTGGCTCTCAAACAAAAAATATATCAACGAGTACATGAAGACAAAAACATGGATTATATTTAAAGAAAAAAAACATAACACTGCTCAACACTGATTTAGGTGTAATGGATATTTCAGTGATTTTTTTAGGATGATTTTTGCGGCTCTGATTTCTCGAATCTAGCATTGATTTTGTCAGGTTGGCTTTTGTTTTTGAGATAAAGTGAAAATTAAATTCCCATTATAATACCATGAACAGCGTAAAAATCACATTGAAATTGAGCGTTATAAATGAATACAGTAAATCATTGGCAGAGGTATTTCAGTGATTTTAGGGGTTTTTTTGGATTGGGGGCTGAATCCAAATCTGATACTGGGTTTTGTGAGTTTGGCTTTAGTTTTTCAGATAAAGTGAAAACTAAATTTCAATGATAATACATAATCAACATTGTTTCGTTCAAACAAAAATGCAATTTTTTGTTTAAAAAAAGTGTATAATGAATTATTGCGTTGAATTCTTACGCCAATCAATTTAATTTCTGAGGCCAACTCTAAGCATTAAAAGTATGAAAATTTTCTAGAACAGCTCTATCACATAGATGAAGAAAAAAATTGAATACACGTATATTCTCGAAATTTCGTAAGTTTTAAAGTGAAATGAATTTTCAAAGAATTGCGAGTAAATTTCTCGATTATTTTTACATTAATAATGTAACGTTATGCTTCCATGATGAGAAAATAATCCGCGTCGTCATACCGAACGAAATGTGTTGTTCATCTAAATTTTTCTATAACCCAATATACTATCAATAGGAATGAATTGTGGTCTTTATTTGATTCGAGGAAAAGATATTTCCATGTAGTGTATGTTTTTAAACCTCTTTAGAGCTTATCACACATTGATATTATTTTAGCACAATTTTTTTTTCTTTAATTGCTTGAGCGGACAAATCACATTATTGAGTCTGTGAATCAAAATTGGCTCAAAAATTAGAGCCAATTCGGCAAAACCAATATCAGTTTTAAAATCAGCAGCCCAATATACTCTAAAAGCATTAAAATTTCCTTAAGAACATGAAAAAAATATTTTTTTGTTCAGCAGTGTATAATAATTGTTTCAGTGTCAGAAGAACAGTTAATGTCACTGCCAAGAAATAGACTTATTTTACGTATGTGTGTGTGGATATATTCAATTTCAATCGGACATGATCATTCACGCATTCCCATCTTTACATCAGAAAAAGGAAGGCAGATGGCAGCATGACCACGTAACAAGCGCAACTCGACAACATAAAATATATTAGGGCAACACATGCACTCAGAACACATATTACGGCATGTGCCGATTCGTTAGAAATTCCGTAGAGGAATGTGTACGAGTTGCGTGTATGATTAAGTAGTAGTATGGCAACCCTAACGATCAAAGGAATCGGAATATAAATATAATGGGGACTGATGTGTAAATATATACATAAGGGTTACATAAGGATCAATATATAGGAGGTCGGCGATAGTCCGCATTCCGGACATTGGCCATGTCGCTGTATCGGCCAGTTTGCGATGTTCATCTGATTGGAATTAGTCCATTTGTAAGAAAAAAATGTTACGGCATTCTTTAGACTTACTTGATAACCGGATAAAAACTTGAATAATTGAATTCCATACCATCTTAATAATAGATATAAAACGTTTTTTTATAAAATTTGAATTTTTCTTTTATTTCTCAAACGATATAAAGTTGAATCATCAAAAATGCCAATATATTCTCTTCACAAGACGGTACAAGTTTCCAAGAACTCCCATATACATCGGCAACACGGTGTTGACAAGAAAACTCCAAGTCAAGTATCTAGGTTGTATACTAGATAAGTCGCTCTCATTTTCTCCTCAGGTGATGTACGTAAGAAATAAGGCCTCACAAGCAGTTGGGATGCTATCCAGAATCACATTCCCACAGGCCAGGCTAACGTTGAGGAATAAAGTAATTCTTTTTAAAACTATTATTCGTCCTATTCTGACATATGCTGCCCCAGTGTGGGCTCATGCCAGTCTTGCAAATATGAAACGCTTACAGACACAGCAGAACATCATTCTTCGTCAGTTTACCAGAGCCCCCTGGTATGTGAGAGGAAAAAACATCCGTAAAGATCTTGACTTACCACTAATCTTGGACTATATCAAGGAGCTTGCCAATGCTCATTTTGACAGGCTACGATCTTCTGAACACCCGCATCTTAGAGAAATTGTCTGTTATGACCCTAGAATACCCACAGTACACTCTAGGCCAATGGACTTGCTGAGCGTGGATTGGGTGACGAATTGATGTAATTTGCAGAACATTTTCATGATTTTGATTTTTTTTTTTTTTCAAAACAATTTATCAATCTAATATCAGTTTTGTTTGATATTGCGGATGCTGTGATCGGAATTCAGAGGCATTTATATGTTTTTTTTTTTGTTTTTTTTTCGCAGTTAATAATTTTTCTCATTTATTCATAATTTGCGCTTGCATAAAATGGTGCATTGGGTTCGTGTCGTGTTGAAACTGATGTTATTACAATACAGAGATGGTATGTGTCATGTCTTCATTATAACTTTTTCTTTGACGTTCTTGATTATGGTTATATGACTGATGACGGTTCAACAATACCTCAAACATCTCTGGTCAGTGTCTCTCGATTATGTAAATATTTATAATGTTGGGGTTTTTGGGTAGCATATCATCAGCTACTTCCCTTAAGACATTTCCCCCTTGTTCTTCGATTGTGTTGTGTTTTATCTCGATGAGCATTCATTTCGCGAAGATTTGTAAACAATACTCTCCTGGCTCATTCATTCTCTACACACACACATACACTACATACCTTACACACATGCACAAACTTGTCTCTTTCCTTCTCATACCACCCCTGGTGATCTGTAAGTCGCCAGACAGCCTGCAAAGGCTGGGCAGCGACGGAAACGTTCAATTCCGGTCTGGTCTGGTCTTTTATTTCTCGAAGAAAACTAACGGTATATGAGGAAGGCATTTCATTGATTATTCAAATATTGCAATGAATTTAAAATGCCTAAATTTTGAAATAAAACTTAATCTCAAATTCATTACTTTTTTTTTAATCCTTCATTTATTTCGGGTATATGCTTTTATTTTAATGAAAACTGAACGTTATTATTCAAATATGTTCTTATTCTGGAAAATATTGAAATTAACGTGTTTTATTTATATCTAGTTATGCGACTGTTGCCGCCATCTGCTGTCATGGTATTAAACGATAAGTTTGTGCTATCTCAAAGTTTTACCAAAAGATGGCAGCACTATCTCTTCCATTGAAACCTATATATCGTTACTATGATTCGGATTTTTATGTCTTTATATTTAGGGTGACCAGACATCCCGTATTTTTAGAGATTGTCTCGGTTTTTTCTGTTTTTTAGCCTATCCCGACATTTTTTGCAAAAATGTCCCGGTTTTTTTTTACGTATTTGCAACAAAGCCAACTTGACTTTTTATTTTTGAAATTAATGATTGAAATTATCTTGTCAACTCACAAATTGCTGAACGATTTATTGCGACTATTTTGATTATTTACTATTTATTACGCATTTGTCATGGTTTTTGTTTTTTCAATTCACCGAAATTTGCGGTAGCACTTCGTTTCCCACGATTTCTTATTTTCTGTGAATTCAGCAATAATTGGCAATTTTGTGTACGTTTAGAATCATTTTTGGCGATAATTGGACATGTCCCGTAATTTTCCGTATTTGGAAATATCGAATATCCCATATTTTCCGTATTTGGAAATATCGAATATCCCATATTTTCACGAAAAAATATGATCAGTTTTTTCGAAATGCTCGAAATGAATCCAAGCAAGAAGATTTTGCGGCTCTGTCGCCTGATTTAGAGTTGGTTGCCAGCCATAACTGCACATATGAGATGTTTGAATTCGCTAAGTCGTGTTTGCAAGATATGAGGATGAGCTCAAACAAAACACACACACACACACACACAACAACAACACGGTGAGCGGTTATCCACAAGTTTCTACACGCACACCACGATTCAGGAGTTATTTTGAAACTCCTAATTTTCTCTCCTGGAAAATTCAATTGAAGTCTTATCTCACTATACTATTTTTCTAAAATTTATTCTTTATTTTTCAAAAAATTCTATCTATAACATCAAGTTTAATGTCAGCAGAAATGAACATGAAAATTCACTGGTCAACTTGGTGATCAATGGAGTACCAGAGCAACGTCACAACCAAAAAAGGGATTTTTATTGTTATTCATTTTTTTTTTTTTTTTTTTTTTTTTTTTGCGTTACGGCTTCGGCTGGTGTTTTTAATCTATTTCCTGGGTGACTACGGTTGCTAGAGTTTGATGTGAAAGTGATTTCTTAATTTCGGAATTTCGAATTTATAACAACTACGAGCGTAGTGAAATTTTGACGGAATCGAAAAAAAAAAATTGTCTAAAAAATTTTCTTAAAAAAAAATAGTTTTTTCTTTTATTTTTCTTCATAGGCCTATATATCTGAGCCTGCTCGTAATCCCATAATCAGCCTGGGTATGGGTGGGGGGGGCGTAACACTCTGATTCTGGTCTGGTTTTTATGGCTTAAAAATCTCAAAATTATGCAATCATTTATGACCTAAAAACAAAAATATGACCTGAAAATTTTCCGATTATTTCATCTCTCGTTTTTCAGTTATTGTTTCCTCATATTAATAAGTTAAGAAATAAACAAAAAATTTAACCTAAAATTTACCTAATTTTGAACAAGACTTGCCATAAAGCAGATAGTTTCTGCCATTTCATTTATTGTTCCTCAAGCTGAATTGCAATGATTCTCCGCGTTAAATTGGTTTTGTGCTGGAACGTTTAACATATTTAACAAAATACGATACAGTGTTACCATCGGAGGATTTGGGGTTCTTGGAGTTGATACTGCCGTCTGCATTCCTCATCTGCCGATGAGCGATGAGTAATGCTTGAATATTTGTACAGTTGTAGGCAGGGCTCCAACAAACTCAGTGCAGGAGGGCCCGTGCCCTAGGCAATGGATAAGAAAGGGCATCAAGTTTGATTTTTTGGTTTTTTTTCTAAATTATGAAAAAGGGGTGCCAAAATGGGTGTTTACCCGGGTGACAATGGTGTTTTATTGCGACGCTGGTTGTAGGATGTGTTGTGAGAACTGTTTAACGGAGAATCGATTCTCAAATTCACTCCTGAAGCAGGAAACCAACACGGCCTCACAGGTGGGATTCGAACCCAGGCCTTCATGATGCGAATCCCTCAAGATGCCAGCAGCACCAGCTACCATTGCTGGCACCACTACTACTACTAAATCACAAATGAACCTCGTCCATATTCCTCTGCGGAACTTCCAACGAATTGGTGTATGTTAGAATGTGCAGCTATGTGTTGTAAACCCAACGTGAAGTTTGTTTTTGTGTAATGCCTTTTATGTGTAGTATGTCATCTGTCATCAATTTTTCTAACTATGAGTGAAGTGTAATAATTGAATATTAAATACTATCAGTGCGGAAAATCATATCCCCCCCCCCCAAGTTCTTGAAAAAATTTTGCTACTTTTTACTCTAAACCAGAGACCTTCCACCTTTTTCCAGTCGCGAGCACTGCCTATAATCATCATAAAAAGAAAGAGCCCCCCTTACGCAAGTTTGACATACGAATGCATGAAATCAGGGTTTTTTCAGTCCTCGAATGCAATTAGTACTGGGTATTCAATTAGAACGTTAATCAAGTGTTCGCGAGCGCGAAATCGGACATGTCCATCGTGTAGTCTGGGTGGTTCAGAGAACACCAAGGTGCTCGCGAGCAACGGGTTGAAGATGCCTGCTCTAAACGTTGAACTCGCGACGAATGGAAGCATCTACCAAGCTTGAAGCAGTGTCAATTTTTAGGGATAAAAAAAAAAATGTTTACTTCTCAAAACATGATGCAAATACATGATTATAGAGATTTGGACTTTTACAATGACGGTGAGTGGTGGCAAAGCCAAGTCTGCTCCTCCTGACAAAAGTTCCCTGTATTCAAACATGCATTGACCGCGAAGATTTAGAATGTTCAAATGAAGATCTTTCGCGCGTTCTCGGGGTACATACAGTATATATAATGAAGAGTTTTCCTTCAGAAACATATACATATAGCAAAAGGATTCTCCCAGAACAAAGAAGTGCCCACAGAAACTGCAAAATTTTTGTTGCTTATTCCGAAAGAAAGAAAATGACAAGAACTCATTTTTATGGCATACTTCACTTACAATACGCACAGATTAAAATTTCCGCTGATAAACGACGAAACAAAAAAAAAGATGTATTTCTTGAAAATTTCTAAAATATGACCGATCGCTGGAAAATGCCCGAAATATAATTTGTCATAAAAGTCTGAGTCATATCCTTACGAACGTAAATGCCACGGATAATTCAAATTTATTCACTAGATATTCATCGAAATTTAATTGCTCATCCATTTATGAAAAGAGGTGTATTTCAATACTAATAAAAGATATTCCAATGAAAAACTATGATTCGGGCAGGTATGTTATTCAATACGATGGCCCCCTAAAAAGGTTAGCTGACAGGGCTCCAGCCCAAGGGGGGGGGGAGGCGAGATGATTCTCATCATTTTTTGTTTTCTTCGAACTATAAATTTACAAAAGATTGGCCCCGCAAAGATTTCAGCCTAGGCGCCATACTGCCAAGTTTGAGGATTGGGGCGTGTTCAATACATTTGTGGCATTTCTAGTCTATTTATTCATTGTATCCATTGTTAATGTGAAGGTAACATTTCCCGCTAGGTTGAGGACCCGGCTTCAGAACTTATACATGCATTGAATGGGACAGCCCAAGGGTGGCCTTTCCACTCAGCTAATATCTCTAGGGCCGTCTCAAGAGCATCATACCCCTCCCCCCCCCCAGGGGTCGGGATTTTTCAAAGTCCCTACCTAGATAGCTTGCCAACCAATGTCATTGCTTACTCTCAAAATTTTCTATCAGATCTCATCTTCATAAGGCTCTCTCTGCAGTTGAGGCGCTCTGGGCCGAGCACGAGTGAGTCCATACATTGAGAGGGCACTGAGTAGCTCTTCAGCCCTATTTTCTTAGGAGCAGGTGTTTTGCGCGTGAACCGACGCAACGTGATTTCGCCCGTGTTTCGAATTTACTACGTGAATCGCCTAGCGTGAGAGGCTGTTCACTCACTAAATAGAGAAGCAGGTATGACTGTTTTTCTTCAGAGCATAACCCGAGACAAGTGATTTTTTTTAGGCCCTAATTGGCAAATTCTCGAAAATTTTACCAGATCGCATTTTTGTGAGGCCCTCGGGCCGTGCTCTGTTGGGCCTATACGTTAAGACGGCACTGATCTCAGGAAGTACACAACGCGAGTCAAAAGCAATGGTATCGTCAGATCCAAATTGCAGCGATGCATTCAATGATATCACTCCAGTCTCAATATCTCTTCCCGGTCGGATACCAGTTCAGCTGCCCTGATTCGTAACGAATTTTTTTCCGCTATATCTCAAAACGTGCTTAACGCAAGCCAAAGCAATGGTATCATCAGATGCACATTGCAGAGTTGCATTCAATAATATTATTCCGGTTTTAATATCTTTTTCTGGGGGCACCAAGCGCCCACACCCTGATTCTTAAAATCTTTTTCCACTATATCTCGAACAGTTCACAATGAAAACAGACGACATTGGTATCGTATGTTAGCTATTCCAAAAGCAAACCCGATGATAACAACATAATTTAATTATGCCAGTACCTACCACGCCATTCAAGGCGCAAAAAAAAAATGTTTTCGCGTCAAAACTTGCGGCCGACTCGGCCTATCTATATTTTTTTATACATTTTCTTAATTTAAAAGACTGAAAAAATGATGTAATGTTAGCTACTAGCCAACGATAAAATTGGGACACTCTGTATACTGCACCGTCAAGTACCAAATAACGATTCTTTTTTCATTGAATAGAATGTAATTGCCTTTCCCCGAATCCCTTTTTCTTTTCTTTAACTATCAAGACTTTATCGCACCTGATCCTTTCCAAACTGCCCAATAACGAAACGTTTAAAATGACATCCAACTAGCCAACAGCACATTTCGATGAACTATTTATATTGCTATTACCTAGGTTTCGAATAGGATATAGAAAATGGACTCTTTTTCCTCTTTTTTACGTATAAAGCCTTAAAACTCCGTAGCTATATAGTTGACTATTTTCAATTCTATTCCTGGTTTCACCACACTAAGATTAGCGACGTGCTGTATAAAAATTTCAAAGCTAATCCTTCAAATAGTTTTATTTCCTAGAAAAAGTCTACGATACGCTGCAATTACACAGACAACTGAAATAAAGGTTTTATTACCGTTCCTTAGTCTTTAATGAACAATTACTTTCTACTTATGTGTACGTATTTAATAGTTCAATTCATAAAGGTATTAAAAATGTGTTTCGCTTACGAATTAGCTATATTAATCAGATTTATGAGTAAGTGATCTAATAAATAATTGTGAGCTAGATAATCGAAAATTATTCATTCGAGATATATTGTTGGTGAAAATAATACACATATTAATGATTCTCATTCATTCATCTTTATTTATTCATATTTATGATTCATATTTCTTTATATATTAATTTTTATTCAATATTTTTCATCATTCATTTTTTCACTTCTTTATTTTTATTTATTTTCATCCTTAAATTTTACTTACAAATTTTTACTTATTTTTATCTTTATCATTAATATTTTCGTATTCATCATTATTATTTTCATCACTTATCTATATTTCTTCATTTTTTACCATTTACCTTCACCTATTCTTTTTTATCATTCATCTTCATTAATGCACTGCTAAAAACAATTAAGGGAATGTAGTTCAATTTAATTTTATTCATCACATCATAAAACTTACATTGTCAAAACGAAGAAAATCCATCCAAGGGATCGTAGTATTTATTTAATTGTGATTTTTAAACATTTGATTGACGATGAAATGTTTACAAAGAACATTGTTAGGTATTCGCAAAAAATTGTGTCACAAGAGTTAACCGTCAACTGAATTTTATTAAATTTGAATAAATAATACATATCCACTAATGGTTATTTACAGTGTATTTATTGTAAATTCTTACTTGAAGTAACTGTGATGCGTGCAATAAATCAAATGTTTGAAAGTTCCTTAACCTTTCATCGGGCGCAATGTGTTTGATGGACACACATTCAAAAAGCATAATAAACACCTAATTAACAGCATTTATACAACTGCGAAGTGATGTTATTAGGGATGTCAAAAGAAGAAGAAACACAAAAAAAAAACATATATTTGATATAAAACTAGTGGAACAAATTTTAATGAAATTTATTAATTACTCACTCTCAAGGATGATGGTGCAATTCCCCACGGAGACAGCCCCACGGAGACAGTTTTCTTTATTGAATTCATTTCGCATCAGATCGCTGTTGAAAACTTCGTTATCTACGGGTTACCCAAGTAAAATCGATCATTATTTGCTTAAAATGCCAAATAGTCAGGAAAAACATTAAGAAATTATTATATGCTGTGATCACAAAATCACGCATGATCCTCTTTTTCTTCACGAATAAAGGAAAAAAAAATGTCTATTACTCATGTATACAGAGCACCATTTCATTGTCCTCGGATCATTATTGGGGATACGGAAGGGAACATGGGGAGCATTTCCCTCCCAGCGTCAAAGGTGGAGCCGACTGATCTAATGCATGTGCGTATACAGTATATGAACTGGCATCATCATCGTAATCGTACCCCCCCCCCCCCCGTCCGCCTTCCAGATTTCCAAGTCTATCTCCGCCTATGTCTCGAACATTATCTACATTTTTTTTCCTGTCTACTGAACCTTATTCGGTCCAGACAAAATCCGGTGTATTCTCCGAGGATGTGAAACGTATGGAGTCGCTAATGAAATTCACTTTGCTTGTATTCCATTTTGTCTGCCAAAAAAGAACACGAGAAGAACATTAAGTCTTCATGTCGGAGCTTAGTATATAAGTAATGGAATATAAAAGTATTCTATTTTACCTGTATCACCAGCATAGCTGTTTATATTCCTACAGGGAAGTATAAAATGTTCTTTCGAAGAATTTCTCCAATCGCTTAATTGAATATTCTTTAGGGAAACAAATAAGAAAAAAAGTGAAAATCGTTTGCAGGTGAGTTCTTGTCTTTCTCGTTTATAACGGGAAGTAAAAAGAGAAACTTGGAAAATTGAGAAGCGGTGTGGAAAGGAAAAGTTATTATCTCTTCTCAAAATACATTATGAAAAGAAAAATGTGGGTTTTTTTCTTCTTTTTTCGTTGTTTTCTTCGAGAAGAATTTTTCTCTCGAGATTCTTCAGGGTTCTGTTCTTTCTTCCAGAAGGATCCCTTTTTTTTGTTCTCCAACTTTCCACTTTCTGCAGTCTTTGCATGTCCTTACCTGTCTTGCTGTTCGTTGTCTCTCTCTTACCACCGATTCATACTCCCGGATTGTTCCTATGGCAACAGAACATTCCAGAAACCAATCTCGATTATCCTTCCAGAGTTTGGCGACATATTTTACAAACTTTTTTTTCCCTCTTGTTTAATGATGAAATATCATACCAACTGATTTTCTACCATTTTTTAATGACGACCAATGCACATATTCAATGAGATGAATCAAATTTTATGCTTTAGTTAAACTGTATGTATCGAGTCATACAATTTGAATTTCCTGTAAAACATATACCAGACCGCACTCAAATTTTTGCCCCTACGCTCCGACCAAATAGCCGATGGTGGGATTACAAACGGACCCCAAACAAACTTAAAAAGAGGACTTTTTTTGTAAGCGGTGTTTGCGTGAGAGTGTGTGTGTTGTGTGATCAAAAATATATAACTGATCTTTCATAAAATGTGAGAGAGGGATTTCCATTGTTAATGTCAATAACACAAAAATACAGGGTGGACGAAATACATTTTAAAAATCAATAACAAATAAACCAATTGGCGGAAAAAAAACGTGGTTCGTACTCATCATGGCCTAGGGATTTTTTTTTCTTATGAATTAAAAAGATCAAGTTTCACACACAGGTGATTCTGTCAAAAAAAATACTAAAAATAGCTCATAAAAGTCAATACAAACCAAGCATAAATCATGTCTATGGCAGTTAACGTTATATAAAAATACCATATCATCCCCCTTACCCTTATGGCAAAGACATGAATGTGCAAATGCTCACTATTTGGTTTATCAGCTGGTTGGATATGCTTATTTTGCTATTCATGTTTTTCCTTTTTGGAATATGTATTTTTTCTCTTGAAAAACATGTCAAAACTCATATCAGAATGTCATAAATGACATTCATAGATTAACGTGGGTAAAGTAAACATTATATCGTCATTTCCAAGTTTATGAAATTTGAACATTCGTTTCTGACATAATGAGGGGGTGATATTTCCACATAAGCACCTCTTTACCAGTTCAAATGTAGCTCGAAATGAACGGGGCGCTCTTACTGATATGTAATAGTTTTATGTAATTCAAATTTGTCATGAACATTAATTATGCCCTGTTTGCGTATCATTTCATGTGTTATGTTGAGTATTTCTTTTAACAGCGTCACCTGTGAGTGAAACTTTAATTTTTTTTTATTTATCAAAAAAACCAAAAAATCTAACTAACCAACACTTTGCTATTAAACAAGTAGGCCCATTCTAGCGCAAACCATACCTTTTTATGTGAACTGATTAATTAGACATTAATTATTAAAATGTGTCCAGGACTCCCGTCCATCCTGTATAGCAATAAATAATTGCATCATTAGTGAAAAATTAGTTATAAATGAAATTAAATAGAATTTCAATTGGGATTATATTAGCTGAAGAATAGAGAAGCAAAAGTATTTAAAGACTAATACATTAGTAATTATTAACCATTTTTGTAAAATTCGGATGTTTGATACGCATTATACCTAGGTATCAAAACATTGAATCTTTATTTCTGAAACAAAAGGTCACGGAGAAAAATTAATTGTAAAGTTTTTGTAATAAATATTGATATTCAAATGTATATCGAAAATTAACTTCATCTATATGCTATTGGGTATCAAATTCAGCAATAGTGATTTGAGAAATTTTATTCTAAAATAATATCAAATGAAATGAAATATCAATTGATGATGTAACTTTAAGATAACTTCAATTTTAGATAGCATAGTCTTCAACAGTTACACAAGGTCCATAGCAAACAGGAGGTTGGACATTTTACTGGCAAACTGTTGATCCTAAAGGTATGCTTCCAATTGAAAAAAGTTCCCAAATATGGTACACAGATATGTCATTCATGTTTCAAGGACTTGTATAGTTATTAAACTTAAAAAATGGACTTGTTATACAGTCTCCGTGTGCCCCAAAACCAAATTAAAACGTTGTTCCTCTGTCTCTCTTGATGTCAACAAAAGAAAAACAAATCCACGTTTCTAAGTACAATATTCACTGAGATATTCGAATTCGAGAAACGGAGAAAAATTGGGAAAAACAGCGTTAAATGGGGAAAATCCGTTTTGCCCGCATACACAGTTAACGCTGTTTTTTTTCCAAAATTTCCTCCATTTTTCGAATTCTAATATCTCAGTGAATGATGCACTTAGAAACGTGGGATTTTTTGTTGGCATTCGGAAGAGACAGGGAAACAACTTTCTGATAGTGTTTTTGTAGACATAGTTTGGTGTCTGTATAAAAAGCTAGTTTTTTATTTTTATAACTATACAACCCCTTGAAACATGAATGACATATCTGAGTACCACACGTTACTTGGAAACTTTTTCCAATTCCAATTGCCTTAGGATCAACGGCTTGCCAGTAAAATGCCATACCTACTGTTTTCTATGGACCCTGTATATATCAAGAATCTCAATCTTCTATTGTATACAGGGTAGTATGCCCTACCTTGGTCGAGTGCCTTGGTATACACTGTAGATACTGTATACAGGGTGTTTCCCTAAAAGTGCCCGATAGAAATAAATTCTACGGTTCATCGGAAATTCAAATATAATATGAAAAAATATCGGCAAATGGAGTAAATTTTTTCTGCAATAGTTGAACTCACGAAAAATTATCCCTGGGAAAATTACAAAGATTTAAATTTTTATCCGTGCCCCTAACAAAAAATCGTCATTTAAGGAAATTTTCTCTCTACTTTCTAAAAAACTGAAAAAATAGCCTCGTAAAAGCTGAATGCAAGTTTGCTAAGGTATTGGTGGCTTGATTTTTTTTTTTCCACCATTACAACTCAAGCACCAAAACAACTCGAAAAATTTCACGTCTTCCGAAAAACGCAAAAATCAGAGAAAAATCAAGAATTTCAACCACCAATATCTCTGCTGGCTTCGTTATACTTATTACGGAGTGAATTTCTTTCGGCCTGATAGAGAACGGCACAATTTTTACTAATCGTCAATTTTTTCTCTTGATTAACCGTAGAAAAGTCTCATGTTTTCTTTAAAAATCGATTTTGGGAGGTTTGATTATCACAGGAAATTTTTCCCCTCTTGGTTGATTACTTCTTATATTTTACTTGCATTTTGAAATGAACCGTAGATTTTTTTTATATATAGAAAACCTTGGCGAAAAAAGCTGCATATCAACAGAATACATATACTAACCTGTATATCATATAAAACACGCAGCAAAGTACAGTCGACGCTAGTTATAATGACCCTACGTTATAGCGACCATTCCAAATATTTTCATATAGAGAATAACCTGTATGTTTCCCCCTTTCGATATAACGACCTTCCAATATACGTCCATTTTCCAAGGGACGATGAGGATCGTTATAACGAGCGTCAACTGTATTATAGAAAAGCTAATTTTCATGATTGAAATTCATATTTAGTACATTAGATAAAATTATAATTCAATACAAAGCAGCACTAAAAGCAGGTAAAACGGTTTTCCTGCATTTAATCCTTTTCTCTTTACAACTTTCCTCCGTTTTTCAAATTAGAATATTTCAGTGAATATTGCACTTAGAAACGTGGAATTTTTTTATTTGGCATCAGGAGAGACAAAACAACAATTTTCCAATTGGGGTTTTGGGCACAAGGGAAAGAATCAGAATCTTTATTTAATTTGGTGGAGCCAATTTTAAAGGCGGAGGTATACAATCTCATTTCTTGCACACAAAATAAAATGAAATTAATTTTAAAAAAAATTAATAGGGAAAAAATAAATAAATTAGTGGGGCAGCATTGCGTGGGAAAAAACAACATACGCTTAAGCGGAAACCCACAACGAATTATTATGAAAAAATAATAGTAGTAATAATAATAAACCAATAAAAACCACTACATTTACATGAGACTTTGGCTATAAATTGGTTTTAATTTTCAGAGGGATCGGCATAGAGAAGACGATGTATCAAACAGTAGTTAAGAAAAAAATAGATATGTTTGATTTATGGAGTTATTAGCAGTCAGTACTTGTTTGAAATTGGAAATGCCATTCCTAAGCAAGTAATTATCCCGAAAATTTCTGGCACCAAGAGGTGGCACAAGGGAAAGGTATATATTTTTTATTTAAATGACTATATAACACCTTGCAACATGAATGACATATCTGAGTACTACACTTTATTTGGATACTTTTTCTAATTCGAAGTATGCCTCTAGGATCAACGGTTCACCAGTAAAATGTCATACGCCCTGTTGCCTATACACCCTGTATAATAAACTGTCCATAAAAAGTATGGTTGTCTTCTCCAATATAACTTGTTTCTATGGTACTCAGTTTCTTGAATCTCCAAATGTTCTATAGCAGTTGGAAAAGAAAATTTCTTGTTATTGCGAGTTAGTTTTCATAACTTGTAAAAAGTAACTTTTGAAATAATGCACTAAAATAGAAAAAAATTGAAGTTTAAAATTGTATTATATACATGATTAATAAATATTTCAATATTTGTATTCTTTTCATTTAAGGGGTTATTGCACGATATTGCCTTCCTCATGCTTTCCTGTGGGAAAAATCTCCTTCCTCTTTAAGGAACATTTAAAACTTTTCTATTCCCTATTAGGCACTTAATTTTTTTTTTCTCAAGTACCTACTATGGATAGTTTTATTCAATTTGGCACGAGCTTTTAGGATTTTAAATGATGGTTATTTTTTTCTCGAATTTTAACTTTAACAACATGCATCTGTTTCAAAAATCCCCAAAATTTACCCATATTTTGTGCCATAACAAATTTTAAAATGATTCTAATAAAAAAATCCTCGTATATAAAACCATAGTGTTGAAAGAAACACAAAGTTTCAAAGCATTTGAGCGACTGGTGTTCGAGAATATGTTAATTATCTAACAGAACTTAGTTCGCGGAAACAACATTTTAGTGGAAAACATTAGCATATATAATGCCTGCCAGCAGTTTATATTAAAATACTTTTAGTACAGGTAGAAAACAAACTCGAACACAGACGCAGAAAATTTCATAGTATTTGAAAATTGAAAAAATCCCCCGTAAGAGAAATCTTCATCAGAGTTGAACGACAAATACATTTATATCTCATCTCATATCATAACCATTTACCCTTTAGTAAAGAACTAGAAGCAGCCATATTATTTAAAAATAAATTTTTCTCGTTTACAAGTATTACAATTATTGACTGATATGAATATTTAATGAAAGTCTGAAACTTAATTGATAATTGGAATAAAAATGAATCAATTGATTCTATCGTTCTTGCTAGGAAACAAAACCCGCCATCTTTTTATTAGAGTAAATTTTAAGTGCTGCATTGATTTTCTAATTATTATGTTATAGTCAAACACTTATGCGTATCTATGGGTTGTACTCAAATGATGATTGTTCTTCAAAATATTACCTCCGATGGGAAAAAAAAATTGTTTAAAATAATCTTGATTTATCAGAAAATTTTTGTACTTTATAAAGAACATTGCGCAATAATTATTGTTTGATATGAAAGCGTTTTAATTTCGTGTTTTGGCGGAATTCCTCTTCGAAACTGGAGCCAAACATCGCCGGAGATTCCAATCGAATCCCAAAAGTCTATTAACCCCTCACAAGGAGGACTTCGGATGAGGCTTTCAAATTGTCGACGATTGAAAGCCAGCGGATACAATACCTCCCACTAAAAGCACTTAAGCAATATTCATACACCCTTTCGTGCGTATATACATATATATATTTATTTAAATTAAGCCGTAAATCCATCCGCCGCCATCATGTTGCTGGTTGCTGTAGGATTTGTCTTAATCCTCTTGATCGTATTTTTGATTGTCATCGTCGTTTACATGCAGACAAGTTGAGCAAAAAGAATCTTGGGAAAACTTTCTTCGTCAGATCAATTTGAACAAGTTTTCCCGGACCTGTTGGGAGAAATCTCGTATATGCGTGTTCCAGGGCCGTGACGCCGGGACTGTCATATTGAAGATGATTAATTTCTACTCGGCAAAGACTGAATCAGCAGCGTCTCTTTAAAAAATAATGTCTCTCACTGTCTTGCGTGTTTCAATGATGACACCTACTGGAGTTGGAGGTGGAGGTGCGTGGCTTCATCCGAACAAACAATTGAGGTATTATTCTTATATATTAATTATAAATAAAATAAATTAATTTTCATCAAACAACTAATTATACAAACAGCAAAAAAATTAATTTTCATGAAACAACAAAAAAGCGTTAATGTCGATGTCTTGGTTGAAAAATTAACTCTTACTTACTTAAAATTACTCTTACAAAATAAACAATATACGAGTTTGAAAAAAAATTAATAATTCATATTCTTGACCGTTGAAGTCTGAAATACAAACGGTAGTTAGGGGAGGTTCCATTAAATAAATGAAAATATACTTGAATGAATTACTTCTCACAATCATTTAACATTTTCAAAAAAAAATAACATAAAAATGATAACTAGAAGGAAATATGAAGAAAAACTATTTCGGGAAAGTTTTTTATTAAATTAAAATTATTAATTATATGAAATAATTAATCATTTCGAGATGAAAATTCAGAATTTTTTTATTGAGTTTTTAACGTATATAGAGGTGAGTTTAAAAATTAGGTACAGCTATCAAAACTAAAAATTCCACTGATTAATTAGAAATGAAAAGTACCGAAAAAAGAGACAATAATAAATAATGGGTTAAGAACAATTGAGATATTATTTTTCCGTTAATTTTTTTTCCGAAACACCAAATTAAAGCGTTTATACTAGTGCCTTGATTGAAACCAAGCAGTATACGAGCCTGAAAAAAATGTGATGATTCATATTATTGTAGTTTTAAATTTATAAACGACAGTTAAGTTCAATTAAATGTAAAAATTCTTATTTGAATTATTTCCCACATTTAATTTCATTCATTTATGTCAAAATTCGAGATGAAATGGTTCAAATGAATATATTTATTTGAGATCAGTTCAAAATGATGAAAAGCGTCAAGGGTTTCGATAATTTCTATTAATCAAAATAAGAAAGAAAAATACACTTATTTTCACCTAAATCATTTTTGAATTCATTAAGATTTTTTTTATAATAAAAATTGACGCTTGAAGGCATTGAAATATTAACAAAAATTTTTTAATATGCTTCTCTTTAGATTTGTGTTCTTAAGGAAATTAAAATTAATTCAATCAATAAATACACAAACTTTTAAGTCTCTTTCTGAGACTCATACTTAATTCTTCATTAGATATTCTTTTTTCAACAAAATTTTTATAAACTCCGATATAAGTTTTAATGATTTCTATTATGTGTATACGTGTAAACTAAAAAGTAACGATACCTCAGGGATGAATACAGATTTTCATAAACTGAGAAAATTAATCGTGATGAAATGCGTATTTTGCCAGTAATCAAACTTCAGATCAGGAATCTATTAAAAAAGTAGATGTGATTGCAATTTGCATTTATAACTTTAATTGTGTTAGAAAAATCAATGTTTCAATAAATTATGGTAATCATGAACTTGTTTTTGCATGTGTTTAGTAGTCATAATAGTGTGTATTAGAAATTAATTTGAATGAACTGGCATGAATGCAATGAAATATAATTTTTGAGTTTGTATTTTTTTTTCAAAGACATGACTTTTGAAAGACAATCATTTTATTTGTGCTCACTGAATAATATAGGTAAAATCCCTTCTAGCATTGAAATTACATGAAATTTGATGTAATCATCATATCGTTTTTTCCTCTATCTATTCGTAAAGAAAAAAAACATTGGAAGTTTTAGTGCGTATTTATATTCCGCTGCGAATTGTCTCCAACTATTTTCTAAAAGCTTCGAATAGAAGTAAATCCTTGAAAAAAAAATTATTAAAATAGTTTTTTTAAGACTTAAAATAGCTATAGATGCCAATTAAAAAAAATATACATTTTTTTCTACATAAACGCGACCAATAACTCCATGCAGATAAGAAACAGAAAAATACGGTAATTCCTTTCGCGTAATATATATTGTATAAAAGATAATACTATATATATAATATATAATTGTACAATATATATATAAATTATATTTTTTTATGCACTTTCATGCATTTTTCTGCATAGATTTTATACAATTAAATATTATATATATATGTGTGTGTGTGTGTGTTACTTCTATAGCTGAAATTGGCCAATACACGTCGGGGCAAGCCACTGCGTGAATTGGCCAATTTCGTTACATATTGACCCAGCAAATGTCCGAAATTCAGAAATTTGCCGGCCAATTTGAGAAGTGGCCGGTGATCCCGGGTCAAGCCCGATAACAAAAGACATGATTCGGTATCATCGTCAGTTGGAGTATTTTTTCGTGATAATTATGTCCTCGTTTATTATGGCAACGCATCAAACCGCAGTTACGATACGTAAATCATTTTTTTTCTCAAACATTTTTGCAGAAAAAACTATGTTTATTTAGTATTTTTAAATAAACATATTTAAATTTTTTTTTTAATTTGTCTTTTTTTTCTGAAAAATATCACTTTCTTTTTTCTCGTCACATGGAGCTAATCCAATATAGTTGTTATGTATAGACATGTGTCACACGCTGGCGATTAACAAAAATGGATTTGGTTCCTACCAAATCCGTCCGTTTTACATCATCGAGCTTTTGCCAGGGATTTTCGGCCAATTCACGTAATGGCTGGCCAAAGTCCGATTTTTTCTGCAATGAGGACTTTGGCAAATTTCGGGCCAATTATATATGATTATAATATATATTTTATCAAAATATATACATCAAATATAATTTTAGTTTTTTTATTCATTACTTTTCACCGATCTATTGATATATTTTTTTACATCACGCTGGTATGATTAAGAGAAGATATTCCGTTTGTATCAATAAAAACTGCATTATTTTGACACATTCGAAAATTTTCATGTTTTAATTTTGCAAGATCAGCGTAATTCTAATAGTGATTTCAGAAACCAAGAAAGACAAAAATTAACTTCAATAATTTAAAATTGAACAATGTGCGAACATATAATACGCTATTTTTATGTACTTTATAGATAATATTCATGGATAATATATTTTGAACATATTTTTTAACTTTTTAAACATTTCCATGATACATCGAAGATGGAAGAAAAATTGGGAAACTTTCATTATAATTTCATTTAATAATCATCCAACAAGAAACTCGAAATATAAAAAATGGGAATTTGAGCGATACAGTGATTTCAGTTGATAGAGATAAAATAATAGAAATGTAACCTAAAAAAAAGTGACTTGTCATAAATTTCGGAAATTTGTCTCGAATGAACTAATATAAAATGCATTAAAATTCTTGAAAACGATTATAAACAACTTAATTTTTTTATTGACAATGAAATGCTATTGAATTTTGAAATACATTCTTATAAATAAATATTTTTAATAAACCTGTAAATATTTTTTCGTCTAGTTTGCTCATGCTATTTGGCAATAAATTTCACTTATACATATGAACAGCTAAACTTTTCAAAGTTAAAAATTCAACTTCTCACTCAAGTTTTTGTAATAAAAACTAATTAAACTGACCTAAAAGAATTTGCTAATAAGAAAAATTGTTCAAATTAGGGAATCTCATAAACCTCTGACGACAGGAAAATTATGGATGAAACACAATCTCCAAAATTTTGATTTTTTTTTCATTTCAGGCGTTGCTTTTTCATTTCTTTCTTTTTTTTTTCAAGCACGGAAAACGTTAACTCAGTTACCAAAAATAAACAAAAAATGTATACTTTTATATGCTTTTTTCCTGGAGAATGTTTTATGTTGAAAATTTTCTTCCCCTCTTATTTTTCTTCCCTTATTCTTCTACCACATTTCTTAAGAAACGAGCTCAAAGTTTTACGATATCAACTTCTTTTGGGAAAGAAAATATTCTCTAGCATTAAATGACTCTAGAGCGATGTAAGAATGGATTGAAATTGTCGTAGCGGATGTCCGTCGGAATTTAATGCTATTTTTTTTCCTCAAGAAATTTTTTCTTCTATTCCCCCTCATTCCTTAAACAACTTCCACGAGCACATATTCCATGGTTTTATTCTTTTACGGAAGATTTTCCCCCTCTTTTCTTATTCTTTCGACATTTCTCTTTAATGTCAAGGCATCAAGAAAAATGCAGAAGGCTGCAGGTGCTGACTTACAAAGCGAAATATTTCAGCAATCAATACATATATCCTTTAGGGGGTATGCTCTTTTTCTCGATTATTTATTTGCATTTAGAATACGTTTGGTTTTGAAAAATATGCAAATGATATCTAGTTTTTGCAGATGAATGTACGGAACGTTTCGCTTGATTAATTTCTTTTTTGTCCGGATATATCTTCCACTAGAAGTTATTGAAAACAATTTTTCCCATCGAATTAACCTCAAGTGGCTTCGTTAGCAGTGAAATCAATTCCAATTGACTATTTCCTAATTTATTTTCCTGAATTACTTCTTTCGCATTTTATGTAAATATACTGTCAGTCATGAGAACCGAATAAAAGTTGTTTTGTTGACGCAGTGACTTAACTAGTAATTTTGATTTAATAGATGGAATATAAGTGATATATTCACTCTACCTTATTAATTTGCGTATACTACGAGGTTTCCATCCAATTTTCAATTCTTTAACAGCCTATGTCGTCCTATGTACACGAGCGAATATCTAAACAAAAAAATATTCCTAAAAGACAAAAAAAAAAATAATTAATGAAAAATAGGAATTAATTGGAATGAGAAAAACTCCAGAGTTGAAAAATGATAATTTTTTGATTAAAATTATCATTTTTTAACTCTGGAGATTTTAAAATGATAATTACGGAATTATTGAAATTCCAACATTGATGAAAAAAAATAAGAAGCGGGGAGTAAAATAATTGAAAATTAATCAATTAAAAAAAATTGAAAATTGATGAATGAAATAATAAGAACTAATGAGAGAAATAATTCCAGAAGTAACGAAAATTCAGAATTGATGAAAGTATAATTTCAAAATTTGCGAAAATTGTTAATACTCCCTCAACTCTCCTCACTGTTTGATTGAGGGCCCTATGCCACAGACCTTCACAGTGGTGACAGAACTGGGGACACAGTAGTTGCTCAAACACCCACAGTATTTTGTAACACTATTCTAAGCAACCCCAGAATTCATTCAAAATCCCGTACAATAATACCCCAAGCAGCGTTCCCCAGTACGCTTCTATCGTAACTCAACCTTATTCCTTCAAATTTGGCTGAGGAAAGAAAACACCTTCAAATATTAGGATTTTTTTTTAAATATAAATATTTCTCTGTTTTTCATTTAGAAACCCTTCTTCTTATGTAGAAAATTCTTCTCTACATTCTTAATAATTTGGACAAACTTTTCGATTGTTTCACTGCGTTAAAATATTTTTCAGTGAACTCGGGTGGTTGTGCGAAACTATTGTGAGAAACCTTACGTTGGATACGATTAATATCTCGGAAGTTATTTTCATCATTATCATTCGTTGAAAATTGATTTGTTGAAATTGTTGCACAACAATCTCTGTAGAGGAGGCCTCAGAAGAAGTGAAGGCATTGTTGTCTACGGTAGCATATCTGATTTCATCTGGGTTGCTTCTCCAAGTTCAAGACATACCTTGATTTAGACCTCTGTATCCATAAGAAAATTTTGTTAATGACTTTATAAGGGGTTTTTTAATTTAAGTATGACGCACTAAACACGGGAAAATACAGTAATAAATTCCTATTCCTATCATAAGCGGGGTAACGTTAAAACCTCGATGTTTTACCAAGTTCTTAATGTATACATTCTGTCAAATGTTTATGCATAGTTCTGTAATAAAGTAATTAAAAATTTAAATTTTAAAATCAAGTGACGTCGATAGGGTGCTATTGTAAATGCAGCAAGACAAATAAAACGACTGTCCTACTTTGTCAGTATGGCTAAGCGTGTTTTCAAAAGAGATATAGCATATCACTTTGTAATGACCTACTTCTTTTCTTCTTAATAATACAGAGTTTTGTCGTCCGTGTGTTTTCGTGGTATATCTTCCACAAAGTACTTGAAGTCCATTAGCGCTATCTTCCGAGATATTTCCGCTCTTGTCATAAATTTGACACTGCGAGAACATCGCCCTCTACGTGACGGGAGTTCCTGTTATGTACATGCAACCATAAATAAACGTACTTTGAAAACTCTCCTCCTAATGCCTTCGCAAAATTCCTCGTAAAGATTTTGAACAATTTCACAAATTGTTCGGACGTAGTTTCGTGCACGTAGGCAATCGGAAGTACCTTAACAATTTCGAAAGAATTATCACATACCCGCGTTACTGATCGAAAAACATATTTTATGACCGAGATGATAACTTGGCCATACATCACTCGGTACCTAAGTTGACGAATAAATGGCTTTCGAGGGAAAAAACTCAAATTATTCAGTCCACGCCGCTTAATGCGATCACATCAGGACTCTGGGTTCCTGGTAACGATAACCGAATGATAACTATATCCAAAGAAAAACATTCCGTTTGCATGTACTCTGACCCTACTTCCAGTTTGGTAGAACCGGACGTATGGTAAACGAATATTGGTAAAACTGGACAATTTTTTTCCTCCTACATAAATGGTTGCAAAATGTTCAATCAATTTTTCCCCACGTTATGATATTGGTCCATTCCGTTCTTTTGAAAAGTGCTAACAACACCCGAATGATGACATTATGCGTGTTTTTAATAAGTAGCGTCGACTGTAGATAGAATTTGAAGGGTTTTTTGTTATCATTACAGTCAAGCCCACTCATAACGGACCGGATGCTACGAAATATCGGTTATAACGAACGTTTTTCCGTCTCAATGAACCTGCAGTACCAAAATAATGTTAAAAATATCGCTTATAACTTATTGCCGTACTTATGAATATCCGATATAATAAAGTTTTCTGCCAGAGTAGAACATTTTTGACGAAGTTCCATAAAATTGAAAGTTCTGTTTCAGAAACAAGATCTGAATGAGAAATACTACTGTGTTACTTAGGGTAAAGCTAATATAGGTGTGTGTCAGTGTCATGTAGGCTATGAAGACATGATCCTTCCCCCTCTCTTACCTAGAACGCTTTAAACTTAGAACATCAAATCCATGTAAATACGGTAAAGAGGGGGCGGAGAATACCCTCCATTACAGAATCATGTAAATTCACGGAAAATCTTCACCTTCACGGCTGCACTGGCGAAAACTCGATTTACTGGAAACAACAAATAATTAAAGACAAGCCAAAGAGACAAAGATTACCAAAGAGTATCCAATTAATCGTTAGCGATCAAGAAAAATAATCCAAAGGAAGATTCCCTCCATCGCGAATCATTCCAAGAGCTACAATGTCGGACTCCGATTCGGACCTGTTAATGGTTGAAGAAGATGGACAGAATGAAGTTCGAAGATTAGCATTGCCGTCAAATATTGTATAGCGTGTGTCTCAATGAAAGATATGATTGTTTTGCTTTATAACCATGGAGTGCATTTAGCCAATTCCTCCACAGGTACATGAGGTAATTGTGTCTTGATCCTTTTCTTCTTGAATTTATATTTTTCTTTGATTCAAAATTGGAATCCATTCACCCAGGTTCGAATAAATATTACCGGATCAAGACAAGGGGTTAAGCAATTCATTAGATGAAGGAAAACAACACAACACTTTCATGAGCAAGTAAATCAGAGTCAAATTTTAAGGAAAAGAAGATATTTAATTTTTAACAGTAGAAAATAAGGGTGTAGGTAGCTACCTTTTAACAATTAAAAAGGTTATACAGATAAATACAAACATCTACCAAATGAAGGTTAGATTTTCCGAGACAAAAAAAACAACAACATCGCTTTACAATGATTTAAATAAAAAAAACTTACATATTATCGTTCTGTCTATTTATGCAAACTACGGTTGAAGCTCGAAAAGGCGAGCATGGAGGTTTGTCCATAATGAAGACGGAATTTATTTTCCCGCATATTCTGCAGGTCACTGGCGGCTAGGAATCCTTCCTGTTGTTAGGAACACCTTTCCAGAGCAGGTTCGTAGGAGCACTCCTGTTGTTAAGAGCACCTCTCAGGAACAGGTTGGTAGGGGCACTCACCGACTGGCTACTATCGCTAGCTGGCTACTATCGGCCTTTTGGAAGGCGAAGCCGTCCTCTATCATAGTGATTGCTGGAATGACCATTGATCCAGACCCTCCATCCATATGATTTCTGCTCTTTCGTACAATCTTAACGATTGTACACACATTGATTAGCACATAGCGGTAGACGCACGCGATTTACTCGAGAACACAGGAGTCGTGAATACTCGAGGCACATAGTAAATTCAAATCACCAGCGAACGAACATATATAACTCGCGCAAGCTTCAATTACAAGCGAGAGCAAAAAAAACTCTCCTCCGACAGTAGCGTAGAATTCTCGAAAAACTTGATAGAAATCATCTCCCGAGACTGCGAGCGAATTTTCCCAGAGGGTAAGTTAAAAAGGCCCCTTGGCGATCCAAAACTATATGAAATTGTACTGAGTACAGGTCCTGAAGGGAATTATTCGGCGTTTTAATTTACCGTTGGCGAAGAAGGGAGAGAGAGGGGGAATCGAGGTACAACAGAAAAAAAAAGGGAAAACTTAAGGGGACCGTTAAGATCTTCGGAGAAATTCTTCTCGCCAAGGACCCTTAGTCACACCCCCTGAAAAACAAACATTACCTTATATGGCTCGATGACCATCTCTTTCACTCTCTTACAACCCTTTGTAATTCAACCCGTGTTTCTCATCTGGGGCCCCAAGGCAGCAGTACCGTGTACAACTGTATCTTAAGGCCTAAACTTTCTATAGAATAGATTTTGCTTTCCACTATTATTATTATTATATGTACCATAATATATACAATTAAATATAGGTATAATCAAATGATTAATTATGTAAGATTCCACTGTACAAATACAACATAAGGCAAAATCTATTCAATATAATAATCTTTTCTTTTCTCTACAATTAAAACTATTTTAAGATTAAGTTAATGTAATGTTATGATGAATTTTGACAATTCAACATAACATACTCCCTTCGGTTTCCCCAGAATTTTCAGAATGAAAATTCCACGCGAAGAACGGCAAAAGCTAGCCTTAAATTATGAGATCCCTAACACGTTAAATGTTACAATCGAGGGCGAAAAGATTACGTTAAAGCCAAAGTGAGAAACACGAATCTAATTAATATGCATATTACACAATGATCTGTATGGCTCATCAGGCAAATGTGGAAGATGATAGGGAGTGAAATATATATATACTAAAATACAAAAAAAAAAATATATATATACAACACCAGAAAATACGTGAAGACAAACCAAAACTACGTGCATATACATATTCATATATAAATGTGAGAATATACGTGAAGTTCTTCAGTAGGGACACAATCGCTACACACTATTAAACATAAAAACGATGTGCGAGAGTTTCAAAACACATGTGTACAGTTCAATGCTTACAATTTTCCAATCTGATTTTGATACGTTAGTATCATTCTCGTCGATAAGGATGCAGCTACTGATAAGGAAGAAGTGAAGCCTTGATACTGTGCTGGTTGGATATGGAGGACAACACAATGCAACACATAATTTATTGAATTTGGTCTATTGTAGGTCCAATCACCGCAACATCACTGATTGACTGCCCCGATCGCAAGAAGCATTCTCATCAAGGAAGTGTTCAATGGCCAATTGAAACACTACTTAGGAATAATGCCAACAATAATATCAGATATGAACGGTGTATATGTAAGCACAACTCGTATTATGTAATCTCTGCGGTACATCGATTTATCTGTTACTAGCTCAACAATCTAGTTAACACTGAACTTGACATATAATTGCATAAGGAAAAAAAATTTGACTATAAACACATTATCTTAATTCTTCCTAATAACAATCAATCATAGCTTGATAAGGGTTTTCTCTATAACCCTTATCCTACACATTCCACATCTGCATTTTCATGAAATGCATTATCATTGTTTCATGACATAACTAACATAGTATGTAAATCATCACACACATTCATAAAAATGTAAACAGTTTTCATTGGATCTTATTAAAACAAAATATCATTGTCGTGTGACACATATGGATCCACAAATTTACAAAATAACGAAACTTTCTCAAACAACTGAATATATACAAATTTAGGGACATAACTTACGAATACTAATAATAATATATAAAAGAATTCTGTGCCAATGAGTATAAACATCATTTTAAGGTACAAGAATATACAACTCAAGCTGTCTGTACAAAACCAGCAGCATCACGTGGTCTCAGATTATATGGCACATCCCTTTGACTTGAACTTGTGTTCCTAATCCCTTCACTGTCAGGAGGTTGACCATTTAACTGAGAAGTGTCCATAGATGTGTTAGGAATTCGTATTATTCGGTCAACATGAACTCTAAGCTTCTTTGTGGAATCACCTACAAGTGCAATTTCGTAGTTGACCGGACCAAATTTACGAAGAATGACGTAGGGACCCTTATTTGGCTTATTGAATTTCCGAGAGGCATTAGGGCCAATATGAGGAGTATTCAACAAAACCAGGTCACCAATATTGAGATTTTTGACTTTTGCTACCTTTAATCTGGTATTTTCCTGAAGTTCTGCAGATTTTACTAAATTTTCTTTTACCAGTTTAAATGATGTTGATAGCCTATGATGTAAGTCCTGCACAAATTCCTGTGTGTCTGAGTATGAACGAGAAGGAGGCTGAGTTAGCAATTGATGGGGAATATTCAGGTCTCTTCCGTACGTTAAGAAAGCAGGTGTTTCACCTGTGGATGAATGTATTGAAACACGGTGGGCCAACAGGGCAAAATGTAAATGACGATCCCAGTCGGAATGAGTTTGGTTGACCAAATGACTTAACGAATTTATGAGTTTGGCATTCATACGTTCACAAACAGCATTACTTTGAGGTCGATAAGCGGTGGTGGTTAATTTGTGAATTCCCAATTTCTCGTATACCTTTTGCATTGCCTCACAAATGAAATTTGCGCCACGGTCAGTGACAATAGACTCGGGTACACCGTGAGTGCAAATATATTTTTCTAAAATCTCAACCACAGTCGCCGAATCAATAGACTTCACCGCATACGCCTCTGGATATTTGGTGAAAGCATCACAGAAGCATAAAATGTACTTGTTACCATTTGGTGTCACTGGGAGTGGACCGATTGCATCGAACCCAACCCTTTGATTAGGCCGCTCACAAACTTCTAGGCGTTGAAGTGGTGCCATGGGGTTGGTCACATGTCCTCGTCGACTCAAACAGGACTGGCATTTAGAAACAAAAGATTTAATTTGAAAATACATTCCCGGCCAAAAGTATAATGATTTTATCCTAGATAATGTTTTGGTTAAACCCAAATGAGTTGCATCTGGCGAAGAATGATTCATATCCAAAATATGTTTGGTCAGTTCCGAAGGAACGACAATTTTTGTTAATCGGTCCAACCTATTTTTAGGTTTCCTAGCAGTACAATATAAACAATTGTCTTGGATGAAAAACAACATCTTGTTTGGTTTCGGTGTTTTACCAGACTTCAAATCGTCCATAATTCTGGAACATTTGGCATCGGAAGATTGTAAGTTAATAATTCTTTGTCGCAAAATAGGTTCGACTTCAATCTGAGTGATATTTATATTATTAACTTCTCTTGACAAGTAATCAGCCGCAGCATTCAGCTTACCGGGACGGTGAACTATTTCGCAGTCAAATTGCGCCAAAGCCATGATCCAACGAGCAATTCTACTTGTGGGATCTCGCAAATGTAAGGTTTTACTGAGGGATGCTTGATCCGAAATAACAGTGAATTTTCGTGCCATCAAATAGTATTTGAAGTGGGAACAAGCCCAAACCACAGCGAGCATCTCTTTCTCAAAGGTGGAATAATTGAGTTCGGCGCCCTTTAACTTCCTACTAGCATACGCTATAGGGTGTAAATGACCCAATGCATCTGGTTGTGACAGAATCGCGCCTAAGGTGTGTTGAGAGGCATCGGTTGTTAGTGTGAAATTTTTTGTGAAATCTGGTAACATAAGTACTGGTTCTTTCAAGAGTGCTTCTTTCAAGGTTTCGAATGCGTTTTGAGCTTCTTCGTTCCAATTGAAGGAAGTCGTTTGTTTTGTTAAGTTGGTCAAGGGCAAGGCTTTCTCGGCATAGTTTACTATAAATTTTCGATAAAAATTGGTGAGACCGAGGAATTGTCTTACTTGTTTCTTAGTTTCGGGGCATTTAAAAGCTTGTACAACTCTCAGGTTGGCCTTATCTGGGGACACCTCACCCTTAGAAATATGGAACCCCAAAAATGTTATATTTTGTTTCGCAAGGATGCACTTGGAAGGTTTCAATTTTAGCTTGTGTAGTGTAAGTCTGTCGAATAAGATCTTGAGCTTTTCGAGATGGGATGAAAAATCAGATGATGAGACGACGATGTCATCTAAATAGCAAGCAATTTTGAATGGGGACAAATTTGCTAAAACAATTTGCATCAAACGAGAAAATGTGGCTGGAGCAGACTTCAGTCCAAAAGGCATTTTTAACCACATATAATGACCATCAGGTGTGCTAAAACCACACTTGTACACATCATCAGGATGTATCGCACATTGAAAATACCCTGATGTCAAGTCTAATGTGGAAAAATAGTGTGCCCCATGTAGAGAATCCACAAGCTCCGTAATATTTGGAAGTGGAAACGAATCGTCTAACGTTTTCTCGTTTAATTTCCTGAAATCAGTGACCAGCCGGAAAGAGTTATCTTTTTTCCTTACCAAACAGACTGGCGCACTATATGGGCTTGTAGATTCGGTAATGATACCTGCTTCTAGGAGGTCTTTTATTTGTTGGTCTAGTTCTTGTTTTAAATGAAACGGTACTCTATATGGCTTCTGTCGAACAGGAATAGAGTCCTTCAACGGAATGGTATGATACAATGTGTCGCAGCCTTCAAGATCTTTTACAGATTTCGCAAACAATTTTGGATACTGATTCAACAACTTCGTGAGTTCTTCCTTTTGAAAATCATCTAAATGGGAAAGGTCTAGCTGCTCGCTTCCCCACACATCGAAGGAGTCTGAGATAATTCCTTCAGTATCGTGAACAGTATCTACGGACGCAACGGTTTCGCTTGATTCAAAATGAGTTTCATCTAGAAGAGAAACTAGCTTCATCGACTTATTTAGGGTCACAGGTTGGTCAGTGAAATTCGCCACTTTTACAAAAATTTCACGATTTGGCAAAACCATGTTCACTGAACGGGACACAAATATACTTGAAAGGTGACGAATATTGCTTTCCAGCAGAACACAGGAGTTGACAGGGAAATCAGTATCCGATATTTTAACTTATCGCTATACAACGGTGCAGTTCTCCCCCTAGCGGGCAAAGTGGGAATTTTTCTCCCAGCAACTATCAAACTCATGTTCAAGCCGGAACATCCTGGTCACGGCACCATTCTGTCTTGATCCTTTTCTTCTTGAATTTATATTTTTCTTTGATTCAAAATTGGAATCCATTCACCCAGGTTCGAATAAATATTACCGGATCAAGACAAGGGGTTAAGCAATTCATTAGATGAAGGAAAACAACACAACACTTTCATGAGCAAGTAAATCAGAGTCAAATTTTAAGGAAAAGAAGATATTTAATTTTTAACAGTAGAAAATAAGGGTGTAGGTAGCTACCTTTTAACAATTAAAAAGGTTATACAGATAAATACAAACATCTACCAAATGAAGGTTAGATTTTCCGAGACAAAAAAAACAACAACATCGCTTTACAATGATTTAAATAAAAAAAACTTACATATTATCGTTCTGTCTATTTATGCAAACTACGGTTGAAGCTCGAAAAGGCGAGCATGGAGGTTTGTCCATAATGAAGACGGAATTTATTTTCCCGCATATTCTGCAGGTCACTGGCGGCTAGGAATCCTTCCTGTTGTTAGGAACACCTTTCCAGAGCAGGTTCGTAGGAGCACTCCTGTTGTTAAGAGCACCTCTCAGGAACAGGTTGGTAGGGGCACTCACCGACTGGCTACTATCGCTAGCTGGCTACTATCGGCCTTTTGGAAGGCGAAGCCGTCCTCTATCATAGTGATTGCTGGAATGACCATTGATCCAGACCCTCCATCCATATGATTTCTGCTCTTTCGTACAATCTTAACGATTGTACACACATTGATTAGCACATAGCGGTAGACGCACGCGATTTACTCGAGAACACAGGAGTCGTGAATACTCGAGGCACATAGTAAATTCAAATCACCAGCGAACGAACATATATAACTCGCGCAAGCTTCAATTACAAGCGAGAGCAAAAAAAACTCTCCTCCGACAGTAGCGTAGAATTCTCGAAAAACTTGATAGAAATCATCTCCCGAGACTGCGAGCGAATTTTCCCAGAGGGTAAGTTAAAAAGGCCCCTTGGCGATCCAAAACTATATGAAATTGTACTGAGTACAGGTCCTGAAGGGAATTATTCGGCGTTTTAATTTACCGTTGGCGAAGAAGGGAGAGAGAGGGGGAATCGAGGTACAACAGAAAAAAAAAGGGAAAACTTAAGGGGACCGTTAAGATCTTCGGAGAAATTCTTCTCGCCAAGGACCCTTAGTCACACCCCCTGAAAAACAAACATTACCTTATATGGCTCGATGACCATCTCTTTCACTCTCTTACAACCCTTTGTAATTCAACCCGTGTTTCTCATCTGGGGCCCCAAGGCAGCAGTACCGTGTACAACTGTATCTTAAGGCCTAAACTTTCTATAGAATAGATTTTGCTTTCCACTATTATTATTATTATATGTACCATAATATATACAATTAAATATAGGTATAATCAAATGATTAATTATGTAAGATTCCACTGTACAAATACAACATAAGGCAAAATCTATTCAATATAATAATCTTTTCTTTTCTCTACAATTAAAACTATTTTAAGATTAAGTTAATGTAATGTTATGATGAATTTTGACAATTCAACATAACAATTGTCGCACCAGCAAGGCTCTGTCTGCTAATGTTTTATGAAATTATTTATACATATTCATGCTTATCTGTACATATCCATGCCGTTATCTGTGTTATATTGGGGCTAATTTGCGAACATTTTGTTTTTAATTTTTCTCTGTGTTTTTTTTTTTTTAAATTTCTTTCCTCTCTGAGATCGCCCATGTCTTTGGAAAAGAGCGAAAACCATCCCAGGATGGTCTCTCTGGGCGGTCAGTGGGTCACGTCTGTCTACCTGTTCATTTTTGTTTGATTTTTTTATTTTACTTCATTTTTTTTAAACACAATAAATAGAGGGGAAGGCAGAGAGACATTTGGTGGAGTGTTACGAGGAGTGGGTTATATAATTATAATATGTTTATAGTATTTCTTTTTAAACGTGTCAATTGTGTTCGTTACTCGAAATCCATATTCTTTAGCCGAGTCAGAAAAATCACGAAAAAAATCTTAGTTAACCGAAAAATTCGTAAGCCGAGGCGTTCGTTAGCGGAGGTATCACTGTATAGTTCCTATAAGAAGTAGTCCTATAAGAAGTAGTAAGTCCTTTAAAACAATCTGGGGATCATCAACTAGCTAATGAACAAATTCTTCCTGGATAACAGTGGATTGAAGTACGGTTTTGTTGCATTATTATTTCTCTTTGGAAGACTGCGATGTTGACAGTGGAAGATAAGTCACATATTTGGTAAAGTATAATCTAGACAAGTGTTTCCCAACCGGTGTGCCCCGGCACCCTAGGGTGCCGCGATATCGTCTAAGGGGTGCCGCGGGATATTATGGAGATGGCGAGCAAGATGAATTTACTTATGTTTGCGCCGATTCCACATTCAAAGGTAAGTTCACCAAGAGGGAGGCGTCGGTGACTGCTTCTTGGCTTGGACTGAGAGAGAAGTATCCTAACCTAATGAAAAAAGCAATTAATGCATTTTTGCTCTTTTCGACATCATATCTATGCGAGCAAGTCTTCTCCGCTATGGAGACAATAAAGTACAAAGCAAGAAATACACTACAAGACCTTGAGAATGTTTCGTTGCCAACTACTGTAAGGCCTGATATCTGTGCTCTAAGTATCATTCGAAAGTTTTACATTAATGATTAATCGAATAAAACTCTATATTGATATATTTTTACAGTGATTTTTGTTGTACTAAACTGTATTTTATATTCAAGGAAGGGTACCGCAAGTTTTTAATGTAATTCGTAAGGGTGCCGCGAACTTCAAAAGGTTGGGAAACACTGATCTAGACCATAGTTTCCCAACCTTCTTTGTCCCATCGCCCCCTTCTTCAGAATTTTTTTCTCCCATCGCCCCAAACGCAATCTAACACATAGGATCCTCTGTTATACCTGTAGCTTCTATCGCCCCCTGGAACTTTCCATCGCCACAAGGGGGTGTTAACGCCCACGTTGGGAATCACTGATCTAGACCTATACGCAAACCGTATCCCGGTATTCACATATTCCTTAGTCAACATTTGAGACATTCAATTTACATCAGATCTCAGTTGAATAAATTGAATGGATTTGATGAACAATTGTCATTGTATTACATCAAATGGCGAGATTGAATTTGATTTGACACTAATGTCGTTTTTTATTATCATTTTGCCATATTTTTTTATATTATCATTTGCGTCAAGTAAATTTTGATACTTTGAGAGGTGAAAAATTGTTGCGTCTTTCATGTCTGGCTGCTGTAAATGTCTTACTATTTCACAATATTTAGAGATGTACGTGATATTTCTAGTGGTTCGGCAATTTCATCCGAGGAAATGGTGTTTGCCAAAGCTCTTTGTTTATTTAGATGAACAAACAGAATACCGAGGGATGGATGGATTTAAGATTCTCCAAGGATCTAGAATTTCATCTAAAGTAATTGGATTTTTTAGAGTTCTTTATTTGCTCACCGGAACGTTCAATCGAATACGCATTTCACCATATTCGTCTGAGGGAACCATATGTCTTTTGCTAGCAATTTTCTTAATATTTCGACAACTCCAGATCAAAACGTGTATACGAATGTTTATAAAGACGGCGTTCACAGAATGCAATCAAATTTGACGCGTTAGGATGAGTGAGTTTCAGAATGTACGGAAGAATATGGTGTAGGGTAATATTGTAAAAAAGGAAGTACTCCAATAACAACGTATTAACAATATTTTGAGTCTGAGCAGTAATATTCTTTATTTTACCCTAGGATGTTATCTATGCGTCCAATAGACGTAGTTCGTATATGTATAGCAGCGATTTTTTTTGGAGGGGGGGGGTACTACCATTCTAGAGTTAAGGAAAACTGAAAGTTTTAAGGTATCCGCATACGTTTAAAATGTTATTTTGGAAGAAATACCATTTATTTTATTTGGATTTTCTATGAAAGAACCATTTTTTGTGATTCCAAAGCAATCCTTGTTTGTTTACATGACGTTTGGAACCGTAGTTATGACTATAGTGTCGTGTTTTTACATAACAAATTATCTGTGAATAAAAAGGTTGAACGCGTTTTACGAGAAATGCTATTTTTGACATTTTATTGGAGTTGGAAGCGTGATTTTTTAAAATATATTCATGAGGTCATTACAAAAATTTTAATATCATATTCCGCTATACATTGTAAAAATTATGAAGTATAATCGAAAGTCTATCAAATGTATTTGACTAATAACAGTGCTTCGTACACGATATGTTAAATGGAGTTTCAAAAATTCCACACGTACATCAACAGACTTGGGTGTAACTTATGAGCATAGCATACTATCCTTTAAAAAAATTTTAGTTCAAAACCTACATCACTACTTTTACCATCGTGTTTCGAATATTACATGAATTTACCTTGAAATTTGCATAAAAATGACAATCATAGAAAATGGCATAAGAAGTCCAAAATTTATTACTGTTTTCACCATTTTGAGGTACTTTCTATCAAAAAATGAAAGTTCACTGCAGTAACATTCTATAGAAAAGTGCTAAGAAAGTCGAATACCTTAAATAACTTCTATCGAATTGTAACTACCACTAGTTCTAAAATACTTAAACCAACTATTAAAGAGATTAATTAATTAAGCCAAAGGTACTTCAATCTTTTTATTCTAATTTTTCGACTTAACTTCTCCGAGCCCGCTGGTGTATTAAAGAGTTCTTGGAAGAAAAGTCGTAATTACTTCTTGAATTTTCTCTCTCGCCGTAATTTTATTTAATATAGAGATTTTTTTCATTCAATAATTTTATACGTTGATGAAGAGATTTCTTTTCCTCTAATAAATCTTGCTAATTTCTTTAATTGCCAAGCATTGAAATATAAAGTGAAGAAAAACTTTTAAAGGTTATATTATATGCAAATGAGGTACTCTGAATGCTATGACATGCGAAGTAAAAAATGTATTGCCAATACCAAAAAAAACTGTACTTCAGGGAACACATTCCATTTATATGATTTACATAGATTTGAATAGTATAAAAATGTCATTAAATTGTTTGTCAACTTACTTTTCTATCATTGTAGAAAAATGCATAGCAATATGTCTCCTATGCACATGGCGTTAAAAAATGAAATAGTAAAAATCGTTCTTGCTTGGCTTGTGAAGAAATGGGACACGTGCAATGCTATGAGCCGTTCTGCTAGTAATTATAGAAATTTCATGAACGACTCACAAGTAAAAATCAAATGTTTAGGAGTTGCTTAGAAGTATCAATGCCGAAACGAGATCAAGATATTAAATGCCTTTACTTGAAAAATATGAGAAAACCGTGTAGCTTGACAGCAAGCAACACTGCCCAAATGAAATATTAAATATTAATTTGAACAGTTGAAAAGTTATTTTAAATATGAATTACAAAATTTACAATGTTAAAAAGTTATTGGAAGCAGCACTATCAAATAAAGGGTTAAAAACATTCCTCATTTTAGTCTGCATTAAAAAACATTCTTTTCATTTGCAGGTGAATTTTTTTTGCCACAACTCGGTATTAAATATGTTATTTACATCAATAATGAATCACACCAAGCTGAAATTTCCTCTGTCAAATTATCTCTGTTTAAATTAATTTTCTTTCATCATGCTGCAAACTCTCAATATGCCGGATGATTAAAGATTAAAGATTCAGAAACATTTAGAAATTCAGTATTTAAATCAATTGTTAATATGGAAACAAAATGGTAGTTATGGAAACGAAATATTTTAAGAAATCAGTGAAATCACAGCCACACATGCTCTGGAACAACCAAGAGTTGATGCCGTTGATTGGAACGGACAAATTCAAAATATAATATGGAAAGAATTAGACATCACCTTATGTAAAAAGGTGATTCTGAATTTTTATCTTCAAACTGACTGCAGAAAAACCCCCCGTTGAAAGAACTTTTATGCACGCAATGCAAAAATATGCTTTTGGGGATTAAGGTTTTGAGGAAAAAAACTTCATTTCATGCTTGATAGCCGGTGACTTAAAAACACCAACAACCGAAAAGTTTATTCAAATTAAAAAATATGCAATTTTCCGATGTTTCCTGATTATCAAACCATCCCTGCATTTCCCATTTAGGTAATTCCGAGTAAAGCATTCTCCAGAAAATGCTGTAACAGAAATTTACTGGGTTTCATCGAAAAAAAAAATGGATTCATGTCCATGAAATTACATATCCTTCCGAATTTTTCCCTCACCTTACGTGTGCGTGCTACGAGGTCCATAAACCGAGTCGAACGAACATATCATTAAAAAAAATCAGTGACTGGCCAGAGAAACATTTCTTTCCTGCTGTATCAGTGATATATAATACACTAGAAGATATCCTGATAGTGATCAGCCTATTTTTTTTCTGGGTTTTTTTTTTTGGCGTTAGTAGGGAACACTTTTCTTAAAAAGCAATCCATTTTCACACATTTCGGTTCAATAAAGCGTTGGGAATACATGAAACCGTAGAAATGTATCTATCAAGTTTTATCTTCAGAGGATTATTTTTTTTGATTTGACAAAACGTATCTACGGCAAACGTCGATGCTAGGCAATCCTTCTATATAGGACATAATACAATTTTGATGGAAATGTTTCTCATATCTTATATGAAGAGCATGAAGACAGGAAAAGAAGGGAAGGAATTCAGGTTCTTTTCATCTCTTTTGAGAAGAAGAAGCCCCCATTCGGATTGAGCTATTAATAGATTTCTGTTTCAATACCCACGCTTCCGAAAGGAAACCGATGAAAGGGAGATTGAGAGGATAGACAAAAAAAAAACTTTTCCACTTCTCTTTGACACCTTCTTTCTCATTACATCCCAATATCATCTGAAAATGTATTAATTCACCAGAGAAAATCGATATTTAATTCGCTTTTAATCAAGCATGGGTTTTAGCTCGGTTATCCTATAGATCTGTGAATCTATACTGTACTGTCAAAATAATTTCGTTAAGTAAATTCGAATCGGTCAGACTCTTGGGAAACAACTGCATTAATCACTTCTGGGATTTCTATGAAATTTAAAAATAACATTAAGATAATTAGTTATATCACAGTCATACCTGGATGATTAAACAATTATTATCTAATTGTTATTTTTTACTGTTGTCAAAATGACCGGAGTGACTAATATGCAAAGAAATTGTTTCCAAATACACATGAAAAGTTATCAAAATATGACGTGTCAAATAAGTGCAAGTGTGTTTGTTTCTGAGACACATCGTGAGAGATTCTTTTACAGCTAAACACTCTTCATAGGTTCTAAGCAGTGTGTTCTCAAGATAACTTATTTATTTAATGCATTTGTAAAATACCGGAGGTCCTTATCACACAATGGAGTAATCAAGTTCTGTTCCATAGGCTTTATATTAAAAATCGAAGCATGCTGAATGGAACTAAAATTTTAACCAAGAGTAATAACATTTAAACTATAGAAATCTCTCTCCTTCGAAATTTAAATCCTTTTTGTATGTGTAGACCAAATTCGAATACTTGCCACATGTGTGGTTCCAGAAATTAAAATTTAATCTTTTTAATATTGTTACTTATTTAATTAGCATTTATAAAAAAACTTCAAAACTTATGAAATTCACATTTAACCCTTTAGGGGAGGATTCATATTTATAGACACTCACCGTATCGTTTCAGACGCGGCAAACATTCTTTAAATAAGCGTATGAATTCAATAAACGTATTCATATCTATCGTATTGCAGCTGCGCAGACACTGACAAACATTTTTATGTTAAAAAATGTTTTTCGTCTTTGACATGACAAGGTGTGTCTGTAGAAGTGAATGCATCTTTGCATTTGCAGAGTGTTGCATCTCAAGCACAACGTGGTTTTCTCATATTTTCAATTAAGACATAATTTTTTAGGGTTCGGGTTCGGGATTAATGCTTCTAACAAATTCCTAAACATTCGTTTTTACTTGTGAGCTGTTCATGAAGTTTCTATAATTACCAGCAGAACGACTCATAGCAATACACGCGTGTCTATTTCTTGCCAAGCCAAACAAGAACGATTTTTGACCCTTGAATTTTGGAGGGAAATGCCCATGCATATAGGAGACATACTCCTATGCATTCTTCAACGATGATAGTAAAGTAAGTTGACAAACAATAAATAAAATTTTTACACTATTCGAACCTATGTAAATCATATAAATACAGTGTGTTCTCTGAAGTGCAACATCCCATATTTTTTTTTGACAATAAATTTTTCTTCTTGTATCATAGCATTCAGGGTCCTACCTCATTTGAATATGATATAACCATTAAAAATTATTCTCCTCTGAATATCTCAATGCTTACCAGTTAAATAGTTAAAATAATTTTTTACACTTTTTAAACTTTTTTAAAAATAGAAAGGTAATATTTTAAAAAAAAACTTTAATAATATATTAATGTTTATATTTATAAACTTTTCTTTGGAACTTGCATTCAGCAAGAGAAAGAGATATTACCTTAACACAACACACACACACACACACACACGTCCAGTATTTTATTCTCTATCCATGAGATGAGTAGTTATTCAAAGAAACAGTCCCAGTTAAAACCAAAATACTGTAAAAAAGAAGAATAACAAGTTTTTCGGAACTTATGAAACTCATTTTTTTTTCATTTTGAGAATTTTTATCATGTTTAATAATGCATGAAGATATTAAAAATGCTATCAAAGAACATTCTCTGGAAACAAATGTACGAAAAATATATGAGTTAGAATCAGGGAAATTATTCATATCATGATGATGTGACATGAAATGGCAATTCCAACCAGTCAGTGTTTTTGCTCGTTATTAAAGTGACTTTTGTTTCCTGAAATATTTTGTTACGATTTTCTTTAACTTTATGTGATGGTTATCGCCGTATTAAAAAAGGAAAGAAAGAAGACAATAAATAATATAGAGAAAATTGCAACTGAGGCTTTAGGCGTATTCAACAAACACAACTTTAAACAAGTTTTTAATGAAACTTTGCTGTTGGTCTTGAAGCTTGAGGCATAAAAGTTTTATAATATATACATTAAAGTTTTATGTTATAACAGTTTTTATAAATATGCAGTAAATATTTTTTCTCTTATTAACTCGAATTTACGCGCCCTCTTTTTTCCTGTAACGATATAAAACAGAAAGTCTCTAACAATATACAGGGTGATTCAGAAAAGATGAGAAAAACTTTAAGAGAGAGGAGATAGTACACACCAACACAAACAACTGTCATCAAAGAATGCATGGTCTAACATAAAACACAAGCGTGTTAGCGCGTTTCGAAACGGACGCTCCGCAGACGTTAAAAACGGCATTTTTGTTGAAATTTATCAAGAGATAAAGAACACCATGCATGCAAGTTTAACCTCAGGAAGAAGAAAAACCCGTATGCAAATCTGCGTCACAGTGAATAAAAGGCGCGAACTTCAGTCATTCCAGCGTGCAAACGTTCTAACGTACGGGATAATGGAACACTTTAGTAATACTACTTTACCGCACACCAACTCCGGTCATAAATCGCCATACGACAATTTCCAACCAGAGAAGTTGGGTGGCAAATGAAGGCTCCATTCATCGGTGGTCGTCCCAGGTTCGGTAGGTAAAGAACTTGCTTCTAACGTTCTACGTCCGAATTCGAACCCGCGGACCTTGATTGTAACCTTCTTAGACGAGCATTTTACCACGGCGTCACTCGGGCGCACTTTAGCGATACTGAAAAAGCAGGCATGCATTTCATTTACAGACCTGCAAACGATTCTTCCCCAGGTTACATTTCCACGCATGGTGTTCTTTTTCTCCCGATTAATCTCAACAGGAATGCAGTTTTAACGTTTGTGGAGCAGCCGTTTCGAAATGGCGCGTTTGCGTTTCATGTTAGACCATGCATTTTTCGATTTCAATTGTTTGTATTGCTCTGTACTATCACCCCTTAAAGTTTTTCCCATCTTTTCTAAATCACCCTGTAGTATCATCAGATATAGGGCGTGGTAGCCCAGGTCGATAAGATACTCGTCTAAAGTACCAAAGGATATTTATAGGTGTCGCGAGTTCGATACCCGGTTCGTCGTTGTCAGAAACTTTCCTAACACAGGGGTACAACAGAAACAGCGACATGACCACAGAAGAAGATCGCTATCCTAGGGACTGACCCCGCATTAAGGGGTCAGCTCACCAACCTCTCGGTGAGTATAAAAAAGGCTGCCGTGTTCGGAATCCGCAATAAATTGTAGGTCCTGGTCTAATTAGCCCTCGTGTGGAGAAAATGACCTCAGTATGATCAAATGATTATAAAGAGTATCTAGCTAATAGCATGCACAACGACTTGCTGGAGAAGCACTGATCCTAGAGGCATACTAATAATATAAAAGACGCATGTAAATAACGTGTAGACCTCAGATACATCGTTCATGTTGCAAAGTGTTGTATAGTTATTAAGGCGACTGACTACGTGCGGGATACTTTTTTTTAAAAAATGTCATTTTGGATGAAATGCATATGTTTTTAGTTTGAATATGGAATGAAATTAAGAAAATAAATGTTTTTTCATGAATATTTTGGCAAGAAAAATTTATATTGCTAATTATATGCCTAAAATTAGCATAATTTCAGTGTTTACGCTAAACATGGTACATGAAATACTACTGCTTATATAAACTTGTTTTTCACACAGAATGTTGCTATGGTATTGTTCTGTGCAATGAACTAGAAGTTTTGGAGTACTATGAAAACTTTTTGAGATATGGTTGTTTACGTGAAAAAATACACATTTTTCGTTTAAAAAACTTGATATTTTAAATTCAAAATGATGTAAATCAAAAAGTTTCAAAGATATTGCTTAGATCCTAGTTCATTGCACAGTCAGGCTCATATAAAACCCACTAGAAAAAATTCATATTGATATCTTGTAAAGTTTTGGAGATATCATGTTTTCCGCTGGCAAGAATAACGTAAATCGCAGTTTCTCAGAAAACGCATTTAAAGATTTCATTTGAAAAAAAAAAGGTTTCTCATACACTGTAAACATTCAGAATTCTCCACATTTGTACGTCAGACCTTCCTTTGCTTCAAATTTCTCCAACTTCGACTTTCTTGCTCCTCTTTTTTTTCTTCTGGCCATTTTTGCCATTGGCGTTGCATGGTATCTCGAACACTTCACCCGCTCTTCATCCAACCCAGAATAAGTAGATGCTAGTTCTTCCTCGATTGGGATTCCTAGGTTTTCAAGAACCGACAATATGCCCACATAACCAGAATTGAAAAGCAGAACTGCAATATTGGTCCCCAGCAGCATTGTTTGTAGTTCGACAAAAGTGCCCTTAGGCAAAATCGTCCAAATCACACTGTTGAAGCTTTCGTTGGAGTTCTGTGTCATGCCGTGCAAGCACTTTGAAAGCAGGGATTGTGCACAGAGACTCATGTATGTTGGCTTTATTACATTTATGATGTCACTAGAGAGACCAGGAGATTTATCAGTAATTTTATGTCCTTCATGTGCAGCTTTCTGATGCTTACACCAACTGTCGGGACCTCTTGGACATTGTCCATGCATGTTCTTTTTATCACTGGAGCAACAATGAAAAAATGCAGCTATGACGGCAGACTGCATATTTTTTAAATTTCCCACATTGCTACGAATAGCAATGCCATAGTAATTTTGGAGTTTATCTATAAGTTTATCGGTTAATTTCCCTTTACCACTCAGTCCTTTCGTGGTTTTCTTGAGTTTCCTCAAACGCGCACCAACCCTCTTCTGAACATGGCCAATGCATTCCAGTTTAGTGACACTATTTCTGCCATAGATGTCCTTTATATTCATATATGCCTTGGAGTCACCATCCCCATAATATTCTGCATATTTTAGTTCCCGCTTTAGAATTGATCTTTCGAAAATTCTATATGCTCCAACTACTTCCATACTTGCAGACGAGCCCTTGTGGTTGGAACACACATGAACTGTTTTTAAAGATTTTCCCCTACAAATTCTGCAGTACTGCGACATCACTTCCAAATCTAATATCTTTCCAGAATCAATAGAAATAGCAGACACACAACCATTTAGAGATGTATGACCACGTCGCTGCCAGGTACCGTCGACAGACACACCACAATTTGGTATTTTTTCTTGTCCAACTTCCTTCAGTGCTCTTATCTCATTAGCAGCCTCTTTCATATTTTGCTCAGTAGCAGAACGAACAGCTTTTTGTAACAATAGTTCACGGTCCCTGAATGCATTTTTTGAAAGAAAAGGTAAATTCAAAGTTACCAGGAACTTTCTACCAGCAGTATAGCCTTTGCCAATAAGTCTCAATCCAAGGACCACTAATGAATTTATAACATTTTTGCTGCTGCTATTTTTTCCAGTTGAGGCAAATGCTTTCGAATACCCACATTTACAAGGTAAGGCGAAGTTCGAGCACAGTCCGAATCTTGAATCTTCGTTCAGTTTCATGCCAGTCTCGTAACACATTGGGCAGCAAAGAACAGAAAACACAGATACTAATATAGAAATATCAAATATTCTATTTCCCTTCAACTCTCCACACTGTGGAGATGTGGCTTTCTTTTTATCAGTATAAATGTTCAATTTCGATGAACTAGCAGTCATAATAGGTGTGTCAACGGAGGCAATGTTAGGATCAGGGGAGACAGCTTTCGTATGACGGTTTCCACAAAATGAACGTTTTTTGCTCCTCTTTGCACGTACCTTCGGCATCGTGAATGTTCAAAAAAGCGTTACAAAAAATTATATAGAACTTCAAAACCAAAAATTCGAAGAAATACAAGTTAAAATAACAGTTGTTTGGTATACAACGTGCAACTAGAATGTAAACAAACAGTGCTTTCGATTTTGTTGCCACTCGCCTGATTATGTGAATTTAACATTAATATTTATTTATAAACATTACACAGAAATATTTCTAACTAATCCATAAGTAAAAAATATGTGATTCAAGGGTATTTCTATGCAAAATAAGTATTTATTACAACAGAAACGTCATTGTTTACATATTTTAGGCCCTTTAAATAGTACTTCCGGTGCTGGAAATTATCACTTCCGGTTAACTAAATGAGCTATAACTTCGGTTCTAATTAACGTAGGAACAAAAACAAACCATTTTTAGATTCCTGAATAAATATACTTTCAAATGAGCAAATAAAAAAAATTCGCAAATTTTGAAAAAAATGGCCGTTTCAACGTAGGCAGTCGCCTTAAAATGCAAAAGCGTTAACTTTTTATACGGATATCCTGTCCTCAAAAACACAATTAGGAAGTTGTTGCCCTGTATCTCCTGAGACCAATAAAAAACATCCATGCTTCTAAGTGCAATAATCACAAAGATATTTGATTACAAAAATCTGAGAAAAGTTGAGCAAAAACAGTACCAAGTTCCCAAGTTTTCTTCGATATTTGTATTCAAATGTCGCAGTGAATATTGCAGTTGGAGACGTGGTTTTTTTTTTGTTTTCTTTTTGGTCTCATAAGAGACATATGACAACAACCTTCTTACCGTGTTTTTGAGCGCAGGATGTCCGTATAAAAAATTATAATCCTGTATACAAAAATGGAGATTGTGTTATCTCTATTTATATTGTGTGTGGTTGTGTTTCCTGTACTGAAATATAAAAAGTTATTTTTTTTATTTGAATAACTACACAACCACTGGCAACATGGATGACGTAGCTGATTTCCTCACATTATATGGATAAGTTTTCTTTTTGAAAGTATGCCCCTAGGATCAACTATTCGCCAATAATTTATTTGTAGTGTGTGCTGTTAGCTGTGCACCATGCATATATATAATATAGAATAAATATCAGCTTTTCCGTATAATATAATATAAAATGTGATTTTGAATAACCACGCTATTAAGAAGCAATAAATTATAACTTTCACCACATTTCAATAGAAAGACGTATATGTTCAATCATCTGTTCTCGGTTGCTTGGAGAAATTGGAATTCGAATTCTCGTAGGGAATATAGTGGCATGTATTCATGAAATGAAAGCGTTCGCTGCATATTCCATCATATATGTATGACAGAAAATTTTCTTTGAATGATTCAAAGAATTTTTATTATATTTATTCAAGGAAAGGGAATACCAATATGAATAGGGAAATAGAAATCACCTTTTTTTTCATCATTTAACAACGATGAAACTTGTCTGTTGGTATACGTACCATCGTATCGAACCATTTTTATTTATATGAATGTCATCTGTGCTTTCATTTATACTAATATCAATTGCCATCATTGGATTACTCATCACATATATAGTCGGTTGCCATTTTTCCATTCACGGCATGAAGTAATTCCCAAAAGTATCAGTGATATACTCGGTGTTTTCCGAAATGATACTTAGAAATCTTTAAAAAATCAAAACCACCACCATCATCAGTTTGAGTTCCAAAAATTATGTTTTATTCAGTAACACCTGTGTTTCTGTATTTGTTGGTTTGCATCCAGAATAATTTATAGAATTCTCTATCGTGGGAATAAACTGATTCCTCTCTTCTGTGTGTATTTCGCAGATACAGATTACGCTATATAATTTCGGTAAAGAAAATGTTAGCGGAAAATAGTTTATCAATCAATGTATTTTTGTCATTATAAGTGTATGTGCATAATATTATTTATACTAATCAGTGCAAAATTTTCTTACCAAACTGTGCAATAGTGTATATAAAATGTATATATATATATATATATACACACACACACACAAATCTTATTCTGATTAATACATGTTAGAAACGCAAGGCCACAACAGGCAAAATGCCAAACGGCTGAGAAAAAGATGTCCATAGCAAATATTGATGTCACATATTTCTAAAATACAGCAACCCAATTTACAATTAAAAATGCAATTATAAAAACGAAAAACTATGTATACATGATAAAATATTGTGAGAGTTCCATAAACATATTTATGGTTGTTTTGAATCTAAGTATGTATAGCTTCTTCTCGGTTTACCTCAACATGTTTATCGTATTTTTTTTTAAACGTGTGAATTCTGTTAGAATTGCTGTCTATTAGAATTGAATTCTAACAGAATTCACTACCCCTAAAGTATTCCACTTGATAAGCTATTCCATTTATTAACAACTCTAATAGCGAGAAATTCCTTTGGCACACCACAACCTACTGTAGAATTGTACAATCGATAATGGAGTTCCCTTGTCAAAGCAGTCGAAATATTCAAACATGTTCCAATTGAGAAATACTCGATTTCAAACATTATTTTTCGTGTAAGACGTTATCATTAAATAACATCAATTGTTTTGTAAAAAGGCCTCACTAAGCATTCATATCATATTTATCAGACAAAAAATAATGAAAGTTTTTTTTTATTACCTTGTTGAACTTTCAGTCTCAACTAAAAAAAAATTACATTTTATTGCCTTCCTTTGAGATAATACATTTTCGTTATACCGTATTGCAGGACATGTTTTTAAGACAAAAATAACACAATCTCCAAGGCATACATTATAAACAACATTCAGTCTATTAAAATACAGGTGGACGATAAGCCAATGACTCATTTTAAAAATTGTTAACTAATCAAGGAATTGTACAAAGATACGGTTTGCACTGAAATACGAATCACACACATGAACTTGAGTTTTTTTTTGTTTTGATAACTTTAGTAAAAAGTTCAAATTGCATTCACAGGAAGCGCTGTAAAAATATACTCGAGAAAAATAAAACTAAAACTCGATATAGCATAAAATGCAACAAAAACAGTGCATAATTAATGCTTATGACAATTTTGCGTTACATGAAACTAAACACATTTACATATGAGCAGCCTTTTTTAGCGCTTTCGACATCTAAATCGGTGAAAGGGTGATCATGTTGAAATATGGTAGTTTTATTTAACAAAGTTGTCATATACATCAATCATGCACTGTTTGCGTTCCATTTTATGTGTTATTTTGATTTTTTTTTGTTTTACAGCGCCACCTGTGAGTGCAATTTGAAAATTTTTTAAACCACCCAAAAACCTCTAGGACATAAGTATTATATTGCTAATCGCATTTTTCACACTTTTTATGTCAATTAGTTCATTTGTTATGAATTTTTAAAATGTGTCCACACACACACAGGAATTTTCTCCTATCCTTTCCATTTCGGTTATTCAGTTCTAAGCATTTACCAAGAATTTTCTAGAGAATACTGATTTGTGCGTAGAATACGAAAAATTATATTTAATACGTGAAAGTCAAAATTATAGTATACTGGGAAAAATATTCTTACGTCGACATTTTTTTTTTCTGATTATGGGGGTACGAAAGAAAAAGAAATACGATATATTCTATTCCACTCAAGCAGTCGATAGATAGATGCTCGTAGATACTTTTGCTTACGGTACGGTGCCAAATAAAGATTAAATACACCACTAACCCGAATGTGACAACTTCAGTCTCCTAAATATGACTATATTCTTTGGGAATAAGATGACGATGGCTCGGTGCACAGTGGAACCTCCCATAACGGACACATTACCCGTTAACGAACACCTCCCGTCAACGGACACTTTTCTGATCCCCTGGAGTTGGGCTTTAATACAAATACAACGCCACAACAGGCAAATTGTCCAACGAGGTGGCTGACTTAAGAACATCATGGATCCCCGAGCCATTTTTTGGAGGCCCTACCTACTACTGCTATACCACACTGCCACCCCCCCAACGAACCCCCAACGAATCGGTACATGCGGGAATGTGCGTGTACGTGTAGTGCAACCGGGCGTAAAGTTTGTTTCTGTGTAATGCTTGTTATGTGTAGTGCTGTCATCTGCCCCCAGTTTTTCTAACTATGGGTGAAGTGTTATGGTTGAATGATTTACCGTTGTAGGACTGTTGCTGTCTGTGGCGAGACTTTTTAACGGGGAGATCGGCTCGCATTTGCGCCTTGAAGTTGGGAACCACAGAAAACAAACTTCAGCCGACCACCACTGTGGGGTTCGAACCCCGATCCTCGCACCACGAGTCCGGCACTATAACCACTCCACCACCACAGCTGCGAATGTACAGTATTTCTCTCCCCGTTAGCGAACAGTGAAATCAGGCACACACAAGTTCTAATTTTTTTCAACCAAACTCTAATTTATTAATTTTTGGTAATTTTTATTAACATTATGTTTAATCCCATGATCGTATTGGTAAATGTGTGGTAAATCGTCAATTTATTCTTAATTAACTGAACATAACTATGGTCCCCCATATTGAATTCGAATGGTAATGTTGGTTTTGTTTATTGATGACATGTGAAGAAAGCCAACATTATTAAACTGATAATGCTGATATGAATGCTTTTATCTTCTCTTTCCCCTTCTTTATTCTTCGCGTATCATGTATGGGTGAAAATAATCAATTGCTTTAATAGAGAGAAGAAAACGTTATAAATATTTCCATATTTATCAGACTTTCCAACTTTATTTGGGAATTATGCATAATCGCCGGTAAAAGTGGCAGATGTAGTGAAATGCAACCAAACTTTTTTATCTAGTAGATTGGTGATTATGCATAATCATCCGTGTGTAAGAAAATGACTAGAATATCTTTGCCTCGGTCTCACGAGCATCCATACTCACTTCGAAATAGATTACGACACAGCGAAATGCAAGGGAAAAAGACTTAGTGGTACTCTCATACTCCTAAGTCTTTTTCCCTTGCATTTCGCTCTGTTGTAATCTATTTCGAAGTGAGTATGGATGCTCGTGAGACCGAGGTAAAGATATTCTAGTCATTTTCTTTCTCCAGATGTTTTATGTTTCGATTATGTGCCATAGCACTGTGGCATCGGCTACGTTCGTTTTCTAGTACATTAGTTGATATGGTCCATGAAGTGGGTGATCCGTTTTTTTTTCTTTTTTCCCTCTCAAAACTGAAGCAGAACAACGTGAAGTCAGTACACATACCTGGTGTATCTATACCTGGGTCCATGTAAGAAAGTTCCCTTTATCCTTTAATAACTCGCGAACTGTTGATCCTCATTCATATTCCTCGGGTATGCATAGTTATTGAAACAAAAATAAAATTTTTTTATTCGGTTACCCTGTCCTAAAAAACTGAATTAACTATTTCTCACCCTGGTACCGCAAATGTGTGGATAGCGTTTACTCACAGTAGATTTTTTTTTTTCTTTTGACCTCAGCGAGTTAAGCCCTGACTTAAAGGATTGTGCAAGCTTTGAGTTGGAAATATGGTGAATATGAAATTTCATCAGAGGGCAGAACTTATTTTCAGCAGAGGCCTCAACTTTCAGGAGGATTTCAAGATGGCTTCCAAGAGAAAGTGGCACCGGGAAACATGTGATTTATTACATAAAATTTAGCAATAAAATTCTTGCAAAAAAATTAATGTGAAGATGAATATCTGAATTGCATTATCTGAATTATTTTTTCACAAAAAAATTTAAATTAAAAAAACGTTTTCAGACATTTATCTTTTTATTTTAATGAATTTTTTGAGTATCAAAAATACAAAACATTTTGAAAGTTCCAAATAATGAATGGTCGGGTCTGAAAGGCTTAGACGTGTTGCCCTGTTTCTCTTGAGCCCAACGAAAAAACCATTTTCAAGTGCAATATTCGCTTACATATTTGGATTCGAAAATCACTGAAAATTGAAAGAACATCATTTGAACGATGGAATGAGATTGCCCGTTCGTTTATATGTGGCATTTCCCTTAATTTTCACCTTTTTCGAATTGAAATATCGAAATTGCACTCAAGTCCATTAGAGCGAATGGAACTTGAAAACATGTATTCATTCATTATTATTATTTTCATGGGCTCCAGAGGGACAGAGCGTAAACTTTTCGGCTGGATATGGGTTGGGACAGGGTGACCAAATAAAATTCTATTTATTTTTATTTTATAACTACGCAACTCCGTGAAATATGAATGACGTATCCGTTGTACTACATGTTATTTGGATATTGGATACTCTTCCTGAATTGGAAGTATGCCTCTAAGATCAATGGTTCGCCAGTAATTTGCAGCCAGAGGGCTTCTGTAATCATTCCCTGTATATAAAGAGATATCCGAGTACTTCAGTCTGTCTTCAACAATTCTTATATGCAGTCGAACTCGGTTATTTCGAAGTCTAAAATCACTGCAAAAAGTTCGAGTTGTCCAAGAATTCGAATCGCCTAATTAATTTATCCTGGATCCGTGAAATGACTACAGATTGCAACATAATCGTTATTATTCACATAGGATAATAATGATCAAGTATTGGAATTTTATCATCAGATATGGAACTGTTTTCCGAATGTATATCTTAGCTGCTACATTATTCCACTGTTCTGAAATCAGCATCACTGCAGAATTTCTTGATCATGACCAAAGCCCGATTTTCGGAAATAGTCATGATCGTCCGTTATGATACTGTTTCCTACAAATTTTGCTTATCATTCTTATGCTATCAAGGAAATCAACTTTCATTAAGGTATCACAATCTAATTTTTCCGGTATTTTCCCTACTCTTAACGACAACAAAAGGATTCGGATTTTGAATGATTGACCTTGATCTGCAAGTTGAAAAACATAATCGGTATTAAGTGGTACACATTCTCGGTGAACTCCAGCAGAACAATGACTACTCACGGGACACATATGTCCCACAAAGATTTCAAAAATTACTACTGAGTCAAAAATTGTTCACAAGCTATAATTGTAATATATCCCAGTCGTATATATATAGAACCAGACCAATTACTCGTGTTTATCTTCATTTTTTCAGATGGCACTGCAGAAAGAAGTTCTAAAAAGACAAAAAAAATGGAGGGGGAAAAAATCCCAAACACTGAATTAGTTATATTTGTCACCTATTTTATCCATTTTCTCACAAAATGAGTAAAAAATAATGTGTAGTCAAGGGGCTAAAATGAGCATTAAGTTATGAGAAAAAAATTATTTTTAAACTTTTATCTGTCTTTTATCTGTATTTGCTGTTCATCAACTTGTTGAAATAACCGTTGAAGTCCGGCTTCTTGCAGAAGCTTTTTCCAAACTATATTAAGCAAGAAATTTTTACATTAATTGAGATAGAAAACTCAATAGGAGTTCGTAGAAGTTGGAATTATCCAAAATTCGAATTAACCAAATTCTACTGCATGTTTAGGTTTTATTTCTGCTTTTTTTTTTTTTTTTAGATTAAGTACTGCCAACCCTATGCCTTTTCCCCCCTTCTGCTCCTCCGCAATCTATTTCGAAATGAATATGGTTGTTTGTGCAAGTCCAAGATAGAGATATACTCGTCATTTTCTTTCGCAAGATAGCTTATACTTCGATTTAGCACAGTAGCACTCTGGCATCGGCTGCTTCATTTTCTAGTTCATTAGTTGATATGGTCTATGAAGTGGATATATCCGTTTTTCTTTTCTTGCTCCTGAGCTGAAGCCGAACAACATGAAGGCAATATACAGAGAGTATATATAGTATGTATACCAGTAATTTCCCAAAACGAAAACCGGAAATAAAACTCCCGGGGCTGTATTCCAAGCAATGCAATCGGGAAATCGATTTCACTTCCGTGACTCACGTAACTTTGCTGCGTATGCAGAGCTCACCAACGAATTCGGAAGCCCGTTATATGTGGGTCGGTTTCCACACAGGAAAGAGAACACAATAACGGTTCGATTCATTCGGATATGCAAATAGATCTTTCAGAAGATACGATTCATCTTCTACCATTTACTTCAGCGGGGGACAGGAACGCATGGTAAAAAAAAAAAGATGAATAAAATGAATGAAGAAAGCCTCAACTTGTATATGAATGATTCTCCAATGAATATGTCTGAAATGTAATTCACTGAATTTCCATAGCGGTATTGCCATGTCTTTTACCAGAATGTCCATAAAATTTAACGACTTTCTTCCCGTTAGATATTCGAATTTATATCATTTCCTATCGTATATTTGAATAGATATACTTTTTCAAAAGCATAAAAACAAGGAGTTGATACAACATTGAGTGGGATTTGTCGTTATTAAAAGCAGTAAAAAATGTCGTTCAATTTAATATAGTAAAAATCTACTGTGAATGAAAACATTAACTCATCACTGAAGGAAGAATAATAGAACATGTAGTTTTTTTAGAAACTATTCAAAGGCGATCTTTTAATGACTCTTGATGTACATGATTAGATTTTTCACTTTTTCCTGCTTATATTATGTATTTATGTGCGTCCGTAATTTGGAGTAGCTTTCTATACTATTCATGTCCATAGAAATTTCATTGCTTATTTAGGTTTGAAGAAATTTGTATCAACCTTTCTGCGTGATTATTCGGTATTCAGTTCCTGCAAAAACATGACGAATTAACACTAATTAGTTTTTTTTAAAATCTTTTTATCCATGAAAATCGATTGCAGATATTCTAAATAACATTGATTTTCATGTAACGCAATGCAGAGCCAGTACAAACGAACATTTTGCTAAGGAATTATATCGAAACAGCATTTGTGAATATTGTGCTATAAACAAAGTTTATATTCTTTATAATTCTACGTTTTCACATGTTGACTTATTTTTATAGACTTTTTCCTCTATAGTTTCTATTTTATCTCTATTCATTTCATTTTTTTTTTCTGATTCGTTTTTCATCTATGCATTTCAAGTATTATCTTTTTTTTTGTAACTACGTCTTTATGTAGTTATTTCCCATTCATTTTTATTCGCATTTGCTTTATATATCTTTTGCACTTTGTCTTTCTTATCTCTCTCCAACTGCAATTGAATGTATATTTTTAGTTTGAATGTAAATAAATAAATGACTTTGGTTGTATTTATCATTACATATTTATTAGTAGTCTCAAATATTTTGATCGGAACTCAAAAAGTTTTATCTGCAATTCATTTCTTGTTAGACGTACATATCATTTATAAATATCTAGATCAGCGGTTCTCAATTGGGGGAGGGGGGTGCCTGTATACCCAGGAGTCCACGGCCCACTTGAAGAATGATAAAATATATATATACATATACATGTGTGTTAAGTTGACGCTCAAAAGTTCGTCTTCGAGAATAAATAGCACTTACATTCTACCACTACTCCAACGAAACAATAGCTAGAAAACATTTTGCGTGTATTATTCCATAGATATAAGTCCTATAATTCATTTTATTTATATCTCGATGCAAATGTATCTCTTCGTACCTATAAATCCTATCTGTTTTCTGATATCGAAGACTGGCACGGAAAACAATTTTGATTTTTTCAACGTGTTATGTATATAACATTGTGTACATATGTACATTATTTTTCTCCACAACGGAGAACATTCTATCCAATACGAGTAAATGTGATACGACATCAATGCATGGACTGCCTGAACTAGAACAAAGTTTCATACTCTTATCGAGAGATATCAACACAAGTAGAATTAGTAGAATTTTTGTCAAATCATAATGATATTACTACTGGAGTCCACTAGCACTATAACGGTGTTTTTGAGCGTTAATTTCACTGAATCTTTTCCTTTGAAGGGTTTTTTTTTTTTCAATTTAGCTTTGATTCTTTTATAATTCAAAAATTTAGCCCATGGACCCTCAGTGAAAGGCCGTTGACCCTTACTCCCCAGTTGGGAATCATTGCCTTAGCTCACACAAAATTTATTTAGTTTATGTCCCTTCACATTTATACATGACAAATACTAGTATGTATTTAAAGACAAATAAATTCCTATAATTTCCCCACAGAATGTGATCGCATGGTTGTAAGCACTCAAGATGGACCCAAAAATGGAACCTTTACAGCTCCACTTATGGAAAATCAGCAGAACTACTCCAGGCAATGTATATACACCTTCATTGCTACGGAGAATGAACGAGTACAAGTTACGTTTACGTCGTTTGTGCTACGTGGGGCTAAACCACAGTAAGTATTTTACGTACTCTAAAATGTAATTACAGCGCAAACAAAAGAAATGTATTTTCTTACTTTTTTTTTTACATTGAAGAAATCCACTACTCTATGAAATCGACTTTTAGAGAAATATTATCCATACAATGTAGGAATTTTTCCTCCAGGTGCAACCACGAATACATCGACTTGTACACAGAGATTGAAGATCCGTCAATGGAACTCATACACACTCCCTTTGGAGGACGAATATGTGGGAGGAATATCCCGGTCCCACGTATCTCCATGTACCAAACATTGGTCATCGCTTTCTACACCGACAAACCCGTTGTTACCCCGGACCTTTTTAGTGGCATCTATGAATTCATCGATGCCGGTACGTCTGTTTATCAGTGCCGAATAGTTATTTTATAATTACTATCAACATTGTATTGTATTTTATACGGGGTGTCCCATTAATTCGTAAAGAGTTTAAAAATGCATAAAAAATCAAGGAATTGAACATTTTGAATGCAGTTTGCAAAGAAGTTATTCTCATGAAGGTAGAATTTTCGGTCCAAAAAATGATTAAGTTTATATTTTTGCAATAGAGAGCACTTCACGAAATCAATTCACTGAAATATGGACACGAATGTTTCTTTTATCTCGTTCGAAACGTTGGTAAAGCTTTAGCTGGGGATTCATGGCTGAAGTAATCCAGAAATAGTGTTACTTTTAGTGTATTTTTTTCATAAATTGTGTTTCATACCAATTTCAACGCCACAATGTCAGCGCTAGTAACACGAAAATGCGGAAATTTACAGTTAATCGTGCATCCTGCATTTCATACGACTCTAGTTTGCCTACTCGAAGAAATTTGCTTTTGTGCAGTGCTCTCTATCCACATAAATTTGAACTTTTTCGCAAACTGCATCCAAATATACCTATTTCTTCAGTTTTTTAAAATAATTTTTTGAATTATCTACTGATTTATTGGACACCCTGTCCATATTGTCATTGAAAGTGGAAAATTGAGAGCAATAATTCAATAAATATTATCTATGTTTATTTCATTCACTCATCAACAGCCCAGTACGTAATGGGCACCCCTATCCCTAATACAGTATGTAGCTATACAGTGTACAGCGACCAGAAGCGAGAAGGAGAGATGATGTCACCCACATATCCTGGTGTTTACCCAAAAAACCTTCAGTGTCATTACAATTTTTATGGAAAAAGAGGACAGAGGCTAAGATTGGAATTCATGGATTTCGATCTTCTTTTCGGAGGCTCTCAGTAAGTCGTATAGCCAATTCAGATGATCGTTTTTTGTTCAGATGACCATGATTATTTATGACCATGATTATAACGTAAATACAGTGAACAATAATTTTTCCCTTTTATGCAGGTGGTCCCGAATTTGTCCAGAAAATATCTCTGTAGCCGTTGTTTTTCGGAAGCATACCTTGAATTACAAAACGTTTTCAAATGACGTGCAGTTATTTAAGGGGGTTGGTGCACGCAAATTTCCCACAAAAAAAAAACACATTTTCGAGTTTTTCAATTTTCAAATACTATGAAATTTTCTGCTTCTAACAGTGTTCGAGTTTTTTTCTGCCCTAGACTAGAAATATTTTTTTCAAATATTTTAATATAAACTGCTGACAGGAATTATACATGTATGCTGTGGTTTTCTACTAAAATGCTGCTTTTTTACTGAAAAACTATGTTGTTTGTTAGTTAAGGAACATTTTGCAAAAATTCCTAATGCTCGTGTTGTTTCAATTCAATTTCTAACAATTTCCGAAATGCTCGTGTTGATTGTACAAAAATATCCATAGTATTGGAGGCAAAAATTTAGAGCCTAGTAAACAGAAAATTTTAAATGTTCCTTTAAGGAACATTTAAAGTTTGCATTGGCTCGAAATCTGACGTTTTCGAAGGACGCAGTAGCCCAGGTCGATAAGATACTCGCCTAAAGTATCAAAGGATGTTTAGAGGTGTCGCGAGTTCGATACCCGGCTCGTTCTTGCCAGAAAACTTTCCTGACGCAGGGGTACAACAGAAACGGTGACATGACCACAGAAAAAATTGCTACCACAGGGAGTCCCATCGAGGGGTTAGTGCACCAACCTCTCGATGAGTATAAAAACAAGCCTGCCGTTCGAAATCGGCGATTAATTGTAGGTCTAATTAGCCCTCGTGTGGAGAAAATGACCGTGGTGCGACAAAAATGATCAAATGATCTGTCATTTTCGGAGACTGTGCACAAATAGAATGACGTATATAACGTCAGTAATTTTATTTTTTTATTCACAATAAACAACGATTTCATTTTTTCATAATTATTTTGACAAGTACTGAGGTTTGACAACTGGAAATTGAAATCTATGTTTCACAATTTGTGAATCACTACCTCAATCATTAGCGATAAATGCTGAAAACTTCGAAGTCAATTTCTGTTAATTAAAAATATATGAAATTTTTCATAAATAACTTCTCAGGTCCACTTTAATTGGAATTTTTAGAACACGGGTTCTATATACAAAGTTTTAATTTTGTATATTTTTATTTATTTATTTATTTTTGTAGCAATTTTAAGACAGTTTGAGTAATCGCATGTCATTTGAAAACTTTTTGCAACTTAAAGTATGTTTCTAAAATACTAAACGGTTGTAAAAATATGCACTGTGCAAGCAATTTGGTACCAGCTTGTATATTCCCGAGTGGCTTGGTGGTTCGTCCACCACCGTGAAGATTACCGTCGCAGGTTCGAACCCGCGGGAGCATACAGATAACACATTTTCCTTAATGAGATTGCTGCGCCCACTTATAGATGGCGCTTCATTTCGAACCCAACTCATTTAAGGCAGTAAATTGGAATATAACGAACGATATGTTGGTGTTTGGTGAAGTAGTGCAACCTATATATATTTCTTAATTTATTTTGCTGTTTCAGTTGTCCGTTCGATTACGTGAAGATCTACGATGGCTCGACAAGTGATCATCCACTTATCAATACCTACTGTGGCCAGCAGAGGAACCTGTACGTCTATTCTTCCGGTGAAAACCTGTATGTCAAATTCGTCACCTTACAAAGAAACGCAGATACTTCCAATAGAGGATTCAAAGCGATGTACGAGTTCAGTGAGAGATTCGTCAGCTTAGGTGAGAATAATTGAAATCAAAAACAATTTTAGACTCAAATTCTTACGATGATTCTTACTCAAATTCTTACGATGATTCTTACTCAAATTCTTACGATGATTCTTACTCAAATTCTTACGATGATTCTTACTCAAATTCTTACGATGATTCTTACTCAAATTCTTACGATGATTCTTACTCAAATTCTTACGATGATTCTTACTCAAATTCTATACTCAAATATAACTATATCGATTTTCTGTTGGAAAAAAAGCGTGTACTTAATAATATTTTATTCCTTCCGTGAGATTGAATAATTAAACGACTCTCGCAAAAATAGATTAGCCTTTCAACGGCGTTAAAAAACACACTGATTGTAATCTCACGGCAGATCAATACAGAAATTTTCATTAAATGTCAAGTGAAAATTTCCATTATTTTCGGCATTGGTAGTTTCTTTCCTTCTTCATCACTTTTAGCACTAATTAACTGTTAATTGCTTCACTATTGATCCTTTTCGTTTCAGATTTCATCGGAAAAAATGACGGAGAACACATAAGAGGAACAGGTAAGAGTCAATTATCAGAATGATACGTTGCTTGTTTGCATATGTAAGAGGTAAGAAATATCAAAGAATCTGCGATAGATATATTAAAAGAAACTGGTGGGAGTATAAAAGACGATGTTTTGAGAAAATTACAATCTTGGGGGAAGGGGCTATAAAAACGCGAAAAACCAAACAGAAACCATCAAAGAGAAGCAAAAAACGGAAAGGAAATAAAGATATATTTTCATAAAACGTGGAGAAAAATAAATTTTATATATATATATATATATATGCTTTTTTAAGTGGAAACGTCTTCTCCCCAAATTTAATATATTTATTTATTTAAATAATATATATATTTTTATTTGATTATTCGAATAATTTTTTTAATTGATTTTATTGACTCAAAACGTGTTTGTATCCGATGTAGTGAACCTATTTATGGTCTAAAATTGACTTTGGAGTGACAAAACGAAACATGTTTTACATACTTAGTGAACATATTTTTGTTCGTTAAATTTATATTTCCGATTATTCAAGTTATTCACGGTGAATGACTATCAACATCTGAACATTTATGCAGCGAACAAAAACTAATTCTACACATGAATCATTCTGAACTAATCTGTTTCCACGTATGCAAATCTATTCACCGAGACAAGAAAAGGGACTAATTAAATATTTTTCATGTCAAATTTTTTTCTGAATTTTCCTCACTTTTTATTTCTTTTGGCACAAATTCTTTAATTTAATTATTTCCCTTTTCTTTTGTAAATTTTATGGATTTTCAAGATCTTTTTTTGATAAATATGATATTTTCTGTTTTTTCCTCTATTCTTCTTTAGAATGTGATCAAAAGATACTGAGCAAAAGAGGTTCAAGTGGAAACGTCTTCTCCCCAAATTATCCTTACCCATACCACCCGAACATCGTATGCCGGTACTATATCTATGGGATGCAAGATGCGCAACATCTCGAAAGAGTGCGACTCGATTTCGAGAGGTTCGAGATTCCCACAACGAGTAATGAGTTGGTATTGCTCAGAGTTCTCTCTTTAGATTCGTATTTTAACATGCTTTCGTATCCAATCTCTAGGATATCCGGCATGTATCCAAGAAATTTTTATTATGATTTCTTCTCTCGGTAATGCGATTTTTTTAAATTGATTCTGAACTGAAAGTTAATTTCGGTATAGAGTTAGTGGACTAAAGAAAATTTCATACAAAGGAAACATTTATATAATAATATTCAAAGTATTACGAAAAAAAGTATCGTTATACGAGAGTACTCCGCCCTAACCCACCATACAAACTTCAAGTTGAGATACGACCAGAATCAAATTTTTATTCCAATATCCAGCCCTAACAGCTGATGGTGAGATTACAGCCAAGAGCCTATAGAGGTGTATTTAGCGCAAGTCAGTAAGGCTAGGATGGCACAATAAAAGTGTCACTAAAATTCTTTTAAAAACTTGAAAAATCCAATCAATAAGCTTATCGGTTACATCCGAGCAAATGCAACCAATTGACTTATTGTTTGCATTTTCTAAGTATCATTAAAGAACTTTTATAGTGTAATCCGGACCTTACACCCGGATTACACTATGAACGTTTGATAAAAAGATCATTTACAAAACTTGAAAAAAAACAAACAATAATAAAGACTATTGTAATAACCTTTTTTATGGGCAGTGTATTATATAGTATTGATTACTAACTTTTTTCCCTTCGTGATACATGCTTGTATATCGGGTTGCTCTATTTTAGTGATATTTGACATCCATATTTCTGTGGGCATCTTTTTTTCAGCCACCTGGTTGAGCATTTTGCCTGTTGCGGCCTTTGTGTTTGTATTTGTATTTGGTTACATTCACTCAAATATAACCTATGCATTTATTTGCATTTTGAAGTTTTATAATAGAAATGTTCTAAAACTTATAGCATAATCCCTTGCCTAAGTGAATGCTTGGGTGTGCTATGGGTCCTCGTTCAGAATTTTTAGCAGCGAAATGCAAAGGAAATGAAAAAAGAGCGTTCCAAATAAATACTGAGCAGAAAAGTTCTGTGTGAAATAAAGTTTTTAGGGTTCGAGGCAACTCTTGGTACAAAGTCATATCACTTGATGAATATATCATCTGTTTCAATGAGGAATTTGTGAAGTATCAGTTTTTATCATTTCTTGTTAGAAACACTTCATAACGCCCTATAGGCAGGACTTTATAAATTCAAACATATCATACGTTGAGTTGGAGCCAGCAGAATCATCCCAATCCGAGGAAAAAAGGGGCTTCCTTTTATCAGAGTTGAGGAGTATTTATGCTGGTTTTAGCTGTTAACTTGATATGTTCATTGATGGCTAGACTGCTCACGGTCCTCTTCCTGGTGTAATTTTTTTTCAGTTTTTGGAGTTTTTGTTCAGTGTAGATTTACTTCCCAAGTCCGTAGAGAGCTAGAGAGTTGTTGTTTGTTTTTTTCTTTCTTCTTGGTGGAACGATTGATTTTTTTTACAAGTTTACGAAGTCGATGTGAATCCGTTTTCTGTGGACTCAAAAGAATTTCCACTAATGGAGGTTGGATTCCGGAGCTTTCTGTATGTTTCGTGGTTGCGAAAATTTTTCCAGACGTTTCCGGGTAGAGAGGTGGTGCTTGAATATTTTCTCCGGATTTTCGGAAAGTTGTGGATTTGATATTTTCTTGAGATTTTTCTGGTTTGGATTTTTTTAGGCCTGGGGTTGATGTTTTCAGCGGCTTGTAGTTGGGCCAGATCTTTTTATGTGCCTCGCGAACTTTTTCAGCTCTTTTTTGTTGACTCTCACAGCTTAATTTTCAAAAAAGTTCGTTTAAAAATGTTCAACCAATGTCATTATATGGAATTTAGTTTATTTAGCAGTAATTTAATTTAGTTATTTCAGCAGTTTATTAATGACGTTTACAGTGTCTTTGCCAAGGAACTCCCTTAGTTTGAGCTCAACATAATGATAACCTGCTTTTTGTATTAGAAAATAAGGAGATAAAATTTGAATCGTTGTCTTTTTCCATCCGATCCATAGAAAAATCACCAGAGTTCCATAAAGTTTAGATTTTTATTAATATGTTATAGTTTATTTTAGAGTTTCCAGTATCCATATAAATATACAAATAGTCTCTATAGGGATCGAGATTTGTAAATGTTTTCAATCTAATTTCCCATTCCAGGGTGAAAAACTCTTTGTTTTATTCAAACAAATACAAATACAAACAAAAAGGCCACAACAGGCAAATTACCCAAAATCGTGAATTCATGTTTTAAGGATGTGTTTTGGCTAACTTTGTATTATTGTATAAGCTTTGCTCATATTTCTGCAGTATTTTATATTAGGGTTAATATTACCTTAACCACTTCATGGTAGCACCTGATTACAAATTCCGTATCGAAAAAATATGTGTTACCTTTAATGGCAAAATTTTGAAGTCACTTGAATAGACGCTGTGGTAGTTAAGTGGTTGTAGCGACGTACTTGCATCGCGAGGACCCGAAACCGACCATGATCACCAAGGGAATATAATCTGGTCACCCAGAGGATTTGGGCCTTGTTGGAAGAGCGAATCGACGTCCGGTGCACTAAACAGCGAAAGACCAACAGCGGACAAGACAAAGTTGAGGTTACAAGGGCAGGTGCATACGCATGTCACCAGCAGTCTTCGGAGGGGGGAGGGCACGAATAACTACAGACACACACACATTTATAACACATACAAGAGAGTCGATATTATTTATTGACAGCAACCAACCGGAATTAAGGAACTCCATTGTCTGGCTCAGAAGGTGTACACAAAGACATTGTGTGGTTACAATTATCAAATCATTACACTTCACTCATAGTTAAAAAAATTTATGCTAAAAGTGGCAGCACTACACATAACAAACATTACACAGTATCAAATTTCACGTTAGGTTCCCAACACGTACGCGCACATTCCGGCACGCACCAGTTCGTTAGAAATTCGATAGAGGAATGTGTACGAGGTGCGCATGTACGTTAAGTAGTAGTAGTTATTTGAATATCATTTTCGTCTAGTTTCTCTGTAGATGAAATGGAAGTTTCTCTGCATATATTTCGATATTTTCTTATCATTTGTGTCGAAGCCATACTTTATAGTCATTTTTAATTAGTTATTTTGAAAGATATTTTTCATTAGATGGCTGACTCTTTCCTACTGTTTACTTATCTTTCTTATTGAAGATGTACGGATGGTTTCTTGAAGATCTACCTACAGGGGCAGGAAGAACGTTACGCGCTGGACGAGTTCGATCACAATCTTTGTGGTCAGGAGATTCCCAAAGGTCTTCAATCGGAGGGACCGAGATTGGTCATGATTTTCAAAAGTGGTACCTCACAAGGCCAAGGTTTCAAAGCTGGATATTTCTTTGAAGCCGGTAAATTATTCATTTTTATTTGCCCCTATTCTCTGAGATTAATGGCTTATGGCAAAATTCAATTCAGCCATGATTCAATGAGACATGAGCAAAATAATCCACAAAATACATGTTTTTTTGGTCGCAGATTATCAAGTGCCTGGGACGGCAGCGCCGAATGGCTCCTGTCTTTTCACTTACCACAGCGAAAGCCAAAAGACTGGAGTGTTCAATTCTCCTCATTACCCTTCCAATTATCCTTCTTCCATCACTTGTGAATATCATTTCCTGGGGATGGCTGATGAACAAGTCAACCTTGTTTTCAACTATTTCAAGACTAAGATGGACGAAGAAGCTCACGGTTACAAGTATGCCAGTTAACACAAACTACGAATATTTCCCTTTTTTTTTTAAGGGAAATCAACTTACGAAAAGCATTAGTGTAATCAATTTCATTAATATTTACAGGTTTTTGTGGTATGTTTAACGACTCAATCAAATCGAGATTCTTGACCCTTTGCAACCGCCACTCCAAAAACAACAAAAACATCAGCTTTGCGACCCATTGCACTGTTTGTTCTTCGAAATTAGTGAAACAAGTGACGCAATAAGTGCATTTTTGTAACAGGAGCGAGTGAATTCGAACGACTAATCTAGAAACCCCCCCCCCCCTCGAATCAAGTTTGGGGAGTGGCCCATATCTCGAGAATCCCTGGTTAGAGGGGGGATTTGTACGACACATTCCACACACCCTTGTGAAAAAAGTTTGGGTTATGACCGATAGGTCAAGAATTTGGTGCTGTATGCAAGTGGTTTTCTATGACCCAACTTGGAAGCTCCTGCGAATCAAGTTTGGGTCGTGACCCATAGCTTGAGAATCCTCTGTGGTTCCCAATTTCGATTCGCGAATGCGAGCTGCTCTACTCGTTAAAACTCTCGTCATAGAGAGCAGCAGGCTACAGCGGTACAAATATTCAATCATTACACTTCATTCACAATTATATACAGGGGTAGGTATAGATATGGCAGCACTGAAAATTCAGAACACAACACACACACTCTCTCTCTCTCTCGATGCTTACTTAAACCGTATACAAACACACACACTTCCGACACAGCTCAATTGGTAGTAAATTGCCCTCGCGATAGAACGGAGTTTTGCTCAGTTCGAAAGAAGGAAACAAAAGGAAAGAAGCTCGAGAATCCTTGACTGTAGGTGGTTTTGTAGGACCCATCTTGGAAGCTACTGCGGATAAAGTTTAGATCGTGACACTTGGCTGTATCTAGATTCTCAGAAGTCTTTGTGAATCAGAAGAGGAGCCATAGCTCAAAAGTCCCTGGCTGTTACCGTATTCACACGACCAATCTTGGAATTCCCATCGACCCAAGTTTCAGTGGCGACCTATACGTTAAGAACCCCTGGACGAAAGGATGTTGCATTTTAATAAGGCTTTATATCGTCGATATTTTATTCATATAATTATATATGTAAGAAACCAACTTTAAATCTCTGTTAACGACTATGTTAATGAATACATGACACAAGATTCATCGCTTTACTTAAAAACAAATCGATTGTTTATCCTGTGTCTGATAGCGCTAATTTAATTAATTGTCTACTTTTCTTGGGAATTTAACATACGATTTTCTTTTACAATATTTAGTCAAATCACTGAATCGATAAAATATTAAATTTTATTTTAAGAATCTGGTAAAACTACAAATGAGAAATCTGAAAACTATCGAAGATATAATTAAGAAAATATATTAATTAGTTATTCAACCAGTTTTTCCTTGGGATGAGAACATCGGACGATTATTTTATTTGAGACTCGTAATTAGAGAATCGACCATCAAGATCAACCATTTACCTCGATTCTTGTTTTTCCGGTGGTATTTGGTACATGTTAATTAACTTCTCATTAGTATTCACTCCAAAGACTAATACGTTATTAATTGCGCTATCCGACAAGATAATTAAAACAAATGAAAAAGCAATTTTTTCGATTTAGAAGAATTAAATCTTTTTTGGCAAAAATAATTTCAACTACCAAAGATAGAACATTAAATCTGTTTCGTAAATTGGATATTGACTAATTAAAAGAAAGCACTAAGCTTTTTGTAAAGCGATTATTTGTCTAATTACCGAAGCTATTTAATTATTTCTGCGAACTGATTTGGCCATGTCTGTTCGTGAAATAACTGGGAGAAATTATCCAACTGAGAAAGGTTTTCTTGGGAAATAAATTAATCAATCCCTGACTGATTCTGATTTTTCCAGTGTTATATGTATTTTACTATTTCCACTGCAAAATATATTTTTGTGTGTGTGTGTGTTTCTGAAACAAATAAAATCAATAATATTTTCTATTTGATTTTTTTTTTTATCAGTGAAATCTGTCAAGAAGATTGGATAGAAATATACGAAATATATTCATCTGGTAGAGAGCATCTGATGGGTCGATATTGTGGAACTACGGCTCCTGGACCGATCATGTCTGAAGTTGGAGTGAATACGATGAAGGTTATTCTCAGAACTGATGACAAGAACGTCGCCAGCGGATTTACAGCCACCTACACTTTCTTTCCTGCCATCATTGAAAGTGAAGGTTTGTCATATGGTGAAGTTCGTAGTTTTGTTTTCTTGAATTTCTTTTCCTTTTAAGTATATTAATGATACATTTAAGTTAATACGTAGTGGATATTTAGTAAAACCTATCATCATACCTCAAAATTCTCTTACCGTATAAATGTAATCCTTAAATGCATGCTTTTTTTTTCGAGCTTATAACTTTTTCGTAGTTAATGGAAAAATTCTACGCGCGTATAGGACGCCTAAAAAATCAATTTCGTATTATACTGCTTATGCAGGATCATAAACAGAACGTACAGAACCTCACAAACCATATCCAAAATATATATATTGAAGTAATTTTACTTTACAAATGTACTTTGTGATTCAAACCATAGTAGGGGGGGGGGGGCAAAGGTCATTTTGAGAACTTCAAGGTAAAAAAAAAGGAATGCAAACAAAACTTTTTAAAAAATTAGTGAAATCATAGCCACCCATGTTCCTATTCTACGTGATATTCGTATTCTTTATTGACGGCATCAAATTGCCTTATGTTTTTACCCCACCGCCGCCACAGTGCTGGTTCGCTGAAGTTGGTTTTCTGTGGTTCTCAACTTGAAAGCGCGAATGGGAGCCAATCTCCCCTTCAAAAAGTATCGATACAGAGAGCAACGGACCTACAAACAGTACAAATGTAATTCAATCATAGCACATCACTAACTTCACTTCTGAAACATGGATGGCCGGCACAACTCACTTGGTAGTAAATCGCCCATAGATGGTGATAGACGTGAGTTGAGCTCGGTGTGAAAGAAATAAAGAAAGCCGTCCATGTTCTGCAACAAACAAATAGTTACGAAGGCTTTCTACAGCTGGCTGATGCTAAGATGAATTTACGAAAGAAAGAAAACCCAACTGTGCTTGGTGGAAAATCGAACCCACGTCCTCTCACTTGCAGGGTGAGTGCCCTAGACTACAAAAACCACGAACTTCAATCTTTCCTTAAAGTTCGTTCGCGCTGAACAAAGAGTTGCTGTTATATACATTATATACCAGCTAATTCAAAATGTAAAATGGAAAGGACATGACCTTGCCTTATCAGTATGTGCAAAGGCGATTCCGCATTTGTATCGTCAAACTGGCTGCAATAATGAACGCTTAAATCGCCGTTTGCACAATATGCAAAGCTAAGCATTTTAAGGTTGCAGTTAATGTAGAAAAATTGCTAAAATCAAGTAGAGTCCTAATATTACCAAGTGAATTTTCCATACGAATAAATATTAATTCTCGAATATTACTAACAATATTAATGTTTACTGATAAATAATATTACTTACATAATTTTTTACCAATATTTTATCGCTGAATGCTATTGATCAAATATTTATTAACATTACATAACAATAAATATTAGTATTGAGATATTTTGATACCGATAGTATACCGATGAATATTATTACCACCATTATTACGATAAATATTATCATTCAAATATTTATTACCAATATTATACAAACAGATATCGTTACTCTCTCACAAATATTATTACCCAAATTTTCCTAATCTTTATTATACCGAATAATGGTACGTGTTACAAAAATATAAATTATCATTATATAGAATATTGTTAATACTCCAATATTATTACCGATAATATACTGAAGAATATTTGTTACCAAATATGATTTCCAATATCATACTAATAAATACAAAGTTCGAAATCATTGGTGCTCTGCTGGTCCGAGACCAGTAATTAAACAATCGGACCACCGAGAAAAAAATTGTGTTGGTCCACGGGATCAGTAGCGAATAACTTTGTGCGACCCTGATCGGTGATACATTGATCGCGGAAGAATCTTCTATGGGAGAATCACCGATACGCAGTGAAATTTTCGCTTTCTTAGTGGTATATAACTCTAGTAAATGCTGAAATATTTAAGAAAATAAATTATTATTACAAGCATTTACAACAGATTGCGTCTGGCGGACCAGTAGGTTATCGTATTCACTGGTCCGTGGGACAAGTGACTTTTATTTTTTTAATTCTAACGCTGTATATTATCACTCAAATATTTATTCCCAATATTCCACCCCAAATATTATTACTCAAATATCATTACGCTATCATTTCTCCCTTCTAAATTTTATAGTTAATTTATTTGTTACTGTAATTAACTTTAATTTGTACACAATATATGCGCAATGACATTAAAATAAGAATGAAATACTTGGGAGAAAAATGTGTTTACGATTTCCTTATGGTAGTACAAGTAGATTATGGCTTTTCTATAGTTATTAACAGCAAATAACTAATTTTATATGAATTTGTGAGAAAAAAAATATTTTGATAATTCGTAATAATGTTATGAAATATTTCTTTTCAAAGACTGCGGAAACAACATTAGTGATTCGACTGATGGGGTATTAACCAGTCCAGGATACCCGAATTCGTACATGCCCCACAGGCAAGTCTGCAATTGGTTTATCAGTGTCCGCCCTCACCACAAGATATTACTTTTTTTCATGTTCTTCCTCATCGAAGGCGACCAAGAACGTAAGTTCTATTCGTACATATTCTTTATTTACATTTAATGTCAAAAAAAAAAAAATGTCCACAGTATTAACGCATGAATATTTCATTAAAGTAGAAAAAATCTAAAAAATATATGATATGTAACACACACATAGATATATGTATCAATAGAAAGAAGGAGGAACTTACGGACTTATTTGAAAGAGGAATTATTTGAAAGGATCGTATTTATGAAAAAATAAATCTGAAATATGATAATAGAGTCTATTGGTTCTAATGGACAACAGAAGTATATCTAAGTCAAGTTAAACCAAGTTCTGAATTTTCTTTCCTGTTTTTTTCTTTAGGTCGAGGCTGTCCTGGCGCCGTTGTCCGAATTTATCCAGAATTAGGAAAACCTCCGGTTGAGTTATGTGGAGAAACATTAAATAACGAAACTAAACAATTAATTTCTTCCTCGAATATCATGAAAGTTTCGTAAGTTCTTACTATGCATTTGTTTTAAAATCTTGTACCGGTCAGTTTTCATGAAATAATTTATATTCAGACATCCGATCCTCAAAATAAAATATACTGAAATATCATCAAAACGTTAAGTTCCGGAATTATTTATTTATTACACTTCATATACACCTATTAAACCAATAGTAAATCGAATTTTATCCTCATTTTAAAAACTTTTTTGGGGTAAAAAACAAAGTCATTATACCTGTTCAGATGTCAACAAAACTTTAATCATGAAAACAGATATTTTTTGAATATTATGCTGAGGTGCTCAGAAAGAAAAGTCATCCTGTGTCCGGCGGGACACGCACCCAGGTCCTCTTGAACACTAGGCAAGCATGCTCGGGTTCGTGTTCGTATACAACAGCGTCTGGATTCGTGTCCCGGCGGGAACAAGATGACTTTCTTTTCTGAGTTCACCTCAGCATAACATCCAGAAAATATCTGTTTCCGTGACATCTTGGGCTGAGAAAAAAGCCGCCTAAAACTTATAATAATCAAAAAGGGAAAATACATGAAAATCGATGAAGATAATTTCACATTTTAAGATAATTTCAATGTGTTTTTTGTTTTATTTCTCAGATTTGTAACTGCTGATAAAGCTGTCGGCGCAAGAGGTTTTAATGCTTCCTGGACAGAAGTCAAAGAAGGTTTGAGATTTCATACATGACTTTATAGAGAGTTGTTCCATAATTCCCCTTGCCGCATTTTACTGATGAAATTTTGATCTTAGAGGCATACATACAACTAGAAAAAGTATCAAAATAACGTGTAATACTCGGATACGTCAACCATGTTGCGAGGGGCTTTATTAAAATAAGAAGAATGACTTTTGATACGGACACCCTGTGCTCAAAAATCCGATCACAAAGTTGTTGCCCTGTCTCTTCTGAGGCCAACAAAAACATTACACGTTTCTAAGTATAATAGTGACTGAGATATTTTTCGATTCAAAAACCAGAGAAAAGTTGTTGGAAAAAAACAGTATAAACTAATGGGCAACTCTCCTTCATTTATTCTATTCTTTCCCAACTTTTCCGCAATTTTTGAATTTCAGAGAGAATTTTTGAATTCAGATATTTCAGCGAATATTGGAATTAGAAACGTGTATTTTCGTTATATAGCTTGGGGGAGTGACAAAGCAACAATTTTCTAATTGGATTTTTGAGGACTGGTTGTCCGTATAAAAATTTAATTTTTATATTTTAACGACTGTACAATCCTTTCCAACATATTATGATGTATCTGAGTTCACCAGGTTATTTAGACATATTTTTCTAATTGGAAGTATATCTCTAGTATCAATGGTTCAAAAGTAATATGATGCAAGGTGAATAATGAAATCAACCTGTATATTAGATATGTATAAATTTCCTTTTAATTTTTTGTCTTATTCGAATCAAAAAGCACTATAATATATAAAAACGGTTTTATTTTTCATAATTATAGTAGTTTATGGAGTATTATTCTCATTCCCATTAATTATTACATTTCTATCTTCTTCAAAATCAATAATAGATTTTATATAATGATACTAGAATTAATATATACACAAATTTGCATAATGTAGTAACCATATTGAGGTTCACTTCTAGTTTAAATGTATTTTTTTCGAAAACTTTTTCCATTTGTAAATGACATATATTTATATTAAGTACAACAGCCCATATTGGCATCGATTCCATCTATAACGCTTGTTCTTCAATAAATTATGCATACAGATTAATTAACCCTTTCTACCTTGGTGATTCTATTCAGAATCACTGATGTTTGGCTTTCTCAACCCATTTTGCATGTGAGCCGATGAGTGGCGCCGACGTACACAAGTCAAAGAAAATATATTCAAATAACGAACAGAATGCTTCCAAAACGTTTATTACAGCAGTATGTGTTCCACATGACCACCACCACTTGCAGGCGCGTCACAAATCCAGCAACAACAGAGTGCAACAGGTCTGCATACACGGTTTACAACGGTGACCCTGCTGTGGGTTAGGAGCGCAAGTTGTTATAACCATATCATTTGCATATTTTTCCACCGAAGTTTCTCGTACCATCGTCACCTATCGGATGCTTTTAGTTATTTTTTTCCTGTCAAAACAATTTCCATGACCTAGTGATGCTAACCTGCAAACCGTTTTTCATTTCGATTATTTATCCGGTTTTTATTCATTTCTAAAGTTTTTACCGACTTTTTGCCACCCTGTACTTAAATTCAAAATTATGTATGTTATATACAAATACACAAATACAAATACAAATACAATAATGTGCAAGTACTTATAATTTTTGCATGTTTAATGTCAATTCGAATATTTTTATCATTTCAAGACCAGAGTGAAATATTTTCAAGAAAATTTCATATATATATAAATAGTTATATTGTACTTAAAGTGGCGAAAAAAATATTGATGGTAAAAAAAAAGTTCAATTGCTGATCAAGTTGTTTTACCAATTTTAACAAAGTTGATAATTTATTATTATTTAATTTATTATCGACAAGACATTATTACATTTCCGATTTTGTGAAATTAGCTTTCTCTTGTAATTTTTATGACTGGCATATGTTTATCGTGATCTGTTATTCTCAAGTTATATTTTGTTTTGGCAGGTACAGTTTGTGATCAGCTTGCCTGTGTAGAAAACGGATACTGTGTTGCGTCTACTTCCAGATGCAATGGAATTCCCAATTGCGGTCTTTATGATGATACGGATGAATATGGATGTAAGTGTGGGTGGCAATGAATATTATCATCTGTCTTATCATCTTATGAGGCATTTTTGCAAGTATATATAAAAAATCTGTTTTACACGAAAAAAAATCTTTGCAACTCTTTCAAAAGAGGTATAATGGGGTTTGAGGACGGATTTAGTCCGACTTGTTTTGGAAGCAGTTTTAATTGAGAAACATTTACATTGAATCTTCCTATGCTAGCGTTTTTCAACCTATGGACCAGGGTAGGGTCTCGAAGGTGATACGCAGACAGACTTGACAATTCAATTTCAGTTGAATGAGAAATTATTGAATCGTATGTAATTAAAATTAGTAATATCCTTATTTCTAATGTGACTATAGATTTATGTACTTAGAATAACCATGCTCATCAAGAACAAGTACAGGAAACTATTAATCTAAATATGGAATATCGCTAGTTGCTGACACAAAAAAATGAAATTTTCTACAAAATTCTCAATTGTTTCGAAAAATACTGAAGAGTTGAGTAATAAAGTGCTTTGGAGGATCACAATGAACGAAAATGTATTTAAATAAAAAAAAATGTTGATCCTGACTAGTGTATACTAATTTCATTGAGGAATAGAAGGAATAAATGGGATCTTTGAGATGCTGCAAAATACGAGATATGGCTAATCGTCACCTAAAACTTAGCCATAAATCAACAAAATCATTAGGGTTTTTTTTTGCTGAAATGACTGAAAAATCTCCAAGAAGTGAAAAATTTATAGCTTGTGAAATGTAGTTCACAGAGAAAAATGTTTGACACGAAAAATATAAAATATTAAAAATTTAATAATCAAAATATAAATATTAACCATCATTTATACAGTATAATTTATGTTATGATTTTTTTTAATTCATTCATGATTTTAGTAGAGATCGCAAGTAATTTTTGTTTAAAAAAAGGGGCAATCGCAAGAAAAAGAGTGGCAATGGAAAAAAATACAGGGGAAATGTCTCGTGAAATGCGGGACGCGTGGTCATTAAAAACAATTCGTGCTGCAAGTTAGTGATCCGTCGATCTGCTCCATTTTAGTGGTTCGTCCAACTGTTTCAGGGATTTTACTAGACCTTGAATTCACAAAGGTTGAGAAACGCTGGCCTATGTGAATTTACCCCGATGGTGATCTATCGGTTAGAAATTCTTCGGAATATGGACTGGGTCACCGTTTAGGTTAGTAAGTAAGTAATGCCTATGTGAATTGTATTAAGAAAGGCTTTACTTGATTGAAAGTCTATATATAAACAACTTCGAATTAGATTATTCCTCATTTCTTTGTCATTAAAAATATATTTATTTACAACAGGTATAGGTCCAGCAGGTGTAGATCTTCTATTAGTGCTTGGACTAGCGCTTGGTGGCGCAGTGGTCACAGTGATAACAATGTGTGCCATTTTTCACCGTAAGTGTAAGAGGCGGCGAGACCAGAAGAGCCGTACGGATTCTAGAAAGAAACAACACCCAACCAGTACTATGCCCACCATCTCATCCATGTCAGACACAGTTTGAAAAAAATAAAATAAAATATTTAAAATGTTGAAAACGAAGGGGGAACTGAAAAATAAAAATAGTACCTGAAGCTGTTAATTTGAATACATCATTTCCTTGGAACTTTGAGCTTCGCGTATCGATTTGGTCTGAAAAAAAAAAAAGAATTGAATCCTTCATCGCTGCATTAGTTGCTTCAGCGTTAATATCTAGTCATAAAGTTTCTTTTATAACATTCGGGAAAAAAAAAGATCACGGTGAAAAAGAAGACAGACATACAGGAACCTCACCATGGATTGCGAATGAATATTTTAGTTGTTTCCAATATTTATTGAATAATATTTCACTTTATAAATAAATGTTTAATGCCAAGGCAAATACAGTATTTGCATACGTCATACGAATAAATCGCTGGGAATACAGATACTTACATTGAGCTAAACGAAAACACATCATTGAATGCAAAAAAAAAAAAATTAGTGCCAAAATATCAAAAAAAGAGTCCTGAAATAAAATTTTGAGAGATTTAATTTTTTACGGAATCACGTAGTATGTAAATTATTAGACATGAATTTTAGTAGCTGATTCGATACAACGAAATGCTTTTTAGCCCAGTCACGTATAGGCTCTGAATCGTTTCTACCAACCATATTTCTCCTAGTCTTTTTTTTTTTTCTTTTTTGGATATTTAGTTACATAAGAATGAATTTTTTTAAGATAAAGGGATTTTTAAGTAATTGCAAGTACTCAATTTTTTCGACTATTGGTTCACCCCCCTTTGAACTGTTTCAAATGAAATTCCATAAAGAGAATGAGTGCACAAAATAAAATAAATAGTAATTGTAAGAATTCACACAACAAAAATAGTTGTTAATTACGATAGTTTGGAAAATTATAAAGGGTTTTATACTTTGGTCAGATTAGTTTTTTTGTAATGCTGTATTCGAAAACATTTTTAGTTTGTATTATATATCTCTATACGAAATATAACAAATATTACACTCATAAAATTTTGAAAAACATTGAATTAGTTGAAGAATGGTTGCTATGTAATACCATTATTTGAAATATTCATGTGAATGAATATCACTATGATAATGCATAATGAATGTATATTTTATATCTATATCATCTCAATGTTTTCGTGGAATTGCTGACTTGTTGTTTACGATAAAATAAAAATAAAAATCTGGCCATTATGGTCAGATAATCGAAGTAATCTGAATATGGTATTTGAAAGTATAATTTTTCTGTTCGAAACAAAAACATTTTCGGCCTTTGAATATCGGATATTATATAGTACATTCAGGAATATTTATCCACGTTTCATACACAACGACAAATTATGAAATCATCTGGAGAGCTGGTAAATACATTACATTTTCCGGAACATACTAGGGCTGATATTACCAATAGGCGACGTAGTTTAAACTGCTCGCAGTTGCTGAAGTGAGAAAAAATTCGGATAATATTGAATTCGAAACCCACGGAAAAACGCAAATAATATCGATGTAAAAAAATAATACTGTTCAAAATTATTTGTATCAAAACAAAGTGAGTGACAATGAAGACTGCAAACAATTCTACAAAAATTATTATTGTTTTATTAATTTAAAATTTTCCTTCATTTAAATAAGGAACACTTCTTTTATGTCCATAGGCCACAATAATACATTAATATTACTTGAAAAAAAATAAAAATAACTGTTTCATAGTATGCACGTTCTTAATCCTTATTTGCATGAGTCTCTTTAACAATTTAGCTGTTAGTATGATTCACTGTTTGGTACACACACACGTAAAAGTTCTCATGATTTCTTTTTAACCTTATTTATTTTGTACTTAGATTACATTCCGAAGAAAATAAATTAATTTAATTATTGTTTTGATTGAAAATTTTCATATTCGGCAAAGAATAAATTAAATTTGCGTCTTGGAAATGAAAATAAAACTTTTGTTAATTTGTCAATATTGAATGGCTTGAATAAGCCGGTTTGGCTATTAGATATTAAAAATCTTTCAACCTCTAATAAAAATCAAAATAAGAAAATATAATTTCATTCGGTTGAAAAATTTAATGATAGTTATTTCTTTGCTAACCATAATGCAAGTCAGAAAAGTATTCTCCTTTAAACTTATAAAAATATTCTCAATAATTTTCATAATCAGTATTGTAGAAGTTTAATTATTTCTTCATCCTTAAAAATCCAGATTGCATTTCTTTATCTTAATTTTGAAAGTAATTTCATTTTCATTACAGAGTGTCTCTTTATTTATCGATGACTAATATATCTAACAAAAAAAAAAGTGAAAATTTTAATTAACGGAAATGGAAAATGATATCTGAGTTTAAAGCAAATATACATCATGTTGTGTAACTGAGCTTCAAACATTAATAATATAATCAAATTTAAATAAACATACATATTTACATTGTCAATGTTGAGATGAATGTAATTAATAACTCATGAAAATGATGGCAAATACAAGCGGGATTTTAGTAATATGAAGTGAGAGATTTCCCCTCGGCATAAGAAAGTTCTTTTAACTCAGTTATTAGTAAGAATGTATGAAGAAAATAAATTTCGAGATTTTATACATATTAAATTATTTCAATCGTATTTTTTTTGGGGGTTTTTTTTTTAACTATATGAATACTAATTTATATTCGTTATAGTAATATATAATATTCATAAATGAAATAACGGATACTAAATGCATTAACGTTAAAACTCTTTCGATTCATTGTTAAAATGCTTTTGATATATCAATTATAAGATTGATCAATTCAGTTGCAAAATATAATAAATATTTATTTATATTCTTTACATGGAAAAAAAAAATTGCATTCTTTCTTTGTTTCTTTCTCTTTTTGGCAGAATACAATAAGCAAATTCAATGAATTGTTCGCTTGTTACGAATTCTATCTTTGTGTGGTTTGAAAATTAAAACAGAAAAAAAAATATCGGGTGCTTGTGACTGTTTCGTATCGTCTCCTATATTTATGAACAATTCTAAAGTATTATATATATATAAATGAAAGTTTATAACTGCATGGAAAGTTTGAAATTTGTAATATGTGTGTACATGTTTAATGAACCAGTCTTATGCAAGATTTTATCTTTCCTGTTCGATATGATGCCTCACGGGTATTTGTTGTGTAACCAAATAATGTTGTTTATAAGCATAAAGTGCTGTAGAATCACGTGGATACAAAAAAATTAATTAATAAAGTCTTTTAAGCAATTGTTGGTGTTGCATTTTACTGGTGACGAAAGTGAAAGTTATTCTCAATAATTTTCGTTTGCCAAGTTCTTAAAACATTTGTATACTTTCCCCATCGTTTTTGATTAACGATGGGGAAAGTATATTTGATTAAACATATGATTGGATATTCAGAATCATATGAAATATATTGGATAAACATTATGGTGCGCAGAAGTCCTAACTCGTTAAAAAAATTAGAAAAAATCAGTTAGAGGCAGACGGCTTAAATAATTTGAGAAAGAGAAATTTTCATTTTTTTTAATTAGTTCAAACTTTATATATGCGCGCACACACACATCTTTAATGACGGGGAGGAGTCGAGCCTTTGTTGAGAATTGTTGTTTTTCTTGCAATGTTTTTTGTACCATGGTGTTAAGAGAGTGTCAGAGAGTGGAAGTAAAAAGAAACTGAATCCTGTTCTCTTCTAAATGCTTTGAAAGTCGTTTCTCTCAATACCTTTTTTTAAACATTCTTTACAAAACAGGCCAAGTCATCTGTGTGTGGATAAGAAAAATAAAAAAATTCACAAACTTAATTACAAATGTTAGCAACAAGAGAGCAACAAAAATGAAATAAATTAACTGTTAATTTTTTTTTTATCCTTACTTCCATTCTTTGTAATATTCATGTTACAAATAACATGGCAAAAAATGATGTATAGACTTCACGTACTTCGCGTCACTAAAGGTGCACATGTAAAAGTTATGTAGTAGCTTAATTTTTTTTTTTAATTATCTCTCTGAAGTTCCTTATTCCGTTTGTCTCTTTAACAGTTTTTTCTTCCAGACAAGGACAGGACTTCTACACCACCCCATATAATGATTGGCAATATATGCGGCAAATTTCAACAAAAGCAAATAACACTTTTTCCCTTTTGAAGAAGTGTCCACAAAAAGACACTTCTTTTTGAAGAGTCCAAAAAAATTGTTCTAATGATTCCAAAACTATACATGGATCACAAACTATCAACAAATAGGGAAAAACCGAGTTGTGATATTTTCATCTCATAAACTGATAATATGGTGGGAAAATAAGTTTTAAAATAACCATATGGCCCCCGATTCAAAAACATTTAAAGAAGTAGAATTTGCAACTATTTCTCGCATCAAAAGAAATTAACCCCGTGATATTTAGTAGGTGAAAATTATTCGAGATATCAGTTTTTAAAATTTCTGATTTTTATAAATTTCGTTTCGTTAAAAATACGAAAAAAAAATGGTGGCAAAATATTTGGAACATTTTAATTACCGATATCTCGATTGATTTTTATTTGAATATTGCATAGTAATTTTTTCAGTTCAACAAAAAAAAGGGCGAAAATTTTACTAATTGCCATTTTTATATTTGCGGACAGATATTATTAATTTTTTCTTTTGTTTAAAATATATTAAAATAATTTTTATATCGCCTTTTTATATCAACTATCATTTTACGTGAGCCGATTTCCCTCTTCCTGATGATATTGTTTTAATATATTATATATATAAATTCTATTGAAGTTCAATATTCCTGACAATTATTATTTTACAAATATGCCACTATCATTGGATTAATATACAGGGTGTCTCAAAAAGTCGTAAATAATTTTCCAAAAAAACAAATTTTCTGATTTCTCAATTTTTAAATACTATAAAATTTTCTGCGTCTAGCTGTGTAAAAGATTTTAGTTCCACCTGTATTAAAAAAATTTTTAAATATTTTAATGTAAACTGCTGGCAGGCATTACACATGCTAATGTCTTTCACTAAAATGATTTTTTCACCAAAACTTAATTTTTTGTTTGATAAGGAACATTTTTTCAAACACGACTCATTTTTTGTGTATTCACTTGAAACATTGTGTCTCGAAACGCTATGGTGTTACATACTTTAACATGAGGATTTTTAATTAAAATTATTCAAAACTTTATGGCACAAATATGGGAAAATTTTGGTGATTTTTGGAAAAGTTGCATGTTGTTAAAGTCAAAATTTAGAAAAAAAAATATAACCACCTATTAAAATCCTAAAAGCTCGTGTTAAAGTATGCAACACCATAGTGTTGAGAAACAATGTTGAAAAATGTAATACCATAGTGTTGAAAGAAACAAAGTTTCAAGACATTTGCACAAGTGATGCTTGAAAAAATGTTCCTTATCTAACAAAAAAGTTAGTTTTGAGAAAAAAACATTTTAGTGAAAAACATCAGCATGTGTAATGACTGCCGGCAAGTTTACATTAAAATATTTTAAAAATAATTTTAGTTCACGTAGAACAAAAACTTGAACACAGACGCAGAAAATTTCATAGTATTTAAAAATTGAAGAATGTGTTTTTTGGGAAAATTTGCGTGCACCAACCCTGTGAATGTGGATAAGGGGGTGCCCATTACGTACTGGGTGGTTGATGACCGTCCTGACCTGAATAAAACGTACTTAGCAAGTGGGCATTGGGAGGCCTAAGTAAATGTAAGTTAGTAGTGAGAAGGCCTGGACGGTTAAATGAATAAATGACACAGACAAAAAAATATTTATTTAATCATTAATCTAATTGTCAACTTCAAATGAGAATATGTTCAGAGGTGTCCGATAAACTCGGAAAAAGTTCATAAGAACTGAATAAATATTGGTATAATTATTGCGATTTGTGAAAAATCTATTCTAACAGGAAAGGGGATTTTCTTTTAATACCGAAAAAAATTAGGTGGAATTTGTGTCGATAGAAGGCACTACAAAAAACAAATCACTTAAAGTATGCAAATCAGAGTCCTATAAATGCAGGGTTCACGATGGAGGACATTCATCTCAGAGTGGCAAAACCTGTTTTCTTTTCAAAGTGACGTCTAATCGTTAAAAAAAAACGGCATTGGAAACAGTTATTGACTTTAGCGATAATATCGACGTCACAGTTCACACAAATATGGCAGATAAGCCATACTGGGATTTCCAGGAGCTCCACTGTAGGCAAGCTTGGGCTTCAACATATTTTTGCCAATTCGAAACCATTAGTGCACCAACAAAAAGTCCATATGGACTTTTTAAAATATGGGAAATATTTTAAATATGAGAAAATGATGTAAATAAATTTTCTGCTGCACTTTTTTGACTACAAAGCAATATTTAACTATGTGAGATCATGCCTTTATAGCTATAATATTATCATAAATCTTACAAAATTACATGGATATGATACAGTAGAACCTGATTATCCAAGCTAATATGGACCGAGCCTATTTCATACAATACGAACGTTACAGAATATTTGAGTTGAATGTAATAGATGAAGAATTTAATGGGAAGGAAAGTTTCCAAAAAATATATTTTTAATTGTTGTGCAGTGCAATAAAACGATCCAATTAACTAAAGTAAATGTTTTACATGGAGCACTGTCATGTATATTTACAGTTGAAAAAAAATCTCGAAGTTTTTACAGTCGTTCGAAAAAATTTGTTTTTCAATTTCATTTGTCATACAGCACAGTAAAATACTTTAGGGGACTTCCATGGTGCTCGCAAGCAAGGGTTTATGGAAATTTTAAGGAAAATTTACCGACAACAATTCACCTCTTGGAAAATTCACCGATAACAGTTCGACACGAGTAAGTGAGCCAGTAAGTGAGCGAGGAATGACCGTGTGAGTGAATCAGTAAATAATACATTAATTACTGAATGAGAGACAGAGTAGTTAACAGACAGAGTGAGCAAACTAGTGAGTGGACGAATGCCAGAGTGAGCAACTTAGATATAGAGTGAGTGACCTAGTGAGTGAGTGGCATGATGAGTGACCCAGTGGTAGACTGAGGGATCTAGTGGTTGAGCGGGTTGAGTGACCTAGTGAGTAAGTGCGTGACCCGATGGAGGAGTGCGTGAAAGAGTGAGTGACCGTCAGGGAGCAACAGAGTGAGCGACCTCGTTAGTAACCAAGTGAATGAGAGTGAGCGACCAGGTGATTGTATATGTATTACAGAGTGAGTAATCTAGTGAGGTGATGATTGAATGAGTGACCTCGTGAGTGAATGGCGAAGTGAGCAGCCTAGGAAGTAAATGAGCAAACAAGAGATCATGTGAGTGACCGGCTTATTGACATAGTGAGCGACAGTGTGAGTGACCTGCTAAGCAAGTGAGTGAGTTAGGGAGTAAGTGAGAGAGAGTGATATAATTGACAACATACTGAATGATTGACGGGGGGGGGGGGAAACAACCGAGTGAGTGAATGATAGAATGAGCTATCCAGTGATTGAGTAGTATGTGAATAAGTGAACTATCATATGAGTGAGTGAGCGAGAACGAGCTAACTCTAGTGACAGCCCAGTTTCGCTTATTCATTCACTCACTCGTTCACTCGCTCAAGCGATCATTCATTCAATCACGTCGAACTGATGTCGGTGAATTTTTCGGGAAACAATAGGTTGGAGAGATACGGGGGGGGGGATACGGAGCAATGCCTCCCCCCCCCCCAGCGTCAAAGTTGGAGTCGTCTAATGGTCGATATGAATTGTCATCATCACATTGGCTGAGATAGTTGGAAGTCTGGGAAGGGGGGCACGGTCATTATTTCTGGGGGGCACGATGATGATGATGTCAATTCATATAGCATATGTAGATTAGATCAGTCAACTTCACCTTTGACGCTGAGGGGTCAATGTCCCCACCCGTATCTCCGACCATGCATCATCATCACCGTGCCCCCCCCCCCCCCGGACTTTGAAGTCTATCTTCGCCTATGTCTAGTGCAGATTTTTTACGTATATTTGTCTTATCACCTCTTTCCCCTACCGTCAGAAGAAAGGAATGCTATCGCCGCCTTTGCTAACTGAGTCTACAGAATCCTGTGTTATCTTGTACTTCCCTACTGGTCCGTATCCCCAAGGGGAGATATTACCCCATTTTTTAGAACATTGGCGTTGGTAATTGGTGAACCAGTTTGATGTGAAGCTAGGCGTTAACCAGGAAAATTATTCTATATTGAATTTTTGGTATCAACCTATGAGAAGTAACTCGAATAACACGTACTAGGGTTAATCGAAGTATATAGATAGCTGATATACTTTTGATCATTCATTTTGATCAAATTTCTTGATGTAAAATATTGAAATAAAATACAATTTCAGTAGATTGAATGGTGTTCAGCGAATCTTCTTCTTTTGATTTTTAATATAAAAAATGAATAAATGAGAAAATTGTCTGGGAAAACTAAATTGTTAGCTGCTTTTCAAAATCCATATCTTTGTCTCTCAATGTATTATCGATAGATGACACTGCAGATTTTGTAATTTCAATCGAATTGTTATGGAATTAATAGCCCAAACAGACTAATGTTGTGAAATAGTCAAAAATAATCAAGGAAAAAAAACTTATCAAATACGAAAAACTTGTGGATGTTTTATTTTTTCTTATGTTTTTCTTTCTCATTCCTTCAGCAGGATCTCTGAAATCCGGACTCTTCGGGGCCTGGGTGATGCCGATTAGGGAATTAACTGGATTATGGATCGGCTTTTGTTTATTTCTCAAGTTTTCATCTTTAAAACAGTAATATGCTTCTTTAAGCACTTTGATTCATATTTTCCTTTAAAAAATCAATCGAGTATATTTCAGTTTAACAATATTTTTTCACTACACTGCATATTACAGCTGCTTATGGTGATGGTATTGGTAAGTTTCGACAAAAATTAATTATATATTTGATTAATTATTAATTATATATATATATATAGAGAGAGAGAGAGAGGGGTAGAGAGAAGGAGGAGAGAAAGAAATGTAAAAATGTACATTTATGAAATAGATGTATAAGATACTAGCCTAAATATACAAAAATGTTTAGAGGTGTCACGAAAACATTCCTGACACAGGAGTGCAACAAAAATGGCGGCATGGCCACAGAAGAAATAGCTACCGCAGGGAGTCCCCCATCGAGGGTTCGCGCACCAACCTCTCGATTAGCATATAAACAAGCCTGCCCTTCGGAATCGGCAATTAATTGCAGGTCCAGGTCTAATTAGCCCTCGTGTGCAGAAAATGACTGTGGTACGACAAAAATGAACAGGGCGGGCACGGTGATGATGCATGGGTGGAGATACGGGGGGGCATTGACCCCACCCCCCGCGCCAAAAGTGAATATATATATAGGGGGGGGGCGTATATCCGATGAAAGATCTAGACTGAACAAACCGTTATATGAATTCACACATTTATATTATATACCTTCAAATACGTTACGAAATTGTATTGCTAACTGAGCGACAGCATTTTTTCAGGGGGAGTGCCGTGAATATTGCCGCCTCTGAGTCCCTCGGTAAGTGTTCCCTTGCAGGCTAAATAAATTGTATGTATAAAAATTGTGGTCCAGTTGTTTATATTGTAATGTATGTTTTCCCCGGAAAACCAAAAAACTGTTAATAATAGTCAACAGTTGTTCACTTGAAAATTTTGATAATTTCTGCTTTTTTTTTGATACAATATGATAACGCAAGGCTTGTGCTGCCAGCTATCAAGGAGAGCTGGATGTCAAGAAACAAACTTAAAACAGAATTGATTTTTCATCGTTTGAAAGTTTTCACTGTTCATGGAATTTCCATTATAATTATATCGGTAGATGGCAGCAGCAGTTACGCGTCTGGAATTTCCCACATTTCATAAAGTTTCATTATCCCTCTATTTCATCTTTTTCGTTTAATCCCCCCCCCCCAAAAAAAAAAATATTACAAGTGGTTTCATATTCTCATTAATATTTTCGAAAATTTTTCTCATAGAAACACACATTGTGTTTATTCAAAAATATTTTCAGATTTAAAAAAAATCTAAATTAATTATTGCATCCCATTTTATAGTGTTTTATAGAATAAAAAGTAACCATCACAATATATGTTTAAAAAATTAACTTATTATTTCTATGACTAATACAAATTTTTTCAACGAATCGAAAAATTTCAAGAAAGATGGAAATGTTTTAAATTTTTTAAAAATATATATGGAAGATATATCAATGACACCTAAATATAATTGTATCGCCATCCATTTCAGCTTAGGGGACCTGCTGTAGGATGCGGGAAACTCGGGGTACATGCACATTACTTGGTCCCGATGTGTCAAATGGGTCCCGATATAAAAGAGTTAAATGAAAACTTGGTCTGAAATATATTTAATTTTGAGAACGTGAAAGATGTAGATATTATCCATTCTATACATTTTTAGTTTAAAAATACTAGTAAACCATACTTGAATTTTTTTCTTTACAGGCTGTCTTAAATTGTTTACTGAATGGTTACCCCATTTAGAAACATACTTTCAATAACAAATCATTTTCAAATGATGTGTGATAAATTGAAGTATCATAATTTTCCCGAAGGATCGCATAGATCAGCGATTCCCAACGTGGGCGTTAACGACGCCTTAGGGGCGATGGAAAGTTCTAGGGAGGCGGTAGAAGCTACGGGTATAACATAGGACTCTATGGGTTAGATTGCGTTGAGGGGAGTGATGGGACAAAAAAAGGTTCGGAAACTATGGTATAGGTAAAAGAAATAGAAAAAAAAATGGCTTTTTTAGTTTAGACCGTTTGCGTGCTAAAACTTCAAATTATTCGCTGATTTGAAAAAGGAATCCTACTCTGAGAAGTCACTTTAAAAAAAAATATCCATATTGTTTCAAACGGAATTTCTTCGGAGATATTTAATTTTTTTAAGTTTGTGCAAGACTTATTGCTCTGCTAGTAACTGAATCAGTGGTTAATTACAAATTCATTATGTAGCCTCTCCGGTTAAGTTGCTACACAACGAAACCACTTTTTTTCATTTGTGTTTCCCCCGCGACAACACTTTTTTAGTTGGAACAGAACACAACGAACCGAGCACGGCCAAAGCTTTCTAGATACTATTATCTAGGTCCATCTAGGAGGCTTTGACACGGCCAGGCTCTGTCGCTTACGTGGTTTTTTGCTCATTGCCCCGGAGAGAGCGACCATAAGTAAGGGAATGCGAGTGATTGTGTGAATGACCATATGAGTGACCACGTGAGTGTGCGACAATATAAGTGACTAGGTAAGTAACCGTATGACTAATCAAGTGAATGGCCGTATGAGTGACCAATGGAGTGACCATATGAGTGTGAGTGACCGTATGACCACCTAAGTAAGTGGGTGATTCACCGTATGAGTGATCAGCTAAGTTAGTGGGTGATTGACCGCATGAGTGACCAGATAAGTGACAGAACGAGTGACCAAGACAGTGAGAGTATGAATGAGTGGCCAAGCGAGTGACCGTATGAAATTGTTATATAGTGTATAACAGATAAAATACTATTATATCGTGTTTCTGCTGCATTGAAAAAAAAACTATACGTATTATTCACAAGCCTACTCATTATATTTATACAAGCGGCGAAATTTCCCGCTAACTTGATTACTCATACGGTCACTCACTTCACAACTGACACGATCAGACAGACGAAATGCACCAGGAAGAAAACGTGCCGGGGCGAAATACCGGAGAAGAAACTTCTGTAAACCGTTTCTGAAGTCACCGGTGGCAGTGCGAAAACAATTTGGGACAGACTGTATGCGATCCGCAGCTTGAACGAGTAGAATAATGCTAGCAATGGATTTCAATCTCGGTATTGAATAGTAAATCCATACATACATGGCCCAGCTGAAATGAATTACGCGTCATACCCGTATAATGGGGGCCCATATAACGTATACTTATGTGGGTAAACAAATATTTTCGGGTCACAATACCCCGCCCGCTTCATTGTACGTCATCGTCCATATTCGACGGAGCGTGTAAACTTGCTACAATGTACTTACTTCCTGGCCATTCAATGTTATCAAATTCTCGTGGGTGATGATACGTTGATACAATGTTTGTTTGTCTAACTATATAGAGTTGTTTTTCTTTTTATTATACAACGAAGCATGTCCTGTAATTTCTAGATGAACTAGCGTATTGAGATGAGTCTTCAGAGTACGGCGTTTGAGGTTGAAATGATTAGTGTCGCTTCCAAGGTGAGCAATTTTATACTGGTAACCATAAAATCTGTGCATATCTGTTGATATACATTGATTCAAATATAATCCGCTTTTTAAAGAGGGGTTATTTCATGAGACAGAATGATTTCGGATATTTCTATCATTGATTACTCTGCTCAAGAACAAAAAAATCATGTTCTTAAGGAATTTTTAATGGTTTTAGAGGATATATTGGGGCTGATGAGGTAAGGAAATATTAGGATATATTGTAACCTTGAGAGAGAGCATAGGTTTCGTCAGATTGGCTCTAGGTTTTGAGATGAAGTGAAAATTAAATTTCAATGGTAATTACATGAGCAGCGTTCAAATCGCATAGAACCTGCACGTTATAAATTTTTTTGCACATTTTCACATTTCATACCATGCACTACCCAGGTTCTATTGACAATTGTCAATCTTAGTCGTTGACCCAGTATAAATAAATACACCAAGGGTATTTCAGTGATTTCAAAATCATTTTGAGGGGGGGGGGGGCTGATTCTGAATCGGACATTGGCTTTAGTTTTTGAGATAAAAGTAATATTAAATTTCCATGGTAATGTATAAGAAACATTAAAATTACATAAACTAGAGCCGATCCGGCAAGACCGATGTCAGATTTGGAATCACCATTCCAAAATAATTTTAAAATCACTGAAAGATCGTTGCTGTATTTATTTATACCGGGGCAACGGCTAAGATTGGCAAATTATTGTCGATGGAACCTGGGTGGTGCATCGTATGAAATGTGAAATATGAAACTGTATTCATTTATAACGCTCAGCCTCTATGCGGTTTGTACGCTGCTCGTGTAATTACCATCGAAATTCACTTCATCTCAAAACCTAGAGCCAATCTGACGAAACCAATGTCATATTTGGAATCAGCTTCCCAAATTCATCCTAAAATCTCTCTAATATTTTTGAGAACGAAACCAGTGATCAATATACAGTGTGTTTTTTTTCTCTTATTTTTTTTTAAATAAGATACTTTCATGGCGTTGACTTATCGATTATTGCAAACAAAATCATTTCTTAGATTTTTTTTAAAGACAAAAATGACTGATTATTTCATTTATAATTATCTTTAAGATTTCGTTGTATTTCGCAATTCTTTTTGCAGACTTATTGGATAGTCTTTGGAATGACTATCGGCTCGTTGATATCGGTTTTATTCATGAATAACAGTGATCGAATCATGATGGTTGAACGTAAATTCAAGAGTATTACCAAGTGAGTACGTGACCTTTTCGTTAGTTTTCTCGAAAGTTCTTACACGATTTGATATATTTCTGTGAAAGAAGTATTCATTTTTTGCATTTCAATAACTGATAAAAAAAGGTATATTAATTTAAATGGAATCATATGTTCATTCAGACTCATTATTTTTAATAACAGAAACATTGTCTCTTCATTTTTTGGATGAAAATATGCGAAAGAAAACCAAAAACTTATTTAAATTCAAAGATTGATTCTGAAAAAAAAAATTACGGTTTTGTTTTTTGTTCAATAGGGATAACACATTTGTAAAGCAGATTTTTCTCATTTACTTTATCTGTTATATGTGTGCTTTATGATTGCGATGCATTTTTTCAACGAACTATTTGTTAAATATCTTGTTTGACATTAGTGTACATATATTTTGAATTCCCAGAATAGAACCAAGCGTCGACTCTCATAAGTGCCGGTCATTTCCAGGTAATTAAAATTACCTCCTCAGTATTTTTCTTTTAGTATGTTTTAGACTCTATGAATGGTACAGTGAAACCTCCCAACAACGGCCTTTAATGGGGCGGAGCAAATGTGGTCGATATTGGGAGGTTACCGTTGTCAGGAAGTTCAATATTTCCGGAACTATGTTAAATTTTTTGATTCTTCGTAGAATTATAACGATTCATGCTATAATTAATAAGTTATAAGAAGCTGTTTTGTAGCACATGCAATTTATTTCGTATTGAAAATATGTGAATTTTTTTATGAATAACTTTATTTGTGATTTTCCTATTGCAAATTTCATTAAAAAAATTCACGAAGAAAAATGCATACAGCTGCTCCGTAATCCTCGTATCCTGCGACACGCATAAATAATATATTTATATATATATTCGAGCAAGGAGCAACGGGTAAGCACTAATCGAAACAGCATGGGAAACGAGATCTGTGGTCTATAACGTAGCCACTTAACATATTCCAACGCTAAATTCCAATTTGTTATTTTTGGAACGTGTCTAGTGCACCCGTTGGCATCTACTTGAGGGACCTCCGGTGCCCGCGGACCACGTTTTGGAAACCACTGATGTTGGAAAGTACCCGTAGTTATTTTTATGGTCGAAGGATCAAAAGAGGAAAAAGTCCTTCAAATAAAATCTTTAGGGTTATATTGCTATATGTTGCAATGAATAATTTTTCATTCATTTTAATTTCCAAAAGTGGCCGTTATTCACAAATCTTTGTTCGGGGGTTATCTTAATGTTAATTCAATAGGATTTGTACTGTTCCAAGAAAATGTGGCCCTTGTTCAGAGGTTACTATGTGCGGAGGTGACCGTTATGGGAGATTTTACTGGATAAAGATAAACTGTAAATAAATTGATCTTCTATACCTTGGACGGGGATGACTCCATATTAGATGGTGATTCACAAGGATGAGAATATTCAATTCCCTATATTATATCGCAAATATAGATATAACAACAGTTCATTTTTGATTAATGACATGTCAAAAGAACCGAAACAGTATGTTGTACAATGAGCTATTGAAGCGATAAGCATTTCTGGTGACTAGTCTTAGATACGTCACTCTGATCGATACATTGTGTTCACTTGTAACACCCGAATCTAAAAGTATCATCATTCACTCAACGGCTGTGAGAAATTTCTCTTAGGATATATTTAGGCGTCTATAAAACCAACCATTTTTAACGTTGTATGAAACGATGGTGTACGCAACGCTTTCACCATGTCATCATCTAAGAGAAATAAGAAAAAATAATCATTATTAGAAAGGAAGGAAAATAGTGTAATGGATTATTTTTTTCTATAAAATGTGCTCATTAATAATGGTTCTCCTGGGAAACAAATAGTCATAGCCTTTTCAAATCCTATTTTGTCGTTCATGAAAGTTTTCATTCAATGTTAACACCAAATTTAATATTGGTAAAATGTCTGTTATGGATAATTATTTCAGTATAAAAGCTGTCCTAAAATGCTTTCGTAGTGGACATCTATGCAACCGTTGACTTCAGAAGTGCATACTTTCAATTACAAAAAGTCTTCAAATGTGTTACTCAATTTCTTTTGAATTTCTCAATGGGTAGTATACGCAAAAAACATAAAAATAATAATACAGAAAAATAACGCGGCTCTGAGAAGTCATTCACGAAAGATTTCATATTTGGCGATGTAATACCAAGGGGATATTTGACTTTGAACTTATCACCTTTTATCGCCAATAATTGAAATTATGGTGCACAAATTGCGAAACGTTAATTAAATTCAGAGTTATAATATTTTTGTTCTTGCCAATGTAATGGCGAAAAATGCAACTGTTATTCATTGTGAATAAAAAACAAAATGTTTGAGTTCATTCTATTTGTCCGCAGTCCCTAAAAATGGAACCTTTGGAGGTAATGAAAACTTGCCCCAACTTAGTGATAAATTTCCAAAACAGTTTTGGATTTTTACTTATTAAATATCTCGATAAATATTTCACTTTAAATGTGAATTTTCTTGCAAATGACTTTTGAGAATTTAATTCATATTTCAATAATACAACGTTTTAGCACACACACACACACACACACACACACACACACACACACACACACACACACACTGGGATTGTATAAAAAGTTAATTGGTTAATTTTTTTTCCGTATGGGAAATTTCATTTTTTATCGGTTGAGGAAGGTGGTTTACAAATTGTGAAACGTTGATTCAATTCATAGTTGTAGAGATTCTGTAATTGTCAAAAAAAGAAATTGTTATTTATTGTAAATAAAAAACTAAAATTCTTCAGGTTTCACATTCTACTTGTGTACAGTCCCTGAAAATGGCAACTTTTGAGAAAACTAACTTGCCAACACAGTGATATGGTGCCAAAACATAGTGATGCAGATGAGTTTTCACAGCAGGGTCTACATTACAATAACTGGAAGATTAAACGCACGGGGACGGTTAAAAGTTGTTTTTTTTCATTATTCTGTGTATATGACTGAATTATTCATATTTGATAAGACCCAAAAACTACTCATATTTTCACCTATAAATTGTACAAAATCATCCAAAATTGTCACAAAGTAGCCCCGGATTATGGTATACGAACAGTCAAAGAAAACTTTGAGATTTTAAACAATCGCAAGTCATTTGAAAACTTCTTGTTATTTAAAGTATATTTCTAAACTCAACGGTTGCAGAGATATCTGTTGTGTAAAGAGTTTGGGGCACCCTGTATGTTTAATGATGACATTTCAGAGACAGCAATTCATTGCATTTATCAAAGAACACCACATCAAATCATTTATTATATTACAGAGACGCATCGAGGAAATAAAATCGGAGAAATCGCTTCGGCATCAAGGGATTGGTGGCACTTTCTAAGGCGTCAATTGAAGAATATCAATTCGGCCAACAGCACTTCCGCTAGAAATGTATTTATGAGATACATCATCGAACACGGTGTAGATTATCATAGGTATGAGTGTCTTGAAGTAATTTAATTAGCGGACATAATTCAACGTTACAAACTATAATCCACACTATAACAACAGAATATCATAACAAAAGTTGATAATCATACACAAAATATATAATGGAGATTTCTCTCTCTCTCTGTCTTCTCTCTCTTGATAAATTAATATATATTTCAGAGTGATCACTTATTTTTGTGATGGACAAACTGCGTCAAGTGGTCAGCCGAAGGTGTTCCGGTAGAAAAAGGTCAATATGCATGCACTTAACACATAAATACCTAGACTGATCATATTTTCTTCATAAAAATACGAGAAATATAAAACCTGCATCTATACGGAATATCACAAATTATCACCAAAAAAATTGCCAAACGCAAGTGAAGTTGCTGATTATGGCCAAATAAAAAAAAGGCAAAAGAAGTTCCCCATTACAGACAAAGTAATAGTCAAAAGGAAATAAAGTTGTCAACTATCTCTCAGATTGCTGAAAAATCACTAATGGTGAGAAGTAGGGAGCTTCCACAAAAGACGCGATGGGTGAAAATTTATGATTCACCAAACAAAACATAAAATATGCGAGATAAATGTTTCTATATATTTAAATGAATATAATTAATCATAATATACATTATATTATAATGATTATGACTTAAGTCATGAAAAGAACTTAACTGTTGATTTCAAAAGCTCAAGTAAGCCTAATTGAAAATAATAAGAGAAAACGGGAAATTTTTTATAAAAAAAAGGCGGGACGAGACCAAAATTACGGAAATGTCCAGTAAATACGAGTCATATGGTCATACTATACATGCAAGTTTCTGGCTCGCGGACTGAAAAGTTTGCGCACCCCTGACTTATTTCATGTTACCACATTATCATATATATACCATTATTCCATAGATATTTAAAGGCAATAATTAACAAAATCGTTGACATCCTAAAATACTTCATAAAAGTTTCTTTTCGGCCGATAATTTCCATCAAATTTTAAATTGCGACTTTTACTCGACTTATTATTCTCACACTGATTTTTAACCGAATAAGTTATAGTAATATGTCATATGTAATTTTTCCAATTTCAAAATTTATTTAAGATTTATAGAAAAACCAATACAAAAAAGTTGCTTCAAAAGTATTCGCTCAATTTTTTTTCATTAAATCAGATTTGCAACTAAATTTGTTTACTGCTGAACATACAAGGTGTTTCAAAAAGAATCATCAGATTTAAAAAAAAATCATAACTGTTCAGCTTTTGATCTGTTTTGGTCGAATAATATATACATAGAAATAGGGAAATCTCGAGTTTCATGCAGTAGCCGAAGTATAACGCTAACGTTCTTCCTTCTCCCGCTACTTTAGTGTTTGTCAAGATGGCGACTGCACAACAGAAAAGTTTACAAATACAACGCCACAACAGGCAAATTGCCCAACGAGGTGGCTGACTTAAGAACATCATGGATCCCCGAGCCATTTTTTGGAGGCCCTACCTACTACTGCTACACCACACATGTACCCCACCCACACCCCCTCCCCCCCCCGCGGAACCCCCAACGAATCGGTACATGCGGGAATGTGCGTGTACGTGTAGTGAAACCTGACGTGAAGTTTTTTGTTTCTTTGTAATGCTTGTTATGTGTAGTGCTGCCATCTGCCACCAGTTTTTCTAACTATGAGTGAAGTGTTATGATTGAATGATTTATCGTTGTAGGACTGTTGCTCTCTGTGGCGAGACTTTTTAACGGGGAGATCGGCTCGCATTTGCGCCTTGAAGTTGGGAACCACAGAAAACCAACTTCAGCCGCGTGTGTTCTAAGCTTCGCGAAATGCGAGTCCGTAACAACTGTTCATCGCGCTTTTCGTGGACAATACCCTGGTGTTCAACTTCCTACCGCTCAGAGCATTAGGCGATGGTATAAACAATTTCGAGACATGGGTTGCCCATGTAAAAGGATATCCCCTGGTCGTCCACGCATGTTAGAAGAAAATGGGGAGCTCATCTGACAGAGTTTCGCACGTAGTGCACAGAAATCCACTCGCAGTGGATACAAACATGCTCACAAAAGTTTGGAACGAATTTGACTACCCTATAGACATATGCCTCAGCATCCCAAGGTGAATATATTGAGTGCCCTTTAATTATGTTTGTAAAAAAAACTTTATGATCAGCCATGTAATATAAAATTAATCTTAAGGGTATATGTGTTCAGTATTTTTCGTAATATTCGCATTTTAAATCGGATGATTCTTTTTTAAACACCCTGTATAAACCAGGGTTCAGTGATGGTAATCTCGATGAGCGGAATTTCACTCAAAAATTTTTCTTTCAAGTTTTTTCACAAAAATTCAGAGTTAATGTGCTGCCGCTTATTGGTAAAAGTATTCAGTCAAGTATTTATTTTAAGAAAAAAAAACAAACTAGAGAAAAAAGCATTATTTTACACGAAATTCAGAATAAAAAATTTCTAAATGTCAAATCATTTTTTTTTTGTTTGATATACTTTAAGTCCACCACCCTGTGTCACATTCCAGTCTCCACCCTGATTAAAACATTAACAGTCATGATTTGCTGAAAGAAAAGAAAATAGAAAACGTTTTCTTATAAAAAATATTTATTAATATTGTCCAGCTCGTACGAAGCAGCATTGAACAGGGAAGCTTATGGGACTTGTAAAGGCTTGGTCAGTCAGTCAGATTCATTCTTCTATCTGCAATCAGTATTTCATTAAATAATACATTTGGTAAATTAGACAAATTCTTTTCCCCATGCATGCTGCTTCTGCAGCCCGCAACAGTACATCTAACCATTATATTGGCCCTCGAACAGAGAGAAGTTGGCCCCCCGAGATATAAATGATTTAAATTTTCTACTACTTTAATTCTTCTTTTATTAAATCAATTTTCTTCCAGAAAAAACTCGATACAAAATGTGTATCAAAAGTGAAAAAATGTATCGAAGAAAATAAAGCAACTCTGGGAACCTCGAGTTAGAGACTGAATGAAATTATTTTGTTTTTTTATATGCGATGCCAATTCTAACTACTTATTTCTCTAATTTTTTCTAAAATTTATTTCTCCATGAAAATGAAATTAAAATGAGAGAAAAACCTTCGAATCAAATTTAATTCAATTGGATGGTCTGTTGACGATAAAAATTGGTTCGTTCTAATCAAAATAAAATTTATTTTATTCAACTCATCATAACATAAAAAGGTTAAAAAAAAATTTTTTTTTGTTTCTGAAATCAGGTTTGGAAATTTAATTAACATGAATTTCATTAAAGAAATTTCAAATCATTCGAATTACCAAAAGAAACTGTTTTGCGTTACATTTCTCTCAACCGAAAAAAAATATTTGTATTTTCAATATATAAAAATATATTTTCCTATAATAAAATCTATATATAAGTGTGTTAAATATATATGAAAATTTGATTGAAAATACATAGTCAATTAGGAGTCTTCTACAAATGGTAGACTTACGGGAATGAAGGAATATGCAGTCCTCAATGAGTACAGTTCACAATCGCGATGACAATTGTGGTTGTAATGAATTTATCATTATAAGTGGATTTCCATTTTTTTTGTTCTGTCAGGTTGTAAAATTGCGGAAAATTCTCTAATTTATCTGTATTAAAACGTCTTATAGATCATTTCGTTCAAATATGATTGAATGAACCGAATACCGTTCATAGAATCAAAGACATTTTTGCTCATATTTTCGTATTATCAAAGCGATTTAGTCTACCAACTGATCAATGAAAAATCTCACTTATTATATCACTGCTCATTTCCATGGCTTCGTGGAACATTCAATATTTTCCCGCTAATCGGAATGTTTTTAGCACGACTATCTCGTTCATTCTGAAACGACTTCAAGTTCTGGTCCCGTGGTCTCAGTCACTGGAAAAGACTAAAGTAGAATAGAAAATCGCCACAGACATAATCCCATAGTGGGATGTACGTATATTGGGAAAAACCTAAAAATAAGAAGAGAAGGTAAAACAATGTGACTTTTGCATCTATTAAAAGTAACCTTCAGAGAAGTACTTCATAGTTATTTTCACGAGGAGCATATGCTTCGGAAAGAGTCATCATATTCAAATCTTAAAGCAATAGACAGAAAAACTGTCATTTCCGAGATTTCTTTTGACGTACAGCAATTGCTTACTAATTTTCAACTCGTTGAAACCGAATATATTTGATATCTTTAACATTAGCTATTTGACAATAACTTGCAAATCACTGGTTATAGTGAGATTCTCGTAATAAGCCCGACTCGTTATAACAGATATTCACTGTATTCATCTCAGAAGCGAAATTCATAAAATCGTAAAACAAAGAATCGGGTTTTTTATATTTTGCAAACGTGGATGAGAAAAATAATTATCCATGCTCGGAAAAGGAGTAGAAAATTTTGAAGTGGTTCTTATACATATGTCACACCTACTCCCAACAATATATAATACTTACTAACTCAGCGAAAATTTCAGTATGTCTTGACAAACTTAACTAGATATAACAGCCAATGAATCTAGAAGTGGGTATAGGGTATCTCTCTCTCTATCTCTCTCTCGAGCCCGTTTGTTCTTTTCAAAATTTCCAGACTGTTCCTGTTTTTCTGAAGATATTTGTTTCAGCTATTGATATAATGATCAATAGCTGCAGCTATTGATTTTTTATTACGTCTTATCTCAATTTTTATGCATATCCCCGTAATGATCTCTATGCAGATTTCTGTCTGAGAACTTTTTTTTTCTATTCTTTTCTCTACTTGATGAATTCTTTTTAGAAATATTCAATGAGAGAAAACGATGTTCTGTTGGGCAAAAAGGGAAAACTTTAATAATTCTTATCTTCTCAAAGTTGCTTTTGCTTATGTAAAATCATAATTATGAACCTCCTTCTAAGTATATTAGATTGATTATATTTCATCAATTTTTGAATATTTATCATATCCATTAATTAGTTTGTGATGAAATGAAAAGACATTTTGGTTGGAGTATTTATGTGTCATTTGATAATTGAGTGTATGTGGGTGCTTTGAAATCCTCTTTTCCATTCACTGCACATTTTTTTCTTTACTTGTTCCAATTGAACCATTTTAAACAGAATTAAATAAACGTCCTAGAGTTCAAAATCAAAGCAGTTTAGGGCCAGAGAAATAAATTAATGGCCAGAACATAAATGCCTCTTTGGTCTTTATTTAAACTGACTTGTATTATTTGTCACATTTGCAATTATATTTAAAAGTACATTTTTTTGTATACTTCTGTATTAAAGTTGTTTGATCATTTCTACTTGTTCTTGTTCTATAATATTTAATCAGAGCTATTCAAATTAAACTTGAAGCCCTGACAAATACTTCCATCCGTCTTCAGAAAATGAATGGTCTTAGAAAGAAAATTCTGGAACGTCTGATAAAATTGCAGGTGAGATTTTCAGAAAATTACTTTTCGATAACAATTCCCTGTATATTTTGAGATAACATATTTTTTATAAAGAACTACTTTCAATACATAGTAATTGCAATCACCCATTTGTTATTTTCACGTCGTTAAATTTTCTTGTATTGTTACTTAGAAAACATAAAATTAATATACAGGCTGTTCGATATTGTTTCCACAGTGGATATCTCCGCAGCCATTGTCTTTAGAAAAACACGCTTTAAACTACAGTAGTTTTAAAATGACGTGAGGTTACTCAACATGTCTCAAAATTTCCAAGGAGTCGTTTCCATGAAAAAATAGAAAGAGTACCTTTTTTTGTAGCCCGGGGTTGCTAAAACTTTCAATCAGTGAGATATAAATGCGGCTCTGAGATAGATAGATAGAACCGCTCACAACCCCGGACTGATGCAAAGCACCTTATTTCCGTTACCTCAAAAGAGGCAGTTGCTCTGAGAAGTCATCTACAGAAAATTACATGTTTTTAAATGAAATATTAACGGAGATATTTGACTATGAAGTTTTCAGCATTGATCGCCAATGATTGTGGTCCAGAAATTGTGGTCCGCCAATGGTGTGGTCCAGAAATTTCGAAACGTAAATTAGATTCAAAACTGTAATTGTACTGTAAGTGTAAATGTATAAATATTTAATTTCATCATTTTTTTCTGTATACGATCCCACAAACCAAATTTGAGTTTTAAATATCTGTGCGTCATTGGAAAACGTTTTCTAATTTAAAGGTATGTTTTCAAAGTCAACGGTTATAAAGATATGTAGGTTATATAAGTTCCGCCAAAGAATGAAACTGCCCAGTTTGCAAAGTGGTCAATTTTGTTAAAATCTGACCATGCCAATGTCCGAATTTCAGGCTTTGGCGAATCAGTTCGCGAAGTTGCTGGGGATGCGAAAGACATGATTCAGGTTCAACGCCAAGTTGTCGCATTTGTTCACGATAATGATGTTCACGTTAAATATCAAACAGCAGGCACGATGCAGTAACCTGTGTAAGAAAGAAAATACCAAACTCAATCTTATATTTGGAGTCAGTCATCAAGTCTTATCCTTCTATAACCGGTACTTTCAGTCCGAAGAGCTTAAATTCAAGATGCAATACCTCTAAAATAAGTTCTTATGCTTCTTACACACGTCCATCCATTATATCTAAAATTTACTATTGCGACGAAATTAAAGGAATGGAGCCATTCCATACAGTTACAATGGCTCCGATAAACGGACACGATGGCTATTTTTATTGTATGATTTGTTATCCTTTCAGCGAACTGAACTGTAACATTTTCTCCCGACGTGTAGTATAACCGAAGTCCTTGATTACATGTTGAGCCTTTGAAGTTGAGGAACTATTGGAAAGCTTTAATTCGATTTCGTGATTCACGACAGATCAATATAGAGATCGCTCTAAACACATCTTCGAGTTATTTCGGGAATGGAATGGAACAGAAAATGCATTGCCTAATTCGATATAGTAAGTACCTCATGTAACGTTACAGCTGCTTCAAGATTCGTCCACCGTTTCCCGCAGCGCATATGTAGTGTATCTAAGTTTGCGATTGTAATTACGATTGTTATTCTATTATTTACGATAGCGCAGTTCAACAATTGCAGCTACATTCACACGGTGAAAGGATAGCAAAGCAAAACTTTACTGACATAAAATTGATCCTGATTTGTATTGTGAATTTCAACCGAAGGCGAGAAAATCTTTAAACAATTGCGAATGTCGGAATTAATTATGCGGAGTGATGGAATGTTCCTATTATTGAACACGATGCGTTAAGCGTTTTTAATGGAGATCAAACAAATAAAAAAATCAAGAAGGGCATTGCTGAGCAACGCTGATTGCATTCTTCGCTCCATCGTTTAAATGTTTCGATTGCTAAAGAAAATGTGATTATAAGTAAACGACTGCAGCGAAATGCGTTTTTTACGCCTTATTCATAATTAGAAGGAACTCGAATTTTGAGGAGGAAAAAACGCATTTATTGGGTGAAGCTAGAATTCCTTTGTTTTTTAGGAAAGATGTGAATAGTAATTAACTGGGTGTACGACATGAGTTAATAACAAAATGCGTTTTCGGTAGCTGTTAACCTCTAAATTGTTCACATTTATTATGATATATTATTTTGGTACGCTTGAATACTTCATTCACACAAATATATAGAAAGATTCGGTTGTTCTTTCTCTCTCTCTCTCTCTCTCCGGGGAGTGGGAAACACATATGGATCTGTAAATTATTTATTTTTGTGCGCCATCTGTCTTCCACTTAAGACAATACAAGCCCTTTAAAACCAAAAGTTTATTTTGTTTTTAATGTGCGTTAAAAAATGAATCGATTTGTGATTGGAAACCTTCTTTCATTTCTTTTTTTGCTTTGGGAAATCGGTTGAACTAATTATGAAAACATACTTATTCTATCCTTAAAAATGTCACTGTTTTTCAATATTATTTAAGTTTTACAATAAAAGTTTTGTAGCTGCAATTGTTGAACTACAATAGAATACATGCAGTAAAACAAACTAAGCAAATTGCTGAGGCTACACTCTGTGAGGACACTCTCGTTCCACCATTCAAAACTTTCTATAGGTAGTAAATATTTATACTCACAATTACATTATCTTACTCAAATATTAATATTTACAACTGATTACATATGTGCTCTATACGTCAACCGCAAGCGTATTAAAGGATTCTAAGCAAGCATCTAGCAAATTTAAAAATTTGTTATTACATGATTATATTATGCTACAATTGAGTCGTCTAGTTTCAAAACCAGATAGATGATTTGTTACAAATTTTTCAAGAGAAACAAAAAAATGATTAACTGTATTATTTAAGGCAAATTTCATCTTCTTTTTTTATAAATTGATATTAGATAGACGCAATTCCTAACGAAATTTTATCTCTGTATGAATATTGCTTTGAGAGGGAACAAAATTCTTTTTTATCTATCCTGGTTTTTTCCAACCAGCCTATAGGATTTATATATACCTACGAACATCTTGATGTATCTGGTTTTGCAACTGTGTGTTCAGATGGCAAAATGTAATAAGCTACTTTTTCAAAATTTCACGAGAGCAAATTTGTAAACAATATTTTACAAAAATTATACTGTGGCTTTTTGACTTATTGCAATTTGCCTCTATTGGTTCCTCATAAACCCAAAGAAATTGACGTAATTTTGTCACCTTCCAAAATTTTAATAAACGATGCTGCAGAGTGCAAACAACTCAATATTTGGGGAGGAGTGACATTTTGCCATCTGACCACAGAACTGATCTCTTTACCTTTCTGGTTTCAACAACCAGTCGTTACACCGCAACACCTTTCACACCGCAAAATGAATAGAATTTAGCGGCTTTTTGAATGTTATGATTTTGCCTACCGATTAACCTATAGGAAAACTGAAAAAGAATGACATAATTTGAAAATCGAAAAAAAACGAATGTATAGTCCTCTAGTTTCGAAACTGGACGACTCGATATTATATTATTATATGACAGTAAGATATGTATCAGGTACAGAAGTAATAAAGTACAGGGTGATTATAGTTAAAGTTCCCGTGTCCTCGGAGTGTTTTTCTCAAAATCTTTTTATTCGAGTACAGTCAAATTTTTAGGACATCTTAATGATTCCGTGAGAGAGAAATTTATGGAATAAAAATTTAAAAATGATAAATTTTCGGCCGCCAAGTGAATAAGTGCACCTTTCTTTAATTGAACTATATATATATATATATATATATATATATATTTTTTTTTATGTGTCATAAATCTCTCTCCTATAGTCTCATTAAGATATCCTAAAAATTTGGCTCCGTTCGGATAAGCAGTTTTCGAGAAAAACTACTCATGTTACGGGAAATTTAATTATAATCACCCTATATATCTATTGAATTAAATTTTTGCAGTTTCCATTATTATGACTAACTTCATTATTCACTATTTGTATTATGAGAATCCAGAGAATTGTGCCGGTGTTCAGGTTCTGCTCTTTAACCTCACGAATCCACATGGTTTTGCCTCGGCTGCTCATGATATCCTTTGGTGCTTCATAAAGGCTTATACAGAAAATCGTCGCTTCGTCTTAGTCACTACGCATTGGCATTATGATACACAGTGGCGTGAAATCTTTCTTCCCCTCAGTGAAACGTGCAACCGCGAGGAGGACGGGCGAATTCCAGCAGCTATGGACATCACTGAATGTCCCACAGAAAACAGTGAGTAAATCATTCGAACTATTTTATAAAGTGCATGTCGCTAAAAGTGATGACATCTAGACTTAGGGTTTCTGATAACAATAACCGATTGCTAATTATAACCGAATATATCCTGGTTGTAATTACGATGATCACATGTCGCGTTTGATCTAAAGTTGAAAATCATGTTTTTCAATTTAAAATTTGTAAGGGCGGAGTTGTAGAATAAAATTGTCTAATGTGTATAACGAAGTGCGATACTTTTGTAATGTACAGTACATTCTATAGACTCTTTCGTAAGGAAGGTATTTCTGGCTGAGGATCTGCGAAAGTGGTCAGTCGAGGATAACTGGCAATTGAACTGAAAAAAATATTTTTTTTACATTACATATTACTGCACAATAGAAAAGCCATTGTAAAAGCAGCGCTGGCTTCTTACTTGGGGTGTTTGGAAACCTAGGGACCCAAGGCAGGCCCAATCGAAGAATCATAAAAAACAAAAATAAATAAAGCTGTGAGTTGCAGATATATATATATTTCATTATTATTATTATATATACAGGGTGTCCTGCACGTGCTAGCACGGCTTTTATCTCATCAACGTCCATCGTAGAGGTATTATGACTCCAATTTAAAAAATGCTCAACAGGTGTTCAAAAATTACACTGTACCAGTTTTGAGAGTGAAAATACAGTGTGTGTAACAAAATAAAACATCTACATTTTCATAAGGTCTCCCTGTGCTCTAACTTCCAATCAGAAAGTTATTGAAATGTCTGTCCTGATGCCAACCAAAAAAATTTATGTTTCTAAATGCAATATTCTCTGAGATATTCGAAAAAGTAAGCAAATTTAAGAAAAAACAGCTTTAAATGCGTGTAAAACACTTTTTAAGCATTTAACTCTGCTCTTTTCCAAAATTTTCTCCATATTTCGAATTCGAATATCTCAGAGAATATTACAATTGGTGTGCGTATACCAGTGTTAGAGGCAGATACAATATACATTGTGAAAAGATTTAATAAGTTTTTCTCATCATCAGTTCTGTTGATATATATATACACGTATATAATTACTTAAAAAAGGAAAAGTTTTGACTAAATGAATGCGCAATAAAGCACCGTTGCAACGTTGGTAGACTGCAATAGTAACATTGATATGATTTTCGACAAAAATTGTACTTGTGGGAAATCTCTCGATAGTTTGTCATTTTCGTTATTTTGCAGCCCATTAGATAGCATTAATATCGCATCACATTTGCTAGTACTGGACAGAATGCCATCCTTTGATTGAGAAATTTCTCTCTGATAGACGGCTGTAGTTTCTGCTGCTATAAATGGAGCGGTGGCGGCCTATAGCAGACGCCAAGATTTCCAGGGGTTCAGGGATAAAAGTGTTCGGAAACCGCTGGTTTAAAAGCTTGATAATGATAAACGATATGGGAAAAGAGGAATCTGGTTCAGCCTTAATTTCAAAATGTGCAAGAAGAAAAAACTAGCAAAAAAAAATTTATAACATTCACCGAAGTCCTGATAACTATAAACGGAATTTTTCAACTGTTATGATATTGGTCCAATCCGTACTTTGCAAAAGTGACGACATTACCAGAATGATAACATAATCCGTGATCTTAATTAGCGGTGTTGACTATAATTTCTTCCTATGGCCGCGCGCTCGGATACAGTTCGTAAAGTGACATCCACAGATGTTTCGCAGCTGCGATCTTAGTCAAGCATTATTCTCAACTTTTGTGAATATGCTGCTATGTATGTGTGTGTATCTCTCTGTTATTGCATCGCGTACATTTAGTGTAGGGTAGAATGTTGTAGAGCTATATAGGACTATTATTTTCACACTTTTTCCCTTAGTCAGTTGTTACGGTAAAACTGAACCAAATTCATTTTTACTTCCTATATACTATATGATTATACAGAGTCCAACTACTACCTTGGAAAAAAATTGAATGAATAGTTTTAAAAAAAAATCATGTATTGATATGGAGAAAAATATGTATACATATATATGTGTGTGTGTGCGCGCGCTCGCGCGCGTGTGTGTGTGTGTATGTGTGACGAAATATATATAATTATGACGAAAATATAATTACCAATAATATATATAATACATATAGCTAACACCAGGCACCGTAAACCATGGTTATTAGAGGGATACTTCCAAGTAGGAAAAGTTACCAAATAACGGGTAGAACTAAGATACGTCATTCGTATTACAAGAAGTATATATTGTTATTGAATTTACAAGATTAACTTTTTATGCGAACACCTTGTCCCCCAAAAACCCAATTAGATAGGTGTTTCCATGTCCCTCCTGGGGCCAACAAAAATACTCTACGTTTCTAAGCGCAAAATCCGCTAAAATATTTGAATTTAAATATCTGAGAAAAAAAAGTGGGGAAAAACAGCAGAAACTAACAAACCCCCCCCCCTTTTATGCTTCTTTTTTTTTTCTTCTTCTTCTTCAAACCGAGAACAACTCAGGTCTATTGCCATAGGCAATTTACTACCTAGTGAGTTGTGCCGGAAGATCAAGTGTGTGTACCTAACAGTGTGAGTGCGTACCTAGCGTTGTGTATGATTTTTCAGTGCTGCCATCTATATCTCAGAAGTGAAGTGAGTGATGTGTAGTGACTGAATATTTGTACTGTTTGTAGGCCTGTTGCTCTCTGTGGCGAGACTTTTTAACGGGGAGACCCCATTTATGCTGTTGTTTCCCAAGTTGCTTCTGATTTTGTAATTCAATAATATCGAGGGAATATTGCACTTAGAAACGTGAATTTTTCTCCCGTGACCTCAGGAAAGACAAGGCAAAAACTTTCTAATTCGGCTTTTGAGGACAGGGTGTCCATCTAAAAAGTTTTTTTTTCTTCTTATTCTTCAATTCAATAACTATAATACACTTCTTGCAGTATGAATGATGTATCTGAGTTCTGCCCATTATTCGGTAACTTTTTTTACTTGGAGGTATACCTCTAATAACAACGGTTCACAAGTAATTTGCGGTGCAGTGTGTTAGCTATGTACTTTGCATATACACACGAAAATAACACAAATGCAGGTAGGAATGTGTAATGAAATTAAATGCAGTATTACATTTTTATTATTTTCTTGTAGAAAGAGATTTAATGTTTTATATTTCTAGCCAGCTCGTATATTATCCTTGGGGTTATCGCATTAGAACTACAAAACATCCTTGATGTCAGCAGAAGCGTGCGTGTGTGGGTTCTCAGGGTAATTAGAAAAAATTAGTATGTCGGTGAAAATATTGAAAAATCGAAAGGAAGTATATGCTATCAATTTATGTTAATTTAAACGTTTTTTGATGGAAAAACTCAAAATTTCTCAGAAAGAAAATTTGTGCGCCCCCTCCATAAGTCGATCCTGCGTACTGCCTCTGAATGTTAACACTGCTAAGAAAAATTATTCTCGTCTATCTACTTGAAGAAATGAATTTCAGATTCGCTGGTTGAAAGTTTTTAATTCAACTCATGGTGAAGAATATCTTCCTTTTTTCCATTTGTCAAAAAGAAATAACAAAATGTGAATGGAAGAGAAAATTAAAACTGAAGTTCTCTTTGGACAGAATAAATATAATGGAGAGAAATAAAATTAAAAATATATAACAAGGCATATAAGAAATAGGAAATGATGGGAAGAAGAGTGAAAAATTAATAGAAGAGCTTAATGTTCCAAGATCAACTATGACAATTTCAAGTTTAATAATGTTCCAAGGTACACGATCTCTTTTGTTTGTAGATATATGATGTCCAGCCCCCCCCCCCCCATTTATAAAAATATAGTTCAGAATGCTTGTTATGATTGAGCACATATATGTTGTTTATCAGATGACAATTCAACCGTACATGTGCTCCTCGTATACATTCCTCTACAGAATTTCTAATGAATCGGTCTATGTGCGTATATAGGTGGTGCTAACGTACTTATGTTGACTGATCGGTGCCTGTTTTGTGTTCTTGCTGGTGTTTCAATCTGTCTGCCATATTTTGAAGTGAAGATGGTAAATGATTGAGTTCTCATGCCATGTAACGATCTTGTTCAATTACTGCCTGCTCTTGGCGAAAAGCTATTTCGCATGGTAGACAGGCTCACATGCACGCCTCAAAGTTGGAAAACCGTAGAAAACCAACTTCAACCTACAACCATTGTGCAGCCAATGGTGTAGTAACTAACTAAAATGCACGTACTTTCAAAATATCTATCAAAGTAACAGACATAGAGCTAAAACAACATCTCTTTGTGAGGTTATGTATTTCTAATCATTTGATCGGTTTTGTCACACCACGGTCATTTTTTTTGGCACAGTGGCACATTTTTTGCACAGAGGGACCTATACAATTCGTTACCCATTCCGAACGGCAGCCTTCGATATTTGACCTCTTTGTTTTACTTTCCGATAGATTGATGCGCCAACCCCTCGGTGGGGAACTCCGGCAATCTTTTCCTGTATAGTCATGTTGTCACCGTTTCTGTTTTACCTCCGCGTCAGGAAATTTTCTGACGAGGACGATCAGATATCGGACTTGTGACACCTCTAAACATCTTTTTTTTACTTTAGGTGAATATCTTATTGGCCTGGGCTACCTCTCCCTATTTCTAATCCCTGGAACTACAAAAAAGAAACATCATCCGGAATGCAATAATGTTAAAACTATTTCAATTGTTTCGAGGTTTACTATGCTCAAGGTACAACAGTTTCTTCCACGCTTTATATCTCGAAATAAAAATTTCATCTTAAATCCTACTGAAACATACATAACGATTCAAATCCTACTTGAACTCGGCATTAGTTTCTTGCGTGCACAAAGTATTTTCACAACAAACATCCCTGTAGTCATAAATTTAAAAATATATAAAAACACAGCAAAAATATAACCTTATAGGGACTCGTACTACGAAGCTCTTCCGTTGAGACTTTAGCATGTGAGATTATTACTGGTAATATTTATGCTGCGAGAGTCTTCTTTCAAGAGGTTTACTACGGTGAAATTCTAACCTGTTTGTCAGTCGACCGTCTCAACTTACATCTTTATCATATTTTCAGCTCTGAATCCCCATGCCATAAACTTTTTGTATCGCTTTTCAAATATATTTTTTCCCTTTTCTATTTTATATGCAAATAGACGACGGATCCCGTTCCCTTATGCGTCAGTTGCCGAGAGATTTAGGTCCACAGATCAAAGAAACGCAGAGCGAACCCTTGGCATTCTGGTATGGACAATTTCTCTCTTACCTAATGAGGCCAAACAAAAGCCTTACATCAATTTTACAGCGAACGAAGGGAGAACTGAATAGCCCATATATCGGGTGAGTGTATGCTTTGACTTTCAAAGAAGTTCAGCAGGAAATGTTTTCAACAAGAAGTTTCAGCTTAAACTTTGAAGTTTTAAAATAAATGTTTGAAATGATATGCTATAGGACGTAATATGTCACTATTCTTTAAATCAAACATCATAAAAATAAATACGTTAAATGAAAACAAATTAGAAGTTAATAATACGCGAAAAATACCTTGATGTGCAATATAATATTATGTGCAATCACTAGCGGTATGACAGTCATGTTGAATATTTTCTGGATGTGTCTTATTTATATATGCACTTGAAGAAAAGTGTTTTAATTACTAATGGAATTCACGAACGCTAATGCAGATTGCACGTGCGCCGTACAGACAAAATTGGAAACGAAGCCAAACTGCACAAACTACACGAATACATGCAGCACGCCGAAGAATTCTTTAGAGGTTTGGACATGACGACCTCATCACAGAGCATCGTCAAACGCCAAGTTTATCTAGCCACTGATGATCCAGAAGTTGCCTCATATTGTGATCGCAAGTATGATTTTTGTTATTTTGATATGGTTTTGTTACCTCTTCCTTTTTTCCATTTATAGATTGTAATGTATATGCTATTGCACTATAAGGAAGGCTTTTCTAATATGATCGCAATGCTCGATTCAGAAGCGTACGCAAGATTTTCTCCGCGAGAAGGAGGTAAGGAAGACTCACGCGCTTACGCCAACGGCTTATCTCTAGTAGCGAAAGATTCAGCATATGAAATCGCCAATTCCATAACTCGCCTCGAAATTTCATCGAGTATGCTAGAGATGGTGTCTAGAGAGACGTGTTGTTGCCTTTGACCCTACTTTTGATAGATGCTGTTACCACACCTACAGCAAATTTGAGGGGTTCACAACCATAACAGAGCAAGTCCATTTTTTACAAAAAAATGTGATAATTAGCTCAGGAGGTGCAGCAACGTCTGTTCTGTTCACTGCCATAGTGAGCTAAGTTTGTAGTTCACCTACCTTCTCAGGGGTGGTGTTTGTTTTCACAGCTGATGAAGTAATACATAAAACTTTCACAGCCATACCTAACGTAATCCATTCTTGATTAGAATATTGATTGCCTCATTGCTATTTTGCATTATATTAATCATTTTCATGTCAAAATCAGTCGTGATTTTGAGTCTTCTGGGGAGGAATATGTTCCTGATTCATCATATGAATCATCGGATGATAATATTGTCAACGGTAAGTGCCTAATTATTGCAACTTAGTTGGGGACATGTTTATAGATGTTTGAATAAGGATTGCATCACATCAGACACTTCAGACTCTGTAGGCAGACATACTCCTGGTAACGAAATTGACATTACATACATTATTGATGACATAGGGATTTCCAGCTTATTAAAGTCACTGTTGCAGGAAAGATAATGCTAATAGAAAGTACCTTCGCCCTGATCTTTCGATTCGGAAGATGTATGACATTTATGTATAGGAATGTGTGGCAAATAATAAGATCTCCGTAAAAGAGAAATTGACACTTTAAACTAACAAGTACAGATACATGTAAATTATGCAATGACACATCCATAAAGCTTTTAACAGAAAATGAGAAATTACTGGAAATAGTCTTGAAACTAAACGAGTGGTACACTTTCGGAAAGCGCAGCAGTCTAGACAGAAAATGAAAACGGATAATGATGAAGAGAGGATAACCTCGAATAACACTTACTGCTGTTTATTTTGACTTCAAAAAACTCTTCCTTTTCCTAAGCTCATAACTTTGGGGTACATTCCTTCATGATAATGTTGAATACATCTACGTTTCGGATGAAATGGAAGGGAGAAGAGGTTCTGAAGACATTTCTGACATTGTTTTGAGACACCTGAGAAAAGGAGCCTTCAAATATAAGGAACCTCTAGAATTGATGAAGATGATAATATTTTGTACAATGATTGATTTACGACAATAGGTAACTTTTTATTTATTGTAATTGATTTGTAGTTTAAATATACCCACTGAAAATATTTAAAAATCAAGAATTTCTCATAATATGAAATAAATCAGAATAAAATGCTCTACACTTATACATTGTAGCATCATGTTCTTCACGTAGAAACTTCAATTCACAACGATATTGGACCAAGTCCTCATTATTAAAGAAAACCTATAAAAATTTACAACAAAAATACTGATTTATTATTTGTAAAAGCACGGCACTTTAAAAAAATGGTATTTTTAGTGCTAACTAAACTTTGACATACTTAATTCTTTTACATCACTTGAACTGAATTAATTATCTATCAAAAACTTTAAAGTTTTATTATCCACAATGAAGATAAGTGGACTTGACTTACTATGATTGTGAACCCCTCATTTGATAGACCTGCTCAACGAAACTCATAAATAGCATCACCGTTGATAATACTAAACATCGCGATATATGAAGTATTGCTATGATCTCGTTAATCACAGTTCAGATTGCAGATAACTTTTCCTGTTACGAACCGTCGCAACTAACCGGCAATTTCATACCTAGATTGATAATTTTATTGTCAATCGGTTTTTTTCGGTTTTACACTTTCTAACGTGTCAAATACTCCGGCTACGTTTCATAAAGATTCACGGATACATTTTTGATTCATAATTTTCAGATTTTTCTTTCAAAAAAAAAATCATTTGAAGAAGTGTATTTAAAGCCTACAAAACGATGCTGACTTAATATGAAAATTCAAGCATTTCCATCTTTAGTTGAGAAAATGGGAACCAGATGGCTATACAAACACGAAACGAGCGCAACTCGACAACATAAATAGGGGCTACACATTCACTCAGAATACACATTCCGGCAGGTGCCGATTGGTTAGAAATTCCGTAGGGGAATGTGTAAGAGGTGCGTATACCGTTAAGTAGTAGTAGTAGTGTATTTAAAGGCACAAAAAAAATTTTAAATGATGATTAGTATGACTGTTGATGAGAATATGTGGCCTATTCAAGCATCAAATTTTGTTTTAAGTGCATTATTAACGTACTTTGAAACGCCGTTGACAGATATATTTAAAATTTCGATTCAATTAATTTATTAATGTCGTCGATGTGTGACACGCATAATGAATATCTATATTTTTTTGAAATTCTAGATTTCCATCGTATAATTGTATGCACCAAAAACATAAGTCAATGGCAGCATCAGAGAAATTGAAAACACGCTATGGTAACAGTTCCTTGATATCGGTCATCGTAGACATTTTCATGCTTGTTGAGGCTGATTACGTTGTTTGCACGTTTACATCAGGCGTAAGTTATAATTTCTTTATACAAGCAAAATAAACGTCTATGATTATCCATAAGTATTGTTGAAATATTCATGAAAAGTTATGTTATTAAAAGTTATTAATATTCATGAAAAAATATGCATGTTTTCTGAACCAAGAAACGTTTGTTGCTCTGCCTTCAATATATTCCCTTTTTACTAGATGCAACCATTTGGTCCGCTTATTTCGAACTTAGTTATATTCATCTAAGTAAATATAGATAAATATCCATTGTCCTCATGCGCAATTACAGAGAGGTAATATACATTCACAACTAAATATTTACTGATGTTGTTGATAATTAATGAAGCAAGTTTTTTGTCGTTCTCTATAAATGAACGTCGTTCATCTACATGAAACGTTGTGTGTGCGTGCGTAGCAAACGGGGGGGGGGGCATTTTACTGGCGAACCGTTGATACTAACTAGTATTACTTCCAATCGGTTTCCAAATAACATGTGGAATTCAGATATGCCATTCATGTTTCGAATAAAGATATTAAGATTAAGTTGATATATATATATAACTGTGTCAAATAGTTATTAAAATTTAAAAAAAAACTTTTTATACCGCCTCCGTGTGCCCCAAAAAAACAGTTGAAAAGTTGTTGCTCTGTCTGTCCTGATGCCAACAAAAAAAAACGTTCCATGTTTCTAAGTGTAATATTCACTTAAATAATCGATTTCTGAAAATTCAGGTAGTTTGGACAAAATATAGCGTTAAAGGTAAATGAGAAGGTGAAATGGTTTCTTTCGCATTTAGAGCTGTTTTTTCCCAACTGTCCACCATTTTTCGAATTCGAATATCTCAGCGAATATTGCACTTAGAAACACAAGATTTTTGTTGGCCTCAGGAGAGACAGGGCAACAAGTTTTTAATTGGGTTTTTGGGCAGAGTGCCTGTTTAAAAAGTTTTTTTATAATAACTATAAACCTCTTGAAACATGGATGACATATTTGCGTACTACACGTTATTTGAAAACTTTCTCTGATTGGAATTATACCTCTAGGATCAACGTAAAATGTCACACACCCCCTGTATATAATTCAAGTTTATTTACGTCGAGTACGGTCACGAATAATTATATCTTTCAAGGTGATATTTAAATTAGAATACTGATTGCATTTTCAGTTCTGTGGTTTCTACATCCTCTGACAATAAAAGGGGCGCGGTAGCCCGGTCGATAAGATGCTCTCCTAAAGTACCAAAGGATGTTTAGAGGTGTCGCGAGTTCGATACCCAGTTCGTCCTTGTCAGAAAACTTTCCTGACACAGGGGTACAACAAAAAACGGCGACTTGACCGCAGCAAAAAATGCTACCGCAGGGAGTCCCCCATCGAAGGATTAGCGCACCAACCTCTCGATGAGTATGAAAAACAAGCCTGCCGTTCGGAATCGGCAATAAATTGTAGGTCCCGGTCTAATTAGCCCTCGTGTGCAGAAAATGACCGTGGTGCGATCAATGATGAATGATCAATGATCTGACAATAAAGTTCGGTGAATGGAGTCAGAACGGCCGATCTGGCAACACTGGCGAAGCAAAACGCTGCACATGCGTAGCGGCAGGTGTTGACCATCTGCCGCCACCGTTGTTCAGTTGAGCGTCGTTTGTGTTCCGTGAAAGACTTGTTTTACAAAGTGCTTGTTTAGTGCGTTGGTTCTTAACTGAGAACAGGTAAATCCACAAGGAATTTCTACCTGAGGGAACGACGATGAATGCTGCAAGGTACATTGAAATTTTGACCCGTTTCGTGAAACGTCTACGCAGGGTTCGACCTCAGTACGCACAACAAGGTTCATGGTTTCTTGTTCACGACAATGCTCGCCCTCACACAGCCAATATCGTCAAACAGTTCCTGGCAAAAAAGGGAGTGGTGCAAATTGAACATCCACCATACTCGCCAGATCTCAATCCTCCAGACTTCTTCCTATTCCCACGACTCAAACTCGCTTTGAAAGGGAAGAGATTTGACGATATTCCTGACGTCCAACGAAACGTGACAAGGCTTTTGAACTCCATCCCAAAAGAAGACTTCTTGCAAAGTTTCCAGGATATGTATAGGAGATCTCAGCGGTGCATAGTAATGGAAGGTGACTATTTCGAAGGATAGTAAGGTAACTTTCGTTAACATTTCATCTACGTTAATGTTACAGGACTATTCACCGAACTTTATTGTCAGAGGTTGTATATTCGATTATCATCAGAGAAAATTCAATTCTCTATGAATTCTCAACTTTCCTCAATTAACTCGGAATCTTTTCATTTCCTACGGATGATGCGTTAAAATTAATCAAAGAAAGCACCATCATATCTTCTCGAGTGTTATTGCCCCAGTTTTTTAATCCTATAATTAATTAATAGTTTTTACATGAAACATAAGCCTCTTTAATAAAGCTTAATTTTTCTCTTTTTTTTCTTGTTATGGAATTTATTCTGAAAGAAAAAAATATTATGTAATTATTCTACACATTCTTACATATATATATACCATGTCATGCACGTTGATCTAATCAGCCTGTTAAAAGCGCAATACTGTCTCATCCATTAGTGTACATAGCAAATAAATTTATCCCATGTATACGTACATTATAATGCGTTTAGTGTTAAAGAGAGACGAGTTCGGCCAAAAAATACTTGATTAATGAACCGAAATTGATCGTATTCATTATTTATCAATCATTAGTAAATTGTATTTATGAATAAAAGTATGTTATTTTGAAGGCACAAAATTTTAAGTGTTTAATCACTTTAAGAAGAAATATTTCGAATATTTTCAAATAGGAGACGGATAAACAACACTCGTTACTACGCAATTGCATACGTATGTTGCATTTCATAGATCAAATTTTGAAAGTTGACTGTTCCTATTTCGGTCATGTTTTTTTTGTGTATTGAGTATTTTAAAACGTTTATTCAGAGATTGAGTCAAAAAGATACATGATCCATATTGATTGATGTCTCGACTATGTGTGATGAAGACGAATTGCAAAATGAACGTAAATCAGGATCCACACCCGCTCTGCTACGCATCTTCAGCCAACGCAAAAAACCGGTTTCGAGGTGTGGGTAGCACAGCGCATGCTATTTTAATGGTCGATTTTGTGTAGCCACTTCCATAAAACCGTTTTTTACGCAGCTCAGAATCACATAACGCGACTTGTGTGAACCCGGCTTATACCCACAACTGGCAAATTCATTATGATCACCAAACACAGGCTTAACTTCCATATCTCATGCCATGCATTGTATGTTGAACTTCGAAACCCCTTGGAGATACATTGGAGGTCGGCTAAATTTGGTTTTCTGAAATTTTACAACTTCGAAGAGCGCGAATGCAAGCCGGTCTTCCATTTTAAAAAGTATCTCTGCAAAGAGTAGACCGACCTTCGACATGGTACTTACATGACATGAAATTTCAAGCATTTACCAACTTCACTTCAAAATATGGTAGACAGATATCGCAGCACCAGCAAGAACACACAACAAACACAAATCTGACAATTTAAATACCTTAGCGCCACCTATATATGCACACAAACATTGATTACTGCATGTATCGATTCGTTAGAAATGCCGGAGAGCAATGTGTACGAGGTTCATGTACGGTTGAGTAGTAGTAGTGTATGGCGAAAAATGGATTCGAATATCATTGTAGAGGATAATTGATTGATATGTTCTTATGATATGCTGTTCCCCTACTATTGCCTTCTAAGAGTTTGATATTCTTCTTTCCACTCGACCATTCGCTGGCTAATGACTACCACACGTTAAGAACAAGTTTTATGCCCGACACACTCACACGCACAGTTCAGTCTTTAAACATACTGGAGAAAGTCTATCAAATGGTTTTGTTTACCTATATCTTAAAAAAATCACTACTACTGCTATAGGTATCAATAGACAATCACATCAAATTATAATCTTATGCGTGAACAGGCCATGGTACTGGCTGGTTCAGCGATGGTATAATTTGATGAATTCAGATAGCATTCAAAAGGAGTGTTCTCCATCTTGTGACATTCATCACAAGTGGAAGCTACAAGGCATCCTTCCTAATTTACAATCATTCATGCCCAACATTCTTATTGGTTTGAACGTTTCCAACAAGACAATGATATGACACAGATTGAAATCATGACCTTCTTCCCCTCCTAACTGTCCATATCTCCTGGCTATTGAGCACATTTAACATACCGTGCAATGCCTATTTAACCGAGTTATATGGAATGCTACAGAGCTTAGGTCTACTTTAAAGGATGCATCAGCCAAGGAGGGATAAAAAGTACCACACTATTACAACAGTTTTTCTCTGGCACCAGTGTATATTTATGATGAAAAAAAAAGTTTTATTGCGTAGGTAAAATCGTGCTTCAAAACCCCTTGCATATTTCACGAGCAGGTCGTCAATGTACATGTTTTATATGTCAATACATCCTTTACTTTTTTATCTAACCAAGTATTTTTTGTTCTTGTTCTATTGATTGAATCATGTGCCATGAGCTATTTGCTAACTCGTTATCCCAGGCGAACGGACGTGTTTTTGATCTCAATCCTATCGGATTTCCTTTTCTTGTCTATAAGGATTCTGTTTCCTGTTCCTTGGGTCCTTAACTTCGTTCGTATTTTTTCTGTTCATGTAATTTGACAACTTTTGGCAAACAGAAAATCGAAATCCTAACTGAACTGATAATTTATTGGCATGGGGGGAGGGACTTTCTAAGCAATCATTTAAATTAATTTCAATTTTTCACGAGGATAAATTTGAAACATTTTAGAAACCAAGGAAAAAGAAAAGCCAACTAATGATTCGAAATATATATATATAGTTGGAATTGTTATATGTATTGTTGTTGTTCTTTAAAGCATTAGTTCTCAACTCGTAGTGGTAGGATATTCTGGTGTGGGAAATGTAACCGACAGGTGGTTAATAGAACACAGAGACGTCTGAAAAAGATTATATGCGAAGAATTAACCCTTAACATCCTGACAGTACTTTAAAGTACCAGGTTAGATAATTTGTTTTGAAATAATTTTCAAAAACATTTTGGTTTTTTGTCTTTCATTAGAACTAAAATGACCAACCAATTAATTTTCGTGATAAATATTTGTTATCATCTCATTACATTTATACTTTTATTTTAATTTATTATAATTTTTTTCTTATTCTACTTTTTCCAATTTCAGATATAAAACGGGGGCTTTAACATACCACTTTCTCTTTAAATCTCGTGACATCCCTTGCATACGTTATTGAATATTGATATTTTGAAGTATAAATTTGGGAGAAGTATTTTATGATTACCAGATGACAGCATAATTGAGGGAGAGCTGGTTATTTTAATACGCTAATTAATGAAGTTCAGTTAGATGCTTCGTCCCGTGGAAGTGTTTACTGCATTATACTTCCTTGTAATGACGCAAAATACTATAAAATTCTCGAATGTGTTAAATTCCCCAGAGAATTGTTACGAGGTGCATGTACAGTGTAGCAAGAGAGTAGTAAAACACTGTTTTTATAACATGTTCCTTAACATATGCATGAAACAAACTTCGACTTTCTTTGTGGTGAAATAAATAAATATTCATTATTAATTATTTTTTTAACATAATTTGAATATGTATGGTATTTTGTATTTTTATTGTAAGCGAATAGTACTGACGAATATATATATATATGTATATTATGTGTTATATTGACATTTTAAACTGTTTGAATTTGTTTCCAGCTCTGTAGGTTGGCTTTCGAATTGAAGCAAGCCAAGGAGAATTTAGTCGACCATACAGGAAGAGTGGTCAGCCTGGATGTTCCTTACCATTACGCTTGGGTTTCTCCTCCAAAACGGATAGCTGTGTTCAACCACCGGGCGAAATCAAATAAAGAGATCTCATTTCGGATTGGTGAAAGATTATCCAAAAATAACGAATATGCCATTGTGTTCGATGCCCTTAGAGGAAAAAAGAACGATGGTTTCTTGACGAGAGTTCGTTATAAAACTGGACAAGAGGGTTTCATCCCTGCTTTCAAAACAAAAGAGATCTATGAATATACAAAATAAATTTGTTTTTATTTTATAAAGAGACGACATTATATTCAATATGCATTCATATATCTGATTAACACCAATGGTTTATATTGTTTTATTAATCCATCCAGATCGTTTCAAATAACAGCTTTTGAAGGAAAAAAAAACTTGATCTTCAAGAATCGTTCAAAATTAAAAATTTCAAATAATGAACTAAATAAAATCAGAAGAATTCCCCAAAAAATTACCGCAATTCAAAAATCCTCATGTAGGATACATTTTTGCGCTGTCGGAGTCCAAAAATGTGCATAATCTTAATGTATGCCTTTTTGGGCATGGACGGAGATACACCCCCCTCCCCCCCCCCCCCCAGCGTCAACGGTGAAGTTGACTGATCTAATGTATACGTGTATATACACTCATTGCCATAAAAATTTGCGCACCCAGAAGAAGTCGTCAAAATGAAACGAAATTTTACACATGTAAGTACTACGTTGATATAAGTAAGTGATTAGAAAATCCAAGAAAAAGGATCATTTATTGCAGAAAAAAATACAGATGAACAGAAGTTTTAGTACTCTGTTGGACCCCCTCTAGCGCGAATGCACGATGCGATACGGGCCCGTAGTGAAGCTGCTGCCTGTGTCTGGATAGCGGCCAATGAGGCAGTTGGCTCTACGCGTGCGTTTCGGATGATGTGACGGTCTTCTCGACTGGTCTGTCGAGGGCGTCCTGAACCTGGTCGCCGTGTAAATGACGTATCTTCTGTCCACTGGTCCCAACACCTCCTCACAGTAAAATCAGAACGGCCTAGTTGACGAGCTACTCGCCGAGCTGACCACCCAGCTTCCATCATCCCGATGATTCTTCCCCTATCGAACGATGACAGCTGCTCATATGGTCTTCGACGGCGGCGTAACGGCATGTCTAACTCAGCATTTCCTTTGCAAACGATTAAATACACTCCAGCAAGCTCTGCTTACCTGTTTTATACTCCAAGGAGAACGAAGTTCAACGCCCTATAGTGGCATTACGCAATGCGCAATCACGCTGCATTTCTAATCATTTGCATATCTGCCCGACATGTACCTTCAGGCCAACTTTCGTTTCGATCCCACAATTATTTCTTGGTGCGCAAATTTCTATGTCAATGAGTGTATGAATTGACATCATCATCATGCCTCCCCAGAAATAACGTGTCCCCCTCCCAGACTTTCAAGTCTATCTCCGCCTATGTTTTTTTGGTATAATTTCACGTTATATATGTGTGAGATTGGATATGCATAACAGCCTGTTTTATGATACCGCTAAATCGCTCAACTTGAGCTATATCGAGCTTTCAAAACTGTGAAGCGGTCATATACAATAAATAAATTATGTCTAAAATTTGAATACACTTGCGTTGTGTTTTTCTTTTTTCCCGCAATTAATGCAATAACCCTCTTTCCCTGTTTTCACCTCCAACGGCACCAAAATTCACCCAATCAACGAACTTCGGTACTAACACACACACACACATTTTCCTTTTTGGCACCTAATTGTCATGCCTCTAGATGCCTTGAAGTAAAATTTAGTCTTATTTTATCTTTATTTATTAGTAATAAGTACTAGACAAACGGCTCCAAAAAAGGAAAAATTGTTTTATACCCCCCCCCCCCCCCGAATAAGATATTACCAGATCTATAAACCAGATATTATACTAGAAAACTCGATGCTCTACTGGGTTCTCACAAACAAGATGCATTGGAAGCATCATAGTTTTCAGTCTAGCCAGACTAGTACAAAAATAATTTAATGCACTTAGTGCCCCACAATCGGTTTTCAAAATTGGATAGCAAGAAAACGCTGACAGATATTAAACTCATTCTTGCGGAATATAAATGTACAAAGTCAGGAATTTCAGATACGTCATTCACGCTGCTCATGCTTCAAGGTGTTGAACCGTTATTAAAATAAAAAATTGATTTTTATACGGACACCCTGTACCCAAAAACCCAATTAGAAAGTTGTTGCCCTGTCACTTCTGGTGCCAACAAATTTTCATGATCGCTCCCACCTTTCTTCCTATTATTGAATTCATGTATCTCAGCGAATATTTCACTTGGAAACGTGGAAATATTTTTCAGCATCCGGAGAGGCAATTTAATAAAAAGTTTAAGAACAACTTTCTAATCGGATTTTTCGGGACAGGGTCTCCATATAAAAAAATTAAATTTTTATTTTAATAGCTATGCATCCCTTTGCAACATGAATGACGTGGCTGAAATTGCTGACTTCGCGCGTTTATATTCTGCAAGAATTAATTTAATATCTGCCACCTTTTTCGTGCTATTGGGGCGGAGTTTCGCCAACGCTTGGCGTTAAAAGTGACTACGCACGCAGATTACGCGCGCCAAGTGACCGGAAGAAGAAGAAAATATAGTTGTTGCGGTTCAGTGTAAATAATATGTTGATGTCTTTTCGTGTGTGTGAATTTTTGTAAATAAATTAATGCGGTGATTGTCGACAAGTCGTCTTTTAATCAGATCAGAGGGGAGTCAGATATGCGTTATCAAATCAACTCGGTCAGCATACCAAACTATACAATTTTGAAAACCGTCAGTCGATTGTGGGACACTCAGTCCTAGTACAAACTTCAGAATCACACATACCATACACACAGTAAAGATAACGGTCTCTAATCTGAAAAAAAAGTGTGTGTGTGTTTATATACATAAATATATGTGAAACAAAACTGCCCAGCACTGTGGACGGAGACTTTGTTTCTTTGTTTCCACAATCAGTAGAGGCGCTGTGTATATATATTGTGTATTTAGACCATTCTCAAATCTCTCCCACTTCAACATGCCAGCTTCTATTCCTTCTTTCTTGCCCACAAGTATTTTCCACACTTCTTTCGAAATTCCTGGCTGCGGTCTCCGGCCCTTATGTGCTACTGGGCGCACGTGTAATTTTTCTCCCTATAGAAAAATAGATAGATAGATAGAACCGCTCACAACCCCGGACTGATACAAAGCACCTTACTTCCGTTACCTCAAAAGAGACAGAGTTGTTTGCCTCCTCCCTAGTCAATTTTTCTCCCTAGTCAATCGGTTCAGCTGTCCATTTCAGTCAAAAGTCTTGTACGTTGCATCGAGTTGGCTGTCTTCACGGGGAGAACGACGCGAGTGATTCAAAACTTGCGAGCACGGGACAAGGGGAGCCACCACTATAAATGTTTGCTAACTTTTCCGACACAACTCTGCCTCTTTTGAGGTAATGGAAGTAAGGTGCTTTGCATCAATCCGGGGCTGTGACCGGTTCTATCTATCTATCTATATACATACCCACTAAAATTATTGCAGATTTGTTAAACTGGCACTTAAATATTGTGAAAGTTGTCCCGCAGTTTAGTCGTTAAACTCACATATTTCACTTTCGTCATCAGAAACGAACACATTTTTTTTTTATCTGGTTGTCTGTGTTCCTTACTAGATGCGATCCATCAAAATTACAATTTTCTCTGAAAATTATTCAATCTGATTCATTCATAGTTTAAACTTTGGAGACAAAACACTTTTTTAAATACATTTTTATAATTTTCAAAATTTAAATTTTTTTTCGATTTTCAATGTTTTTGATCAATTTTCCCTTATTCCGCAAATTGAGTTTTCTTCATAACAATGATTTGGTACCCCTGATATAGTGACGTAGTTGCCATACAGCCCCAGAGCTGCCCCTGAATGTACTGACATTGTCACGTCTTCCACAGTAATTGTGCTGAAGACCTCCTTGAGTCCATCTAAATTCTAGGACTTCACCAGCTCATACAAATACAGGGGATGTCGTATAAATTCATAATTAGTTTAAATACTTCAGAACCAGAATAATAACTTTAAAGGGGGATGCCTGGCTCTTAAAGCGGGCCATCTGTCTCCCATACAGGCTGGGGGCCCTTGCGTCCCCCTTTAAATATTCTTGAAGATTAAAGGAATCCGTATAACTGTAGGCGGTTTGCGAAAAAGTTATTCCCACCGAGGGAAATTTTTGGTACCGTTAATTCAGATTTTTCTCAATAGAGGGCACAGCATAGCAATAAACCAGGAGTAATTGAACCTGAACCTTTCTTTAATCTCTTCTATGTCCAACACGTTCATAAAGCTTCAGCCAGTGATTCATGTTTCAGGTAAAACAACGTCACCAGCCACCAACAGTGCTGTATCCACCAATATCAACATCACAATGAAAACCTTATACGAGCGTCATTAACAGGAAAATTCTGAAATAACCGTTAATCGTACATCCTGCATGTTATAGGATTATGGTTTGCATATTTCCAGTGATTAGGCTTTCGTGCAACTCTCTTTCAACAAACATTTTTTTTTTTTTTCCGTACCGAAAAATCTCCCTTCGGGTAAATAACTTTTTTGTAAACTATATCCAAATATATACCGATTCATTAAATTTTTATGAACTTTTAAACTATTTACGAATTTATAAGACACACTGCATTAATGCAGAATGAGCCGTACTGCATGGTTGTAAATTGTAGAAGATGTGTATGCATCACGTTTCATACACACACCACCGAGATTCATAGCAAATGTATGTAAGCCAGCACTTGTAAAAAACCCCTAGATAGAAAATAGTTTTATCTCAATTCTCTGTGTCTACAAAATCACAAAGAAAGCAATTGTTCAAAATTAAAACGGTATTATATTTTATAATGTACACGTTCACAACATGTAGATGAATTCTTCAAAATTCTTGTCAAAACAAATTAAATCTCTTTGTTTATTAAATTTTTCGTGATAATAAGGGATGAAAACACTACGGTATCAGTTTTACGATCCCCAATGATCATCGTATATCGTATCTAACCGAATAATAAATTATAAACGTCATTCAAAATTCAAATAAGAGTTGACATTACGCATCTGAGCGCCAGAGTCTAATCTTTCTCATAAGTCACTTTATAGAATTTCCTCGTGGAAAAAAAAATAAAATAAAATAAACGCCACGTAATTTGATTAAACTTTTCCAACGTTATCTTTCGCTTCCTCACATATATACCCGAAAGGAAAAAAAAAATACCGTAAATACCTCTCTCTCTCTCTCTCTCTCTCTCTCATTTCCCATCAAGTACTTGAGAGATAGCCAGCGAGGCCCTGGTCGGACGTGAAAATTTTCATCCCACTCTACCCATTCTGAAGCGGCTTTTGAGAATTGCAATAATCGACCGGCTGCGCGGGAGACTTGCTCGCGCGAGTAGGCGAGCGATACAAGAGAAAAAAGAGGGAGGGCGTGTAGGGGAGAGAGGGGGGGGCCCACAAAACCCAAAGAGCGGCGGCACCCGTGACCGTGGTGCGTCTGTGTATGATATGATTACCTATGCTACAGCAACGGTGGTGGTGGTGTTGCTGCCAGCTCCATATGGTACACGAGACAACATCACTACTATTCTTCGTAAGGATTTGACAATCCAATCAAAGACTTATGATTCTTTTTAAAAATCACAACGAAAAGTCTCTGATTTGTTTTTAGTTTTTTTTTTCTGTTTTTTCCTCCCCGTATCGATTGATTGATTGGTTCGGTGGAAAATTAGTTTCTTTGCGTCTGTTGTTTTATTTGATTACCTATTTCTTTTGCGAGCGTGGGATGAGGAAGGAGGTTCCGGAAAAAGTCGCGATCGCATCTCACTTATAAACAAACAAGAGTTCAATGAACAAGTCCAGTCGGTGCGCGGATGGATGCTAGAGGTTGTCGCGGATCGTTCGTAGCTTAAATATAAATAGAGTTCGAGCTGGCAGCGGCTGACGCTGAGGGAAGGTGAGTAAATCGCTTTGAATATGCATTATTATATGTTTGAAAATTGCATGTGCCAGTATATAATCGAGGTCTGGTTTTTTTTTGGCGGGAACAGAGAGATATTTATCTGTGTGTTTTCTTGCTCCTTTCGAAAAGGTCATAAAAGTTTCATCAATAAATGCATTTATGTGGGTTATTTTTATATTTTAAATAATAATTATTTGGTTTTTTCTTTCATTATGACAATAATAAATTATATTTATTGGGAATTTATTACAAATTTCATCATTTATGAACAAATCACACCGGATAGCTATTTGTATGTTACAGGTGTCTATTCACACACAGAAAAACAAAACTAGCGCGTTTTCAATATTCTTTTAATGTGTATTGTTGTTCACGAATATTAAAATTCATGAAAATTCATGTTCATTCATGAAAACTGAAATTTATTAGAATTCATATCCATGCATGAATATTAAAATTTATGAGAATTCATATTCATTCCAGAAAATCCCATCATTCCTATCATACAAATGGAGTACAATATAGTGTTATCCGAAAAAAAAAATTTGAAGAGTAAGTTCACTCCTCTTTAAAGTTTTAGTATACGGTAGTTTTGGAAAAAGAGGGGTATCTTTTTTTCATGAAAAAGAGAAATAATATATCATATTATAACAAAAATACCTAAAACTTTAAGGAGTATTTTCACTTTTCAACGAAATTTGAAGGAATAAAAATGAATTCTGATGCGTATTGACGAACACATATACTATATGAAAATCTCAAAAGTTTATAAATATCAGAAGTAATATATATATATGTAGTAATATTTTTTCTGATACATTAAATTGTATTACTTGAAGTAAATAATGACTGAATTAGCCACTGAAAATCTATCTCCCTAGGAAACTCAAAATTTATTGAATACGAAAGTAGAATTACATACATTAATTATGTACTCAAACTATCATCGTCAACTCACTGAACCAACAATTGTCTAAAAAATGTGTATATAATCATATCATCAAATATTTATCAAATATAATTCTTTGGACTGTCACTGAATTAGGTAGAAAGATTAATTCTTTCAAGTTATTAAAACTTGATTTATAACGTTAAGCATAATAAGAAACCACAAGTGTTGATTAGTATGTAGTTAATACGAATTAGGAGAACTTATATTCTATTTTTAGTTTTATAGGACTATTGTTCGGGAATACCGATAACAATATTGCTGTTAAATAATCACATTAATGAAAATTATACTTAAAAGATGTAATTAATGTGTTCAGAAATGTTAAAATATTTTATTACATGAAGAAACGTTTTGTAAATCTTTAAGAAATTTTAAAAAAACCAACATGAATTTTAGAGAATTTAAATATTAAATTCATACATCTTGTGAATGAATCTAATACGTAGAATGATCATGTATGAAAAAAAATCCTTTCAGAGGAACTAATTATTCAAAGCCCAATCAATCATATTAATTGAAATAGTGTCTTTTCTTATCTCGGGTTCTTTATCTATAATTTATAAATCGTATAGGGAGATGAATCTGAGCGAAAGATCTAACCTTCATTCGTCTTACGGGAAAGGTCCCAGTCGCAAGCGGGCGGTGGCATAAAAGATCGATCAAATTCGCCCTCCCTTTTATCGGAGAACTTCGCTCCCTTCTTATTCAACAGGCCCTACTTTAGTGCTGTGATGAACAACCGTGTATCAAAAGGAATTATTGCTGTCGATTCGACGTGATCCTCTAAAGAAGCTTCTTCCATTTCCAGCACTCAAACTAAAGTTCCTTTCTCTTCATCTTCGACAACAACAAAGAAAAAAAAAGTTGGAAAAGAACCAAGGCTCGCAAAAAAAACAAACAAATTTGCATTGATTAAAAGATTCGATAAAATTTTCTTTTGAATCAACCGACCCATAACTGCTTTCCCCTGATGAGGCTTTGATGCTCGTTTGCAATCATACAGCCTTTTATTTAGAAATACAATATGAATAACATCAAGCTGAACGTATCGCTTGTGAATTAGGAATATGTATCGACAAAAATCTCTTGACGATTATCGGTCAATGTTGGCAGTCTGTAAGACTTGGAGGAAAAAAACGGTATTTCTACCAATCTCATTATGTTCAGTTTTTTAAGCAATATTTAAGAAGAAAGTAATCACAGAACATATCATACGAGTAGATAAAAGAAATGATCAACTGGTGAGATGGCTGCAACAGCGCGCTCCCCTTATGAGTGGGGCTGGGAATGGGTTAAAATTTTTACGAGTTAACTAAAATATTTTAATAGATCAATCAAATTTTAATCGAAAGTTTTGAAATTCTATTTATAACGTAGTTCTTATAATTACAGTGAAACCTTACTTTTCCTTACTAATAAAACAAAAGAAAAGTGAAACCTTACTACAGCAATACTCGATTTAACAATAAATCCCTCTACAATGATATTTTTTCAGAACTTGATTGGAATTGCGTACAGTCTAATGTTGAACTCCTCTCGATACAACGATATTCTCTGCTACGATAAATCCTATATCTATAATGCTATTTTTAAGAGATTGTGAAACTGCTACAAAAAAAAACGATATTTTTCATATTCCATTCAAAAAATACCTTCAATATATATTTTTTAATTTCTCGTCAGCTTTTGTTCTTTCAAAGGTTTTAACAACGTCGGTAATATTCAATATTCACCCTCTAAAAGTATTTAACCTTTAGGATTGGCTGTTTGTTTCCCAAAAAAACCAAACCCAAACGGTACTGGAGGAAGCAGTGAGCTGACGTTTCCCGAATACAAAAACTACTGTTGTTCATGGTGGAGACATTAAACTTTGGTCCCGTCTTCTAAAACTTCCATCAAACTCAATTCAAAACTAAAATCATCACCAGTTGAATCTACTTGTATTTCCCAAGGTCGAAAAATATGTCAAGACATAGATTCAAAAGGATTTTAATATGATCACTGTCTCTTATGTATCGGAACATAATTCGAAATCTAATCGGTTTCGATAACGACTCGTATATGATGTGTTGGCACTGCTTTCTTCTTTAACAAGGCTTCCAAAAACCTCAATACAGTGGAACCCGTAGCACACACTCCCCGTTAATGTACACTCTTCTGATTCCCGATTATTAATTCTTGATCATAAACCGGGAATTTATCGCATTCAACTAAGATACGTCCCAAGCTCGTATTGGTAAATATGATAAATCTTAAGTTAATTATTTAATTAACTGAACATAACTATGGAACGGTAAGTTGTATTCGAATCACAATGGTGACTCTGTTTGTTGATACCCTTGAAGAAAGTCAATATTACAGGACTGATTATTTGTTGTGATGTTTTTTCTTCTTCACACTTATTTTAATTTAATTTTTATTGCGAAATACATGTGAAGTGCACGTATCATGTAAAAATAATTAATTGGCTTAGTGAAGAGATTAAAAGGGATACATAAATTTTTCTATGTGTTTATCAGACTTTCCAATTTTATTTGGAGTTATGCAAATCGCCAGTAAAAGTTATAAACGCTGTGAAATGTAATCAAACTTTATTTATCGAGACGATTTTGACTATGCATAATCACCGGTGTGTATCGCTTTTGCGGTAAATGAATTTGCGGTTCTGCTGAATATGGTTTCTCCCATTAGCGAATACTTCACATTAACAACCAAAATTTTTGGTCCCATAGGTGTCAGTTATCGATAGGTTCTACTATGTAATGAAATCGATAGAAATACTGGTTTTACCTCCAAGTCTTACTCGCTGCTAACACTGATCAAAAAATAAATCAAGTTAAAATAAAACTTTTAATAAAAATTTCAATTGAACTTTAATCGAATTGATCGAGTTGATTTACTCTACAAAATTTTTCAACTGCGATTAAAAATTAATCGATTAACCGACCCGATTAATTGATCAATTGGACTACCTCTACAATCGATTATCATAGAACTAGTGAGTATATGTTATGGTTGCGCAATTTGTGAACAAATACTATTCAAAAGAATAAACAGGATCATTTTAGTTTAGAGGTAACAAAAGTTATTAAGTCTGTATCAAAAAATTTTAATCTTCACAGTTTATATCTTCCATTTTTTTCGGGTTTTTTTTCCGCCATTGCTACATTCGGATCATCTAGGATCATTGTAGTCCTGATTCAATTTCTAGTTAAGAGAAATTTTACTAATAAGGTCGGTCTTCTGAACCGTGGGGTAGATTTCATTGAGGTCTGTCTCTTATCCTAGTATTATGTGTAAGGCCGTCTCAACATCATTAGCCCCCGGGCAAATTAATGTTCTGGTGGAGGTTAGTACTTAGCTTGGAGTAAAAACTTTGATATTTACTTTCATACTGTCGACCATTATAGTACCATACACAATCTCATAGCCCCCACCCCTCCTATAGATATGTGACCAAAGGGTCATACCCAAAAAGGCCAATGTATTAAAATAGAACATTGTTCAGCGGTGGTCAAAAATATCGAATATAATGCTCGGTTTCATTCTCAAAAAGGTCTCTTCGCGTTCTCCTATAAAGTGGTCCCTCCAATTTTCTGTGGCCTAGTCGGTCCTGGACTAGAATAATAGCAGTTAAATTTTGGAGACCATACTTACAGAGGGACATTGACTTGGTCAGGGGTGCAGAGAACAGCCACGCGTGCTCTTCTTGGCAAAAAGGACTTAAGTTATGAAGAAAGACTTTTGAAAATTTTTTGAAATTTTTAAAATTTCCAACGGTATGATTTTTGTGTGAAATAGTTCAATGCGTCAGGGTCTTGAACCATTTCACGGAAAATTCATAAATATACTAGCTTTCCTCCGGGAGTTGTGCGTTCTAACACAATTGACACGTTAAAAAAGAAATACGATAAAATATTGGGATAAATCAAGAAGCTATCCATACTTAGAATAAGACAACCATAATTTTCATGAGCAGTATATTTTATCAAAATTATTGGTTTTCTATTGTTCTTATGTTTTTGATATAGTTTAGATATTTATTTTACATCCATATTTTTTTTATAGTGATCGTTTTTTAGCCACTTCGTTGGAAATTTTGTTTGTTGTGGCCTTTGTATGTAATAGCCCTGTGTCGGCTGAGTTCTTTAATAAGTCAAATCTTAATCATTTCCATTCGATCCACATCGCGATCGTAAATAATAGTAGAAACGCTGATGTGTCATTCAATAAATTAAGAAATAGTATCGATAATAAATACATTTCAATTGAGACTAGGGTAATATTAATCGTAATCCCGCATGTGTGCACATAATCTTTGGTAAACAACAATCAATCGGAAACAATTTATCTTATACGTGGGATTTTGATTCTAAAAATAAAATTAATGAAGATCGAATTATGAAACCGATTATAAGTTGTTGTATAATATTTAATTATTTTTAAAGAAAAAAATCTTGAATTTTCCAAAATATGTATTTACTCACATCGAATGGTGCATATACAGTCGGCCTCGTATAAACGGATAAAATCTTCTGGCACCAAAATTTCTCCCATAGAGACAATGTTAAAGTTTCGCGCTTAATATGATAATTTAAACTTTCCCCCGCTTAATCGAATATTGGAATTCACACGACAACTGCAGATACATATCAACCACTGTGTTTATTACGTATTTTATTTTTGTTTTCTGTTGAACCAATAGAGAGCGCTAGATTTCCTGATGAAAACTAAAAAATAAAAAATCTTAGTATTGTGAATTATAATTTGCATTTCATGTTGGATGTGTGATTTATTACATTCATCTTTCAGCTTTTAGCACTGGGCATTTTCACATTGATCCTTCATCTGCTTTAAATGTACAAGCTATACTATCGTTGTAAAGTGGCAATTGAATTGTTCGCCGCACAATCGGATATTGTGTACGCTGGAATCGTTGAAATTATTAAGCGGGGAAGACTCTACCGACATTTTTATATATTTTTGCTTGACTCCTCAAGATTTGCATTTCGTGTATAAAGTAAAAGTCCGTTATAACGACAGTTCGCAGTCACGAGGACAATTGTCATTATAGCGGACTTCTAATATTTAGGAGTGAATTTCGAATTTTCGATCTGTTAGGTTATGAAATAGTAAAAAACTACTGTTTTAATGCAGTTTAACAGACGTTTTAATACAGATAAACTGCATTAAACGGCATTTATGTCATCTCGTTCTAATATCAACAAATATTCAGAACTCTTCTCATGAAATTGATTTTTAGTCTCATAACTGTTGATTGTCTAAGACAGATTTGCATAGAGTTTCGTTATTCAAAGTAATGCAGTCGACCAACTGAACAATTAAAATACTCAATTATTCAATTATCGTATCACTACACATTCCCATGGCTGTATGGCTTCGTCAATATTTTCCACTAATCGGAAAGTTTCTTTAGTACGATTTTTTTAGTCATTCGGAAACAACTTGAAACTTCAGGTCCCATGGTCACTTAAGTACTTGGAGAGACTGAAGATGAATAACATCATTTTCATGCCCTATATGTGTAGTGGGAAAGCCCAAAAATCGGAAAAGGGGGGGGTTAGAAAAAATTTACATGTTTATTCTTTGTTAGAAGTGCCTCAATGTAAATTTATGAGGAACTTGTGTCATATGCTATATTCTTAAAGAGAGAGAAGGAATAACACTTTTCTTTTCGAGAATTTTTTTTTTTTTGACGTTATAGCGAATGCTCCCTATTTTTGAGCTCAAAATATAACCCAGTATTTTTTAACATTGGTTAGTTGATAATTACTTGAAAATTCATCTTTATAGCGCGATTCCCGTTGTAGATAGCACTGGTCGAAGTAACCGAGTCGGTAATTTGATCAATTGTTACTTGCAGTTAAAAATTTTAGTTGAGTCAATTGACTCGTTCAATTCAATTACAGTTCGATTTAAACTTGCTTAAAAAGTTTAGAAATTTAACTTGAGATTTATTTAACGAAACCCATTAGATATCTTAAATTATGTACTTCTGAAATATTTTGGATAAATATATTAAAAATATTTAAATCAATATTTCGATTGAATTATTCGGCATGGTGGAAAAACAAGTCATTTCAACGGAAATTGATGATTTCAGTTTCAAATTGAGTTTAATGGGGATTTTAGGAAGCAAGACCAAAATGTATTATCTCCACTATGAAAAGTAGTTTTTTTCGTATTCTTGGAGAGAGAAGCATCAGCTCCTCACTACACAAAAACCATTAGGGAGGAATATCTATAAGAATATTATAGAAAAACTCACACTCACACACAAGCAACAGTATGATCGAAAGTAGCTTCAAAATCTGTGACTAACCTTAAAATAAAACCAGGTTTTTTTTAAATAAGATAAAAGTGGACAAAATCAAAATTTCGACAAAATATGCTCAATTTGTCAAATTGCCTCAACGGGCAGCCCTAATTTCTTAATCTATTATATATTTTCTATATTTATTTACATCTGGTAAAGAGATAAGGGGGAATGAATAAAATATTTAATACTATATAGTTACATATGCAAAAAATATTCGATTGAAATTCCATTAATCCGTCAATCAACCAATCAAAACTTTTAGATTAATCATTAAAAATTTTAATTTATTCTAGTTATAAACAAAAGGTGCATTACTATTATTCTCTATGAGAATCAGTAGTACGGACAGCCAATTGTTGATGTTATATCCGAAGTGTCGTTACAACCGAGGTCACAAATTATAGATTTCGACTTTTCTTCGTTATTAGTTACTATAATATTTGATTTTAAAAAACAAATGAGAAAGAGTTGAAGCCAAAATACGCATTTACTCATATCGACAGCTGCACGCATCAACATTTGTATAATTTTCGTTTGACCCCTTAAGACGTTTTTCGTGAATACTTTAAGTCTGTGATCATTAATTTACTTTTCCATGCTATTTACCACCAATTTACTAGTTTGAAAAATAAAATTCGTTATTTATTATGTAACGCTGATAAAATAAAAGAAACATCCATGATGAAGTTTCCCAAGTAGTTTCTTCCAACAATTTTTAAAACACTGGGAAAGCTGTCAAAAGCCGACCAAGCGGCGTTTAAATTCACATGCTTTCTGAATTTAGTAGAGTTTAGTTTTAATCCTCTTAAAGTTAAGACTCGTTACACTTTCTTCGAAAGTCCTCCAGGAAGGATTTAGTCATTTTCAAGAGGAACGTGCGACTTGTTGAAAGGCTTTTGCTGAAAATTTGTGAAAACACTTACTTACCACAGTTATTTCAAAGACGGCTCAAGATTTACGACTTTTCATTTCTCGTATAGATTATGGGAATTCATTCCCGTTAAAATGTCATTCTTAACCAGGTACGTTCAATTCTGCCTTCGTTTCTAGCATGATCTATGCTTCGCTACCATCTTAATTTCCGTGATGACAAGGCAGAAAACAAGAATATAATTATACTTTATGAGTATTTCGCGAAGAACGAAATTCTAATATATGCAATGCAATTGCATATTCGAGTCCAAACATGAGCTACTTCAGTAGGACATGGTAACAAAAACCCCGAAAAAAAATTGCCGAAATAATTTGAAACTATCATATACTATATTCAGTTACAGCGGTCTTCAACCTTCCAGACATTGAAGATCAAAAAATATTTCCACCAAGTCCCAGAGATAACAAATTCCACTTTAGTATCGAGATTCACGCACTGGCGTCTTGAACCTTTCAGAACGAACTATCATTTTTTTGGAATTTTCAAAATGTTTTTGCATTGTTGATAGTCAAAAAACATACGTCAGCAAATATTTATTTCCCAATTTTTTGTTTGTGATTTTTTTTCGTTTTTATTAAATAAATTTTAGTGATTAAATAATTCACTTCGTTCAAATTTTTTCAGCAAAGATGATGCAAAGTATATTCATCTTCGCAATCAGTTTTTCCCGGAATTTCATTGCTATGTTTCATGCAATAAATCACACTTTTCCCGGAGGCACTTTATCCTGGGAGCCATCTTAACTTCCGCCCCCCCCCGAATGTTCATCTTAAAGTAATGCCTTCTAATGAAAGCCCCCCCCCCCCCAAAGTTCATACTCACCATATTTTCAAGTCAAAATTTGCGCAATCCTTGAAGTCATGGCTTAACTCCCTGTGGTTGAAAGAAAAAATTCTACAGCGAGAAAAAGTAACCATCACATTTGTTGCATTAGATTCTGAAAGGGTTAAGCGTAAGGCTCAATTAGGCCCGCGGCTCCGAATCAAATGGGGGGGGGCGTATATTATTGGTGAATTTCATATATTTTGAGATATATTTTCCATTAAATATGAATTTTCAACAATTCCGCGAAATTGGTTTTATTAAATGCGAATTTTCGCATTATCATTAATTCTGAGATTATTTTCTCATCAAACATGAATTATCACCAGTTTCCCCCATCAAACCTGAATTTTCATTACGTCTAAAATTATTTTTTCATCAAGTAATAATTTTCATTAATTACTTTTTTATAAAAATACGAATTTTATTAATTCTCAAATTATTATTTCATCAAATATGAATTTTAATTAATTCTAAATTTTTTTTAAATACAAGTCTCCATTATTTCTTAAAATATTTCTTTCAGTTATTTTGCAAGTAATTTTCATTTACTTTGAAAATATAACTTTCAACAATATTAGAAATATTTTTCGATAACTATGAATTCCCATGAATTGCAAAAATAACTGTTTCCATCAATCCTGAATTATTCCTTTCAATAACCCTAAAAAATTACATTTTTCAAAAATTCGACAAAACATTTCAATAATTCTAAATGTATTTCTTTCAATCATTCTTTATCTAATTCCAATATTATCTTTCCATCACATATGAATTCTCATTAATAGCAAAACAGTTATTTCTACAAATTCATGAATACTTTTTTTTCAATATTTCTGAAATCATTCCTCTCATCGGTTCTGATTTTTTAAATAATTTTTAAATCACTTCTGACCAATTGTGGAATAAATTTTTTCATTGAGGTTTTTTCCCCAGCATTTCAAATAATTCTGTAACAAAGTAAGCCTTTCCATCGGCGGGCCACTGCAAAAAAACTCATAGGGCCACGCGTGGCCCGCGGGCCATGCATTAAACACCCCTGTTCGACTCCGTGAACTGTTCTTTAAACAAAAAAAAGGGCTTTTTACCTCTGTTAGGCAATGTGAAACAAGCAAAAAAAAAAGTACATATTGTTCCTTTGTGGATAATGATATCAAAAAATAAATATACGCACAAGGGGGAAGGTTTTTATGCATTTTATGCCAACAATTTAAGAGACTAAAAAAGCTCTCAAGAGCATTGAAAGCCTACCAAAAGAGAAAGATAAAGAGCAAGAAGAAAACACTTACAATGGTGATATAAAGAAGATTGAAGCCCTTAATCTCTTCAGAAGCTTTCAACGGAGATTCGAGAAACGACGAAGCCATGAATTGATGATGGAAATAAAAGAAAATAAAAACATGGTAATAAAACAGCAACAAGAGGTTGGCAAAGGATATTATATTTGACCGCAGGAGAACAAAAAATCAGGCGGATATTCTCTGGAACATATTTTAAAATATTGGCGTCACCTTAGGTAGGAAAGAACCGCAATTTCCGCTTCTCATTCTTATATTTTATAGCTTGGCTAACTAGTAATCTAATACCTGACATTATTATTATTAGTTTTGTTATATCTCACTTTCCGAGCCTCTTTTTCACTCCTTATAATGCTACTCAGACCACCAAGAAGCTCGAACACGCCACCGTAGATTTTAAACCGTGTGATAGTTTCAATATAATTTTCTAGCTTCTCCTCAAAATTGTCTGGAGTTCTTTTCTCGGATCATAACGTAGCCGCATGTGATTTGGAGCATGAATTTTATCCTGGCGCTTTATTATATTCGAAATTATTTATAACCGTAGAAAAATTGTGAGAACACGGACGAATTAGGTTGTAACGCCCAGTCCTCGTCTGGTTATATCGAAGAGTCCTCGAAATTTTGTCGTTATAACCGAGGTGTCGTTGCAACTGAGGTTGACGTTATTACACTTCTTATGCGGACGACTGTCAGCTGTTATGGTAAAAATGGTATAACCTTTCTTCAAGGAACAACACTGGCGTTATATCGATATTGTAATCCTGCCAAGGCAAGATTATTCCATGCACACACTCTTATCTCGTTTCAATTTGTTCCCATTATTTCAAGGGTGTTCCACCTTTAGTAGCGTGCAGGCGAGTTAACTGATTTGAAAACGGGCACCGGGCTACTATATTGAGTGATGCAGAACACCACCACGGGTCACTTTTATGTGATCTGTAATCCTGCTGCGGGTCACTTGACTAATTTGATACTGTACCTCAGATCACTCAAGTAACCTGTAAATATTCCGTGAGTCACTCAATTTACCTGGGAATGTGTCTCGAGAGAGTTTGGCGATCTTCGACTGTGTCTAGGGTCATGTAAGTGATCTGAAAATGTTCTGCGAATCATTTCAGTGCTTTTGAACTGTGGCTCGGGTCACCTAAGTGGTTGAAAGAATAGGAATTGGAATAATTATTATGGGGGCATCGCCGATTTTCGCCAACATGCTACCAAACTTTTATGAAATTGCGTAATATTGCTCATAAATAACCCTTGGCAAGAAATAGAGTGCTACAGCAAATCTGCTAAAGTTCATTTCACGAAAAAGAAATTAACATAACAAATATATATGAGATGGATATTTATAGTCATGCACATTACAATGATTTATAAATTATTCAAATCACCTTCATTCTTGATTCTGATATAGATTAAGAATAAAAGGAAGCTTTTTTGAAAAACCGTGACATTTTCATAAATACAAGTCAGGGATGGTAAAATACGGTTAATGTTTTGTATACTGATCATGTCAACAACAAGACGGAGCGTCAAACACATACAAGTAATGAGCCTTTTTTAAACGTAAGTTATAAATAGAAAAACAGACGAAATTTCCATGGATGTCATCAGCTTGAATATTAATTTTTTTTCGGGATTTTCTCGTCGTTTCAACAAAAACCAGAGTCGAAAATTTCGTCGTTGTATCCGAGGCTTTTTATCGATGTTATGAGCAAGATTCATCAATATTATTAGTATTAATTATTAATTTTTCTTTCGTGATATATGTTTTTACATTGGGTTGCTGTGTTTCATTTATATGACGAATATATTTTTATGCGCATCATTTCAGCCACCTCATTAGGGAGTTTGTCCGTTGTGGCCTCTGTGTGTTTGTATTTTTTTCTATGAGGGCAAAAGCACTACCAGTTATTTATGTTATAGCCGAATTGTGTTGTTACAATCATGGTCGTTATAACCGTGTTTAACTATGTTTTTCTTCTCTGACATAAGAAGAAACATACTTTAGAAAACTTATTTAGGGATAAAACATGGTGCGGAAATCAGACATGATCAAATAAATAAGAATTCATTTGAAAGGAGTTTATACCGTTGAGAGTAAAATAAAATTTACTTTTTTTTTTCAAAGTCATTTTTCAGAGATAAACTTGACAGAAAAATCTTTGGAATTAACTTGGTTATCCAAATGGGCATTTCTACTGGCAGGAAATTTCCCGAGGTTAAAAATATATTTTTTTCCTTATCCCTCGTATCGAATTATCGGAGATTCTGTCACTTTCGGAGAAAACAGTTTCAAAAGAAACAAACAATAAAAAGAGAAGAAAGAAATGGCTAGTAAGTTTCAAAATCTTGAATCGGTTGTCACTTTCCAAAGATCTTTATCCTTTGAACGTGAAAGGGAAGAAATAAAATTTACGGTTATGTAGAAATTCCAACCCCCCCCCCCTCCTCCCCAAGGTGATCTTTCAGAGCACTGCGAACTAACTCGATGGAAGAAGTAAGTAAAGAGAACTTTTCAAAAGACGTCCCTTGAGACCAACGTCGTCGTCTAGATTTTTCAATGCAGAGGCGACGACAAAATTTTCTAGAAGTTTTGAAACGGGAAATCACACGGGAGAATTGGACGTTAAATATATATTCGATAATTAAATTTGAAAATTAACGCAACGGTGCTCGTTCAAATGACTTCTTTACTTGGAAGACAGCCTCTAGAAATATTTGTCCCGGGATTATTCGACGTTGAAAGTCTTCGTTTCATATCTCATCAACTTTAATTCAATAAATATTTACCGCTATGCTGGAATTTGGGGGATGGGCTTTATCCTGCGAGTTTCAGTGCCTGTTTCAACATAATTACACATATTTCTGAGAAGGAAGTGAAAAGTTTTCGTTCATATTGGATATCCATTTATTAGTCAGTCCATTTATGCAGGGTGAAAAATTTGTTCAACTAAAATTACTCGTAAATCATTCGTTGTAGGAGAGTACTTATAGTTGAAAAAATAAATATTTTCATAAAATAACAAATCCATTTTAGACTGATTGTGTATGTCATTTATTTTGCTAGGGGCGTATATGTATGAAGATACAAAATTCGATTGTTTATACGCTTCCCTTGTCCTCTTACTTCCAATTAGAAAGCTGTTGGCCTGTTTTTCTCTTCTGAGCCCAACAAAATCATTCCATATTTTTTTAATAAAATATTACCCTAGATATTTGAGTTCAAAATCTACTGAAAATGAGGAAAAGAAGAGCACGTAAAGCGTAGCATGAGCTTGGCTCTTAATATACGCTGTTCTTTCTCTCATTTTCAAAAACATTCGAATTCAAATATCTCAACAAATATTGCAATTAGAAACACGGAATTATTTTGGGCTCACTACAGACAGGTCACAAACTGCCTAATTGAAAGTAAGAGCACAGGGGAACCGTATAAACAATAAAAGTTTGACCCTTAGAAAAAGTAAACGATTTATTCTAATATTAGCATACTATTTGAGTTCCTTTTCCTAATTGAAAACATATTTCTGAAACACTAATTGTTGTCACTTTTTCAAAGATCCCTATCTTTTGAGCGTGAATGGGAAGAAATAAAATTTACGATCATATAAAACTTCCACTTCCTCTCAAGGTGATCTTTCAGAGCCCTGCGAACTAACTTGATGGAAGAAGTAAATAGAACTTTTCAAAAGACGTCCCTCGAGAATGTCGTTTAGATTTTTCAATGCAGAGGTGACGAGAAAATTGTCTAGAAGTTTCGAAAAGGGAACTCACGCGAGAGAATCGGACGTTAAATTTATATTCAATAATTAAATTTCAAAATTAACGCAACGGTGCTCGTTCAAATGCTTTGGGGAATGACTGCTTTACTTGAAGATAGCCTCTAGAAATATTTGTCCCGGGATTATATTGATCGTTGAAAGTCTTCGTTTCCTACCGTCAATTTTAATTTAATAGCTATTCACCGCTATGCTGAATGCCGGGGGCTTTATCCAGCATGGATTCCGAGTTCTTTATATACTGTAATTTCACATGTTTATGGGACGGAAATGGAAAGTTTTCTCTACATTGGATTTGATCATTTTTTCGCACCACGATCATTTGCTGCACACGAGGACTAATTAGAACGGGACCTACAATTTATTGCCGATTCCGAACGGCAGCGTTCGGCATTTCTTCTTTTTTTAGTTCTCACCGAGAGTTTGGCGGGCTAGCCTCTCAGTGTGTGTGTGTGTGTGTGTGTGTGTGTGTGTGTGTGTGTGTGTGTGTGTGTGTGTGTGTGTGTGTGTGTGTGTGTGTGTGTGTGTGTGTGTGTGTGTGTGTGTGTGTGTGTGTGTGCGACTCCCTGCGATAGCAATCTTTTTCTGTGGTCATGTTGTAGCCACTTTTGTTTTACTGCTGCGTCAGGAAACATTTTGACTACGACGAACCGGGTATCGAATTCGCGGCACCTCTAAACATCCGTGGGTACTTTAGGCCGAGCACATACTGGAGCGAATAGGTAAGAGATAAATGCGAGCGTTGAAAACAATTGTACTATTTTGTTCTACACCTCGCATACTCGAACAACGTGAGAAAGAAGAGAAAGAGGCCACGCAACGCGCAGTACGCGACTTCAACAATCAGGTTTGTTTTTACCGCGAGTTAAGGAATTTTGTTATCTGTTGATTGGTTCGTTTCTCCCCCGTTTTTCTCCTCTCTCGTTTAAGGAGACATCATCATCATCGCACTCTTACATTTCAGAACCATCCTCCCCCCCCCCTTCTGGTCATTTTCGTTCTGCAAGACTCGTTTGTGCGGGCACCTTTACATCCGTCCCGATGCATTTTTCTTCTTCGTCACCTTCTTTATCTCGTCGCTCTAGTATGTGTCCGGCCTAGCCGAGTATCTCATCGCCCTGGGCTATCGCACCCTATGTTGGATTTCCATCAATTTTCGTATATTTACACAAAATGAAAATTTAAGATTGTTTCAGCTTAAATTACTCGTAACTGTCAATTCTTTTAGTTGGAAAAACTATCAAAATTGCATGGACATTTTAAAAATGTCATTCATTTTACTGACGCTGTATACACCAAGATACAACATTTAACATTTTACAGTCCTCCTGCCTTTTTACTTCCAGATAGAAAATTGTTGCACTGTCTCTTTTGATATATGAACAAAAATATTCTATGCTTCTGACAAGGAAAGAGTCCTAAGGCGACATCTTCGAAAATTTTTGAAAAAAAATTACCACTGATTCTATTCATATGTGCATAGAGATATAAAAGTATCCAGTGGTATATATTATTATGGTAAGTGCACTCAAAAAAAATGAGCATTAATATTTTGAACGCTTGGCCAAGAATGAATTTAAAAATCCCACACCCTTAGAGTGACGACATGCAAGCAACACAAAATCAGGTATAGCACAGAAAAATTAAGAGAAAAAAAAAGAAGGAAGAAAAGAAAAGGAAATCTACGGGGTGATTATAAAAAAACTATCCCGACATATGGGCCCCTAACTATCATACCATTCACAGAAACTGAATGAAATTTTGGCATAAGGTATTTTGAGGTATGCGCTCAAGAATGATATGGGAAAACAACTGTGTCACTCTCACAGTTACGGTTACAGTGAGAAAATTTCGAAAATATCAAAAGGCAACACCAAGTTTTTTGTATTGGAATGCGATCTCCATACTGAAAAACACTAAATAGCGTTGGAATGGCACCTGTAGCACGAAAATCCCCGGAGCTAGGCAAGGACTTTGCCGTGCACCAGAGCATTAATGTTCGTTTCATTCGTTTCTTCGGCTGAGATCCCAGCCTGATTAGTCCTCCACAAGGTCATGTGGAAAATTTGTGAAACACAATAAAATGCTTTATTTTATGCTGCTTCTCTGTCCTTATTGGTTGTCCTCACTTTTAGCCTATCTACCGCCGGTGATTTTCATGCTACAGTTGCCGTTCGAACGCTATTTAGTGTTTTTCAGTATGGAGATCGCATTCCAATACAAAAGACTTGGTGTTGCTATTTGATATTTTCGAAATTTTCTCACTGTAACCGTAACTGTTAGAGTGACACTGTTGTTTTCCATATCATTCTTGAGCGCATACATCAAAATACCTTATGCCAAAATTTCATTCAGTTTCTGTGAGTGGTATGATAGTTAGGGGCCCATATGTCGGGATAGTTTTTTTATAATCTCCCTGTATATATAAGTGTATATAGAATGTGTAAAAATATTTTTTTATTGATATCGCCAAGAAATGCGAGAGCCGATGTGAGCCAAGTGTTGCCATTTTTAATAACTTTTTCGGCTTTAATATATAGTTGCCCTCAGCCGCTAATTTTTTTTAATGTGTTTTTAGGTGAGATACGATAGATTGAGACACTTTCCTTGTAAGTACAATATTAAGCGAGATATTCGAGTACAAAATCACTGAAAATTAGAGGGAAAGAGTAGTATTATGCCAAAGAATAAGATTGTCCTATACTATTTTAATTTCATTTTTAGTGGGATTTGAATTCAAATATCTCCCCCCTAATATTGCACTTGGAAACGTGGAATGTTTTCCTTTGTTGGGCAGAGGAGAGAGAGCAACAACTTTCTGATAGAAAGTTCGAGGTCAGGGGGAGAACAGTACGAAAATTAAAATTTTCATCGCAGTTCATAAACGACTCATAGAAAAATAAATGGGCATGTTTTTTTAAATGATTTTCCTAATTGAAAGTATGTTTCTATAAGCGAACAGTTATATATATATATATATAGCTGAAATGGACTTGAATATTTCCAGCCTGTATAAATCGATTAAACATGTACATTTATGACTCGGAATCTGAAGAATAATTATAGTCCGTGATATAATAGAAGGGAAGTGGTACGCGTTACTCTACAACTACTATCAATAACATTATGCAAATACACTAATCGTTGTCACATATAAGCGGTAAATTTGTCACCTTAGTACGGGCAGCAACTGGGGGGAGCACGCAGGTCTCGTGCCCCGGTCGCTTGACCCGAGGGGCGCAAATTTCATTCTAAAACCTCTCCTTCAACATTACAAGAGGACGTCAAAATGCGTGCTTGCCCCGGGTGACCAAACATCTAGTTACCTGCCTTAGTAAACAGTTACTAATATATAACGTCCATTGATCGTGCTTTGCAGGAATGGATAACTTTTATATTCCACTACAGCGTTCGAAATCATTGATAGTCCGCTGGTCCAAGACGAGTGGGTGAACAATCGGAGCTCAGTTTGACAAATGAAAATGTGTTATTTTTTGCTGGATATGCTAAACACACACACGACAAACACACGCACGCACATGCGTTTATGTGAAGATGTTGTGTTCCAATTATTTCGTAATCAATGTCACTGTTTTAATCTTAGCAAACAAACTAGTCAATAGGAACGTCTTTTGCAAAATGTTTTTTGAAAATGTAATTTGAAAAGGAATGCCTCTTCAAATCTCCACACTTGTTTATCGATAAAGCCTCAGAATCAGCAGTGATGGCTTAATAAGGTTTGACTACAGTTCTAATTGTTTTTATGGCTTTTTGCATCCCTTGGTGGTATATCACTTTTCTAAATGACAATAGGGAAATGAATCATTATTATTCAGAAGAGATTTTTCATTTAGCGGACTACTCATAAAGTCTGCGGACCAGTAGGTTCTCGTATTCACTTGACCGTGGGACAAGTGACTTTTATTTTTAAATTCTAACGCTGCACTAGTTGTTAGCAACTGATCCAGATTGTGACATAATCGAAAGGAATTACTACTGCGACTAAAGTAATCACTGCCGGAAAAAACCATATTTCACCACACATGCCTCAACACGTAAAATATGCATTCCGTAATAGTAATTAATGAATTTTCGAACAAGAAATTTCAAAAAGTTAAAAGCAGTCATAATGTATTCCTATTTCTGCGCGTTCAGAAACCAATTGAGGGAAAGTTAACATTTATGCTGTGGCTAATTAAGTAATTATTTATTTTGAGTAATACAGTTTAATATAAAAAGAGCATTTAAGAAAAAAAATTTTGCTACTTCCAACATTTATGAGCTTTTACATTAAGTTTAACTCATCGAGGTCCAGTATGATCGTATAGGCATTTTTCTCTACATTAAAATGGCACCTATATCATTTTAAGATGGCTATCAAATTCAATCAAGCCTAAGGGCAATTTTAATAAATATTTGAATTCCGATGAAAAATGTTCGGAAAAAAGAAAATTGCCAGTTTATCGAATTACGGATGATAATATGAATAAAAAATTTCCATAATGTTGTGTTTTTGCATCCCATAAATTTTGAATTTCTTTACGGGGTTAAGTTTTTTTTTTGGATGATTATGAAATTATTTACTCTTAGAAACACAATATAATACATCAGGAGTTTACAAGAAAAATGTTTTTGTTGCTTCCAAAATTTATGAACTTTTCGATTTACATATAGCCTATGTCTCTTATGCAAGTGATAAGGATATTCATTTAACTTAAAATATAAATATTGGAAATGGTTAGCTTCGCTTTTTTTTGCGTACGAATAGACACCTGAAACTTTCAAATACTATTCCGTGTCATTTATGCATCAAATGTGAAAATTAAAATAAATTTTCAGTTATTATCATTAATATTGTCTCAACAAAAGAAATTTAAAATATTTAGCTCCGAAATATTTAGCCTATAAATCATGTATGGTGAAAGATTCTTTATACACTGTCGTGGAAAAGAGATCCATTTTATAAGATTCCATTTTCCTCTTCACAGACTAAGCTGATAAAGTTACACAGTTAATTAAAATTGACGCATCTACATTGCGGTGTCAAAAGACTTTATTGGTGTATTGAAGAGTTTGGTTGCTCAAAACGTTTTTTGCGTCAAAGAAAAAATTGCGTCTAGGATAATTCATTTTGCCTAATTTAATTTTTTTCTTCAGGAGTACCCTGACAACTCCTGAAGTTATGTCATTGATATAAATCTCAATGAAATTATCTTAGTCATTTTAGATACAAATTTCTTCTTACCAAAAGGCCTCATACCTTTTGACATGGTGAAAAACTATGCTCTAATAGAAATATCATTAAAAATACAATTTAGCCATTGATTTATTTCAAATATTTTACACATAGTTTTCATTACATGTGTTTTTGAAAATTTTCAAAAAAATAAATATTGAAGATATGAAAAACGTTGTACCAACATAGGATAGTACATACAATCAAAATTATGTGTAAAATATTTGAAATAAATCAATGATTAAATAGTATTTTTATGATATTTCTATTACAGCATAGTTTTTCACCATGTTAAAAGGTATGAGGCCCCTTGGCTTGGCTGGATTGGTGCGTTTTCTGACAAGGAATTTGTCTTATATCCACAAACTCAACTTTTCGATAATTTCAATGATATTCAAAAGCTCTTGATACTCTATTCAAAATCACGGTGATTAATTTTTTAATAGGAAGTTTTTAAAAATAAAGTTTCTTATTAACACACAAGAAATTAGCGATCCTCTAGTATACAAAACCATGTCGAATGCTATTGAAATTAATTAAGTACTACAAAAGTTATGAGAATAGCACTTCTAAAACTATTCTTCCTATCAAAGAAATCACGATTCCACTTGAAATAAAAAAATTATAATACTATTTTTTCGTCACACGCCATTATTTTCTTTTCCATCGTCGAATTTTTATGATTAATTTAAAGCTTGGCTGGAATGGTACCTTTTCAGGCAAGGAATTCGCCTCAAACCCACAAATTAAACGCTTTAATTACTCAGTCAATCTCGGTTGTAAGAGAATTTTTTTCTTTAACATGTCAACACCAGAGCACCGTAGAAAAAATTATATTTTCTAACTATAAAAAAATATAAAATACTTAAAAAAAATACCTTTTTTTACTTAAACGGTAACATTTAAATCAATTTTTGCATTTCAAAATCTTTTCCAAGACTAACGGTTATGGAATTATCTATTGTGCAAGATGAAAGTGGACACCCAGTATATAACGTGCATAACAAAAATCTCGTTGCATTGAACATTGAACATTGAAGGACCGGACATACCCCGCTTCCCATCTCAAGGAAATCTCGTTGCAAGTGAAAATAAGATGATTTATGTCCTATAACTAGAAATGCTATTCAGAAGCTCTTAGAAACCATCATCGATTAGTTCTTTTAATAAAAAGAAATTATTTCAAAATAAAATTTCTTATTACCACAAAAGAAATTATTGATCTTCAAGCATACCAAACCACGTCAAATGCTGTTGAAAATAATTAAGTACTACAAAAATTAGGTGAATAGCACTTCTAAGACTATTCTTTCCTATCAAAAAATCACGATTCCACTTCAAATAAAAAATATATATATATTTTACCCTTACCCAATTATTTTCTTTCTTATTGTCCAGTTTTTATGATTAATTGAAGTTTGACGATTCTAGAACTTGAAGAAAAAAAAAAAATTCCGAGCACAATCGGAAGTCTCTTTAATTGGATTTTCGCCGAGCACCAACTTTAAACGAAGAAATTAAAAGTAAAAGAATAAACTTTTTTTTCGAACAATTTTAGTGAAAAGAAAATTAAGTGTATTTTGCTTTCACAACATGAAATCAATAGAAAAACCATTTTCTACTTTAAATTAAAAATTACATTTTTTTTTCACGAAACATCGGGCAGTGTTTGTAAGCATTAAATGTAAAACGATTAATGAAAGCAGTTTCTGGTTTTTAGCATTACTTTGATTAGGTACTCTTATAGCAAAAAAGGTCTTTGTTGGATTATTTCATCCTTAAATTTATATAATATAAATATGTGACCTAATCAATAGTGAACATTTTTCCCGAACTTTAAGAATTTGTTTGCATGTATTTTTTTGAGAGAGAGACATGATGTATCTGTTTACATTTGAATTTTGGACCGTAAGCATTTTAATTCGCACATTTTTTATAATAGAAAAATCGACTATTTTTCAGACTTCTAATAAAAGAAAATTGTCAATTTCAGAATATTTCTTTTTGAATAAGTCTTTGAAATATATTAAATGGTTGATTAATGAAGGACATCGCATCCCATAAATATTTGTAAATAGTTTAAAAATTTATAAAAATTGAAGGAATAGGTATATGTGAATGAGGTTTGCAAAAAAGTGAAGTTGAACTTTTTGTCAATGAAATTCATGGAAGCAATCACTGAAATATGCAAATCGGAGTCCTATAAAATGCAGCACGTACGATTAACAGCGTTTTTTTAAATTTCCCTGTTACTTGCGCTTATATAAGATTTTCATTGTGATGTTGACATTGATGGATAAAGCACTATTGATGAAGTTGTCTTACTTCAGCCACGAATCACCGGCTGAAGCTTCATGAACGTATCCGACACAGAAGAAATCGAAAAAACTTCCGATGCAATCACTCCTGATTTTCTATCGTGGAGCGACCTCTAAAAAAAATTGAACTAAATTTCCCTCCTGTACCAAAATAAATCCCACTTCCGCGGGAAGAACTTATGTGTAAAAATCACATTTAAATATACCAATTCTTTGGATTTTTATGAGTTTTTAAACTATTTATCAATATTATGGGATTCACCCTATATTTTATATGATCAGTTATGTGAAAGTTATCACCCCGTAGTCCAAGATAATTATAATTTTCACATTTCATTTTATCAGTTGAAATTTAAACATCACCAAAGTATCTTAAGTATCTTTCACTAACAAAATGTAACATTTCTATAACTACTTCACCAAACACCAACTCTGGCCATATCGCTATATTGCAATTTACTGCCATTAGTGAGATGGGTTGGAAGTGAAGGCGCTGTCTATCGGTGGTCGACTCCGTTAGGGAAAATATCTTATCGATATCCTCCCTTGGGTTCGAACCCGGGACCCAGACAACAACCTTCACGATGGTAGACGAGTATCTTACCACCATGCCACTCGAGCACTACATTTCCATAACTGGCTTCGTCACCAACATTTACAGCTACGTGCATGATTGCAAGTTGTTTAACCGGAATTAAAATCGCACGTTTTTTATCAGTATTATAAAAAAGACCGCAGTTGCATTGATTTTTTAAATGCACAATTCTTGGAACAAGATGTAAGATATTTATCATAGTCAGTGCCGTAACTATCCATTGCTGAGACCTGGGCAAGAATTTGCATTTAGGCCCATTTTGGGCACCCTTCCAAGTGGGCCGTGTGCGGGTGCACTTGTTCCACCTGTCTTGTTACGGCATTGATCAAGTCACCGTAAATTCAATATCACATTCTAATAGGTCAGATTGGTATACTTATTTTACAGTTGATATGATATTGTTTTACTTATATCATTATGCAATGAAAAACTGAAGGTATTTCTGGTTAATTGCATTAAAATGTGTTTGAATTCACAAATAATTTTATTAAAACAACAGAAAATGGGGAAAGATATTTATGAAACATTGGTCATGATATTTATAAACTACATTTTAGAAATTATGGATATATCTCTTTGAAAGAAAGTTATTTTGCGATCAAAACGCCAACTTCACAACTTGACAATTGTATATATTTGCCGTTAAACGATGAATGTCTTTAATATTTTTCAAATTCTTTTCGGAATTAGGAATAATTATACTGTACATATTTATGGTAACGTATAGGCCAACAATTTCATTTCACATCATATAATACCTTAGAAAGGATGCAGTGAGTAAATATATACATTTACACATTGCATTATGCGTATAATAAAAATATTTAATATATGTGCACCCAGTGACCAAAATATTAAGAACACCTTGCTATTCACCACTAATATCGCGTGGGACCTCCTCTGGCTTTGATGACAGCAGATATTCTTCTAGGCATGGACGGCTACAAGTTACTGAAACCGTTCAAGAGGAATATTAGCCCATGCTAACGAAATAGCAGCTCTTAATTCCCTCGGATAAGGAAGTAGTGTTTCGGAGCTTTTAACAGACCTTTCAACCTCGTCCCACAAATGCTCAATCTGGTTGAGATCGAGTGATTAAGGAGGGGCCACTGGAGCAATTGAAACTTCAAATCATGTCTCCTAAAACAATCTGAGATAATTCCAGTCCCGTGGGAGGGTACATTGTCCACATGGAAATAGCCATCATCATTGAAAAACATTATGGCTATAAATGGGTGCACATGGTCAGCAACGATGTGAAGGTAGGCGCTGGCATTGACGAATGTTTCTAACAGAAACAAGGGACCAACAGTATACCAGGAATATGATCCACAGACCGTGATCCTGCCGCCACCCACTTGAGCAGTTGTCATGTAACAGGCCGGATCCTTGGCTTGATGCTGCTTCCGCCACACACGGACCCTGCCATCAACGTCATGGAAAAGGAATCTTGACTCGTCAGATCAGTCAGCCCTCTTCCGTTCATCAAGTGTCCAATTTCGGCATTTTCTAGCCCACAAAAGCCGCTTTCTTCGGTTTTTCAACATAATCAAATGGGCACTTGTTGGTCGAAGGCTATTAAAACCAATGGGTTTTCCGATCCCTCTTGCAGAACGTGCGGGTATGCTTTACGATGATCCTGAGTTGTATTGCGTTGCAATTTTTTTGCATTGCAGCTCTTCTGTTGCTGCACACAACGCTTGTCAATCGCCTGGAACCTCTTTTGTTCACAAAAGATTTCCACTCGAAGTTTCTTGGCTTGGCTGTCATTCTTGAGGACCCGATGTTGTGCTATAAAAGCCATAAAAGTTTAGCGGCTTCTAAGATACTGGAACTGCCCCTTTTTTGGCGCCCAAAATCATTTAGTTTTCAAAGTCACTCAGATCTCTTGTTTTCCTCATAAATAGACAAATTGCAACGTTAACTTGTGCTTCTGACCAGGAGAGAGCTTTTTATTAGCAAACCCGATTTATTACGTTAACTCACGTGCTGGCGAATCGGAGTTTGAGTGAGGGGTGTTCCTAATTTTTTGGCCACTGAATGTATATGCCTATGTAACAGAGTTGTATTTTTCTCACAACTTCACGAGCGAAAAGTTTGAGAAAAACTTCATTAAATGAGCAACTTACCATATCAGTCAAAAACATTTTTCACTTTGTTGTCGTTCAGTGAAATATTTGATGTATTTCACGTTTCAATCTATTTTTCTGATCCTCACTGACAAATGTAAAATTAATTTCTGCAGAGATTAGTTTAAAAAATGATATTTTTTTTAACGAATCTCTCTAACACTCTCTTACATAGGCATATTTAAAAATGATATTTTTTAATTGAAAACTTTTTTAAATTACCTCAAAACTTTCAAGATCATCTACTTGTGAATTTAAGTTTCGGTAAAAACAAAAACTACACAGAAATGTGAATTTTCATGTTTGTGATGTTTGTGTGTTCTGAAGAACTTTTTTTCTCACCTCAAACTTAATACGATAAATTGTCCTAATTCGGGTTCACATAAATCTGTCACTTGGAACATTTCCTTTATGTAAGTATATGAATAGTAATAATGACATATGTTATCCGATGTTATAACGCATTCTTCGTAATATATACACACGAGTAAATAATAAAATAAAAACAGAGTTGGAATACCTCCAGGAAAATGGGTGATGAAACAAATCTTTTTTCCCTACAGCATGCGAAACCGTAGGAAAATCTGTTCTTTTCCTCTCAAGGTTATAGAAACTAAAACCTCAGAAACTAACTAATCACATAAATATGCAGAAATGAAACAAATACTAGGAAATGTTATTCATTTGATGTTATTTACAACGATGTCGGCTATCTCACCAAATACTTATTGCAGCATTCACAGAATTAAAATCAAAGCAAAATGAATACGAAATGAAATTTTTTCTATATAAGGAAATGTTTCCCGTTACGTAAATAAAATAAATCTAAGTAATAAGCAATACAAGTAATGGAAAACAAAAGATGAAAATAAGCAATGAAAAAAAATAACGAATGAATGATAAGACGATAAAAAAATAATAACATTTTACCTTATATATAAAATTTATCTAGTTTCAAGCCAATAAATCTTTGTAGTTCAACTTACTGAATACCAGTTAGCCCTTTAACTATTACATTATGAAATAATTATCATAAATTTTTTGGTTCATTATTTCAGTTTAAATTAATTCTTAAAAGAAAAAAACATTAAACTGTTTATTTAGCATACAACGAACTAACTAACCTGGTACTTGTTTTGTCGGCACAAAACGCTTACAATAAAGGTAAAAAATATCAGCTCAAATATGTTGAACTAGCTGTCACCTGCGGCTCCACTCGCGCGGATTCGGTAATCTGAAAATTACTCGATGTTTCCTCTATATAATATTCGAAGGCCTGATGATCCCCTGGAGGGTTGAATATTCAGAAGTTCCGTTTTAGTAGGTATCTACATTGCAAAATATAATATAGACCAAATTTCATATTTATAGCTTCAGCTGTTTCTGGTCGTCATGATTTCTCTATATAACCCTTGAACCCCTTAAGGCCTCAAATTTGAAAAAAAATACAAGCTTCTTAGTGAAAGGCTACATCATGAAATAATAGCACTGACCAAATTTAATAATTTTGTCAATGCTTTTGTTTGCGTGTTACTTCAGCGGCTTCTGCTCGGTTTGATTTCTCTATGTAACCTTTGAACCCACTCATGACCCCCCCCCCCCTTAAGGGTTGAATTTTCGAAAAAAAGCCCTTAGTGAGTCTTTACATCATGAAATGAAACACTGATAGAATTTCGTATTTATAGCTTCATCGGTTTCGGCTTGATGACGATGATGAAATTTTTTTTATACATTTGTTAGGGAGCATTTTGTTCAAGCAGCACTTTTACAGAGGTGAAACATCTAACTGAATTTTACTAATTAACATGTCCATAAAACTAGTTGTTCCATTCTTGTGCTGTCATCTGGTAATCGTAAAGTAGTTATATAGCCTTTGTACTCGAAAATATCAACACCAAATAACGTATGTAAGCGACGCTACAGGGATTAAAACATTAGTGGAACTTCACTTACTCACTGACTGACTAAAGTTCATGCATTTACTCAGGAACTACTCCAATAGACTACTTCGCAATTATGTTTTGAAGTAGCCTATTGGTAATTCAAAGTTCTGTAAGTAGTAAAATGATTTTAAATGACTTAGAAGATATAAAAGTTGGTTCCACTTGTTCGGATAACGGATGAACGGATATACCACTTAAACGGATAAAATCCTCCGACACCAAAATGTCTCACATTGAGACAATGTTAAACGCCCCCGCTTAATAAGATAATTTCAACTTTTGCCCACTTTAGTCGAATATTACGCTTCTTCACGGCAACTGTCAATGCACATAAACCATTATACACATAATGTTTTTATTGAATGAAACATTTGAAAATTAAATGGAAACTACGATACCAAGCTAGGATTGAAAAGCAAAAGTAAAACATTTTGGAGTTGATACTTGTATCTCCAATTATTCAAGTTATCTTCAATACATACATTTGATTATTTCATTTTTGTTCTCTGTTAAACCAAATAACTAAGCTAACTTTCCTAATGAAAAGTAAATATCTTAGGTATCATGATCCTGATTGTAATTAAATACAATTTTCATTTCATTTTTGACGTCTGATTTATTCTAGACGCTTTATTAATATTGATCCTTCATCAGTTTGTTTTCAGTATAAAAACTATACTAACATTGTAAAATGCAATTAAATTTTTCCCCCGCATAATCGGATATTGTGGGCTGAAATCATTGATATCCGATTAACCCGGGCTGAATACTACCAAGATATAATTTACATAACCGGAAACAAAACTTCCAAAATAATTTCGCAATAAGAACACATATCATTTATATAAATCATGTTAAATATTTATGTAACATTTCCCCCTATATTGGTCGTTAGTTTGATTTTCTAATTCTCAAATACGTTTTTTTCTCAGCAATGCTTTTAATATTGTAAAGAAGTAATCTTCCGGTGTCGTATCCTTGTCCAGTATTACATGTGTATAGTAATTAATCAAGTTTCTACGAGTAAAATATTGTGTTACTTATTATCCTTATATTACTCACGAATATATATTAATAATTTCATTGGAATATTTATTAAATTAGCCTTGTATAAAAATTTTTTTTACGATACAAACGCCAAAGTGAAAATAAAAAGAAAATCATTATGGTTATATATATAAGCACACATCGTAACTGCATTTTAACCCTCTGTTCCTCTGTACGTTATAACAAACATGAATAATACGTAGTCAGAACAAAAATTCAATTTTTTCATCTAGAAATAATTCATTCCTTGTCGGCGTCATTGTTTTACAGCTGCTGAAATTTTACGTGCTCAAAGATTTATAAAATCACAACAACTTAAGGGCATTGAAGGGAAAAACCATTCAACTTCCCTGAGCAAAATTTTATCTGAATATCAAAATCAAAGCAAACTTTATATTTTACCCTCAGTTAACGATTCAACTATAACCAATTAAATTGTTGTGGTGATGTATTGTTTCAATTAAAAATATACTAACACCAATTTATATCCGTTTTTGCAAAAGCAAAGATTTCAATCAGCTTTTTTACGAGGGTGAACCATAAAGGGTTAAATATGAAGTATCATCATATATCTATTCGTACTTTTGAACATAGCAGAAAAGTATTACAAACAATAATTTTCATTCTGATAATGGGATTCCTTCCTGATCAATATGCCATAATTGTTTTAGGCTTTCAAAATTTCAAAAGAGAGATTTTTCATGCAAAATGGTCATTCCCAAATTCTTCTCTTGCCAGTGCATCGAAAATTCCTATAATTAATTTGGCTTCCGAATTTCTCAGATGAACTGTTTGTTATATTGAAATCATCAGCGATAACGTATTTCACGATCCTTCGCACTTTAAAAGTTAATGGCCGATCTACCGGCCGAAGCGTGAACGGGGAGAGCCGATGCAAATGCTACAACCACCTAATTCATCATCCCGAGTTTGAAAAGCCATTTAATAGGAAATTTTGTCTACAACTGATATTTCTGAATTAACCGGGCTCCCGTGAATTTTGCTGATGACATAATCAGCTTCGTTTATCCTTTACGTCCATCTATTTAACGACAGGCTTTTAAAGAGGGTAAAATAATACATTTTCGGCGATTAATATACTGCAATTTTTCAGAAAAATAATCCGTTGCGATTATGATTATGTAATAAACACGTTACTTCTTAATAAATACTTAAACAATACGAATACATTGCTCTTAAATATCAAAAACTTTAATCGAGGTGATTGAAATAAAATGTTTTACGAATACTTTTGACATTTTTAGAAACTAATGCAGGATTAGAAGGGTCAGTGAAATCATATCGGCACGGATGAAGATGGGTTCCTCTATTTCGGTGCTATGTATTGTGCCTTTCATTTCACCTGATAGAAAAGAGGCTATTTAATAGAATATTTTTTCTAAAATTGATATTTCCAAATTAACCGGGCACCCGTAAATTTTGCTGACGACATAATCAACGCTCGTTTACCCTTAGATCCATCTATGTAACCACATGCTATCAAAGGGTTTGGACAAATATACTCTCTCTCTCTGTGATTAATAAAATGTTCCCAAATTAATAATAGTTCCGTAAATGGGATTAATAAAATGACTCTATCAATGATTTTCGTTGCTTTAGAAACAATCACCGTATACTGAAAAAAGAAATGAATTATAAAATTATCTTCTTCATAAAACATAATAGGAAATTTGTCTTTATTCTAAACTCCACCTTGCCTAGCAAAAAAAAATATCCGTTTTCATTATGTTTATGTAATGAACATCAATTCTTGAGGAATATTTAAAACAATGCAATATTTTCCTTTATATGCCGGAAAATTTAATCGAGGAGATTAAAAAAAGAATTTACGAATAATTTTGACAGTTTCATATACTGATGAAGGATGGGAAGGGGTCAGTGACATCGGATCGTCAAATATGAGGTTGGGTTTCCCCTATTTTGGTGAAATGTGTTGTACCTTTCATTTCACATGATCGAAGAAGCCATTCAATAGGAAACTTTGTTTATATGTCATTGTTTGCAAAATATACGCTCCTTTTATTTTATAAAGTACCTGTTGTGCAATTTTAGTGCTGCGATATTTGTATTTAAAGACATGTTTGGTGCAGCATGATCTTCGTGGATACTTGCGCCAAAAATCAAAGCCTAATACAATAATAAATCTTGTCAACAACTGATTTTTCTGAATTAACTGCGCTCCCTGATGACATAATCACCCTTCATTAATCTTTTACTTTGATCTATTTAATAACAGGTCATTAAAGATATTAGAAAAATATATTTTGTTTGATTAATACCCTGCAATTTTTTATAGCAATAAAAAATACGTTCCGATTATGATTATGTAATGAACATCAACTCTTGATGAATATTTAAAACAATGCAAATGTTTTCCTCTTAACGATCGGAAATTTTAATTCAGGTGATTAAAAAAACATTTTATGAGTATTTTTGACATTTTTAGAAACTGATTGAGGTTGGCGGGGTGCCCTTGAAATCGGATCACCAAAGAAGAGAAGGAGTTCCGTTTGTGTGTACAACGTGCAGTCAAACTTCGATAAGGGAGTAAAAATCCTTTGGAAAGTAAAAATATGGCCCTGTAAGCAGAGTGACCCACTAAACGTAGTAGGTAGTATCGCTCTAATCTCCCACTCCCACTCTTATTGATGAATTAATGATGTAAAACAAGCTAATCGTTAGTCAAACCAACTGAACTGAAGTTTATAGATTCAAGTTAATTATATTAATTTACATTATATTAACCGATTTTTTCCTTCCATCCTACGATCGTGAAATATTTTAGAATCCCCAAAAGAGGGCATTTTGACACCTGTATATTTTTTATATATAGTTTTATAATAAAAACTACTCCAGTATGTACTACTCCTAATAAAATAATAGTTCAAGACCATCAGAGTTTATTGAAAGAAATAAAAACTAAATATATTTGACCACCACCACAGTGTAAAATAATTAAAATTACAAGTATAACAACCATCCAAGTTTGTGGTATGAATGACACAAAACTAAAAAAAAAATTCCAATTTTAAAATAGCAGCACCACAAGATTCTAAATTACCGAGTTCTGGCAAGTCTAGTAGTGTAGATGCAAATTGAGAGTCTTTGTCACGCTGCTCTCTCAGAACTATCTTAACTCTACCAGGGGCCTTAATTGCATACGCAGCCGTAGCAATAATGAAATTTGGCGTCATGGTTTTTGAGAGTAACTATGTAAATAGGTAGGTAGATACTTCCTCCCATTTGGGAGACCAGAATATATTTTTGCCGAAGGCCCTATGTTATTGTTAGCATGATCAGGGTACACCTTTCGTGGGCCATTCTTTAGAAATTCATAGTGTACAAAAACACGCTTACAAAAAATTAAATTCATCTTTGGCCTCCGGGCTGAAAGTCTATCAAGCTCACAAATGTAGGTGGGTCAAGCTCTGTCGAATGGTGGTAAAACCATCGATAGCTGAGAATCGAGATTATCGTGTCTATTGTATGAAGAGTTTCTGATTGTGTCTATGAACATTTATGGAGGTAATTCTCATAAAAGTGACGCCTTAAGGAAAGTGTGGAAACCAATTATTAGAAATTTAATAACATAAGAATGCCATTGAAGACAATCGGGATTGTAAAAATGTGACCCGTAAGCGAGTGAAGCGTTATCTGGATGACCCGCTTGACGAGGTTCGACTGTGTTGTGCCTTTCATTTCACCTGATTCAATAGAAACTTTTGTCTAATATTTTTGAATAGACCGGTCTCCAGTAAATTTCACTGATAACATAATCACGTTATTTATCTTTGATGCCCATCTATTAAAGAGACGACAAGCTATTAAAGGGTTTAGAAAAATATACTTTCTGTGATTAATACCCTGCAATTTCCCAGAAAAAAAAAAATCAGTCGTGATTAAGATTATGTAATGAACATCAATTCTCGATGAATATTTAAAACAATACGAATACCTTCCTCTTAAATATCGGAAAAGTTAATTGAGGTAATTATTATTTTTTTTTTCTGAATAATTTTGACACTTTCAAAAACTCCTGAAGGAGGGGGAAGGGTTCAGTGAAATCGGATCACCAAAGATGAGAATGGGTTCGCTATTTTTGCGCAATGTGTATTGTGCCTTCCCTTTTATCCGATCGAAAAGAAAAACATAAAATTATGCTTTAATCTGGCGAAATGCGTGTTTTTAATGACTTTTTTCTTCCCTTTATGTCACTTCCTAATCGGATATCGATTCTTTATGGACGGTTAAAACGAATAGGGGAAAAAAATGAGAAGGTTCTTTTGTTTTCGAACTAACGCACGTTCAGCACCCGGAAATTTCCCATTTTCTTAGAGAAGGAGGGGAAAATATATATATAATAAAGAGGGAAAAATAGATAGAATAAGTGAAAAAAAAATTCAATTTTCCCGTAGATAAATTATGGTGTTTTTTTTTTTTTTACTCTTTCTAGCGGAGGTGGAGGTGCAGAAGCAGGCCAAGTGGCGGCATCGGCTTCCGGGATGGCGGCCGGTGCGATGGTTGCGTCATTGGTCGGTTCGATGGCGGCTTTGGCTTCTATGGCTGTCACCTTGGCCCTGTGCTACCTTTTCTGGCGGAAACGGGGCCGTTCCAAAGACGCCAAGGACGAATTAGAGCCTCTGCAAGTTGCGGCCCACAGCGGTCACTCGTCGTGTGCCCCAAAAAGTGGTGCCACCACCGCCGCCCCGCCGCAGCCTTCGACAGCAATATCGAGAATGGCCTCACCTTCGAAATCAGCGACTTTGGAATTAAGGCAAAATGCCGAAGACAGGATGCACAGGAATGCGGCTGGATCTTCACCGACTGCGTCCTCTTCTTCTTATTATGCAACTTCTTCATCTTCTGCAGCGACCGGGTGAGTTTGGCCGAAAGCAAAAAAAAAAATGCAAAAAAAAGACAAAATGCTGCTAGAAGTAGAAGTAGAAGCAACTTTTTTCTTTCATTTTATCTAGCTTTTTTTTTATTCTTTTTCTTTTTTGCACACACTTATCAATGAGAAAAATCCACATACTACAGCTACCTTATTTGCATAATGTCAATTGGCGACTCAGAAAATTTTCATTGAACATATATAGCAGAATACAAAATTTTCACACGATCAACACCACATGAAAAAAAGAATTGCAAAACCGATTCATAGACATTCATAAAAAAGTCTTTATGCATGTCTTCTTTGACACGAAGTTTTTCTGAAATTCTTTCTCACATTACTATATCGGTTATCGGTAATATCGGAAAGAAATAATACTGCTGCAATGTAGTATGCAATTTAAAAAAGGAAATCGCAATATACTAGTTTCTTCCAATATAGGAGAAAGATCTCGAACATTAAAAAAAAACATAATTGGATATGTATGGATTATATCAACAGCGCCATTGCAATTAATTTTTATTGCTCGAATTACACCATAAATTACTTCAAATTGGCCATTCACGTCCACGTATTTCTCCGAAGAAAAAAAAACAGTGGTGATTCAGCTCAACCCATTCCGAAACATATTCTTTTTACTTTTTTTGTCTACAATTTTCCAATATTTCTTGTTCTTGACGCTTTTGCCTTCGTCTTTTCCAATTAAAAAAAAAGCAACTATGGGAAAACAATCTCTCGTCCATAATCGGCAAAGTTCGATCCGAAATATTCGGAGACAAATATTTCAAACATAAAATACAGCTTTTGCGATCTGATATATGAATAACATCGCATTCTGAATCAATCTTGGAGAATATTCTAGAATTTTTCATGAAGCACCTGCGTTCAGATAGTTGTTCGAACATCAAATTTATATTATCACTAGTGAACACAGCTGCTTCATAAAAATTCATGCGTTTTCTCCAGTCGTGATTCTGAACGTATCGTGTTATTTATTCGATTAAACGCGGAGATATTCCAGATACGAAATCGAGTATATCTCGGAGAGAAACGCGTCGTAATAGAATTTAATCAAATGCGTTCTCTGAATGAAATCACTGAAATGTTTCGGTGAGAAAAAGGAAATCCTTTAAAATTACAACCGAGTTGTAAACTAAAAAAAAAGCCAGTGCTCCGGCCCAGTAACTTAATGTTTCGATGTCCATTTTTCTACTCTTTCCTTTTTCGGTCTCGTAAGCGTTGTGCTATTGTTTCGTGATGTATTGCAGTAAAGGAGGTTAAATTCTGTAACCTTTCGCGAATGTATTGTGAAGTCTGTGGTAGCTCCGCCCTGATCCCCTGTTCAGTTTTGGCACCGATTCCATTTGGATGCTCCTGTACACTTCAGCGAAAAAATCTCGCTCTCCTTTCTTCCTTTTTTTAATTTGTAGGTAGAGTCACTTCATTTGCATTATGGATATGCGCTAAAATCAGCATATGCGGGGTGGATATTTTATTGAGCGCGAAATTCGTTTAGTTTTAACATGAAATTCGTGGAAACAAAATCGTATATATGTTTTAGGAAGTGGAATACTGTACAGTGGAACTAGTTCATTTAATTCGGAAATGTTATTCAGGAGAAATGACAGTTTTTTTATCTATTTTATGGCACTATTACACTACGTTTAATAAAAGCATAATTTTTCTTGACCTATGCTGTCTTGGTGTTTACGTTTTTAAATACAGAATTTTTCAGGATAGAATATACGGGGACGGATATTTTATTTAAGTGTGAAATTTGCCTAGATTCAGCTTGAAATTCGTGAAACAAAATAGTATATATTTTTTGGTAAATAACATTCTTTAATAATCAATTTTCGTTTTTATTTGCTGGCGTGGGGTATCTAAAATATTAATTATTTTTGAGTAATTTTTATATTCAATTTAATTTTATTTATCGTTAACCCAACTACGGAAGAAACCAAACCACAGTTGCAGGAAAATCAAGCCATGGAAAAAAAAGTCGCAATGCATAAAAGAAATGAAATAAAATCATATAAGAATAACATTTAAAAAATGCAGACAAGAAAACAATATAATAAGAGGGAAAGAGAGTTTTTGTTTATTAAAATCTTTTTGATTTTAAAATTTGCACAATTACTATACACACACACATGAAACACATTGTTTTTCCCACTCACCGTGGCATTCACGATTTTAGATAAAAAAAACTTTGCGGACTGGTGGCACCTATGTTAATTTTTGCCTCAAAGGATACAATCCCCCAAAAAATTACTCTGAACGTCATCGCATAATAATGAAAAGTTAATTAATCAAATTGAATTCCATCTAATCAAGGATTTTTATTTCAACATTAAAGCGTTTTCTAACAATTATTTGTAGAACATAAGCGAAAAAATTTCTCTCCTTTCTTCCTGTCTAATTTGTAGGTAGAGCTACTGCATTTGCATTATGGACATGAGCTAAAATCAGCATATACGAGATGGATATTTTAATTAAGAGCGAAATTTGTCTTGTTTCAACTTAATATTCATGAAAACAAACTAATATATTTTTTCAGTTTTATTTTTTCGTGAATAATGAACGTCGATAATCAATTTTTTTTCTTACCTGGTTTCTTGAGTTATGGCAAATAATTATTTTTATCGAAGAAAAATATTTAGTATTTTTTAGTATTTTTTAACTTGTAATTCAATTTTATTTATCATTATCCCAACTACAGAGAAAAATCTAATTGCAGTTGGAGAAAAATTGTGTTATAAAAAACCGACAGACCATTAAAAATAAAACTATATAAAAATAGAAGAATAAAATACAAAAAGGGGTACAGAAAAAGAATAAAGTAAATGCGTGAAAGTTTTTAATGCAAATTTTGCACTACTACTTTACATAAAACACATATTTCTTGTCCTCTTCATCGTGGTCTTCACGATTTTTGATGAAAAACTTCATAGACTGGTGGCACTCATGTTCATTTTTGCATTCTCCCAAAGGAAACAATTTCCAAAAAAAAATTACTCTTAACGTCATCGTAAGTTCAATGCAAATTTCGAATTGAACTCCTAGCCAATAACTTTATTTGAGCATTGAAGAAGTATTCGTTTGTAGAACAAAATATAAAATATTTATACTTCCTCCTTTTTAATTTATAGGAATAGTAACTTCATTTGCATTATGGATATGAGTTAAAAAACGGCATATACAGAGTGGAATTTTATTCAAGCGTGACATTTTTGGTTTCAACTCGGAATTTGTGAAAACAGATGATTACGTATTTTCGTAAATTCCGTTCGTTGCTAATTTTTTTCCTTATTTCATTTCTTGGGATCTTGGAAATGATTATTTTTATCGAAGAAAAATACTAATCGTTTTTTTAGCAATTTCTATTTTTTTATTTTACTTACCATTAACCCAACTACAGAAGAAAAGAAAGCAATTACAGTTGGAGAAAAAACAAGCGATGAAAACCAGCTACAGTGTATAAGAAAAGAAAAGAAAATCACAAAAAATAAAAGACTAAAGTTAAACAATATGTACAAAAAATAATAAAATGAATAAAAAATAGTGTTTATAATTGAGTGTATCCTAACACGTATTTGTTCGCAGAACATAAGCGAAAAATTTCTCTTCTTCCTTTCTTTATAATTTATAGGTAGTCACTTTATTGGCTTTATGGAACAGCGCTAAAATCAGGGTGAATATTTTAATTAAGTGTGAAATTTTTGCATAGTTTCAAATCAAAATTTGTGAAAACAAATAGTTATATAGTTTTTATAAATAACATACATATAATATATAAATAACATTGATATTATTTTCTCATTTACTTCCTAATAATTATTTTTATCGAAGAAAAATATTAATCATTTTTGGAGCAATTTTTTATGTTTTAATTTTATTTCATTTATCGTTATCCCAAACACAGAAAAAATCCAATTAGAGTAGGAAAAAAAATCAAACTATAAAAAAAAACGTATATATATATATATATATATATAAAAAAACGAATCAAAATTTTTTTTATTAAACATTTTGCACTATTTCTTTACATAAAACCTATTCCTTTTACTATTCACCGTGGCATTCAAGCTTTTAGAAACATAGACTGGAGGTACCTACGTTGTATTAATTTTTGTTTCAAAAGACACAATTTGAAAGAAATTTGTTTCCAACACGTCATCGTATAATACAAAAATCGTATCATCGTATAATTGATCAAACTGAATTCTATGTATTCAAGAATTTATCTGAGCATAAAAGCATTTTCTTACAAATATTTATTCATTGAGTACAAAAGCTAATAATAATTACATGAAACAAACTTTTACCTGGGAAGGTGAGGGTGACATGCTAATCACTTTTTTTTGTCTTAAAAAAAATGCGGTATTTTATATGATTTTATGCATTTTAAACTCTCTTTATAAGGAATAAAATAATATCACATTCGAATGCATTTAATCATAAGTCAACCGGTCATAGATTAAGGAAAATTCAATAAGACTAATTATGGAGTAATATTGTGCATTTCAAGCATGAAGACAGGTGTATAAAATTTCACTAATTGATCAAAAAAACATTTTTTTAGCAGAAGTAAATGGACCATAATATTGATATTATATTCAATTTCTTAATAGAATCCATTCTTCGAATTGATTATTATTTAGTTTTTTTGTTTCTTGTACAAGATTATACTTTGTATATTGAATAAAAATTCATCAATTATAAATCTTATAATACTACGATTTACATTAGTAATATAATTTTGGTGCTGAACCTAAATATAAATCGATACACATCACAATTTTTCTGTGCACTATAACTAGTAAGTTTATTCATTTATCTTCGATTGAATCGGATACAACTTCCTTGTAGGCGTTTTAAAAATTATTATTAAAATGGTTTTAAAAATTTTCAAAGTTTAAAATTCAGTGCATTGGGTTTTTTTATTACTTTTTCAGTGTCATAAAATAATGATAGCATGCCATACTAAAGTTTAGGTAATTTCAAATCTGCTACCGTTGTACAAATTTCTCATTATTGACGATTTTCAAGATGACAGCTGGAAGTGTTCTAAATGATCGATTTTTGAGCAAATTAAACACCCCGAAAAATATTCCTGGGATGAAGAAAGAAAGGAACTTATATAAGGGTCGAAAGCAAATGGCAGCTGGCCCAGAGTAATTCGTTATGAAAAGTAATTGTGTTCTTGAGAACACGGCAATATAATTACAGGCTTTTCCGAAGAAAGTACAAGGCTTCGCTAATTTGGGAAAATGAAGTACATGCCAGTTCTCCTCTCATCATCTATTTGTGAAATGGTGGTGCTTTGAACTTTAGAAAATGGTTTTCTTATTAACTAAAATCTCTATAGAACCATAATTCTTATTCTCACTACTCAAGTTGGCGTTTTCTGTGTAAATGACGTCTAATTTGAAGTTGCGACACATCATCCGTTTCTGTGTGACGTACGAAAAAAACTCGCATTTGTTATATAGATACGTTTTTAACCCTTGACTGAACACTCGGTATCTTTCTAGCTCATGAAAAATACATTTCGCTGCTGCATTGATATTTAAAAGTGAATTTGCTTTCGCTGCCATACACCGTTCGTTCAAGTGACTGCGATTCAGATTGGTGAGCGCTGCACTCGTATTTACAAGTTTTGCGTATCAAAGTGTAATTTGGCGTGTATCAAAGGCCATTCTCTGGGAAGCAATATTTCTAGCATGTAACGTAAAATGAATGAGTCATTTTATTTAAAGAAACAATAAATGTATCGACACTTCAATGTCGGTCCCATGCGGATTCAAGAAACGTGTGGAGTATTGTGTGTAAGAGTATGTTATTGCGCGATTGGACAAAAGAATTGAGATATTTCAAAAAAAAAACTCTCTTTTTCGGGGAATAAATTCTTAGCAAACTAAATAAATGTTATAAATCAGTATCAAGGAGTTTTCAGACAATAATTAAGCAAATACATGGTTTGAAGAGGGCGTGTAGCTCTTGCAAAATTCATGAGAACATGAGGCGTCGCATGACGCCGCGTGAATTCCTTTGCATGGGCATTACAGGGTTAAAGAAACATAAATTTGTGGAATTTATTGTAGGTAAAGACACATACGGTGCTTGAATACCTTGACGTTACTACTGATGGCATATTATTAATATTTCGTTTTCTCTTTTACGTTGATTCAAATATCTATGTATTGAAAAATGAGTTTAATTCGTATTCCATCCATTTAGTAGTCTGCTAACTATATCGAGATAATATGGAGTCAATTAATTTAAAATAATTGTGTCTTCTTTACTAAGAATTAATGGTCATCCATAATATTTTTTTGATAATAGTTTTTTTTTTTTCATTTTCTTTTTCCCGTCACCTCATTGGGCAGTTTGCCTGCTGTGCCTTTTCGTCCGCAGCAGTATTTTTATACGCTGCCATATATATATATATATATATATATGATGTATACCAAAACCTCCCATATTCGGATCAATTCGTAATAGTACTTCTGTTTGTTTTTCTTACATGCCCATATATTTAAAGATATACGTGGGTTGGGATGGTATATTCAAATTTTGTGACCAAATAAATAATACAACTAATTTGTTTGTTTATTTTTATTACATTTACAATGATTTCCGCAGCTTCCAGCCTTTTGTTAGCTTCAAAGTCCTTCTTCCAGGTCCTAGAGGTCCTTGAAAATGCAACCGCAATTACATATAAAAGAATGGAATGTACAGTATAAAGTCGAAACAATTTCGTTTCTGGTTGTACCGATTTTGACCTGCGGAGGATACTCTGTTTCCATGACAAATTTGCCGTAATTACTGAATCAAAGTCTTTAGTGTATTTGTTAAATTTTCGATGCAAAATTAATTATAGTTTTCAAAACTCATACTTCATCTATTATTTTTACGCAGTGAAAAATTATTATTTCAAATTTTTTCTGGAGTGATTATGATGTTTCATAGAAGGCCCAAATGTGTGTTAAATCTATCTGAATTTCTAACAAGGCTTGAACCTCACTTTGGTAGCTTCGCAAAATAAAACATTTTTAAAATAAAGTTGATTTTATGTTTTCCCTACAGATTTATAATAGCACTAGCTCTGATACCCGGCGAAGCCCGGGTTTTCCTCAAATGTGCTGGCAACATTTAAAAAGTGGCAAACCATTGTGAAAGGATAAAAAATTTCTGAAACGCATTGCTGGGAAACCCCAGCAACCAAAGCAATCATTCCAAAAAGTTATTATTCAAGCCCAGAAACCATTGTGGCCCGACAGTTTTTCTGCGTTTTTCCGACATTTGCTCAGGTCTGACGATCTTTTAAAGTAACCTATGGTTCAAGTTGAGTTTCGTTTGTTATACAATGAAACTTCGATACAACGATACTCTGCGGAACCAGAAAAAAATATCTATGTAGACGGATTATCGCTATATCAAGAGGCAACATTATCATCATATGTCTTCAAATTTATATTGTTGTCATCTTCCCTAAATCGGTATTCTTAGTATCACTTGTTGTTTAAGGTTTATGTGTTTTCATATTACATATATAATTATATTGCATATTACATATATTACATATTAACAATATAATTATATTGCATATTACATATATTACATATTAACAATATAATTATATTGCATATTACATATATTACATATTAACAATATAATTATATTGCATATTACATATATTACATATTAACAATATAATTATATTGCATATTACATATATTACATATTAACAATATAATTATATTGCATATTACTTAATTACTTACATTTTTAACACTTTATAAATTTTTTGATGTTTTTCCACACAATAATATATATTTAAGCAAACCGCAAAATATTTTTGTACCGTTGAATTTCGTAACCATGGCACATTTCTGTAGACGGAAGCTAGGAAATGAGGTGGTTTCTCAGTCAGAATGACTCATATTTTTCGAAGAATAGAATATTTTCATCTTTTCAATTTTCATGAAAAATCAATTGATATGTTACAATTTATTTTCCACCTCGCACACCCAAAAATGTTTTGCCACACCGTCAGGGAAAAAAGAAACATTGTTCTAGATGATCCTCACAGTAATATTTTTTTTCTCAAATTTTTAGTCATAAAGCAAATCGTTTTCATTTAATGTTTTTAAAATGGAAATCCTATGAGACAGAAATTAAACCGTGGAAAAATATTCATTTTTCCAGTTATTTTTTAAAATAAAGCAGTATTTAAATTCGTATTCAATGTCCAGTTAAAATGCGGGATATTATACTTAGCGAGTAGAGATTTTTTTTTTCTTCTATTCGTATGTGTGAGAGATAGAAACAAACTGAAATATCGTCAATAAAATTGAAAAAAAAATGTATATTTCTGTGATTAAATCGCGTGTGAGAAATGGAAATATAAAAAAACGAAAATTGTGTCCCAGCAGCATTAGCACACGATGTCCATTATCTTACTTAATAGTCTCGAATCTATTTAAGCGATGAGAGAAAATGCAAGTGAAAAAGAAGTTATGTTTGCAGTATTTTTTTTGTCACTATTCTAGAAACTTTTACATCATTATTCGTTTTTATCAAACTTCTTTTTCCCCTCAAAAATATCAAAATTTCTGATATTTTTGTGCTCCGTTTTTTTCTTCTTTTTTTTTGCCACATTCGGTATTCACTCGTCCGTCTCTCCCTTGTTATATTCCTTCAAACTGGAAAATATCCACATGGAAAAAGATATAAAAGAAAACTTTTTTTTCCGAGTTATTTTATTATTTTATTTTCAGAAATTTTTTCCGCTCCGTTTGAATCCGAAATAAAACGAAACGCTTCACGTTGATATGTTCATACATGAATACGGCTGGCTTATATTTCGTAGAGAAACGGATTCGATCTTCCTTTCTCTCGAATTTTCTTCTCGAAATTCCTAAAATATGCAAATTTTCTCTTCTTATAATCTAGAATTTCATTCTCCCTTTTCTAAAAAACTATGATTTCGAAAGGAATGAGGATAATATATTTATTTATATTTTCTTCACACATTGTATCCATTCCGTACAGTGTGGATTTCATTAATGCAATTACACAGCATTCCACATAAAACTTTTTTCATATATGTTTCGATTTTTATACTACTTTTGAATATAAATGAAATTTCTCTCATATTAAGGGGGTTTCATAATTCCCGTAGGAATCAACTGCGAATGAACTTTTCGAAACAAAGTTTATTTGGAATATATCTTACTTCTCGTGGAACATATTTGATAAGAAGAATGGTATGGAAGTTGGATAAAAGGACAAGCTACTGCGCTAAAAATCATGGATTTTCAGTCAAACTCAGATCGATATCATCCTTTAAAAGGACAGAAATCACTCAAAAAATTCTTTAAATCATTTTTGTCAAGTTAGAATTTTCAACTATAAAGGTTGAGATGGGAATAAAGCTGTGGCATATTTTATTTAACCCTGGAATGCTAACTAAAAAAGCTGATCAAAACTGCATGTTAACTGCTTATACCTCTACTTCTCTGAGGCGTAGAGTTAGTATTCTGGGGTTAAACTTTCTGAAATAGAAAATTCACCATTTCCTATATATGGGAAAATCAATCGAAGAGTACTGCAGAACCACATGGAAACTAATCTCGATGTGTATACATATACTTTTGAATATAAATTAAATTTCACTCATATATGTAGAATTTCTTAAATCCCGTAGGAACTTTTCGAAACGATTGTTTATTTGGAATATATCTTACTTCTTTGGAGACAAATTTAATGAGAAATGATTTGAATGCTATGAAAGTTGAATAAAAAGACACGCTACCGCTCTAAAAATTATATATTTTCTGGCAAACTCAGATTGATATCATCCTTAAAAGAACAGAATTTACTCAAAATATTACATAAATTATTTACATGTCAAGCGCGAATTTTCAGCTATGAAGTTTGAGATGGGAATATAGCTGCTATATTTTATTTAAATTTCTGAAGTAGAAACTTCACTGTTTCCTATGTATATATGAAATTCAATTGGAAAGTATCGCGGCGCTGCATGAAAACTAATCTTGTTTTGTACGTGAAAGCGCCTTAAAATTTGTATAGATACATCAAAGTAGCGACGAGAGGAAACAATTTATATCTACCTAGATATTTAATGCAATTTAATTCCACACCAGCTGCATATTGCCACACTGTTGGCTTTAGAGCTATTGATAAGCTACACGTTGAATCAGAGTTTCGTTTGAATCAGATCAACATGAAACAAACATTTCTGATCGTAATTTAATTAAATTAAGTTTTGTAGTTTTCTTATAAATAAGTCATATTTTATGGGAAAATTTATTTCATTAGTAATATGCAATTATGAAAGTTATACTAGTTGATTCTAAAGTCACTGAAAATTTTAATAATCAGTAGAGCCCGGAAGTTCAGGCAAAATGCTATAAATGCCTTTTTTTTCCTATTTTAAAACGTTTTGGTAAAAATACCTTTTTTGAAGTTTTCCTGCCATAAATGTTTATTTTAACATATTTTGAAGTGAATTTCAGCAGCCATAATCTATACCCCTACCCCTTCCGGCCTCATTTAAACGCGAATAAGTGGTCTGAAAGATAGAGAAGTTGGTGTTGTGCCTTGCATTATATTTGCTTTGACCGGATGGTGTTAGAAGTGCATGATTTTGTTTCAGATGAACGCAGACGATGTTAGAAAAGCAGAGGAAAATTAGAAATTTTGTTTTCCTACCTGCTTCATATAGGAATGACTCGCTCAGGCATTCAGCTGCATTGTATATATATAGCTGACCGATGACTGTCCCAAGAAGTCATCAATTGATGTCATGGCTCACACAAGGCGGGGTAGGGGCAGACAGGGCTTTGGGTCTGATGTTCTGCTGATTTCGTTTTTTGCACCATAAATGCACTGTAAACAACCGTAGCTATTTATTTTACATAAATATTTAGTATTCGATAAAAATTACCAGTTCTCAGGGGTGTGCGACAAATGTGGCCACACAGGACCCCACGCTTGAAGGAGTCCCGCATACGTGGCAATATAAAAAAAAAAACATTTTTTTTTTTACTATTGTTAGAACAAGGTAGCTATGTTTCAAGTATAGAAATGATAATGATCATTCCAAATAATACAACAAATAAACGAGAATTATTCGCAACTTTAAGGAGTTACAAGTCATTTTCTCTACGGCCTCCTCGTCTGGTAATTGTGGTCCTATTAATAAGGGTCTACTGAAATTTTATTTCGGGCTTGAAATTAGTTTATTAATTAACTTGCATTATAATGCAATCATTATAAAGCATAATTAAAGCAGTAGAGTGGGTTAAATGCAACCAATTTTTCAGATAGTTAGTAGACCCTTAATACCTTACTCTTAGTTACTTTTACTTTTTCCGTAAATTATAAATGCCTTTTTAATGCCTATATTTTAGGCATTTTTAAAACCTTTTTGTCTACTGATTTTGACCATTTTTAGCGCTTAAACGTCCGGGCTCTAATGATCAGTAAACCAAAAAGTATTTACAGCTGATAGATGCCGTTTTTACAGAATTTAATAGAAAGAAGTGGGATCAAAATTTCGATATTTGGAAGCCGAGGTATCACTGTATCTACTTAATAGTGCAGGGCTAACTAAAACATTTCTACTATTTGCTTTACATTTTTGTAAAAAACCACATCCTTCTAATATAAATACTTTATTTATCAAATTTCATCCATCATATCAGCTTCATCAAAATATTCGAATGGGTTTCATAAGTTCACACTCTCATAGATATTCAAATCACTCATTATTAATTAATCGAATATATCCCTACCTTCAAAAAAAGGTTATCGTAATTGAAGTAAATATATCATATCTGTTTTTAAGGTGATTCTCTGAGATTACCACCATCTATCATTTATGTTCATTATCAGATAAATTACCGAAACATTTGAATCTTTTTTATGCAATGTCAGGCAAATAAAGGTTATAAAGGTTATTTAGAAATATCATGCCTTATCACGAAAAATCTTCAATAAAAAATAGAATATTTGAACTGCTTCATTCGAATCAATTAAATGCAATTTTCTGATTATTTAATGAGAGTCGTGCGTGATGAATTGCATTTTGATGTGATTAATCTTAGTTCAAGTAATTCTAGTCTTTCTTTTTCTGGAGAATAACAATAACGGCTTCTTTAGCAATTAAGTGAAGAGCAAATAAAAGCATACATTCATTAATAAGAACCAGCACTGCGTGAAAGTACGTAAACATTTCTTTAATAGCAATATTTATTTTTGGTATCTCAAGAGCATTATTCTTAATGATATGAATATGTGAGTATAAATATTGACGTACAAGTTTGTTTTGTTTTATTTATTTCGTTTTGTTCTTACGTATTTCTAAAGATTTTTTTTGCGAACTGCTTGCGTATCATCATTTCTTGCTTTTTAATTGTTTTCGCTCTAATTATATAGCTTGAAGGTTCTGAGGATATGCACTGATGGTTGATAATTCAATTTTGTTGCTGTACTCGTAGGGATAATACATAGATGGAATTGTCTGGTACAGGATTTCTTATTTTATGGGTCGCGACAAAATCTTGGGGATCCGAGTTGGGTCGTTCAAATCTACTAACACTTAGGGATTCTGAGCTATGGGTCAAACTTGAAACTGATTCTTGGGAACTTCTGAGATGGGTCGTTCAAATGCGCTATAAGTCAGGGACAGTTCAGTTATGTGTCACAAATCGAACTTGAGTTCGCAGTGACTTCCTAGATGAGTCGTATAAATCCCCTTGCAGAGAGGGATTCTTGAGCTATGGGTCATGACGCAAATGTGATTGGCAGTGGATTCCTAGATGGGACGTACGAATTCCCTTACAGCCAGGGGTCATGACCCAAACTTGTTTCGCAGGAGCATCCAAGATGGGTCGTTCGAATCCACTTGCAGCCAGAGATTCTTAAACTATAGGTCACAAACCAAATCTGATTCTCAGGGGATTCCTAGATGAATTCCTAGTACGAATCCACTTACAGTCCCGTTATAAATGCACTTATTGCGTCACTGGTTTCACAAATTTCGAGGGAAAAAACAGTCAGTGTGTTGCGAAGCTTATCTTGCTGTTGATTTGATAAATCTTGAAATTATTTCTTTCAATAAATCCTGAAATTATTTCTTTCAGTAAATCTTGAAATCATAATTATCGATAAATCTTGAAATCATATTTATCAATGAATTTCTTGAAATCATATTTATCAATGAATTTCTTAAAATTAGTTCTTTCAGTAATTTGGCAATTATTTTCTTTCAATTATAAAATAATTTCTGTCACTAATTTAGAAATAATTTATTTTATTGATTCTCAAGTTTTTTTTTAAGTCAAATTTTCAAAGTCAGTTTATTTTTCAGTATTTCTGTAAATTCTGTAATAGGTAGGCTGTTTGAAGACGACATTTTTGTCCTGAACTATATTAAATTAGAGGGCCCAAAACGATGTTCAGGATTCGGGGTCCCCCCCCCCCACTTGTTCAGTGGTTTGGGAGATTTTAAAATTATTTTTTGATTTAATCGTCTTTCAATCTTTTAGCCATTTTTTTAAGACTGTTTGGCTGACCTCGAGAAAAAGCTCCGAGAGCCACATGCGGTCAGCGGTCCATGCGGTGAAGAAGTAGTCAAATTAAGCTCCCAAATACGAAGTTTATTAAAACGTTTAGAAAGAACGAGAACGCAAATTATATTGTCGGTTTTTATCTGTATATCGGTGTTATTGGTTGGCCAGAGATATTTCTTCTGTCCAATAACTCACCATTTCCTTAAGAATAACTGTCCTATTTCTTCCTAATTGTTCATGAGAATTCTCAATTTCAGTCATTTCCCCCTCCCCTAAGGCTGTGAACTTCTATTACCCCCCCCCCCCCCATAAAGGAAATGATTGTTAGGTGACAGTTTCTCAACGTAATATGGTGAAAGTATTTGAACATTCTTAGAAATTATTTCGTAGATATAAATTTCATGCTTTAGTCTTAGTACTTTTGAATCAGTCGATTCACTCATGTTTCAAGATTTCGTTGTTTAAGGCTGGAAAATGTATCGTATACATGTTATTTCTTCTTAATTACTCATTAACTTTTGGAAGCTAATCTTTTTGAAGCTGATGTTTTCTTCACAGATAATGACACGTTTAATACGTGACTTTAAAAATCTATTTCGAACCGTACATGCAAGGACTTTTTTCAGAAACGTCGCTCATAAAATAAATGTATTTAATTAATACTACTTTACAAATATACAGCTATATTCCTTGTGATTCAAACTACATTAGGAAATAAATTCGGATTGGAAACTTCAAGGTAAAAAAAAAAGCAAATCAGCGAAATCACGGCCACACCTGCCCTGCAACACGCAAGGAATTGTTCTCATTAATTAGGACATCTACCAACACATTAAAAATATACAATAGAAAAAATATAACCTCACCTTATGTAGAAAGGCGATTCTGAATTTTTATCTTCAAACTGATTGTAGTAATTTACGTTCACCGAAACCTTTGCACAAATGCATGTTTAAGTGTTAAGACTTCGTTAAATACTTTTTCGTATGAATTTCATTCATAAAAGTATACACAGCAGACTCTTAACCAGCTCAACTGTTACAGTGAGTTAAAATTTAACCCAACTGAACGAGGAAGATGAAGACCTATGAAAGGTTACTCAATATTCACAGAACATATATATGTATACAGGGTGATTCAGAAAAGATGAGAAAAACTTTTAAGAGATGATATAGCACACCAGTATAAACAATTGTCATCAAAGAATGCGTGGCCTAACATGAAATGCAAACGCGCTTGCGCGTTTCGAAACGCGCTCCGCAAACGTTAAAATGGCATTCCTGTTGAAATTTATCGGGAGAAAAATAACACCATGCATTGCAAAAATGTAACCTCGGGAAGAAGAAGAAACCGTATACAAACCGTAACTTTTGAGCAATTATTGTAAATTGCTTTTTTTAACGTATACGTTATTCTTGTGTTTTCTCCTCGTATCCACGGTTTTACTATGTTGCGCCCTGTAGCATGTTTTCATTTCAGTGTAGACCATACATTCTTTGATGAAAACTGTTTGTTTTTGTGTGTACTATCACCTCTTAAAGTTTTTCCCATCTTTTCTGAACCACCCTGCATTATATCGACGGCTAAGTTTAAAAATTCAACAACTCAGAAAATTGCATTTTTTGACTTATGCACGCCATGAGAACGGTGGAAAGAATGCCTCTATGTATAGAAAAACTGCAACAACTCCCACCTCTGCTTATACTGTCCATGCTGTAATTAAATCTGAATTGATTCCCATTCAGTTCCATGCGAAGTGAATCTTTGAAATGCCGATACCTCAGAACATAACTTTGAGTTGTTGATTTTAGAACTGAGCCGTCGATATTTTTGGTAATTCGTTTATTACGCAATTTATTCAGTGGATTATCCAATGATGCGATAAATAAATCGCAGTTAAAAAACAGGATATTATGTCTTAGCTAATATAGAACAATGGAGTAACTTTTGAGGTCACTAACAACATCAAGTCAAGAACTGGATTTTCAATCTCATTGTGAAGTTATAGAGTGAAGATCTAGTTATATAAGAGGGACTTCACACACACAGCTGAAGAATCTACTTCACTGTCCAAATTTCTGACACGCATTGTATATATAATAAATAGAATCCACATTTGGAACCAAAACTATCTTCGCAGCTGTTCGTTCATTCACTTTCGTGTCACAAACATATTCTCTCACTATTCAGTATCTTTCTAGCTGCCAAATTTAGAAGTTTGCCAAGTCTTAGTCCATTTATTAAAGCCATGTTTAGCGTGAGAGAGAGAGAAGGCGTGTTTTATACGAGAGCCTGTTGCTTTTGATCAAGCATTTGTAATCTAGCCAGAATATGCTTTGCAACCATTTAACTATAGTAGTACTTGCATCTTAAAATCTTTGGAAAAGACCTTCTGAAGTTGTTACCCCAATTAGACCGAAATAAAATGTCATAGGATTTCTCCACTATAATGATTCAATATTACTCGTTGTTAAATCATTTTTATGAGCTTAATTCTCTAAAATTCTCTAAAATGTTTAAATTCTGTTACTACCTAAATGTGATTGGTTCAATTTAGATATACGTGCATTAATTTTAATTGTTATCGATATTTACTAATAAATACGTTTTTAAAATCGATTACATGAATCATCACCATCATGCTATTTCAGTATGATCGTTAAACTCGTTAAAATTTCCAACGATTTTCATAACAAGTAATTGTTTAGAAACGATTCCTGTTCAATCTATTTAGTTTGAAAATAATAAGTCCAAATACCTAGCAATTAGATGTTCGATAAATCAAATATAGTCAACGTTCGTTATAGCGGCCTAGCGTTATTGCGACCGTTCCATCGTAAAGACCGCTGCCAGAATGTTTCCCAAATGTTTTCCTATTCATGTCATGTTATTTTTAATCGAATATTTAACGACCTAAAATGACCATTCACTCCAACACATCACCCGAATTCATCCCTGCCGCACCCCTGCTTTGCATAGAAATGAACAAAATCCGAATTCAGAACATAAGTTCGTGAATGCGATTATACAATTACTACAATTTCATAATTATTTTCTAACCTAGTGCATTTCATCGCAACTGTCTACATTGTAACAAAATAATCTATATAATATTTATTCCGTCCAAAAATTTTACCTTAAAATGTCGAGTTTTTCCTCAAATTTTCGATAGAACGACCTCCTAATATAAGATACGTTTTTCGTGGAGCAATAAGGAAGGGGTCTTTATAACATTCGTTGACTGCTCTAAAACTTCTCATTTGGATAATTGCATTATTTAATATCCATTTAAAAATTATTATTACAAGGGCTAGCTTTAATTTTTTTTACTATGTACTGAAATGATAATTCAACTCATGATAATTTCACATCATTGGCAGTAAAAAAAGTTTCCTTTCGCGAAGCAAATAATAAAATACGATAAGTAGGTATATTTCTTGCCGTTTTAGGGATAAAAATCAGTTTAGTATTTAGTATTTGTTGTTACTTAGAACACCCTCTGCATCCAACGCAGTCGTCTTTCTGTGGAGATAGATAAAACAGATAAACCTAACACTCATTGATTTAAGAATCACACCATTGTAACGACAGGGTGCGTTGAAACAAATACTGGCGCTATCTTTATGGTCGGAAGCCTGGCAAGAACTAGACAAAATTAGTGTTAGATCGGCAGTTTTTAATAGACGCAATAAATCAGGATAAGGGGAAGGAGGAGATAGAGGAAATACTTCAAAGGTTTTCGAGTATAAAACGAAATTTATTACACTAACCAACATTTACAGCAGCAGCCGTCGGTTGTCTCTCGCACTTTGCTTGCTCTCAAAACAATTTACAGACCACAAAAGGTTTTTGCGCAACGAAACATATAAAGAGACGGACGCGAGAGGAAAACTGTGTCTGGCAACAGAAAAGCACGGAAAATTCATCTCTATTTATCATGATTATCTGCCCTCTCTCTCTCTCTCTTAACACCAACACTTCTCGTATGGCGTATCCTTTCGATTCACCGATTTCAAGTAGTTGTTGTCTAGCAACAAAAGTGAACTGAACACAAAACTCTCAATGCCGTAACGTGCCTCCGAGAATCAGTCGCTCGTGAATAGTTCTGTAATGGAGATGGTTCAATTTTTTTTTTCTTTTCGAGAGTTGGTGGTTTGGATTACTGGAACTGAATGTGGTCCTTACTCACATGTCCTTCACTATGTCACTGTATGCCTCCAAAAAGTGCAAAATTAATGCGCCACGAGACGAAAGGCGTTCAACTCTCTCGCTGTATTTTAAAACATATTGTCCACAAATTAATTCTCCTCGAGTTGTTACCGTCATAATTACATATTTTCACTCATCAATCATCTTCGTGAAGTACATACTTCCAGTGAAGGATGTAATTGAAATGCTTTTGGAATATTTTCTTAGAAACGGAATTATATTTCAATGAAGAGTGAATTTATTTTAATTAGAAAAGTGAATAAACCAAGGTGATCAATCTAACAAATAAGTGTAGTTAATCATCGAATTGTGTGTTTTTTTTATAATACAGAAAAAAATCTAGTTCCATATTTTTTGTGATAGAGAGCACTCTATCAAAAAACGGCTTCAATCAATATTATAATAAATAATACATTTCCAATGACACTTGCTTTTGCCTGCTTTTTAGAATTTTTGCGGAAATGGTAAATTGCATTGTCGTTGGATTCATTGCTCGCTCTGTTACAACTTCATTTGATCGGTTCCTCTTTTTTCAACCAACTTCTTATATTCAATATATTCCCACATTCTATACATTTCTTTAACCTCATTTGAAGTGTGAGGGACACTTCTCTCTTCCTCAGACGAGATACCGTTCATTAACTCTTGCTGTCGCGTGCAAAGGAGATCAACCAGTTCATCTACAATCAACTCCTGACCATGTTCCTCCTCTGGTTCTTGAATGCCGTTCTCATTCACCTCCAGTCCCATATCTTCCCCAACGACTCAATCCGTTCGACAAATGATGGCTCCTGTTCATGAGCTAGACCCTAACGTTCAATAATGCAATCAGCCCACAGTTTTCTCCAAGCATAATTTTAAGAAAGTTTCAATCGCGCATACGTGTGGTTGCAATGCTAATTCTAGTTTCGTATCGTAACCTGTCACGGTCGCGTGTGTTCATTTTTCGTGTGAAACAAGCTGACCGGAGACTGTAGGGGAGTATATAACCCGAAATTCCACAGTACATGTGTGGACGAAAGCGAAAAGCCATCAGCTCAGTTATGATGACGTGGAAATAAATAAATAAATATATATATATATAAGCAGAGCTCAAATTTTTTTCTCATGATGTGGATCACCGCTCGTTAACCGAGTCAAAATTGGTTCAGAATTTCTGCGCGTTATGCGAATTGTTCGCTAACCGAATCACTCGTCAACCGAAGTTCCACTGTAATTTTTTCCCTAATATATCATCTCACTGTACGGTAAAGTACTAATTATAAAGTGCCGAGAGATTTTCCAACGTCTGAATAAGAAATCTATTTTTCGCAACATATGTAAAAATATGTCAAATATAAAAAATACCTCAACCCAGCTGAACAGCTACTTACCATACATGTATCATATAATGTAATTTTATCAAATTATACATGTACGATAATCAATAGATGAAGTCAATATTTTCTCAAGGGAATTCAGAAAGTATCAACCGATTTTTAAATATTTTTATAAACAGGCTGCATAGCAAACAAAGCGTATGACATTTTACTGGCAAACCTTTGATTCTAGAGGCATACTTCTTATTGGAAAAATTTCCAGAAAATGTATAGTACTCAGATACGTCATTCGTGTTTTACTAAAATAAAGAAGTTAACTTTTTCAAGCAAGTTCCCTCCTGTGCGCCCCAAAACCCAATTAGAATGTTGTTGCCCTGTCTCTCCTATGCAACAAAAAAATTCCACGTTTCTTAGTAAAATATTCACTGAGATATTAGAATTCGAAAAACGTATGAAATCTGGAAAACAAAACAGCGTTAAATTTGGGTGAAACGGTTTTTCTGGAATTTAACGCTCAGGGAATATGGCACTTAGAAACGTGGAATATTTTTGGTTAGCATCATAAGATACAGTGCAACTACTTTCTAACTGGGTTTGGGGCATGCGGGGACTGTATAAAAAGTAAATTTTTATATTTTAATAACAAACAACCCCTTGCAACATGAATGACATCTGAGTACTAGACGTTATTTAGAAATTTTTTCCTAATTGGAGATATACCTCCAACATTAATTCCAGTAAAATGTCATTCTCACCGTTTGCTATGCACCCTGTATATTTTCTACCTTGTTATTGTATACTGTCTATATTTTAGATAATGAATTAATAATGCCAGGCCACCCCCTGGTATATATCATTACCTGGAAAAATTTTGGCAATTTTTTACTTCATTCTTCGCACACTTTATCATTAATATCAGCAGATTCACTGCACAATTTTTCGAAAAAAATTTCGTGACGCATACTATAACGATCCAACCAACCATTTGGAAGGCTAACTAACTATTGGGAGGGTTTTAAAACATCGAGAGGAAGGAGGGCACGGTTAAAAATACTGTGGTGAAGTGTCCCGGGTACTCACTTCAGTAAAAAATACTTCTGTAGTTGAAAAATTTCTCTACTAACTTCCAGTGATCCTTTACTAATACGACTATCGGATACTTCCAAGTGGCATATGTGATGTATACGGAATACATAGTCCCTTTGTCCTGGAATAACCCTTAAACCATTGATCCACGAAGAATACTTCCAATTGAAAAATTATCCAAATAACGTGTAGTACACAGATACGTCATTCATATTGCAAAATTTTGCATATTTATTTAAATAAAAAAAATTAACTTTTTATTAGGACACACTGTCCTGAAAAGTACAGTTGAGAAAAAAACTGTAATGTCTCTTCTGAGCCCAAAATAAATTCCATGGTTTTGAGGGAAATATTTGCTGAGATGTTTGAATTCGAAAAATCACTGAAAATGAGACAAATAACAGCGTATGAAGAGTAGAAAAAGCTTGTCTGTAAGTTTATCGGTTCTTTTATTCATTTTCAGCGGGTTTTGTGAACTCAATTTTTTCCTCAATACCTTTTCCATAATTTCAAAAATATCAAAGCCAAAAACTACACTATTTTTCGTTGGCCTCTGACTTGGAATAGCTTGCTGTAATTGGGTTTTTAGGACAGGGTGATCAAATATAGAGTTATTTTTTTATTTGAATAAAATGCAACTATTTGTGATATGAATCACGAATCTGAGGTCTACATTATGAGGTTATTTTTTATACTTTTATGTAATTGGTAGTGTGACTCCGGGATCAACGGTTCGTCAGTAATTTGCAATCAAGGCACTTGACCGGTATCCTTGTATATTGATCGAGTGACACATCAGCATCTCCGTAAAATAATAATTGTGAGTAATATAAGAATTTGAATTTCTATATTGAACCTCAATAAAAAAAATTAAATAATGATGAAATTAATGACGAAAGTTGAATAAATGACGTATCTGGGGTTTACACGTTATTTGGATTTTTTTTTCTTCCAATTGGAAGTATTGATTTAGGATCAACGGTTCGTGAGTTACTCCAGGATAAAGGGACTTTAATATACACCCTGTAGATAGTGTTTCGAACGATTTTCACGAAACTTCACCAGTTAAACCAATTCTCAGTATTTTCTGTCTCCGTAATGAAAATCACATCCAAGAAACTACATTGTCTTCAACGGCGAAAAACAAATAAATAAATAAAATAGCATGTAAAGTTGAGAAAACATTAAGTGCGATTTCATTAGACGTAACTTCGGAAAATTTCCATGAAATTAAATCTTCAAGTTTTCAATGAATTCGTGACTCGGAGAGGAATATTAAATCCTTAAGTATATTTATATATTTCACTCAGTTTCTCGAAGAATTTCGTATTACTTTTCGTATGCGTAATTACCATCCATTCAAGTCGACTTTTCTCGCTCGTGTTTGTAATTAGCCTTTGAATTTCTCTCTTTTAAAATCCCACGCTCTTAAACACGCCATCGCATTTAGAAAGTACGTAAGACCTATAGAAATGTCATCTCTGCATAAAAAAATATATTTTAATTTATAGTTTAGGTTTAAAGTATTTACTGACTTGAAGCAGAAAAAAAATTGAAAGGTGTATGAACGAGGAATAAATTTTGAAATTACACACAAAAAAATTTAACTTATTCAAAATCTAAATGTTAGTTATGTCTTAACAAATCCAAAATTAACTTCTAGAAATTACGTGGAATTTTCTATCCCGATTTTTTTAATTTTGATCTTACTAGTTCTTACTAGTTCTGAATTACTTTCTTTTGAGGGTGGAAAAATATTTCCAACGTTATTCTTGTCTTCAGTATAAAATTTCTGTTGATGATTTTAAAATCAAAGTTAAATATATGAAAAAATAGTAAAAAATATGTATGGTAAACAGGGAGAGAGAGGGGGGGAGGGGTGAACAGTAAAAAATAAGTAAATAATAAACAAGTATAACAGTAAGAAAATAAGTAACATATGAAAGAATAAAAGAAGAAATAATTGCAATCTGCCCCTAATCAAAAAATTTCAAATAACCAAAATTTTTGTTTTTCTCTATGTTACCGAAACATCACTTTCCTACCTAGTAATCTTTGAATTAAAATTTGTTGAAATATTGAATATTCGAATAAAAATAGTATAAATTATTGATATTCACCATTTTTCACGTGCTGGGGGATGACCAAATCACAGAAAAGTAAATACTTATTTAGTCGTAAAAAGGGACGAAAATCAAACGTATCAATGTATCAATATATCTAAAAATTTCCATTCAAGTGGTACAGAGTATATTTTGTCTGTATCTCACAGCATTGTATCACACGGGGTCCTTTATGTCTCACGTCAGGGCTCCCGATTTACTATTTTATTTTTACTTATTTGTTTTGTACAGTCTGGAACTTTTGTGTATATATTTATACTAAGTACATGTTAGCTTGAATCTCGTATTTGAATGCATATTGTCAAAGGGTCCTCTAGGTACCATAAAATAGGAGCCTCCGAACTCTTATAACCCGATTCTCTTCATTATATGTGTGACTTCGCACATGCTTTTTAGATGAATGCACATATACATGAGTAGGTGTCCTTTAGATCCCATGATAGAGAGAACCCCAATAAATCTTATTTTTCTCCTTATAACTCATAATTTTCATGTCGTGTAAGCGACAGAGCCTGGTAGATCTCGGTCTGTTCTGTAGCTAAGAGCAGTCTGTTCTGTACCTAACGCCTTCTTTACCCGGAGCCCCCCTTGTGGTCCTAGAGTATTCTAAAGAGGCCATGGGTGAAAATAAAGTGAAAGATGAGATACGGAGAAGGTTGTCAGGGGAAGGATAATTTGGATGTGAAGGAATAAAGTTTCTAAGTGAAATAAAGTGAGTGTTTGTGTTTTCCTAGCGTGGAAAACACAGACAGCTGTTCTGTCGTCTAATACTACTAAACCAGACATGCACCTCGTCCATATTCATTTGCGGAACCTGTAACGAATTGGTACATGTTGGAATGTGTATGTATGTATAGTAAACCTTCCGTGAAGTTTGTTTCTGTGGAATGTTTCTGGTGTGTAGTGCTGCCATCTACAATCAACATTTTAAACCATGAGTTTTTCCCTCAACTCATAGATCGTGTAGGCCTGTTGCTCTCTGCGGCGAGACTTTTTAACGGGGGAGATCTGCTCGCATTTGTGCCTCGAAGTTGGGAACCGCAGAAAACAAACTTCAGCCGATCACCACTGCGGTGAGGTTTGAACCCGAATCCACGCGATGCGAGTCCGTCACTATGACCACTCGGCCACCACTGTGGCTGTTCAGTCGTCTGCATATCCACGTATCTTTGCACAATAAAAGCAGAGAGGAAGGGGTGAAGCAACAATATATATAATGGAGAAAAGATCGCGAAACGCGCGGCGCACGACGCATTCGACTCCTCCAGAAGCAGTTGGCCAATCACGCCCGACGTAAAGTGCTGGCATGAGGCGTGTTGCGCTCTGTATTAAAACAGTCGTACCGCTTTTCCTATTGGTGAGTGGGCGGCTCGTCGCGCTGGGCGATTCACGTTGCACGCGGCACAGAAAACCTACTCCAAGGGAAAAAAACCCGGCTTTAATAAAAAAAAAATTAATCGTGGCTGGGAATGGTAGGGGGGTTATGCAAGAGACCTTGCAATGACCTTTTTTTTTTAAGGGTCTCGGCAAAAGCGTCAACAGGAAGGTTGTGGTGCTAGAGAGAGAAAGAGAGAAAATGTAGAGCCTGGTGGCATCGATCTCGCCTTCGTCGAAATGACCTTCGATCTCGGGCATCGTCCTTGCTTCTATGTCGAGCCGGAGGGTGAGAGTGAAGATCCGCTGTAGCGAGGTTGTGTGGTGTGTGTGCGTAAAAAAAGGTGGACGTTTTGTCGCACAAAAAACTTGGGATAATAGATCTCTCTCTTTTTGTGTGTGTGTATTAATGTATATATTCTCTCTCTCTCTCTTACTCTCACTTTGCTTATTCGATAGGGTGGAATCGGAAACGGAAGGTACTCGTCCAATTAGCGGATCGATTCCGTCAGTAATCGATTTTTTGCTTGAATACTTTCTATGTCTATCTGTTTTTTAAGAGAAACACCGACCTTACTTTATCGTAACTTTGTGCGCGTGTGTGTGTGTGTGTGTAATGGTCTCAATCCGTATATATGAGCTGGGATACATGTAAAAAATAATATTTGCTGTACGTCTATCTCAACGATTAAAGTGATGTCCGTATATACTTATCATAGCCTGGAAAAACTTTTTTTTATACTATTTTTTTTTCTTTTTATTTATTTTTTTTTTTTGTCTTATCTGCCTGAAATGGTTTTCCGGAAAAAAAAGATATTTTATCGTTTGATTAGATACATCTCAGCCATAAAATTTCGGTACTTAAAAAATAATCATCTTTTTTGGCAATAAATGGTTCCGAAAATATATATCGGGGGTGTGTGTGTGTTTTTTCTCTTTTTTTTTTTGTTATTTGCACGAGGTTAATATCCTTTTTTTGATTAGAGAACGCGTGTGTGTACAGTACATGAGCACGTTGTACTTGTGTAAGGCCAAGAAAATTCTTCAGCAGTAACGTAAATAGAAAAAATATGTGCAGGGTGCATATGTAACAAGGCGCGTGACATTTTACTAGCGAATCGTTCATCCTAAAGCAGTGGTTTCCAAACTTTTCGAAGAGTGACCCCCCCCCCTTTTGACCAAAAATTTATCGGTGACCTCTTCATAAGCTAATTATATGTCCCGGAAAACCGGGACATTCTGATTTTCTGTGAACTTGCAAAAGCAATATCTTATACGAAACAATCATACGTGCTTAGTTATGATGTATCAAAGTTTTGTTTTTATCAAAATTAGGTTATATAAATATGATTTGGCTGCTGTTTCGAGACGTTTTTCATAGCAGTCGTGCGCTGGGCATCATGTTATGCGTGGATGCGATGGCGTAACTTTCAGCGCCTGTTTTGGCTTGTTGAATTTAAGTCAGTGGTACTTGTCAAACGCAACAAATGGAATGTGGAGCCACCCACATCCGTGTAAACAGCGCATCTCTGCAGCAATCGGTATAATAACACTTCAAATTAAACACTTGGCAAAGAGATCGAGTACCGTTGGACACCTGCAGAGCCATCAATGGTGATTGGATTATATACACCACAGTGGATAACATGACCTTACACATAAACTTCAGGAGTTGCCCTATTAAGATATTTGCTTTTCTTAACTCTCTCTCTCTCTCACTGAGTTGTGTTTTCCCTTCTGATACTTGAGTTTACAGATATCAACCATAAAATTCATGGAAATAAATTTTCATGTATGTTTTCCCTACTTGCCTATGCCCATAAAAACAACGTTGAAGTTGAAAATAGACAATTGAATTTTATTTTTCCCTGAAAGTAGGTGATGAAATTAAATTCATGGCATAAGTGCTGAAATGAATGAAATTTTTGTTTTGTAAATTGGAATCTCACACGTTCAAGAAAAACCAAGTTCTCTCTTTCATGTGAGATTTTTTTCTAATTAGTAAAACCAATGTTTCCAATTGGGAACAATTGGGACCCCCCCCCGTAGATCCCTGAAACTCCTCCTCCATCGGAGAGACATTTATTCTCTAAAATGGGCTCTCACATTTTTTACAACGCCCATAAATTGTTAGTACAAGCATCTACAGGCGTTAAATTAATTGTCCGATTTACATGTAGCCTAACGGCTATGCCTGACAATTTAGTCCGTATCATAACTGATACAGCGCGGACTCTTCTATTCTCTTTAGACTATATGATAACACACAATTATTTACCATTTTTTAACATTTTTAGGTCGTGTGTGTGTGTGTGTGAGGGGGGGGGCAGGGCGACCAGTCCGGACGGTGACGAAGGATCTAAAATATTCATAAATTTTGCGAAGGAATGATTTTGCTTTCACGTGCATAGGCGGAATAGACTTGGAAGTCTGGGGGGCACGGTCATTATTGCTGGGGGGGGGGGGGGGTGCACGATGATGATGATGATGTCAATTCATCTATCTATACATATGCATTAGATCAGTCGACTTCACCTTTGATGCTGGAGGAAACGTAAGGGGCGGGGGCGTGGGGTCCCCCGTATCTCCGCCCATGGTAACATGTTGTTTAGCCACTATGCGGTCGTGTGGACATCGTACTAGAAATCGTATCATGGGAATCCAGGTACGGACCACGTTAATAACACAGTGGTAGTCTGCTGAAGTTGGTTCTCTGCGGTTTTCTAAATTTGAGCTGGTTTCATATATGAAAAACTCTCTCTGCACAAAGCCGGCAGACCTTCAACACGATACTTAGATTACATGGAGAAATTCCGGCATTTTCTATTCCCACCCCCCCCCATAAAATATTGAAGACCGATGGCAGCATCAGTATAATATGGAAAAGAGCCTGACAACATAAATACGTTAGAACCACATATACACGATGTTCTGTTAATGGACCGACAAACTCAGAGGGTTGTTAGTAGACATCAAGAAAGATTTATTTGATTAATTTAACGGGGATAGTCGTTTTCGATTAGGAGTTGTACCTTCTGGATGTGGAAGGGGTACATCTTTTCACCATGCACAACATTCCAGACCGCTGTGGGCTGAAGATCGAGTTCAGATGCAGCCGCTCGTGTGCTTGTAGAAGAGGAATCGGCAAACCGTTGCAGCACAATTACTTCGAATGCGTATATTGCGCGGTCTCTCGGCATCACGCCGTGCTGGGCTCCCCGTTTCTCGTGGTAGTCGATCGATTGTGTTTAAGGCAGTATGGTGCGGACAGTGCCTCATCGGATATTGCTATATGGGCGCTTATCACAGCGGATGTATCAACATCCGCTGTGATAAGCGCCCATATAGCAATAGCCATATAGCATTGCCATCTGCTCGACCTTTAATCAGATGCACATCAGCGTATTCCTCGTTCGTGTAGCCAGCTATCATGATACTCATTGAAACAGACAACTGCTACACGTGCTTACTACCGCAATAGTGCTTATTTACGTCGTCCGCAGCGCGTGATCCTACCCCAGTGCATGCCTTTCGAGACGCTTCTTACGTCAGATATGGTGAGCGAACCTACGAACGCATTCAGCAATCAACTGACATCCACCTTTCATCTCCTGTGGACTCAGAGCCTGTATGCGTTTTTCGGGATTTTCACCCTCTCTACGTGGTTTGCGACACCATGTTCCATTGCAATTTTTGTTCATCTTGATGCCTACTAACAACCCTCTGAAGTTGTCGGTCCATTAACAGAACACCCTGTATACACACAACACATTCCGGCATGCACCAGTTCTTTAGAAATTCGGTAGAGGAATGTTTACGAGGTTGATATAAGGTTAAGAGTAGTAGTCAAGAGTTCCTCTAAACTGTTGGACGAAACTGGCATAGCACAACAAACACACGCACCATTAAAAAACGTCTGTTCTTAATAGCAACAACGACTATTCGTTGCAATTTCGGATATGACTGAACTTTGACGGTCATTTTTGAAAACCAAAACTCTGATAAGAAGCTGGTGACTAATTTGGTCTGCAAATGGAGGATAGACGTGACGCTTTCCTTCTCATTCGAAGAGTAATTATTTTACTCTTCGAATGAGAAGGAAAGCGTCACGTCTATCCTCTTGACTGCTTGATCCAAATGGTATTGTGAACATAGTAAATTGGTTCAATATTTTGGAATCTGCAATTATAAGAGAAGTAATTAAAGAACATGATTGGAGGTAAGAGGTATTTGCCACCGCAATAATGTTCAAAGAAATCAACGGTTTCATCAAAGCAGTGATTCTTGATCATATTCGACAATGAAGGGCCAAAACCGAATTATTTCTTTGATCATAGACCGGAGAGGGCGACCGAGATAAAGCTGTTAAAGTGAACTGAACAGGGAACAACCATCTACTCACATCTTCTGTTTTGTGAAACTTTCACTCGAATGTAAACATTAATGTAATGCGCCTGTTATATTCATTGATGGTCTGTGATGTAGTACATTCGTGTAAGATAGGATACCACTTTTATTTCTTTTATTATTCCAATGTGATACATGGTAGAAACCTGAAACCTGTATTTCAATAAAAATTGGTTTCTTGTCTTTGTATTCATAGGCATATCGTATTCCAAGAATTAAAATTATGACTAAGGAAAAAGGCATTTAAAAAGCATTTTCGTGAGGTAATATGCAATGGGGAGGTTCAAAGTAAAGAAAACTAATTCGAGAGAAAGTTGATCAAAAACAAGATTTAATGAGTCTATGAAAATAAAACATTTCATCGTTTGTTGACAATTTACAAGTTTACAAGAGCATGTAATGCACCTTTCCTATTCTTCCCCAAAACAGTCAAGGTGGGCCCATAGAGAACAGGACACACATTATTTCCAAAACTCCTCCTCTTCTATCTTACTCAACTATCCATCTAGGGGGGGGGGGGGAGGGGTATTCTAGCCAACTCAGATAATACTTATGGTATTCCATATTACCTGACACATCATCTGTAAAAGAAATAGCGTTTCATCTAACCGGAGAGAATCACTAACTAAAAATGAACAAAGGACACAATAAAATACACAACTTGTGATGTGTATTTTGCTTAGTTTTTCAGATTATTGGGTACATTTCCAATAACTAAAAGTCATCTTTGAAAACTTGCCCAGATAGATTTCTGGAATTGGAAAAACAAATATTATCCTATAGTACTTGATAGTGACAACCGAGCAACTCTGACTCTATAACATCACTGGGAATTTAAAGTTGTTTATCACTGTTCCAAGTGGGGCCATACCTATAGGCAGAGAAAACCGAGCATTCGCTATTACCCGACTATTTGATATTACCCAAATATACTATGCATGAAAAAACCGTATCATCACAAAATGTGCGTGTATTCTTATCTGCAGAGCTCGTCAACATTATTTTACCACATGTAGTTCATTGAAAATGAACATAGCTGTAATAATATACGTGCATCATAAATTCAAATTTACATAGATTTAATGATAGAGATAGATTTTGGTGATGTTTTCTTAGACGTGTCCACTGAGAATTAATCTAGACACTGTCGAGACACATTGTCATTACGGCCATCTAACTAGCAGATGGAATAATTTCCACGGCACGCAGCACGGACTTTATCCAAACAGTCATGTGTAGGTTATTTAGGTTATTACAATTTTGCAACCAGCTACTTGGAGTCGTGCATATTGAACATGTTTCCTTCCTTAAGGGAAACCAGTGGCGAAAGAGATTAACGTTAAGATCCATTCGTGTGACCTCTCTATCAAGGTGGTCTCGAATATTCCGATTTCTGATAATATCTGGAGAAATATGAGGCTAGAGAAGTAATTGTATCAGTACTTGTCGCCAATACAAACTAGTATCTGGGGAGATGGAGAGTACTTGATATGCAAATACGGGCAGATTCATAACCTAATTTGTTGTCTTGTATAGTTCCAATACGTACCACTGAACTTCAGACATCGCTGGAGAAAATATAGGTCTAAGGTGGCCAGATATCCCAGTTTTTCGCTACTTTCCGCGCCGTCCCGAAAAACTGATAGCTCTTATAGATTTGACAGTACACTTATTGATTATACTGACTGGCGGCAAGTGACTTACAGAAATATGAATTAAGTTTTGAAGGACTTATGGCGAGATTGCTTTGCAAGCAGAAATTTCGAAAACTTTAAAACTTTAGAGAGAACTGACACTGAGATTATATATCAGGGATGGTCAGCTTCTCTCTGTTCGAGGGCCAACATAATGGTGAGAAACAGTGTTGCCCCCCCCCCCCCCACACACACACAAAGAGCCGCGTGTATAAGCCGCATCCAGTATATGATCGCTAAAATAATTTGAGATCTTGGAAAAAAATAATAATAAAAAAATATTTTCTATTTTGCTTGCTTTTTACTGAAAATGAAATTTTTCTCATCAAGATTACCATCACTGAATCCCTGACCTCGGATCATTGCGCAAAATAATCTGCCACCGTTACTTCCATAACTCCCATAGTAGGTTTTTGAAATCAATCATGTGACCAGCGTATGTTTAAAGACGTTCTGTGTTTGTGTGTTGAAAATACAAATTGTTTTTGTCGAATCGGAAATAATTTGTTCTCTACATTAATAACAATTTCGTAAATCGTAACTAATATCAACAACATAATACTTTATTTTCATTTTGTCACAAGCCGCACAAAATCATCACGCGGGCCAGCTTTTGGCCACCCGTGTCATATACGGTACAGTTGATATAATAAAACTCCTCGTAATAGGACCCCCCTTTTACGGACGAATTTTTTTGCTCCGTTGGTGTCAACAAAAGTTATGTTTTTACTGTGTTAAAGAAACCAGACATGCCTCCTCCCCCGCTTTTGCTTCGATATGGAATATAAGCCCGTTATTTTGTATGTCTGTCATATTGTCTCTTCTAGGAAAAAGCGTTTTCAGTGCTGTCATGACGGCTCTGATGATTTCAATCATACTTTAAGTTATGCACTTGAGCGCAAAGCACTGCTGGGAAAATTCACACTAAAAATATTCGGAGTCCTTAGAACGAATTAATCAATTTTACATTGATTCCGATGAAAAAAAAACTATTTCGGTTTACAAATTAACTTCCGGAACAAATTGCATGCAGTGTAACTTCGCAAACACCGAGGGTTGACTGTTCGTACAAGCAAAGACGTTTTAATATAAGACTAAGAGTACTTAAGCCCCACACCAGCAATTTCTTAGTATATAATGTAACGCATCTCACCCTTCATGGGGCATACACCCTTTAATCCCATATATATATTATAGGGTCGTCTGACAATCATGGCTGCCATCCCGATGTTTTACTCGTTTTTGTTCCTCTGTGTATAAGTAGCGTGATAATATTTTCGTAATACATTGTTAGTTTGCAATTTTACACTGTAATGCTCACCAAATGAGAGTTTTGAAAATGTCCCGGTTTTGTTCAGGCTATTATTGATGAATGTCCCGGTTTTTAACAAGAACCTCATCTGCTCACCCTATGTGAGTCTTAGGTTGCAGTCTCAAGACTGAATAATGGGCTGCTGTTAATGGTTTTCAAATGTCCATCGGTAAGGTAGGGTTTTTTTCTGACACCAACCACAAAATGTTTGAGGCAATCATTTTTAAGGGGAAGGGGAGCCTACATTATTCCCGTTATTCCGTTGCACTTTCAAAAAAACCATAAAAATTGAAGGAATTAGTATATTTGAATACGGTCGGCGCACCCCTTTTTTACCCCTTCGTGAGAATAACTTTTATAGTACAGAGAAAAATTAGTTCAATTTTTTTTTATAGAAGGCGCTGCACGCAAGCACATCACCAAAAATATGAAAATCAGAGTCATATAAAATGCAGGTTGTACGATTAACAGCTCGTTCCTGAAATTTCCCGTTGCTGGAGCTTAAATAAGGCTTTCATTCTGATGTTGACATTGGTGGATAAAGCACTAATGAAGTTTTATCTCAGCCGCGAATCTCCGGCGCTGAAGCTTTTAGAACATTTCGGACACAGAAGAGATTAAATGAAGGGTCAATATTGATTGAAAAATGAAGGTAAATATTCGTCCAATTACTACGAATGAACTGTTTTTCTTGACCCTCTATCGACAAAAATATGAACTTGATGTTTTTTATTTAAGTTAAAAAAAAAGTTAATTCCCTCCTCCTTAGAATAACTTCGCAGACCGCATTTGCATATACAAATTCTTTCAATCTTTATGGAATTTTAAATTATTTACATATTTATGGGACACCCAGTACATAATCAGTGGTATTTAAAACTAAAAATAAGCATTTTCGGACTTATTATTATCTTAAGAAAGTTAGTAGAAAACTGACCAAAAGCAGTAGAGTTCGTAAATTCATAGCATCTCAACTGTGGTTCTTTGCTGGGAAGCGTTATCACGTACGTATAGAATATTTCTATTATAGAATCAATGTAGATGGTTGATGACGTAAGCTCACTTCTTTTTTCAAATGGTTAAGTTCTTTCAGTAGAGCTCTTAACACGCAAATCAGACATTTGTGAAATCAATTTAATACATTTTGATTTTTTTTTACCTCCTCAAGTAAATACTCAAAATATAATAAGTCTAGAACCGTGTTAAGATTCTACTTGAATATTTCTAAAAATCATTACAATAAATTTCAAAAATATGCAAGAAGCACTAAAAACTTCTGGACTATTCAGGATTTTATGGTGTTTAAGAAAACAATTACCGCTGTTATTAAATTGAATTTTTTTAACACTTTAAACTCCAGTGGGAACATTTAGAAGTTTTGTATAAAGATCTGAGCAGCAATCAGTAATCTTAAAATGCCGTCCCTGTTCGCTGCTTGAAGTCAGGACCTTGACGCAACTTCTCTGAAGATATTCACAACACTTGTCGATGAAACGTTGGGGAAATAGTTCTTCGGAGTCAATTTTTAAATTGACAGGAAATTTTATGCTTTTTCTTCTCATAAAATTGAAGATCTCGGTATATTCGAATGTTGTTTAAGAAAAAATTGATTCTCACGAAGGAAAAAATTTTGTTTGGTGAATTAAAAAAAGCTCAAATTTTTGTTGATAGACGGTGCTGCAGGGAAGCAAAGCGCTGGGGATATGTGAATCCGAGTCCTATATAATGCGGGGTTATGATTAACAGCTCATTTCTGAATTTTTCTGTTAATTGTGCTCACAAAATGTTTTCATTGTGATATTGACATTGGGGGGGGGGGGTGTAAATCACTATTGGTGACTGAAACTGTTTTACCTCAGCCATTGCCATTGCCATTGTATGTGATTCGCAGCACCGGTTTTTACCGCATCTTCTTCGTTTTGGGAATTCATTATATGAATTACTGGTAATTAGACATGGCTATATACTCATTATAATTATTAAATGAGTATAGAATGTTACCTCAGCCTCGAATCGCCATCTGTAGCTTTACGAACGTTTCAACGAACACAGAAGAAATTGAAGAAAGATTCGAGTCTAATTACTTCGGTCCGTCTGTTTTTCCTCGCCCTCTAACGACAAATATTTCAACTATACATTTCTGAAAAATGTCTCCTTTAGTGAGAATAACTTATTTGGAAACCGCATTCGAAGATATCGATTTCTTCTGTTTATATAAACTTTTATGCTATTTATGGACTTACGGGACACTTTGTACTATAAAAGTGCGAAAGTTCTGTAGTTAAAAAATAATCAAAATAAGAAAGTTTCCATAAAATTCAAAAAATAAACTATTGAAATAAATAGCAAAATAGGTAGTAATGAATGCTATCAAAAGATGAGAAATATTCCAAGTTACCTTCTGAAGCGTACACTTTTTTATTCATGGGTTTTTTTTATTGCCAATCTTTTCATGACAGAAAAATTTGTTTAAACTTTTGTCGGTAGAGGGCACTGATGATATATTTCAACCTCTGAACGTTTCTTCTATCTCTATATGTGTTCGAAAACTTCAGCCGGCGATTCGTTAAGAAGGTATTACAGCTTCACAGATGATGCTTTATACACTTATGCCAACGTCACAGTGAAAACCTTATGTAAGCGCCAGTAATAAGAAAATTCAGAAGCTATCAATCGTACACCCTGCATTTTATAGGACTCTGATTTTACATAGGATCATATAGGACTCTGCATTTTATGACAAAATTCCTTTTTGAAAGAATAGATTTTTCAAAACCGCTTTTTACCTTCCATTTTTAGGAATTTAAAGAGTATTTACGAATTCGTGATTTGATAATTTTTGTCGCACCATGGTAATTTCTGCACATGAAGGCTAATTAGACCGGGGCCAACAATTTATTGCCGATTCCGAACGGCAGAATCTTTTTATACTCACCGACAGGCTGGTGCGCTAACCCCTAAGTGTAGGACTCTCTGCGGTAGCAATATTTTTATAGTCGTCGTTTTCTTCGAATCCCCGCGTCAGGAAAGTTTCTGACAAGGACAAACTGGGTATCGAACTCTCGATAAACATAATTTGGTACTTTAAGCGAGTATTTTATTGATCATGGCTACCGCGCGCCCTACGAATTTTTCGGCCACTCTGTATGTTTTTTTTAACATTCAGAATACCAAAAATTTCTTCACATAAACAATCCGGATGGCAAAATAAACTAACACACTGAAATTAATTCATAATTTACGGGATCACTTGATTTCACGGTAATTATAAATAACCCAATTTCTTTTTTTATGATATATTTTTTTAGTGTTTTTTAAGATCCGAAATATTCTTCATTCTTTGGATAATGATACTGTCATTTTTTTAAAAATAAAACTAATTTATTCACAAGCAGTTCAAAGTCATTCTTGCATTACATTTCCTTATATTGGGATAAATCACGGATGATGCGAAAAATATTTTTTTTTACAATACAATAAACATCTGTTGCGATCGATATATTCCAAAAAGATTATCTGTCCATAAAATGCTAATTAAAATTTCTTTATATCTCTATCTCGTTAGGAAAACCTTTAGAATTAATTTTTATCAGCTTGGGATATTGGAATATATTGTGTTCATTTATACGTATAATTTATGCTTTAATTACTATAAAGTGGAACTTGGTTAATTCGAATTTTGAATGATTCGATCTTTCACGAACTCCCGTTGAGTTATCTTATTTAATGTTAAAATTTTTCATGTTTAATTCGAACATTTTTCAAATTTTTTGGAAAATTCGAAGTTAGAGGAAAAAATCACGACTTTTTTGTACGCAAATTTAGTTTAGAAATATTCTACAATGAGCCAGAATTTGCTTTTCCTCAATCAAGTTGTTAAACAACAAAATTTTAAATCCAAATAAAAGTGTGGAAATGCTGTTTTTTTTCTCTACTGTTTTATTGTTCAATATATATACAGGGTGTTCTGTTAATGTATTTTGTATTTGTATTTGTACAAAAATGGACCAACAAACTCAGAGGGTTTTTTTGGACGTCAAGAAAAACAAAAATTTCAATGGTGTCGCAAACCACGTTGAGATTGTGAAAATCTCGAAAAACGCAGAAAGGTTTCGACGTCACGCTGGAACGACGACAAAAAGCACAATAATAACTACAAAAAGATTTATTATTAATTATTACAAGAGTTGTTGGAAGTGGCGGCCGCTGACGTCATTACAGTCTACAACGACGTAAAAACGTATTCCTCGTTCGTGTAGTCAGCCATCACGATACTCATTGAAACAGACAACTAACTGCTACACGTGCTTGCTACCGAAATAGTGCTAATTTACCTCGTCTGCAGTGCGTGATCCTACCCCAGCCCATGCGTTTCGCGACGCTGCTTACGCCAGATACAGTGAGAGAACCCACGAACGAATTCAGCGATCAACTGACATCCACCTTTCGTCTCCTCTGGGATCAGAGCATGCATGCGATTTTCACGCTCTCAACATGGTTTGCGACACAATGTTCCATTGCAATTTTTGTTCCTCCTGATGGCTACTAACAATAAACCTCAGTTTGTTGGTCCATCAACAGAATACCCTGTATTATATATATATTTATTATTTCAGTTATTGGGAGGATTGATGTGACAAACCTTTTCCAAGGCATATACACGTCTGAAACGCATTGCTAGGGAACCACGGTAACCAAAGTTAACATTCCGAAAGTGAATGTTGAGGCCCAGAAACCATTGTTGTCCATTTCGAGCATTTGCCCTGCTCTAAGAAACTTTTACAGTAGCCTGTCGTTCAATCCGATACCTGTCTATTAGATATGCAGAATTTGGCGACGATCGATCTAAAATTGTAGATTTTTTATATAGAACAGACAGAAAATCAATTTAATATATGTCTATAGATATTTATCGGCATTGTACGTATTCTTGTCTAAGGCGTTAATTTAAAATCTTTGCGTGATCCAAATTTTCTCACAATGTGTCTCATTATCGTTGCTTATGCGAATGATTATGTTTTTTTTTGTCCTAGATTTTTTCCAGTAAATTAATAATCCATATTCTATTATACTTATTACCCTGCAGATAAAAAAATTGGTATTTCAGCGACATAACATGTTTCTGTAATTTGCATCATCAGCATCCGTGGTTGATTGTGAAAATGTGTGTGTTATTTCTCGTCAAATATAATTGTGAGTTAACCCCTTTAAAATCAGGGACGTAACATGACGTCCAAAAAATCCCATTAGAATAAACTATAGAATTCTAACAATATTAATAAATATGTTTGTGTGTTGTCCCCCTGTTTTCCCTCCAGGTTCCGCGGTATTCCCCCCCCCAACATGTAATGTATCTTTCTCAGAACTAATCCTCCTATTATATAGGCCTACTGTAAATGGAAGTGAGAAAGAGAACACATAGGTAAGGGCGAAAAGCAAGGTACTGTTCATCCCGTATCTCTCTGTCACTCTCTCCTCTACTGTCTGTACTGTTCCTTCCCATCCTTATTGCTTAACAATGCTAACATATTTATCGCCTATACGTCTTATACAGATTATTCAAATTTATCGTCAACTGCTTGTACGCAAAGTGGTTAAAAAACATATCAAAATCCAGGTTTTCTATAAACTTCATTATGTATATGCATTTTTATGATCATATTTTGCATCACAGTTCCACCGAAGTATTTGTTATCTAGCATCACGTTTTGCAAAATTTCAACATCAGATGGATTTCATTGACGAAAAATTACTACCTTAAAACTAAAGTGAAACAGATTGTTCTAGTGACAGGCTTTTCCACCCTTGCTGATATCTTTCTAATGCTGAACGTTGACAAATTCAAGAATAAACTTGAAAGGCCTTCTTTCTTGGAATGTTTAGGATTTCAAAAAGCGAGAGAGAAAGATTACAGATTAATGGTTGACATCAGTAGATCAGCTCGCTTTCAAATTTATTTCATCGTTTAACCTTTCTAATGTTGCATATTGCACGCCGCAAGCGTAGAAAGGACTGGAACTACTGTAAAATTTATATTAAATGTACCGTATTCATATTAAGAGAATGATGAATTTTTCTGTAAAATATTTTGTTACTGAAAACACCGGACGTGTACTGAACTATCAAATATAAACGTTTGCCACCTGAGTGTCAATTAGTTTACTCACCAGTTCTCAGTTCAAAGGAACAGAGATAAAATCTGGCTAAAAGACCATGTAAGCATAGGTGTTCAGAACCGGCTGTAAACTATTCAGATTATCATCAGTCAATCTCTTCTATGCTCAGAATAATCTCGGTGTGATTGAATTTCCGAAAAACTAGCAATTAATTTTGTTCTAGTTTAATCTCGTGTCTATAATTTTTGATTATCTCAAAATTTTCAATAGAACCCACGCGCCCACTTACGAATTCTAAAGGAAATTCCAAATGTGTCGATCGTCATCTGCTTAATCCTTAAGATCTTTTATGATAGATGTTTCAAATTTTTTTTCTCTTGGTTATAATTACTATTTATTTATTTACAGTAATCCCAGAAGGCATAAAATGCACTTAAACTGGAAAAGAAATATTACTATATTTTTAGTTATTCTTTGTTAGCAGCCATTCGTTCTGGGTAGTCCAATGTCGTAGAGCAAAAAACAAGCGTTACGTTTCAGTGATGGTTGATTTACATAATACATGCACCATAATAAATTATTTTTCACAGGAAACAATAATAATAATATAAAGCAGAGCACTATAAATAAAGGACAAGCATTTTAATTCAAGGTCCTACGTCACACATTTAATGTATTAGCTTATACTTAGTTAATGGTATAACTCCATTTTCTTAGTCAACACACCCATTAGGGGATTAATATGGGACTTATGCTGAATAATTTTGAAAATGAACAGCAATATAACAATAAATTTATACGCAAAAATCATAAATATTTATATACAACAATAGAAGCTAAGAGAAAGAAAAAATTCAAATAAAATATGTACAAAAAGAAATATAAGACAAATATATAACAAATAATCATTGCAATAAAAAGTTAAAAAAATAGAATGAACTAAAAATAGAACTAAAAATTAAAATATCCAATGCCTAAGTGGACGTAAACAAAATATACACCAAAGTAGAAACAAAAATATTCATTGAAAGAAAATAAAGAATCGTATAAAAAAAGCATGGAGTAATTATTCCGTTCAGTTTATGTTTCTGTATATTTCCGCTAGTTGAGATATCCATTGCATACCGAATGCTTTATTTGTTGCCCGCAGAATTTTAATCAACCATTTGTGATTCAGTTCAATCAATACTCGAGTTGATTAAGAGATTTTAAATATGACTGCCGAGAATCTTTGAACTATGATATTTATTGTTACATATCATATGCATCGTGCACTTTTCTCCTTCATATGACGAAACTAACTATTTCTTCTAAATGTAAATTAGCAACAAATTACAAAAGATACAAAAAAATTCAAATATTCTACATACTGCGCCTAATGTACCATAGGATGATTACAGGGGTCGCTAGTTCCGGTTCGTCCTTGTCAGAAATATTTCCTGACACGGGGCGGGGGGGGGGGGGGGTACAACAAAAAAAAACAGCGACATGACCGCAGGAAAAAACTGCTACCGCAGGGAGTCCCCCATCGAGAGGTTAGCGCACCAACCCCCTCGATGAGTATAAAAAAGAAGCCTGCCGTTCGGAATCGGCAATAAATTGTAGGTACCGGTCTTATTAGCCCTCGTGTGCGTAAAATGACCGCGGTGCGACAAAAATGATCAGTTTTGCTATATACAGGCTAAATATTATAAATATGTATTGATATAATAACTTATCTCAAATCACTGCGTATCAATATCTGTGCTTTTGATCATATAAAATATACTGTAATTTGTATTTCCATTGCTATTTGTGTGATTATTAGGGCGGTGTAACAAAAATTTTCAATGACTTCACAAACTTCATAAATATGATTGATTTTTTTTATTAGAAAACACACACAAGATTTAAATATGTAATATAAATGATCCTTTTTTCAATACATTCATGTGTCATAGAAACAGAGCAGTTCAAATAAAATGACAAGATGTCCCTCAAAGAAAGGAAGTCAGATTTTTTTTTATTTCCGAGTGGGGGGGGGGGGGACATAATAGCAAATATTAGTCTAGAGTGGGAGCGAATAACTTTTTGTTATCCGACTTCTAGCTGATCGCTTCTATTTGACACATACTCCGTTATCTTATATAACTTTTACTTTTCGGCATTTTTTTTTTTTTTTTTTTTGAAAATCCACATGAAGTGCCTGAGACTCATCAACCTGAAAAAAAAAAGCGCAGTATACTAGGAATTACGTGCACCGCTCCAAACAACAACTACCATCAATTCTTCTCAATAAGCCCGAAATGGCGGAAATACTACTATTTCTAATGGAGTTCCCATTTTCTCTCTCTCTTTTATTCAAGCAGCACTCAATATACTGCATTATCTCCTTTTAGTTTGTTTCCATGCTCCGTTGGTGAAATACATTTTCGAACCGCTCTTTCAAATTTTTATGGGCCCTAGGGGTAGAAATCTTCCAATATCTTACTGGTCTTTGGAGAAACGTATCTCTGTATCATCAATGATTTGTCATTTGCAAACATTAAATATTGCGTGTACACCCTTTGCATCTGCTATAAAAATGTATGTTGTAAATAACATATGATGGAAGTGTTTGGTTCAAAGATTATTCGCTCAGAAAGTTCGTTGTCCTTACGGTTTCCGCACTTATCATAAAATTCTAGTATAATTCTGCCGATAATTAAAATAAATTTTATATTGACGATTTTGGTTTTATATCAAGTGGCTAGTTTTTATTACCGACGAATCAAAAACTAAAATTTCAAAAATATATATTTCCGAAGGAATGTTCTATTAAGTAAAAATGTAAAATATTCTACTCTGAGGAATTTAAACTTCTGTTTATATGTAATTAAAACAGATATAATAAAAATTGTATATATTGCAAATGCATTTTTTAAAGTATTTTAATACTTAATTAACTAGTAATCAATTTTAATGCTTAACTACTTTTAATATTTGTATTAAAGTTTAAAAAAAATAAAAGGGAAATCCAATCTATTAATTTAACATTTAACTACTTTTAATACTTAATTAATTATTTTTTAATTATTTTAATTATTGTAATACTAACATTAATACAATACACTTTGTAAATAGTTCATATACAATTCTTAGAAAACAAAATTTAACGTAGATGTCGCATCCCTACATGCGCCGCAGCCTACAAAACTCTATGCACGTTCAATAAAATTATGAATGCCCCTGTGTGAATACATCAAGAAAGTACGGTAAATAAACTCAAAATAGAATTTTGAAATTTTCGCAAATTTTTTACACTTTCATTTATTAAAATTTTTCCCCAATTTTAATCGAAAAAATTGAATTGCAAATTATCCAGATACCAAAAATAAGACCAAAAATAATTCCTTCCAAAAAATTTATAATTTCCTTTCGAGTTTCACACAGTTTTTTTGAAATTAATTTCAAAAATGATTTCAATTTCGAGATGGTAACAAATATTTTATCTGCACATTTCAGTCAACTCATGATCTGAAAATACAAGGTGCGTTACCAGCCGTTATGTGATACTCGGTGCGCGGTGCAATTGTTCTCCCTTGTCATCGGGTTCAGCTATCCATTTTTATTCAAACGGCATGTATGTTGATAGCTGTCTTCATGGGGAGAACGACGCGAGTGATTCAATACTTGCGAGCATGGGGCAAGGGGGCCACTGCTATAAATCCTTGCTAAGTTTTTCCGACACAACCCTGCCTCCTTTGAGGTGATGGAAGTAAGTTGCTTTGCGTCAGTCCGGCGTTGTGAGCGGTTCTATCTATTTATCTACAACGAGCGTTATATGAAAACTTAGAGTAGGATCGTAAAAATTGAGAAATATAAGTGCAGCAAAAAAGAAAGTTATTCTATTATCTCAGACGATGATCTTATCAACTCGTTTCCCTTTTCAAAGCAATTACTTATTTAGTTTTTTTCTGGAAAAAATCCTGAGACTGAAAATTTAAATAAAACTGAAGTTTTTACTGAGAGATACTCAGGCTCTACCACACAAAGTGATTTAAAGCACGTTGTCCCATGGGAACTCGGGTGCCTACGGAGAATTATCGAATATTAAATTTGCACCGCTGGCCATCACTAGCGCCAAATGGAAGTTTTTATACATAAGCAGGTGCAATCGTGCACATCGCCAGTGAGTTCCAGCTAATATAATCAAATGAAAATAAAATGTGCTGAATAAAACTAATCACATATATAAAACCAGTAATAAATGAATAAAAATCAGCAGTAAATCAATAAAAATCAGAAGTAAATGAATAAATGAATTTCAAGTTCGTATTGTCGCAACAAATATAGTTCTTGATACTGAAATTTGTACCAATTCACGACGATTTCTCGATATGCGTTGTCTAAAACTTTTCAAAACTGGAACCTTTTGCATTTAAATGCAATACTAAATTCTTGCCACAACTTCCTTATGATCTGGATCTTTCACCATCCGATTTCTGGTTCTTTCCAACGTTGAAGGAGAAGCTCCGAGGGGGAATTATTAGTTATTTCAGCGGTGTAGGGTTTCCTAAGACAGCTTCCAGAAAAAAGTTTCTCTACTTGCTTTGGAAAGTTGTTTGAACGATAGGGCTATCGTCTGAGGGAAGATTGTTTGAAAAAGAATAACATGTTCTGGTATAATTTTTGTAGCAGCTTTCACATATTAACGTGTTTTTTTCTCATTAATTTCAGTGGTAAACCCGTTGGTGGGAAAGACAGGAATGCTTCACCATTACCTGCAGGTTCTGAAGCCGTTATAAAGACCCTATTAGACGGAGCGGTGAGTAAAACTAATCTCTGTGAGGTATTTTATTATTTTTAATAATTTATCGAAAAACATATTGATGTGTAGACGCTGATTCGATGAAAAAAGTTGCCTACAAAAACTGCTACATGCGTTCATGGTTTTTATATGATATAAACATAATACTTATAAATAAGATACCAAATAACGAAATGAATGAAGAAAACAATATCTTTGGCAGAAATAAATGAAAATGATAGCGGAATGGGAATACCTATCACGGATAAGATGAATCGAAAGGACCAAGATAGAAAAATATTCCAGTAAGTATGTGCCAGGGATAGGCATTAAACGAAGAATAATGGCGTGTGCTCGTTGGTCACGTTATTTTTCTTGGGGTGATCTTACCACAGGAAGACTTTGTCACGGTCAAAAAGATCTTGTAGCAATTTCTTTGTTCGTTTTCATTGATATATATATTTGTTTTTCTTCGTCATAGTGAATTTGTTTTTCCGCAATGCAACGTAAATCCTCGAAGGAAATAGATATCCATCAAATTTATCACAAGAAAATAGTGGAAAGAAACCTTTCTTTTACAGGGTCTCATACCCCTTTAACATGATGGTGAATGCTCTAGTCGAAATGACATGAAAAATAGTATTTTAATCTCGTTGGTTTTTTCCAAATCTTTTACACATATTTTTGATTAAATATACTATTTTACGCCAGTATTAACTTTTACATATCTTTAATACTTGATTTTAAAAAACAAATTTGAAAAAAAGACCCCCATTAAAAACAGCTTGTGAGGAAGATGAAATGGCATGACATCAATGTAACTACAGAATATTGGAATTAAAATGGAGAAAACAGTTCATCTCGTAAAATGAACTGAAAGATTGAGAGAAATTTCATTGGCTCATTCTTATTCGAAATTTAATTTAAAATTTGAATTTTGAATTTATGTACGGATCTTAAATATTTCAGTTCATTTTAATTCGGTGTATTAATGCAAATAAAAACGCTATTTTTTTTTTTTGAATTATCATGAGCGCGTTGTTTTGAGAAGTTGCGAAAAAAAAACCCCTACAAACACAATAATCCTTGTTTACATTTCATTTTCGAATAATACCCGCGTTCCAGATGGGATTTTTGCATGCGGTTTTCATTAAACAATCCAGGTACGCCCCTGTGTTTCAGTGGTAAGATGCTCGTCTTCCACTATCAAGGTTCACGGACCCGAATACAGGAATACGGGGAAAACACCCGAAGCAAGTTATTTACCTACCGAGACTGGGTGACCACCGGTAGAAGACGCTTCCATTTTCCACCCAACTCCCCCGGTTGGAAATTTCCGTATGGCGATATATGACCGGAGTTCGTGTGCGCTAAAGTAAAGCCAAAGTTTTCTACAGGCACTGTGCCTTTCTGACACCTTGGGAATTATACTTCCCCCACCTACTTCTTCTCACCCTCTATGGTTCACCTCCATAAAAACGTATTAAATTTTCCTTCTACATAAAGGGAAGTAAATTGGGACTTTGAGAATATTTTTGATTGAAAGAATGCATCAACGCAGCAGTTTAATTACCTAGAGGGAATTTTTAATTAGTTAAAATAGTTAATTATATAAGGGTAAAATGTATAGTCTGCCTTGTGATTTCAATGTTATCTATAAATAGCTAAAGTCTTCCTTAACAGAGGTTCCTGTAAATTCGAATTCGAATAACTGAGGAAATTCGGGGAAAGAACATCATTAAATGCTGGTAAAACGGGTTTTCCGCATTTAACGATGTTTTTTCCCAAATTCCCTTCGTTTTTTGAATTCGCATACCTTTGTGAATATTGCACTTAGAAAAATGGAGGAATTTTTTTTATGGCATCAGGAGAGACAAAACAACTTTCTTATTGGAAATTAGATCACAGAGAGCCGTAAAAAAATCAAGATTTTTTTTTATTGCTACACACTGTATTTTAACTCTCAAAACTGGTACAGGGTAATTTTCGAACGCCTGTTGAGCATTTTTTAAATTGGAATCATACCTCTACGATGGACGGTTGATGAGATGAAGGCCAAGCTAGCACTTACAGGGCACCCTGTATAGTTTCATCTTGTATTTTATTTCTAATGTGTCTCAATTTGGTGCTATGTTATAGACCTTTGAAAACGTAAAATTTCAACAGCTCTTAAGAAATGACACCAACAAAGAGTCAACTCCCACAGGATAAAAAAGTATTGTACTTATATTCAGGGCCGTAGCTAGCCATCCCCGTGCAAGAATTTTAATTTAGGCCCCTTCTGGCTCATTGTTTGAGCCCATTTAGCCCCATTCTGCCCCCCCCCCCCTTCAAGTGGGCCCTGTGCAGGTTCAACTGTTGCACCTACCTAGTTACGGCTCTGTTTATATAGCTTTATTTTGCACTGAAATGACACAAAAAGATAGACTTTCTAAAAACCAAAAAAAGTAGAAAATAAATTGATATAATCGGTTTTTGTGAACATGTATGTGCCCATGCATATTAAAATTCTTAACCACCCTCTATAAGAAAATCAAGGAGCATAACACCTCGCCACACTTCCATCTTGCATAAGGAACGCTAAGTACTTCAAAAAAACAATTCAAATATTTATATAATATTTAAAAAAATTAATTATTGTAAAAAGTTAATATATCGCCTAATTAAAGCAATTAAGTAAGCGCCTAATTAAACAATTAATTGCCTAATTAAACAATTAATTGCCTAATTAAACAATTAATTGCCTAATTAAAACAGTAAGTAAGGGCTTTCAGATACAACACGTTTACTGGCAAAAAAAATCCCGAGGCACATTACAGCCAATGTGGAGGTCGCCGATAATTTTTTTTTTGTCAAAAGGCGGTTGCGCATCAAAAAGTTCTGGAACCCCTGCCTAGAGGTTAAATACTCCTTTGGGAAGTACATGGCGGACTGCAATAATTTTTTATATGAGTCCAATCATTGGCGTACACAGGGATGGGGGAGGGGGGGTTCTAACCCCCTTCCCTCAAGTCAAGGTTATAGTGTTATATTGCAGGGAAAAAACGTAACCTTCCCCCCCCCCCCAACGAGAGGAAAAAAAATTGAAACCCCCCCCCCCGAGAAAATTCTGCGTATATACGTCCATGAGTCCAATACATTATATTTAATAAAATAAAAATTTGTTTCATTTTTATTGATATTCTGAAAATAATAATAAATAGTAAAAAAATTGAGAATTCGAAAAAAAAATGGCCCAAGAAATGGTTAAACGTTATGAAACCCCATAATCATACGTAAGTAATAATCTCGACATCTCTAAAAATATATTAGTCTTTCCCCCCCCCCCCCACCATTTTCATAAGCTTAAGTATTCTTCGAACGAATTTAAAAAAAAAAAAGAAGAATCTATCTCAAGCAATATTAGAAAGACCGTAACGGAAATCATATAAATTGAAACGAAGTTGGAGTTATCACATTTCCTGTCGCTTACAGAATTACAAGAAGTGGGAGTTGTAGTTTTAAAACCAAAATGCAAGTGAAGATTCGTGACGAACAGATGTAAAAAGTGTACGTGACTCCGCTTTGAAGCTCTTTAAGTACTTGTACGAGTTCAAAAGAAAGAGCCGTAAAAAAAAAAAGTCAAATAAGCAATTTTTTTTCCTACTTTTCACCTTCGATTGATTGGGTGGAGTTGTTCCCCTTTTTTTTTATGCCTTTTCAGCTGACTCAAGTTACCTCTATTGCCTTTGGGACTTGCGTGAAGTGTGCAGGCAGTATATTATTTTCTTGGTTCCTTTTTTTTTTATCTATCGCATCCAACCTTGAATGTGGTAGCTGAATAAAGAAAAATCCGGTTCCTACTTGGAATAATTTTTAGCGATTCTTAAATTCATTCATTTAAGAGTGAAAACACCGATATCCATTGGAATATCGCATTCAAAAGAATGGTCTTTAACACGTGAGTAAATTCTGTTGCCTTCGCTGAATTTATTTCCGTCCCTGTACGCAGAAAATCTCGAGCCTTCAAAATAAGATAAGTAAAGGTATACAAGGTGCATAGATAACAGCACGCACGGCATTTTCCTGGCAAACCGTTGGTCTTAGATGCATACTTCCAATTAGAAACAGTATCCAAATGACGTGTAGAACTCAGATACGTCTTTTATACGGCAAGAAATAAAATAAAAAAATTAACTTTTCATACGGATACACTGTCTTCAAAAACCCGACACAGGGCAACAAAACGTTGTTGCCTATTTTTAAACTTTTTGGTAAAAATGCCTTTTTTGACATTTCCGTGCCATAAATGTGTGTTTCTATTTTAACATAGTTTCAAGTTCATTAGTGCCATAATCTGTAAAACTTGGATATTTTGAGTATTGAGTACTTCAAAAGAATTTGCTCTTTTCGACATTTTGCAACTGTCTCAGTATTAATTATCATCAGAAAGCCCCCTTTTCCTTCCCACATCCATTTAGAAGCAAATAAGTGATCTGAGAGATTGGTGTCACCATGCATTAACTTTGCTTTTACGTGATGGCGTTAGGCGTGAATGAATTTGTTTCAAATGAACGCAGAGGGAATTAGAAATTTTAGAAAAATAGAAAATTAGAAGAAGCAGAGGAAATTAGAAATTTTTGTTTCTCTCCATGCTACACATGATATGTTTCGCTCATGCATTGGACTTCTTTGTATAGCGGACCGATGATTGTACGAAGAGGTGATGAATTATTATAAGTCGTGGCTGACACAAGTAGGGGGGGGGGATAGGAGCAGACAAGGCTCTGGGCCCCATGTTGTTTTGATTTTCTTTTTCACCATAAATGCACTACAAACAACCACAGCCATTTATTGAACATGCATATTTAGTATTCGATTAAATTCACCAGAGTCGCTCTAAGGGTTTGTAGAGTAAAGTGTATGACAGATGGGGCCCACACTGGGCCCCGCGCTTGAAGAGGTCCCGCATAAGTGGCAATATCAGAAAAGTAAATTTAAAAAAAAAAATTAGAACATGATAGCCATGTTTCAACTGTAGAAATGATAACGATTGTTTCAAATAATACAACAAATAAACGAGAATAATTCGCAACTCGAAAGACCCCACACATAATTTTCTCTACGGACTCCGCGTCTCGTACTGGTGGCTCTGGAATTGGCCTAATCCTAAGGGTCTACTAACAATTTATTTTGGGCTTGAAATCAATTTAACTAGGATAATAATGCAGTTATTATAGACTATAATTAAAACAGTAGACGGATTAAGAGCAACCAATTTTTCAGGTAATTTTTGGACCCCCTTTAATACCTTTGTTTTCAGTTATTTTTCCTTCCTTCCAAAAATTATAAATGTTTTTTTTTTAATTCCTATTTTAGGCATTTTTTATTGCTTTGTTTCCTTCCTATTTTGCTCATTTTTAGTGCCTGAACTTCCGAGCTCTAATAATAACCTATACAGCCTCCTTTTAACGTGAATGACGCATCTGAGTTCTACATTTTATTTGGATATTTTTTGTGATTAGAAATATGCCTTTTTAGAATCAACGGTTCGCCAATAAAATGCCGTACGTGCTGTAACCTATGCACCCTGTAGTACAATTGTCTGAAATAAAAACTAACGTGACCTTTGTTTTTGATTTTTTTTATAGATATTAGGGTAGATATATTCCAATATCTTACTCATGTTTGGAGAAACGTATCTCTGTGAGACCTTTGTATCATCCGTGATTTGTCAACTGCATTAAAAAAATTTATACCGAATTTTCGTTTCATATATTCGAAATTTATGTCGTAAATAACATATGATGGAGGTGTTTGATTCAAAGATCATTCACTCAAAGTTCAGTGCCCAAAGGGCTATCAATTTATCATATAAACTTCAAAATATAATGCTTTTATTTTCAAGGTAATGAATAATCTCATTATCTGTACACAGGATGTTTGTAATGAAAGTGACTCTGAGTCATCTGTATCTCTATCTGACAATCCAAATAATGGTTTTTTTTTGTTCATTTTTGAAATTGTGACTATCGGGAGGAAGATGTTTGTGAAATGAATCATTTCAGTTTCCAATATTTCTTACGGGAAAATTTTGTATATAAACGAGTGTTTTAATTTACGAGCACGCTATCGCCACGAATAATGCTCGTAAACCGAAGTTTCAGTATATTCTTCCGCACTAAAAGTATCATGATTGTCCAGATTCGATGAGGTTCTACATTACTGGTGATCAACACAGACTTTACCGATCGAAATGATCGATTGCAAAATGGCCATAATAATGAAAATGATTCAATTCTAGAAATTTGTAATGTTCGATTCAGCAGGCACAAATTATTAATAAAATGTGTCAGAGGATTAAGTATTTTCAACTTTACACAATTTTAAATACAATAATATGTAAATACAAATACAATAATATGTAAATACAAATACAATAATATGTAAATACAAATACAATAATATGTAAATACAAATACAATAATATGTAAATACAAATACAATAATATGTAAATACAAATACAAAAATATAACACAAGGCAACACAACACGAAACAATACACAGCGAGGTACAATAGTTTGATCTCCAGAGGACCAATATCCATCCGTGTCAAATATATGAGAAACTACACTGTAATATTTTCTCGTGGCAACGCGTCTTTTATATGTTTATAGATTGATTTGTGTATGCTCCCACGGTTTTTTAAAAGCATGTATTTTCTGGTTTTTCCACGAGTTTATATATCGTTATTTCCTATCATTTCTCTACTGCTGATTCTAAAAAATCATTCTATATATGTTTATTCTAAATAGAAATTAACACATTTCTTGTCGTACTTTCTAATTCAAAACGCATATGAAAATATCTGTGTGCAAATGAGGCACTAGAAATGAATAGTCACCTTTGAACAACGAAAACCTTTCAACACCAGCAATTTCATTTTTTACGTTGGAGAACATTACAAAAGTGACGTGAAGTACTCATTCCGATATGTGACAGCCACTTTCTTTACATTCCCTTAGTATTTTTTCTGTCTTTAGTTCTGTTTTCTCTCTCTATTGAATATCGTTTATGAGCGGTAAACATTTTTCACATCAAAGTGACACGTTTTTGCTTTTTGCGGTGCTTGTTTCGTGTGAATGAATCTAGTTAATTTTCTCTGTGACTACAGCAGCGGTTTTATAAACCTAATCGTAATACAGGGATACATGAATGCATTAATAATGAAATAAATTGATGATAATGAGATTTTCTGTCTCACTCTCTTTCACTGCCAAACTATAGCAAACATGATTGAGCTTAACCTGAGAGATTTTGACACCATCGGTTTTGATAAAATAAGACGGCAATATTGTCCTACAGTTTTTCGCCCATTTTCGTAATTTTGACGAACTTTTAAACTCGCCTATCATTCAACACGGCGCACGCTCCTGCTACTGCAAAGCCGCTTGAAAGATGCAGCTTTATACTCTTAATGCAGCTTTGTCCTACTGTGACTACTGCTCGAATGAGGAAAAACACTTATTTCCCCCTCCCCCAGCGCTGTCGTGAACAGCGCCACCTAGCGACGTACGATGGCGTTTGTTGTCCTGGGTTGCTATGCAATTCTCAATCTTTTTGATGCTGTCTACCTACCCCGAAAAGTTTGTATCTCTATTTATGAGACACCGTGTATACAAATCATAATATTATCGTATATAACTAATTTTTCAGAAACTTATTCTTAATATTTTCAAACAATAAAATGTATTAAATTACCCTTGATAATCCGGTCCGTCCCGTCCAATGTTTTCAGGCTGGTTTTCTTCGAGCATAGAAGAGTAAAAACATGTTGCTGCATATCTCAGCGCAGAAGTTTATATTATTATTCAAATGGGATTTTTTCAACTAATTTCCAGTAATCCGGCGAGTTCGGTAATTTGGCACACCTTGATCTGATATGTGCTTGACTAGCGATAGTCGACTGCACATATAAATATTAGAACTTCAGTAATAAAACTGATATAAAACCTTATTTCAACTAGAAACTAAAAATTATCAAAATCTGTATGTGGACTCTATTTCAAGCCTAATGTCCATACAAAGGAAATCCAATCGGGGAAAAAAACTAATTCAATTCATTTAATGATCAAATGTAAAGAAACACTCATCTCACATCTTTCTTCGAAATGTTCCTCCATAAAAGAATGTATGGTTCGATGTTCGAGATTCGAAACATCATTATTCAGTATTGTCTTTTTTTTCCTAAGCCAAGCTAATATGATTTTCTTATCTATTCATTTTTTCCCTCTTCCTTTATTTGTCCGGATTTATAACTAGTAATTTTGTTCGCTGCGGGATAATGAGTGGTATGACCGAAAGTGCATTCCAAAGTAAATGAGGCAGAAGCCGCAGCGATAGGCAAACTGATTGAAAACATCGACGTCAATCACAAAAACGAAGGAGAAAAAAAAAGGTCATATATATATTGAGGGAAGAGGAAATGTGGAAGGATGAAGATGCATTTATTTAAATGCCTTCGGGGATATTGCTGCGCCTAGAGCATATCTTAGCCACCACACATACACGTCCATTGAAAAAAAAAAGAGGCAACCGAAGAGAGAAGAGGTTATCACCATCTCTTGGGCAAGAGCAATTCATTTAGGTTATGACGAAAATCTGCTTATTTATGTTCCAATTTCAAACGCCTTCTCTCCGTTGGAAGAGAGGCTCTCTCGTGCACATAACATGGTGAAGTTCCTGTCTTGAAAGAGAGAGAGAGGAAATCGACTGGGTTATTATTTGCAGCTAGAACATACATCCAAGTACGAGGCACTGCCGGCATAAGTCAAAAGTTCCGCTGTATTCCCATAAATCAGCATGAACCATAATAATAAAAGGAGAAGTTGGAGATAGGAAAAATGTGGGGAAAGAAAAGTGTTTCTTTATTTATTTCTCTGATGGAAATCCTCTTTATCCAACGTGTTGTACTACAATGTTATTTTTCAAATCAAAGGATATGATAGGAAAAATGTTAAAATCATATATTTTGAGTATTGAAGAGCTTCTCCCATGCTATTTTTGTTTTCTAAGGATAGGCTTCAGAAAGTGACTTAGGATATTTGCAATCTATTGATAAGTGCCAATAATTTATACTTTTGTCAATTATTTGCATAGTTATTTTCCTGGCTTCACGAAAAATTCCATTTTGATAATTCTATAGTTGTAAAGCTGCGATTTTTGCACTTTTATGGTACAGGTTGAGCCTTCAATTCGTAAGTAGTTTGAAAATTCATAAAAATAAAAATTCATTTTCCAAAAAATTTATTCTCTCGAAAAGGGGATTTTTCTCGGACAGGAAAAAAAACTAGTTCAATTTTTTGTAAATAGAGGGCGCAGAAGACCATTCCGGCAAGAGTAATTGGAGAGCTGACCCTTTCTTCAATTTCTGCTGTGTCCGAAATCTTCGTACAGCTCCATCCGGTGATTCACGGCTGAGGTAAAACAACTTCACCATTAGTGCTTTATCTGTCAATGTCAACATCACATTGAAACACTCATGTGAGCTCCAGTAACAGGAAAATTCAGAAATGAGCTGTTAATCGTAAACCCTGCATATTATAGAACTTAGATCCTCGTGTTCCCAGTGATTTGCTTTTCTGCAGCACTCTCTAACAACAAAAATTTGAACTTTTATTTTTGGTCTCCAGCGTCCAAAGACGAACACTCAGTGCCGAAAGACAATCGAGTAGACAATCGGGATTTTCAGATTAATCATTGTTATTGTGTCCGTTTGCCTTACATCTATATTTATGTTTCTGGGTTCATGATATTGTTATATGATTGTTGAAGCAATTAATAAATTTACTTTTGTTGCCTTCATCGAAAGGGGCTCTATGTATAACTTGTTATTTAATAAAAGTTTCCGGACACATCCATCCTTCTGAACACTTCGATATCTCCCTGAGAGATGTGAAATGGGGTGTGCCCGGTCCCTCGATGTTCATTCAAAGTGGTCGTTATAACAGACACCTTGGTTATAAAGAAAAAAATTCAAAAAATCGTCGATGTCGTTATAACTGAGTTTGACTGTATTTGTAAATTTCTATCCTCAAAGAATTATAAAAGAGATATTGAGAATAATATGGACTGCGAGTTCTACATTATTCCAATACATTCGAAAAATAGGGCAATAAGTTGTAAAAATATATATGTATTCGGGTCGATTTTTATTATGCTCCCAGAAAATTTCATTTCGTACATATTTTCCCCCTTTGTAAATCTTTTTCCGTCACTTTGGTGGTGTCTCTTATCGTTCAAGAAAATATAAAAGCCCGTGGTTTGACGTTTTCTCCAGCTGCGTATGTTGATATAATTAATGTATATTAGAGTGTGAAGACTTCTTACATTTTTTTTTTCGTCGGACTATCACACTTATTCTTCCTTTCTTTTTTAATATCGTTTCTCCAGAAGAAAAACCCTACGCCATTCACTCCCCCCGCAGGTTCAGAAGTGACATTATCAATGCCAAAAACCACACAATGGTCGACGTAAATCCAAACTTTTTCTTCTTTATCAGAAAGTTGGTAATCCATCATATAGAACGTCAACAGAAAAGAAAAACCACTTTCGCCGATGGACGTTTTTCAATCATCTCGAAAACTTTTCTCTTTTATTTCTTTGAAAAACATTTCTTATTTTCGAATACGTGTGCTCTAGTTCATTGTTTTTTACTAGCCATAGGCTAGTGAATATAATTTGTGTACGCGTGGAATTGTATTTATATATTTCTCTTCAAAAAACCAAAATCTTTATATGCATAAAAAATTATTCAACAACTTCCTTTATTCGAAATTTGTCAACAATAGAGAACAACCCAATAGTTAGCACGAACTTGGTAGGCATGTCTCAATTATGCCGTTCTTTTACCAGCTATGTTGATCTAAGTGAGATATCGCTGCCTATTAATAGTCATGCTTATACAAGGTGATTACTTAATTCCCCATCCCGCATTTTGCTGGCGAACCACTAATCTTAGAGCTATATATACTTCCAATTAGAAAAAAAAATACCCAAATTACATTTAGAACTCAGATACGGCATTCATATTGCAAAAGGGATGTATAGTTATTAAAACATAAAGAAATAACTTTTTTATAAATACACCCTATCTTAAAAAACACAATTAGAAAATTGAAACCGTGCCTCTAACTTTCCGCTGATTTTAAATTCAAAAATATCTCTGTGAATATTACACTTGGAAACGTGGAAGTTTTTTTGTTGGCCTCAGGAGAAACGGTATCAACTTCTAGTTGGGTTTTTGAGAACAGGGTGTCCGTATAAAAAGTTATTTTTTTATATTAACAATTGTAGGACCCTTTGTGCAAGATGGTCCCCTAACCTAAGTTGTCATCAACTGTAGCTATTCGTTAAAAATTTCAAGAATGCTTTAAGGATGGCGGAATGAGAAGGAGTTTCAAACCTTTTCAAAGACCAAAATAATCTCTGCTAAGCATTCGGTGTGGAATCGCCGCGTTTATAAAAGAGTTTCTCCAGCAAAGCACGTTTTTCTATATACTCAATGTCATACTATTCAGTGAAGAAAATAACCGCTGTGGTGATCGAGTGATGATCATAGCGACGGACATGCATCACGAGCATCAGGGTTTGAACCCACCATCGCCATGGTGGCGGTTGGCTGAAGTGTGTTTTCTGTGGGTTCCTAACTTCGAGGCGTGAATGCGAGCCAATCTCCCCTTTAAAATGTCTCGCCACAGAGAGCAACAGGCCTACAACGATATAATTATTGCATCATTACACTTCACTCATGGTTAGAAAAACTGAAGGCGGGTGATGGCTTACACATAACAAGCATTACACAGAAAACAAATTTCACATTATGTTCACAACACGTGCACGAATATTCCAACATCTACCAATTCGTTAGAAATTCCGCAGAGGAATGTGGACGAGGTGCATGTGTGTTTTAGTAGTAGTAGTGATGAAAATTATAATGCATATATGTAGGTTATGATTCCCAGCAATGAAGATTGAGATATTCGGTCGCATGGTTGTAAAAAATTAACATGTGCACTACAATTTGCATACAAAACATCCTCTGCTGATGAATGCCCAAGCTGATGTTTTTCGCACTCTTTCATTGTGACATTTCGAACGTTTCGTAGCTTTCTGGTGAATATTTAAAGCTGCATAATGCTCTGGATCGGCGCATCACTTAAATACTTCACTCTGTACGTACTGTAGTATGGATTTTCAAATGTCGATCTCCATGTACACTCAAGAAGACGATCATTATACAGTCCCAGAACTGAATTTGAAACTGTCTAACAGGAAAAGAGTGTAGCACCGATGTGTCATGAATGCTTGTCGATGCTTAAATATCTTCGAAAGATGCACTGCTCCCGCCCATCTGCATGCTAAAATCATAAATTTTCAAATTTCCAAAACGTGGGGAATGACGTTGGAATGTTTGCTCTACCCATGTTACTCTATAGATGTCATTTCCCTAAAATGTTTTGTAACATGCGTTTCAATAGGGGTTAAACATTCGCGTTTCTGGTGAAACTTAGTAAAATAAGAATTAAACCAGCTGGATAAACACAAAAAAGTGGAAACTTGCGGATTCATGCTTCTTGCTTGAGGCGGACGATATATTTTCGAACATATTTTTGGAAATTAGCATTTTTCTTAAAAAAGATAAATATTTTTCTTATAGAGATGGAAACATTTCCATTCAATAGCAATAGCTTTATCTCGTAAAGAAACACTTTCTGACGACTCAGTATCTTATACTTCTGGGGGGGGGGGGGGTCCCCGATCCACCTTGTGTGCAACCAAGAAGTGTGACTCCTTCATTAAGTTATAATTTGAAAGCATATTGCACTGCAATGTGATTTTATATGCAATCGATAGACAATACGTTCATTATGATATTCTATGACGTATATCCATTTTTTTGAATATTGATACATGTTATTTTTCATATATTCATTATTACATGGATTTAATGAATAATACAAACAAAGGCTAAACCCTTTCACTTATCCTATTAACCGTTTCAATTTGGTGTGTTAGACAAAACCCCGTTAATTTTGCCTATTCAAGAAATGTCGCACAATCACTTAGAGATAAAATCATTTTTCCCCTTTCAATCTCGCATTTATCCGATCCATGTAATTTTTTTTTTCATTTGCAGATATCAAAAGTTATTAACTGGTCTTTTGTGATCTGTGGCCACGGTATATTATTTTCATTTAGATATAATATTCCGTCAACCAATAGTGAAAACTCGCACGACTTAAAGCCTAAATAATTCAAAACCATTCATCAAAACTTCTTTTCAAATACGCACCGCGAATGTTTATACATTCGTAACGTTTCGTCATTAACGATCATCAATCAAATAGGCAAAAAGGCCAATGTGTTTCTTAAGTTAAAGCGAACGCTATTCAAAGTAACCACGTTCATAAAGACATACGTGAACACATTCATTTCTTTTATTCCATTTCATGATAAATGTCTCAGAGCTTATATTTCGCCGTCTTAAGGAACGATATCGCTCTGGTGGATTTTTAATGAAACAAACCCTGAAGCCAATTTTTACTGAGGAAATGGTGAGCGTAAATCCCTCGCTGAGCCTCAACAAACAAAAGACGTGGACTCCTTATGAAAGTCAAATGAAGCGAGAAAATCCCAGTCTTACAAGGCAGCCAATTACGTGAAGATTGTATTTTTTTGCCCCCCTCCCATCTCTCTCTCTCTCTCTCTCTCTCTCTCTCTTTTTCTTCCATCGTGTACATGTTATTTGCTTACTCCATTCCTTACGCCACTGCTGGTGTCCCACAGAGATGTTGTTGCTGCTGCTGATGATGATGATGATCGAGGCGTTTGTTCATTTTTATCCTGCTAAGAATAACATATTAAAATAGTGAATACTCAGTTGTCTTGAAAAACAAAGGAACAACGGTTGAACAACGTTAAATAGCACTCATTCCCGTGTTTGCACAAATTATGTTTACAGTTCATTGTAACAGAATTTGCAATTAGAGTGGATGTTTAAGAAAAAAAAATTCATCCACGTAAAAATTTTTAATTTTTAAAAAATAACAATTTTGCACTTGTTATATCAATTTTTTTTCTGAAAAAAAAATATAAATTTGCTCAAATCATCTAAATCAACAAAATTTCTGAATAAAGAAAAAATTACATTTTTTCGTAAATATAACACTACATACATATTCATGAGTTTATTCCAGAAAATGCAATTTATATTTGAATATGAAGTAAGAAAACTAACATTAACATGAAAAAGTTAATGACCATGCTTGAATTTGAATTTTAGGATAAAAACATATGTAAAATACACTATTTTGCAGTGTGAGATTTGTTATAAACAATTATTTATATTTTGTGTCTACGCACTAATTACCGTTGTCATACAATTTTCGTAAATTACTATTTAGATTTACGGTGCCTACACTAAAAAAATTGTACTTTGCTTTAATTTTCCAAGATACATTTCTTAAATGCGGTGAAACGTCGATATAGTGATATTCTGTGGACTAAGAAAAACATTTCGGTGTAAATACGTTATATATCGAGAGGCATATATAATGTATAGATATAATATAATATATAAGATAACATATTTACGTCAAACGTATGCTTCCGTTAGCATCTGGCATTTTTTCCGAATCGGCGCTGTTAATACCACTAAAAAAATTCACTTTTGTGTATTTATTCACCTCAAAAAATTTGAATTGATACATATAAGCTGATAAACAAAATCCATACAGGGGCATTGCCTCTGTTAAGAGGTAGGCCTATATCGCAGTACAATTTCATGTATCACAAAAAAATTAAACAGCGATACCGTAAACTTATAAACACTTTCGGTGATCAGGTTATCAGATGGGGCAAATACTGATATTATTAAACATCTTCAGAACTAAAATATGACGAGTTTCAAAATATATTCAAGGGCATTTTTCGATCGATGAAAAACATCGTTGTAGAGTATATCATAATAAAGGGGTTTTATATCGTAGTAAAGGCTATCGTTGTATCAGCGACTCCAAACAAGATTTGACGAAATATCGTTGTAGAGGGATTTATCGTTATACCGAGGTTTCACTGGATCCATACGTACGTTCGTTGACCTGCGAGCATTTCTTAAGCAAATGCTTTGTTTGAGAGACATAGTAAAGTATGACGTATTTTAGAACTGGTATTGAAACTTATTTTCTATTGTAATGGACGCCCTGTACAATAGACAATGAGACCGTACTTTAAAGTAGCCTACAGGCAGGAAATTGTGAAATTTTGTGGAGGACTTCATGCAGTGATGGGAATTTGTTTCAGGGGGAAAAATTAGTTGCACATGTAAGCACCAGAGGACGTTTCGCTTTGAATACCTGTATTAAACACATAAATTTATGTCATGTTACGCAGCAGCTGTTATAAAACCAAGAAAAATTCGGAGATCTTGTTTCTCGATGTGTTTGCAATTCCCAATGACGATAAGTTATAGAGATCGCGCTTTCTATTTAAATTGTTTTAGCAAAACTGCAATTCCGCAGTAACTGCTCTACGGAAATATCGGACTCGGAAGAGGATTCGAAAAGGTCCGATGAGTGTTAAAACCTTCGGAGTATGATAACGAAATTCGAAACCACAGGATCGTTGGCTGTTCGTCCTGGAAGAGGAAGAACACCCGTTTATATAGACTCAGCGCAGTACAGGAAGTTCCGCTTCAGGTGGAAGAGGACAGAGCTTCGAATTCTCGTGGTAGCAATAGTGTCAGGCGTGTAGCACAGGCTTTGGATAGGCCACGTTCAACTGTCCATAATATCATGCGGAATATCCTCCGATGTTATCCGTACAAACTTTCACCTGTGCAGCGGTTGCTTCCACATGATTATGACGCTCGACTCCGGTTCTCACTGCAGTTTCTAGGTCGCGTTGAGGTCGATTCAGAATGGCCTTGGAATATCCTCTGGACAGAGACGAAGTGCATTTTCACTTGGATGGTGCAGTCAAGACGCACAACTGCCGAATTTGGGAGCCAGAAAATCTGCACGCTATTTAAAGGTTCCGTTGCATTCATCAAAAGTGACGGCATGGTCTGGATTTACTGCCACGTTTATTCTCCGTCCCTACTTCTACGATGAGTTACGTAGTGCAGGTTCTATCACAGTGAAGCGATATGCATTGCTGTTACAGAACGAAATTGTTGCGGCTCTGCAAGCACGTCACTGCCTTGCAGACACAATCTTTATGCAAGACGGAGATTCTCCACACATTGCAGTGTAGGTTAAGAATGTTCTTAAAACGCATTTTGCAGAAGATCGTGTCATTAGAAGGTACTTCCCTAATCTATGATCTTTCCAATCCCCGGACCTTAATCCATGCGATTTTTGGCTTTAAGAGGATTTGAAACGTCTGGTAAGTCGCGACAATCCAAGAACTTTACCTGACCTTAAAGGCAGCATTTCACGCGACGTGCTGAACATTTCCCCGCACACCCTTCGGTCAGTTGTGGAATATGCAATCTTGCGATTTCACATGGTATCTGAAAACGATGGTCATCATGTGGAATATGTTTTGTTGCAGTAACAATTGTAAAAGTGTTTAACAATTGTTAAAATTGTAAACGTTTGCCTAAATGTGTCATTTCTTAATAAAACGCCCTCTGGCAGCGACATGTGCGACTAATTTTCCTCCCTGAAACAAATTTCCATCGCTTCAAGAAGTCCTCTACAAAATTTAACAATTTTCTGATGACTGGTTTCGCCTGTAGTCTACTTTAAAATAGGGTATTTTAATTATGGACGCCCTGCATATGATATCTAATTTCTGGATGTTTTCTTAATATGCTCTTCCTTGGGTACTCATTGTGTAACTAATATTTGATTCAATTTATGCGTAAAAATCAAAAAATAATCATTGGTCAGTATTTATTTTTTTTATTTTTTCATCTTCTAAATAATCACTGCATATTTGCAAATATTTATTTTTATCAAAGTATCACAGTGTTACACACAATACCCGAATGATTGCACTCATGAATAATATCCATATCTTGGCAATAGCATTAGCTAAATTTGTAAAACTCACTTATAGCAAATAAATCGTTAGGAAAAGGAGGGGAAAACGTGTCGAGTGATTAATTCTTTTGCCATTGATGTGAACAGTACATGTTTACCATCATATGCAAGTAGATAAATATACATTCGTTGTCAATTACGCGAATGAATTCGGTGAGCACCTGCTCATTAAATAAATAGCATCAGCTGGCTAATTAAGCATGAGGGTTATTTAGACAACCGGAAAATCAGCTGTGTGGAAACAGAGAGAAACGTATCTATATATATATAAACCACTTCATTGTTTCAGGTACACATAAGTTATTCATGATAGACGATGAATAAATTCAATTCGATTACAAAATTAAAATACCGTGCATTAATAAAATCAAAAACATATATCAAATTATAACTGTCACAATTAGATTGTAATTCGTATTGTGTTGTGTAAAAAGTTCTAACCGATGAAATAAAATGAGCTGCGTATTTGCGTTTTTCCCCCAAACTGACGGAAATTCATCGCTAACACCATTTTTCCTTCAACTCTGAAATATTATTCAATAAGTTTTGGATATTAATTTCGTAGACAGGATTCGATAGATATTTGATGGAAAATTTTTGTTTGAATATTCTCATGAACTTTCTCGAATAAATGAAAAATAAGAGAAAAACTTCACATGGAAGTAAGAAAAAATGGCCGCTTCATAATGCTTAGTTAAACAGAAGCACGGTGCTGTGAATTGATAGATTTTTGGATTTTTTTAAAGTTTCAAAAAAAAAATGTTTTTGTTGTTCGTAAATTGCGTGCAAGTAGAATTTTTTAAAAATAAAAAAAAATACGTATAAGGTAGAATCTAGAGTCATCAATCACTGTTTACCACGTTATTTAATACGTGAAAATGACAAGTGCTCTCGCACAGCTCTCTCGCTCTCTTCTCTCTACGATGCACTTGACGCTTATAAACCAATCAATTAGGCTTATCTCTGCTATTTTCTTTTAGAGATTTTTCTTCTTATATACTTATTCTTTGAGAAAAATGCATCGAATAAAATGCAACTACCTTTTTTTTAACAGATAAGGTCTTCTCTGATGATATTAACTTGAAATTTTTAAATTTTTGTAATAGAAATCTTTGGCTTTTGTGCACTTTCACTAAATAATTCGTGATCGAGCTTTAGGTCATGTAAGAGGGGATTAAATACATGACTTAATACGTGGGGGAGAAATCTGTGAATAGAAGTAAAAAAAGTGCAAGAATAGCTTCAGTACTTCATGTGATAGATATAAAAGCTATAAAAGGAATATTCGTTTGTTGTTCATGATCGTGAACGATGACTGTCGATCATTCATGATATGACTAATAATTGTCGATCATTCGTGATATGACTAATAATTGTCGATCATTCGTGATATGACTAATAATTGTCGATCATTCGTGATATGACTAATAATTGTCGATCATTCGTGATTCGACTAATGATTATCGACGATAGTGACAATTGTCAGTTATTGTTGTTGAAATAGTGATACTTATTCAGCCATTGTTGTTGAAATAGTGATACTTATTCAGTCATTGTTGTTGCAATAGTGATACTTATTCAGCCATTGTTGTTGTAATAGTGATACTTATTCATCCATTGTTGTTGTAATAGTGATACTTATTCATCCATTGTTGTTGTAATAGTGATACTTATTCATCCATTGTTGTTGTAATAGTGATACTTATTCATCCATTGTTGTTGTGACACTTTAGTCACTTTAGACACTTTAGTTGTGGCACACAATAGTGACACTTGCATTACTGTTGAAATAGTGACATTTGCCATTATTGCTTTAAGAGTGACTGGTTGTCATTGGCAGTTGCCAAAACAGTGACCGTTAGATATTAGTGATTGCCAAAATATTGATTGTTAATCATTTGTAGCCCTCGACTTAATGCCTTTCATCCTTTCTTGCTCAATAATGATTATAGAAGACAGTGACCGCGTTACCCATTTTTGACGACTTATGATTTTGCAAAAGTCAGTGAATGTCACCAATTTTTCATCAGTGATGATTGTAGACGAAAACGACTCTGTTACTTTCTTTTTTTTACATTCTTTTCTTACTTTTTTTTCTTTGCTTCTTTCCACTGATAATTGCGGAAGACTTATCACTGATAACTGCTTGGTGTGCCACACCAAGAAGCTCGGAAGGTCACATTTGCCAAGTGGGCCATGGGTTGGGGGCCTTTGGTGTGACTAATGCAAGTAAAGATTGTCATCATCATAACTTAGTTAATGACTTTTTTAGATTTGCATTAAACTTTTTCGATACCATTTTGTAATATCCATAAAATCAAAAAAAAATAGCATACAAACAGTCATCTTAGTTGGATATTATTTAAGAAACATCGAATAATGAATATGCAAATTCTGAATAATTTTGGTCCAATAAACAAGAATTTTCATTCTAATCTGTTCGGTAATTACTCCTAAAATCATATCGTACACATTATTGCACTTGAAATACACGTGAATCTTATGAAAAGGTCGTAATATCGTAACGTACCAAATTAATTCGAAGGTTTAATATCTAATTAATTTTAATCATCCTATCGAAGGGAACAAAACCTTGCAGTTATTAACAAGGGCATGTGGTTGGGGTGTTCGCAATGAATAGGGAATACGGGGAATGCCCGACTTGGTAATTTCACGCCTCTAAATCACATAACCAAGTCACGTTTGTGTTATATCCAATTTAATTCCTGTAGCAGTTCCGACTAACTACTTCGACAATTCCGACGTCCGATATCGAAAGCGATTATTCAGCGAAACGGATATATATTATACCACTACTTGAATACCCCTTAGTTATGGATAGCTAGATATCTTGAAAAGAAATCTTCAACTACACATAGAAGATGCATAATTTAATCGTTGAACTCAATGTCAGGCTGTTACAAAGCTATAATAACGGCTCTAGGGGAAGTCTCGCAACACAGCGACGGAAACTTTCCATATCAAAGTCATTAATTTCGCTGGATTTAACTTTAATTGACTGAAAGAAATGAATATCAATGGTTGTTTGGAATTACGTAGTTTCTGCCTGGATGTAATATCCGGATTTTTGTTTGGTCCGCTGTTATTGAGACGTAACCTTAAAATTTGGGGTGGTGGTGGCTGTGACACTTTTTATCAATTCTTAGCCATGGCTTTTGTCTTTTATGAAATTTGAAACTGCGATAGAAAAGATGTTTTGAATAACAATTTAAGTGATGAAAATTGGGTATTTTCAAATTTAAAAGCATTCTTATTTTCTGTCACAAAATCCCATTGAAATGTGTTTAATACTTTCTTTATTAGTGTATAATATTAATTTAGGAGAAATATTTGATTTTCAGCGAAATCTTTCAATTTTAAACAACTTAATTTGATCATAGAATTACTTTATGCAAAAATGGCATCAGTCACAGAAACTATTTCTCAGACAACATTATAAGACTGTCGAAGGCCTTTTCTGCACAAATTGTTAAATTTTTGCGATAGATATTTTATGGTGAATGTCATAAATCGCTGCACTTACGCATAATTTCCTGTTATTACGTATCATTAACAATCGTCTCGGTAAGTTTGATAAATTTTCCTTTTGCAATTTTACCGGTGATTATGCATAATTCCTGATTGAAATTGGTGAGTATTAAAAGTATATGGAAGAAACCATACAGAAATATCACTCATATTCAATCACTTATCAGTTTCTTCAGTACGTGAGGAGTGCACTACACACATTTTTCCCATAAAAATAAAAACAAATAATAATGCTAAAATGTTGTAAGGATAAACGAGTATAAATTATTATCAGTCTTGTTTAATGTTAGCACTCTTCACATTTATCAACAATTTTAAACATACCATCACCAATCGAATCCACCATCCTAGACTGAAGTTTTAGAAAAATTTCCGGTAAATTCAAGTGATATTAATTGACGATTTATCATATTTATCAATATGAGCTGGGAGCTCATATTTACCATAATCATCGGTAAATTTGATAAATTTTTAAATTTTATCAAACTTACCAAAATGATCAGTAATTATGATCCATAATACATATATTTTCTTTCATCACATTTACTGCAACAGATATACAAAACAATGAATATTCTAAATGGCAATGCAGACTGATATTATTATTATTACTATTTTTTTATGTGACATGTAAAAGCATATACTGAATTGGAGAAATTTTAAAAATTAATTTTCCAAAAAATGTCATTGCACACATTTTGCATGAAGCAATTCATATATATGTTCTGAAATTTTTATTTAAATATACCATTTTCCTGCACCTTTTCTTATTGACATCATACATATGATTTTTTTCATGGTTTTTTTGGTGACATATACATCACTGAATAGTCACATCTAATAGCTACAAAATTTTAATTCATCGGTATTATATACCATGTTGTTCTCAATACATTTTTTTTTCCACTTTTAAAATGAATTTAAACTTATTCTCTGACACATTCCTTCAAAAAACTGCAAATAAAATTTCTTAAAAGCATTTCCCCCTGTTCTTGAAGAAACAGTAGTATCTTCAGTAGTATCAATGGTAATAAATCAGATACGTGTTATATTTGCACATCGGAGAACTTATTGGTAATTCTCATTAAAAAAAAAAAAAGCTACCCTGATTTCAAGTAAATGTAAAAAAAAACATTTTTGTCATTTGTCATTTACAGCATTTTTCTGTATTCATTAGTCAGCATAATTCGGGATGAATTTTATAAAGACATTACTAATATGATACAGTTGAAACCCTATTAGTTTTGACGTTATCTGTATCTCCCTATTTTTGTATTTACACTAGAACATGAACTTCACATTTTTTGTTGCTGTTTTAAAACTAATTACTGCAACAGGAAAACAGCAATATTAAAAATATTTTCCATCCGAGCATATACTCGTGATGATTTAACGTACAAATAAATTTTTTTAAAGGTGTATCTCTGCAGTTCGGTGGGATGCGGACAGCAATTTTGTAATTTAAAATACTTGGCTATCATCAACTTGCGCGTTAGAAGCGTTCTCTCTCTCTCTCTCTCTCTCTGGCGTGGCTCCACCATAAAAGTCTCTGCCGTTACTTTATGACACCGAAATAGCTAAAAGCTACACTTTCGAGTAGTTCAACAGCAATTAACTTGACTAATAGCTTCTAATAAAATGCATAAACACCACCAATGGATACGTTGCCCCAACAGGCAATTTTCTCCAACACAAACAACAATTTCGAGCCTGCGTTATAAAGGAAGCATCAGAGAGAGATTGTTCAGCGCACACATTTATTACTTAAAAAACTACAACTTCTACTCTTATACATTTAAGTGAACATCGCCCTTGGAATTGAAAGCATATACTACGACCATTAAATTTGATTTTTCGCATGTTTTAAAAGATCTGTAAAGTAGCGCACGTTACACATTATTGATATAAAATGTATTACATTATATTGTTTGGTAAAGGAAAGTATTTTATTATTATATTAAAATTTGGTACATGAATTTCTTGAAGTTTAACTAGCTATCTCTTGAGAATTAAACATGTTATACATACGTTAGAGCAACGTTTCTCAACCTTTTTAAGCCAATGACCCCCCCCCCCCCCAAGACCATATTTTCTTCACTTGGCCCCTCCCGTTTAATCCAGGGCTCTCAACTCTCATCAAGATCGACATCCTTTGTACTTATTGAATTAGATTCAATCAAAAAACTAAATCTATAATGAATGAAAATTTTATAAATAACGTCGATCTATGGAACCCTGATACACGCATGGATCCAGGAGGTAGGTGATCATTCCTTCCAAGAGAAAAATTACATGACAAAAATAGGTCTGTGTATAATTTCGGACGATAAAACGAACCTATACAATGATTCAAACCTTTCGACACATCATCCTGGGACCATACCTACCCTGGTATGGCATGGGACCCTACACCCTTTAAAATGTCTCGCCACAGAGAGCAACAGACCTGCAAACAGTACAAATGTAATTCAATCATAACACATCACTCACTTCACTTCTGAAATATAGATGGCGGCACTGGAAAAGCAAACACAACACTGCATACGCCCTTAGACTGTTAGGTACACACACAGTTACACTTCCGGCACAACTCACTAGGTAGTAAATCGCCCATAGATGGTGATAGACCTCAGTGGTGCTCGGTTTGAAAGAAAGAGGGTTAGCATCGCTAGGTGACGAGAATATTTTTAAAGTAGGAAAAAAATAACTAAAAAAAGCCGATAAGTGGCGCTGACGTAAGAATTCAAAGGAAAGATACGCAAATAACGAACAGAATGCCTCCAAATCATTTATTACAACAGTATGTGTTCCACATGACCACCACCACAGTTTCACGTAAAACAACTTCACCAACAAAGCTTTATCCTTCGCGCTCAGCATCCTTGTTCACATACACGGTTTACAACGGTGAACGTGTTGTGGATTAGAAGCGCAAGTTCTTATAACTGTCTCATTTGCATATTTCCGCCGAAGTCGCTCGTACCAGCTCTACCTATTGGCTGTTTCTGTGTTATTTTTTCCCGTCTAAAAAAAAAAAATTCCCGTGACCTAGCGATGCTGACCCTTCAAACCGTTTTTTATTTCGGTTATTTTTCCGGTGTTTGTGAATTTTTTAAAGTCTCTACGGACTTTTTACCCACCCTGTATATGATCCCTGCTTTAAAGCATTACGGGGGGAACTCCCAACTACGAGCGATGCATATGTGTTTTAGTAGTAGTTGTAATATTCAAAATAATATTCATACATTCTATATCAGATTGTTTTTTCATTATGATGATTCTGTATATATAACCTAACTTATAAAATTATTTTTCTAGATTAAGTAAAGAAGATATTCATAATTAAAAAATTTTCCGAGACCAAAACAGTCTCGTAAATTTTAGAGTTCATCCGTCCTAGTCTCACATAGTCCAAAAATAATGTTGTGCTACATACTACTATAACTACGTGATATGGACACCGAAGAAAAAAATGGAACATTTTCTCAAAAAGTAAATAAAAAAGATACTTGCGTTTACCTGTACATATTAAATTTTTCCGAAACCTCATAAATTATGCCTCATGTTATTTTTATATACTCGTACACGTCTATTTATCATCGTTTACACGAGCAACATGCTGCCACACGCAGGCATAAATCATGCATTTGATATATAGTACAAGTACATGGAAACATCAAATCTGACATATAATCGACGCATATAAATTCAGCAAAAGTACAAAAACATTGAAAAACTCAAGAGAAAAAATTACTCCCTACACTCTAAAACGAGAAAAACAAATCTTGGGTTTACATACAAATGTATAGGCAAAAAATATATAAACGAGTTGTTGATATATAGTATATTTTTTTCTAGTTTATCCGATCTCTTTTTGTATGCGTTATCGTGCAAGAAAACGAAAGAAATTCGCATTATCATAAATAGACAATGAAAAGATTTATTTTTCCGTGAAGAACACTTTGATCTTGGAGAGATCGGACATGACGATCTCATGTAGCGCATGATTTCAAAGAAATGGGGCGGGATGAGTAGTTTTTTCTACTATTGTAGCATTTTTTTCCCCTCTTTCAAGTTTATTTTTACATTTATTTTTATTTCTTTATGGTGAAATAGGGAAATCGCTTTTTGATGGGTAAATTTCAAAGGAAACTATAACTATTTTCATCAGTTTCGAAATTTGGAAGAAATTGAAACAAAAATAAAAAAGGAACAAAAGAAAGCATTATTTATCCTCCACTAGTTTTTTACAATCGAGAAAAAGTTCAATTTGTTTCTTCTTACTTTTTTTAAAATGTTTAGTTTCCGGACGATATACAGAGAATATGTTTTCCCGAAAATTCTTGAGACTTTTCTTATTTTTCTACTTCGTTTTCTTTCCGGAATCATTAAGATGAGAATTCGTCCGTTTCTTCTATTATTACGAAAACTGGGAAAACAAATTGCTGCTAATTTCCGATTGGGAATTCCAATATGCGTATCAAATATTTCTTTCGAAAACATACATTTTTATTTTGGGGATGAGAAGTAGTGAATCGTGAAACCATGTGAGTGTAATTGAGAATTCCGAGATAATGCAATTTCTTCATACATTTGTCATAACTTTTCTTTTTTTGTTTTACTAACACTTCGGTGAATCACAGTTGAATATATAGCTCAAATAGCTATCTTTTATATTTCCAGTTTATGAAACGAAGATTTATACTCCTATTTCGTCTGAACTTCTTATACTCGAATAAATTAACATAATTCAAGGTATAAGGCTATTTTATTTGGAATTTAAAATTATTTAACAAAAAAATGAGTCAATATCAATTCATAAATTATAAAAGCATATTATAAAAATTTTCACTTGCTTTTAATACAAAAAGTTGGACATGATTTGTATGTGATAAATATTTACAGCTACAATTATCATAATATAGTTTATAAGTTACGAAAATTATCTTCATGATTTTAGTAAAGATTATAAATTGAAATAATCGTTTAGAAAACGGGGCAATTGAATGAAAAAGTCGGAATGGATACGGTGCACATGGCCACTCTTGCTGTGAGTTATTGATCCATCGGACTGTGTTTCGTATATTTTACTGTTCCTTGGGTTCAGAAAGGTTGAGAAATGCTGTTTGAAGAGATATCCGATAAAAACTTAAGCAATAAAATACCTTAGGCTAAACAAGGTATCTGACTACGAACCGAATTTACGCCCACTTTAGTGTACGTTTTTACATCAAAGTAGTCTGTGAATAAAAAACTTTAAAACGCATTTCACGAAGAATGCTATTTTCGACATTTTACTTGATTTCAAACATGATTTCTCAAAAACTGATAATTGTATTATTCAAAATGTTATTATTATATCTTGCCATACATTGTTAAGGGGTTATAAATGAAAATCTAATGTCTATCACATGGTATTTGTCTAATTACTGTATTACTATATGTACAATATGTAGAATGAAATTTCAAAAAATTCACACGCTCATTAACAGTTCTGTGTGTAACTTATGAGCATACCATATAATACTTCAAATTTTAGTTCATAGCCGGTGTCATTATTAGCTGAATGCATAGGGGAAAATGGCATATTTCATATATAGAATTTTTCGCAATCGTGTTTCAAATATTTCATGAATTTTACCTTAAATTTTCACATAAAAATGACTTTTTCATAAATACATTTATACTTGTGTTCATCATACATCATCGGGGAAAATGTCTGGATTTGGGATCCTACGGGATGCGATAAGTACGTGGGTGTCACTAAATGTAGTCAAAATATGTAATATATTGGCTTAAATGCAATTCGATAATTACTGCTGAAATTGCTGAAAAATGAATAACTGTTGCAAATCGCAAATACGTCAAATACGTCAGAAAAATACGTGAAACTGGGTCTTAAATAGGGTAAAATACGGGACATCAACAATTGTCATCAAAAAAGGTTCCGAAGTAGCACAACAAACCAGTTGTTATTAAAATCGCTGAAAAATTGCGAAAAAATAACGTTGAACCTGAAAAACATGTGAGATAAATATATATTGTCATAATTATCATAATATAATTTATAAATTATAAAAAAAAAACGCTGTGCATTCATGACCTTAGTACATATTACAAATTCAATATTTATTGTATAAAAGAATTGGAACAGTCAAAAATGAAGAAATGCCGACTAACATGGGACACAAGTGGCCCGTCAAATTGTTTCAGACATTCTACTAGTCCATCGGTTGAGAAACGCTGCCTTAACATAATGCAGACATTTTCGCACACATATTCCTAATATCATTCATGTTCGAGTGCGAGAGACATCAAATTCAGGGACCATTTCCATCGTTGTAGTTGTTTCAATAAAATCATAGTACGGATCACTTATATTCAATGGATTATTTCCCCTCGTTCAAAAACAAAACGAAAAAGGTAAAGGCTCAGTGACCGACGGCCAGGGCAAGACCAATATACGTGTATCTCTGGTTCTGTCTCGTTCTGTCCTCGGCTCTAGTCGTCGTAACGTAATGGTACCGTGACGACGCGAATCGTTGCGTGACAAGTGTCTAATCAAAACAGAGAAAGAAAAAAAGAAGTGACGTCGATTGCGGCAACCGTTTCCGATGATGGCAACGTTCAGCAGGTACATGTAACGGAAAATATTAATGTATTAAATAGACGTGCAGACACACAAAAAAAGAGTAAGTAGGAAACAAATTTACTATAATAGTTTGATTGGCTTGTAAACAAAGGAACCAACCCGAATCTGGGCAAATGAACTTTAAATACAGTCGAGCCCGTTTAGAACGAAATCACTTGTTACGATGCATTGGTTATAACGATTCTTTCCGTTCTAGTGAACTTGCAATACCAAATAATGTTAAAAATAACGCTTAGAACGAATTGCCGTACAGTAGAGTCGTGATAATCCGAGGTAAACGGGACCGAGATAACCTCGGATTTCCGAATACTAGTTTTTTCCGAAAAATTATAGAAAATAACTTCGGGTTGGGGAAAAATCTCCCAATATTTAATATATTGTTTTAATGCAGTGAAAAATGAAGAAAATACAAGGTCAATCCCTGGGCCACCGAGTTGGTTGGAACTTACCTTCCTCATCCAATGAAAATATTCCTATTCGTTTTCTTTGGACCGTATCCGTATTATTATTATTACCTTTTTTAATACTTAATTCGTTAGATCAGGGTTGCCAAGATCCACGTCCTCTTTATAACAGGGATCGTTCAAACTAAGAGCAATCGGCATAACCCCAGTTTCGTTTATGTCAGCATTTACAGCAGCTTTTCCTTAACTTTCTGTCACACATGACTTCGTTTTTAATTTCAACCATTATTTCCAACTGTAGAATTAGAATTAGAAAATATTGCAATGAGTTTTTTTTTTTGTGACCGATCTTTATTATCCGTTCACTCGCGAAGTATTCTACTCTTTCCAGCTTGAAACTACGTTTTCAGTACAGTGAAACCTTTTTCATGCGACGTTCAAGTCAAAACGTCGTATAAATTCGTAAGTCGCATAACTCTGAGAGTCCTTGAAACCCCCCCCCCCCTTCCCAACACATACAAAATATCCATTAAATTTATTTGAAAATATTCAGATCAAATCAGTGTGTTTGATTGCATCTTGTGGTTTCACTGTCTACAGCGTATATGCCCAACCCGTGGCCCTCGGGGTCATCTAATGTGCCCCGCGATTCAAAACCCAATTTTGTATAGATAAACGGGCGGGTACAGGACGTTAGGACGCGAGACACTTGGACGCCGGACAACTGTCCGGATCATTACAATCGTTAATTACATCGTATTCATTCGATGTGTATTCTTTAATAATACATTTACGAATAATAAAATATAGTCCTTGTATATATAGTCACTAATATATATATATATATATATATATATATATATATATATATATATATATATATATATATATATATATATATATACATATGATATACATATAATTACGTTATATACGGGGTGATTATAAAAAAACTATCCCGACATATGGGCCCCTAACTATCATACCATTCACAGAAACTGAATGAAATTTTGGCATAAGGTATTTTGATGTATGCGATCAAGAATGATATGGAAAACAACAGTGTCACTCTAACAGTTATGGTTACAGTGAGAAAATTTCGAAAATATCAAATGACAACACCAAGTTTTTTGTATTGGAATGTGATCTCCATTGTGAAAAACACTAAATAGCGTTGGAATGGTACCTGTGGCACGAAAATGCCCGGAGCTAGGCAAGGAAAAAGTAAAAAGGACTTTGCCGTGCACCAGAGCATTAATGTTCGTTTCATTCGTCACACCGTTTCTTCGGTTGAGATCCCAGCCTGATTAGTCCTCCACAAGGTCATGTGGAAAATTTGTGAAACACAATAAAATGCTTTATTTTATGCTGCTTCTCTGTCCTTATTGGTTGTCCTCACTTTTAGCCTATCTACCGCCGGTGATTTTCATGCTACAGTTGCCGTTCGAACGCTATTTAGGGTTTTTCACAATCGAGATCACATTCCAATACAAAAAACTTGGTGTTGCAATTTGATATTTTCGAAATTTTCTCACTGTAACCGTAACTGTTAGAGTGACACTGTTGTTTTCCATATCATTCTTGAGCGCATACATCAAAATACCTTATGCCAAAATTTCATTCAGTTTCTGTGAATGGTATGATAGTTAGGGGCCCATATGTCGGGATAGTTTTTTTATAATCACCCTGTATATATGCATAGTGAAAATGAATAGACCGGAATCAGCAATGAAGATGCTACGCACCTTTCATTTCATTACAAGCATCGGCCTTTGTAACACGCGTTTTCATTGTTTATTTAAACATGGCTGAAGCAGTATTATCAAAAGCACAGCAAAGACATCATTACACATGACGGTCAGCTTTATTTTCGATAGATATATTGCTTAATGTTAAGTATATTATCACTCACTACGAGCATCTACTAGGGAACTCCAAAAAATTCTTGATCCTGATTCCGATGAAGGCAATCGAAATCGAATTTTAATCTTTTGTCGAAAATTGTTGTGAATGAATTGTTATATGAAATTGTTGTGGATATACATAAATGTGATGTGTAACTCTGATCATGTGATAGAGAGAGGAAATATTTTATTTTTAACTCATAATTTTTTATTATTTTTTATTTATTTTATTATTTTATACAGTAAAGCCTCGTTAAGTCGTCATTTTTCTTCAGGCTCTTCCAGCTCTCTATAGACAACAATCTTATTAAATCCTCGTTTACTCGTCACTAATTTCGGTTAAGTCGTCACTATGAAAAAGTTTGAGAAAGAGGAACACACTATTTTTATGGCTCCCATTAAAAAAGAGCTTGTGTGTGTTAACAGCATTGTCATATATGTTTAAAAGTCACCATAAAATCCTCTATACCCAAACGGAACAGTTTAAGTAGCGAAAGTTACGTTGGGGAAGTTCATCTGCCGACTAAGGTTTTTGAAAAGTTAGGGGCTGTTCGAGCTAGATCTCTTTTCCTCATGGGCCCTTCTAATTTAGGGTTTCAAATTTAAACAAACTATCTTTGTTGAAAAAATTAGACATTCTTTCCAAAGTTGAGGCCTTCTGTTTACTTTCCCTGCCCATTGCCCCCACCTCAAGTCAAAAGTGTTCGAGATTACATTGTAGGTTTATCATGAACTACCGATGAAGAATTAAAACACTAAAATTATTAAATTTGATGCATATGTAAAATTGATGTGCAATAGAAATTTCTGTTATGAAGAAAGGCCACCTATTCGCGAACAGTTGCTCTGTTAGTCTAAATTAAAACAAAATTACTAGTATAAATCAAAGTGTACCACAATAAGTTAAGTAATAAGAGATCAGAAAAGGTAAAAAAATTGCTATTATATTTATTCTTTCGCGATCTATCAATTTTATTAATATTGTTATTTTGATTCATACTTTAATAAATGCCCTATTACTTTAAATGTATGCAATTTTCACAAAATTGTACATTAAAACTGACGGCACTCCGCTTAAAACGTCATACTTTTTCAACAACATGAGATGACGTCTTATCGAGGTTTTACTGTATTTATTTTATTATGATATTTGGAACAAACATTAAATAAATGGGACGTAACGATTGCTATGATCATAGCAATACGTCCAAACGGCACGTGTTCAAGTGTCTCGCGTCCGAACGCCTTCTCCGTAAATAAAAACTACATTTCCAGATCACGTAAATGAACCGCAGTAAAGTTTTAGATTACAGTGTAACGCGGCACATTTTCAGACCACTTCGGTGACTTGCGGAATGTTTACAGATAACTTGAGTGATCCGCTGCCTATTTAGTAATCACCGCAGCACAATTCTAAAGCACTAAAACGATTCGTGGCACATATAAAGATTACTCAATTGACCCGTGTGCCACAGTTCTAGATCCCTGAAGTGACGAGCAGCCTATTTACAGATCACGGCGGTACAGTTTTGTAGCGCTTAAATGACCCGCGGCACATTTAAAGATCCCTTAGTGACACGGAATATTTACAAATCACCGCGTTTCAGGGGACTTGAGTGACCCGCGTCATATTCCCAGATCACTCAACCAGCCTGCGGAACATTTACAATTCACTTAAGTGATTCGCGGTGCTGTTACATATCCTTCAATTAAGTGACCCGCGACATGTTTTTAAGTCAGCGTAATGTCCCGCACTGTCCTAAAGATCAAACTCCCTTGGTCTACAGAAATTGAACGCATTTAATGGACATACACCCCGTTTTTTAAACAAAATTTAGAGTTCGAGTCGAACTGAAAACGTCGAATAATTGAGGTTTTGAGCCGAATAAATGAATTGTTTTAACATTAATATGTGCAAGAACCAAACGCGATCGAAGATAAACGTCGTATAAATACAAAAGTCGTATAACTGATCGACGTATAAACGAGGTTCCGCTGTAGATTTTCTCCGGTGAAATATTTCAGAATCTAATGATCGAAATCAGCATCTGAAATCGATCAGCAAATGTTGACATCTGTACGTTTGAAATTTAAATCTCGTTCCTCGTTTTATATATCTGTCTGTGTCTCGTTGATTTACTGTAGTATCTCTTACGACTTCTATTACGTACTCACGTTGGTGTCCAAACAAACGACATTTTCGAGTTTGTTTGTGTTTTTCTTTTATACTTCTTTCTTGTCTTTCCTCGTTGTTGTTTATGTCGGATGCTAAGCACGTTATACTTACGTATATGTTTGTTTTTTTTTTCCTCTGCTCAACACATACGCATATTCAGTGTGTCCGTTCTCTAGAGAAATTCATGCTCCTCGCTGGCAATTTGCCTGGAAAATAGGGCGCTCCTCCCCTTCTTCCCTTGTTTCCGTTTCTTCGGAATTCATTTCCATGTCATTCGTTTCCGAAATAACGAACTTTGTGTCGCAGTTTCTCGTGCAAAATGGAGATCACGTCTTTTATTTTATTATTTTGCCTTTTTTTATTATTTTATTTATTTTTTTATTTTTTTTGCCACTTGTTGCTCTCTCATAGGGCGCACGCAGCCTACCATCAAAGAAAAGTAGGCGTTACGAATAATTTTTTCTTTCAACTCCATGTATCCAAAAAAAAAAAACAATTCACGATTGTCTGGAGGAGGTGGGCTTATCTGTGACGTTGTTATAGAATATAGTGTGCGATTGCTAGAAAACATCTGTTATTGTATGGGTGTTGGAAAATGTCAAGTATAATTATTGACAACCACGTCTGGTGAGCCAGACTGCAGAAAAGATATTTAAAAAAAAACAGTTGTTTCTAACATATCAGCAGTGTCTTCATTTACCTTCCCATATTTATCATATACTTTGATGTACAGAGTAGTACAGGGTGTCCCAAAAGTCCACTTGTATAGAAAAAAATCTATACATATAAATTCTGTGTGTGTGTGGGTCACCATAACGTAGTTCACATTAAAATGCTTCTCAATGCCAATGATAACACTATGTAACACGATTTATTTTTTGTTCTTGGTTAGCAAACCACATTTCCCGATGGTTTACGACTAAAAAACTGAATACGGCAATTTTATGCTTCAACCTTTGTATTTGTGGTGGGGGGATCGATATTTGTGAATTGGTCATTTTTGCCATTGCCTGAATGGGTTACTAAATATTGAAAATGAAAAAAAAGAACTTTTCGCATTGATAATTTTTAAAACTGTAAATAACTTTTATAATGCAAGTCACGTATCGAGAAACTTAACAGAAAATAAGATTTAAGTTAAAACAGGATCTTAAATTTTAAAATTAATAGGACTTTTCCCATCTTTGTTCTCATATACACTTCATCCTCATATTTTAGCTGCTCCAGTTGCGATGATGTTTTCCATGTGTTCTCCCTTATATAGATACTCAAGCTCGGGAACTCTTCAGTTAAGGCGCTTTTTTTTAGGTAAGCACCCATGCTTTCTTTGAATTTTTCGAGATGAGCGTGGAGGATGCGATGTGTCACATGTACTGTAATTACAGTAAAGAATGTAAAATACAAAGAACTTCCCAAAAAAAAAAGGTGAAAGTCCGATAAAAATTCTTACGATGTATCTGTCTCACTCTTTCATGCTTAACGGGTTCTTAAGGAAGCGCTGGCCCAAAAACCATCTTGAGCTTGTAGAAAAACATAAAAATCTGTTCAAAAATGGAATACCCAATGTTTCGCCAAATGGCACATTGCACACTCTGTCTACGCTCATCTCGAAAAATTCAAAGAAAACATGGGTGCTTCCCAAAAGAGCAGCTTCGCCAAAGAATTCTCGACTTCGATCATGTATATAAGGGCTACACTGTTAACGCTAATAGATACCTTCGTGCCATTTTAGATAAGCGTTTATCTTTTAGAGCTCATTGCGAGGAGGAGGCAATCATCAATATATATATATATATATATATATGTATGTATATATATATATTATATATATATTATATATATATATATATACATACATATACATATATACACACACACACACACATATATATATATATATATACATATATTTCTGATCGATCATTTCTCATTTTCACAATAGTATCAACATTATTCACCTTGATTATCACATAATATCATCTCCACTATTTTTTATTTTATATAGCCTATATAGCCTATCGTAATATATAAATGTATAAGGGCAGGGTCCTCTCTCTCTCTCTCTCTCTCTCGGTCTCTCTCTCCTTCTCTCCTCCCTACAGTTTCATTTCATTTTATTGACCCATTGTTTTTTCTAGCCCAAGAGAGAAGGGCTCCAGGATAGTTAAAGTATTTTCTATTATACACTATTGAAGTAATTTTTGTTAGCGTACTTATGTTTCGAATCGGCATAGATATTATAAAGAGGCTATGAGCTGAGACTAAATCAGCGAGGACCCTCAGGTTTCAACGTTATTCGCGTTAGAGCTTTATTTAATTTATTTAAAGCACCAAGTCTGCTAATTATCGCTGGCGTAATCTAATTACAACGCGGGTATGTTTTGAAAGCATTATTCATCGGTGACTGTTTCATGAGAGAATTGTTAGTTAATCATGAAAGCAACAAAAAAAAATAAACCTTACGAAAAGTCTCCAATGCTTTAATTTAACCCTGAATTGTCCACATTGTGTACTTGAATTCATATGCTCAACAAACACATTTTATACCGATTTCGTATCTTTCTTTTTTCAGAATTTTAGAAAGAACATCTTTAAGCGTTATTTCTGTGTAAAATACTCCTGTATAAGTACAATACTAGTAGGAATATTCAAATATGCACGGTACCATAAAGGGTTAAGTTGACCAATAAAGTCAGGAAAGTCCAATAAAGTTGTTTTATAGGCCGTTGCTTTTAATTAGCCACCATAGCTAAAAATTTACTTTTAAAACTGTATAAGCCGTGGTTTTATCACAGGAAATTAAGGTTATTAAAATAAGATGTTTAGAGTTTCTTGAGCCTACATTGTGTGTTTTTTTTTAACTGCCATCATGTCCTTAACACCCATCTAATCTCCGGGAGTAGTTAAAACCAGACTGTCGATAAGGTGCTGACTTTAATGCGGTAATTTTTTTCTGTGTTGCGTATAGCGTGATGTCACGTAAGCTTTATCAACGCCGGAAAGTAATCGAGACTACAACGCCGGCGCGACAGGACACAATTTCAGGCTAATACTCGAAACCTGTCAAGCTAAAGGGGGATATAGAGGTTCGAAGGCTCGTAATTAGGAGTCGTCTCTCTTTCTATGTGTTCGCCGTGTTAGGTCTTATTTTTCTTTCTTTACTATCTGTCAGTAACTTCCACTATAGTTCATGAGCATTAGTTACAGATGTGCAACAGATAGGCAAACAGTCTCTTTTTCTTTTTTTTTTTACTTACTTACTTTGTCAGGGTACATGTAGTCTGGGCTTGAAATCTTCCTAATGACGACAGTAAGTCCGTCATCATCATTACCCATCTCTCTCACACTCTCTATGGAGGCTGGTCTTATTAGCCTCGTTTTTCTTTCGTTCAGCATACAACGTAGCTCGATACCTCCCATTCGTTTTTTTTTTACTTTATAAATTTTTTAATTTTATTATTTGAATAATTTCATTTCCGACTGATTGTTACTTTTTTTTCCGCTCAAGTCATTGAGGTGATAAGTTAAGCGAAGCATCTATACCATGTTTTTGTAAAGACTTCAGCGAAAATATATCAAGTTTTCTTTTTGATGTTTCTACACTAATGGAACCGAATTAGACTGTTGAGACATTAAGTGATATTGAATGATATAATTTTTTTTATGGTTTGTGATCATACAATGTTGAGGAAAAAACATTTAAGATAATTCTAGATCAATTTCAAAACTCAAGTCAAATATGTATAGAGCGAATAAAATAATTTTTTGTTGACATTATCTTGTTTTATTAAACGTAATTTGAATGACCGAATGATGAATGACTAGGCTAACGGTAGAAGATAGTAGTCAAAATCAAAGGCATCGTCGAGCAGTAGACTCAGTAAACGGGCAAACTGCGGTGCGCTTAGAGGTTAAATCCGGGTCCATCGGAGATTTAAAACTAGCACAGGTCTACAAAAAAATCCTTTTTGAAAGCAGTTTTAGTTTTGATATAACTGATTTTTATATTATTTTCAGGGCTGATGCAAAAAAATGTGTTCCCTTTTTTTTCCATCACCTAAGGTTTTTTCACAAAACGATTTCATATTTTGGAAAAAATAACGCAAATCCAAATATCTTGGAATTTTTAATTGAAATCAGTTGACGTTTTTGTTATAGCGCTAGGTTTTTCATTGGTTCAATGTGGTATTTTGCATCGGGTAGTTTTCATTCTTTCTCTTTCGGGGCCGTTCAAGTATTAAGTCACCAAATATTTTTGCCATTTTTCACCCCCCCCCCCCTGACCTCCTTGTCAGCAAAATTTCGTCAGCACTGAGAACTGCCCCCAACCTCGTAACGTATATTGGTGGGATCAGAAACGTACGTGGGAGGAGGGCATATGAGTCTCGTGCTCCTTCCTCACCCCAGACTAAAAAAAATCATTTTTTAATGAAAAAATGTTTTTCAAAACAATTTTAAAAAGAAAATGCCTTTATTTGTCATTATAATCGATTTCCGTTAATTTCAATGCTATTTGAAGGGTAAGAACTCAAACCTTTGATAAACCCTTGATCCGTGGACTAAATGTGACCCTGAAGGTTATCTGATATGGCTTGCCTCCTCAAACCCAGTTTTATAAAAATAAACTAAGCGGCACATTTACAGATCGCCTAAATGACCAGTAGCACAATTCCAGAGTATTGAAGTGGCCCGTGGCATATTTTCAGATCACTGAAGTAGGCCCCTGGCACATTCAAAAATTACTTAAGTAACCCGCGACACAGTTCCAGAACACTTAAACGATCCGTGGCACATTTACATATCCCTTGAGTGACACGGGCACAATTTTAGAGCACTTAAGCGGCCCCCCAGTGCTGTTCTACATCACTCAAGTTACCCGCAGAACATTCCCAGATTACTCAAGTGATCCGTGGCATAACTACGGATCACTTGAGTGATACATTGCACAGTTCCATAACACTTAAGCAGCCCTGACACATTTTCTGAGCACTTGAAGGATTCGTGAAATATTGAGAGATCATTGAAGTGGCTATGTAAGGGATTTACAATTAGCGAGAATCTTAGTTTTCAGGTGTCCACAAACTAGAGAAAGATTTTTCTCGTTTTTGGCGCACCGAGTAAGATGCCATTAAGAATATTTCATATTTTCATAAAGGGCGGTTGATGACGTAAGCATAATCCAACCCCCCCCCCCTCCCCCTTGTCAACAAATCGGAAACCCCCCATCGATGCTGCGTAATACTTGGAAGGCCCCTCCTCTGAATTCTCATCAACAGCACTACTACTTTTTACATACACAATCTTTGCCAACTTCTGAGAAGTTTTATCTTCGGCGAATCTGTATCTTTTTACAGCAATCATGAGCACGTGGATATTTCTACTTTGCAGAACAAACAATTTATTGGACAAAATGGCAAAAATACGTGACAACAAAGGCTGAGGCACCTGCTGACCGACAGCTGCAGATAAGAGTGAAGGTTAAAAAAAAGTCTCGTGAATGGGGATTATACCGTATTAGATGCACAAACAGACTATCAACAGAATTTCGACTTTGCAAAACCAACTGTGACAATATTGGTGCTATTATATGGCGAATGTAGAATGAAATTTCAAAAAAAATTCACACATCTGATTATCGCATCTAATCACTCCGTTACTCAAGTTTCTTCGTATTATACTGGTATTTACTATTTCACTGCACACCAACTCCAGTCATACGGTCATACAACAATATACTACACATCATATTACGTTTGGCTGGAAATGAAGGTACCATCGATCGGTGGTCAGATCGATGGTAATGAACTTGTTGTCTATGTCCTTTTTCGGGATCGAACTCCCGGATCTGACAGCAGTCTTCATGGTGGTGGATGAGCATTGAAGCATTGCGTCACTCGAGCAACTTTTTCTTACATTGCAGTCGTTATACTGGTGCTGGCATCTGCCTCCCATATTTTGAACTAAAAATGACAAGTGCCCGAATTTTTAAGTTATGTGAGTACAGTACGTGTAAAAGATTTGCCTGCCCTCTGCTCAGAAACTTTTTAAATGGGGGAGACCAACTTGCATTCGCGACTTGAAGTTCGATAACCGCAGAAAACCAAAAGTTCGAACCACTCAGAACTGCTCAGAAAGCTGGACCTAAACTCTCTATTGTAACTCAAACCGGTCAACGACAGGTTTTATATATTTTACTAAGAATTTACAATCAATACTAGTTTTACAGAGAAGAGATGATACTGATGTTAATTAAAGTTCGCCATTAGAGTCAATCTGTTCGCCATCGAACAACTGGACGAATTTCATTAAGAGCAGCAAATCGATACAAGTTTTAACTAGTTTCACCGGAGATAGTAGCTGATTAAGATAGCTTCCAGCTATAAAGCACTCTAATACGAATTCTTGGCATTAAAAACTTTCAAGAAGTATTTAATTACTTTTGAAATGTTTAAAAGTTTCAAGTTATTGCAAGAGGGCGGTGAAAAATTGGACTAATATCGTAACGCATATTCGATATATAATAAAATTTTAAACACCCTCATTATAACAGCCACGCGTTATTGCAACTGTTCGGTTATAACGACTGATACAATAAGTAATAAATGTTCCTATTACTACCAGGATGGGATTCATCCATGTGTGTTCAATCCCATATAACGACTAACAAAGACCATTCAATCCAATACAACGGCTTGAACTCATCGTTTCCCTGCCTCTTTTTTTTGCAACGAAATGTACAAAAACCGCGATTTCTAGTTTTCATGTTTGCCCTTGACATTCAATACTGCAGAATTTGATTCATAAGCACTTGCATGCAGTGCAAGTATTATATGCATTAAATATGAAAACTTTATTATTAAAATTATTTTCTAACTTGATGCATTTTCATTGTATTTGCTCACATTATTATCTATGAATAAAGTTATTATTTTTTTATTCCGTCCAAATGCGAATTTTTTTTTTAATTTTTGATACAAAGACCTCCCAATTTAAAGTCCGTTTCCCGTAGAACCATGGAGGCGTAATAACGAACGTCGACTGTATCAATCAATATGTGATATAGAGCCAGACACCCGATTTCAGCATACTGTACGCGAAAAATAATCACGTGTAGTTTTCTTAGTAAATGTTTGGGATTTATGTATAATATATTTGGATTCCTGAAGAAATATAGTTCCTTTTAAATAAAATTCTTGTTTTCGTGGACCATTGTGTTGAAAATTTATCAGGAGAATGCAGAGATTATAATTACTAAATATGGTTCACTAAACTTGAAACGTTGAGAAGAAACACGGAAAAAACAAGACATTTTTTTTTCCTTACTTTATGTGCCAAATCTCTAAATGCCGTAGACGAAAAGCTAAAACTATGTTCTGTTGTAAGGGTATGTATTTGTAATCTCTTGCAACATCAGCTAGAAAACAATACTGTCGAAACTATTTCAAGTGTTTCATGGTTTACTATGGCCAGTAACAACTGCTTCTCGTACTCTAACAAAATCATTAGTCCAATAAAATCTTTTTTTTTTGAGTCGATTTTTTATGACTATTATCAATTTGATTTAATTTCTAGACATCACTGCTGTGAGAAAATAATATTCCATAGTTATTGCAGTGTAATACGTTGAATGCGATTTATGTAAGTAATTATATATGATTATTTTTTCCCAAGGCTTTTTAAGATAACATTGAAAAAAAGACTATTGATATTTATGTCATGTATGTCGTACGAAGAACCGATTTATTTCCATAATATAAACGTAAGACTGTGACAGCCAATATATCATTACCTTATCTCAAATCTATGTTTAAGATCGTCATTTATAGTCAAAAAATATACTAGATTGTTAATATGAAGAGAAAAAAAAATAAAATGTATTGCGCAAATATAGCTTGTATTATTATGTGAAGAGCCCGAATTATGTTAGAATGATAAAAAAAACACGTTATCTCAATGCGCATACTGTAAATGACAGGCAATATTATAATTTAATAAATAATTCACTGGAACTCTGCTAATTTTTTTGGTATTTAATAAAATGAATTCAATAAAGTCTCATGGTTCCTTATCGATTTCTACAGCCTATTAATATTTCCCGTAATAAATGTGTCAGAAAACTTGATCATTATTATGGCATCAACTCGCTTCTATAAAAGGGAAGATTTCGAAAAGAAGCTGGCTCTTCTCTTGTTTTCTCGTAAAATCTCATTTTGATTAAGTGAAATGCATGGTTTTTCCATTTTTAACAATTTTTCTTACAGGATGAATATGAAAGAGACGGTGATGAAGAAGGCGAAATAGTCGAACCAGCTGGAAAGATACAGTTCAGTCTGGAATATGATTTTTACTCTACAACACTCGCTCTTCGTATAATACAGGGAAAAGATCTACCAGCTAAAGATGTCATAGGTGAGGCATTTCATACAATTCCTCGAAAACAACATCTTATAGATAGAATATAAATGATAAGTAGTTCTAAAATTAATATAGAACCGATATTCTAGTTTTTATCTAACGGGAAAATAAAAAAGACTTTGAGATGACATACATTAGAAAAAAAACAGGTAACAATATAAAACAAATACTTCGTTTGAAGGGTAGGCCTGGAATTTCGATTACGCCAGTACGTGGAATTAGTCACAATTTTGGCTGATAGTCACATCAGTCCTTTAAACGGTGCTTGATATTGTGCTTTGCAAACATGGATCAAATTATAATGCGATGGATTCGAAATGGTAGCATATTGCCGAGCAAGGAGGCGAAAAAAGTGATGAATGAAGTTAAAAGCCACTTTTTTCCAGCAATGTCTCTATTGCAATTCATGCATGTAACTCACAGATGAACTATTCAAGCTGATGCCCTTGCTATAAACAGTAATCCCCAAATGGCCCACAAAAAGAAATTGGGAAAATGACTGTGGTGCCGTCTACACCTTGAATTTTAATTAGTTTGCAAACCGGTGTATTAAAAATTTCAGGCCTGCCCAATAAACATCCCAATTGGTCCATCTTTCCATCTGTCTATGTTCCAAAATTATGTCAATTCAAAGTTGAAACTCTATGTTTTTCTATGTAATTGCATGCAAATTTCCGATTAATTAACTTTTAATTAATTCAAATTAATTACCTTTTAATTTATTCAAATTAATTACCTTTTAATTTATTCAAATTAATTACCTTTTAATTTATTCAAATTAATTACCTTCATTTAATTAAAATAATTAGTAGTTATGATATCGAGAAACCTCATATTTCACGTGACAAAAAAAAATTTAAAGAAAAAACTTTTTTTAACCATTTCTGTTCATGGTCATGGAAAAAAAATTTCAGATCGAAAATTAAGATAAAATTTTTATAAATTAATCTATTATCTAATTATTTTTATAAATAAAAACCAAAAAAAATCAATTTTCTTTAAGTAAAATTTAAAAAATACCGTGGCATTTATTTAGGTCTTTTAATTTCCAAAAATATTCGTTCCATATAAAAATTTGAGGGAAAATTAATTAAAAATAAATTAAACAAAGCAAATGCAACGTCAGTCAAAAATGGGTAAAATTCAAATAATTCATCATTTATAAAACATATAATATCTCTCCAAAAAAAGCTTTAAATTATAATGTCGATTGTAAAATTAACTTTTTTCACGAAATTGAAAATAGTCACGAAAACTGAGTAAATGTTTGTTTCACTGCAATTGGACTCTTCTTGCTAAAAAGCGAGCATCAGCAAACAAGTAAATGAATGTTTCAATGGAAATTATTTCATCGTTTCTTTTACGTCTTATCACCGACTCACATGTTTTATAAAGAAATGAGAAAAGCCCAAATTTCTATGAACGAAGAAAAAGTAGTCAAGTTAGCCAGTTCGAGGATAAAAAGAAAACAAAAGATACAACGCTCTCAATATCATTCTAAATAACTTTTCCGTTAACCATTCATCTCTTCACAGCAGTTATTGATTTTGGAAAATATCGCCGGTGTTTCCTGTTTTTCTTCTCCTTGCTGTCACTTTATATTGCGAAGTAATATTCATTTTTGTTTTCCTACTAAAAAAACCAGAAGAAAAAAATCCACTTTTGATAAATGAAAATTTCCAGGCGCCAACTCCAATAACCGATAATTTTCATTTTTCTACGAAATAAGTAATACATTGATGGTTTACTTACTGAGAGATTAAAGTTGACGTTCGTGAGATTACTTTGCAATGGTTTTATTCTTTGAAATATTGAATAACTTTTTGAAAATAGTCTGCATTCGTTTGGATCATGTGAACCTGCTTATACGATTTTTTTTTAATTTTGGAATATATTTGTTTGATGTTTGAATCATATATTTTCTCAACCAAGATTTTCTCAGATGATACGAAAGTATCCATGCAGAATACTGATAGCTTTAATAATACTCTAAATAACGAAATATTATTTGAAAAAGCGACTAGGTGAAAATATGTCAAATGTCCTGATTGAAATTTATGTTTTGGGAAAAACAGTCATAATTCAATTTTCATGCATTCCAATTTAGTTCAATAGATTATCGTATATTTAGACATATTTTTTTAGAAGACACATGTTTATTAAAACTTTTCTGAATTCTGAGATGGTGTCTTAACTTTAAATTAACAATATCGCAACGAATATTGCCCATTTCAGGTATATAATCTTTTGTACAAGGGAGCCCTAATATGAATACTGAGATAGAAAATTTAATTTTCCTTCAATCTCCCCTTTCCTCTAACTTCAACTAGAAAGTTGCTGTTCTGTCTCTCTTTGGTGCGATATCATTCAGTGCAATATTAGCCGGAATATTTGTGTTCAAACATTGCTGAAGATGAGTGAAAGAACAGCATATGTTACGTGATAAACGCGAGAAATTATTTGGCATATTCTTTTGCAATTTATTAAAATTTTATAAATTCTGAGATGTCCTCTTACTTTTTGACCAGCAATATCTCAACGAATACTGTCCTCAGAAATATTGAAATTTTTTAATGAGCTGTGAACAGAAAAGTGCAACAACTTTTTTAATTGGAAGTTATAGGACAGTGTGACAGGGTATAAAATTTTTTATCTCAGTACGCATGCAACCTTCAGCAAAAGTACGTATACAACCTTCAGCGCACTTTTGGAATACCAATTCTAATTGCAAGTTTATATCTCTCAACAACGGGTCAAAACGTAAGGGTGTATACAAGGATATATAGGGTAATTTTTCATAATTCTAATTTTGCCGCATTTTACTGGTGAATATTTGATCCTGAAAGCATAGTTCGAATTAAGAAAATTATGCAAATTACTTGTAGACCTCAGACACGTCATTCATGTTGCAAGGGGTCGTATAGTTATTAAAATAATAAAATAACTTTTTGTGAGCACCGTCCTAAAATCACAATTAGAAAGTAATTACACTATCTCTTTTGAAAAAAAATAGGTTCATAGGGTAATATTCGCTGAGATATTTAAAAATCGGAGAAAAGTTGGGAAAGAACATCGAAACTAACGAACAAGCTTATTTTTATGCTGTTTTTCCCATATTTGCATCGTTTTTTAAGTTCGAATATCTCAGCGAATATTGCACTTAGAAACGTGGAATTTTCTTTGTTGGCTTCAAGAAAGACAAGGCAACAACTTTCCAATTAAGGTTTATGAGCACGTAGTAGACATATAGAAAGTTGTTTATTTTTATTTCAATAACTATATATAATTCCTTGCAACATGAATGGCGTACCTGAGCTCCACACGTTATTTGGATAATTTTTCTAATTGGAAGTATGCTCTAAAATCAACGGTTCGCCAATAATTTTCTGCCAAGGGAATTAAGGAGCCACCCAGTGTATACGTACATCGCATTATATAGAGATGTATAATTATTCATGCCCTGTATATCCAATCGTGTTACTGTATTAGGGACACAGTTTTCTCTTATGTTGATAAATAAATTGCTTATGTTACGAAAACTGATGTGGCAAAAGAATTTAGTTTAAAAAAAATCAAACTAAGTAACAATAATTATCATTTACATGTTACGTAGTATATGTAATTCATCTACCAATCGGGAACATAATGTATACAGTGATAATTATTCTTTTTGTCGCCACCGAGCCCACCTCTTATTCTCACAACGCCCCGACGTATACCTAATCTAACTAGATAACGAGCATAAAGAAGTGCTTCCCGCCAACCATATCTCATTCACCTAGGTGTGTGTTTGTGTATGAGCCTTCACAAAAATAAAACTTGCGTTGCCAAAACAGCAGAAATAATAGTGGCACAAAAACACTTATCAACGTGGAGGTACTCACACTACAATAAAAAAAAAAGAACCATGCCTAAAATAGATTGATGGTAGCTAGCCTTGAGCATCTGTCTCGGTGTTAGATATAGCCAAGCGTCAACGATATGCATTAATATCTGCGGAGTTATCAGCTCTTTAGTGTTGAAATATCAAAAACATTATTGCAAGGTGTTTAGGAAGGATATTTTTAATTCATGAAATAAGTGTTGTAAAAATGCGAAAAGCAAATTAGTTTTTGAATTACAGCCTTTTGAACTAAAATAATCATGTTGGCGTATTTAGAAAAATAACGATCTAATTCTGGGCTCTTCAACCTTTCAGATATTGCGGTCTAAATTGAAATTTTTCATGGAGCCCGTGAGCCACCAGCTCATACTGTAGTATTTAGAATTTTAAGATGGTAAAAACAGATTCACAAGGACTGACTATATCTGATATACAAGGCGTCTTAAATAATGAGCCGATGGGCCACGAATTAATCAGGGGCACTAAATTTTATTTAAAATGTTTCTTTTATTCTCAAAATATTTCTTTCGTTATAAATAGCTATTAATTTTCAGAAATTCTGAAACTTTTACTCTGAAATTCTAAATTCTGGAATCATTTTTCTCACCAATTATAAAACGATTTCTTTAAATGAAATACTGAATTTTTTTCTCTCCCCAATTCGGAAATTATTTTTCTCATCAATTTTAATTTTTGTCCTTCTATCACGAAATAAAACTATTTTCACTTTTATGAAATTATTTCTCTCATCAATTCTGAAGTTAGTAATTATGAAATTATTTCTTTCACTAACTATAAATTTTTTCAACTTAAGAAATAATTTTTTTTCAACAATTCTGAAATTAATTATAAATAGTAATTATGAAAGTAATTGTAAATTTATATATGTCACAATAATTCTGAGATCGTTCCTAAAAATAATTACAAAATTATTTCTTTAAATAATTCTGAGATTGATTCTAAAAGTAATTACATAATTATTTATTTCAGAAATTACAGTCTGTCCCATTTAATCGGTATTCGGTTACACGGCTAATAATTGAATTGCCATTTTACGACGCTAGTACAGTTTTTGTATTGAAAACTAACGAAGGATCAATATTAATAAAGACTCTTGAAAAAATCAGGCATCAAAATTGAAATGAAAATTGTTTAATTACAGTGATCACATTACCTAAGATTTTTCAACTTTTCATTAGAAAAGCTGATGCTCTCTATTGGCTCAACAAAGAACAAAAATAAGGTAATTAAATTCACGTGATTGAAGACAATTTGAATACTTGAAGGCCAGTACCTACTCTCAAATGTTTTTTTTTAAATCTTAACTTGATCACACGTTTTCCATCAATTAGAAAAGTTTTCATTCAATAAAAACATTATTTGTACAGTGGTTGATTTGTATTATCAGTTGACTTGTGAAGCATAATATTCGATTTAAAATAAAAAGTCGTTCAAAGGGGGTTGGTGCACGCAAATCATCCAAAAAACACATTTTCAAATTTTCCATTTCCAAATACTATGATTTTTTTTTTTTTGCTTTTTGCATGTGTGTTCAAGTTTTTGTTCTAGTTATAATAAAAATATTTTTAAAATATTTTAATATAAACCGCTGGAAGGCATTAAATGTGCTAATGTTTTCCACTAAAATGCTCTTTTCTCAAACCAAAGTTTTTTGTTAGATAAGGAACATTTTTACGAACACCACTCGTTCAAATGTCTTGAAACTTTGTCTCTCGACTGTGGTGCTGCATACATTAGTAGTATTAGTAGTTATTTTTTATTAAATCATATGTATAAAATTGTTTTATGGCACAAAATATGGGTACATTCTGGTGATTTTTGAAAAGTTGCATGTTGAATTTGGAATTCGAGAAAAAATAACAAAGAATTAAATTCTTAAAAGCTTGTGTTAAATTGTATAAAAATATTCATAGCATTCGAAGAAAAAAATTGAGTGCCTAAAGTGAATAGAAAAATTTTAAATTTTCCTTAATGGAACGAGATTTTTCTCACAGGAAAGCATGAGAAGCCAAGATCGTGCACCAACCCCCCCCCTCCCCTTATGCGGGGAACTTTAACATTGTCTCTATGGGAGAAATTTTTGTACCAGAGTATTTTATTCGTTCAAGTGTGGTATCCATTTATCCATTATTCAATTAATTTGAGCAAACTGCATATCACAAATACAGGGTGATTATAAAAAAAACTATCCCGACATATGGGCCCCTAACTATCATACCATTCACAGAAACTGAATGAAATTTTGGCATAAGGTATTTTGATGTATGCGATCAAGAATGATATGGAAAACAACAGTAGTGTCACTCTAACAGTTACGGTTACAGTGAGAAAATTTCGGAAATATCAAATGGCAACACCAAGTTTTTTGTATTGGAATGTGATCTCCATTGTGAAAAACCCTAAATAGCATTCGAACGGCAACTGTAGCATGAAAATCACCGGCGGTAGATAGGCTAAAAGTGAGGACAACCAATAAGGACAGAGAAGCAGCATAAAATAAAGCATTTTATTGTGTTTCACAAATTTTCCACATGACCTTGTGGAGGACTAATCAGGCTGGGATCTCAGCCGAAGAAACGGTGTGACGAATGAAACGAACATTAATGCTCTGGTGCACGGCAAAGTCCTTTTTACTTTTTCCTTGCCTAGCTCCGGGGATTTTCGTGCTACAGGTGCCATTCCAACGCTATTTAGTGTTTTTCAGTATGGAGATAACATTCCAATACAAAAAACTTGGTGTTGTCATTTGATATTTTCGAAGTTTTCTCACTGTAACCGTAACTGTTAGAGCGACACTGTTGTTTTCCATATCATTCTTGAGCGCATACCTCAAAATACCTTATGCCAAAATTTCATTTAGTTTCTGTGAATGGTATGATAGTTAGGGGCCCATATGTCGGGATAGTTTTTTTATAATCCCCCCGTATTTTGGAAATACAGAATGGGTTCTGGAATTCTTTCTTTCATTATTACAGCTGTTCTGTAATTATGTATTCGTTTTGAAGGGATGCTGAATTTTCTCTCCCAAAATATATCAAATGAAGTGTTTGAGTTCCGAGCCCTACGAATTAGTTTAGGGAAAACACCTAACAGTTATAAATACCGCAGTACAACTCGGAGTTGGGAGCGTGTTTTTTTTTCTTTAACTTATCCACCCCCCCCCCCCTTTAATGTAAAGTAGATATTTTCTTAAAATTGGTCGGGGAGCAAACTTCGGCAAAAATCTCGAACGGCTACATTCGACCCACGGGGCCATGAGTTAAGAACACCGATTCAATTCATAATACAATACCTGCAATCGGTTTCCATATGCTTGAAGTCTTTAATTAACTACGAATTGGATATAAAAATCTGTAACAATTAAAACTACAAACATAGAAAAACTCTGCGTGAATGCATATCGTATTTATTCAGACAATGTTAGTCTTGTCCTCGTATTTCTTTTTTATTTCCGAATTCCATGTTTGTTCAGCGGCGGCCGAAAGAATAAGAGATCAATGTAAACCCTGGATCAAGCGAATTTTTTCTCTTATATAAAAGAATATAAAAAATATATCCGAATAAGAAATCTTCAGAGAGACGGAAAATGATGAGAGATTTCTTGAAAAAAAGGGTAGAATCCAATCCCAAAAGAAAATAAGATAAACCAAAGAAATGGAAGAAAAGCTAATCCAGATAAAAAAAAAAATTCGAGAAAAATTCAAATTTAAGGTAAAAATTGGAATGGCAAAAAATATTTTTTTTTTCTGTATAGGGAGAAGAAAATTTTATTGGAGGTAAAAGCTAATTTCGGATCTAAAAAAATTCAGGGCACGTTGGATTTCGATTGCAGCACGTAAAAATCGAGTGATTTTCTTTTCCCCGCAAGACTGTGTACATTTAAATGTGGGGAAAAAATTTCAACAAAATTTCTCAAATTCGCCAACATTGGATAGCATTTTCGTTTGTGTGTTCTATACATACTGATGCCCAGAGGCAAACCAGAGTCATGAGACGGAAAATGCCTGGATGTACCGATGACTTGACTGGCTCATACGTGTCCTGGCTGTGTTAGGACTATGACATGGGAATACAAGTTCTCTATGATTCGCCCTTCCGTGACATGAATTCTAAGAATCTTAAATAGATCTGTGAGTTTTTTACACTGTTCGTATGGCGGTGTATATGGATGATACTGTGACAAAAATAAAAATAGAACGTTAGTTCTCTGATGTGACCACTCAAGTAGATTATGTTGTTATGTTGTTCTCCAACGTCCTCCACACAACTTATTCGACAAGTTACATACCGTCTATATCAGGTGTGTTTAACCTTTTTCACAGCCGCTATCCAAAAAGTGTTTCTGATTGACGAAATGTTTATTTTGAGAAATTAGTAAAACCAGTTCATTTTATTTTAAAAGGTGGGTCAACAGTTCCTGAGCCAGGAGCACCGAATAAATAGATGGCCCGAAATTACTGAAAGTTTCCATAATTTTGAGATTATCTCTTTCATAAATACTAAATTCTCAATAATTCGTGAATTTTAAATTTTTGTTCATTCTGGAATTATCTCCCTCATGAATTCTGAATTTTTATTCATCTGCAATTACTTCTTTCATTAAATTGGCAGAATAATTTTTAATTGATTTTAATGATTTTTCATTTATTTTAAAATGATTTTTTCATTTATTTTAGAATGATTTTTTCACTTATTTTAGAATGATTTTTTCATTTATTTTAGAATGATTTTTTCATTTATTTTAGAATGATTTTTTCATTTATTTTAGAATGATTTTTTCCTTTATTTTAGAATGATTTTTTCATTTATTTTAGAATGATTTTTTCATTTATTCTTGAATCGTTTGTTCTTCCATCAATTTCAAATTCTTAAGAGGTCCCATCCCAGACCACTGAAACTCGAAGTTTAAGGACACCCATGAAATCATTAGTGCAACAAGTGGATTTATAACCATATTGTATGAGTTATAAAGACAAAAGTGAAGGTGCAGATGATAATAACAAAAACGCGGTTAGTTATAGAAATGCACTGTCTGGTGCATTTTTATTCAAGCCACTAAGTTTAAAAATTTTGAGAATTTTGATGACCGCAGTTATAAATGCTCAGATCAAAATACAGTCGAACCCCGTTACAGTGGCCCGATGTTCTGTGCTAACGCTGCTTAGAGAAAGAAATTTTCAGTAAATAAATTTCCCATGCATAGAGATTTACACTTTTTCAACAGTGAATCGATATAACGCCAATTTCGTTATCGTAAATTCAGACCATAATTCAGCGAAATAAATAAATGGTGGTGTTAAATTGGGATTCTACTTACACATACATGGTCGATTTCTCCGCCATTTTCAGCTCCAACATGTATTTTTTTGTGTTTACGTACTTGCATGTTTAACAAAATCCACACTTGAATCGTCAATTCTGAATTTCCGCATGATGCTTCAGTTCTGTAAAAGTATATGCAATTTCGCAACAAAACTGTGATTGTCGTTTGAAGGGAAATAGGGAACTGCTACTATAAGCAGCCTACTGTAATTCCCCCCCACCAAATATTCCACAGTGCCGTAAAATCCACATGTTAAAAAATTCCATTCATCATTTATTCAATCTATCACGTTTTCTACATTATCTATAAATCTTGAAAAAAACTTTTTTTTTTTACAAATTAGTTTTTAAAATAATTATTTCTATTTCAACTTCATGGGAAAATGTTGCCAATAAGATGCGGTCCTTCTTTTAAAGTACATACACTATAAGAAATTGTGACGTTATCTTAACATATAAGCTACGGATTATATGCCGGAAAATACGATAGAATTCGTACATGTGTATGAAATTCCCTGCAGAGCCTTTCATTGAAAAAATGTGTAGCTAATTTGCAAATTCAGTACGTTTCAGAATATTTCTATCACTGTTTTTTCTTCAAATTATAACTTTCAAGATAATGTAGTTATTTTCCAGACAATCTGTATGTTTCAAAGTAGAGCTGACTGGATACCTGAGTTAGGAGGCTGTCTATTTCGCAGTCCCATTCAGCCCTAAAAAGGAAAACAGTGTTTTTGGGAAAGAAAGCATCTCTCCTCTGTAGCTTAATGGCAAAGCGCAAAGCCGGAAATTGCAAGGTTTCTGGTTTGATTCCTCACAGTGGAATGTGACTTTTCTACCCAATTTTCTTCACTTAGTATCCAGATGTCAGTACTTTGTGTACTTAGTGTAATTAGTGGAGAGGTTCATCGTATCGTTCTACCCTATATGTTGAAAGTAGTAGCATTTTAAAATTTCCGAGATTGATTTCCAAGATCGGCAAGTAACACTCCAAAATTTTTGACAGCCAAAAATAATCCGTAAATTTAATTAGACTAAAACTGATTTTGAATGTGTGTGTGCTTGTGAAATGTAATTTTATGCTCATCGTTTTTTAAAATAGAAATGACATAAATTTTTCCGTGATTATTTAAAGTTTATCAAAGGCTAAACACACAAATAATTTCTTTTTAATTTTTATCCGAGTCAAGGAGAAACTCGAATCAAGTTATTTGTCAAAAAGTTAAAAAATTTTCAATAATAATTAACTCAAAACTCGACTTCAATTAGGATGTCAAACATAACTTGTCTTACAGAAAAATAATATCATGATTTTTAATATAGAACTGAAACATTTGTCTACAGTAATCAAAAAAGAAAAATCTTATTGAATAATATTAAATCTTATTAATTGGATATTTCTGAAAATTCTCTTTCCAAACGATTTTAGCTTTTTTTTTCTTATCTCCCCCCCCCCCTCCCATGCTCATTAGCAAAATTAATTGCTCTCATAATATTGCACACGAACGGTATTTGGAAATGTCAACATAATCGATACCTAATATTGGATGTACAAGCCCTTGGGAGGATGCGAACGGCAACGTGAAGCTTCGCGGTCCGAACTAGAATAGCAAAATTTAATTTCCTGATTAAATTTACGGATTTCCCAGAACAGCCGGAAAAGAAATTAGGATTTAGTATCTCTTGGAAATCGTTGCGAACATATCAGACGGTTTCGGAAGTGATTACGGAAGCTAAGCTGCCTGATAATATTTAAACAGAATTAAACACACATTAGGAAAAGGGAATTAAAAATCCCATTTCCTGTGGACCGAATCTTTCTACAGAAAAGCACTAAGTATAAGTATCCAAGTATGTATCCTTCTCTTCTTCTCCTCTGTCTGTTCTAGCGTGAGGTTCGGATAACATGTAGGTCAATTAACGATGTTTGTCATTTTGTCAACTAGGGGGATGCTGCTCCTTCTAATTAGCAACGTCTTTCCCCTAGAAATTTCAGAAGTTCGGTTCGTTAAATCGGGATAAAGTTCGTTATTGCTTTCTCCTGGTCCGTAATGATACGCATTTTGCTATAGCTTTTCTTCGGGATTGCAGTCATTTCGCGATGCCTCTAATTATTTAAATAGGGCTTTTTTTCGCTGATTCGGTTTTTCAATCCTACTTAGGTTTTGCAAAGAATCTGGTCCTGTTTTGGTTTTATGTCATGTTTTATTGCTCTGAATTTGTTTTTGTTTTTTTTTCGATGAAGTACGTATATTTATATATACATAATACATTTTGAATGACATATAATCGACGCTCATTATAACGACCCCCTTCGTTTCACAGCAAACAAACGTTATATTGGGAGGTGGTTATATACAGCGTTTTTAGAAACTTATACTTTCAAGGTTTTGAAAGGAATCGGGTCCGATTTCCATATTTTGGTTTTGTCTTGTTTTATCGCAATGGATTTGTTGTTTTTTTCGGTTAAATAATTGCTGCTCGGTTCGGTTGCTGCTGTCAAGTCCATATTCATTGATAAAACACGTTGTTTTGATGATTAAATTTAAATTTCACTACAAATTTAACTGCATGATAATTTAAACTGTATGTTAACTAATGTAAATATTTAATTTTTATCATTTTTATCATAAATTATTATCATTAATAAACAAATCAAATCAATCAAATACTATACATATGTATAATCAAAACTAAAACATAAGCTGTTTAAAATTATCATGGAAACAGTAAAAGATACTAATGAATATTTGAATTATTCCGTGAAATATATATAAATCAATGTAATTTCAAACATTACACACTGCGAATAGCATTTTAGAAGTTATATTAGGAGATGAATTATGGAATTTAATTTCAACAGACATTGTAATGCAATGAATTTTTATTATTTTTTTATTATTAGCATTCTATAAAACATTCTCAGATTTAATTCACGCCATTATTGGAGACAATTAATACAAATTCCTTTAAAAAGTTTTATCATTGTTATTATAAATTCTTATTCACCTTGTGCTTAGTATGAGCATTTGTCCGAGGAAAGACAAAGAAATTTCAAAAACCTATTTTTACATTAAAGAACACTGAAAACTATATACTATTTGACATATTTGTTTAATATACAAATTGAACATTAAGTTTCGTGTACAAATTTTGGAAATATCAGTTTGTTAAACACTAAAATTGCAGAATTGAATTGATATATTTAGAGCGAGAAGTACGTTGAGCTCCATCTTGTCAGTTACGGAAATGCTTAATTTTGAGTCAAGACGGACCATTGGACAGAGAAACTTGCTTTGTTAGAACAAGGACTGACGAGGATTAAAGCATTTGTATCGTTAGAGGATGCCCTATTTTCTCACTTCGGTGTCATGAAACGGAGGTGATGTGGTGCGGAAGAGTCGACATTGTTAACCTTGTCACGGTGAGATTGGACAGTTGCCGTAACATGTCCTTTAATTCAATAACTGTCCCCGCAAAAGACGAAGGAAGGTCCAAGATGAGAACAAAAAAGAAAAACAACACACTCGGGATGAAGGAGAGTTTGGAAGAGGGTTTTCCTCGTGAAATTAATGAACATCTGTGTTGGACTGAATTCGAAGGACATCCTTTTATGGACCATTACTCGTGGAGCCATTGTCTCCCATTGTTTTCATTATGTTTTTTTTCCTCTTTCTGTCTTTCTCGACACCTTTTTTGCCCAGCATTTTCTTTCGTATTTGTTTGTCTTTTTCATGCTGTTCGTTATCGATAACAAAGTTCTAGGAAGAAGAGTTTTCACAAAGATTCATGTTTTTTCTTTTTCTATGCCATTTAAAAGCAAAAAATTATATTTATTTTCTTTCTTTATATATTTTTTTTTCAAACTAATGATGATTTCGAAAATTGCGCTTCATCAAATTTATTTGTTTTCCGTACAGTTAAATTCTTAAACGAATTGTTTTGTATCAATTGTATCCAACAGTGACGTGACTTTCACTTGCAGTTTTTTTGGAATGTTATTAAATAATATGGAGTTGACCGTTCATTTTATAATTCTTAGTGAAATTGGATGCTATAAAGCATCTTCTAATATAAGGTCAAAAAGGCTATTCGGAATGTGTAATTATCGAAGTAAACTTGGTTTTTTTTAGAAATATTCGCATTAAAAATAACTCAAATTCTTCATTCATATGCTTGAGTTTTTTCGAGACAATTTTACAAAGTTTATGTATAAAGTTGGAGAATATGGTTTGATTCATATGCTTTATTCATTTATTATACTTTATTTTTTTATCTTACTTTATGATCACTTATATGTTTGTTCATTTACTTCTGTTTCTTACCCCCCCCCCCCGTGACTGTTTACGTAGCTTAATTTTAGCCTGTAATGTGGAATTTAAATAAATGGATTATCCAAGTAATTAATTAATGTTTTCATGAATAATTGAAACTATACCTTTTTTTTTGTTTTTAATAAAGAAGAAAAATTTATCTAACGATTATATCTTCTTCGAGCGGTCGCAATACAAATAGTTCTCAGTCGGAACCGCTTAGTAGCATACCGGATAAACAGAAATCCCACCTTAACGGATAAATTCCTCCAATACCAAAATTTCTTTCATAGGGACAATATTAAAATTTGCCGCTTTATGTGATAATTTCAATTACTTTTCCCGCTTCATCGAATATTACGCTTTACACATTAACTGTTAACATAAATCACACAACCACTATACACATATGGTTTTCGTTGAATGAAAACATTTGAAATTAGTGAAAAATATGTTACTAAGTGTCTTAAGATTTTTTAAAAAAATTGAGAGTTGGTGTGTAGTGGACTTCAAGTATTTAAGTTGTCTTCAATCCGTGCATTTAATTATTTTATTTATATTCTCTGATGAGCCAATAGAGGAAGCTGACTTTCCTAATGAAAAGTAAAAATCTTAAGTATTATGATCATCATAATTAAATATAATTTTCTTTTCATATCTGATTTATTCGAGAAGCTTTTTATTAATATTAATTCTTCATCAGTTTTCAATATACAATCTATATTAACGTTGTAAAATGGCAGTTGTATTATTCCCCGCATAATCGGATACTGTGTGCTACTTCACCAAACACCAACTCTGGCCATATATTGCAATTACTGCCATTAGTGAGACGGGTTGGAAGTGAAGGCGCTGTCTATCGGTGGTCGACTCGAGTTCGTTAGGGAGAATATCTATATTCTCCCTTGGGTTCGAACCCGGGACCCTGACAACAACCTTCACGATGGTAGACGAACGTCTTACCACCATGCCACACGGGCACCAAAGGTACTGTGTGCTCGAATCGTTGATATCAGATTTAGCGGGTCGACTGTATTATGAATATATAGCCACAAAAATAAGTGATCATTTGAAGAAATTAAAACATCTAATGAATGCTATTTTTTAAAAAAATTTAGAAGAAATTCAATTTTTTTTATGATTTTTAAAAAAATTATATGTTCAGAAATTTTATTTTTAAGATTTTTTTAGGATAAATGGTGTTTCGTATTTTTCCAAGGTATTCCAATTATAAAGTAATGATGAATATTTTACTATCTTATCTATATATCATGTATTTAGATTTTTTTGTGATAATTATTTTGTTACTTCAGGTACAAGTGACCCTTACGTAAAAGTCACTCTTCTACCAGACAAAAAAAGGAAACTTGAAACGAAAGTCAAACATCGAACACTTGATCCTCGTTGGAACGAAACTTTCTATTTCCAAGGTAAATTTCAAAAATAAAAATCTATATATTTAAAGTTAAAATAAACAAACAATTGAGTTTCGGAAAGCAATTTTCAAGAGCTATAAGTAATCATCACAAAATTGTATATATTTACAATGATTTGTTCTACATAGGACACTCTATTGAATTGAAAATGAAAGCTTAATTTTTTTTCAATGCCACATGAATTCCAAATATAGAGTATATATCCCTTTTTTATAGTGCATGTGCAAATAAGTAATTGGAAAAAAAAGAAGGGGCAAAAGAGATGAACTGAAATTTCAAATAATGCTGGAATAATAAAATTCTTCCGGTAAGACATATCTAACAAGATCTTCATCCAAATAAAATGCTTCGAGAATTTAATCGAAAATTTTCTGGGTGCGTTATGAAAATCCGATTTATGTTATACCAATAAAATATAGCAATTGTGCGCATCTGAGCTTGGATCAGAAATGAAATTTTCACTCCATTTATGTATCGATCATGAAATTTCCCCCATTGGACGCAATACTAAAAAGGGATAAATTCTAAAATGTTGTTAGAACATAAGATTTTATGACCATGTGATAAATATGAAAAAATTTGATAGTCTTTGCTATATCAAGATTTTTTTTCTGTTGATTTGATGTTTATGTATTGTAAAGTATTTGGTAAGTGAACGTGAACATAAATTAAATTTTCATGCATTTTGATACAGAATATATTCAGGGTTATATATTCCCATATTACCTTCGAAATATGGCTGAAATACACGCACGAGCTAAAATTTTTATGTTAATTTATCTAAAAGCATGAATTATTACATCGATCACTATACTTCCGAAGCTATGTTTACACACAATGGTATCCATTTACGCTTTCAGCGAGATATGAACACTTCTTAAAAATTTTCAATTTATGGTTACTATAATATCGCAGAGTTGCATGTCTTGAAGATTCCCGTTCCCATTGCTGAATTCCACTCATCAAGGTCTTTTTCTAATACATAGCAAGCCTTTGCTAGTTACAGGTTTCTACTAGGTAAGCTTACAATCGAACTCAGTTAATACGATAAATAAAAAATCCAGGTAATAAAACCGTTACTTACTAAATGAGCACATTGAGCTCAGCGACCAATAGGTCTGTCATGGATCCACGATATAATTTCTCAAACAAACTACATACATCTGAAACCACTAGTTATAGCTTTACCACAATATAGTTGAGTAATAAACAAGTATATTAAGAAAAGAAAACTGAAGAAAACGGTGTATCTCTCTGATTGAATAATCTTAATACAAATATCTTATTATATGCATACTGTATTAGCCACAAAAATCTCTTTTTAATGCACCCAAACATACAGGAACAACATTCAAGAAAATAACGTTTAGGAACACCTAATATAGAGCCAATATACAGGGTGTCTTGTAAGTCATATAATTTCGTTTTTATATCTCATAAACCGTTCGTCGCAGAGGTACAGATATAATTAAAAAGTGCTCATTAAACAAAATAATGCTCAAAATGTGTTCAACAATCCCCCGTACTAGTTTTGAGATTGAAAATACAGTGTGTCGCAAAATAAAAATACATAAATTTTTATACGGTCCTCCTGTATCCTTTAACTTCTAATTATATAGTTTTTGCCCTGTCTCTTCTGTGGCCGACAAAAAAAATCCAATTTAGGGTAATATTAGCTGAGATATTTAAATTCAGAAACCGAAGAAAACTTTGGAAAGAATATAAATGATGGAAAAAGAAGCGTTATGCTTTAGTTTATTCTGTTCTTTGATAATTTATCTCCGATTTTTGAACTCAAATTTCCCAGTGAATATTGCACTTGGAAACGTGGAATTTTTTCGGCGGCCTCAGAAAATTCAGGGGAACAACTTTCTTATTGAATGTTCAGAGACGGGGGACCGCAGAAAAATACTCTCTATTTTAAATCTCAAAACTGGTAGAATGTGATTTCTGAACACACATTTTGAGCATTTTTAAAATCAGAACCATACTTATCTACGACGAATGACTGATGAGATAATAGCCTAATCAGAGCTTGCAGGACACTGTATACTCCTGTGAATCTATCGATAGATATGCATATTTTAACTATTCCGGTAATTATACCGTGTAAGTAAGGGGGTAATTAAAAAACTTTTTTTCGGATTTCGGGGTTTTGAAGAGACATTTTTCTAGTAATGCTTGCTAATGTAAGTTTCAAAATTTTCAATTCAAATGCGCAGCACACAGAAAAAATACAATAAGTTAATATCAATTAGGTACACTCATCAGCTTTATTATCACATCTATTAAAGTATTCGTTTGATCGAGCCAGCTTTACCCTAAATTATTTTATATTTGTGTACGGTTAAATTAATCAATTATCTTATCTTCATTCACGTCGGTAGCAATAAAGTGAAGGAGTAAGGGCGATCAAAAACTAACCAAAAAACAAGAAATTTCTTATCAATCTAAATGTTCTCCCGAAAAAATTTCTTTTAATTTTTTTTTTCTTTTCTAAAGCCAACTAATGAAAAATGAAATGCAAATAGCATTCCGGTTTTTTTTTTATTGTTTATTCCTATATTTTTATTTCAACGCATACTTTACTGAATTTCTTAAACGTCATCCAATATAGGATTTCCATTGCACAAACTCCAGAAATCTGTATTGCATTTGAATGTGTACGATTGGGACCGGTTCAGTCGAGATGATCCTATCGGAGACGTGTATCTGCCACTGGATAAAGTGGATTTCACCCAGAAGCCTACATTCTGGAAGAAACTGAATCCAGCGGAAAGTTGCAAGGTGAGAGAGAATTTCTAGATTTTTCTTTCCTGTATACCTCTCACTTACTTTTTACTCTACTCTCCTTTCCTTAATAATAATAAAAAAATACTCTTCGATCATTTCCGGAATAAATCTTCGGAGAGGCATTGGTTGTTGTTGCTGCTACTACTGTGTGTGTGTGGCAAAAAAAAAATCATACTCCAGCACGAAAAGATGTTGCCTCCAGAGAAGGAGAAAAAGAGTAAATTTTCTAGTTGTATTTCAAGGCGCGTAGCCCGGGTCGTTTAGAGTCAATGGGTAGTTTATCTCCAAAGGCTCCTTCACTTCATACCAAAGAAGAACCTAGAACCTAGTAGAAAAGAGACGCAAAAGATTGCTGGAGATCGCTCTATCACAGCACGTTTCGTTAAAAAGGCGAAAGAGAGATGAAGTAAAAAAGAGAAAGAAATTCTGAAGAAAGAAAAGAATCACAGAGAATAATGAAAAAGAAAAGCACATTCTTACTCCCGGGCATCCATCCGAGTTCTTTGGCTTTCTGAAAAATGAACTCCGCAATAAAGTGAAAAAGAAAGAAAAATACATATACATGAATAAAAAAAAAGAAAGAAATTCTCAAGAAAAATATTTTAACGATAAAAACTGGAAAATAGAAGAAAAAAAATAATAAATTTTCATCGATGTAGGTGTGTTTTATCAACAAAAAAATTTTAGCGGAGATTCGTGTGATGCAGTGAAAACATCCAACGAAAAGAATCTCGTGTTTTGTCGCTATGTTGTTTCTATTGTTATTTTTTTTCTATTCCCTACGGTTATAAAAGCTATACGTACATAACTGTTTGAATAGTCTCATTTTATTCGGATGATATTATCATCTCCAACTTCAGGATAGATCATTGACCTATGTGAATTTTAACGTATATGTAAACAAACAATCCGCGCATGTGCCAGATTTATTTATTTGATGGAAATATATTTTTATATTTTATCAGTCAGAATTGAATAAAACAATCCACGAACAAACAGAATTGTGTTCGTTAGAGAGAGAGTCCTCAATATGCATTCAGATAGGCTAAGACTTCTTGATGAGAAGGAAGATAGGACTATTGTTAGTCCATTTCAAAGACTCAAAACTCCAGCACGCTGTTGTATGGTTTGACAATGTTCATCTCATTTAAAGCGTTTTTCCTAAGATCTGACGAATAAAATTCATATGAGTATGGTAATGGATTCAGGGCTGTAGGATGGGATGTGCAGGATTGGTGTTATCTGAAGAAATAATTTTGAAGATTATTTTCACTCCTCTCGAAAATTTTAATAAAAAAAGAGTGGTATATTTTATTAGAAATAACTTCACTAAAAAGAATTACCGAAAATGTAAGGAGAATTTTCACTCCCCAAATGAAATTTGGAGGAGCAAAATTGAAATACCGGGGTCTCGTTATTTGACGTCCTACTTTAAAATGACATAGACACTGAGATACCTAGAAATGCGTAGTTTTCTCAATGGGCATGCCTGGAATTCCAAATCAACGTATTTGTGAAAATAGTTACATTTTTGGTTAATAGATAGCACAACAGTCCTTTTTCCTTTTCCCTTCGCTACAATAGGTCATATTGTACTTCACAGACGTAGGTCAATTCAAATTGTGATGAATTCGAAATGGTCACTTTACCTAGCGAGGAATAGATTGAAGTGAAGAGTGGAATTACATATAAAAGCTGTTTTTCTACAATATGTCTCCCCCTCAATGTGCAATGAAAACATGCCTCACCGCTGAACTATTCAAACTGTCTCAACTGCACTTAAATTTCTAAGCCCACCCACATCACAAACGTGTGCTACTTATTCCATCTTTCTATCTATCACTGTTTCCAAGATATGACATTTCAAAGCTAAGGAGTTTTTTGTGAAACATCTCGTATCGTATTTTTTTTTTTGCTAAAGTACTCTGCATTATATTCTGTTTTCTCTCTCTCTCTCCCTCTCCCTCAACATGACTACAATTTTACTTCAACAAAATGACACCAGGGATTGCATACTGGATCACTTCATGTAGATTTCCCAATGGGTCATTATAAAAAGTCATTCAAGAGTGGTATCTGCTTCCTCCTGAATAAATAGAATATCTGCCGGAATGGTTATATATAGTAACTTTTTCTAACACAAGTGCATTCCAGATTCCTTACAGATTGCTTTGTTTGATAATCTATCTGCCTTACCATCGGTTATGACTTTTCATCGGTCTTAATAAATCCACTCCAACGGATGGATTGATGTTTTTCTCCCTGATATAAAACTGATTAAAAAAGTTCAAATTTCATCAAATATAAATAACCCAATAAACGAAATTTTTCTTAATTTTCAGCATATGGAATTCATTGGTATTCATTTCAACCACCAATGCTGTCATGAACATATGGACCATATACAAATATATATTTCCCGAATCAATACTGCAAACATCGATTCACAACGCATAAACTCACTCGCTTTCTAACATCTGCACTTTCTTTTCGAATAAATCCTCCTCTTTCGAATAAACCTCAAATAATTCGTTTTTCTTTTCTCATGTCGGATTTTCATTCCAAACATCATTGATTTTTGGGTGTAGAAGGAATGTAAACCAATTTTACTAGCGTGCAACTGCCTCCGTCAGGTCTAGTCGAACGATTGGAGACCAACCTATTTTATAACACGTGAGTGTAAAAAAAAAATCTACAACCAAGAGGATTTTACAGCTTTCTGATCTCTCAGGGAAACGGTTATCGCCGGTACTCAAGGAACTGAAATAATAAAATTTGATCGTCATATTCTTGTGTGTATGAGGCATCTAGGTTTATATATATATATATATACACAAGCATTACTTGACCGCCCTCATGACGGAATCGTTTCACAGTTTGTTCAGCAAAGAGATGTAAAAAAGAAAAAAAGCACATATCCACGGTCTACAGGCCTGTTATTTCCGTTTTTCGATCCAGTTTTTATAACGTTTTCTCAAGAACATCCCGTCTTCTGGCTTCGAGGAATCGTCGGAAGCTCCGAAACAGGAGTATCGTCTCCTTCTTATAGAACAAGGTCATAAAGTTGGCTCTGAAAGCCTCCTTTAACTGCGAACGGTGGTTCGGATCCGAAATGGATAGTTGGAAAAATACATCCATGGACTAGAATTCTTGCTGTAGTATAGGATATTCTTCCTGTTTCCATTGCAAAAAAACTATATCGATCGTTCTGGTTCTTAAAGAATGGTTAAAATGGAGTCTGGAGAAGGGATGGGGAAAACGATTTCCAAGCAATTGAGATCGAAGTGAACGACCCCCTTTTTTTGTGATTGTGCATGTGTGTGAGAAATCCGTTTCGTGGAATTTCCCCGGAACACAATAGCCAAGAGCAGCTCAACCCAACAACTTTCTCTCCACTGCGTATATTCGGGGTAATGGTTACCTACCGTTAATAGGATTTTGATGATTCATCGGATAAGAAACATCCCAGACTTGCTATACATGTACATAAATGTGTATATCGTGTATTGATCGATAAATCGTGCAGCGTGAATATGTGTGAAGATAAAAATGGGTGTTTGATGAGAACATTCTTAGAATTCTGTCTTTAAACCGTAATCTCTCGAATCAAAAACGGGGTACCCCCCTCTTGCCGATATCGATATTTTAATCGATATGGTCATAACATTGCCGATGTGTCTCGAGTGGTCATAGATTGCGTTGAAATTTATGAAGATATCTGAGGGAAGATGGAGATCGTCATTTAACCCTTCATTTGGCAATGCTGCTCTCAAGCACAACATGGTTTTTTTATATTTTTCAAGTGAACGCATTTTGTATTTTGAGCTAATTTCGGAATTCATGCTTCTCCAAGCAACTTTTAAACAATCGTTTTTTACTTGTGAGCTGTTCATGAAGTTTAATTACCAAATGGCTGAAGGTACGCGTCTCCTATTTTTTAAGGGGTATCACGACCTTTGAAATCGAATTTTAAAAAATGACTTCAAGAAATGTATCATTCGATTACAAATGAAATACTAAAAAATTCGTGTCAATTGGTTAATTTGTTCTTTCATAATTAAATAAAGAAATACTGAATTATCGTGCAAGTGTATACTAGAAAAAATCCACACCTAGAGTATCTTTTATCCCAGGGTGGGACAAATTATGCATAGAGTCGTTGCTAGACGTCACATTGAAACAGGAACATACGGGCGTATATCGTCAGTGGACACATCGCCGTAAATTTTAACACCGAAAATATGGAGATGTTTTAGTCGAAACTCAGTTTCACTTTAAAGCAACGTAAGCAATGCGTTATCATCTGCTTGTGCCAATTAAGCATAATCGATTGCACAAGGAATGTGCAGTCTTTAGAAAGCATTAGCAACAACATTACTATCCCCAGGCAAATATCTCAAATCTGTGGAAAACTGACTGATACGTTCAAGATGTCTAAGTTGCCGAAGAGAACATTTTTCGTTACGTTGTTTGAAAGGGTATCTGAGAGGGCGATGATCACTGATTTAGAGGACGCAATGATGATTTCGTCCCTCCAAAATATGCTTGAAGTGTTTAACAGCTGAATATATTGCCGTGAGCCCTCTGTCATACGTACTATACTTTTTTCAATCGAACTGAGCTTGCGTAAAAAAAATGGCAATGATTGAGTTTGCTTCCTATTGGCTGAAGGACTGCATCCAATAAGGTGTCAAAAGCATAGGCATTCAAAAACAATTTGAGTTCGAAACAGGATGGGCCAGAAGGACAGCGTTGGTAATTGATTGCTTGCATGACAGAAAAGTGGATTTGGCCTCCTTGGACCAAACTATAACCTTTTTGAATCTTGCTTTTTGTTGATTCATGTCAATGGCGACTGGCACTCTGGCGGTATTTTTAAGGAATCTGTGATAGAAATTTGCAATTGCCAAAAAAACGCTTCAATTCAGTCACTGTTGATGACAATGGATAATCGAGCAATGTTTGTATTCGATCTGGTAAATGTGTAATCCCATCAGGGGAAACAAGAAATCCCAGAAAATTAATCTGACGTTGACCGAACACACAATTAGATGTATTGATTGCGTCCGGGTCCCCAATAACCCTACGCTTGCAGTCACAAAATAAAATGCATTAAAAACTCAACAATTTATTAATATATATTGAGGAAGAAGTGTAACGAGAAGGAACAGATGTTTACGTATGCATGAGCATGGTACAAGTCACAACTGACCTTCCTACAATCATGGGCAAGAAAAGAGTAGGGTGCCATCTATACGGACAAGAACGTCATGGTGTATAGAGTACACTGGAATAATACTTTACATAGGATAAACTGCTCAAAATTATACGCAAATATACCAGAGAAAATGAGGATAGAACCGTAAGGTGGAACGAAACATAAGAGTGACACAGAATGTGAAAATACAACTTTAATCATAAGATAATTAAAGTACTTGTTTCTCGTAGATGAGGGCTTTTAAACTAATTCTACAAAATGAATCGTGGTGGAACAAATCAAATGCGTGTTATGGTCAAGGTATGGAATAGACACTTCTACCACTACTAAGACTACCAGGCATGCACCTCGTACATATTCCTTTCTGGAACTTCTAACGATTCGGTACATGTTGAAATGTGTGTGTGTAGTGAACCTTCCGTGAAGTTTGTTTCTGTGTAATGTTTGTTCTTCAGCGAGACGTTTTAACGGGGAGATCAAGACACTGCTACCGTATTTTCCCGCGCATAATCCACATGCGAAATTTGAAGAAAGAAAGAGAAAATCACGTCTAAAAAAATCGTGGCGGCGTATTATCCGCGGGATTTTAAAAAATATATAAATAAAAACTTACCCGCGGGCGCGTGTGTGTGTGTGTGTTTCAATAATCAATCCATTGGTATTATAATTATCATACTTATTAATGAAATTTATTTACGAAACAATAGCATTATTTACACACGAAACATAATTTACAGTTCATTCAAAACCTTCAAATTCAGGCTCATCAGAATACTCTTCAGGCTGATAACATCATTTTCTGTAGATTGTCCGCAGCGGTAGATAATCCGCATTTTTTATAACGTTAACAACTTTTTCAACAGATAATCCACGGATTATACGGAAGAAAATACGGTAATTTTCATCAACCTTCTAGCACCATAACATGTTCATTTAAATCATGTAACAAAAGAGTCTCTTTTTTTATGCTCAACCATTTAAGTTCTGTGTTCTGTGTATCTTTTTCAATGGAATTTTATATTTTTAACATTAATGTGTTAAACTTTAGTTTTTCACGATCTTGGGAAGAACCCTCTCTTTTCCAAAAAGTTTACAAATGAATTTATTAAAGTACCTCATAAATCTTTTAACCTAAACCCCTCAATAGTAACGTTGTTTACTTAACTCTTAATCAAGATTTTCAAACTCAATTTATAGCTAAATGAGTATTATACACCGGATTTATATACATACACATAAAGATTTTACAAATGCTTTCGAGTAACCCATGTTTGCAGATTACGCACGGTAATATCCAACAAGCTACTTTAAGCATTTTAAATAATTCAGACTCCCAATCCCAGAAAAACATTATGCAGCAAAATTGATGCAAACCATGCATTTAACGAATCACGGAATCTCAGTGAATAACTAGTTCAATATTTGCATGTAATTCATGTTCATAACGGTAGGGCAAAACGTGATTTGGTGCAGAAAACATCTTTCCAACTTCTCCAACATGGAAAGCAAAAAGAAAAAAATTGAAATAATCGGGAAAATATTCGCCATCAAGTTGAAGAGCAGATGAACGAATAGATGGGGGGGAACTTGTAACAAAACGAGAAAGAGATGAAAGACTATTACTTCATTTAAAATTCAAAGGCACACACATACACACACACACATGAGTACAATCACTGTTTTGAACAGCAAGTTCTTGTTCGCTGCAGTTGAACAATTTAATTGAACAAAGGATGGATGGATGTGAGAGAGAGGACACACACAGCAGTGAAAAGAATTGTTCCCCCCTTCCAGTTTCTTCTGTCAAGAACTAGCTTCTGTGTCTAATGAATGTGTTTCGCTCCAGAAGTAATGTAACAGTTGGCTAAGCTTGACAATTTATTTAATTAGTTGTTCTCTAGCTCTGTTCCCGTGGAGTGATTCCTTAATTCCAAAGGAACGGCTTTTACAGGAAGTAACTTTGGTGTTCCGCTGACGTTTGCCTTTCTCTTGAGGTTTGAAAGTGAACAACTTTCCTGTCCCTCCCTTCTTAAAAGTCCTACTCCGGCTGCTGCCTGCTGAGACGTGCTTAATAATGTTACTGTCCCTCTCAATTATCTTGGGACTTGGTTTGAAGTTTTGTACCCGAGAAATCTTATGTACAGGCGATTAAACCCTTTCACCTACTATACTAGCATTGATTCCCTCATGTCCTGCTTGATACCACTGTGTGTGCTCTCCCTCCTATCCCAAGTTTCATTTTCTGACATGTGAGTAAATGAGGACTGTTTCGTATTGTCCATTAGGGAATTCGAAATAACTACCGTTGGGGTTCTCCATGAAACAGGTAAGGACTCCAAGTTATCAGTTATTCTTACGGTTATCCGGCAGTGAGTCTAGTTTAGGTTTAGCTTGATTGTTAATGAACCGGAAGCGTGTAATTTTTTGGGATTTCCTCCAAAATGATACTTAAAATTCTTCTCGCACATGTATCTGGCAATGCATACTTTATACCAGGAAATAAATAAAACATAAAAGAATGTAACAAATCAATTATGCCAGTGGAGTGGGGGGGTTGCTCCTTCAAACTGTTATATCGAACCACTGGAAGAATATATATATATGATTATCTAGATTAACCCAGGCTCCTAGTGGTCCAATATACATTTAGAATAAAACGATGACTCATGAAAAGAAAGAATCAGTTTTAACTTTCATTAGCATTTAATATTTAATCAAATGATCATATGAAAAGAACGAGTTATATTTACACAAAATAAAAGTCAATTAGAAAAAAATCCATTTCTACGATATCAAATTCTGGATAATACATAAACAAAATACTGTATGTTCAATTATAATAATTTTAACTTGATGTTGGAATATCTCTCTTTTAATCACCTTTTATACCTAATTTCACCATCTCTGCCCCCGGTTAATTCCTCCTAATTTAGATCTTAACTAAACGTCTATAATTTACTAAAATTGTGGTAAGATTTTCTTTCCTACCTTTTCCTCCATCCCTTTCATCACGGATGATCGCCGCTCCTGATGCTACTCATTGAAAATGTGTATATACAAAAAAACTACATTTTTTTCCCAACTTGATTTTTAGCTTGCACTAATCAATCTGCTTTTGGATTGCTGCAATTGTTTCATGAGTCTGCTTCGCATGTGACTCTATCAAGTTGGCCATTTCCTTATCCGTGCTCCCAACATTGCAAATGGTTTCGTGTTGTGTTGATGATTCATTAACTTGTAAAGTTTCAATGAAATTCACAGCATCTTGAAACGATTGTGGGTCTTTCACTAAAATAGAACTTTTGTATTTTGGTAGGAGGCCTTCCAAGAATTTGGCTAGTCGTGTTTGTTCGTAAAGTGATTTCACTTCGGGTTTACTGATATCGGCATTGCCGAAAAATTTTTGTGTATTTGTGGAAACACGAGCAGCGTAGATTTTGACCCCTTCGTCGGAGGACATGCGACAATTCGAGAAAAGTTGCTGTCGTGTAGCAAGGCTTGTTTTGGTGGAGAAAAAATCCAAAAATTTCTGTTTAAAGTTTTCATAATTCTGCTCATTTTCCAAATCAACATTGTTAATGATCTGTGTCAACGCATCTCCCCTAACTCTGGATTTTAGCAACAATAATTTCTCTGATTCAGTACAATTTGCGGTTTTTGCGATTGCCTCTAACGTATCAACAAAATATCGGGGAGTGACAGCGGACACGTTGTCAAAATGGGGAATTAATGCCTGGCACCCTGCTAACTTATTAAAATTGCTAGGATCTTCAGCCATAGTGCAATATATCCAAAAGATTTAACAAAATTATAAAATCAAAATTCAATGAAAGTAAATGTAGAAATTCCCAAAACACACAAAGTTTCCATACAATAATAAATCTCAACACCAACTTAATGTTGCTTTTTTTCCTTCTAAATTATCATTATGACCATATCAATTCGAACATTCTCTCAAGAGTCATCATTTGTTCATGTTTTGACATTTTTATCTGAAGGTGAAAAAGGGTAAATTTATGAATTAAGAACAGTATTACAAAAATAAAATTTGGAATAATACTGTAAGGGAATGGTCACGGTACCATTGTTATATCGAACCACTGGAAGAATATATATATATTCTTCCAGTGGTTCGATATAACAAAACGCTGCTCCAGGAGCCTTTGCAGATCTGTGGATATTTTCTGCCGGTCCGCGAAATATTTCGCTAAATTCTGGAGGCAACTACACGATAAGGAAGTCCCTCCCCCCATTGCTGAGGGGTATGTGAATACTTTTGAAATTCCAAATGATGTGGGAAAAAAATTCAGCCGTGTTAGTAACAAAAAACAAACTGGCCAATCGAATGGAAGTACATTTCAACCACTGGAGTTAGTAGATCCACCTACTCGGGAACTAAATTAAAAACACGGAGTAATGAAAATGCTGGTATTGATGCTATATGAATAAAATGCTAATATAAGATTTTCGGAAAACTGGTTATTTTCTTTCCTAAATCATCATCTCCAGATATATTGGAAATATATACTCTTCCGAAAATATTGTATTAGCAAGTGTAGATTATATGTTTCTCTACTTAAATGCTAATTTCAGAATAATAAATTATATAATGCCTAGAATATATATATATATATATATCCATGAATGATATCGAATTCTATTTCCTTTCCAGTTCCGATATTTTGAATCGAACAGAAATTCACATAAATATCACTTGAAATAGAGAAGCTTTGCATCAGGACCCCTGCTGTGACCTATCAAATAAGAACAAAACTAATTATAAATTCTTCAAGTAAAACAGTCGACTGGTTTCATACCGATGTGAGCCATGAAAATGATCAATTATGCGGTATATAACACGGTATATAATATTGTTCATTTTCATTCCGAACCCTAGTTTAAAACCAACAACCAATTTCACTTGAAGAATTATAACAAATTTAGTTTTGTTCGATAGGTGGCAGCAGGGGTCCCAGTGCAAATGTGTTTGTTATTTTTGCTGTATGTCAAAAACGTCTGCATAAAAACATAATGACCGGTAATTCGTCCCAAACTTTTGCGACCATGTTTGCATCCACTGCTTCCACGGCTGCTGTTATGCATATCTTCAGTTCGGCTAATGTAACTAGAAGGGGAAGCACACAGTCTTTGTAAACGTAGTCTTTTGTAAACCACCACAAGAAGAAATCACACACTGTGAGGTCCGGTGATCTTGGAGGCCAGTGATGTTCAACTGAATCGTCAGGTCCCGTAGGGCTTTTTATACGCCCTCTTCGTTCACTTTGGATAGAATTTGGAAATTTCCCAATTTTTCCAAGTCCTTCATTATTCTTGCTACTTCTCTATAAAACTTTCGGGTGTAGAAATGCACTATTCGGTTCTTCCGTCTCTTTTCGAAAATAAAAGTGAGTACACTGACAATAAATGATTATATTTTGTAAGACTTGTAACTCGCTATTATAACATCGTCGTCGAGCATTTGCGCCTTTAAGTTTTAAACACCATAGTGTGGTATGGCTAATGTCAATGTACGGTGCTGGGCCGCTGACAAGTGTTTGAGAAACACTAATGTGCATCATATGCCAGTAGTTCCCAAACATTTAAGTATGACCCTCCCCCCCCCCGCTTTTAACAATAAATTTATCGACGAGTCCCTACATGCGGTGGTGGCCATATGTCTCGGTTTTCCGGAACATTCCCGATATTTTGCTAGGTAAATGTTCTGTCTGAAACACCTCTTTCTCTCTGGGCTTTAATTTCGTTACATTGACTTTCAACGATATTCGGTTCATTTTTAAGTATTATATAAGTTTTTATATCGTTTTTAATGCAATTTATATACCTTATGCAAGATAGAAGGTGTAAGACAAGAAGAGATGTATGTTCCTTAAATTTTATGTAAAGGATTATATACATTACAGAAAGAATCATCATCCGATTTCAAAATGATTCTTTACTTGAAATAAACCATAAATAATAAAACGTACACATTTCACCCTTTATTTTCTCATTCTACCTACCTTCGTGGTTAGTAGCTCAGCTGAATATAAGCATTTTTTAGTATTGACATATTTTTATTTACGTTGCCAACAAACAAAACAAAGTTTTATTTGGACGCTTTAATTTTAGAGAATCTCTCCCGCCCCCCAGGTTCATTGACGAGACCTCCCGGGGGGGCGCCACCCATACTTTGGGCAACATTTTCATATGGTACTGTCCTATAATACTGAATTCGATCACTTCAGTACAAACTATTGAAAGACTTTGCCCCAAAGTATGAAACAACTTTTCTCTCATCTCACAATAAAAAATATATAAAGGCAAAAATGTAGTACATTTCAGATGCAGCATACATATAATCATAAGTATAATTCGGAAGTGCGAATTTCCATCCAATACCAATACCAAAAGTTAAAAAATATCCACGCATATTCCAATAAAAATGGTAATTCTTCCGACTGCCTTATTTTCTTAGATCTTATTTATATTCAAATAAAACAAATAATGCTTATAATTCGAAATGTAAATTTCTACGCTCACATGTACCACCTTTGATATGCTAATGGCAATATATTTTCCACGACTGTGTGTAAGTGTCACATTTTAAAAACAAAAAATAAAATAAACTTTGAATTACTCCTAAAGGAAAATCCAAAGTTATTTCACAGATCTAAAGAATTTTTTCAAAATTTATCATTCTTGATTTATTATTTTTTGCAATTCAAGTCCTTGTCATCTCTTCTCGTCGTATGAATAAATTCATTCAAAATGTATTCCGAACACAGTTGGATGTCGTAGAGATGAAATTCCAGTCAAACAAATTCCCAATAAATAATATATATACGTGTGTATAAAATCTTAGAAGTCGAGAATTCCGGATAGGAAAATGTTTTTTTGGGCTAGAATATTCGCAAATTTCTAGTCACTACTTCAATACCAGAGAAGAAAAGCGCATATCACTTTTCGAGGTCCTTAATTTGCATCATTTTATATCATTATTACCATTTTTCGTATTTTTTTATATATATTTTCTCGGAATTTCTATTGAAGTTCCTTCCGTGGATACTAACGATTTCCCGAGGTTCCTGCTCCACTTTCTTCAATTTTCTTTTTTATTCTTATGCTTCTTACTCTTCCTAAGGGAGAAAAGAACATTTGTTTTTCGATTTTTGTTCGTTTCTTATAGTTTTTCCTTATTTCTTTTTTCCTATTCCTCGCTTGACGACAATCGAACGGCAAAAGAATCCATTGGAAGAGGACGAGGCATCCTGGGAAAAAAATAAGAAAACGGGAAGATGCAAGTCCCGGAAAGTCGTTGAAACTATCCTGCCCTCCTCTCCATTTCCCAAAAAAAAACACTATACCTACTTACGTGGATATATGTATGGTCTTTCCGCTCTTACATCTATTCTCATCCCCTTTCTTACTTCTATTGTTCTATCTAGTAAAAAGATAGAGAGAAAGACTACGAAACAGAAAGGACTTTTGAAAGCAGCAATACTAGTTCTGAATATTCGTCACTAAAATGGATTGTCCGGAATCCGTATACATTTTTTTCACCTTTTATTTATTTATTTTCCCCCTCACATTTACGCTTTTCCGTTACCTATATGGAGCTCTGACAGAATAAGGTGTATTGATATCGGATATGCCTATGTGATTTTCTAGGATTTTGCAAGGTCTCTATCATCGTTTCTGAAATCTTTCAGGATATTTACCAAAATACAATACTACAGGTGAGCACCGTTGGCGCGCCGTTGATCCTCGAGAAGCACACTTTCAATTGGAAAAATTATCCAAATACTCTGTAGAGACTTAAATGACTGTTAAAATTTCTCTATTAAGCAAAATTTTAGTTTCAATAAAAACCAAAGATTTAAATACAGAAAACCTTGCGAAGATGATCAGATTCATAATCTAATTCGCAAAAACAAACTTTGGAAAAAGTGCCGTAAGCATTCTTTAGATGCAATTTATAGATGCACTGAATTTAAAAAATGCAACACATGTCGAAAACAATGATTTTCATGAATAATTCAACTGGTAATATTTCTAAGAATGTGTTGCCTTATAGCACTGATGATAACATTTTAGTTGAAGACTTTGATTCTCATTTCACTAATACAAGCTGTAATACCTTGATTGATATAAATACTGTTGATTTCAAAAAATTCTTATAACCCAATCTTTAATTTCATTTTTCTTTTATCCACTTGGGGGCTCTGAAACACTAAGCGTTGTAAATCTAATTTGTAGAAAGAATAATTCGGGTTATGATGGGATTAATACTAAGATTTTAAAATCTTTCAGTTTTAAAAACGTACAATTTCTCATAAATTTTATAAACAATTCCATCACTCATAATAACTTCCCTTGTTTATTAAAATGTGCAAATCTTCCAATTTTCAAATCCGGAGATAAAAATAACTTGAGCAACTATCGTCCTATTTCGACTTTACCAATTTTTTCTAAACTCATAGAATCCGCAATGAAAATCAGACTTGAAATTTTTTTAGTTAAAAACAATTTCTTTGCTCCTCATCAATATGGATTTTTGATGATCGGTTTATCGGTAATAAGACTAACTTTCTATCCAATTCCAACAACTATCCAATTCTTTCAAGAAATTTGAATTGAATAGTTATAATCGGTAATAAGTTAGTCTTATTACCGATTATAACTATCCAATTCAAATTTCTTAAGTTTTTGGGTACTCAACTTCAAATGGCATTTTTTAATATAATAAGTATATCCTAATTCTAAGACAACTTGTCTTCTATAAAGCAATAATTTTTCTACTCAAAAACAAAAATCTTTGCCCCCCCCCCCTCCCCCGAAAATGAATGTTTCCTTGAGACGACCTCATGTCTTTGAGATTCCCTCACATAGGAAAAATATTTATGCAAAAAATGTTTTTCACATTGCTCCTAAAATTTATGAAACTTTACTTATTGAATTGCGAAATATAATACCGTTTCTTTCTTTTAAACAACGACTTCAACAATACATTGCTCTCTCTCTAACACACCAAATACTGAAACTTATTTTAATGCTCAGGCATAAATTTATACATTTTGATCGTGTTCCACCGAAGCTATTTTTGCTTATTTTTTTACAAATAAATACCTGTTCGCCACCTATTTTTTATACTCAGTACAACTATTTTCTTGATTTGCAGATCACATATATGAATTATTTTTTTCATACACATGTCTTTTTTTGTGCATTTAATATAGCAATACTAATTTCACTAGTGACTTTTAGTATTATCTTCATTGAATGTTGTCAGTACGGGGCTTGTCAACTCATATGTAACTCATTGTATCAATAATTACGTCAGTCTGCAATGTGTTGTGCGCATATTTTTTTCACCTTATATAAGTGAAAGTGGCTAAATTTCTTCTTGGAAAAAAAATGCGTCATTTATATCGCAAAGAGTTGTACAGTTATTAAATTAATTTTTTATTTGGCACCCTATTCGTAAAAATCCCAATTATAAAGTTGTTGTCCTGTCTTAATTGACCTCAACAAAAAAAATCCATGTTTTTTAAGCGCAATATTTGCTGAGATATTTAAATTTAAAAGTTCGCTGAAAAGAGTGGAAAGAATTCTATAATACCGTCAAACCGTTAGTTTGACCGTTTCAGAACCTGGTACCACAAATATGCAGGTTACTTTTTCTCACTGTAAAAAAAAATTTTCTCTTGGCCTTAGGGAGACTGTAAGCCTTGACTTAGAGTATTGTGTGAGTTTTGAGTTAGAATATGCTGAATCTGCACTTCGGAGACTTTTATCAGAGGGCAGCACTTGAAGTTGAACTTTCGGGGTTTTTTTAAGATGGTTTCCAGGAGAAATTTCCTCCGGGACAAGTGTAATTTATTACATAAATAAGTTTAGCAATAAAATTCGGGAAAGCATTTGTATGTGAAGATGAATATACCTTGCATCATCTTTGCTGAAAGAAATTTGAACGAAATAAATAAGTTCTTCACAAAAAATATTGAACAAAAGTTTGAAACAATAAAGATTTCTTGACATTTATGTTTTTAATGCACTTTGAAAATTCCAAAAAAATGAATACTTGGGTCTGAAGGCGTTAAGCAGTTGTTTCCCTCATTTTCTGCGATTTTTGAACTCAAATACATCAGCGAATAGATCACTTATAAACGGGAATTTTTTTTTTACCTTATATAGGAGATATAGAATGATAAAATTCTAATTTGGTTGTGTTTTTTAGGACAGTGTGTTTATATAAAAATTCAATTGTTTTATTTCAATAACATTGCAACCCCTTGCAATATAAATGACGTATCCGAGGTCTACACGTTATTTGGATACTTTTCCCAATTGGAAGTATGCCTCTAGGATCAAGCAATGGTTCTTAGATAATTTGCGACCAAGGGACTTGAGTAATCTCTCTGCATGTACATTCTATTCGCTCTTACATTCTTCCTCATCTTTTTCCCCATTTCTATATATTATCCATTTATTGTCTCGTTTATTCTCCTACCCCAGTAAAAAGACAGAGAAAAGAACGACGAAACAGAAAATACTTTTGAAGGCAGCAATAACTAGTCCTGAAAATCCTTCATTAAAATGGATTGTCCGGAATTCGTATACATTTTTTTTCATCTTTTATTTATATATTTTTTAGTCACGTTTACGCTTTTTCATTACTTGTATGGGGCTATGAGAGAATAAGGTGTATTGATGTCGGATATACTTTTCTAGGATTTGCTATCACTCTATCATCGTTTTTTGAAATCTTTGAGGATTTTTACCGATATACAGTTCTATATAAGTGGCAGTATTCAAAACTCATATTTTACGTTAAGGTGTTTTTGTCTTGTTTTTTCCCCCGTTTTATATCACTCAGCTGTATGGCTAGGATGACCCAGGAAAATTTGCTTCTCTTGTATATGCAGTGAACATTCGTGCTGCCTTAGTTTAATTAATGTGTATGCTCATAAATAGGAGTAATTATTTTCCTCATTTTTCACTATGGACCATTAATGTTAACAACATCGTTTAATACAAATAAATACAAATACAACGCCACAACAGGCAAATTGCCCAACGAGGTGGCTGACTTAAGAACATCATGAATCCCCGAGCCCTTTTTTACCCCACCTACGAGCCCTACCTACTACTGCTACACCACACATGCACCCCGCCCACAACCCCCCGCGGAACCCCCAACGAGTCGGTACATGCGGGAATGTGCGTGTACGTGTAGTGAAACCTGACGTGAAGTTTTTTTTGTTTCTCAGTAATGCTTGTTATGTGTAGTGCTGCCATCTGCCACCAGTTTTTCAAACTATGAGTGAAGTGTTATGATTGGATGATTTTTCGTTGTAGGACTGTTGCTCTCTGTGGCGAGACTTTTTAACGGGGAGATCGGCTCTCATTTGCGCCTTGAAGTTGGAACCACAGAAAACCAACTTCAGCCGACCACCACTGTGGGGTTCGAACCCGGATCCTCGAATCGCGAGTCCGTCACTATAACCACTCGACCACCACAGCGGCGCATATATCTTCTTAATATATCTTATATTTAATGCATATATCTTCTTATATAATGCGAACATAATTTCCTGGAAATTGATATATTTCATGTGAAAGCACTGGCTTTCTTACACAATTAAGATAAATTCCGACTGCGATACGGAATTATTTTCTTAACAATCGATAGAAATCAGATACTACTTTAAAAGTTGGCATAATTGAGAAAAAAATAAACTGTTTTGTCTTATTGGTTTATTTCATCATTTCCACTAGAAATGGCCTATACAATCTGATATAATAGAAGCAAATAATATTCTAATGGCTAAAATTGCCAAATATTCAATTTCCCATTTGAGAGGAGTAAAAGTCAGAGTAGAGAATGTCGATAAATCTTGATTTTGAGAAAAAGAAGGCTTTATTAGAATTGTTGTCATTGATTCTATTGTTAAACATTTTGTGATTTCACAATCTAGTGGAGAACTATTGAAGTTGAGACTTGGTTCTTTTTTTTTTAAATGGTTCAGCACTTCTAAATTGCATATCTGGACTCAAGATAGAATTGCTGAAAACGCCACTTACACCGCTCTGACTTTAACACCGTCATTTATATGTTCGTAAATACAAAAGCCAGTTAAATTATTTGTTTTCTATTACTGAGTCTTTTTAGTTTTTTTTTTTTTTTTTTTTTTTTTTTTGAACACACAAGCTACATTAGTTAGATTATTCATTCTTTAGAGTTTTCCTGCACCGAAAATTTTTGCCATTTATTAATTTCTGTTAGAAACCCTATTTCTTCTAGAACAAAAATGCCTGTAGTTCAAACGGTATAAACTAATTTACTCGAATAGTGGAAAATAAGAAAAAATATAAAAAATAATCGATGTGATTTGGATTTAAAATCATCTTTGAATCAATTTTCCTAAAGTCAATATGACAAACGTAAAATTAAAAATCCTTCCACAAATATCTACATCAGAATTCATTTTCGCAGCAAATTTTTTATGGTTAATTTAGTTTTCCAAGTTTAACAAGTAATAAAATACATAGGAAAAAGCTCATTTTATTTCACACTAATATTTTATGGAAATGATTCATCAATTCAATTGTTTCCTTAATTTTTCCCTAATTTTCGGTTGAAAATAATAAAGTTCAAAATTACATGTTGAAAATAATTTACTCTTCTGTACTTGCACGGCGGAAAAAAATGTGTTTTTATAAACGCATCTTCCACAGAAATATTCGTATAATAACAAAATTTTGTATACATTTTCTTTGCACATAAGTTATAGCTAATAGGTCTTCAGAAAACGGTGTAAAGTTCCAACAGTAAAAGATGTCGGACGAAATAAAACACTTTTATTTTGTCCCACGACAACACTACAAATCTCTTTTCCAGCCTATAAATTAGGTTGGTTTTCGTTTTTGGAATTCTTTCACAAATGCATTTTCCCTATGGTTTCCCTTCACGTAGTGTTCCATCTAATATGTATATATATACGTATACACACAAAGAAGTTACGAGAACATTATTTGGCACTCAGTGAAGTAAAGCTATAGTTCATTTTCCCACCATTCTCGAGATCTTGGCTTTATTGTGTTTATTCTCAAGGAATAATAGAAATATTTTCTTCGTCACTTTTATCGAATTTATAAGAACAGTTCGACCTTAAGTTCTCCTTCAGCGCCCAAAAGATTTTCACGTTTCAACAAATAGAATTGCGTTCGGTGTTATTTACTAGCTCAGAGGAGAGAAAAGAAAAAAGAAGAGAGGAACAAACTAAATTCGATGTTCGATGTTGCCATTTAAAAGGATCAATTGGAATCGCTTTCAGGGATTCTACTCACGCAAACTTGATTCCAAATAAATATAATCCTAGTGGTAGAAAAACAAAAGTAAGAAAAGAATAGAAATTGTAGTCGGTAAGAAAAAGCAATCTAATCAACGTAGTGCCCTTTAAATTTAAGTAGGAGAGTTAACAGGAAACTAGAATGCAGAAAATACAAGAGAAGAAAAAAAAGGAGGTTTTTTTCAGAAAAAAAAATATTTCCCGACAAGAATGAATAACTGAAGTGAAAAAGTGAAAGAATTTTTCCTTTTTCGTATAATTCAATTTTCTCCTGGAGAAAATAAAAAAGTTATTTTACTCCTAGGGCTAAGGAAAACAAGTTATGAATATACTGATTTCAATCTAAAAATACTTTTATTTTTTGAACGTTTTTAAAAAAGTTATAAATCCATAAGATGAAAAAGTGATTGAACTTTTATGGGAAAAAGAATATCGGGTATACTAAAGCTGATAAGTCTCAGACTGTAATAGTTTTTTTTCCTTTTCCCATCTTTTTGTTTTGCGATTATTTTCAAAATATTGGAAGGGTAAATTACTTTTGATGATAGACAGTGCTTATTAAGAAATATCGGATGAGGCTTTTTTTCCAAGCTCTTATTCTTCTTTTCCAAAATTTTCATTTTTCTTAGAAAAATCTATTTTTACATATTTATGATTTTCATTGATATTGATGTAAATATTTTCTTCGTAATTTTCGGCATAAAACGAGCACGTAAAGTTTCTAAATAGATTTCAATGCATTTATTGATCATATATAAATATGCAATAAGTTTCATGTAGTGATTCCTAAATGATGTTCCGTTTTGAAGATTAAATTGCATTGAAAAATAGTAACTTAACTATATAGTGGTTTCTAATTGGTTTTTTCGGACATTTCAGATCATCACAAAAATATTTCGATATCGAGATATGGTGATAATTGAGTAATTTCTAATGGTAACTAGAATTTCTAAATCTGAATGTCTCTGCTCTAATGACTTGTAATAAAAGGGTTAAATTTATAAAAATTCTGTCGAAATGACAGTAAATGTTTTTCAATGGTGGTGATGAATTTAACCGCAGTAATAAGTAAATAGGTGAAAAAAGCAGTAAAACTAGTATATAAATGGAGGTAAAGTTGTTGTTTATTGTACGTAGAATTATAATTAGCTACAATTACAAAGAAACATGAAGTTGATGATAAAAATAAATAAAAAGAAACATAAGCGCCTGAATAAACTATTTCGAAAACTTAGATAACCGTCATTAGTGTAAATTACCAAATTCCAACAAACCAAAAATATTTATTGATAAAATCAATTTTTAAATTTTTTTATAAGAATTTGAAAAAAAATTCAATTACAAATAATAAAAATGTCATCAATTTTTCCCCAAAAGTAAAAACTAAAAAATTTATTCTTTTTCAAATAACACAGCTCAATATTGATTTTATTGCCAAAGATATTGCAATAACTTTAGCGTTGTTTTCTGGCAATAATTCTGAATCTGGCATTGGTTCTGACAAATTGGCTATACTTTTGAGTTTTAGTGAAAATTAAATTTCAATAATAATACGAAAGCACCATACTGAAGTCACATCGAAACTGTGCGAAATATAAATCACTGCCAAAAATATTTCAGTGATTTAAGGATTATTTTGGGATGCTGATTCCAAATCTGGCATTGTTCTTGTAAGATTGGCTCTATTTCTTGAATTAAAGGGAATATTAAATTCCAATAGTAATAGTAATACAATACATAGAACTGTGTGAAATATAAATCAATAATAAGCTTAATATCATGTCTGATGATGGTATAAATGTAATAATATAGTGAATAAAAAAAGAAAATATATAAAAATTAAAAGTTAAAATTCTATCCAGAAATTGGTGGCTGATTGTATTGGTGGTGTACATTGCATTGTTGAGAGTATGCATTATCTCAAAGACACTAGAGCCAATTCTGCAAAACCAACACCAGTTTTGAAATCAGCAGCCCCAATATACCATAAAATCGTTAAAACATTTTTGACAACTTTATTTTCTTAAAGCAGTGCAATCACAGCGTTTTTTTATGAAGATTGAAAGTTAACTTTGAGTTACATAATTGAGGCAATATAATGTTTATATAGGGAATCATATCATCGCATACACAGGTAAGATTCCGTGGAAATCATATTAATGAAAAAAAGCGCTTTGTATAAAATTTAAATAAAATGTAAGAATTATTTCTACAGAACAGATGTACAAAAGAAGTCAATACAGTCAATTAGCGTGAACATAATCACGAAAAAACACCCCAAGTTGACGACGATCGCGAATCATGTCTTTTGTAATCGAACTTTGGCCAGGGATCACCGGCTACTTCACGAAATCGTCAATTTCGGGCTTTGGCAGTAACATATTCAACGAAAATAAGATTTTTAAAAATAAAATAGGACACATTTTATAATTCGTAAAGTTCAACTGTTTTTTTTCTTCAAAACAGATAGACAAAAGCGACAACAAACTAGTCAATTTCCTCTGCGAGAAAGAGCTTATGTCATCAGTTTTTTGTACAAAAATTTAAAAAGTAATTGATTCGTTGTTTAAATAATCTATGCCATGTATAAAGAAGATTGAAACATGAGTTAGGTAATGACAAAATATAATGCTAATATAGTCACAATGCTATATCACACATTCTGATATACAGAGATAAGATTCCCTTGGAATTAAATGAAAAAAAACCGTATGTATGTTACTGCCAAGGTTCGAAGTGAAGCCGATTCGCGAAGTGGCTGGCCCCGTCGTGAATTGGCCAAAGTCTGAATTGCAGAAATGATTTGAACTTTGGCCGGCCATTTCACGAAGTGGCTGGAGATCCCTGGCCAAAACTCGATGTAGTGGTATAATACGTCCCGGTATATATATATAGGCGAAACATTTTTTTTTAATCTCCAACGTGTGTGTGATACATGAGCATATGTAGCAGCTGTATTGGATTAGCTCAATGTGACGAGAGAGAAAAAAAAGTGAAATTAGAGGGAAAAAACTATAAAAGCAATTATGTGAACACATAGTTTTTCCTGCCAAATTTTGGAGAGAGAAAAAAAGATTACCGTATCGTGACTATGGTTTGATAGGTTGCCACAACTAACGCGAAAATAATTATCGCGAAAAAATACGCCAACTTTACAATGATTCCGAATCACATCTTTCGTTATCGGACTTTGGCCAAGAACCTCCGTCACTTCGCGAACAATATTTAATGAAATTAGCCAATTTGCGAACTTGCCGGCCCGATCGGGAATTGGCCAATTTCGGGCTTTGGCAGTAACATATGCAACGAAAATAAAATTAAATTAAAACACGACACATTTTATAATTCTTAAAGTTCAACTGTTTTATTTCTTCGAAACATATGGATAAAAAAATCGTAAGAAAATGAACAACAAACGAGTCAATTTCCGCTGCGAGAAAGAACTAACTGTATGTACATGATAGAAGAAAGGAAGAAATGAAAACTTTTATTCTCTTCTAGAAACATAGCTATAATGAAAAGCTGCAATAAAAACAAAAAAAAAGAAGTAGAAAAACAGTAGAAAAATTGAATTTTATTTCCTTTTCTTATTTTTTTCCTGTTAAAACCTATGGTAAAAACTTGGAAGTTGGTTATGGCACCTGCCCGGCGGGCGACTAAAAATCTTTTCTAACTCCTCAGCAATAAGTTGTCCCACCTCTTACAAGTGCTATTATATATTTTTTTTTACCGCCATCATTAGACCTCCCATTTTCTTCGCTCTGGTTTCTACGAGTTTTCCATTTTGGAAAAAATATAATAATGGAAAAAAAAAAAGATAGAAAGAAGCACAAAGTCTTGAATCCCAGTTACAAAAATAAATGGAAGAAATAATAAGTCGCAAACTTTTCACTGCTTTTGCAGCTAAAGGAGGTGACATTTCTCTGCTGCTTCTTTCGTATAAAAGAATTTTATGTAACAGTTTTCTTTAACTATGCTTTTCCAAATATGGTGGTTCTTTCCCCCCCCCCTATGTTGCCGAAATGCTGAAAGGTATAAAAATGTTATAAATCTTGGACCTTGTTGGGAAAAGAAAAAATTCCCATATTCCCATTGATTACTTTCGTAATGTACGTCATTTACTTGTTTGTTTTTTATTCAAAGTATGTATTACAATGAGAAAAATCTTTGCGAAGAATCTATACTTTGCTCAAAAATATCGCCATGTGATAAAGCAAAGCTGTAAAATATATGTATTAAAAGACAAAAATTTAGCTTATGTACGTATCATAGCTTGCATTATTGAAATCAATAACACACCCAAAAAACATGCATTTCAGTTATAGTGAATTCTTTCTTTTTTTTAATAACATGAAAACAAAGTACTAAACACATAAAATCCATAATGGGTATACGTAGGCGCATCCTATGATGACTTCCAGAATAAGTGAATTGATTTTTTTTCAATGCAGAAATATATTTTATTCATGCTTTTAAAACATTTGAACATTTTCTATATACTACTTTATATGCTGTATTATTCCATATTTAGCTACTATCGAACCACGAATCGTTTTTTATTTAAATAATTAATTAAGAGCAAAAATGAGTATGAAAGAAGTATCTAATTGCTTATGAAATACATCTTCAAAAAAAATTATTCCTATACTGTACAATTACATGTGATCTTTTCATTCGGATCTGATGTTTTGTGAAATTATTTATTGATGTGCATAGATCAATACTTTAAAATAAAACCTTATTACTCCTATTTATCAAAACTTTACAAGCTATAGAGATAGATATAAGCTATGCTTATGATAAAAATATATATATATTATATATATGTATGTGTATTTCTCTCTCTCTCTTTTCACAACGCTCTCATCGAAGCTCGGAGATCTGCTCGTGGGTTTGATGTATGTTACAAGGACCAGTGAGTTATGGATAGCCTTCATAAAAGCTCGGCGTCTGAAGGCCAAGGATATCACTGGTGCATCGGGTAAATATGTGTTTTTACATAATTTTATTTCCTTCGTTCATTAATGTTTTTTTTTTAGTTTTTATGCAGTTTTGAATCCAAAAAAAAATCATTTGATTTCTCTGCAACATTTTTTGAAACGTAAAAACTGGTTAGATGTCGTTGATGGTGTAAGTGTGGTGTTGGTACCTCATTTATTTGAATTTCTACAACTGACGTTTTCCAGTAATTTTTTTTTTGTGTGTTTGATACATACTCTAATACCTTATCATTTACAAAGTCTACACAAACATAAAGTCCGTTACTTAATGTATGTAACAACCATATCAATTAACAGTAAATGACTTGGGGAAAAAAGAGAGAGTGATCAATTTATTTTTTCTTTAGGTAATTTTTTCTCATTCGTGACACGATGGATTATAATATATTTTTCACTACATACACCAACTTACATTGTTTTTTGTGTCTACGGATATATCTTGATAATAAAAATGCAATGATAACGTGACAGGGTCAATACGTCTTCCAATTTGCGCACCAGACGTACACTTCCGTGGCGAATTCGTTTCCGCACTATATTTAAGGAATTACATACAAGATGGAGATTAATTTCGTTGAACCAAATCCCACTACAGTTCATTTATATGAAGTCTTTTACAGTTTCACTTAGCAGACCGAACAAATAGTACTGCAGTGTGTAAAAAGTTTGAGAAAACATTTTCACGATGAAACTTGGGGCCGTGTTAATGTCGCACAAAATGTTTTCATGTATCAAAATTTTAGGCATATGCTAAGCAGGAATGATCTGTTTTCTTCTGGCTTGAAACGTCTCTTTGCTATTTCTCATGCTTACTCTCGAAATTTTTAATCATGTGTCATTTTCATGAGTATCCCCCCCCCCCCTGCACATGAAGTCCCCGGGTGGGCTCATGTGTTAAGACGGCACTGACTATCGTACGCCCCTGATTTTCAGCAATTTAAGGTTTTTGGGAAGGATCATGGAGAGCAGTTATATTTATAATATTTTCCGTGGATGCTTAATATATATTCTCTATTGCGTTCAAGTCAAAAGAAATGGGTGACTATTCAATACGAGTCAGCGTTTCAGACTGAACGTAACAATCGACAACATAAACCGTGTTAACTTTTGCATTTTCAGTCCATAAACATGGCATCAGGTCCCGTGGCAAAAAGACTTGATACGAGCATATGGTGCAAGGATGGCATCTCGATAGTGCACTACCGTCTCTGATCCGCTAGTGCAGACATGAATGTCGATGCTGGTGCCAATAGCAATTTCTGTCCAGATTATCATGTCGTTACGATGGAGAGCTATCAATTTGTCGCTTAACTTTTGAGCATAGGAGTTTGGGTTATAGTAATTTATTAAATTTTCCATTTTGGGAAACAATTTCACACATAAAGCGTATATTCAAACTTTAAATGAAGTACGGTTAGTATATATCAAATCATTGATAAAACGATAATTTTCAGATCCTTACGTGAAGGTGTGGCACATGCGTGGAGAGAAAAGAGTGTTGAAGCATAAAACAGAAGTGCACAAGAACACGCTCGAGCCTATCTTCGAGGAATGCTTTCCATTCAACGTACCGTGGCAGGAGATACGCGAGACATCGTTGGTCGTGACCGTAATGGACTGGGATCACGTTGGACGAAACGAACCGATCGGCGGAATCGTATTATCTTCCAAGTCGGGACCCGCCGAATCGAGGCACTGGAATCAGATGCTTGCGAAACCCAAGACACCTGTCTACCAGTGGCACAAACTAAAACCCGTTTGAATAAACATTTAATACGAAAACAAACAAAGAAAAAAAAAGATATGCCGAGATCAGACAACAAAAAGAGAAAAAAAAAGATTAAAAACAAATAATTATTCAAAAAAAAAGACGCTTTCATCTATCAGCAAACAAGAAATAAAAATGTTTATGCCGCCATTTAATTTTTGTAAGAGCGCTTCTGCTGTGTAAAAAAAACCAAAATATTATGTATATGAAATGACGGCAATTAATATAACAGAAAGACTTTTGTTTGTGGAATTCGGTCTTCCCATATATATATACACACATATATATATTATTAACAGGTATGAACTGAAGATATAGTGAAAATATATGGGAGATTCAATACAACAAAAATTAGTTATTACTAATTTATTTATTATATAAGAAAAGGGGGGGGCTGATTTTCTGTGATTTCATAAAGTAATTCGCATGTTATTATTTTCATATACGAAATATTCATAGTCATTTACATTTTATTGCCTATTCATGTCAAAGTTTGAGAATAATATGTTTTTATGCTTTTTTTCTGAATTTTTTTTTTCAAAATTGTTCGATACAAATAACAAAAGGATTAAACCCGGTTTTTATTCGATTTTTTGAGAGAATTTTCTCATATGAAAATTTCACTGCCGTTTATACGAGTCATTACCGTATCTCTCGTATGTTTTAATGTTTAATTTTTTTAACTACAAGAAAAAAAAATTTATTCCAGGATACCCGAATTAATATTAAAATATTTGAAATTATTTAAGAAAAATGAATCTTAAAAAGTCCATAGTCGATTGCTTATCTCATACGCGTGTACAATAATTTCATTAGGAAGCGCTTGATTTTGCCAACTCATATAGAAAATTGAATTCCGTCACATTATTATTAAAATTGTATTCCATAACACTGTGAAAGAAAAAATTTTTCTTAGACAGTGGACATGATTAAAGTTAAAAATATTCGATTATCGTTATATGGGATGAGGGAGTTTGGGATAACTTGATCTAAAAATATGTGTAAAATTATAATTGAGGTGTATTGAAACTTCGACCCGTGTCAGTTTAATAAAATTAAAAAAGAATTATAACATAAAAATTAAGTGTGAAATCACACACGCATACATTTCAAATTCATCATGTTACGGGGAAATCATATGTCTCAAGTGTTGAAGGTAATATCCTGAAATATATATACGCACGTCATTACACACATTAAATTTTTCTTGATGTCAATTACATTCGAAGAATCGGAGAAATATCGACAGTATTGACTTGTCTGAAATAGTAATTGGAAAAAAAAATCCACAAATACATGATATTTTTATATAAAGTGAAGCTTGTTTTTGATATATTATGCATTCATGTTAAAACTATTTCATTCCAACTCTGGATGTACAAGGTAGACCAAAGGTCATTAGACTTTTTAAGAATTTATAAAAACCAAACAAAATATTTTACGATTATATAGTTTGCACTAAGATTCATGAGATGAATTGGAATTTAATTTAGTAAACAATAAAGAATAGTTTACGATTCCACCGATAGGTGACGCTTCTTCAATCAAAGCATATCTATGTAAATGAAATTTATTTTAAAAGCAACTGTCTCATCTGCAAAGCCTCAATTTTGGGCTTAGTTTATGTCCTTTGACTTTTGAACATCTATGGGCCCGTGTATATTTGAATATACGTGGTCAAAAAACCCATTATACCGATTTCTTTTCCCAATTTTTTTGGAATTTTAATAAGTACATCTTCGTAGTGTCATTTCAGTACAAAATACGGCAATATAAGTGCAATACTTTTTTATCTAGAAAGAGGGTTGATTCCCTATTGGTGTCATTTTTTGAGAGCTGCTGAAATTTTACGAGTTCAGAGGTTTATAAAATCGCAAATAAAATTCAAAATAACAATTATTCAACTTTGCTAAGCAAGATTTTATCTGTTTATTAGATCATAGCAAAATTAGAACAAACTGTATATTTCGCGCTTAATCAACCATTTTATCTAACTTAAAAAATTCATTCTAGTTAATTAAAGTTTTGATGTATTAGAGATAGACGACTTTTTTACTCAGCAATATATCAAGGAAATATATATATTTTCCCCAATATAGCAAGGAAACAGATATTTTCTGAATTTTATGCCGGGGTAAACTCTGAAAGAAAAGTCACATCTCATCTCCGCCAGAACTCGAAGCCAGGCCCTCTTGCATTCTAGACAAGCATGTTACCATCTACACCATTGGAGACACGACCCTGCATTCCTTATTTCCCGCACTGTGATGTGAGGCGCTGAAGTAGAGGCATTAGTAGCCACTATTAACTTCAGAAAATGGCCTCCAGGTGGGACGGTTAAGATAGATGGCTTTTTTTAGTCCAATATATCAATTAAACGGACACTTTCTGGATTTTATGCCGAGTTGAACGCGAAAGAAAAATCATCAGGTAGCATGCTTGCCCGGAATGCAAGAGGGCCTGGGTTCAAGTCCCGCTAGATATAAGTATAGACGGGTTTTTTTTAGTCCAATGTATCCAGGAAACAGACACTTTCTGGGTTTTACGCCGAGGTGAACTCAGAAAGAATGGTTATCTGTCTCCACAGGGACTTGAACCAGGTGTAGATGGTAGCATGCTTGCCCGGAACGCAAGAGGGCCTAGGTTCGAGTCCCGGTGGAGACCAGATGGCTTTTTTTTTTCTTATTTCACCACGGTATAAAATCCAGAAATTGTCTGTTTCCTTGATATATTTGTGCTGAGAAAAAAACCGTCTAATTCTACCGTCCCAAATGGAGGACATTTGCTGAAGTTAAGAAAGACTATTAATGCCTCTACTTCAGCGCCTCACGCCACAGTGCGTGGAATAAGGAAGGCAGGGTCGTGTCTCCAGTGATGCAGATAGTAGCATGCTTGCCTCAAATGCAAGAGGACCTACGTTCGAGCTCTGGCAGAGGCCTGATGACTTTTCCTTCCACGTTCACTTCGGCATAAAATCCAGAAAATATCTGTTTTTTTGTTGATGTATGAACTTTAAAAAATATCAATTAAAACTATATGTATGCTAAGCGCACCCATTTGCATCCGTTTTTACAAAAAACGGACTCACCCCCTACGTTTCTATGGGGGTTAAGATGAGTTGTTGTTGAGGAGTGTCATTTCCTTTCATGGAAAATGCACCAAACACTTTTAGAAACACTGTGATGTAGCAATTGTTCACTATGCAAACAAGCTTCCTTCCATTACATGCCATCGGAAGGATAGATATAGGATGACAAAAAGCCCTAACTGCAGTAAAATTTTGAATCGATTCCGGAATAATGCCATTAATCGTGCTGCAAACCATATACTCGTACGACAGTTTGTTCGATTTTCATGAATTTTTAAAAACTCCAATGGTATTTTGGTTCACTCTGAAATATTTTCCATTTTTTTATTTGTTTCTTTAAACCTTCAAAATGCATATTTTGCAGAGTTTAAAGAATTCTACGATTTGTACTGTTTATGGGTCCACTTTCAATACGGTGTGTTATTGTGTATAAAAAAAACCAGTGTTTGTGTATTGTGTGTGTCTCAAAAATAGTATGTACATCATTATTCCAGAGAAAAAAAAAACTTTTGTGTACTGAAAATATCTACAAAATATCTACAATGTCGAGATATTGATTGACTTTGAACTCTCTTTCTCCTCTGAGATGTCTTCGTAACTCGATATGCGGTATTTTTTTTTTATTCGGGGAGGCTTATCGATAAAAGCGATTTTTGAATCTGCGTGCTCTTCAGTTACGAGCAAATGTTTAAAATGCTTGTTAATAACGCAGGTTTGATTTTAATGTCATGTTAAATCAACCGCATGCACGGTTACAGTGACTCTTTTTACCTCTCTATACAGGAGAAGGAGAGTGTACATGCTTCTGAATACATTTCTATTTTGCGTATAGAATTCGAAAAGGCCTCTAATATATATATATAAAATTGCAAAGATCTAATATAGAAATCGTGTTGGATATTAGGATGTATTTTTGAGAGCTGAAACACAAAAAAAAAACTGTTGTTGGAATTCATCATATATTGCTATCAAGTATGTTAGATGGTCGATGTTGTCTCGAATTCAAAGCTTATCTTATAGTTGAGTGGAATGGAAAATTCGTTTAAAAAAAATAAATGTCTCATTTAATAAGAGGCAAAATTACGCACATCTAGTTCGCGGATACGAACTTCAGATCAAAAGAAAATGATTAATGTTAGATGGAAATATTTTAGCTATTTCCTAATTATATTATCCTCAATTAGTATAATAATCCCATTGATACAACACTAGTAGAAACCTCCCTTCTTAATGGTGGAATCATGTTGAAAGAGATAATTTCGCAGAAATTTGACATGAAATTTAAATACAGCTAATCATTTTCGAAATTATCTCACGAAGCTTGATTTTACTTGATTAGAAAAAGAATCGATAAGAAAACTGCTCATGTTTCTCCGTTCAAGAAACGCGTAGGATTTTCAATGGTTGGTAAATGGACATTGCTGTATTTTTCATGATCATTTAATATACATAGAAACTTTGTTATTTTATCAAGAACTGTGATACTGAGTTATTTTCTCTACATTTATAAGCTTCAACGTTTACTTGAGTACATACCGTTTGAAACCTTTATGATTAGATACGCTTATTCTATAACGCATAATATGTACGGTATATTATTTATTTTATGTGCGTAAAATTTCGCAATACGCTCATGTATGCATCAAATAGCTTGTTTGATTGGTGTGTGATTTTTTTTTTTCGTGAAAATTTGCATTTATAAAAATTGCTTGAAATATTTCATAGAAATTTGTTGATGTAGCTCCTAAATTTAATGAAATTGAAGTTATGTAATCATGTATACATGGTTTAACTATTTGAAATTATTTTATAGATTGGCCTAAATTCGACTACCTAATGCTAAAATTTCAAATCTGAAAAAAATTCATTTATTTATGGGACAATTCTTATCAACCAATTATTTTATATCATTAGCACACGATGAAGAAAAACATTTTATCTACTACCTTGAATTTCTGTGTCCATTTTATATAATATGCATCCATGTAATTTATTTAAAAAACATAAATAGAAAACCAGTTCCTAGCCATTAAAACATCGAACCTTCAACGAATCTAGATCAAAAACATAGAGAGAGAGGGAGAGTCTGGGAAAACAAAATAGAAACCGAGAAACATGACAAGATGTCTATGGCACATGTCACGAACTATGCCGATCGATTTGAATCTTAAAAATGGGAGAAGGTGCTGATTTGTCATGAATGTAAAGAAAAGAGAAAAAAATACCTTTTTAATTCCGAAAAAATAAATTTTGAAATTTTCTGTAGCAAGGAAGCGAAATGAAGGAAAATAATATCGAAATTCTTGAGCTTCTTATAAGAAAAACTGCCGTAAAAAATAAGAAACCAAAAAAGAAAAATCAATCTTTCTCTCCTCTCCTTCCTGACCAATCTTAGAGAAAGATCTTCTTCTCCTCAACCTCTCTTCAGTTTTTCTTTTCAGAGGAAATCCCTGTCAAGTTCCTGCAACAACCCTCTAAAATGCGACGCTGTTACGCAAAATCCTAAGCAGACTTGACATTGACGTATCGATGCATAAGTTGAAGAAAAGGAAGGGGATGAGCAAAGTGCAACGTGAGATTTTTCTCCATACATCGGTTGTAGAATAGCCCTTTCCTGTTGTATATATGTGTGTGCAACAACATTGAAATATAGCCGGTATTGTATATTTTTTTCCTTTTCCTTACCGATCATCATACAGAAAGGCCTCAAACAATACCATAAAAGAAGATCCTTTACAGAATTTCTGATTTATAGGCACACTCATGTGAGCACACGTCGATATAAAACTTGGCGAAATATAACATACCGTCCTGGATACAATAGATCCACCTTTATACCTTAGATCCGGATAAGGAAATATTGATCCCTGGCGTTGCACCGGATGTAAATTATGGCAAGCGGAAGCTTGTATGAACTACGGGAAAAGTTTTGAATGCAATATGTATAATATGTACGCTTTACCTTTTTCCCCCGTGGACTATTCCAAGGAAAACCAGAGGCTCTAAGTAAAATTCCTCTACCGTAATGGATAGTATATGGAAGTACCAGCGGGAATCCGGGAGGCATGAATATGGAAAATTTCAGGCGCGTCTCTGGAGAATAGCAGCATATGTGAATATTTAATACATACTCAGTCTCAGTGTTTCAGCGAGAATTTTCGCTTTTGTTTCAATGAGACTTACCTGCGATTTTCGTCTTTTTTTGCTGTGTGTGTTTTATTCCAGCCCTTGAATATCCCAGAGCTCTTACTATTTTGGGAGACTCATTATCACACTACAAAAGAAAAGTAGAAACATAAAATGGTATTCTCTTTACTGAGAGGCTGAGAGGAGGAAAAAATCAATGGAACAAGAAGTGCATAAGAAAGCATGGGATATAGAGAATCTGCAGCAGAGAAATCTTGAACACGTGTGAAGTATCTCTTATTCCATCCTAAATATAGAAATCCATCGAAATGATGATTTACACGCGGGGGAAGGAAAAAATTGAAGAGAATAGAAAATGCTGTCGGTTATTTGGAAAAAAAAAACTTCCGTTTTTAGAATTTTTCTGCAAAAAATTGAATGTATTCTTTCGCACCTGAGGCTGATGATGGCGTAAGTTCAGTTTTCGCCAGTATTACGCTAACCAGAATCTTCTAAACTGAGCGTAAAGTTTGTTTTTCATTATTAAGGCTCGTCATAGATGATCATATTCATGGAATTTTTTTTATCAAGATTTAGTTATTTGAATCGAGAGATTCAAAAATTATAAAATGTTATATTGGGCATGTTATGCATTTTACACCAACATGTTGATTTTTTATATACAAATGCAGATAAATTCAGAACTCAAAACAGGCAAAATGCGAACCAGGTGGTAAAATAAATAATAATGTCAAATATAGTCATACCTAAAATGCAGAAATCCAAAATAAAAGCATATTTCACAAAAAAAACTAAAAATTGTAAGAGAAAAATTCTTCTTTACTTATGAGGTAACAAAGTGAAATTTTCAATGCTCTATCTCGAAAGAAAGTCTTATAAGATCTACATAATATATTTTACAGCATTACATTCTGCATCGACTTACAATGTTTTCTCTACATACTTTGATGCATTGATAAAGAGGCAAACCATTGTAAAGGAATACAATTGAACGACGGACGTAGTTGAACCCGAAATTGCAAAAGAACCACGGCTATACGCGTTTCGGAACTATATGAAGTTCCTTCATCAGTAGCAATGAGGAAGTAGCTGATGAAGGAACTTCATATAGTTCCGAAACGCGTATAGCCGTAGTTCTTTTGCAATTTTGGGTTCAACTACGTCCGTCGTTCAATTGTATTATCTAACCCAAAAGGCAATTCATTTCCATTGTAAAGGAGTAAATATGTCTGAAAGACATTGTTTGAAGTAACGGTAACGACAGTAAACATTCCGAAAGTCACTGTTGAGGCCCACGGAACATTGTTGGGTGACGGTTTTTCGCCCATTTTGGGCATTTGCCCGGCTTTGGCGAAGTTTTAATGCAGCTTATCGTTCTAGTCATGTCCCGTTTAGTATCTGTATGTAAAACATTTGGAAACGATCGGTTCAAACTTGTTGATTTATATAGAAGACATTCACACAAGAAATCCATTTTATATATATAGGTGACAGATAAATTTAAGGACCACAAGAGGCAAAATTCCCAACTAGGTGGCTGAGGAAAAAGTAAATAAACAAATGTCCATGTCAAATATACTCGTATATAAAATGCATGCCAAAATATATTTTAAAAAATTAAAACTATAAGAAGGAAAGTTGCCTTTATTTTTGTTTATGGAATGACAAAATCGATTTCAATCATCTTTCTAGAAGGACGACAGAAAATTGAAATGGATAATTTTCAAAAATTCGAATTTTGAAATTTTCTCCATCACCTCTCTCGAAAATTCCTTTTTTCTATGAATTTTTCCAGACCTTTTTCTGGAACTCCTGGAGAGAGTTTTTTTCGTTTTCATAAAAAAAACAAAAAACAAGCCTACCTATTATTTGTAGATGGACTAGTCCTGCGTGATCTGAAACACTCAATTGTCACGAACTTCATAAATAATGAAACATCCTACTGAAGATGAGTGGCATCACATAACCTAAATAACAGATGAAATAAATTTGTAGCATCGCACGTATAACATTATTTTTATGACTGTTTTTTTTCTCCCATCTGCGCAGAAAATTCTGGTGTGATTTTTTTTTTTTTTTTTTGTCTGCTTTGGAAGAACTAAATCCCCTGAATATTTTAGATGCCTCTATCGACTGTAGATTTTAAGATCTCTCCTAAATTAAATTAGACAAACGATTAAATTAATTTTTGAGGCAAAAATCCAGCTTATAATAGCTCAGCCACCTGCCATTCTCAAGCTGAAACAACCCGGAACTAATTTAAAAGTGCTACCCTTCTAATTAACCTACTTACTGTCTTAGTTCAGGCTCTGATGTATGGTCGAACTTCTACATAAACTTCAAAACTTGTCTTTTCCGTAATTTTGGTTTCGCTTGACCTTATGTTAAGAAAAATATTGAGGTTTAATTTTGAATATCGATACGCTCAAAAATAGTTCTTCTCATGAATTTGGAAATCTTGGAGAAGTACAGAATTCCCTGTATTATTTCCGACTTTTCGTTTCAAAGTATTCTCCATAGTTATCTCTGAAAGTATTTTATTCCGAAAAAAATCCTCGTTGCGTCGCTATCTGAATGTTGTTCTTGGGCTGGAGAAACACTCACAGCCATGTGTTTGGATTTCTCTTTTCATGAGGATGAATCAAAATCTCACAAGAGAAATGTTTTCTTCTTGTATATGGTCTTCTTTTGCTTCTTTTTTTTTTTTGAGTTTCATTCAGTTGTGGACTGGTTCTAGATCAGGTGAAAGATCCACAAAAAATAAAGACATATTGATAGATGACGTTCAAGGGGTTATCTTGCAGTTCCTTCCCAAAAAAAATGAAAGAATCGTTTCTGTTCACAAAGTAGGTAAATTGTTTTTTGTTGCTGTGAACTAAGAAGTCTATCACCGAAGCTTTCAAAAATAATAGAATCGGAATTCTCAGAATAGATTCTGTGACTTCTGCCTGAAGTTGTTGATAGAAATGAAATTTAGAAAACATCTTTCAATTAAGCTGCAAATAAATATTTACATGATCAGGAATTTATGGACACCTTTCTTTCATCTAACAATTCATCTATTATAATAGTAAATCTTCGGAAACTTCCTGAGTCTTGTCCTCATGGGGCAAGAAATGCCAAAGATAAGCCTGTAAATGAAAATGAAATCATAAATTGTGCAAAAAAATTAATGAATGGAATGAAATTATTGAAATATGTGAAATTCTCGGGTGTACGAAGAAACGCTGTTAGATATCTTATTTATCCTTCATAGAAATGTATCTTATTACTGGGGGGGTTGTTAATCTTCTGTATTTTACGTACCCTTTGTGCTAATAAGTCAAGGACGAGGGATTCTCTCCGCCAATGAGATGAAGATCACTGAGTCATTCATAGAATAATATTTAGCACATGATAATGCCAAAACAATAAATGTTTTTTCATCTCTCCTAGCTCACGAAAACCCATGAAATTTCTCTAAGGTCCTCGAGTGGTCCGTGAACTCCTGGTTAAGACCACTGATTATATTGTATGGTATCAACAACACATCCAATCGTAATAAAATTGAAAATCAAACATTAAATTATTCATTAACTGTGATGAACCTCTAAAATTTCTCAGGATTTCGTGTTCGTTGATGCCATTGGACCAGACACTCAGACACAACCCTTTCGGAACTGTAAGCTCTTTAACCCGTTTACGCCCACACTTTGATGCACTTTGAATTCCATTTCAATACAATATTGTAACTTCGATTTTGTTGAAATTGCACCACTTAGGAATATTCCTAGAAATTTTTCAAATCTACAGGAAGCTTGAAACTGGACGACAAGTGTCCTCAATTTAGGACATGAAAATATGACGACATATTTGAATAAACATTTGAAGTGAAAAGTAATTGAATTGTTTGTTATTCACATTAAACTTTAATCTGAAATAACCAATCACAAAAGAATCACTCAATCGCATGAAAATAGCAAAATAATGTCGATAACATAAAGTGGAGAACAAATTACCCACGAAATAATGAAATACACCAACTTCAACAGTTCATTTCTAAACCGGAAATGGCTTCTCCAGAAATTTTTTGACGTCAATCTGTGAGTAGGATTGTCCTCTACGCGAGCTAAAACATACAACATCTAGCTGCAAAGCTAAAATATTTGTAGTACACAAAGCCAAATCTTCGCTGTCCTCAGATGAGGACACTGGGTGGAAACGGGTTAAAGTACCACCAACCGTTTTTTAACCCCTGTAACCCCTTAGATCAAGGGTTCCCAAACTGCGTCCTGATTCGCCTCCAACCTTCATTAGGGGCGCCACAGAGCGTTGGCGCTGACAAAGGTTTTTCGAGGGCATTATTTTTTAAACTGCTCTGAGGAGCCGCGGTAAGCGTTTATTAGGGGAAAGGGGCGCCACGAGTGGTAAAAAAATGAGAACCCCTGCCTTAGATACTTCCCGGGTGTAAATATTTTCAATTATAAAGGCTGTATTACTGCTCTACGATTACCAGATGACAGCGCAGGTGTAGATAAATGGTTTTTAAATATGTTAGTAAAATTCAATTAGATGCTTCGCCCCTGTAAAAGTGTTTACTGCATTGTACTTTTGTGTAATGCAGTAAAACACTACTTTCGCAAAATGTTCCCTAACAAAATTAATGTATAAAACAAATTCTTTCTGGTAAAAGGTCTCTTTTTAGTAAAATAAATTAGTAACCATTATTATGTATTATTCTACATATTTGAATTGGCATTTTTTATCTTTATTGTAAGCTATAGTGCTGACGAAACTCTCAGTTACCGAGTTAATTAAACCCTTGTGTACCAAAATATTTGTGATGACCAATCAAAAAATGTCTATGACAATTATTTCATTTTGTTCATGATGTGGTTCTGAAAGGGTTAAACAAAGAAGAGATGGTCAAAAATTGATTTATGAGCAATTTCTGGTAAAGGATATTTACTCCCCTCAAAATCAACGTCCAAATCCAATCAAATTATAACAGGGTATGGAATCTCAAGAGATACAAACTTGGGAAAAAAAACTGACATTTCTTGCATAAGACAGTTTTCAGTCGGAACGAATGGCCACATTACAGTTTCTGACACATCTTCCGTAATCGTTACCGCAGAGCCGTTGTTTAGATGTCATTGCGGCAAATACGAAATGTTTACCGCCAAAGCAAACCGAAGAAAGAAGGCAAAATTGATCGCGAGGTGTTTTCCAGGATATCCCTTCGTCCCTTTGCGAGTGAGTTTAAGGAGCATGTGGAAAACGCTTATCTGTATCCGGCAGCTCTACTCCTTCTTTTCTCTTTGGATCGATGCACCAACGTGAAAACTAGGCTAACAGAACAAAAGCAACAAAAGAAAAACTGCAGAATTTTCTAGAAATTTCCAGCTGCGTCACGGGTAACAGGAGTTCGTTTTGTGTGTGTGACGTCTTCTCAAACCGATGTTATGTATATATTCCCTCAAGAGATATACATAAAAGTGAAGTTTGGGTAGTTTTCCTCGCAGAGGGCCTTTAAAATTGAGGTACAGTGAAAACTTGGACGAATATCCCCCAGAAGAGGATAGATACATAAAATATTTTTGGAGGATAGGTAGGGTTTTTTTTTCGTTTATCCGGGTTGATCGTTCAAGTGGGGGCAAGTATCGAAAAATATCACCGCAACGAACTGTTATCGGAGGAGCTCAGTAAGCAAATGACTTCGGTCCCGATTAAAATTACTGTATATTTGATTATGTATGGGTAAATTAGCATCGGAACTTCACCAAAGTTTATCCCTATTTTTCCCCCATGCTCGAATTTACTGTATTTCCTCGAGGGGAATGCGTGATCACTATATTTTTTTTTCCAACATTGTCTTTATCTGTATGAAAAATGTATGTTACTCATTTGATTACTGTGACGCAATGTATTTATATCGACATAACAAGTAGAACATGTGTGTGTTCAAGAATTCTTTATATCGATTGTATATTGATTATATTGGAACCAACTATTTTCCAACGGATAATATTTTTGTTGTAATCGTTCAAATTTTTGTCTCCTAAGAAAAATCCCGCATCCTCAAACACTCCTAGTTAGTCAAACATTTGTCGTTTTAGCACCTAAATATATAAATAACGTTATAATCTTATAAAATAAACTTAAAACAACAATTCAAACCATTCTTAAAATAACTAATTATAAAAGTTATAGTATTGCAACACATAATTCGATTTTTTTTAAATATAGTTTTTATTTTCTGTAAGAAAATAGCTAATTCGGTTTATTAATATTACTCAATTTTGATTTTTGTCATGACATAGGAAAATGTGTGTTCAAAAGATTCTTTTAATTGATTATTTCGGATGATTCTATCTGGTATTTCTTTTACTGAACTTAATTGAATTTCAGTCCCGTAAAGAGTCAAGTGCATCTTCAAACAACCCCCTTCTGATTGTCACAATTATCGTTTCAGCAGCTTAATATATCATTATTATCATTAGCTTGTGGATTAAATCGTTCATAAACTGAATAACTACTTATTAAAATTACAGTGTAACTAACTGCCTATATCCAGAAAATGTTGTGTTTTTCCCAGTTTTGAAAAGCTAATTTTTCGAAATTTGAAAAACTACCAAAATGAAGTAAGTTTTTAAATTCAATTGAATAATCTTCAAAAATTAGTTTAGTGGATCGCAAAGGTACTGGAGGATTTCTAAAAACTCACAATCCAACTCAAGAAAGTAATATTGTCCTTGAATAATTTCTATGTTAGCAAGAATTCGATCTCTTCAGTTGTTGACAATCCTTTTTGTCACGACTTTCGGGAATTTTTACATCCAATTACGTGCTATAAAATACCCGAAATCCGGTATCTGAAGAAACAAACTGAAACTCGAAAAATAACCTGTCATTTATTTCTTTCATGTCAAATCTCCTGATCAACTCTAACTAACAAGTTGAAAAGAGCTTCTGAAAGTACAAAAGTCCGTTCTAAAACAACCTATATGCACGAAAATCAGAATCTTCAAATGATAAGTTCCCCCTTTCAATGGATTCAAGTCGGACAAGTAAAATAACTTTTTTAAAAATAGAAGAGAAAATTACCAGGAAAACAAATTCTCGCTGAAACACACGTATGTAAAACGTTTGGTGTATATATGCATATACACACACAATCGACCTTAGCGTAATCGTTCGTGAGTCAATGCATTATGTGGCAGCGTGGCTTTTTTGATTTCACGTCCACGCAAGGAAAAGTTACTGGATTATCTTCAGAAATTGAAAGTTTATTTCGAGAGTTTCTATATACTTGAATAAGCAAATATTCTCAATTTTAAATTAGATAATTCCCTAAAGTCCAAAATGTTACTGGATAATTTTAACCTCTTCAGACCGGACCTAAAACTAACCATTGAAAAAAGTTCGACTGATTCATATTTATTTTACGTCAAAATGTTCTTTAAAAAGAAAAGAAAAATTGAAAAAATTAATTAATTAAATAATTTGGGTCGATATCTTTACTATTACCATTTGTGTAGGGTACTCTTACGCATACCACAAGTCTTAACTTGAAAACTTTAAAAAATAATCATTAAAAGCCATTATAAAAATGAAGATACCCATATGGGTACCTCTGGAGCGAAGATTTTAAAAAATTAGGAAAGTTGCTGGATTATTTTAAAAAACTGGAAAAGTAACTGGATAATTTTCAAAAACTGGAAAAGTAACTGGATAATTTCTACTACAATCAAATAAATTTTGTAATTTAAAATTACATGATTTTCAAAAAATTGGGAAAGGTTCTGGATAACTTCTCAAAAAACCATCATCCATATCAAGAAAGCAAGATTGACTGAATGACTCTTGATGACACAATGGTGCTTGTATCAATGAGAGTTTTATACTTTTATTTGTTGACAATCCTTCGATCGACTTGATGCATTTTTAAATCCAATTACTTGCTATTCGATGCAAGAAACGAGGTACCCGAAGGAACTGCACTCGCAGAGAAAACACGCCATTTATTTCTCTCGTAGCTAAGCTTCTTATCAACAGTGACTAACAAGTTGAGAAGTTCTTTCTAAAAACTACAAAATTCCATTGTAAAACAACCTATATGCACGGAAATCGGAACCTTCGAATGATAAGTTCTCTCTCTTTTTAATCGATTCAAGTCGGACAAGTAAAATAACTTTTTTTAAAATTGAAGAGAGAATTTCCAGGAACAAACTCTCGCTGTAACACGCGCATGTGAAACGTTTGGTGCGCATACACACACACACACCGTCGACATTAGCGTAATCGTTCGTGAGGAAATGCGTTATGCTGCAGCGCGGCTTTTCTAATTACACTACCACGCAAGAGAGAGAGAGAAAACATTCGTTTCACTCACTACCATCCATTAACGGCACAACGAGAAGAAAACTCGCTCTTTTAGTGCATTTTTTTATATTATTTATTATTTAATCCTTTTTCGAAATGTACCTAAAACATGAGCAGAGAGAGAGAGAGAGTTTCATCCGAGAAAACTCGAGTTTATATTCCAGAACAACGACGCTTGAATATTAACAACGAAAACTCCTAGCCATCGAGTCTTCTTCATCATCTTCTTCTACTTCTTTGACGTCAAAATCCTCTTCTTTCTCCAACCACAGAAACCAAATAAAAAAAAAGAAAGGTTCTCTTCATACATATTTACATACTTATATATAAAAATATTAGGGAATATATGTGTTTCATCTTCCCCCCTTCAGTCCCTGTATCCTAATCCCTCATCCAGTTCCTCGAAACACTGCTCTGAATAAACAATGAGGATATTGAAAGCGAACACGGCGTTAGACTAATATATAGTCAATGTTGGCCATTGGCAGAAGTTTGCTTTGCCATTAGTGAATTGCTGAAAAAAAAAACTGAAAAAAATAATAATATATGTTATATAGGAAAAAGAAATATATTAGGTGAAATGGAAAAGTATGAGGAATAAAAACACCTAGACTTAAAAACCAAGTTTTTAAATGTAATTGTAATATTATGAAAAACAATAAAAATTATAATTATCATTAATGAAGCAGTGTTCTCCCCCCTACTATCAATGCCTCTTAGGCCTTTCGTGTAAAAAAATAAACAGAAAAAAAAACGTGTTTGCATGGTTGAATTTCGATGTTCAATGTTGTATGTACTTATTTAAAAAGAAAAGAATTTAACAAAAAAAAAATTTTATGTCCCTGTGTATGTATATATATATATAAATATGAATGTATCTCTCTATGGATGTTAAAAAAAATTTATAGAAATATATTTATGTATCATGTGAGTGGATCATTCCTCCTTCATGATCATCGTTGAGAAACGAAAAACAAAAAAAAAACGACAAAAAAAATCGAAGAAGATGCTGCTGCTAATATCGCTAATGAAAACGAAAACAAATAAAATAACACACGGCAAAGAAAATTTGGTGTTGCAAAAAATAAAAAAAAAGTTACATGAAAATTGCTCGAAGAGTTGTGTTATTTTTGGTGTTGTTTCATTAGTTTTTCGAATTGAAGATTTTCAAAGGAACGTGCTATGATGTTATCCGTACATGAATTTCATGCATTTTGAGGTTGCTTGCATCAAATGTTGGATGTAATAATCACTGGCAAGAAAAAATTCCCCATAGATAATATACAGGGTGTGGCATAAATTCGTAAATACTTCAAAAATTCATAAAAATTTGAATGATTTGGTAAATTAGAATGCAGTTTGCGGAAAAAGTTCTTTTCATGGAGACGGGTTTTTTTTTTATGCAGATAAAAAGTTAACATTTTTGTCGACAAAGGGCACTTCACGGAATAAAATCAGTAGAATTATGCAAATGAGAGTCCTATAACATGCAGGTTGTTACTCAGCTCATTTCTGAATTTTTCTGTTACTCGCGCTTACGTGAGATTTTTTATTGTAGTGTTGATATTGGGGTTATTTGTTTCACCTCAGTCACGAATCAACGACTGGAGCTTTGCGAACACTTCAGATACGGAAGAGATTGAAGAAAGGTTCGGGTTCACTCGCGCCAGTCGTACATTCATGCAGCATCCTTTATCGAAAAAAATCTTAGCATTTTTCCGTACCAAAAAAAAGTCTCCTTCGTATGAATAACTTTTTTGCAAACCGCATTCAAATATACTAATTTTTGCAATTTTTATGCTATTTTTAACTATTTACGAATTCATGGGATACCCTGTACACTATCTGGTCATAAGTATCCTGACACTTCAACGTTTCAAGTTAAGGCCCATAAAGCTGAAATCGGAAATTAATGGGACCCCCCCCCCCTCATCCTTTTCACTGCAATAAAAACTGCCACTTTCTCAGGATGGCACCTCATCAGTTTCTCAAATGTTTCGAATGGAATAACTTGCCATTCTTGCACAAGAGCTCAGACTAGTTTCGTCACAACAATTTTTTGTCTGGCTGGCAGCAGACGCTTCATTTCATTCCGAAAAGAATCGAATGGAAATCTGAGCAGGGCAGTCAAATTCCTAAACATCCCTATTCAAAGCATCCAGCTGCGTACGACACGAGTATCATGGGCTGGAACTCGATCATATTGAAACAGGAGCAGCCTTCCACTTAGCTCTTGTCACAGAGCACGCAGAGCTGAGTAATTCATAATGTCACAATATGTCGTTATTGTCGAAATGTCATGTACAGGAACCAAAGAGGTGAGCTCATACCAGGAGAAGCAGCTGCGTAGTGACTGATCCAATTCAATGAATTTCACGGGTGTCCGGATATTTATGATCATTTAGCGTTAGTTGATCTGTTTGCAATGTGCTAAACTGATTTTTAAAGTTAATCCACTCATTTTTGTTTATCGACATCTGTACTTATTTGTCCTATAACTTTACTAATACAGAATGGGCACAAAAAAATACACAATTCTGTCACATTGTTACGTACATTTTTAAAGTAAAATAAGTATTTCGAGTGTACCTCTACAGGAGGGTCATTTGTTCTTATTTTCTGTGTGGTTATCATTAAGTTATTAAGTTTTGGATGTCCTTGAGAGAGAGAGAGAAGAAAAATTACCCAAAACTCCAACGAAATTTTCACTTGTTTATTCATCCGGGAGGAAAAAGTTGTCCTCAAACATTTTGTGGCTGTAATTTATTATCGCTCTCACACAGCCGCACAAAAAAAGTTGAGAATGTTTCCGGATGTATGTCTCTTGGTATAGCTTTCTAGGATTAAGGAAAAAAACTCGTTTATGTTTTTTTTATTTTCTTATGTAACACTTTATAGCAAATTTTTTTCAAAATATTTCTTTTTCAAATTATTTTTTGAGCAATACAGTAAACACGGGTTAGTTTGTTTATCTTTTTGTTTAATCTTACCGCTAGAAACTAACAAATAAAATAAATACTGGAATTCAATGCTACTTTTAGATACCGGTAGTTCAAACCTTTCCCTAAAAGACTGCGATACAAAAAAAGCATTTTCTATAATATTTATATGAAATTTATTTATTTTTATTTTGAGCCAAAGTAACCCATATGTTTGGGTAACCGTCCCACATCAAATATTTTTATTTTAAAACACTGTAAACCCTTTAAAACATGCCTGAAGCAATGGGAACCCGCTGGTATTGTAGAAAAAGTACTCTCACAAAATGCACTCTACTACTACTACATATATTCACATATGTGAGACATAAACTTTATTTACACTACGTGACCGCGCACCAACTCCGTTCATATATCGCTATACGGCAATTTCGAACCAGTGGAGTTGGGTGGAAAATGAAGGTGTCATCTATCGGTAGTCGCCCCAGGTTGGTAAAGAACTTATGAATGATGTTCCTTAGTTAGTGGAAGACGAACATCTTGCCATCGCGCCACTCGGGCGCTTACTTTATTTACACTGGTACTTCTTTGTCAAAACAAAGAAATGTGTACAAGTCAATAAAGAGAAAATAAAGACAGAGACTGTGAACACAAAACATCAGTCCTATTATATAGAAGTCTTAAATATAGTTACTGCATCTAAGTATAATCCTTGCGTTAGTCTTGTCAAGTTCAAAAACAACTTTCAATTCTTGGCAAAACAATATTCGCGGAAAAAGTCATCTTCTCAATACTGTTGGAAGCTTGATTATTTGCGAGTCATTAGGCCATTCATTAGACTAGGTAGAAAAAAAAACTGTCTTTTTTTCTGTTGGTCATTTCCAAGTCTTTCCTGTAGGCCTCATGCAATCCCCAATACTGTCAGTTATTGCTACGCTTATAGCCAGTGCCGGAAACTATTTTTCTTCCCAAGCAATTATACAATATCTCCTTCTTCCAAAGAAAATTTTGGAGATTGGGTTTCCCCAGTTTTTGGCGTAGTCGATTCCGGTGCCCCATTTATCTCAATAGACATGTTAATTAATTTCACCACTACCAACTCTCGGTGTTGGCTCAATCATTTTCCATTACTTTGTCCTACATCTTTTTGGGACAAAGTAAGGTGTTTTTGGAATTACCTGCACTTTTTTTTATTTATGAATTTCATCAAAAGACCTTGATTGCTTAACAAACGCATTTTATGTTTTCTTGACATCTTGTCAGGATGGCATTTGCTTAAAAATTTGGTAGTTACCGAAACTAAATCATGTACTACTACTACTACTAAACCACATATGCACCTCGTCCGCATCCCACTACGGAATTTCTAACGAATTGGTACATGTTTGAATGTGCGTGTACATGTTACGAACCTAACATGAAGTTTGTTACTGCGGGAGTTACTGTTTGTTATTTATAGTGCTGCCATCTGCCATCAATTCTTCTATGATTGAAATACTATGATTGAATAATTGTACCGGTTGCTCTCTGTGGCGAAACTTTTTAAAAGGAAAGATTGACCCGCATTCGCCTCTCGAAGTTTGGAACTACGGAAAACCAACTTCAGAAGACCAATGTGGGTGAAATTAAACCCTGTGGAAACGGTGAAATTTAAACCAGGGACATCGCGAGACGAGTTCATCAATGACCACTCGAACACCACCGCGGCAAATACATGTACTGGATTTCTTGCACAAACGAGAGTTGAACAATAAAAAACGTGCATTTAACAGGGTTATGAAAACAACATTGCCGCTGCCTAGAGCGGCGAATATTAGAATTCTATGGAAGGGGGCTCTCTCCTAACTAGTACTACGACCTGGCAATTTTGCCTGCTACTATGCGAATCTGGAGTAATTAGTTTGTACCAAGCGTGTTTCAATCGTTTTTTTTTTCGTTTTGAAACAAACCAACACCCCAGGGCCAAAGTAGACGTGTTTACGGAACGTATAACATTAATCACACACAACCCCTTTCAATGTTTAATGTACTATTTAAGAAACGTGTATTTAGATAATCTACTAGAAAAACCGGTTCGATATTTCTCCGTTCATCCTGAAGAAAACACTCTGAATAATATTCATCGCTTTCAGTGTTTAGGCTTTTCAGTGTTTTTGAATTCTTTACTGGACAGAAGGCCTACTTTGAACGCAATTCAAAAAAAAACCCATTGAAATTTGAAATAGAGTACTATGACCTTGTAACATTGTCCCAAGGATATCATCTCTGCACAGGAAATCGCTTACATGAAAGTAAATGCGTTTGCTTACGCCTCATCAATCCCCTTATCATTTTTTTCCGAACTCTACTGAATCAAAAGCGAACCTCATATATCTCGTGTCTAACGATTTTCTTGTTCCAAATTCAAAAGTCGTGACGGATATTATCAAAATGAATGAGAGTTTTTCGTGGCATCCGGCTCATTGACAAAGTCAACGTTATTCCCTCTGTGTTATTTGAGAGGTACGGTATCCAAGGTCGATAAGATACTCGCTAAAAGTACCAGAGGATGTTTAGAGGTGTCGTTAGTTCGATACTCTTGTCAGAAACCTTCCTTACGCAAGGGCATAATGGAAATGATGACTATGGAAATATTTCTACCACAGGTAGCCCCACACCGAGGGGTTAGTGCACCAACCTCTACGTAACAATAAAAAAAAAAGCTGCCGTTCGGAATTGGCAATAAATTGTAGTTCTCTTTCTAATTAGCCCTTGTATGCAGAAAATGATCGTGGTGCGACAAAATGACCACAGCAATGATCTTAAAATGTAATGATACTCTGTGAAGAGAGTAGATATTTTTCATAAGCCCTCGATTAAATAGATGTAATAGAATCTGTATCATTTAAAGAGATTTCTCAGGTTAATGGAAAATAATGAATATAATAGTAATTAATATTATTATTACTATTATTATTATTAACCAAAATTTGTAAAAGAAACGTCGTATTACCGTAAGTGAAAGAAATTATTCCATAAAATCTGTTCTTTCAGGAAAAACCCATCGCACACAAATACTACGCTTTTTGTTGAAAATTTCTTGATAAAATTTGAAATTTCTCAGAATCGAAATTTTTTTAATTACTCGTTTTTCCTTAGAATAATCAAGACGAAATATGAAAAAAAAACATTGCAGAAAATATTTTTGCGTACGTAAAAATAGTTTTTAGTACGTAGATGTATAAAATAAATTAAAAATTAATCAAACAATAGTCGGAAAAAATGTCCCATTAACATAAATTCCATGTGAATTAAATAAAGCACTTTTAACTCTTAAATGCTCAATTTATTTTTTCTAGCTGTTAGTTTTTTTTTATATGTACTGACATATATTGAAAAATTGGAAAAATCATTTTAAAAAATCTATTTCGGATTCCTCTGCTTTTGCTGGACCTTATTTAAGATGTTTTAAGACGTGCAAAACCTTTAAAAATCCCACATACAATAAATGTATTGAAGTAATATAACTTTCCAAACACATATAACCATATCTTCTCCGTGATTCAAACTATTTGAGAAATAGTTAACTACTTTAAGGTCTAGCTGTCCTTGTGTTCAGCGCACACAAGCTCTAAGGAAAGAGGATTCGTTTCTTTTGTTGTCTAGTGCGCTCACCCGGCAAGTGAGAGGACGTGGGTTTGATTCCCCGCAATGGCAGTTGAATTTTCTGTCCTGTATCTATCTTCGTATCAACCAGCTGTCAACACCTTCGTATTCAAACTATGGAAAGAAAAAAATTTCTGATAGAAACTCCAAGGTAAAAAAAGGATGCAAATAAAGCATTTTTAACAAATTAGCAAAATCACAGCCACACATGCTCTGCAAGAAACAAATTGTTGCTGTCGTTAATTGGGACATCTGCCAGAAAATTCAAAATATAAGATGGGACGAATATGACTCACTTTATGTGCATAGAAAATTCTGAATTTTCATCTTCAAACTGGCTGCACTAATTAACATTTAACCCTTACAGCACTCCCATCATCCACAGATGATGAGCGTTGTAGTCTGCTCAATCACCCTGTGCTGATTGGAAATGTTTTTTTTTTCATAATGAAATTCTTTAAATGGTGTATAGATGATGTACGCAAACATATTTTGGTTTAGATTGATAATTACTTTTTTCTCGGCCCACGATGCATCAAATCAATAGACTTTCTAGATAATACGCCGGGGTGAACTCCACTGCCGCTACCTGGACCCCATTCGATGAAGTTAATAGAGGTTACAATGTCTCTACTGAGCAATTCAGGCTAGCATGCGTTGTTTAAGGGGGAAAGCACGTCTCTCGTCTCCATGGTATAATTGTCGGTGAGCTTTCCCGGTTGGCAGGAAGTCCTGGGTTCGATTCCCAGTGGAGGCAACGGAACTTTTTCTCCCTCGGCGGAAGGGATTCTCTATCCAGAAAGTTAATTGATTTAATATTTTAGTGGGGTTTTTTTTCCCTCTATACTCTCTGACAGGTTTGCTTGTACTTTGTATGAGAGGGCGTACACGGGATTAAGTAATGGTAGTGTCTGGCTTCGATCGATAGCATATATGTGGTTTCGGGTTCGAATCCAGATTTTGCGTTTGTATCACCCCTTTGTTTTGATTGCATTTGAATGTGCAGCGTTGGAGTTTGATTGTCGTCCATCGTTCACAAAAGAAAACTGAAAAAAAAAGAGAATTTTTTACGCTTCTGCAGTGAGAGATATTTTTCCGACTTAGTACCACAACCAAAGAATTAAAGCATTCATTGCACCATATGCAGAGCTACGCATTTAAGGGTTTTAAACACATAAACGAAGCGTCACTTTTACTAGAAATAACCATATCGATTTCAAGATTCAGAGCTCATGAGATAAACTTTAGGTGATACCACACACCTAAGCAACAAGCATTGTTTATCATAAAATTTGTAGCCGATACACCCCAATAAGATGTATTAATGATAGCAACACTAATTTTAGATATGAGGTCATCCTGAGTTTCAAAGGTAGTCACGTACACTATGGCCAGTTGATGGCCCCACAGAAAAAAAAATCGTTAGGGAAGAAACATATACAATTCCCTCCACCGTTTCCAATTTTTAGAGAATAACAATAGTCACGGCCACCCTTACCAGAAGCGGTGCAAAAATAATCGTGGGGCCCTGTTAGCACAATAAGTAAGCACAATAGTTTACTAATTAATATTTAATACGGCTCACTACTGCTTATTTTCAAATGCTTTTCAACAAAACTTCACAGCTTAAATGTCTGAATTTACTCACCTTATGAAAAATTTATTTTTCTTGCTTTCACACCAGCGAAGTCCTCTATTATGTCATCAAAATTTATTTTATCCACTACGTCTGTTTCGATTAATACTGTCACTAAAGATGACAGTCTTTCTTAACTAATTGCATATCTTAAATAAAATTTTATTTATTTTTCAATTCACCACAGCTTCTTTCCGCTTTTGACACTATTACTGGAACACTAAGCAGTATCCCACATGCTATGAAAACCTTCGGAAAAGGATTTGGGATCTTGTTCATGAACTTTAAAACTCATTGAATATCATCTATTAATAACTCGCGAAGCACTTTGACGTCGGAGGATTCAACACCCCAAAAACATATACGTAAGTACTATCAGTCATATTGCTGGTGGCTGAAATTCCGGGCTGAGGCTCCATTTCTTATGAAATATCATCCTTTTCTCTTTTCTCTTCACCAGAAGTATGAATTGCGGGCAGCAGAAATTTTTCAAGTGCACCACGTTGTGTGTGTTAAGATATTGTTTTCGCTTTTCCTTTTTTAGCCTTTTCGCTACCAGATTCATATTTCCGAAATTTGTCACTCTCGATGACATTCCCCCGAAGATATCCTTAAGTTGAAAACTTGAATCTTACTTTCACACTGACACCGAACAGAAACGTAAAATCGCACAGAAACTCAGCAAGTATGTTAGATTGAAATATTGCGCTTCACTGTATACGCGCGCAAAATGACATGCGTCTCAAAAACACTCAGAAACTTTCATATGTTTTACGTTTTGCGAAAAATGGCAGTTGGAACACTAAAAAAAATTGCATGCAATTTTTCTCCCTGGAAGGAGCTCCAATATGAGGAGCGTGGTGACATGACGGTTAGTGTATGTTGTAGGCCTAGTTGTTATAATGTCGATAACGTGTATATATGAGCACCGCGTGCTAAAAAGAATGTTCCTACAAGTCAGTCTCTACGGCTGTCTCCACCTGCACTAGGGAGACCCTCCAACACCCTTTTTCGATACAACTCTTGAAAGATATAATACACACGCATATTATGTATGTATTTATATTCCCATAAATAGATATTGGAGTGGGGACGTTCCGTACATCTTTTCGAAACGCATTCAACAAATAACGATTATTTTTTGTTCTACTAATACTGTATATAATTAGTGTGACGAATAATTCTCGCTTTATATATATTCGAATATATATATATATATATATATATACTAGGGGGGCTCTGCCCCCCTGCCGCCTTTGGCGGCCAACCCCCCCCCCCCCCCCCACTTCTCTCCCGGACATATCTTGTTTATTTCGTCCCACTTCATCAGCGTGCTATGGAAAAGGGGAAAGGGACGTGTGAAAGCACCAGCCTACTGAAGAAGCCAATTTTAATGAAAATAATAATAAAGCAACAAAAAACAAATGAGATTCATCAAGTATCCCCAGAAAACTTCCCCATGGGAGTCCCCAGATTCAATTCGCTGAATTTCAGTGGGTCCCCACACTGGATATATCTTGGGCTACCGATGTGTTGCAAATTTTACAATGTTAAACCACAAAAATCAATGAGATACATTCAGGGGCACCGAATTACAACCTGCCAACATTTCCATGAAGCCCTGACCTGCAAGCTTGTAGGACACCCCCCCCCCCTGTGAGAATTTTTCATTTTTATCAATTTTACAACGAATAAAATCCAGGGCCCCACATCCAGTAGCGGGGAAACAATACGCAGATTTTTAGTGGGGCCCCAGACTGGCTATATCTCGGGTTTCGGCTGTGGCAAATTCTACAACAGAAAAGACTGAGATTCATCCAGGGCCCCCAAAATCAAACCTGTAAACATGGGGCCCCCCCGACTTGGAAGCTTGTCGGTCATCCCCCGGTGCGAGTGCCATGAAAAATTTTCATTTGTATTCGTTTTACCTACGAATAAAATCCAGGGCCCCAAAATAAACCTGTAAACATGGGCCCCGACTTGGAAGCTTGTCGGTCATCTCCCGGAGCGAGTGCCATGAAAAATTTTCATTTGTATTCGTTTTACCAACGAATAAAATCCAGGGCCCCCAACCAATTACCCGGGACACCAATTCGCATACTTTTGGTGGGGCCCCAGACTGGCTTTATCTCGGGCTTCCGCTGTTGCGAATTCTACAACAGAAAAGAATGAGATTCGTCCAGGGCCCCAAAATGAAACCTGTAAACATGGGGCCCCCGGCTTGGAAGCTTGTCGGTCATCCCCCGGAGCGAGTGCCATGAAAAATTTCCATTTGTATTCGTTTTACCAACGAATAAAATCCAGGGCCCCCAACCAATTACCCGGGACACAAATTCGCATACTTTTGGTGGGGCCCCAGACTGGCTTTATCTCGGGCTTCCGCTGTTGCGAATTCTACAACAGAAAAGAATGAGATTCGTCCAGGGCCCCAAAATGAAACCTGTAAACATGGGGCCCCCGACTTGGAAGCTTGTCAGTCATCCCCCGGAGCGAGTACCATGAAAAATTTTCATTTGTATTCGTTTTACCAACGAATAAAATCCAGGACCCTCCAACCAATTACCCGGGACACCAATTCGCATACTTTTGGTGGGGCCTCAGACTGGATATATCTTTTGCTTCCACTATCGAAATTTTTCAACATTAAAGCAGCAAGAAAACAATGAGATCCATCAAGGGCCCCTGGAAATGAAAACTTTTTACTTATACGTGAAATCTTCCCCGGGTTCCCCGACCCTGTGTTGGGAGCACTGCTGTTGTGTGTGTATATTACACATATATATATACCTCTCGGCATGGACCTCCCCCCCCCCCCACAAAGGAAGGGCTGACAGGGGCCACAACGATTCTTTTCACTTTTTGATTTTTCACACTATAAATTAATCACAGGGGGGCCCCTGAAAAGCTGGTTTGGGGGCTCGAAATCTAAATTCCAGCCTAAGGGCTCTGCTGTAGGATGTAGGAGCCTCTTGGTACATGCACATAACATGGTCCCGATGGGTCACGATATGTGAATATCGACCCAATATCGATATATGATATATGATATCATATCGATATATGAATCGAACCCACTTCCGTAACAGAGTTTCCGTCACTCGGTTGCTTAGCAACAGGCCCTTTTCGAGTTTGTTTGTGATTTTATATTATAGAATAGATATATTCATTACATTATTTAGATTTTTCTAACATTTTCTTTGTCAAAATGCAACAACCTTGTTTTATTATTGAATTTTTTACAAAAATTACAATTTTTCTTCATTACTACTACTTCACCAACTCTGGCCATATCGCTAAATAGCAATTTACTACCATTAATGAGATGGGCTGGAAATGAAGGCGCAGTCTATCGGTGGTTGCGTCAAGTTCGTTTTAGGGGAAAATCTCTTATCTATATATGCTCCCTCGGATTCGAAACTGGGACCGTGACATCAACCTCCACGGTGGTAGACGAGCATCTTACCACTACGCCACTCAGGCAATTTTTTTTATTGCTAGAAGCGCGGGGATCTGTGCGGCCGCACCTGTCGCACACCTCTAAGGGCGGCCCCGAGTGTAGTGCTTATGTAATAATAAATTTCACGGCAAAAACAGACTTGCTTTATCATGCTGGAGCCATGTGCGCTGCCGGATGTTGGTTGAATGCAGATTGCAGCAAATCCGTTAAGAAACTTGTCACTTACCTCTGATGAAATGCTATGTTACACGGCGGACGAGAAGTCTGGGGTACATTTTAAAAATCAATCACAAATCAACCAATTAACATAAAAAGATGTGGTTTGCACTAAAATAATTATTATGATCTAGAGTTGTTGTTTTTTTTTAATGTAAAAAATTCACTCGCGTTGGCGCTGTAATACGAAAAACTAGACATAACACATAAAATGCAACACAAAGAATGCATAATTAACGTGTTTGAAAGTTCGTGTAACATAAAATTTTCAAATTTCAATATGAGCGCCTTTTTATGGCTCAGGCGAATTATACACGAATGAAAGGGCGATCAACTTTAATTATGGTAAGATTTATGCGACAATGTCTTACACATTAATCATACACCGTTTGTATAACATTTTGTGTTGAGTTTTTTTACAGCGCCGCCTGTGATGGAATTTTGAACTTAAAAATATGTATATCATGATAGTATTTCAGTGCAAATCACAGTTTTTTCCTGTTAATTGGTTGATTTGTTATTCATTTTTAATAGAAGGTTGTGGCGCACTTTATCTGCAAATACGTTGCCAGATCAGGCATTAATTTTTGAGACAGACCTTACCAAACTTGACGAAAACTTTTCTTTTACACATGCACATTAAATCGTACATATACTCCCTTGTCTATCTCTTCACACGTAGCCCCGAGGCTACAATTTGTAAGCCCGCAGATGGCCGGGAAAATAAATTTCATTCTGGTCCGGTTTGGACATTTTTAAAATGTGTTCAGAACGCGTCCACCTTCTATATCGTCCAAAAGCACCTTTTTAATTGTGATTTTACCACTCCTTCCATGACAAATAAATGTTAATACAATGTATTCTACCACCCCACCCCCTTTAAAGTTTCTTCTACGAGTTCTGTATCATCCGGTATAACATAATCTAAACCTTGGTTTTTTTTTAGATATTTGTCTCACTAACTTTCAAATCATTTCGCGATCACGACACGTGATAAATTTCGAATCTTAGGCATATGGTTGACATCAACACATGGTAAAATTACCAGTAGACGTGCTTAATCGTGCAAATTAGGTGGAAGGTTCTACCATTCGGTCTCCCTTTCTAACAATCCACCGTTATGGCTTCATTAGTGGAAGAAAGTGCTAAATATTCTCGAACCTTTGTCACTTTTCAACGGAAAATCCTTTCATTAATATTTCATCTCCAAGGAAAAATAATGCATTAGCAGGAAGATAAAGCGAGAGAGAGAGAGAGAGAAGACAGGGCTTATGCACTCTAATTGCAGCGGGATAATTATCCGCTTCCAATTTGTCAAGAAACTAATTAACACGATTCGAACACATTCGGTTACAGTTTCCGCCGAGCCCCTGCGACCGACCCCTCTCATACACACACACACACACACACCATATAACTATTTTCCTCTCGTCATTAATATTACGTAGTATTATCTTATTCCATGGTGGCGAGATATGATGATATCTTTTTGAGATAAAGGAATGAAATTGAAAAAGACCAGATCATCATTGGATTTGAAATGATTATTGCAGATATCATTTAGAAAATCCCTTTCCATGAAATCTATCGATTCTTCAAATTATTTGATACGCTTCATTCAGGGCAGAAGACCAGGTTCATTTCATTCTATGTTACTGAATTAGCAAGTGCAATAATTTCCTGCGTATAATCCACATATGCAAATTTTGTTCACCAGTAATGAAATCTTAAGGAATGGGAAACGTTGCTGTGGGGGATTTACGTCACGTTTTTATAGGGAAAAAAGTCGACTTTTCTGCTCTCATTTATTCGACATTTACAAATTCTTTTTCCGCTAATTTTCTTTATATTTATGTCTATCACAACCTCTTGGAAAAACAAGCTGTAGATAATACATGCTACTTACATAACATGAAAATTTCACGCATTTACCATCATTATTTCAAAATATGGAAGTGGAATGGCAGCACCAGCAAGCACGTGAAACAAGCATAACTGACAACAGAAATATGTTAGGGGCATACCATGCATTTTCATGTACTCACACAATAGGTTCCGAGGTGTTCCAATTCCTTTGAAATTCCAGGGGAATGTGCACGAGATGCATGTTCGGTTAACTGGCATTAGTAGCAAAAGTAGTAGATAATACACACCGGTATACAGAGTGATTCTAAAATTCCCTGTGCCGCATTTTACTGGCAAACCGTTCATCCTGGGGGAATACTTTCAATTGGAAAAAGCATCAAAGTAGCATGTGGTACTCAGATACGGCATTAATCTTACAAAGGGTTTATAGTTCTTAAAGTTAAAAAAATTTGCTGTTTAGACGCGCACCCTGTTCTCAAGAACCCAATTGAAATGATGTTGCCCTGTCCCTCCTGAAGCCAACAAAAAAAACATCCGCGTTTTTTAAGATGAGATATTTGAGCAATCGCTGAGAGATATTTGAATTCAAAATCGAAGAGGAGTTTGAAAAGGATATCATAAACTAAAGTACAAGCTTATAATGCTGTTATTTCCCAACTTTTCTTAGTTTTGATTCATACGTCTGAGAAAATATTTCACATAGAATCGTGTTTTTTTCTCTTTTTTTTCATTGGGAGAGACAGGGCAACAACTTTCTAATTGGGTTTTTGAGCACAGGATGTCCGTATATAAAAAGTTATTTTTTTTCAACTACAAAATGCCAATTCCAATGAAAGTTAATTTTTTCGAACTTTTAGTTCCATCTCCCGGTCTCAAGAGTAATTTATTTTCTTTTTTTTCCTTTAATTAGAAAAAGTATCGTGTTGTCTGTTTTCTTTCCTCTCTCTCCTCATCATCGCAAAGCTTTGATGTAACCCTACGGAAAAAGTCATTTATTTCTATACTCCTATTAGTGATTTTTCCACATGTTTCCACATGTAATATATCTTTCTACTATATACATATAAAAGCGAAAGAGAACAGATAGGACGAGGGCGAAAAGTGAAATCTACTTCGTACCTACTATCTTATCCACTCATCCATTATACTGTTTTCCTTTCATTTCTGTTTCTTCTTTATTTTTTTCATATATATATAGCCGATACGTCAAATATAGATCGCCCGAATTTCTCGTCAATAGCTTGTAAGCGAAGGGAGTTAAATGTGTCACTTCTTCTACCAAAAGCCGTATATGTATACTGAGAAACATTTTTTTCCGTTCCCCTCTCCTCTAACTTCCAGTTAAAAAGATTTTGCTTCGTCTCTCCTTAGCTAAAAAAAAATCATTTAATGAATTTAATTGAAATATTAGGCGAAATATTTTAGTTCAAAAACCTCTGAAAATGAAAAGAGGAAGAACACCATATATATATCAACAGACAAGCGCGAGAAGAAATTCGCAGTACATTTAATTTTTTCGAAATTCTGAGATATATCCTCAACTTTCAATCAACGATATCTCAGTTAATATCGCACTTAAAAACCTAGAGTGTTTTTGAGAGAAGAGACAGGGCAAAATAACTTTCTAATTGAGGGTTGGAAGACAGGAGAAGAAAAGGCACCGGAAAGAAGAGAAGTGGCCCAGAGCCTGGGCTGGCCACGAGAAAAAGATAGGCTCACATGGCTCAACCAGCCATAAACTGTTGCTGTCTAGGGACATGTAAATTTTCATATATTCCAATTTTAATGAAAAATATTCAGAGGCACTGTCGCCCATGTAAGTTTAATTTAAATTTTTCTTTACAAAACAAATAAAACAAACCTCTGGACTTCTGAGGCCGGGTCACCTGCGATCGTTGTTCGGGCACGTGGGCTTCTCCTGGGGTGGGGGTTGACGCTGAAATAGAGGGGGAAACAACCTAAGGAGCAAGCTCGGTGCCTCAGATAGGACTTAGAGGACCGTGGGTGTTGGGGGGGGGGGGGGGCGCTCGCTGTTGATTCACTGGTGGGCGCCCCAGCCAAGCACACCTATCCTCTTCAGCATAGCCCAACCCACGTGGGTAAAGGGCTTATACCCCAGAAGGGACAGTGCCAGGGCAACGTTTGGTCTGACAGAAGACAGGGGTACGATCTAAAGAAATTAGATTTTTCTCCCAATACGGTCCGAGTGAAATGAACGACATATCTTTACATGTGACGTTATTTGCATACCTTTCTAATTGAAAGTATTTCTATATCCAACGGTTCAAAAGATAAAGAGTGTACATATAAGGATAATATTTAACATCATGTTGTGTTAATTATGCGTTCAGAAATCCTCCGTGCCAGTTTCGCGAATGAAAATACAGTGTGCCATAAAATAAAATATTTAAATTTTTATACGGTTCTCCAGTCCTCCAACTTAAAGTAAAAAGTGTTGCCTTGTCTCTTCCGAAACCAACAAAATTCTCATGTTTTTCACTGCAATATTCGCTGAATATTTTAATTCAAAAGTCGGAGAAAATGTGGGGAAGAACGACATAAGCCAATGGATAAACTCATTATACTGTTTTTTCCACCATTTTCAAAGAGCGAATGAGAAGGGACAAAAACTTTCTTATTCGTAGAAGTTAGGGAATGGGGGGGCCATAGATAAATTTAGATTTTTTTATTTCATGACACACTGTATTTTCACTCTCCAAGCTAATATAGGGTGAATTCTGAACACATTTCAAGCATTATTTAAACCGGAATCATACTTCTACGACGAACGGTTAATCAGATAGAGACGGAATTAGGACTTGCAGGACACCCTGTATACTGTATATGTTTTATGATATTCATATCCATGACGGTTATCACACATGTTTACATTTCAGCAACCTCGTTGGACATTCTGCCTGTTGTGTCTTTTGTGCTTGTGTAAACAAACGTGGAAACTGATTTCATATAAAAGCTATTTGTGTCTCAAATACGGTATTTCTTTTACTCGCAGAAATATATTTCTTAAGGCTTTTGTAACCGGCTTTCCAGGTTCGATAATCAAAAACTGTAACCGGAATGAGACAAAAGGAGAACTTAATTAATTCTATGAATTGTTTCTAGAGAAGAAAAATCTCACAAATCGTCTAAATTAAAATTTTCTCGCTTGAGATATTTCAATATGTTATCTTTCACCAAGTATTTTAAATTAATCATAATTGCCAAGATTTTTGTTTCAATTGTTATGAAGCACATACAAGCTTTTCTATGTCTTTTTATCTGGAAAAATTCATGAACACATAAAATTCCAAAGTGAAGAAGATAATTATGAGATAATGATGTTAATTAATTTATTAAGCAGAACTTTAATTGAAAGCACTGTTTCACATTGTTATATAACACTGCTCAACAAAAAAAAAATTTCCGGTTCTTGGGCAAATTTAAAAATAGCAATAGTTTTAGTCTATATCGGGGCTGCTGATTTCAAAACTAGTGTTGGTTTTGCTGAGTTAACTCTGGTCTATGAAATAATGCATACTCCCAACAATGTGATTTGTATGATGCTTGTGCATTACGAATGTTTTTAACATTTGTCTGTTGCGAAGATGAATTTTTCGAAAGTGAAAATTCAACTACCTTTGCGGGAAATCGAGCCTACGTCCTTTCACTTTCCGGGTGAACGCCCTAGACCACTAGACTACAAAGGCAACGAATCACTCAATCTTTCCTTGGGGCTCATGTGCACTGAAAGGGACCGTACATGGACGGTCGGACCTAAGTCAGTACAAGCTCACAGCTGCTGACGTTGCCACCAGATGGTGACTTATACATCCGGACGATGAAAGGACGTGGGTTTGATTCCCCGCAAAGGCAGTTGAATTTTCTCTCTTTTCAAAAATTCATCTTCGCAACAGCCAGTTGTTAAAAAACGTTCTTCGTATGGTATCGGAGAGTGACGTCATCCTTGCTTATGCATTACGATTGAAATTTAATTTTCATTTCATCGTGAAAACTAGAGCAAATCTGGCAAAACCAATTCCAGATTCGTATTCAGCGCCCCAAAATCACTGAAATATCCTTATGTCAATGATTTACTGCATTTATTTATAACTCACAGTTTCAACGGGATTTGTACGCTGCTTACGGCATCACACAATTGGCATTTAATTTGCACATTATCTTAATAACTGGAGACAATCTGACAAAACCAATGCCAGATTCAAAATCAGCGTCATAAAATCGTCATAAAATCATCATAAAACCACTGACATATCTGTGAGAATAAAATCAGTGTTGGACAGTATAATCAAACAGAATGCGGAGCTAATTCTTACAAATATTTCAATAAAATTTTATAAAATATTTTGATATCATATCATCTTCATATACATATCATATACATCTAGTCCCGGTGCTTTGCTTGCGCATGCATATTTTAGAAGTTATAAGACTTCAACATCCTCCACTTGAATATCGTTGAGGCTTTTATCATCCCATGACACACCAGTACTTCGGATATCATCTTCACCATTAAAAACCGTCGTTAAAAGTCATTGAAAGCACCACACATGCCTACATTACTCTCTACCCCAGATCCTTTTATCGAGAGATGTGCAATATCCACCGTACATCCATTGTTGAGCAATATCAAAAAACATCCTTTGTTTATATAATAATCTATTCAAAAACTACGGTCTAATCAGCCGTGTAGCCATAGGTATAAAAAATTTTATCTTTACACTTTACATAGCCAGCTACATTGAAATTGGTATATGAATTTGGTGAGTCAGTGTACGTCGATGTTGTGTGGAACTTTCAGGTCGTATATAACGATAAACGTAAAAAAACCTAAAAGTTCCTAAAAGTTCCTAAAAACCTAACAGAAGGAATAAATGTATAAACTAAATTAAAATATTAACATAATTTTTTTCATGACCTTTGAGTAATTCCTTTTCAATATAGTCAGTACGTAATTATGGTTGCAATGATTAAGTTTTTATGTTATTCCGGAGAAAAAAAAATGTCTCAAGAGCAATAAGTAACATGGAAAGTTTAAGGAAAAAAATATATTGAATAACCTTGAGGCTTTATTTTTTTTTCTTCAGGGATTTGAGGAGTTTTAAAAAAAAAACATCCATTAAATCTACGAATCTTTTTCCTGGGAAAATGCCAAAGTAAAACAAAATAATGCAGTAGGAAAAAATATAGGACAGTTCAAGATGATTGCTCAGCAAAGTAATTAATGGAACGAATCAAGAAACAGAAAATCAGATACATCTGAACGATATCTCGAGCACCAAATAAAGTGTGTTGTTTTTTTTTGTTGTTGAAAATTTGAATTGAGATGAACACCGAATACATACAAGCACAAGAAATATCTTGAACGCACAATATTTATAACTCTTGACTTTCTTCAAAAAAATACTGTATTTATTTATTCATTTATTCAGACAAACGTACGACCATCGGCTAAGATCTATTCAGTAGATATTTCTTAGACGAACGAATGTCCAAATAATCTTCCGCTTATTTCTTCGAAGAGATTCATAAATCGGTTTTCTTCCTTCAAAGATTTTTTGAATTGAACAGTAAATATGTATGACTTGATTTATGAAGTTCTATTATGAATGTTTTTGGCGATATTTTTCAGTCTTCTGCATTATATATTCATCACATGTCCTGTTGATGTGTTTTGTGTTGTTTTTTTTAGAATTCGGTGTATCTATGAGCTTTCCAAGAAAACATGAAAAAAAAATGAATGAAAAAACGAACATTTATATATATACAGAACGAAGAATAAAGGTTTAACATTCTATTTATATGCAACCAACCAATGGGACAAATTTTACCAATAATTTATTGGGAAGTCGCTATGGAGTGGAAAGCGAATATCGTTTATTTCCAGATAACCAGACGGTATTCACCAGGAGTGCACAACCTTTTCAGTCGGCGGTCGAGAAAATTTTATACATAGGGTGACCACATGACTTGTATCTTACGAGATATTCCCGTAATATCGGCCGTCTCAACCTTAGAGTAATAAAAATACCAACTTTATTGTTGGTCCTAACATTATTGTAAATTGTCCCGTTTTTCCCTTAGTTTCAACGAGGATTTCTGAAATTTTTTAAATCAAGAATTGAGATTATTTTTATGATTATAAATTATATTATTATATGATAATCATGACTTTAACATAATTAGCTATAGTGATATAAAAATATTTATGTCACATATTTGTTAAGCATCCACATTTCTTTTCTGTTTTTGTGAATTATTTACCCATTGCGACTTACAGTAGCTCTCTAATTCCTGTCATTGGCGATTTTTCAGCAATTGTAGCTGTAGTTTGCAACTCTATTTGCCTCTGACAATTTTTTGGCCGTCATTGGCAACTTTATTTGCCTTTGACAATTTTCCTTTGACTTTTTTTTCTTTCTTTTTTTGGCTGTCATTGGGAACTTTACTTACCTTTTACAATTTTTTTTAGTCATTGACAATTTTACTTTACTTTGAAAATTTTTTGTCTGTAATAGAAAAACATCACATCCCCTTGGCAATTTTTTTTTTTTGACTGTCATTGGCAACTTGACTTGCATTTGGCAATTTATTGCAGTAATTCGCAATGTCCCGTATGAGTCCCGATTTCCCGTATTTTTATGACAGAAATATGGTCATGATTGGTATTTATCGTGTTGTGTGTATTGATACTTTTCTACCGGAAGACCTTTTGCGGACCGCATTTGGCCTGCGAGACGGAGATTGTGCACCCCCTGGTATACAGGGTGTTTTATAAAGAGTGTCCAAAACGAATGAAAATTCGGCAGTTTACTCTAAAATCGAAGTAACATATGAAAATGGGTCAGCAAAAGTAGGAAATGGAACTGTGACCTGTGACGATTCCACTCCTGTAAAATGTAAAGTGGGTGAAATATAACAGTTAAAATTTCCACTCAATTAGTCAAAAAAATCTGTCTGTCAATAAAATTTGCAACTTATTTTTATTTTAGCGAAAAAAAAATCACCCCGTAATACGTATGAAGAAAAAAATTTGCTAAGATATGTAGGATTGAAATTCTTGATTTTATAACCGATTTTTTTAGGGTTATATATATATACGCTTTTTTCTTCTTTTGATTCAGTCATGGTAAAAAAAGTCTATCGCTGAAATTTGCGACTTCTTTTTCTTATTTTATCGAAACATATTTTACCCCGTTAGAACAAATTTAGCCGAGACATGTATAATTTAAATTCTTGATTTTAATGCACATTTTTTACGACTATCGCCGTATTATTATTTTTTTTCAGATTTGGTCAGTGTAGCTTCTTGATTCATTTAAGTTCTTGATTTTTGCCACTTTTTGTATGAGGAGATAACTTAATCTAAAAATAAGCACGCGGATATTCTCGTGGAGAAATTAAAAATTCTCCAAACATTGAGATGTCAACGGATATTTTTCTAAATATTGTTCAGTGAATTTCTTATTGTTTAATAAATAAAGGCACAAATTTTATCCCACCGATATTTTTTTTTCATTGAGAACCGCGTATAAAAATCTTATTTTTCACATTTTCCTTTCATTTTATGGGAATAAAACCATCACATTTTTTTCTCATATATGATTTTAGTTTTTGTATCAACCATAGAATTTTCATCAGTATCAAACGCTCTTCTTTGAACACCCAAAATTCTCAAATATTTTTGGGTTCTTGTATTTTTCTATACAAGCTAAAAATGTGTTACTGTACTTGAATCTGTTTACTATTTTGATTCTTCATAATTCTCGTCTTTTTCTTACATTTTTATACGTGGACAAAAATTAAATTCTCATTATAAAGAAGTACAGGTACAAAGAAAAGCAGTACAGTCGATAACGGACAACCATGAAATTAAAATATTTGTCCTCTAAAGGGGAGTGTCCACTAATGGGGAGGTATGACATTCTGTACAACTGAACCTCGTTTATATAACTTTCACATTTATACGACTTTTCTTTTTTCAGTCGCTATTTATTCCAAATACAAATACAAATACAAATACAACGCCACAACAGGCAAAATGCCCAACGAGGTGGCTTAAGAAAGTAACTTTAAAAGTAACTTTAAAGTAACTTTAAACCAGTAAAAAGAAAATTTTCATTTATCAAATGAAATTTGTTAATATGGAAATAATTAACACGTTAAAAACGTGTTAATTATTTTCTGTGAAATATGGAAAAATTTTTAACCTTTCTTCTCTTCATTGAAGCAATTAATTATTTTTACCCGTAAGTAACACGTGCACTACACATATTTTGCTATAAAAATTAAATGAAATTAAAATAAATGTGAAGAAGATAAAAAACATTCTTAGCAACACTATCGGTCTAATAATGTTGGCTTTTTTCACTTGTTACCAACGAAAAAACCAACACATTACTATTCGAATTCATCATTCTGGTTCATAGCCATGTTCAGTAAATAAAGATATTAACTGGCTGTTCAAAATATTTAGCAGCACGAGCTTGGTATTAAACATGATCTTAGTTGCCCAAGAAATAAGATGGCCATTAAAAGATGCCCATAAAAATATGGTTGTCATATATTTCAAAAATACAGCAACCCAATTAAAAATACAATTAACACAAATTATAAACAATATATACACATGATAAAATATTATACAATGCCCATAAAGAATACTTATGGTTGTCTTATTCTAAGAATGGATAGCTTCTCGATTTACCCCAACATGTTTATCGTATTTCTTTTTAAACGTGTCAATTGTGTTACAATTTACTACCTCCGGGGGTAAGCTATTCCATTTATTAACAACCCTATTAGAGAAAAATTCCCTGCGACACCATAACCTTGCATTGTCCCTCACCAATCGATACTGGTGTCCCCTTGTAAAAGCAGTTGATTGGCGGTGTACTAAAAGTTCATGGTCCATCCTATCCATCCCATTGAAAATTTTGAACACTTCGATCATATCTCCTCGACACCTGCGTTCATCCAATGTAAACATATTCAAAAAATGAAGTCTCTCTTCATAACTCAAGCCCTGTGTGCCAATAAGGACATGCGTAGCTCTTCTCTGCACCCCTTCAATCAAGTCTATGTCCCTCTGTAGGTATGGTCTCCAAAACCTTACAGCATACTCCAGTCCAGGACGAACTAAGCCTCGAAAAAGCGGAAGAATGACTTTAGGAGAACGCGAAGAGACCTTTTTGAAAATGAGACCAAGCATTCTATTCGCTTTTTTGACAACCGCTGAACAATGTTCAGAAAACTTAAGTCGCTCGTCAATGAGAATTCCCAAATCGGTGACTCTAGTTGCATCCGGGATAGTGACACCATTCCTGTATATTTTAACGTCAAAAATGTATATGTATTACTGTAAAAGTAATACACCGGTGGTTATGCAAAATCCCCAATTGTCTCGTTGAAGAAAGTTTGATTAAATTTCGCTACATTTATTACTTTTAGTTTTTATTACTTAAGTATGAAAAATATTATCCAAAAAAGTAAAAACTTTGCCTGGTTTTAATCCATAGAAAATGATTAACACGTTTTTAAGACAAATGCATTTTTTTCTTTTTACTGGTTTACGCATTTCGGCTCTGCAATGGTGGAGCCGTCATCAGAACCTCGTGGTCAGAAATCACACATATGTAGTAAAACCGTTGAGGGGGAGGGGATTGATGTTTACTTTTGGTTGTCTCGAGAGTTTGCCTTTGTATTTGCTGAGCCTGAGTTGTCTTTGAACGCGAATTGGGCCATCTGTTGCAAACCCCATCTTGCCCAGAATGACGATATGGGTGGTGTGTTCGAGGATGATGTCATTCTCCTCTATCCATAAGGTTTTTAACATCTGACTGATGCGAAAATCTATTTAAGAAAGAGAGAAAATTCAACTGACAGTGCAAAGAATCGAACCCACGTTCTCTCACTTGCCGGGTGAGCACCCTGTACCACTAGACTATAAAGGCAACGAATACCGCAATCTTTCCTTAGAGCTCACGTGCACTGAACCGGACCGTACATGGATGGTCGGACCTAATTCACGCCAAAGCTCACAATTGCTAACACTGCCACCAGATAGCGACTTATCCTTGGATAAGTCATAAACCAGTAAAAAGAAAATTTTCATTTATCAAATGAAATTTGTTAATATGGAAATAATTAACACGTTAAAAACGTGTTAATTATTTTCTGTGAAATATGGAAAAATTTTTAACCTTTCTTCTCTTCATTGAAGCAATTAATTATTTTTACCCGTAAGTAACACGTGCACTACACATATTTTGCTATAAAAATTAAATGAAATTAAAATAAATGTGAAGAAGATAAAAAACATTCTTAGCAACACTATCGGTCTAATAATGTTGGCTTTTTTCACTTGTTACCAACGAAAAAACCAACACATTACTATTCGAATTCATCATTCTGGTTCATAGCCATGTTCAGTAAATAAAGATATTAACTGGCTGTTCAAAATATTTAGCAGCACGAGCTTGGTATTAAACATGATCTTAGTTGACTATGATGATTTCCCGCGTTATGACCAAAAATAATAAATTAGAGTTGGGGGAAAAAATTAGAGTTTTTGTTATTTTCTGCCCATAATCCAGAAAGTCTTCGCTAACAGGGAATCGAAATGCATTTAAACCCTATTCCACGGAACCGGGGATCAGAAAAGTGTGCGTTATCTGGGAGTGTTCGTTAAGGAACGTTCCATTGCATTGAAAAAAAACTTTGCAATAATTGACCATAAGCACTCCTTGAAGAAGGTGAAAGAAAATCATAGATTTAATCAAATACAAATAAGAGTTTCGACGATAATCCGTAGCATTCATTAGAGAATAACACTAAATTTCAGTCACTAATTCCCCCTCATTAACCCACATAATTATCACTAACGAAGTTTCAATTTCGTAACAACTTCGTAAAAGTACAAAATAAAACAGTCAAGTCCAATTCACTAAAGCACTGTTGGGTCATTACAACACATAATATTAATTATATGCCTTCTTATATAAACAACTAACTATATTATCATTTTCTAGAAAATATGACTAGATATTCGGAAAAGCATAATCTTTCGAACTTCCCAGTTGGTTACGCGTAATCCTTCAATTATTCTAGAAATTTCAGTCAGAGGAATGGATTAAAACATAATTGTTCAGAGTGCGAAATGTTTGCCGGTAATAAAAATCGTTAAATACCTCTCAAATGCAATCCCAGCCGTAAAAGCTTAAAGGATTACTCAACTAAAGTAATTTATTAAGAGAAATATTCGACCGGGGTCTTCCAATCATCTAACTCATTCGCCAGGTCCGGATTGAAAGTTTCTTTTAAGTGCTTAATCCACTGCAAAGAAATGACATGAGATTAATGAGAAACAATTTATTTATTCATGGATTTCTCACTGTTCCTGTATTTCTTAGCTCCATTTTTCCTTGAAAAAGAAAAATATTCTTACAGCTTCATGAGCAACAGAAAATTTAGGGATTTACGAATTGCTGTCATAATCCTAGAGAAATATATTATTCTATGAGTTTGACCTGGAAAATCCTAATCTCTTTCGTGATGTTTATTAAGCATCTTAAAAATCGAAAATATATATGTTAATTGAGCTTGTCATCCAATACGATTCAATTTATGACTAAATATTTTTCCTTCAAAGCAAAATATTATCTCAACAAATGGAGATAATTTTTTTTTTCAAATATTATCATGTATTTTGTTATCCATGACTTAATATTCATATCACCAAAAAGATGTTTTATATTCACGTTATTTCTTTCTTTTGGAACAACACGTTTTCAAATAAATATGCATTTGCTTCTGGATAGTGGATTTGGTCAAATGTGCTAAAGCTATGAGAGGAATTAGATCGGGAATTCAAAAAAATTATATTTTAAAATTAAATCTTATTATCGTACGCTGTATTCTTATGAGTTTGATATATGAAGGATAAACATGTTACATAATGAATTCTAAAATTCTGTTGATGCTTTATCTCATTGTGAATCTAATTTTTTAATTATGGGTGATTTTAATTTCCCTTCAATTGACTGGATATCTACTGATCCCACTAGCAATGCAACAGTTGAAGCAGTTGAATTTGTAAACTTTTTCCAAAGCCATGGGTTTTCTCAAATTGACGAAGTTGTGAATTTTTATGATAAAATTCTTGATTTGGTGCTGATAAATTATCGAGACCTACGTTTCTCAACCGTGAAGATAGAATACAGTAAAACTCCCTCTTTTGCGGACACTCGGACAAAAAAAAGTTGTCCATAAAACAGGGGTGACCGTATCAGAGAGGGTTCCTGTTTAAATTGTATTATATAGCATTAACAATAACCGAAATGGTTCTTTATTTGAATATGAATGAAGTTCTGACAATATGAGATGTGTTTAAAGTCATGAAAATAGAGTAAATAATTATTGCATAGATACGCAATTAAAGTTACAAAACAATACCATATTATAGCAAGTTTATACACTGAATTTAAATCTTTTGTGAAAGATCAATCGATGTTTGGTGAGTTTTGCTGAGTATCCTGCGAAATGTATTTTAAGCTGCGAGACTAAATCCAATGACTTTCCGTCATTGTGTTTACAGAAAATTTTTTTAAATCAATGCATTGAATTCACTGGCTAGGTCATGAACTCCAATTTTACGTTTTTCACTGCGTTTGAAACTTCATTTTTTTTTCTTCTTTTAGAAAAAAGAGCGATGATTGCTATCGCTGGCCAATTAAACAGCGCTGAAATAATGTGAAATATACGTGAGCACAGCCATCAACACGTGATTTCAGATTCTAAACGGACATGAGAGTTGCCTATCATCAACAAACTCAGGCCAAAATTTCATTCAAAAGTGTACAAATACAGTATAAAATAATGAATCAATTATTAAAACTTTTGCTGCCATCAAGTGAGCATAATTCGATCTAAAATTGCAATCATTGGTGTCCTTATAGGGATTTTATTCCAATGGAACGAATGGTGAGAATGGTGTCCGTGACCATACCTAAGGGTCCGTTAAGCGGGGATTTGAAATACGTTATTTAAATAGGCTTTTTGCCAGGAAATTTTTATTTGTCCGTAAAACGGGGGTAACCATTAAGAGGAGTTTATTGTAGATGGTTCGCAAGCATACTTTAAAATTTAATTCAGACTAAAAATGTAGATTGCTTAATTGTATTCAACCAACATTAGTGATATTCACATAAGTTCAAATGAAAAATTAGCCCTACATACTTTAAATTAGTAGTCCGCCGTGGGAATTATTTCAAAAATTTTAGTCGTCTTTGGGTTTAGAAAGGTTGAGAAACACTGTTCTAGACTGTTTCAGGATTGATATAAAATAAACCAATTGTATGTTGATTCGTTTGCAATCAAATGCGTACTACGTTTCAGAATATTTTCCTCAATGAAAAAAAACTTCAGTAGTCCCCGTAGCAATATAGGTTGATTTTATATTAATTTTTTAAATGTGCCGTGGTCTTTTCATCCATTCTCAACGTTGATTTTTCTTAGTATTAAAGAAATTATAAACAACCTGCATATTCAAATTTAACCTTTGAGAAAGTATAATCATTACAAAATAAGACATTTTTCTCCCAGTGCCATAATTATTAATGGTAGATTTACTGCAAATTGGTAAGTAATGGAGAAAGTACTGGGATAAGCTCATATGAACAGTTTCCCCTCTGCCATTCTACAGCTTTTATTACCCGAGGACATACATATAAATATATGCCTAGTCCAATTCATACTTTTATCCTTATTATACCAAAAACACAAAAAAAAGAACTAAATTCGATCCTGAAATGAACCGTGAAATATCATTCAATTATATTACACAAACATAAATGATTCCAACCAGCAAACCATATAAGCATTTTAGACTAGTCGATCAGAAATTCGATAACTACTGTTACTTTAGCAGTATTGTACATTGCAAGAGAAAGAGAACGTTATGCGTTTTCTTAAGATGCAATATCAATTCATTTATGGGAAATTTGCTATCGAGTGCCATATGTGTTTGTGTGCGTTAGGGGGAAGAAAGGGAGCGAGGCATTAAATGTGCTTTCCTACGTAGAACGTCTTCGATGGTTTCGGATTATATCGAGCTAAAAAGACTTCACGAGGGAAATGATGGTTGGTGGTGGCGGGAGAAATTACTTTGAAGGTTTTCTCCTCCTCTTTCAAAATGTTGATTAACTATGAGAAGAGGAAATGAGAAGGAAAACTCTGTTTGCCTTTGTGATAAACTCACGCTCCGTCTGGGAGTGAAACCCAATTTAGCAGAATGTTTAACTTCTCCCATTTTCTTGTACACACACACGGTGAATATTGTGTCGTATAGATGTATAAGCACGGATATATACATATTAAAGTTTGCTGCGAGAGTTCACGCTTTTCTTAATCGATCCAAAGACGGTGGGTTGATTAGATCGGAATTTGTTGGTGACCCTCACAACCACTTATTTCCATGTCCTTCATTTCTTCTTCGCAGTAATATTTTTCCTTTCTCCTCACTTTTTCTCACCAAAATTTATCTCTTTTTTTCCCCCCACTCTTCTTTCTGAATTGATTAAGCTGCTAAGAAACCTTTACCTGCTTTTCAATGTTGAAATATTTATGTCCTCAGTTTTGTTGTCTGTTTCCCGTTCATTGTAATTATATTTTAGTAACGGTTATATATGTTACGGTAAAGGTGATATAATCGGTTACTATACATACTAACCGGTTTATTATGCATAGTAACTAACCGTCGTTGGTTAATTTAATTAATACTAAAAGAAATTTCACTTTTTTACCGGTGATTATAGATAATACCCAAGTGACGGTAAACATGATAAAAAGTACTATATGATATACTATACATGATAATTGTATGTAACACACATATTGTATCTTTATCTCGGGATACGATCGTAAAATGTGTTATTATTACATCGAGTTCCAACTATATTTACCAAATTTACCAATGACACTTGGTTATTATGTATAATCACCGGTAAAAGTGATAAATTATCAAGCCTTCCACGATGATTGGTAAATAATAGCCGATTTATTATATTTAGCGTAACATACAAAGTGACACCTTATTAAAATGATGCTCTGTGGACCAAGAAAAAATATCGTTGTAGAGGGTGATCGTTATATCGAGATGTAGCATTATCATCAGTCGCCGCCAAATTTATGCTGTTATTGGCATCTCTTCTAAATTGGCGTTGTTAAAATGTTACAAAAATGCTTTTTTTTTAGCTTTTTTTTTCAGCAAAAACATTCTAACTGATAATTGATGAATAAAATTCATTTTGTTCTTTACACTGTAAAGTGGTTTATTGTTTTGGTTTATTGTTTATTGTTTATTATTTAAAGTGGTTTTATATATTACGTGTACTACAAAGAAAACAGCTTCACTGCAACTTCATCAACGCTTTCGCAGGGTAAGTAGTGCAAAACACCAATGTTATTAAACATCCTCGGGTAAACAAAATAAAAATGCTATTAAACATCCTCGGATGAACAAAACATCGATATTATTAAACATCATCTGACGCATAAAATGTGGTGAAAGTTAAAAATTATATAGAAGGTGATTTTTTTCAACGATGTATAAAGGTATTGTTGTAGAAGTTTCAAAATCTCAAAAAATATCGTTATAGAGTTATTTATCATACGTTGTGTCGAGAGGAGTTTTACATCAGCCAATAGGCAATTTCAAACAATAGTTGAAAAAGCTCGTTGTAAACGATAGTATCGTTATAACGAGAATCGTTGTAGCGAGGTTTCACTGTGGTTGCGATATTTTTTCTGTTATCGATGCATCATCACCATTCATACTGAAACTCATTTCGTGATGAGCGGAACATTCATCGTTATGATAGCACTTATAGGTTATTTATCTGGTTTATAACCAGATAAATAACCTATAAGTACTATAAGATTGCCGATGTCATGTCTATCCGTTATAGTCTGTCTAGAAAGCCTTTACCCAGACGTTATTCTCCTCAACCGTTAGTCGTAGACAAAAACAACCTAACGTTGCGGCCTAGAAAACGAAACAAGTCATTGAAATATTTCGTTGGGAAATTATTGTCGATTATTTTCTATACAGTCCTGAGTGACTTTCATCTCTTCACCAAAATTAAAGCGTTTCTGGGAGAAAAGTTTTGAGAAGAATGAAGAGCTCGAAGAAGTTTATTCATGGAATGGCGGCAGAAGACTATAACGCTGGTATTCCCACAAAGCTCGTTACAAGATACGACGATTGTTTGAATTTAAATAGGAAATATGTAGAAAATTAGCATAAGATATGAAAATGCAAAATAAAAATTTTTGTAAAAAAAAAGCAAACATTTAGTTTTTTAATTGAAATCCTACATATTTGAAAAACCCTTCGTATTTCTCCTGGATGTGAAAGACTTCTGGCATTATTGGACATTTCTGTAATCATGTATAATGACATGCTAAGATCTGTGACATCTATTTTTTGAATTCAAATACGTCCTTGAAGAACGATAGAGTGTCACTAACAAGAAATGATCAGCTAGAGTGTTATTTTTTCAAATGGTTGTTTTAGAAACGTTTCATGCCACTCCGTATGAAAGAAAAATAAATACAGTTATACCTTCTAAGTAATGGCCATGTCTAATACTCATTTTCCCTTCATTTTTAAAATTCATAGATATCACTTTAAAATAGACTCATCGTTGTATTCAAAGCATTACGACACGTTCATTTTTTTTTAGTAAATCAGAAATTTTTCACTAATGAGACTGTCAAAATGTCCGTTTTTATGAATGCGATTTCTCGATATGAATTAAATTAATAAATGACAATTTATTGTCATATATTCTGATAAATAATACAGAGAAATGGATTTCGCTCCGGAGACAAAATCACTTTTGTGCTGTTCAAACTTAAGAACGCGTGCAGTCAATCTCTTATATTTTTCTGGGTTTTTTTTCTTCAATTCATTTCTTTAAGTAATTCCTTGAAGCAAATGGAAATGCACTGCACTTTAAAATTTATGACTCTGTAATTGCAAAAATCATAGATATGAAAGACATTTTCTACCCTTCGATCTTGAGAAATGGACCATTAATAAATAACTTTGAAATCGGTGACTGAAATTAAAAAAAAATTTAAGCACAAGCCCCGAAAGAAGTACCAAAACATAGCTTGAAAACTCGGAGAAGTAGTGCAGAAAAAAAAAGTTTTTTAATGTAAGTTATTATTTTAAGCTTGAATAGTTGCATATACAGTCGGCCCCGCTTAATGGGATAACTGGTAAATGGATAATACGCTTAAACAGATAAAATCCTTCAGCACCAAACTTTCTCCCTAAGAGTCACGTCGCGTGAAATGCTGCCTTTAACATCGGTTAAAGTTCTTGGGTTCTTGGATTGTCACGACGTTTCAAATGCCCTCAAAGCCAAAAATCGTATAGATTAATACGTAATAATTCCGTCCATTCTGCTATAGATTAGGGAAGTGCCGGCTGGTGACACGTTCTTCTGTAAAATTTGTTTTAAGAACTTTCTTAACACACACTGAAATGTGTGGAGGAGCTCCGTCTTGCATAAAAATTGTGTCTGCAAGGCAGTGACGTACTCACGGAGTCGGAACAATCTCGCTCTGTAACAGCCACAGAGTAATAATACTTATATCTTAAGTCTATGGTAACAGCGATGCGTATCGCTTCCCAGTGATCGAACATGTCACTGTACCTGTAGAACGTGTTTTCTCGTAGAAGGAGGGGACCGAGAATAAATGATACAGAAAATCCACACCATACCGTCACTTTTGGTGAATGCAACAGCCAACGATCCTGTGATTTCAAATTTCGTTATCATACTCCGAAGGTTTTTAACATTTATTGGAGTCTTTCGAATCCTCTTCCAAGTCCGATATTTCCGTAGAGCAGTTACTGCGGAATTGCCGTTTTGGTAAAACAATTTGACCAGAAAGCGCGATCTCTATACCTTATCATCATTGTGAACAGCAAAAACATTGAGAAACAAGATCTACGCGAATGTTTCTTGGTTATATAACAGCTGCTGCGTGAAATCACATAAATTTACTTATTCAAAGTGAAACGTCCTCTGGTGGTGGCACGTGCAACTAATCCCCCCCCCCCCCGAAACAAATTCCCATCACTTCATAAAGTCCTCCACAAAATTTCACACTTTTCTAATGACTGGTTTCGCCTGTAGGCTACTTTAAAATAGGGTCTTTTAATTATGGACGCTCTGAATATACAAATAGTGTTTCTATTGAATGAGAAACATTTGGAATTAATGGACTGGCCTCCAAGCGTATTCAAAATGCCTTCAATAGTACATTTAATTATATTTTTATTCTCCGTTGAGCCAATAGCGGGTGCTTTCCTAATTAAAAGTTCCATATCAATCTTAGGTATCGTGATTTTCAATGTAATTTAAAAGAATTCATTTCATTTTCAATGTCCGATTTATTCTACAAGCTTTACTAATATTGATCCTTCATCAGTTTCAATATACAAACTATACTAACGTTGTAATATGGGAATTGAATTGTTCCTCGCATAATCGGATATCGTATGCTGGAATCGTTGATATCCGATTACGCCGGGCCGACTATATTTTATTAAGAAGTTATTCTAGAGAACGAAGAGTCTATGCGACTTATTCTAAAAATCGATATGAAAGAAACCTTACAGATCGAATTTATCATCCCAGGCCAAATATGAGCATAAAAAAGAACAGAATTCAATTATTTTCTTTAGTGATTATTGATCTGGGGATAATATACAGGGTGGCATATAATTCGTAAATAGTTTAAAAATTCATAAAACTGAAAAGTTTTATAATTTAACATTGAAAAAAAAAGTTATTCTCACAAAGGGGAATTTTTGTTGATACTGAAAAAAGTTGATTAAAATAGAAAAGTTGGTTAAAAATACGCTACACGGATGCAAATCACTGGAAATATGCAAATCATAGTCCTATGAAATTCAGGTTGTACGATTAAAAGCTGATTTCTAAATTTTCCTGTAACTGGCACTTACATAAGGTTGCATTGTGATATTGGCATTGATGGATAAAGCACTACTGGTGCTGTTTTACTTCAGCCACGAATCACCGGATGAAGCTTAAGCAAACCTTATGACCCAGAAGAGATTGAAGAATGTCTCCGTCGAATCATTCCTACCGGAATTTCTTGCAGCGTCCTCTATCGACAAAAATTAAAAAAAAATTATTTGTAAAAAAATCCCTCTCTTTGAGAGAATAACTTTTTCGCGAACCGCATTGACATGCACCAATTTTCTTCACTTTTTATTAATTTTGAAGTTACGAATTTATGGGACACTATGGATTTATCATCAACGTTAAATTTGATGAATTTCCAAAATATGTCAAATACGTATATTAGAAATATTATTAATAATATTAATGTGGGTGGTGAAAGTATTAATTCTCTAAAGCGGCGATTGCGATTAATCATCGGATTTATCATATTTATCGTAACTATCAATTTCTAAATCAGCTGGTTTGTTTTATACCAATTTTTGAAATGTATTACGTGGACGTTTGGGCCAAACTAGAATATTTTCCATCAAAAGAGTTATGAGATGGCGTCACAGACAATCATTTCCATGTCATTCATTTCTTCGTTGTATAATTTTCATTTGTCGTTTCTTTTGAATAAAAGTGTGTGTTCATTTTCATTTTTACTCTTCTGGTCATTAAGTGAAAATATGTGAAACGGGTGAGATTCATTATATAAACTATTCGAATGGCTGTAAAAATGATACCGACACTATTATCGTATTTGATGCAGATGCACCTTAACATATTGTTTTCAAGAAAACGTCTGTTAAAAAGGGGGAACGTAAAAAAAATAATTCAGATGTGACCTTAAAATTTAGTAGATGACATACGGTTGGTAATGGAAGATGCCAAATGAATACGAGCATCCCTAGACAGTTTGATGGCTCTGTCTGGAAACGTTGGCTGTTATCTATTAAACACCATCGACTGGCTAGAACTAGTGCAGCGCAGATTCCTTCTACTTCTAGTTTAGCTCGGCTCGTTAATCCTTTATTCTGTTCGTTAAGCTGAAAGAGGTATCAATTTCTCAATTCAATAGGACGGGAAATGTTCCTCTATTTCTCTTTCTCGCGAACCTGAAATTCTCTAGAGAATCTCCGGGCCGCATTGCCATTGCATTTAATTCCAGTCATTCAATACCTGTTTATCGAGTTCTATCGGCTGCTGTTTCAGGGTTTTGGTGGTTGTGGTTTCGGTGATCTCCCGATAGAAAAATAATAATAATAATACTAAAAATGATGAAAGCGATTTATTTATCGAAAATGAGGGGGGGGGGGGTATCTCTGGGAATTATGTTGGGCGTTGGTATTATTTACCGCGTTAGCTGGAATTCCCGAGATTCTCTCGGATTTGATCAGATTGTGCCAAAAAGAAATTCGGAACAACCGTATATTCGGGGTTATTCTGCACTTTTTTTTTTGAGCCGTCGTCTCAAATATATGAATTCAATGATTTCGTCGAAGCAAAAAGTATTTCCAGAATTTTTACGGGTTTTCTCTAGAGACTAGAATGATAATCCAAGGTCTCTTAGAACGATGACAATTTCAATTATGTATCATCATTTATCCTGGCATATTTTCCATTTATTTGGGAATATGAAAATCTAAATGTATTTCTTTCATTAGTTTCAAATTCTCATCCACTCTAAATTTTCATTAATAGTGTGTTCGTATTTTAGTATAGATATTTTTTTAGAATTTTTGCTCATTCTGTAATAATGTTATGCCAATGAGGCAAATACAGCCAACTTCGTTGCCCCCCCCCCCCCGAAATATGTGAAATCTTGGCTCAAGAGGATTCTGATGATTGTCTGGCTTTCAGCACAAGCTTCAGAAATCGTTCAGATGCTCCTGAAACCAGTGATGCAACAAAATGATTTTTAAACCGGATTTTCAGTGAGTTTGTACGACCCATGTCAAAACCTCCTGTGACCCATGTTTCGGCCACGATCCATAGATTAAGAACCCCCTTTTAAGAGATCTTGAAGTCTCATTTGTTACTTAGTATAAATAATAAATTATAGTTTTTGTTTTTAAAGTGATCCGTACACCAAAAAGTGTGTTTCTCCAGTTGTCTAATACCTTGTACGAAAACGGTATAAAATAGTACTTTTTTTTGGCACGAAATCACTGTACTTCGTTCAGGTTCCGGTTAATAAAATGCCGAGTGCTGTTGTAATCTGTGCTCAGGTGGCAAAACTGTATATAAGCCACTTTTCCCAATAAATTACGTTCTTCGCATTCCGAGTCTCGCTCGTTAATGTTTAGAAGGTGATGAAATCTCCTTCTCTTTCAGTTTATGAGAAAACAACGGAGGCAAATTTCGATAAGTCAAAAGCAACCAAATCGCATTTGAACAAAGTGCTATTTACAATTTTCCATCTTGAAATTTTAAAAAAGTGGCATAACATTTTGCCATCTGAGGAAAGATATTTCCACTATGCCAGTTACACCAATTCAATGACTACATACCGGAATATGTACGTAAATCGTTTGATCATTTTTTGACGGGTCGTGGTTAGTTCACCCTCACGAGGGCAAGCTAGTACCTGCAGCTTATACATGTCTGTGCCGGGGAATAAAACACTCACGAGGACTGATTTTTAACACACAACACTTTTGAACATCTTTCTGTACAGTAGAAGTAGACGAATTGCTTATCGACCTGAGCTACCACGTTAAAAAGAAAATCGGTGTAAACTGGATATCGGATGGAATGAAACTAAGTAAGAAAAACACGATACAAAAATAAGAAAAAAAGTTTTCTCCCAAAGGAAATGAGAAAATTACGCGTTTAAAAAAAAGTAGTTGGTATTGTAATTTTTCTTCCCCAATAGCATCGAAATAAAAATTTCTTTGAAGCACTGAAGTCTTTTGGAAAAAAGAAAACCACAACAGATTTAAAACGAAAAGAAACTGGAAGAAAAAGTCTGATCTACTTTTGTTTTAAAAAAAATTGTTTTCCGTTTAAAAGTCAATTTTATCTTCTCTATTTTGTATTGAAAAAAAAAGCCCATTATCTAAAGCAGTCTTTTGAACCTCGAACCTTTGTTAAAATATATTTGTGCAGCACAAAGTTGCGCTGTATTTCCTATATTAATCAAATCTGAGTGCTGTACATTTAGTAGACTCAAAGCTTGCTTAAACAGTCATCGAAATAACAACAAATATCTCTTATAGAAAGAGAATTTTTTTTAAATCTTGTTAGGATTTGCATTTAATTTTATGTCAAATTCCTCCCGAAATAAGGATATTCTCACCAATTCTGTAAATATCTTAATAGCAATATATTTTTAAGAGACAATTAGAATAGTTCGACCAGAAGCAATTTAAAATCACATTTAAAAATGTGAATTTCAATTAATTAAGTAATTTTCATACTGGGTAATAATAAAAGGCATAAAGAATGAAGGCCTACATAGAAGCAATGATTACATATAATGAGCATCATATTTTTAACTAAACAGTTAATTATGTTTAGTGGGATGTATAAATTCTCATAAAAACAACTTTTAGTAAATCAGTAATTCTGAACAACGGTATGTACAAATGAATCTCTAAAACGTAATAAATCTGGTGATGCGTGGTTATTATCACTCCTCTCGATATAATTATAACCTCACTACCTCCATATAATTATAACCTCACTACCTCCATATAATTATAACCTCACTACATCCATATAATTGTAATTTCAATCTGTTGTTAAATAATAATCAGAGGATCATTTTGAAAATGATCCTCTGATTACTTTCTATTGCTTGCTACCTAATTTTAGGTAACAAGCAATAGAAAGAGTTATCAATTATGGAAAGATATTTTACCTTTATTTCGTTAAATTAAAATTTTCTTTTCTAATAAAACTAAAAAAAACCAAGCAGATTGCAATTTCTTTTCTTATTATTACAACAAACCTTAAAACATTTATTTTTTAAACAAACTTCTTAAAAATGGAAGAGAGTATATAGATAAACTTTGCCTAATACTCAGAAAAAATCACCAATGAAAAAGGCAAATACAAGGAATAATCTTGAATGCATGGCCTGAGGGCCACCCTCAGGCCACTGAAAGACAATTAAATAAAAAATAAAAATAATTTTATTGAGCCCGCATACCACGGAGAATTATGCTGTGGCATTATTAAAAGAAATAATTTCAAGATTTTTTTGAAATAAACAATTTCAAGCTTCATTGAAAGAAATAATGTCGGGATTTGTTTCCGAAAGAAATGACTTCAAAGAGTGACTTAAAAGAGTTATGAAAAGAATAATTCCATATCTACCGGAATAAATATAAAATTACAGAATAATTCCAAATAATTTCAGATGAATTCCTCATCAGAAAATTCCTCAGAATTGGTGGAGAAATGATTTCAGAACTTACCAAAATTTATAATTAATAAATTAAATAATTTTACAATATAAATGAAAGTCTTCAATAATTTTTGTCGCTGTTCAACTCGGGGCCTCGTTGGCCATCCATTAACCTATTTACGATCACGGGTGTAATATCACGTCCAAACATCAGTGGAATAAATTCAAACAAGTTCTCTGAGTTTTCTTTCCCCCTCTCTCAACCATCGCGAAGCCTTATAGTAACCCTATCTCTACTGAATTTGTTTTTCTTTCCCTCCTTTCTTTCCATACTAGAGTTATGATTCTTCCCCCACATTTGTAATGTATCTTTCTACTATACAGAGTGTCCTGTAAGTGCTAGAACGGCCTTTATCTCATCAGCCCGTCCGGCGTCGAGGTATGATTCCGATTTCAAAGATGTTCAACAGGCGTTCAAAAATTATCCTGTGCCAGTTTTGAGAGTGAGAAATACAGTGTGCAAAAAAATGAAAAATTCTACATTTTCACACGGTTCCCTTGTGCTCTAACTTCCAATTAGAAAGTTGTTGCCCTGTCCGTCCTGATGCCAAAAAGAATTCCATGTTTCTACGTGCAATATTAACAGAAATATCCGAATACGAAAAACAGAGGAAATTTGGCCATGAACAGCGTTAAATGCGGATAAATCGATTTTTAGTCATTAATATTTTCAAACATTTACTGATAATTTTCAAATTATTGTTCCCTAAAATTTATTGATAATTTTCAAATTATTGTTCCCTAAAATTTATTGATAATTTTCAAATTATTGTTCCCTAAAATTTATTGATAATTTTCAAATTATTCTTTTCTAAAATTTACTGATAATTATATATATATTTTTAACGCTGCTCTTTCCCATTATTTCCTCGGTCTTCTGAATTTGAATGTCTCTGTGAATATCTTGCGCACAAAAACATGGAATTTTCTCTGTTGGCATCAGGAGAGACAGGGCAACAACTTTCTAAGTGGTAGTCAGAACACGGGGGGGGGGGGGGGGATTGTATAAAAATTTTGATTTCTTACAATTTACAATTAATAAAAAAATAATTACAGAATTATCGGGAAAAATTTCAGAATTAATATAAGAAATAATTAAGAAAAAAAATTGAAGTCAGGGAAAGAAATTATTTCGAAATATATATAAAAATTCAAATTTAATGAAAGAAATAATTAAATAGTCTTTGCCAGTTGCTTAAATGCCGTCACCAACTCTTTTTTACGGCTGCTCGATGGAAATGACCACGGCTGTCCTCTATGGATGTCTTCCCTAACGATAGAGATAATCCAAATTTATTGCCAAAAGCTTGTACGTGATGTGGTTAAGATGTTACTGTAAATTAGATGAGAAGCCCATTAAATGAGAGGATTCTTCTTACAATTATAAATGCCTCTATATGAGTTGGTGGCCGCAGGTTTCATGGGAAGCTTCAATTTGGCCCACAATGTCTTAAACATTGAAAATCCCTGGTGTGTAATACTCTTTAAAAAAGAAAATTATCATTTAAACACTCACAAATGAATATTTTAATATCACGCAGATTTATATTTCTAATTCATCCCTTTATTATTTTTAGTATAATTTTGATTTGAAAAACGTGAACCTGAACGCAGAGAAACTGTTGGGTTTTTACTGCAGGGAGTAAATTCCTAAACGCTGCTGCGGAATTTTTCCTCGGACTGGATCCGCAACAATCAATAAAAATGAGCGGGTAAACGAGTAGCTGCCCCGCGCAGAAGGTGCGTATCATTTTGCCCCGCATCTACAGAAATTAGCATCTCATAATTCACGTAACCACCAATTTGTGACTCTACGATATCCTTAAAACGAGTTTTGGGAAATCTTCCAACAACAATCCGGGGACCATCGATTCCGGCTACATCGTAAATATAATGTTGGTTCTTCTTTTCCTGACAAGATTCCTTGTTTTTCTTGTTGCTATTACAGTTAATCTCTTTATGGGTTGGGGTGTTTTTTTTTCCTTTGTTTTATAAGAAGATTTACTGGACATTGTAACGAATGAAAAAAAAAATTTAAATCTAAATCGTTTTCACATGAAGGTCAAGCTGACTTAATTCGCGCAAAGTATAGAAAATACATTAATCTTCATATTGGGTGCATGGGTAACAGCATTTTACTGGTGAACCGTTTATCTTAGCGGCATACTTCCAATTAGAAAAAGTATCCAAATAACGTATAAAACTCAGATATACATTCGTCATTCATGTTGCAAGGGGTTGTACAGTTAATCAAATAAAAAACTAACTTCTCATACAGACACCTTGTGCTCAAAAATCCAATTATAAAGCTGTTGTTCTGTCTCTCCTGATGCCAAGAAAAAGATATCCACGTATTCGGATTCCGAAAAATGAAGGAAAGTTGGAAAAAAACAGTATTAAATGCGATTGAACCCTTTTACCCGCGTTTAATGCTGGGTAAATGGAAGTGTGCCTCTAGTTTTTCTAATTAGTAGTATGCTTCTAGGTTCAACGGCTCGACTGTAAAATTATGTGCGCGCTGTTACCTATGCACCCGGTATGACGAATCTTTTCGTTTTCGAATTCGTACCAGAACGTAAAAAGAAAAAATGCCGCATTTTAATTGATATCTATGCACAGGGTATCCCATGAATTCGTAAACAGTATAAAAAATTCATAAAAATTGAAGGAATTGGTACATTTTAATGCGATTTTCAAAAAAGTCATTTCACGCGATGGAGAATTCTTTTCCTTTCTTCTTCTTCTTTTTTTTTGATACAGGAAAAAATATTTAATTCCAATTTTTGTGGATAAAGGATACATGAAAAACACTAAAGCCTAATTAGCTGCTGCATGAAAGCAAATCACTGGAAATATTCGAATCAGATTCCTACAGGGTATCCAATTAGCAACTCATTTACGAATTTTTCCTGTTACTCGCGCTCACATAAGATTTTCATTCTGGTGTTGATGCTGGTGTATAAAGTGCTATTGGGGAAGTTGTTTTACCGCAGCCTCGAATCTCAAGCTGAAGTTTTACGAACGTTTCGGATATGAAAGGCATTGAAGAAATGATCTGTGAAGGAATTCTGTGATTTGCTTTCGTGCAGCGTTTTCTATTGACAAAAATTTGAACTTTTCTGTACCAAAATATTCCCTTCCGTGGAGTTTTCGCAAACCGCATTCGCATATACAAATGCCTTCAATTTTCATGAATTTTTGAACAGTTCACGAATTTGTAAGACACCCACTACGTGCAGCTTTGGAATGAGATTTCTTGATCGAAATCATAATTCTTTTTGTAATTTGGAATTTTTCGAACATGCCATCTTGTTTTGAAGGATGATGTTTGAAGCGCTTGAAGGTGGTTTACGGAAAATTCACCGCCAACAATTCACCGCCGGAAAATTCACCGACAACCATTCACCGCCATGCAATTCACCGCTAGGAAAATTCACCGACAACCATTCACCGCCATGCAATTCACCGCTAGGAAAATTCACCGACCAACAATTCACCGCCATGCAATTCACCACTAGGAAAATTCACCGACCAACAATTCACCGCCATGCAGTTCACCGCTAGGAAAATTCACCGACCAACAATTCACCGACGACAGTTCGATGCGAGTCAGTTAGCGAGGGAATGAGCGATTGAGTTACTGAGTGAGTGAGTGACCCAGTGAGTGACCGAGTGAGTAAGTGATTCAGTGAGCGACTGAGTGACCGAGTGAGTAAGTGATTCAGTGAGCGACTGAGTGACCGAGTGAGTAAGTGATTCAGTGAGCGAGTGGGTTACTGATTCAATGAGCGAGAAAGTCAGTCCGTGAGTGAGTGAGCGAGCTGCTAAGTGAGTGAGCGATCTAGTGAGTGAGTGATCTATTGAGTGAGTAAGTGCCATATCCTAAAGATATGGCGGAAAGTTTAAATAATGACTTTATGAGAAGAAATTCAGATGATACGGATTTGGGTTGCTGTATTTTTTAAATATATGACATCCATATTTATTGTGGGCATCTTTTTCTCAGCCACCTCGCTGGGCATTTTGCCTGTTGTGGCCTTGTATTTGTATAAATTACAAATTGCTGTTGCCCAATACAAGATAGTATATTCAACAAAATTCCATTAACTCTGTTTTACTAAGAAACTTCTAATGAAATGTTAAAAGGGATAATAACAGAATTAAAAGATAGTAAAGTAAGTGGATACGCGATGAATTAACTTCCTAAAAATGCTTAAAATCATCTCCTGTTATCACTTTGATATTATAAAAAAACATCGCTGATCATCAGTAACCAATGGATTTTTTTTATGATGAACTAGCTGTTACCCGCGATTTCACATGATGAACTTTCAGGAATCCCGCCTTAGTGCGTATCTAGTATATGTACTCTATATTTACTATATACGTATATATATACTTCCTATGCAACGGAAATTAGTGACGATTTTTTTATTACGGGAGTCGGTGACGTTTTTTGAGTGATGGAAATCTGTTACGTTTTTGTGTTACGGAAGTCGGTTACGATTTTGGGATCAAGTTTTCATTTAACTCTTGCATATATCGGGACCCATTTGACACATCGGGACCAATTAATGTGCATGTACCCAGAGTTTCCCACATCCTACAGCAGGTCCCCTAAGCTGAAATGGATGGCGGGCCCCCAAACCAGCTTTTTCACGGGCCCCTCTGTGCTTAATTTATAGTGTGAAAATATCAAAAAGCGATAAGAAACGTTCCGGCCCCTGTCACCCCTGCCCTCGTGGGGGTCATGCCGAGAGGTATGTATACGTAAAATACGTATATGTATACGTATGTATACGTATGTATACATATATCACCAGTGCTCCCAACATACAGGGTCGGGGTACCCGGGGGATTGCACATATACCTTCATGGGGAAATTAAAAGGTTTCATTTCCAGGGTTCCTTGCGATAGTGGAAGCCCAAGGTATATCCAGTCTGGGACCCCATAAAATTTGCGAATTCGGTCAAGGGTAAATTCTTTAATCTCTGCGCAGAGTCCCGGTATTTCTTTCTCCTAATCAATGTGATGGTTTTGTCCACTTACAATTTTCTCCATCCGAACTTCATTCAAACTCTGTTCTCTTTTTATGGCACCGATGAACTTCCATGTATCTGGGTGGTGAGCAGATAATTGCTGTTGGAACGCTCGATGCCATCCTTCTATAGAATTGTTGGTATGAGGGAAATCGTTACGCGTTCCTTGAAAGCAGTTCCTAATGTCGATATCAAAGCGCGGCTGACGACGACCACCACAACGCAGAGGACGCCCGATCCAAGTGTCTTCAAATCTACACTTCATCATAAATACGTTTTCGGAACAATCGGATTTTTTAATCATTTGTGACACTACTAGGTTAAAAACTAACTAACTAACCAATTCACTCACTCCCTCACTCACTTACTGACCATTCACTCACTCCCTCACTCACTTACTGACCATTCACTCACTCCCTCACTCACTTACTGACCATTCACTCACTCCCTCACTCACTAACCAATTTACTCGCTCGCTCAATCACTGACTCGATCAATCACTTACTCACTCGGTCACTCACTCACCCGCTCAATCACTGACTCGATCAATCACTTACTCACTCGGTCACTCAATCACTTACTTACTCGGTCACTCAGTCACTCACTGGGTCACTCACTCACTCGGTCACTCAATCACTTACTTACTCGGTCACTCACTGGGTCACTGACTCACTCGGTCACTCAGTCACTCTCTGGGTCACTGACTCACTCGGTCACTCAGTCACTCTCTGGGTCCCTCACTCACTGGGTCACTGACTCACTCGGTCACTCAGTCACTCTCTGGGTCCCTCACTCACTCGGTCACTCAATCACTGACTCACTCGGTCACTCACTGGGTCACTCACTCACTCGGTCACTCACTCACTCGGTCACTCACTGGGTCACTCACTCACTCGGTCACTCAATCACTCACTCACTCGGTCACTCAATCACTCACTCACTCGGTCACTCAATCACTCACTCACTCACTCGGTCACTCAGTCACTCACTGGGTCCCTCACTCACTCGGTCAGTCAATCACTGACTCACTCGGTCACTCAATCGCTCACTCCCTCGCATTGAACTGTTGTCGGTGAATTGCTAGTCGGTGAATTTTCCTAGCGGTGAATTTTCCTAGTGGTGAATTGCATGGCGGTGAATTGTTGGTCGGTGAATTTTCCGGCGGTGAATTGTTGTCGGTGAATTGCTGGCGGTGAATTTTCCGGACACGCTTGAAGGTAAGTTAAACTTTTTTTTGCTGCTCTCGATATATCAAAGGATTTCCGTCTACAAAATCAAGAGTTTTTTATTTTTTCCATCTAAACTCAGAGCGTATCTTCTAAATTTGTTCTATGCCATTTTGATTCGAATTGTGCTTGGCAAAAAAATCTAATGCTCTTACTGCCTCCTTTTCTGAAATTTCAAACGTCACATGAAAGCATCGTATTGTCTTACGAATCGTGCTGACCGCGAGGGATTAAATTCCATGTAGTGGTCTGGAATTCTATTTTTCTTATCTCAAAGAGTGGTTTCTCAAATGATACGGGACAGTTAATTTTTCTATACACTGTTGAACAAAGTTAGGGAACAATAGAAAAAAGCTATTGAAATAAAAAATTTAAATCTTTTGTGTACAACCACTGACTCCTAAAGAAGGAGGTTGGTCAAAAAAAGGGGGAAACGCCGTCTTTATTTCATTCTTTAAGCAGAAAAAAGACTGGCTTTAAAGTAGCCACGAAAAAAAATCCCCATCTTTACTCTTCAAGCTATTTTTAATCACTAGCAAATATAACTACAGTAATCACCATTTTATTTATTTCTTTACATCTGAAAAAAGGTGAAAAGTCCGCCGATTTCAAAGAAAGGAAAATGCCTGACCCGAATTTTCCAAACGTTGTAAGCGGGAAATAGAAAGAAATTTGAACGTTATTTTGTGGGAAATTTTTAACGCTATCAACACAAGAAAAAAGTTGGAACCACAACAATAGCCCTTTCGGACCCGAGCATTCATTTTTTAGAATTTTCAAAATGTTTTTGCGTTTTTGATACATAAATAATACATTAAACAGATGAATGTCGGAAAATCTTTGTTTTTTCAAAATTCCATCTTGTTTTCCTATGGAGGTCATTCAAGTATTACGTCACCATCGAGGGGGGAGGGGGTTTCGGATTTGCTGACTTTTGATGACAAGGGGTGGAGGGGCGTTTGAAGGTTACTTACGTCATTAGCCACTCTTTTTTGAAGATGTGAAATATTCTAAGCTGCTGACGAAATTTTGCTAACAAGGAGGGGATCAAAAATTTCTAAAATATGCTGACGCAATTCTTGAATGGCCCCTTGTCAAAAAATTACTCGCTTTGTACAAATGTTTTTAGGCACGATGATGCAAAGTATTCATCTTCACATACAATTTTTTCCAGAATTTTATTGCTAAATTTAATGTAATAAATCACACTTTTCGCGGAAGCACTTTCTCCTAGAAGCCATCTTAACGACCCCCCCCCCCGAATGTTCAGTTTGAAGTGCTGCCATCTAATGAAAAACTCCTACGTTCATATTCATCATATTACTTACTCAAAACTTACGAAATTCTATCATTTATGGCTTAACTCCCTGAGGTTTTAAAGAAAAACTTCTCCAGTGAAAAAAAAATAATGAACCGTACATTTAATGTCACTAGTGTCTGAGAGTCAGTCGTCACTAGAGTTAAGTTGTTTGTGTGTGTGTTCTAAGCGGGATCCATATCACACAACCCTACATACGCACTCAGACTGTTAGGTACACGACGCGGGTGCACTGTAATCGCACCCTTACGGTGAATTCCAACCAGTGGAGTTGGGTGGGAAATGAAGGCGCCATCTATCGGTGGTCACCCAGGCTCCGATATATAATGCACTTGTTTCTGATGATCTTTTTGCCCGGATTCGAAAACGCGGACCTTGATGGTAACCGTCACAGTGGAAGACGAGCACTTACCACTGTGCCACTTGAGCGATTGTTAACTCTTGCTGTTACTATTACGTTATGGTACCCACCAATTCGACAGTTTCGCGAATTGATTGTCATATTACTCATGACTGCGCATGCACGTGAAATTGTCACAAATACCCGTATGGGAAAATATTGTCCCACATTTTTTGACATGAGTTCAGAGACGAACTAGTGCTAAATTATGAGGCACCGCCTGTATTATAGTCTGTCATAATTATTTGAACATATAATTGTATCCCCAAAATAGTTGGTGGCACTCTTAACACAACTGATGACACCCTGGGGTGCGAAGCAAACTCTTAAGTTAACCTTTGGAATGTCAGTGAGAATAATTAGTTCTTCAGTACAGTAATCAACAGCTCCAAGCACATTCGAAACGACGAATTTTTGCCGTACGGGCCCACGGGAAATGAAGAATTCTATAATATTGTACAGCAGCGTCGCTCAACTTTTCACATTTTCCACAGAACACAGTTTCCAGAATTTTTCTCGATTAGATATGGTTGCCATAAGTATATAGAGGTCTAATTTTAGTTAGGCATCCGTATAAAGTATTCCTATATATTATAAATTACAACAATTTAATATCACTTCATTCAATCAGAATTAGTTTATCAAATCTGTCTGCAATGTTCCTTCCACTTTTGCCATCGACGCGGACCATAGATGTAGAAACGCTATTTTACATTATTACGCAAAAGACAAGTCGACGTTCGTTATAACGACCGTCCATTAAAACGAACGTTTCATTATAGCGATTGATAGGACAGGTCCAAAGTACTGTTTTCCTATATCTACCACGTTATTTTTATCCAATATAAATCAGCGTATACTCTCAGGAGCGGGACACTTAATCGTTTTGCTTATCCAATATAAAGGCCAATAAATAGCATTCATTCCATTACAACGACCGAACGCAGCTGTCACCCCTTTTTTGTTGTTTTTTTCGCAAAGAAATGGGGATAAAATCCGTCGTTGAGATTGCTTGTCTCCATCATCACTGGAAATAGGCTGTGTGCGCACGTGAGTGCGTGCTGTTTTATTTACTCACGACTGTAATTATTCAAATTCATTTTATAAAAATGCACATCAGATTGTTATATTTAGACGTCCACATTTATAAGTCATGCAGACTATCCATTATTTTATACATTAAAAAAAAATCATTTATTTATTGTGTACTTGACTTCGGAATTCTATTTTTATATAATCCGTTCCCACATGCATCAAACATTCAAGATCAATTATCTTCAGACACACGCTGGCAAAACAACTTTTGTAACGAGTCCCGTAAACAAAAAAATTATTTTCCAGTCTTCTAAGAGAAATCTAGTCTATTCTGTGATATATGAATATACACACACAAAACATAAGCTATACGACGAAGAAAAATATATAAATTCGGAACTATTATTTTCGAATATTTATACACCCACACAAGTGAAGAATATAAACCCCCTAAAGAATTCAAAAACGCAGTTTCGGCAGATAAAAAGTCTCTCAAATAAATCATTTTTACCCTCGAATGTAACATATGAATCCCTTTCCAAAGAAATGCTATAATTTTTCGTTTATTTATCTTCTTTTTTTTTTTGTCTTCTCTGTAAAATAGTATTTTTTCCCTATAATACTAATATCTCGTATTTATCGTGTTTACACTGGGTACCACACAAAAATTGGTTTAAAGAATTTGGGCGTCATTATGCAAGTTTTCGCGTTTAAGTTTATTACATATATGTTAATTTAAATGTGATAAATCGGTTATTATGCATAATCACCAATCGTCTCAGTAAGTTTAATAAAATCAACACTCGGCGATACCGAAGTATCGTCGATAGATTGGATAAATATTGAAAAAATTATCACTTCCATCGGTTATTATACGTAATACTACCGGTTTCTAATCAGGGGTGCCTGGACTCTTGAGGTCCACGGTATTTTTAAGACCTACAGAATTAAGAAAAATGTATTGGTAATTTGAAAAAAATGTGTACATAAATAAATAATTTAAATGAAAAATATTATTTAGATCAACTTGCAAAAAAAAGCACCGCTGCAATATTGGTAGATTGCTATATATTGTTATATAATATCTAATTATACTCCCTACTTATAAATCCCTACTTCTGACATCTCTCGGATGGGAGTATAAAATATTGTTTTCGTAGTTTTTTCTGTCCAGTAGAAGGCATTATTATAGTAACACATATACTAGTACCGGATAGAATGTTCTGCATTGTTCGAAAACATTCTTATTGATAGTTACCTCTGATTTCTGCTCCTTTTAATGGGAGTTGATATATAGCAGGTACCAAGATCTTCGTGGGATTCATGGCAGCAAGATTTCAAGGGGCCTGTTCACGACTAAAAGTTGGGAAACACTGCTCTAGCGCAATTGATGGATTTGATAATTTAAAAAAAAATCCCAAATGGGTCCAGTATGTTTCATAAATGTACTTGGCCCCCGATATAACAAAACTGTCTTGTAATTAATTTCATGATTTAACAAGTATTTTATTTGATTCGATTTACTTATCATGATTTCATGATTAAAAATTCGTTAAATTGAATAACTTGTTGAACGGGAGTTCTTTATATTGTGGTACGATTTGTTAGTGTGAGTTTGTTATATCGAGGTTCGATTTCAAAATCATTCAAAGAGGATTCATTTCCTGGATGTTCGGAAAAATTCGTTAAATCAAAGTTCATTATATCCGGTTCAGACTCATAAGTTCGGTCATCTAAATAATAAATCTTATCACGGAAGTGGCACTGGTTTATCATATTTACCGAAACGAAATGGTACTATGCATAATGATCGCAAATGAGATTAATTTAGTATGATTTATCATATTTACCAACGACGCTTGGGTATTATGCATAACCAACGGTAAAAAGCGATAAATTTAGAGAAATCTCTCAAACTTAACAAAATGTTCGGTGACTATGCATAATAACCGAATTTATCACATCCAGCGTAACACACCACATAAAACCTGAAAAATTTGTTCATTTTTGTGTCTTCTCTGCAAATAGTATTTTTTTTTTATAAATCTCGTATTAATCTTGTTTATACTGATTACACACACAAAAATAGGCTTAAAGAATTCGGCGTCATTATACAAGTTTCGTTACTCACATACAAGTTCATTCCCCTCTCAGTTTATTATATATATATAAGATGGAAGATAATAGCAATCATAAAGAAAAGACTATTTATACGAAAGTAAACCAAGAAATAATGAAAAAAATAGCGAAACGCGTTTTCAACGGGACTTTTACGGAGGTATAGCTAAAATTACTTTCTAAATAAGGAATGTTACGACTTCTTGTCGTTGGAAGTCGCGTATCCTTATGTCGTAGAGAAACGACCGCAAAATGCTGTATAACCATTGAAGATGAAAAAAATATATATACATTTATAAAAGAAAAATACACGATGTATGGAAAGAAAAATATATAAGTAAGAAACTGTGTTTCCGGTTTTTTTTACCGTTTTTTTTTCCTTTTCTAATCTTTTATCGGAAGTCGTTTGTGCGATTCTTTGGAAGCAAAATACCCATTAAGTGACTCGAAACTTGTATTTTTTTACACACGAAAGACTAGTACACACGAAAACCAACTTGTATTTCTTTTCTCTCGTACACAACTTTTATTTTTTGGTCATTTTGTGGAACAAGATATCGTTTTAGAGTGCGAAAAATCCCGACAATGGAAATCAAAATTTGTTGGAATAGATATTTATTTGTTACGGTAAAAGCCCGATGTAACGAGTACGGTTTATAACGAGTGATTTGCAAGTGATAGTCAATGAGCTAATGTTAAAATACAGTCCACGCTGCTTAATGTGATCAAGCAGGGAATCGGGGATTGTGATAACAATAAATGAATGGTCACAATACCCTCCTACCACTACTAACTACTTAAGGGGGTTGGTGCACGCAAATTTTCCAAAAAAACACATTTTCCAATTTTTAAATTTTTAAATACTATGAAATTTTCTGCGTCTAACTGTGTTTAAGTTTTTGTTCTACCTGTATTAAAAATATTTTTAATGTATTTTTACATTAACTACTGGCAGGCATTACACATGCTAATGTTTTTCACTAAAATGCGTCTTTCTCAAAGCTATGTTTATTGTTAGATAAGGAACATTTTTTCAAACACCGGTCATTCAAATCTATTGAAACTTTGTATGTCACTCACCACTGTAGTGTTACACACTTTAATACGAGGATTTTTTTATTAGAATTATTTTAAAAATTTTTATGGCACAAAATATGGGTAAATTTTGATGATTTTTAAAAAAGTTGCATGTTGTTGGAGTTAAATTTGGATAAAAAAAACAGCCATCAATTAAAATCCTAAAAGCTCGTGTTAAAGTGTGTAACACTATAGTGTTGAGAGGCACATAAAGTTTCATGACATTTGAATCAGCGGTGTTCGAAAAAATGTTCCTTATCTAACAATATACATAGCTTTGAGAAAAACGCATTTTAGTGAAAAACATTAGCATGTGTAATGCTTGCCAGCAGTCAATGTAAAAATGTTTACAAATATTTTTAATACAGGTAGAACAAAAACTTAAACACAGTTTGACGCAGAAAATTTCATAATATTTTGAAATTGAAAAATGTGTTTTTTGGAAAAATTATGTGCACCAACCGCCCTAACCGTACATGCACCTCGTACGCATTCCTCTACGAAATTTCTAACGAATCAACATAACTGGCATGTGTGGTGGCCCAAACGTATTTATGCTGTCGAGTTGAGCTTGTTTCGTGTTCATGTTGCCATCTGTCATCCATTTGCTGAAGTAAAGATGGAAATGCTTGAATTTTAATTATATGTAAGTATCGTGTTGTAGGTCTGCCTGCTCTCTGCAGAGAGACTTTTTCAAATGGGAGACCGGCTCGCATTCGCGCTTCGAAGCTGGAAAATCGCAGAAAATCAACTTCAGCCGAACACCACTATGCCGTCAACGGGGTTCGAATCTGCTGGATCCTCAGGACGAGAGTCCAGCACAATGCCCACACAACGCACAGCAACTTTTTCGGATTTGGTTTCCTGTGGTTCCCATCTTCGAGGCGCAAATGCGAGCCGATCTCCCCATTAAATAGTCTCGCCACAGAGACCAACAGGCCTACAACGATAAATCATTCAATCATCACCCTTCACTCATAGTTAGAAAAGCTGGTGGCAGATGGCAGCATCACACATAACGAGCATTACACAGAAACAAACTTCACGCCAGGTTTCACTACACGTACACGCTCATTCCAACATGTACCAATTCGTTAGAGGTTCCGCAGAGGAATATGGACGAGGTGCATGTCTGGTTTAGTAGTAGTAGTAGCTTTTTTCAGGGATAAATGTATCTGGAAAAGTCCCATTAGCAAGTACAATGGCCATACGTTCTGTTTGATCAAACGGGACGAATGGTAAACGTGCGTTAGTAAAACGGTACGACTCTTTTTCTTTCTCAAACAACTCGTTACGAAATGTTCAATCGTTCCATTTTTTTTATTCTTTGTTTTAAAACAATGCTTTTTTCTTTTGAGCTAAAACCCTGCATTTTCGTTATTCATCCATTGCGAAGCGTTAGAATGCATGTTTAATGTATATCACAAATTACGATATTTCATTATATATACACATCCCTTGAAAAAGTCTTTCAGGAAAAATAGAAATTTGACTTCATCAAATTCCAACTAAAAGAAACTGATCAAGAACTGAAGGAAAGGGCTTCTCTTTGTCATACATTTGCCTCCAGTATAGGAAGTCCATTGCTAAAGCAGCTCCTCACGTACATGGATCACAGAGAATACCACGGGCTAATTACGATACTAAGTACGAAAATGTATGTCAACAAGGGAGGATGGAGAGAGTGCCTTCTAGCCTCCTATATAGTCTTGCAGCCTGATAATAGTAACTTACAAGGAAAAAAAACAAATTTGGTCAAACATTAACTCAGAATCCGCAAAAGAAATTTCGCTGGAAGGAAAATTGATAACTTATCCTCCTTCTTCTCCTTCTAGTAACCAAATCGTGGCTCGCCGTTCTCAATGAAGAGTGGTCGAAGAAGACCTTGGCCATGCTGAAAGCTGTGCATATAAGTGTTGTGAACCTAACGTGAAGTTTGTTTCTCTGTAATGCTTGCTATGCCTTGTGCTGCCATCTGCCGTCAATTTTAATCAAATAATATTTTATCTCGGATAATATTATACGAAGTCCCGATAACTAAAACGAATTTTTTCCTATGTCACGATTTTGGACCGTTCCGTTGATTCAAAAAGTGATAACAATACTAGAATGATAACATTATCCAAGATTCTAATAAGCAGCGTCGAGTGTATATAAAAAATATTGTTATTTTTATCATTGAAATTTTCAAGATGTTTTGGCATTTTTGACGCTCAAAAAATACATTAAAAACATAAATAAATGTCTCAACAAATCTGTATTTTTTTCCAAATTTTCATTTTTTTTTTGTGAAGAAATAATTCGCTTCCTTCAAATTTTTTCAAACAACATGATGCAGGGTACATTCATCTTTCCTTACAATTTTTTCCAGAATTTTATTGCTAGATTTTATGTATTAAATCACATTTTTCGCGGAAGCACTTTCGCCTCTGAGAAACCATCTTAAAAAACTCCAGAAAGTTCAACTTTAACATAAATACTGTCCTCTTATGAAAGCCCTAAAGTTCATATTCGTTATATTTCCACCTCGAAACGTACACAGTCCTTTAAGTCCGAACTTAACTCCCTTATTTAGTTATAAAGTGTTAAAAATTGGAAAGTATTCGCTATAACTTTAAAAATTCTCGAAAATGCCAGTTTTTCCTTCCGTCTCTACAGGAATTGAACATGATGGCACTTATGATTGTATATGCTCCTTGTAAAAATTATTCTGAGCTGCTTTTGAGAACAAAAACTTGACACAGCAACATTCTCTTTTTATATTTGGTCTTCTTCACTGTGCATTAGGAATGTGTGAGATGATTTTATTCGACTTTTGTATCTCCCAGTGACTATCATACATCACGGGACCAGATAGTGTTGGTAAACAACTCAAAAACTATTTCATTTGTGAAATTTTAATTCTTATTTTTTAAATTTTTCGATGCTCTTCAACATTTTTTAAATTCTTCAAGTTGATTCAGAAAATGAAAGGTGAGATTTTTGAGATTCGACGGCCTTATTTTCTGTAACATGTTTGTAGCTTCTGAAAATGTTTGAATAAAAAAGTCAATATCTTTTTTTTTATTCGTTTTCACTTTCTTCATGAGACTATTCGATGGGACTTTATTCACTACTTCACCAATGTCCACAGACATAAATCTAAAACAGTTTTTTTAGATCTAAACTAGAGGTGGTACGAGCAATAATGCTAGAGAGTCATGAATCTTCAACAGACTCTCAAATTTTACCAGGCAAGTAACTGAGTTCAGCGCTCCATTGGCAAATACTAATTAAGTAATCTAAGATACGGTAAAACTCCATCTGCCAACGAAAAGACAAAAAACCAACGTGAGGAACTGGTAACAAAACCATCGCTTCTTATGAGGTTAAACACAATGCAGATTTTGTCGATTGTAATTTTTTTTAATGTAAACTACACGTTGTATTCTAGTAAAAAGCATTTAACCAAGGAATAAACAACAAGATGACTAAAAGTTGGCGAGGAATTCATAGAGAAAAAGACATTTTGTTTAACATAACTGAATCAAACTTCGAATTATCCAAATCATTAGTTAGAAAATCGAATTAAAGAGTTGTTTGAACATTGACATTTATGGACCGATAACAGCCCGCTTCACATCTCCAAGAGGAGATTTCGAAGCGTATGGATAGGAAACTTAAGGGGGAATTACTAAAATTGGAATTAACAACCTTCCAATTACCCAAGTTCTCACCTGTATAATCCCCCTGTATATTTTTTTGTGGTAAGAAAAAGATTTCCAATACTTCAGTATATCATCGGCGAAGTAGTCCTAAAATATGGAACATTTAGATCGAAACTCGTAATATGAATATTGGGGTAAATCGAGAAGCTATCTGTACTTAAATGAAGACAACCACAGTGTTTTACGGCCAGTATTTTTTATTTTTTCCCATACTTTTTAGTTTTTTCATGAAAATTTCTTTTATTTTAGGTTTCTTGATTTTTAAATATACAGGGTGGTTACAAATGAACTGACACTACCCAGACATAAGTAGACCAATTCTGATGGAGGTATTTTGATGACGATTGGTATATATGATATATATTTGGACCATGGGAAAAAAAGAAGTTCAATAAAAAAATAGTCCAACTTTTGACTACCGGGTGCAAAAAGTGGCGCTTTTTATCGCAGTTGTCTTTTTCCCATGGTCCAAACAACATATATACCAAGTTTCGATGAAATGCGTCCATCACAACGGGCGCTATATAAGTCAAAGTATTGTCAGTATAATTAAACTGACACTACTCAGCATAACTATACTGACATTGAACATACGTCTGAGTAAGGTGAGTTTATTTATATCCACTCTCTCTTTGTCATCCATACTTTAAGGATATTTTCTCTTGTTGGGCAATTTACCTTTTGCTTCATTTGTCTTTGGATACGATTGCATTTTTTAGCAAGAGCAAATACGCTGGTTTTTTTTCTCTAGCTTTCATATACGAACATTACAGTAATCTAGAAAATAACATACTTGTGTATATTGAATTAGTTCGTTTAGATTACCTTTCTATGCTTACATTGCATTTCCTCCAGTAGGAAAATCCCTTTATCAAGGCAATCAGAGCAGAGCTTTGCATAATTATTTATCAAGCAAATCGTGGACGTGAATACGAGTAGTGTTTTTAAGTTTCCAGTGAAACCCAATTTTCTTTCTTTCGCAAAGGTATAATCAACTTATTCGAAAGCATAGTAATCTGATCTTCTTGATTACAACGAAAGAGTTTCCAGAAAAATTATCTGATGTCTTTTGTGCTTCAGTAATGAGTAGGTGTTAATTAACTGGTTGTTTTGAATACTTTTATTTTAATATGAAATATAATAGTGAGATAGAGAATACAGTATTATATTAATGTGTAATATTGAACTTCATTTATCTTATTTTGATATTCAAAGATTCAGTTTAATCTCAAATAACGATTTAATTTTTTAATATTTTTAGAAGTAGAAACGCAGTAATAAATATTTCATTAATAAAACTTTTTATGTATCTAATGTTGATTATTATCTTTATTACTAAAAATATTTTCAATTAAATTTTTGTTTGAGATTAATATCTCAACCTGTAATCTATAAAGCATCAAGTTCTGAAACATCTGCATGAAAAATAATAATAAAGATGTTTACAAAAATTCTGAAAAAAAAAAATCTTATTTACAATATTTAATGTTTAATATTTTTTCAAAAATTAATGTAAATTTCTGTATGAGTATTTCCTATGCACATAATTGAAAATTTGATGCCTTACAAATGATCGAGATGATGTATTTGTTATTACAATATTTCAGCGCAATTTGATCCTGCGTACAATGCTGCAATTAACATTTTGCAAGAAGTTACTCGAATAAAAATCGAGTGGCTGTAGCAAACGCGTTTTTGCATTTAAATGTTGTGAGGGCCTTCATAACTATTTTTTTTTATATTGAACTTCTCTTATTGATCATTTGATTTTGCTCTGATTTCCTAGAAATTCATCAAAATGGAACTGTGATTAATTCAAAACTAATAAGTTTGGAAAGCCAGTAAACTGAGATTAGTGTTAGACTTTTAGAAATTGAAAATAGAAAAGCCTTATATTATTAAAATAAATAACACTTTGAATCTCTTATTACACTGAAAAAAAATTTAAATACAAAAAAAAAGTGTGAAAACCTAACTGTGGTGTCAAATGTACCTACCCCGTCTTGGGAATATGCGAGGGTCAAAGCACCATTTTCCCCGTTTTTTTGTTTTTGGATAAAGATCGGAATTAGAAAATCACAAAATTAGAATCTTTTTCTCTCTCATGTTCAAACTGAAAAGAAATTGCAGAAAAACTTCGAGAGAATATAAATTTTCAATTCGAGATGCACGCAGTACAGCAAGAGCTATGCACAAAAGGACCCACGTACAAGAGAATTTTTCCTCTTCCATGTTAATGAGAATCTTACAGAATAAATAAATAACTATAGAGGCAGTTTTTTTTTTCTTAGAGTAAAAGAAAATGTTGTGAATAACAAAAGGAAGCCTAAAATGAAAGCAAAGATAGAGAATAAGATAAGAATACTGGGGATGGAACGTTAAAAGCGGAGACAATGAAAGGGGGAAAAGACAAATTAGTGTTAATAAACTCCTCTAATTACCTTAGCAGTACGAAGGAGACCCAGAAAATAGTAAGTAGCCTCATTCACCGTAGAATACACTCACTAATTTCCCGAAGGTGGGCAAAAGTGCCTTATATAAGGAGAAGATTGCTGCAATAATGGACTTAGCAAAAAAAAAACTCTAGATTGTAATGAAGTGTACAAAAGGCCATTGCTGTTAATTAATGCTTTGCTGGTGTGAGTTTCTAGGCATAACAGAAACAACGAAAATAGCTAATTTAAAATAGTTTGTTAATTAAAACGAATTGGGTCTAAAAAACACTCGAATGGAACAATGCTAATGGAAAAATTGTTTAATTGCCTACATTCTGGTCGGAATGAAAAAGCAAATTGAAGAAAATGCAAAAACATTCTTAAACAGCTTTTTATTAATTATTACATCTTAAAACATTTTTCTTATACAATCGAACTTGGTTTATTCGAAGTCCAAAGTCACTGGGAAAAAGGTCGAATTATCCAATTAATCTATCCCGGATCAGTGAAATTACTACAAATTGTACAACTTAATCACCAACATTCACATGGGATGATAATTATCAATTATTAAAATTTTATCATCAGTTACGGAACTTTATTTCCCAAAATTTAATAATTTATAATTATAATATCTTAGCTGATACATTATTCCACTGTTCTAGAATCAGTGACGCTACTGAATTTCTTGACCATGTTCAAAGCTAGATTTACGGAAACAGTTCGTGGTCATCCGTTACGAATCTATCTATCAAGGAAATAAACTTTCATTAACGTATTACGATCTGAATTTTTCCCGATGTTTTCGTACTCCAAATAACGAAAAAAAAATCAGATTTTGAATGCTACACCTTGATCCTGTACGTTGGAAAGCATGATACATATTAAGTATGGAAAAATTTTATGAGAAAGTCTTTTTCTCGATAAGATGTTAAAAATATTTTTTTTTCTAATAAGACAAATAAAAGTTTGAAAATTCTGTTCATCTCAAGGGATATTCATAAAAGTTTGAATTATACAAAATTCGAATTGACCAAGTTTTTTACTCTAATACAACTTTGTTTTCGTAATATTGTGAATAATTAATTTAGCCAAAGATATAAATTACTATCACACAAATAAATCAACAATCTTAATATAAGGTGAGCCAACAGTACTGATATCCCGTTTCACTATTGCCGTTTTTATGTTTAAGGATGCATCATCAATTTCACGGGTAATTTATTTGTTAAATTAAAAAAGAAAAACAACTATAAAAACAGCACGAGGACCATAAAAAGTATTATCCGCATGTTGATAGCCTTAGAAATCTTCCAACTGTTTAAAAATTCAATTGTTTCACGAAAATAAAAGTGAAGAGAAAAGATAAAAAATATTTTAAGACCCGAAACTATTCGGAAAACGTGATAAGGGAACGGATAAGAAAAAGCTATTATGTGACCGACATTGCTGAATCATAATATTCAACGCAAAAAGCTGAGAACGTGTAATAACGGGTTTTTTTTTTAATTTATTTCGTTTTTTAGAATCGAAACTTAATTCCGAGCAACAAATATGCATCACTCATTAATATGTTTTCATAAAAAACATATTTTTCTAATTTTGATATTCAATCTATAGTTTTCGTCTGTTCAACACAAGAAATGAAGAAATACTGAATATAAGTGGTATACAGGGTGTCCCATGAACTCGTAAATAGTTTAAAAATTAAAGGAATTGGTATATTGAAATGCAGTTGGCAAAAAGTTATTTTCACGAATGGAGATTTTTTTTTTCTTGGTTCCCAAAAGAAATAACTTCACTTTTTTTCGATAGAGGGTGCTATAAACCATCCGGCAGGACTGATTGGACCGAAACGTTCGTAAGTGTCCGAAACGTTCGTAAAACTTCAGCCGACTGACTATTCGTGGCTGACATAAAACAACCTCACCAATAGTGCTTCATCCACCAATGTCAACATGGTAATGATAAAACTATGTAAGCCCCGGTAACAGGAAAATTCAAAAACGAGCTTTTAACCGCGCACCCTGTATTTTATACGCCTCTGGTTTGCATATTTCGGATGATTTCCTTTCATGCAATTTTTTTCTAAATTGAAAAAAAATTTCTCTTCCGAAAAAGTCCCCTTTTGTGAGGATAACTTTTCCGCAAACCGCATTCAAACATACCAATTCCTTCGATTTTTTTATGAATTTTTAAGCTATTTACGAATTTATGGGGCAGCCCCTTGTGTACGTGATACCTTGAATGAGAAACTAAAAAAAAATGAAAGAAATAGGGCACAGTAAAATATATTTTCTTGTGAATTCGTTAATTTAAAAAACTGTTTATTCTTCCATTTTTTTAAGAATAAATAGAAAATTCTTCAAGTATTTGATATCTTTTCTTAAAAGAATTTTTTCTTCTTCTTCCTTATTCGAGTTTGCAACAAACTTTTATTATGTGGTAGAACTTCAAGAAGTGAACTTCATTTAAAAGTTGACGCTTGAAATTTTCTGAAAAGATAACACTTCTTTTCCACCCTCTTTTCTTATCCTTCGCTTTTCTTAATTTAAGTATTCTTCGAGAGTGAAGAAGTCCTTTTCTTGTGTGTGTGTGTGTTAAAACGCTGAAAAGCTACACTAATGTAACAAAGATAATAGAAACCAATGGCGGGACGAGTAGAAATTTCTTTGAAGTGTATGGAAGTTTCTCTTATTATCTCACATAAGTCTTCTAATGCTATTACCTTTTCTCTATTTTTTTTCTATCCACTCTGTCTTTTTTTTCTAACTTAAGATCTAAATCCCGAGAAAAATGTTATTTTTATTCTCTAAGAAATAAAGAAGATTCGAGAAAGTGTTTTCTAGTTGTACAAAACTAAGAAAATGCAGTTATATGCAATATACTTGTATAGAAAAAAGATACATGAATTTATTCAGATGTTTTCTTCACACGCTTAGAAAGTTCTTTTAGACATTTTTTTTGTTTTAAGTTCAAATGGGATTATTAATATTACTTTTAAATTTCACAGTAATTTTTGAATGTGCACGATGTATTCGTGTCTCTTCGGCCTTTTTTTCCCCGAGAAAATAAAAATTCTCCTACTCTAAACATATTTAAGATGCATGGAATTTTCGACTCACTGGCTCGTCTGAATATGTTTATTGATTTTTCCTTTAAGCTTCACAATGCGGAAGAAAATTTCTTGTTTCAAAATTCGATGTACTATAAATGAGTCATACATGGTATGTGGAGAACAAGATGAACGTCATTATGCATTACAAAATTAAAGAAACTCATCAAAACATGTAGTGGCACTACGTAAGAAAAATTTTTACGCTACGATAAACAATCGTTATATGATGTCGTTCGATTTTCTTTACGTGTTGTATATCTTATGGTAAATGTGATAAATCTGTTGTTATGCATACTTTCCAACCGTCTTGGTAAGTTTGATAAATTTTTCCCTTTTACCGGCAAATATGCATAATATCCAAGTGACGTAAATATAACACTTTTACCTGAGATTATGCATAATAACTAAATGTCGTTGGTAAGTTTGACACATACTTCAAGTTTATCGTCTTCGTCTCTGTTTATACAAAATACTCAAATATAATTGGGTAATTCAATAAGTATGGAAAAATGCGGTACTATGCATAATCACCAGTAAAAGTCATAATTTATTTTGTACTCATTAAATTTGCCAACGAGGCTTGTGTGTGTATGAGTAATATGCATTAAAAGTTATAATTTTAGGGAAATTTATAAAACTTACCAAAATGCTAAGCGATTATGCATAATAACAGCATTTATCATAACATATACGTTATATAACTTTCCAGAAATCTGAAAAGACAGTTCAATTAACTGTCTATATGTGTTCGAAAGAAAACAATCATCCAATTTACTGAAGAATGTAGTTGTCAGTACTCTGTGAATTCGATTCCCTCGCTTTTAAACATACAGTTCTGTTTAAACCAGGGGAGCACACACACACACAGCACAACCTCCGGCTTGTAGGTCAAATGCGACCAGCCAAGGGGTTCTTTGAAAGGGGGTTCCTTCCAAGAGCTTTCATGAAAAGTGATCCTGTAGAAAACTATTAACACACACGCAACACGATAATTACCCAGGTTGACCATATTTCCTTCATAATAATGCGGGAAATCGGGATTCACACGGGATATCTCCAACTGCCACCAAAAACATTGTCACATGCAAGTAAAGTCACTTTCCATTGCCGAAAAAATTTTCAAAAGAAAATAAAGGTACCAAATACATCCAGAAAATTTTTTAAATGCCAATAAAGTAAGAAATCGTGGCCAAAAAAATTGTCGAAGGGAAATAAAGTTACCAGATGCAGCCAAAAAAAATTGTTAAAAACAATTAAAGTTGCCAACTATCGTCAAAATTGTTGAAAAATCGCCAATGGCGGGAATTACCTAAGGGACTGCTGTAAATCACAACGGGTAGCAATGTAATTTTTTTTTTAAAAAAGTTATTTTTTACAAATGTGCAAAATGAACACACAGTATTTATAGGGCTACAATTAATTATGCTAGTGATAATTATCATAATATAATTTATCAGTCATGAAAATTATCTACATTATCTACATTCTAAATTTTAAAAATTCAAACCTCGTCGAAAATGAGGGGGAAAACGGGACATGTTATGAAAAAAAAAAGTTGTGATAGCCAAAATCATGGTATTGTCTCGTAAAATATAGGTCATATGGTCACGTTTTTTGTATAGAAGTTTTTGGCCTGCAAGAGGGATTACACATGTGCACCCCTGATTTAAACTATTCTTCAATTACATATTACAGTTAAAATTTTGTAACAAAAAAAAAAATTATGTTTATCCGTGAAATGGGGGGGGGGGATGACGAAATATTTCCAATATATAAAATATCATTAATTTGTCATCTGAAACCATTTTTTTAACGTCGGAGTACTTTAAATGTTGTGATACCAAAAGAAATATTCAAGTATCAAAACAAGTTTTAAGTATCAAAATAAATGTTCGAATGCTAAAGAAATATTTCAGTATCAAAACGTACATTCGAATGTTGAAATCTTATTTTAATATTAACCAAACGGATTTGATTTTCTTTCATGGGTATTAATAATAAAATCAAGGGAAAACGCTTCATATCTCTCAGGAAATGTACATTTCCTCCATTTGAAGTAAGTTCATAGATACATCGTAAGCCTAGCCATTGACGCATTTTGCTTCCAAAACCTCAGTTCTTTTCAATAAGCTACTGCACACATCATTTCACTGCCCTTTCCGGGTTTTTTTTTTTTTTACCATCAGGTTTTAATATCTTTTTCGTTTGTATCCTTCGCAGTTGCGTAAAAATATTTTCCAGGAAAATCCTATTTTGTCTAGAAAAAAAATATTTATATAATGAAATCGTCTTTTTCTAGGATATATACGTATTTATATTAAACCATGCTCGTGTAGTGATAAGGCTTTCGTGAATTCCTCGAGACACGGGGGACATATGAAATTCCGGAAAAGAGCTTTTTGTGAAACTGACATTTAGAAAGGAGAGGATAAATAAAATAAAAGACGTGAATATGGACGAAATATTTCATTCACAGCTGCCGTATGAGTTTTTGTGCGTCAGAAAACATCATTTAAGATTTTCAAATATTCAAATACTATTCCAGTGGATATATATTTTTAGGGGGAAGAGATGGTGTTCGTGTTCACTTTTACCACTGTATCACTTCCGATTCAAATGCGTCTGTGTTTGAAATTCCCGTTATCCGTTGTGAAAGCGGGACTTCCCCTATATGGATAGGATATGGGAATTCCATTTCCTGAAATTTTCTTTTACTTATAATAAAGTGAAATAAATTTATATGCACACATATATAAAAGAAAACATAATGGATTGAAATATCTCCTATAGTATGTAGTATATGAGATATAGAAGAGACTGTGTCGTTGAGAGAAGAGATTTGCATAAACATCGACTGATTGTGTTCAAGTCAAAACATTCAGACAGTAGGTCTGATTGCATCAAAGCTTCCGTTCACCTGGAAATTGCAGAAAGCGCATGCCACCGAATGTATAATATCGAATCAAAAAATCTATATGAAATGGATTTTATGATATTTGGAATTTGAAAGCTCATCGTGCTACGTATTTCTGGATTTTGAACAAGACATTACATGATATGCTCGACAATTTCCCCTTTTTAAATGATCGTTGATATTCAGGAATCAGAAATGATAAATGAATGAATAAAGAATATGACAACCGAAACCGGTGTCATATTCCATACGAATTAGAATGAAAGTGAATATGAATAAATGTCAAACAAATTCATTTCGGAACTATATATTTGATAAAATTTCATATAATTCTTTGAATGAATAAACCGTTGCGCAAAGAGACATCGCGTTCGTTTATCGTGTATTTTCATTACCAATGGATTTTCAAATGTTTCATCGATTAAATGCACATTGTATATTGAAATGATAGGTTTAAAAGCGACAGAGTTTTGCTAAATCTCAAATATCAAAAAAAAATGGCGTGCTTCACAAATATATTTCAGTTCCGAGAGCAGAGCGAAGTATTAAAAAATATATGGATATTTATATGTTATTTCTACATGACTTGTAAATATGTGTTTCCACATGTGTTGTATATTCTTCACACCCGAGCTAAAACTGTTTATTGTACTTCAAAATGCCCTTCAAAAGGAAAAAAATTTACTTATTCAATCTATTTATTTGAGTCAGTATCCGTCAACTGGTCTAAAACCAGTTGAGTTAGAGGTACACATATACGTACCTCAGGTCTCAACTTAAAAGAAGAATCATTATATAAAAGTCATTCCGAATCATTTAAAACCGTTAAAAATGAAGCACACAATAGGTGTACCTCATTGAGACTGAAGCGAAGAGTCTACACAATGTATATTTTACAGCATGTATTATTTGTAGTGTTTGTAGTGTTTCCCTGAATAACTCGAAATACTAATATCATTGATTATGCAATATACGCATACAATGAAACAAAAAAGGCTATCGTGGCCATCATATAAATTAGAATTAAATTTAAAAGTTTTCGGGTTTTTTGGGCGACGTGAAGTACAGTTTTTGTCTTTCGACGTTTCGTTCGCACGAGTAGTGAACATTTTCAAGTTATTCTTGATTAATAAATTCTTGAAAATGTTTGACACTCGCGCAAACGAAACGCCGAAGACAAAAACTGTACTTCACGTCTCCCAAAAAACCCGAAAACTTTTAAGTTTAATTCTAATTTATACGCAAGCAATTTTTTTTTATGTAGGCACAAGGCTAGGGAAAACGAATATGACTAATTTGGCACATGTGTTTGGAAAAGTCTTGAGAGACCACTGTTATTGATAACACTCTTGATCGCTTCAATTTATTAGGTAAAATTCGATTTTGTTATGTTGGTATATAATTTTTTTCAGAAGGAATAATTTTTTCTGTAGATAGAAGATTGATGAATGCTTTCAAGTTTGAAGCTATTATGGATAACATTCTCTGCCGAACAATGTGGGTGACGTCAGAATTCAACTGTATCGTAGGGTACCACTATCAATGAGCAATTTAGAAAAGCAATACAGCGGTAGCTGAGAGTATGCACACAATCGTGATGCAAGTTTTCTCTGTAAAAATGAAGTGAAATCAGGAAATGAAGAAAGCAAAGGCCGGTTGGGACCATTAAAGAACGAAAAAGAGTGATTGCATTGAAAAAGTCTTTAAATCACAAGAAAAAAACTAAAAAAATTCCATCGAAAAAATGTTTTTCTCAACAAGTTTAACATGGCGATTTGAAAAGTCTATCTGTCAAGCCTGTAAGAAAAGTTTTGTGTGCATACTCCTAGCCGCACGGAGGGAACCATCTTATCCGACATGGCGGGAAAAAGAATACGCATTCAATTTTTTTTTTTGAGAACTTTTACTCATTTGTTTATTAAATTATTTGCTTTCATTTGTCGCCATTATTCATTTCATTCTTAGTTTGACAAATTATGCTTCATAGAAATTATGGAACTTCATCTCTTCAATTTTCATTTTTATAATTAGCAATCTACTATCTGCTTACTTTCTCTCCCCACCAATTTCACCCACTTTTCTTCCTATTTACTATTTACTGTACTTTAAAAAATCATTAATGTATTGGATGACATGCATAGTATAGTTACTAAAAGATCAGGCATAATTTTCGAAAGATGAAAATTAAATTTAGAAACATATAAACAAGTATCTGCATCAGAAGAAATCTGGGAAAATCGCTTCCTTTTTGGAAAACAAAGCTCAATTAAATTTAATAAAAATACAGCACCATGTGTTGAACTTGAAATTGTATTATTATATCGTAAGTAGATTAGCTTAAAAATTTAAATCAATGATTCTTTTTATTGGCAAAAATTTAGTGAATGTGCTCACATTTTTGATGGATATACTGTATTGTATGTATAACCAAAAGAAGCTAGATCGAAGTCCTCTTGTCTAACTGCGTGCTAAAGACAAGGTGGTGAGTCACGTTGGAGGCAAGATGATAATTTTAATGATGTAAGACTTTCCTTTGAAAATAAATCGTGTTACACATAATGTACATTATTCATCATGAAAAAATAAATATGTATGTATTTTTTTCCAGTAATCTGATACTGTATTTCATAACCAATTCATGAATCTTCTACATCACGTCAATGAATAATTTAAGCCGAACAGCAAAATTTTGTGAAAACTTTCATTTCATGTAATCATGGAGATTTATGAATCATTCTGGAGTTCCTTGGGAATCGCATATTTGAATAAGGTTTTTGGTCAAGATTTTCGAATTCGTTAAATTATGTAAATCTTATGGCGGTAGAAATAGATGGATCATGATAGATAAACTACATAAACATGACTAGACGTACTATCATCCACAAAAAATTGCATTTTATTTTATTAAAAAACTTTCAGTCAGAATTAGTTTTATTTAGAAACCTTTAACCTTTTCAGATCTAGCATGTACAAATGGGGGGGGGGGGGGTATTTGGTTTTTCTTCACTGTAGATATATATTTTTTCAACCTCATTCAGTTTAACCCTGACTTTCAAGAAATTATGTGTGTTTCGAATTAGAAATATTGCGAATATGAACTTTTAGGGGTTTCACACACACACACATCAGAGGGCTGCACTTAAAAGTTGACCTTTTAAGTGGTTTTTGCGATGGCCTCTAGAAGGAAGTGCCTTCAGGAAAAGTTTGATTTATTGCACAAAATTTAGCAATGACATTCTGGAGAAAATTCATGTCAATATAAATATATCATCTTTTTTTCTGAAAAAAATTTGAATGAGGTGAATTATTTCTTTACTTACGAAACTGCAAAATTTGACAAAAAAAAAATTGGAAGAAATAAAGATTTGCTGCCGTTTATGTTTTTACTGTATTTTTTGAGTATAAATAATTAAAAAAATTAATGCTCGTGTCTGAAAAGGTTGAAGCGCAATTTTGTAAAAAAAATTCAAACAATATTAAAGTTTTCGGTCTTCGAATATGTTTTATGTATGATTTTTTTTCCTCAAAAAGCGTGTATCATGTTGTTTAATCTTGAAATACGATACATTATTTTTTATTAAAAAAAAAAAATAAAAAAAGGGGAAAAAATTGTCTTTGACAAATGTAATGCAACCCAACGGGTATTTCCTATAGCTTTCTAAAGGTTTCAGCAATGTTTCCATGCAATGCTATAAATATTCATACAAAAAAAAAACATACTTCAGTTGTTGAGTTGACCTTGAACATAAAAGCAATATAGAGCCGGATAAAAACAAAAGCCCACCCGCAGGCCGAGATTTTTATCTTTTGTATCTTATGGATTAGTATCCTAGCAACTGCATCCTCAAGGGTGATAAATACGTACACACATATACGAACGACGATGATACCAAAGAAGAACTCCGTGTGTGTTATGCCTGTTTTTTCGAGGATGGCCACAATCTCCTTTCATCTCAGTCTCTCTTTCTCTGACATCGAGAGAGATTTCACTCTCCCTTTCTCGGCTTTTCCAGACTTCCGGCTACTCTTTCGCAAATGAGGATGATGAAAACGCGATTATCGGAATGGTCTTTGCTTGCCTGTGCTACTTTACGTCAGGACGGTTACGTCAACGGCCATACTGCATAGTGAAGAAAAGGGTAGAGTGAGTGTGAGATTTGGTAAGGTTTCCGATACGTAACGAGGCAGAGAAGGATAGAATAAAGCAAAAGACGGGACACTCTACTGCAGAGAAATGCTTCCCTCACACCCTCCATACGTCTAACGTTCCTCTTCACCGAATGGAAAGAGATGGAAGCATACATACACGCAAACACTCACATACACATGAGATGAAATAACAACAACAGCAGTGTTGCCAGCAAAGTGAGTAATTGTCAGTACTCAGAAGACTGAAGGGGGTGCCTCAGCAATTGATGAAAGAGAAGAAAGTGGGCTTTAGGAGAAGCGTAGGGACGAGAACCAGAAATTGTCTACGTGTCTAGCAGCTTCAATGAATCATGATGCAGTAAAAGAACGAGAAAGGGAGAGATCTTTCATTTTTCTCGAAGGAGCGAGGTAGAAAAAAAGGAATTACTTTTGTCTCTTATACGCTACCTATCATCATCATCAGGCAACCTCTTAGATCAAGCTCCTAGAACAAGGCCAGAAATCTTGGCTAATTTCTCGGAGACACGCTATCACTCACGTGAAAAGAAATACGCTTAGGTTGCCCGTCAGTGATATTTCTCCGTACGTTTCGTTTCGTATGTAAATGCAATCTGTACGGACTGTTTCAATAGTTTAGTCTCACAGTAAGTAAATTGAAAACTACAAAACTAGTTGAAGCAGCAAAAACAAAATGTCTCTTAAGATTTACTTATACACACACATAAGACTACATAGAATCAAATTTCAAAAATGTAAATACAGTAGACTCTCGACTATCCGGCTCGTGATTATTCTGCCTCCGTACTATCCGCGGCCTAGTTTAAAAACACAATATATTACATGTATGAATTAAACAAACAATACAAAACATTAATGAATTACAACAATATTGCTGTTTCACATTTGTATAGTCACTCATCAATTAACAATAAAATAATTTTAAATAGTTCTTGTAAGAACTTAGCCTGCGTTTTACGTTTATGTTTTGTTCGTTTTGAAAGTGCTTGTGTTTGTACTGTATGTGTACTTGTTTCCCAACCTTTTTGATATACCCCCCTTTAGTGAAAGTCAAGGCGTCAATGACTCTGTAGCGAAGATCAGTTTACATGTCTTTGTCTCCATGAAATCCAAAATGTGTTGTTTTTTATAATGTGCATATCATAAACAATTAAAGTAGTAAATTACTATTTCATAACACTAAATGTATTCTTCATGCAATAATAGTAAATGAAAATGATCTCCCACGCGGGTTCGTTGGGAAACATTGCTGTACAGTGTACATGATTTTATGTTTCCTGCAATTAAGTTAGACATTATAAAAGATTATATTGAAATACTGTATGTGTGCAAATTTTTTGTTCTTGTTCTTCTTTTTTCTGTAGTAAATTATTAAAACAGAACACTCTCTCCCTCTATCTCTCTCTTCAGAAGTACATAACAAACAGTTATTAAGTACTCGAGGCCTACAACGAGGTCAGAAAATATGGATAAGAGCTGGTTTTGGTATAAAAAAGATGTTTTTGATGGGGGGGGGGGGGAGCAAGAAATGAGTACTGCATTTATGGAACACCTGCCTAACCAGATTTTCTGTTTTCCGGCCCACCTTTCCGCCACATTAGGCCGGATAGTCTGGAATCAACTAAATATATACAGGGTTTTTCAAAGTATGAAAAACAAATGTCTCAAAAGTTTAGAGCCAAACGTCATTTTATGCAAATTAATGGCTGTGTGTCATTGGATGATAACGATTACGTGTATTAAAAGCAGAATAACTGTTTTCATCACTTAAAATGTCGAAGTCATTAAAAAGTCAAGACAAGATGTTTTTAAATTTTAGAAGCTGAAAATGAAAGCCATGAATTGTTAACGAAATTTCGAATTCTTTATAATGGTCGAAATGAAATATTTATCCTGTGCTAGTGCCAGTATAATATAGATATTCTGAGCCAAAATCAAGGTGTAGAAGGCCACCTACAACGACTACGACTATAGTGGGGAACTGACATTTGGTTTTGAATAACGATTAGAATAATGACATTTGGTCAGAAATTGTCTGTGCGTCAGATAAAAAATTTCCTCGATCACAAAATTATGTGGCAACAATTCGTCCTTAAGCCAAAGATGTCGACCGCATCGTTTTGAAGATGGTTCGCTCGCCATCGACCTATAAAAACGAGGGATGCAACACAAGCGAGACAAGATTTTTTAAGTCGACAAAAAAATGAAATAAACTTAACATTGAAAAAAAAACAAGTGCAAATTTTTCTGAATTTCTGAATTTATTTAATTATAAATTGGGCAAAGAGAGCTAAGAGGGAACTTTCGCTCCTCCTAAATACCAAAATAAGGATCTACTACTTTCTATTGGCATTGAATAGTTAGAATAATTTTTTTAAATGCTACATACATGGGTATGCTCTGTGTTTCCAGTGGTAATGAATTGAAAAATTTCGGTGCTAAGTAATATAAAAACATTAATGTAAATTTTCTTTTCTAAAATAGGAACACGAAAACCTTCTCGCAGATATATCATCTCTTAATTGCACACATTCTACACACACACAAATGCTTATAGTTTTTATATATGGCTTTTTCCTTCTATTATATCCTAGCGTTAATTACTCGATAACACGTTTCCAATAAAAAAGCGGCATATCGCCAAACTGATATAATACTTGAAGTAAATTTTCTGTATCGATATAGTCACTAATGGAGTTCGTCAGATACGTTTTTTTTACGTATCCATTCGAACAAAAAAGTATATTTTTTCTCTGTTGGAAGAATTTTTTTCTAGCTGTAGATGGATGTAACCGTGAAATTTTGTGATGCGTCGTGTAAAACTACTTTGAATGCCTCACTGGATATATACATAAAATCCTCATAAAACGTAGCTTTCACATTTAGGTGCTTGCAAAAATTATTGCGTCTCTCTCGAAGCTTCCAGAAAATGTCCCCAAACAGCAATAAACATCACCTAAAGCCTCAATCACTGAAATCAACAAAATAAAATCTTGTATTTTTCCTTTCTTTTCGTTTCCGAGAGGCATTAATATATATTGGGAAAAAACTTTGAAAAAAAAGAATGGGTTATCAAAAAAAAATACGCATTACAAAGTGTTTTTTTTTCCTTTGACTATATGTCCTCCTGTTTTTTTCCCCGATTCTAAAGAATTTTTTTCATAAAAGTTCGAGAAAAATTCCTTTTTACGTATTTTTTACTCTCCTAGGTAATGAGATTTCAGGTCTTCGTCGATAGGAATGTTTTATATACTGGTGGTAAATTTATTTCAATTTATTTAATCATAAGCCATTGCCTAATGGGCATCTTGGGAAATAGCGCGTTTATCAGCGAAGACAGAAAACTACACTTGCTTACACACACATACAGTGTGCACATTTACTACTAAAAAATATACACTGTACCTCCTTTTCCATCTGCGGACCAGATATGCGATTTTTCTGCTACTCGCGAGCCAGAAACTTGTATACATGGAGATTTATTTCACAAGACCCCTATTTTACAGGACATAATTTTGATCCCCCCCCCCCCCATAATTCTGGTCGCTCTAAGTTTTTATAAAATGTCCCGTATTCTCATTTGCTTGCTTGAATTTTTATTCGCTACACACATTTAGATACACGTGACTAGCAGTAGCCCCTCTAATTCTCATCATTGGTGATTTTTCGGCAACTTTAGCAAAATCTGACAAAACTTTGACTTGTCGATAATTTACTATGTCTCGTATGGATCTCGATTTCCTGTATTTTTATGGAAGGACCTGTGTTCAGCCAAGATATTTATCGTATTGCGTATCGATGCACTGGAAAGTATCCAAACTTTTCTACCGAAGAACTTTTCGCGGGCCGGATGATAGCCTTAGTAGACCGCATTTGGCCCGTGAGCAGAAGGTTGTGCACCCCAGCTGTGAATGCAGAAAAAACCTCGTATTAAGCGATACTTAATTGCATCCGATTATTTTACGAGTGGGCACAACTTATCAAAATAATCAATTATTTTAATAAGTTATTAAGAAATTAACTTCTTTGATGAAAAAGAAAGACATACAGAGTCAAAAAAGTGTGACCAGAATTTATACGTGTAAAAATCCGAAAGTAATATCCGAATTTAAAAATAGATGACGCTAAAAACCGAAACTAATTTACTTTGGTAGGCAGAAAAACTGAAACCGAAACTAAAATGTAAAACTTTGTCCGTTATATTAAATTAAAAAGAAAAAAGTTATTGACCGATATTTTACTGCATAAAACATTTTCATAATTGCGTTCAATTTTAATAAACTTCATTAAAAATAGTAACTTGCAACAGAAATTTTTCCAAGAAAAGACAAACATATTCCTATGATATGCATCAATTCAGAAATTAATGTTTCAAATCAACAGAAGAGGGTGATAACAAAATGTTGTTGTTGTGTTTTTTTATGTATTTTTTTGTACGCTTTTCCGATTTCTCAATCGAATTGCTAATAAATTTTACATGCGATTACTGGTTACTAAAATGAAATTTTTGAAAAGTTCCAAAATCTCACCCCATCACCTACAGAGGCGAAAATCAAACTCACAAGGTAAGGGTCTCAAAGTGTCGTCCCCAAAAAATTGTGAAAAAAATCATAGACATCTCACCCAGAAACACATTAAAAACAAAAAATTAGCAGTGGAATGCAATTATCAGAGCTGTCAAAATTACGAAAAATAATAACAGTTGGGTACTGATTGTCTTGCGCACTACTTCGCGATATCTGTAGAAAAGTTACTTTTCCTTTCTTTTTCTCCAGCTTCTGTTTCAGAAATTAGTGATTTTTCCCCCTTTTATTTTTTCTTTGCTGTACCAATACCATCTATAGCAGAAAACTTACTGAAGGCATCGTGACGTCACTGAAGATCATCTAACATATAGCCATGCTATTGGATGTACTACGAAAAAAGGTAAAGATGGCTCATGCGTCGTCCTGCTATATTCAATGGCTATAGATGAGATAACCTTCTTTACTGACGTCACGAGCCTCGCGCCTTTTGCTATAGATCAGTGATTCCCAACGTGGGCGTTAACGCCCCCTGGGGGGTGATGGAATGTTCCAGGGGGGCGGTAGAAGCTACGAATATAACATAAAATTCTATGGGTTAGTTTGTGTTGGGGGGTGATGGGAGAAAAAATTTCTGAAGAGGGTGGGCTTTGGGACAAAAAAAGGTTGGGAATTTATGCTGTAGATGGTGTTGGCTGTACCTGATCATGTGTTGGTTGAGTGACGTCACTATAGGGTTGTGGGATCACCACAACCCATAAAAAACCATCTCACTCTCTCTCTGTGTGTGACTATTGGACTATCTTTCGGAATAATTCAGGAATATATTTTTGGGCACTTGGTTGGTGATTTCGAAGAAAATTAAGGATTGAGAATAATTAATTTCTTAAAATAATATTTTATTTACAACATGAAACATGACAAACAAAACAAATATCTACGGGAGCGACATGTTGCTCGCTTGATGGTCCGGTCGCCAATCCCCCGATTTCGCGCGTGACAATAGGATGATGTCGGCTGTACATGTGCTGCCATCTGTGGGACACAGTACAAATCAAATCTCACCACATATGATCAAATCAAATCTCACCGCTTGAGCCAACTCATGCATATACTATAGCTGTGGTTCTCAATCTGGGGTCATATGGCCTCCTTGCGGTCCTGAGATACTCTGTGGGAGCCACAGATGACAATCAGATGAAAGGAGAGCCAAAACGAGTCGTCAAGGGGAGCATGGGCGGAGATACGGGGGGGGGCGCCGTGTGGGGGCATTCCCCCTCCCCCAGCGTATATATGAATTGACATCATCATCATCATCATGCCCCCAGCAATAATGACCGTGCCCCCCCCCCCAGACTTCCAAGTCTATCACCGCCTATGAAGGGGAGCTACTGTGAGCTGTAAAGAAATGATGCTTTCAAGGGAAATATATTGGAAAAAAATGAGCAGAAAAAGAGGAGAGAATTTACAAAATTCCAGCAGAGCTGTCCATGGAACCAGGGCCATCTAAATCGATGTTCTCATATGGGCATGACCCGGAACCTCATGCCCGGGGGGGGGGGCTACATGATGATACTATGATACTATGATTATCACGTGTAAGTGTGCAAATATCTAAAGTGTTACTTCCCAAAACATCACTTTGCCCGAGGACCCATATTGGTGAGACGTCTATGCCGCAAGAAAGAAAACAAAAGCTCACACTAAACTCTAGCCCAGGGTAGGCGCGGATTCATGGTGATGTTCCGATAGGGACGATTTATTATTAAGGTTCATTGGATCGTCCCGTATTTTAAACAGACCTATTTTTCCCCTATAATTCGTCTCTTCAGAGGGATGATCACCCTCTTCCGCCTTCTTATGGATTCATGCCTACCACTCCAGATATCGATCTTGTTTCTAAAATTTTTGTGCAATAAATTTAGTTTCTACTAAATTCAGCTTAATAAATAGAGAAGGCCTCAATCCTGGATGAGTTAGGGGTTCCCTGAGAAAAACAGTGGTCGCAAGAAGAAAATACAATCCAAAGGGAAGGTGGCAATTGATGCGAAAAAGGTTGGGGAATAATGCACAGTGATACTCCTCTTAACGGTCACCCTCCTTTTACACCCAAATAGTAAAAAGTTGTATTTTAAAGGCCTCAAAAAAGAACCTCCTTTTAATGGTCACCCCTCTTTTAAGAACGAACGTTTTTGTCCCGCCGGTGTCCTCAAACGAGATGTTATATCTTGGTTTTAATTATAATGAAAAATTCATGACGTGTGAGATTCAACTTATGACCTCTCATGAGATCGATCCGACTTCTCCACGAAGATATGTTAGATTATGAAATCACAAATACAATTTCTAAGGCGTTATTATTTAAAAAGTTCAGAAAATGGTTGCCACACATCGCAGCAAATCATTAAATCATCACCAGTACGAAACGACATCGCTGAAACGATTGATGAGAATGGAAGGTTGTAAATGCTAATTTAGTGTCGAGGTGTACCTCGAAAACGTGACAGCGGTAACGCTGATGAAAGTGCAACAGGAAACTTCGTGCCGCATACAAATGTGAATTCGCGCAGACAATGGACATGTTCAACATGCTCGAAGTTGAATTTTGAAAATTACGCTCGTAATTATCACTCGTTTTCAAGCGTAGCTTTTGCATTAAATGAGGTCCCCATACACTTATAATTCGTATGCTAGATTGTGGGAATGTAGAAATTATACACTTTCAACCATAAACCTCTCACAGAATGAATGATATTAATGATTCGTGATGTGCATTGTTGTATGAGTGAAGGAAATTTACATTGTTTACTGATTCTAAATTCATTAATGTTAATAATATAATCATTAATTTTATTCATACATTGAGCAACATAAATTGAGAACATAACATGAGTTTTATATTGTAAAATAATTATAAAATATATTTTTTAGATGAATCTCTTTATAGTTAGGACACAAGGGAAAGGTATGATGTATCCGTCTTATTTTTAAAAATCAATCTGAATTTAAAGAAAATATTTAAAATTTAGAAAACTTACCTTGGTTTGCGTTTTCAATGTATCTTTTCAGAATCTTTCTTGAACTAAATTCATCAAGTAAAGTTTAATTAATAAACTAACCTTGAATTAATAAATGAAAAAATCACAAGTAAATTTGAACATAAACTTATGGTTCAGGAACTTCTCAATATTATGTCATGACTAGCACACCAAATATCCGGTTTTGAACGGGTTTTCTCCATGTACAGGGGGCACTGAAGAAGTAACAAACCTTTGTAAAGGAGTAAACATGTCTCTGAAACGCAGTGTTTGGGAACCACGGTAACCGAAGTAAACATTCTAAAAGTCATTATTGATGCCCAAAAACCATTGTTTTGTGTGTGTGTTGCTCCCTTACTTTTTCCCCCCTTTCAGGCATTTGCCCAGATCTGATGTACTTTTAAAGTATCCTATCGTTTAAGTCGAGTTTCATACATATGCTAAATTTGGATGCGCTCTTTCTAAAACTTTGGATTTGTATCGAGAGCATAGGCACAGACACACACGCACGCACAAATTATATGCAGGGTGTCCTGTAAGTGCTAATGCAGCCTTTTTCTCATCAACTTTACGTCGTAGATTTATGATTCCAATTTAAAAACTACTCAAAATTCGTTCACAAATTAACCTTTAACAATTTTGAGAGTGAAAATACAGTGTCTCACAAAATAAAAAAATCTGAATTTTTATGTATGCGGTCCCTCATGTTCTTTTACTTCCAATTAAAAAACGTTCACCCTGTATCTCCTGAGGGTAACAGAAAAAATTCCATATTTTTAGGTACAATATGCACCGAGATATTTGAATTCAAAACCGGAGAAAAGTTATAAAAGAACAACAAAAACTTCTTAACCTCATAAATGAAAGAAAAGAGTTTTCCAACTGTTATCCGGTTTTTAAATTCGAATATCTCAGTGAATATTGCGCTTAGAAACTTGTAACATTTCTATTGGCCTCAGAAGAGGCAGGACAACGTCTATCTAATTGGAAGATAGAGGACATGGGACAGTATAACTTTAGAATTTTTTTATTTTGTTACACGCTGTATTTTCACTCTCAAAACTGGTACAGGGTGATTTTTGAGCATTTTTGGAATTGAAGCTATACGTTTACGACAGACGATTGAAGAGATAAAGGTAGCATTAGCACTTACAGGACACCCTGTATACAGATTACAACCCAAATCTTTGAAAATAATGCGAATCAATACACGAATTAAATAAAATGTAAAAAGCAGAAATAAATGATTAGGAAAAAAAGTGGTAACTATTACATTCATATTTCATATTTTAAGACGTGCTTAAATCAATATTCAAAAAATGAGACATTTAAAACGAAATCTTCCTCTGAAATTTATTTCTTTTATTTCTTTAATTGCAGGGAAAAAATTTATCAATAGCTTTTAGCAGTTTCAACACATAAGAATCAATGAATTTCACTCTCGTGAAAGAGGTTTCTTATTTTCCGCTTGTAATCATTTCGATCTTCATGATTCGTTGAATCAAAATATACTTTCACTAATGACGTTAAAAAGGGAAAATATATGGTTTTTTTTTCTCTCTCTTTTATCTTTGTGAAAAAACATCAAAATATAAAAATATTTGAATGTTAAAAGGAAATGATTTCAAAAGGAATCCAGAAAACATGAACTTCTTCCTTTTCATTTAACACTCTGACTCTCAAATCAAATGCGAACTTATGCCCCGTCGGAGAAAGATCAAGCTTTGAACTCAATGATATAATTTGTATCAATTTATGTATACGTATAAGAAACTAATTAGAAATTATGTGTGGAAAAAAATCTTCAGTTCGAATAAAATGTTTTGTGACTTTTTAAGCATCGTATTTTTTCATTGCGCTTTTCATGAATTTTCAAAATGCTTTTCAAATTTGATTGTTGCTGTCTTGGATTTAATGAAAATTAAGTTAAAATTGCCGAAATCATCTCATTAATTTCGAAAGATGTGTTGAACAAAATAATTTTGCAATTTTTTTTTTTATGAGCATATTATACATGTATGTTTCATTACGGTAAATGTGATATATCCAGTGATTACGCATAATCACCCACCATTTTAGTAAGTTTGATCAATTTTGTGAATTTATCTCATTGACCGGTGATCCCAGCTCTTATTGATGAAATCGTCAATGAATGATTTAAATTTACTGGACATTTTGCTCAAACGTCAGTCTAAGAGGATGAGTTCGATCGGTGATGATTATGTTTAAAAATTTTGATAAATGTGAAAAAGCTCACATTAAAAGACTGCTAATAATTTATAGATTTTTATCTCCTTATAACACTAATTTTCATATAAATTAATTTCAAGCAGTTGAATTTAAATGTTTTATTTGATATTTTTCGCATGTTTTCTTCCATATTTACTAACTTACCAACTTCGGTTAGGAGTTAAGCCCAATCACCGGTAAAAGTTATAAATGTAGAAAACTAACCAAACTTTCCAAGACGATTATGGTGATTATGCATAATAACCGGTGATTGTGAATCATCGATATTTATCACATTTACCTTAACATATATATTACTTCTTTTTGAAGTTTTCAGCACTGAATGGATCCCATAACATTGGCAGGAAAGGACGAACACAAACGTTTTGCTCTTATATTCATATATTTTACACTATATTGTTTAATTATCAGTAACACTTCCAGCTCTGTTTTTCCTCACATATGAATATTGATTAATTAATTATATACCGAACCCTCGCATCAGTTATTATTAAATTATTACATTCCAAAAATAATTATAAACTTATATCGCAGAGATATAATCTAATTTCCCGTCAACCTAATTGAAATTAACTTTATTAGCATTAATGTAATCAATTTTATTTCTTTATAAATAAAGATATTACAGCAAAGATAATGATTAGAACCATTTTTAAAGAAAAAAGCTCGAAGTTTATAAAATAAAATATTTTTTCCTATATGAACTTTGCAAACAAAAAGTCAGAGCTAAGATACTACAGCACACATCGAAAATTCAATAAATATTTCATATTCAATCCTATAAAATTTTTTCGAAAGAAAAATTTAATATTTGAAATTTTCTTCGTAAATAAAATCTCATAATTTTCGTTTATCCTCTAGTGAATTTCCCATCTCTTCCCATTTTTTAAATTAATATTAAAGGAAAAAAATTAGAGAAGCTTAGCGAACTGGATAAATAAACGGTATATACACTAAATGTAATTTGTTATTCCGGTTTTTTTTTTCCCCAGTGTATGAATAACATCTTCCAAATATATAATTTACTTTATAAAATATTCATTTTCGATTTCATTTATCCGATCTGCATATTTGCCTAATGATTAATTAAGAAAGAGGGGAGGAAAAAAACTTTAATTACGTTTCACATCCTATATACGTGAATATGGAAATGGAATAAAGTTTTTTTCAGTCTTAATACTCTTATGCATATCATGACTAGCTAATCACATAATCTTTAATTTTTTTTTCCCCCCTAAAAATTACGAAAAGGTCATCGGCTCTCTTTATAAGAAGTAATGACGCTAAATATGCATTACGAATGCGGCGCGAGATTTATTTAATTTTTTTTTTTCGTTTGCTTTGTGAATATTAAGTAGCTAATTTTTCGTCCTAGAGAAGAGAAAACTCACCTCTGACTATACGAACGTATTAAGACTTTCACTAAGACGGAAACTTTCTTCTAAAACATTTCTGCATTAATTTGATTTTTTTTTTCCACTCCATATTTTCATTGCGTGAGTGTATGGAACTTAATAAGTATCGAAACGCAAGCTGAATACGGTCATGTTACAGTAGTTAATGAGATAGGAAAAACATTGTAGAAAGATCGATATCACTGGATACTTTTTATCAAATGAAAGAAAGAGTATGAGATTTAATGTTCTTGCGATCACGTGAGTCATTAAATCTTCAATTTTTTTTTTCCAGAATTCCATGCTCATTAAAAAAGTTTTTTTATATTATTCTTAGAATATTCGTGCTTTGTTTTTTACACTAGTCGTACGGAATTCCAATGAAAATGTTTAATTCTACGGATACCATTCAAAATTCAAAATAAGTATTCTGGTTCAAAGGGTTTTTTGTTTAATATTATATAATAGCATCTTTTAACCTTTTATTCGGCCATTCGACCTTCATTCAGCTTATTTTTTCTTCATTTTGCAATTGAAGGCGTATATTTTGAGCTCATTTCGACATCGATGCTTCTAAGCATTCGATTTTTACTTGTGAGCCGCTCATGAAGTTTCTGTAATTACCAGAGAGGGGCTCAAAAGTGCGCGGCTCCTATTTATTGACAAACCAAGCAAGAGTGGATTTTTACCCTTGTATTTGGGAGGGAAATACCATGTGTGGAGGGGGACACTTTGCCGTGCATTCTTTAACAATGATAGAAAAATGTTGGCAAACAATAAATGGCATTTTTATTCTGTTCAAATACAAATACAAAGGCTACAACAGGCAAAATTTCCAATGAGGTGGCTGAAAAAATATTCCCATAAAAAGTATGAATGTCAAATTTATCTAAACTATATCAAAAATACAGCAACCCAATGAGAGCAATAAAAAAACTAATAATTAATAATATATAATACACTGTCCAGAAAAAGATTATTATTGTTTACCTAAGTATGTGGATAGATTCTCGATTTATCCCAATATATTTATCGTATTTCTTTGCGAACGTGTCAATCGTGTTATAATTCACGACCCCCGGAGATAAGCTATTCCATTTATTGACAAACTTGTTAGAAAAAATTCCAAGCGACTTCACAATCTGGAATTTTTCTACTAAACTACTCAAATCTACAAATATCATATAAATACGGTGTGTTCCCTGAAGTGCAACATTCCGTTTTTTGTTTTTTTTTAATTAATAATACTGTTGTTGTTTCTGGTTTCTTGTGTGTGTGTGTGTCGTGTAATAGCATTCAAGTACCCTTAATGCTATTACATAATGCCATTTGATGTATATCCATTTGCTTAATATATAGCCTCAAAATCTTTCTCTAAACATTTCAATGCTTTCCAAGCGCGCATTAATTGCGCAGTGGCAAAATAAGTAAAAAATAAATCGTATTGAATTTGAATTTTTTTTCTCCGAACGAAAAAATTGATCATAAATTCATTAAGCTAAGGAATTATGACTGCAAAGGTTCTCGTGAAACCCGGGGGATGCGATCAATCAATATGACCGTTCCGTATATTGTTGCGTTAATAACCTTCAAGGTGATTAAGTTATCAGCAAGATTGATGTCAAAAATGTATACAGTAGATGCCTCTTATTGGAATCAAGTATAATGTTCTCACTATCAGTTTGGATATTGTTATCACTTTTGCAAAGATCGGAAAGAAGCAATACCATGACATGGGAAAAAATTATTTTTTTGTTATCGGGACTTCCGATTAGAGAAATTTTTTTTTCGCATTGTGAAGCTAAGGTTTAACCAAACTTATTTTTTTGCCTGTGAGTCATTTATCAGCTTGCAAGACTATATAGGAGGCTAGAATGTGTTATAACCCCCCCCCCTTCTTATTTTCAAACATTTCCGTACTCATGATGTCATAATCAATCCGTAGTATTCGCTGCGATCCGAATTTGGAAAATTTTGCAATGGCCTTAGTATAGTCCAGGCAAATGTATAACGAACAAAAGCCCTTTCCTCCAGTTCCTGATCATTTGTTTTGGTGCAGCTTGATTTAATTGGTCCTCGCGCGAATAAAACCAAAATCCAATCCAATCCTTCAGTTCTTGATCAGTTTCTTTCAGTTGACTAGATTCAGATTTCTTTTTCCGAGAGACTTTCTCATGGAATCTATGAGCTAAAATCACGTAAACGATAGAGCCTGGTCATGCTCGGTCTGCTCTGTCCTGTACAAAATCGCCACCAAAGCGGAACTAATGGAGCAATTGAGTTGAATACGAGATCACTTGTATGTTAGAGGAGACGCTCTCTGTTTAGCGTGTTTCGTCACATCTCTGTTTGCGAATACGTGTCAATCAGCTGTTGTAAGTAAACCTGTGACATCCTGCATTTTGTTTCATCCTCTACTCATTTCAAGGACTTGTGTGAGAGACATTATCCGGAACAATACATAACCAGGAAAGACATACAATACTTATTCGATGGAGTTGATTTAAATTTGCTGAACGTATTCGTAATCAAAAATATCTCATAATATCAAAATATTCATAACAATCAGTTTCAAATCAGATGTTCTAGTTTTTTCAAACAACTCTTTCAGGATATTCTAATTTATATAAAACGAAAAAGTAATTTGGCATTTTTCAGGACGCATTCATTCTAATTGATACGAATTTTTTACCACTGATATGCTCAAGAAAAACCTCTTGGAAACCGAAAATGCAAATTACAACCATACTGACAATTTGGATATAACTTGAGCATTTTATGAACTGCGCTCATAAATTTCCGGGACGTTCTAATTTTTTCAAACGAACGTGTATAGACACAACATAACAATGCAGCCTTTCAGAAATCAGACATTCTAAGAACGAATGGTATCTTATTCCCTAGTTTCAGGACTCTAAAGAAATCATGTTGATTTCAAAAACAAAATAATCTTAGAATTGATAGAATAAAGTTTTATGTTAATAGAGGGAATATGTCCCAACCTCTGTAATCAGTGGCCATCAGTTTAACAGTTGCTTTGGTATATAAATGAAGCACCGATTCCTTCGGACAAAGAAAACACAAGTAATCGGGATTCGGAAAGCGTAAGATATCCTGTTTCAATGAATAGGTCCTGAGAAAAACTAAACAAAAGCAGTCAAACGCCAAGAAGGAATTGCTCCATCTCCTCTTCCTGGAATCGGATATTTTTGTTTGCATCTTTTCTTCCCTCTAAATGAGGATGACTTTTAGCCTTCTTTTTCCGGTACAATTGCATCATTTCCTTGGCTTTCTCCTTTATTGCTAGTGAAAACCTTCCTTCTAGTAAAACTCTCCATTGCCTTTCTTCCTTCTCTAAATAGTTTCTTGATTTATTCTGATGGAAAATCCCCACGAAGGCATTTTTTTCAACTAAATGTGAAATCATTTCTTAAACAACAATATTAAAACAAGTTGTACCTTTCAGTAATAATTTCGAAACTAAATATTTCACAATGTTTAATGGTTTGGATCCATTAGAAATTTTCCAACCGTATTTAAGTTTTTTCGGAATGCATTTTTCATCGAAATCCATTTAAGGGAAAAAAATTACCATAATAATAACAGCAAATACAAGTAATATCAGAATATCATCCAAAGCCTCACTCACTGAAATCAACAAAATTAAAATAAATCAAACCTTTTTCTTTTTTCGTTTTCGGGTGGTATTAATGCAGTGAAACCTCGATACAAGGATACTCGATACAACGATAAAACTCTCTACAATGATTTTTTTTTTTTTTTCAAATCTTGTTTGTAAATGTCTATACTCTAATGTTAAACTGCTGAATCTCGATATATAATGGTAATCCGTCTAGAACGATATTTTTTCTTGGTCAGCAGAGTATCGTTATATTGAGGTTTCACTGTACATATTGGAGAAACTTTTAAAAAAAGAACGGGTTATCAAAAAAAAAACAGCCATTATACAACGTGTTTCCCCCTTTTACTATGTCCTCCTCATTTTTCCCCTGATTCTAAAGAATGTTTTTAACAAAAGTGTTGAGAAAAATGCCTCTTTTTCTTTTATTTAGCGTCGTCATTGATGGCAATGGTTTATACACTTGTGGTAAATTTATTTCACTCTATTTAATCACAGGCCATTGCCTAATAGACATCGTAGGAGATAACGGGTACATCTGCGAAACAGAAAACTTCACTTAGACAGCCACATGTATTACTAAAAAATATATGCTGCATATGTTACAGTAAATGTGATAAATCCAATTTTTGTGCATAATAACCGATTAGTACACATAATCGCCGACCGTTTCAGTAAGTTTTATAAATTTTCCTAAATTTACCACTTTTACCAGTGACTACACGTAATATCCAAACATCGTTGGTGAATTTGATAAATGATGCTGAAAAATTATCACTTTTACCAACGATTATGCATAATACATACCCAAGGGTCATTATCCGTGGCGTCGGAACAGGGGATGAAGTGGGTGCTCGAATATCCACATCACTTAATGTATCGCCGATCTGAGCACCCTCAGAATTAGTTCAGAAATCAAAATCTTTAACATATAGATCAAGTAGAGCACCCACATGTCAAAAACGCTTCCGACGCCTCTGGTCATTTTAGTATTTTTAGCCTTTTTTCCGATGCAATTGCATCATTTCCTTGGCTTATATTGCTATGGAAAACCTTCTTTCTAGTAAAATACTGCCTTTCTTCATCTCTGGATGATCTCTTGATTTATTCTGATGAAAAATTCTCACAAAGATATTTTTTTTTCAACTAAATGTGAAATAATTTTTGAAACCTTATTTAATTTCACTTTAATTTAATCATTCACCTTATTCACAAGCCATTGTTTAATGGACATCTTGGGAATATATCAGAGAAACCAGAAAACTTCACTTCACATACAGCCGGCATTTATTACTTCAAACTATACACTGTATATGTTACGGTAAATGTAATAAATCCGGTTTTTATGCATAATTACCAACATCATGCATAATTACCGGTTATCGTTCATAATCACTGACTATTTCGGTAAATTTTATAAAATTCCTTAAATTTATCACTTTTGCCGGAGATTATGCATAATTCCCAAGCATCATTTCAACATTTTCCGCTTTTTTTTCCCGGTACAATTGCATCATTTCCTTGGCTTTCTCCTTTATTGCTAGTGAAAACCTTTCTTCTAGTAAAAAACTCTCCATTGCCTTTCTTCTCTAAAATTGATTTCTTGATTTATTCTGAGGAAAAATTCCCACAAAGACATTTTATTTTTCAACTATATGTGTGTAATAGTTTCTGAAACAACAAATTATATTCCACAAATTATATATCTTCACATAAAACTCCACTAAATAGTTTAATACATCATACGAGTAATTTACAAAACTAAAATATTTTACAATGTTTGATGATTTAGATGCAATAGAAAATTTCCAACCGTAACTCACCGTATTTAAGTTTCTTGCAATGCATTTTTCATCGAAATCCGTTTAAGTGAAAAAATGGAAAAACGCGAAAATATTATACGTATTTATCAAGTTAAGGAAAAAAATTTCCTTCACATGGGAGAAAGAAAGTGAAATTAGGACATTATTTTCTAGGCAATTTACATCTGTTGTTTGTCAGATAGCTTGAGAGCGATGCATTTAGTATGAAACTTTGCAATTAGATTATGTCTTCATGTGCTTAAACTGGGGGAAAAAGTAAAAGCCAGTAGTATTTTATGTTCCTCGCAGAATAAACAAGCCAAATAAAATGCAAATTTTCACTGCCGAGGAAGGGCCCTATTTTATACAAATAGAAATGTCTGGATCATGCAAACTGTCACATTTTATAATCTTCGCGGTATATTTTTTCTCTCTGAAATTAATCTTATCTCTCTGCCTCATGTTACCGCAGTTTCAATCATAATAACCATTTTATGAAAAGTTATTCGTTACGGTTCTAATTTACAGAGTATAGCATTGATAGGTGAATACTGTTCATTGTCGACTCCAAATACCCAACGAAAAAATAATTTCCCTGCAATGGATTACCGCTAATTGAAAGTGAACTGAAATATGCAACTCCGTTAAAAGATAAATTCAGTTGTTTCCTTTCACGACTGGTGTTTTTTTTCCTTTTCGTGTAGAGTAATCTTAGCCATGTTACTAACTGTTACCTTCGCCCCACTCTATTTTCAAACTTATCACCATATTTGTAAATCGTTATCGAAACGAGATCTATTGGGAAAAAAATTCCCAAAATCAACACTTGTTTTTGCTAAAATGTGGTAATTTCCCCCCCCCCCCATCACTATTAAGTGAAATTTTTTGAGGGAAAATGATGCTACTTTACCGCACACCAATTCCGGTCATATATCGGCATACGGCAATTTCCAACCGTTGGAGTTGGGTGAGAAATGAAGACCCCCCTCCATCGGTGGTCGCCCCAGGTAAAGAACTTGCTTCTGACGTTCAATGCTTGGATTCAAACCCAAGGACCTTGATGGTAACCTTCATAGTGGAAGACGAGCATCTTACCACTTTTCGCCACTCGGGCCCGAGGGAAAGGACAGGAAAAGAAGATTGGTTTGTACAGCTTTTGCTTTCTTGATTACGCTCAGGGTTACAGCATTGCTATAAGCTAAAAAACGTTAAAGTTATACGTTTGGGTTTGGTGCACGTTCGGTGAATTTGGCAGATTTCAAAAAAGACGTAATCAGTTTTTAATGTGTTATAACTCCATAATTACTGGTCAAATCAAAAAACCGAAAACACTTTTCCATATTAGTTTTTCCACAAGGAATCGCGTGTGTAATTATTGGGTGGTTGACAGTATCCACCCTGTATAGTAATTGTGAATCTAATTGGATTAGGTAAATGTGACGAGAGAGAGAAAAAAAGAAATTTCACAGATAAAAATATTTTATAATAATACAGACATATAGTATTTACTGCCAAATTTGAAAGGAAAAAAGTGATTGCCGCATCGTGACTGCAATATAATTAGATTGCCATAGCTAACGTGGATGTTACTATCACGAAAAAATAAAACAACTTGGCGATAACCCCTGAATCGTGTGTTTTCTTCTTTTCTTTTGTCCAGAAATCTCCAGCCACTTCACGAACTGGCTGGAGAAAGCCCGAAATTCGGACATTGGTCAGGTCAATTTACAACGAAATTGACTAATTCGAACACTGGCTGATTTTGGGATTTGACTGTAACATATACACATTATACTCAAACCATGTATATGGTGCCAAGTATAAAAATGCGGTTTTATAACGTTTCACTTGAAACTTTTCTCTATTACGCTAAGTTTAAGATTTAGCATAGAAATGTTCATGAATTTCTTACCAGGTGGCGTTTAATGGGAAGGTTCATCATGTAGCACACATGCATATCGCTATTCTGTAGTATCGCTTTCAAGGCTGTATCTGTCATATTTCTTTTGTTATTTTAATTTTTTGTAGAATCTCTCCCATGTTCTATATTTTACTTAAATATTTTATCCTTTTCACTACCGAGTATCTCAAAATAATTTGGAGAAGCAAAATGATTGTAAGAGGTTGCGTGTATGTTAAAATACTCGTAACTTCTGAATGAATAACGATTGAGCGATGGAACAAAGGTCCAGATATCAATCAATCATGATCTACAGGTTGATACCAATAAGAATGCCCCCCCCCCCCCGGTGACATAGACGTTTTTTGTGCTATCTCGATAACTAGATTATTTTTTAACAATATTAAAACACAAAGCTGTGAAGCTGATCTTCATTAAATGATATACACAAGTTAACTGGATAGTAATACGACTAGATTTTTGTACATTAGAACAGTGGTGCGCAAACCGTGGGCCGCGTCAATAAACGAGGGGATTCACGAGAGATTCTCCAGAACTTCCATATAAGAAATTCATTTTTATTTAAAAAATTTCCGAGACTAAAGAATGCCTTTATCCAGCTGAGTTAATTATACCATGTATCATACAATGTAATTTTATCAAATTCTACACGTACAAGAATCAATATATCGGCTCCGTAATGCCAGAATGACGCAAAAGAATGAACGTCCTTGAAAAAACAGAACGTAGAAAATTACGTTTTAATGTTTACTCTATCAATGTTTCTCTCTATGCAAGTTATTTTCCTAAAATATTTTGTAACGGCATTATTAAAACATACGTGTGTTGCATTCGTGTTTCATGCACAACTTAGCAAAACACGGTATCCAAACAGCTGATAAAAAAAGGAAAATTATGTACATTCATGCTTCTGGCATGCGACGATATCAAGTTAGAACTTTTACAGGGTGACAGAGAAAATCACCCGATATTTCAATATTGCATATTTCTTAGAAATTAAAAATACAGAATATAGAGAATGATAAGTGATATGTAAATATATTACTAATCAATTAAAGTAAATAATACGGGGTGTCTATGTTTTATGAACAAGTTTTTTAATGGTCGATTTCAAGTGTAGAATCATTCTTAATAACCCCTGTATTCGAAAATCAGTACACCTCGCTACACTTCCACCTTGCATAAGGGACGCTAAGCGCATCAAAAAACAAAGTAAATATTTATGTGATATTAAAGAAAATTGAATTTATTTGGAAGCCAATAACGCCTAATCAAAATCAAAACAAGCGTTCAGGAACATGGGGCATATAGTCAGCCAATGAAGAGGTCGTAGTAAATATATATATATATATTTTTTTTTTTTTTCTTTTTTTGTCACACACAAAAGAGGGTCGCGCTTCAAAAAGTTTGCGCACCAATGCACTATAATGTACAACAATTCACAAACTTTTGTATTTCTGGAACGATCACCTTCTAAAGTAAATTTATAGTGTAAAAAATAATAATAACAACATTCACATATCGGGTCCCGGGTTCTGAGAGCTCTCGTCTCAGCCTCCCTTATAAAGAGGTAATCGATCTTGGCAGATTTAAGCTTATTGAACTAGGCCAGTGGTTCTCAAAGTGTGCGTCATGGCTAATAAGGGTTTCGCCAACCTCTGTCAGGGCATCGCGAGTAGTTGGGTTAGTGCGGGGATCTTCAACCGCTGACACACTGCGTGACACATTTGGCATTTTATGAAGGCCAGTGGGTCACTTAGCTACATAAGTGTCAGGAAAGAACTCGGCGAGCCACGATTATCCCGTGGGCCTTGCGTTGAAGATATCTGATCTTGCCCTGTTCATTACGTCGTAGTGATTTTTTTCTAGATTATTCTTGGGAGCCGCGGATATACAGTAAAACCTCGTTAAGTCGTCACTCTGATAAGTCGTCACTCTGGTTAAGTCGTCATTTTTCTTCAGACCCTTCCAGCTCTCATAGACCACAATGTTATTAAGCCCTCGTTTACATGTCACTAATTTCGGTTAAGTCGTCACTATGAAAAAGTTTGAGAAAGAGGAACAGACTATTTTTACGGCTCCCATTAAAAAAAGAGCTTGTTAACAGCATTGCCATATGCTTAAAAGTCACCATAAAATCCTATATACCCAAACGGAACAGTTCAAATAACGAAAGTTAAGCTGGGGAAGTTCATTTGCCGACTAAGGTTTTTGGAACGTTGTTGACTATTCAAGCTAGATCACATTTCTGCCTGGGCTCCATTGGAGAAACTGGACAAACCGCGAGACACCCAAGCTCTGTTGCAAGAAGCAACGTAAGCACTTCGCCCCCCCCCCCCCGGGGGAGGGCAGGGAATCTCCAGCAAAACCAAAATTTATTGATATGTCAAAGATTACATATAGTGCAAGGAAATCAAAAATTATGTAAATCGAAGAATCAAATTAATCAAGTTAAAGTCAAAGTGCAACGTGCGCGCGGGCACGGATAATAAATAATCATAGAAAGCATGGACTCTACTAATTTAGGGCTTGAAATTTAAACAAAATATCTTTGCTGAAAAACCAGGCATTCTTTCCCAAGTTGAGGTTTGTATACTTTTCTCTGCCCAGGGCCCCTCCACCAAGTCAAAAGTGTTCGAGATTACTTTGTAGTTGCATCATGAACTATTGATGAAGAATTCAAACACTAAAAATAAATTTGATGTATATGTAAAATTAATGTGCAATAGAGAGTTTTATTATGAAGAAAAGCCACTTATTCAAATAGTTGCTCTGTTAGTCAATAAATTAAAAATTACTGGTATAAATCAAAGTGTACAGTACATTTCACCACAATAATTTAAGTAATAGGAGATAAAAAAGATAAAAAATTGCTATTATTTTTTCTTTCTCAATCTATGAATTTTATTAGTATTGTTATTTTGATTCATACTTTAATAAATGTAATATTACTTTAAATTTTTATACGATTTTCATAACATTGCACATTAAATCTGACGGAACTCCGCTTAGGCCGTCATAATTTTTCGATAACTTGAGGTGACGACTTATCGAGGTTTTACTGAATATCAGTGATAAGACGAAGGAAGCCGCCGGTGGGAAGCGTTTGAGATCCACTGAACTAAGAACGAATTGGATTGAAATCCATTGAATTCAGAACAAAATAGATGCTGGTAAAGAGTGAGTACTAATATGTAAGCCCCTTCCCGCTAAAAACAGATTTCTAGGTTTTTTCCCCGTATTATCCGACTTTTCAGTAATCTGAGTTTGGCCTCATTCATCTTAAATTATCGAGACTACTGTAGTTGTGAATTTCATCAGGGTATAAAATATAAAAAAAAAAGTCCGGCGGAATTATTATGGGTTTCTCAAGAAAAACCCCGTTAATATTAATATTTTGAACACCAATAGAGGGAATGAATTTAAAAAATTCGCAACCCTACAGTGACATCATTCAAACGACATGTAATCAGGTACAGCACAAGCAAAGAAGGAGAAATAACTGGTCTCTAGAACATAGAAACCTGAAGAAAATAAGAAGTAAAAAAAAAGTTTCTTATATAGATATCACCAAGAAAAACAAGAGGGGATGAGTATCTAACTGTTATAATTTTTAATAATTTTTGTTTAATAATTACATATCCCCGCTCATTTTTTTTTTCAATTTGTTTCTGAACGAGATGAATGTGTCATTAAATATTTTCATAATTTTTTGTCTGCCTAGGGACCCTTTCCTTGTGAGAAATCACTAAAAAAATTCACCCATAATTTCACCTTGATCAGACCTAGTATTATTGACAAAAGTACTGATCGCAGTCGGAGTCTTGTAAATTAATAGATGCCATGAATGGATTCCACTGTGCTTTTCTAATCTATCTATCTATCTATCTATCTTCTATCTTCTATATATATAAAATTGATTTTCTGTGTGTCTGTGTGTGTGTATGTTCTCTATACAAATCTACAATTTTAGATCGATCGTCGCCAAATTTTGCATATATACCAAATGGGACCCGACTTGAACGATAGGCTACTTTAAAATTTCGTCAGCCCAGGGCAAATGCCCCAAATGGGCAAAAAACTGTCCGGCAACAATGGTTTTCGGGCCTCAACAATCACTTTCCGAACGTTTACTTTGGTTACCGTGGTTCCCTAGCAATGCGTTTCAGACGTGTTTATGCCTTTACAACGGTTTGTCACTTCTTTAATCCTGTTAGTATATAATAGTTTATGCCTTTATAATGGTTTGCCACATTTTCAATATACTCTCAGTAATGAGGCTTTTTGAATAGACGTCATAATCATCACATCAGCATCGCTTTGAGAGTCAGGAAAAGGGTGATCCTCATAGAAATCAGTGCTAAAATTGTCGATTTTACTGTAGAAATTAGTGGGATTTTCCGCCCCATAAATAATTTTAAAAATTGTATTGAATTCTCAATTTTTGGAATATTGAGGTCGCTTAGAGATATACGAAGCCCAGGAGATTAAAAATGAAGTAATTAGCCGGACCTACTTTTGAGTTAGACATTCATGCAATAACATTGATTTCAACTTTTTATTTACATCTTCTCAAGCATGAAAAATAATGTCTCCGTATTGTCTTTTGATATTCAACTGCATTAATTCATAGTTTCGGATGTTTTAAAATGAATTATGGGGCCCGTAAAGTACATCGAAGAAATTCCACAGCTTCGATTAAGCATTTTTGAAAGCTGAAACAGGCAGATGGATCAATTAAAGTTCAGGGGGGGGGGGATCGAAATACCTAGCGCCCCTTAAAAAAGGGAAAAAAAATATATTCGTTTCTATGTTTCTTTAAATCTAGATTTGTTTATTTCATGAGTCGCGCAGGAAGTCACCATATTGGTTAACTATTAGACACGGTTTGCATGTCCCTCAAAGAAAGAGAGAGGGAGATATCACGTGATCCAAACAGCCTCATTGAAGAAAACCCGGGCAGCGCCGGGTATTATATCTATCTATCTATCTTCTTCTATATATATAAAATTGATTTTCTGTGTGTCTATGTGTCTGTGTGTGTGTATGTTCTCTATACAAATCTACAATTTTAGATCGATCGTCGCCAAATTTTGCATATATACCAAATGGGACCCGACTTGAACGATAGGCTACTTTAAAATTTCGTCAGCCCAGGGCAAATGCCCCAAATGGGCAAAAAACTGTCCGGCAACAATGGTTTTCGGGCCTCAACAATCACTTTCCGAACGTTTACTTTGGTTACCGTGGTTCCCTAGCAATGCGTTTCAGACGTGTTTATGCCTTTACAACGGTTTGTCACTTCTTTAATCCTGTTAGTATATAATAGTTTATGCCTTTATAATGGTTTGCCACATTTTCAATATACTCTCAGTAATGAGGCTTTTTGAATAGACGTCATAATCATCACATCAGCATCGCTTTGAGAGTCAGGAAAAGGGTGATCCTCATAGAAATCAGTGCTAAAATTGTCGATTTTACTGTAGAAATTAGTGGGATTTTCCGCCCCATAAATAATTTTAAAAATTGTATTGAATTCTCAATTTTTGGAATATTGAGGTCGCTTAGAGATATACGAAGCCCAGGAGATTAAAAATGAAGTAATTAGCCGGACCTACTTTTGAGTTAGACATTCATGCAATAACATTGATTTCAACTTTTTATTTACATCTTCTCAAGCATGAAAAATAATGTCTCCGTATTGTCTTTTGATATTCAACTGCATTAATTCATAGTTTCGGATGTTTTAAAATGAATTATGGGGCCCGTAAAGTACATCGAAGAAATTCCACAGCTTCGATTAAGCATTTTTGAAAGCTGAAACAGGCAGATGGATCAATTAAAGTTCAGGGGGGGGGGATCGAAATACCTAGCGCCCCTTAAAAAAGGGAAAAAAAATATATTCGTTTCTATGTTTCTTTAAATCTAGATTTGTTTATTTCATGAGTCGCGCAGGAAGTCACCATATTGGTTAACTATTAGACACGGTTTGCATGTCCCTCAAAGAAAGAGAGAGGGAGATATCACGTGATCCAAACAGCCTCATTGAAGAAAACCCGGGCAGCGCCGGGTATTATATCTATCTATCTATCTATCTATCTATCTTCTATCTATATATATAAAATTGATTTTCTGTGTGTCTGTGTGTCTGTGTGTGTGTATGTTCTCTATACAAATCTACAATTTTAGATCGATCGTCGCCAAATTTTGCATATATACCAAATGGGACCCGACTTGAACGATAGGCTACTTTAAAATTTCGTCAGCCCAGGGCAAATGCCCCAAATGGGCAAAAAACTGTCCGGCAACAATGGTTTTCGGGCCTCAACAATCACTTTCCGAACGTTTACTTTGGTTACCGTGGTTCCCTAGCAATGCGTTTCAGACGTGTTTATGCCTTTACAACGGTTTGTCACTTCTTTAATCCTGTTAGTATATAATAGTTTATGCCTTTATAATGGTTTGCCACATTTTCAATATACTCTCAGTAATGAGGCTTTTTGAATAGACGTCATAATCATCACATCAGCATCGCTTTGAGAGTCAGGAAAAGGGTGATCCTCATAGAAATCAGTGCTAAAATTGTCGATTTTACTGTAGAAATTAGTGGGATTTTCCGCCCCATAAATAATTTTAAAAATTGTATTGAATTCTCAATTTTTGGAATATTGAGGTCGCTTAGAGATATACGAAGCCCAGGAGATTAAAAATGAAGTAATTAGCCGGACCTACTTTTGAGTTAGACATTCATGCAATAACATTGATTTCAACTTTTTATTTACATCTTCTCAAGCATGAAAAATAATGTCTCCGTATTGTCTTTTGATATTCAACTGCATTAATTCATAGTTTCGGATGTTTTAAAATGAATTATGGGGCCCGTAAAGTACATCGAAGAAATTCCACAGCTTCGATTAAGCATTTTTGAAAGCTGAAACAGGCAGATGGATCAATTAAAGTTCAGGGGGGGGGGGATCGAAATACCTAGCGCCCCTTAAAAAAGGGAAAAAAAATATATTCGTTTCTATGTTTCTTTAAATCTAGATTTGTTTATTTCATGAGTCGCGCAGGAAGTCACCATATTGGTTAACTATTAGACACGGTTTGCATGTCCCTCAAAGAAAGAGAGAGGGAGATATCACGTGATCCAAACAGCCTCATTGAAGAAAACCCGGGCAGCGCCGGGTATTATAGCTAGTATATATATATATATAAAATTGATTTTCTGTGTGTCTGTGTGTCTGTGTGTGTGTATGTTCTCTATACAAATCTACAATTTTAGATCGATCGTCGCCAAATTTTGCATATATACCAAATGGGACCCGACTTGAACGATAGGCTACTTTAAAATTTCGTCAGCCCAGGGCAAATGCCCCAAATGGGCAAAAAACTGTCCGGCAACAATGGTTTTCGGGCCTCAACAATCACTTTCCGAACGTTTACTTTGGTTACCGTGGTTCCCTAGCAATGCGTTTCAGACGTGTTTATGCCTTTACAACGGTTTGTCACTTCTTTAATCCTGTTAGTATATAATAGTTTATGCCTTTATAATGGTTTGCCACATTTTCAATATACTCTCAGTAATGAGGCTTTTTGAATAGACGTCATAATCATCACATCAGCATCGCTTTGAGAGTCAGGAAAAGGGTGATCCTCATAGAAATCAGTGCTAAAATTGTCGATTTTACTGTAGAAATTAGTGGGATTTTCCGCCCCATAAATAATTTTAAAAATTGTATTGAATTCTCAATTTTTGGAATATTGAGGTCGCTTAGAGATATACGAAGCCCAGGAGATTAAAAATGAAGTAATTAGCCGGACCTACTTTTGAGTTAGACATTCATGCAATAACATTGATTTCAACTTTTTATTTACATCTTCTCAAGCATGAAAAATAATGTCTCCGTATTGTCTTTTGATATTCAACTGCATTAATTCATAGTTTCGGATGTTTTAAAATGAATTATGGGGCCCGTAAAGTACATCGAAGAAATTCCACAGCTTCGATTAAGCATTTTTGAAAGCTGAAACAGGCAGATGGATCAATTAAAGTTCAGGGGGGGGGGGGGATCGAAATACCTAGCGCCCCTTAAAAAAGGGAAAAAAAATATATTCGTTTCTATGTTTCTTTAAATCTAGATTTGTTTATTTCATGAGTCGCGCAGGAAGTCACCATATTGGTTAACTATTAGACACGGTTTGCATGTCCCTCAAAGAAAGAGAGAGGGAGATATCACGTGATCCAAACAGCCTCATTGAAGAAAACCCGGGCAGCGCCGGGTATTATATCTATCTATCTATCTTCTATATATATAAAATTGATTTTCTGTGTGTCTGTGTGTGTGTATGTTCTCTATACAAATCTACAATTTTAGATCGATCGTCGCCAAATTTTGCATATATACCAAATGGGACCCGACTTGAACGATAGGCTACTTTAAAATTTCGTCAGCCCAGGGCAAATGCCCCAAATGGGCAAAAAACTGTCCGGCAACAATGGTTTTCGGGCCTCAACAATCACTTTCCGAACGTTTACTTTGGTTACCGTGGTTCCCTAGCAATGCGTTTCAGACGTGTTTATGCCTTTACAACGGTTTGTCACTTCTTTAATCCTGTTAGTATATAATAGTTTATGCCTTTATAATGGTTTGCCACATTTTCAATATACTCTCAGTAATGAGGCTTTTTGAATAGACGTCATAATCATCACATCAGCATCGCTTTGAGAGTCAGGAAAAGGGTGATCCTCATAGAAATCAGTGCTAAAATTGTCGATTTTACTGTAGAAATTAGTGGGATTTTCCGCCCCATAAATAATTTTAAAAATTGTATTGAATTCTCAATTTTTGGAATATTGAGGTCGCTTAGAGATATACGAAGCCCAGGAGATTAAAAATGAAGTAATTAGCCGGACCTACTTTTGAGTTAGACATTCATGCAATAACATTGATTTCAACTTTTTATTTACATCTTCTCAAGCATGAAAAATAATGTCTCCGTATTGTCTTTTGATATTCAACTGCATTAATTCATAGTTTCGGATGTTTTAAAATGAATTATGGGGCCCGTAAAGTACATCGAAGAAATTCCACAGCTTCGATTAAGCATTTTTGAAAGCTGAAACAGGCAGATGGATCAATTAAAGTTCAGGGGGGGGGGGGGATCGAAATACCTAGCGCCCCTTAAAAAAGGGAAAAAAAATATATTCGTTTCTATGTTTCTTTAAATCTAGATTTGTTTATTTCATGAGTCGCGCAGGAAGTCACCATATTGGTTAACTATTAGACACGGTTTGCATGTCCCTCAAAGAAAGAGAGAGGGAGATATCACGTGATCCAAACAGCCTCATTGAAGAAAACCCGGGCAGCGCCGGGTATTATATCTATCTATCTATCTTCTATATATATAAAATTGATTTTCTGTGTGTCTGTGTGTGTGTATGTTCTCTATACAAATCTACAATTTTAGATCGATCGTCGCCAAATTTTGCATATATACCAAATGGGACCCGACTTGAACGATAGGCTACTTTAAAATTTCGTCAGCCCAGGGCAAATGCCCCAAATGGGCAAAAAACTGTCCGGCAACAATGGTTTTCGGGCCTCAACAATCACTTTCCGAACGTTTACTTTGGTTACCGTGGTTCCCTAGCAATGCGTTTCAGACGTGTTTATGCCTTTACAACGGTTTGTCACTTCTTTAATCCTGTTAGTATATAATAGTTTATGCCTTTATAATGGTTTGCCACATTTTCAATATACTCTCAGTAATGAGGCTTTTTGAATAGACGTCATAATCATCACATCAGCATCGCTTTGAGAGTCAGGAAAAGGGTGATCCTCATAGAAATCAGTGCTAAAATTGTCGATTTTACTGTAGAAATTAGTGGGATTTTCCGCCCCATAAATAATTTTAAAAATTGTATTGAATTCTCAATTTTTGGAATATTGAGGTCGCTTAGAGATATACGAAGCCCAGGAGATTAAAAATGAAGTAATTAGCCGGACCTACTTTTGAGTTAGACATTCATGCAATAACATTGATTTCAACTTTTTATTTACATCTTCTCAAGCATGAAAAATAATGTCTCCGTATTGTCTTTTGATATTCAACTGCATTAATTCATAGTTTCGGATGTTTTAAAATGAATTATGGGGCCCGTAAAGTACATCGAAGAAATTCCACAGCTTCGATTAAGCATTTTTGAAAGCTGAAACAGGCAGATGGATCAATTAAAGTTCAGGGGGGGGGGGGATCGAAATACCTAGCGCCCCTTAAAAAAGGGAAAAAAAATATATTCGTTTCTATGTTTCTTTAAATCTAGATTTGTTTATTTCATGAGTCGCGCAGGAAGTCACCATATTGGTTAACTATTAGACACGGTTTGCATGTCCCTCAAAGAAAGAGAGAGGGAGATATCACGTGATCCAAACAGCCTCATTGAAGAAAACCCGGGCAGCGCCGGGTATTATATCTATCTATCTATCTTCTTCTATATATATAAAATTGATTTTCTGTGTGTCTGTGTGTCTGTGTGTGTGTATGTTCTCTATACAAATCTACAATTTTAGATCGATCGTCGCCAAATTTTGCATATATACCAAATGGGACCCGACTTGAACGATAGGCTACTTTAAAATTTCGTCAGCCCAGGGCAAATGCCCCAAATGGGCAAAAAACTGTCCGGCAACAATGGTTTTCGGGCCTCAACAATCACTTTCCGAACGTTTACTTTGGTTACCGTGGTTCCCTAGCAATGCGTTTCAGACGTGTTTATGCCTTTACAACGGTTTGTCACTTCTTTAATCCTGTTAGTATATAATAGTTTATGCCTTTATAATGGTTTGCCACATTTTCAATATACTCTCAGTAATGAGGCTTTTTGAATAGACGTCATAATCATCACATCAGCATCGCTTTGAGAGTCAGGAAAAGGGTGATCCTCATAGAAATCAGTGCTAAAATTGTCGATTTTACTGTAGAAATTAGTGGGATTTTCCGCCCCATAAATAATTTTAAAAATTGTATTGAATTCTCAATTTTTGGAATATTGAGGTCGCTTAGAGATATACGAAGCCCAGGAGATTAAAAATGAAGTAATTAGCCGGACCTACTTTTGAGTTAGACATTCATGCAATAACATTGATTTCAACTTTTTATTTACATCTTCTCAAGCATGAAAAATAATGTCTCCGTATTGTCTTTTGATATTCAACTGCATTAATTCATAGTTTCGGATGTTTTAAAATGAATTATGGGGCCCGTAAAGTACATCGAAGAAATTCCACAGCTTCGATTAAGCATTTTTGAAAGCTGAAACAGGCAGATGGATCAATTAAAGTTCAGGGGGGGGGGATCGAAATACCTAGCGCCCCTTAAAAAAGGGAAAAAAAATATATTCGTTTCTATGTTTCTTTAAATCTAGATTTGTTTATTTCATGAGTCGCGCAGGAAGTCACCATATTGGTTAACTATTAGACACGGTTTGCATGTCCCTCAAAGAAAGAGAGAGGGAGATATCACGTGATCCAAACAGCCTCATTGAAGAAAACCCGGGCAGCGCCGGGTATTATATCTATCTATCTATCTATCTATCTATCTTCTATATATATAAAATTGATTTTCTGTGTGTCTGTGTGTCTGTGTGTGTGTATGTTCTCTATACAAATCTACAATTTTAGATCGATCGTCGCCAAATTTTGCATATATACCAAATGGGACCCGACTTGAACGATAGGCTACTTTAAAATTTCGTCAGCCCAGGGCAAATGCCCCAAATGGGCAAAAAACTGTCCGGCAACAATGGTTTTCGGGCCTCAACAATCACTTTCCGAACGTTTACTTTGGTTACCGTGGTTCCCTAGCAATGCGTTTCAGACGTGTTTATGCCTTTACAACGGTTTGTCACTTCTTTAATCCTGTTAGTATATAATAGTTTATGCCTTTATAATGGTTTGCCACATTTTCAATATACTCTCAGTAATGAGGCTTTTTGAATAGACGTCATAATCATCACATCAGCATCGCTTTGAGAGTCAGGAAAAGGGTGATCCTCATAGAAATCAGTGCTAAAATTGTCGATTTTACTGTAGAAATTAGTGGGATTTTCCGCCCCATAAATAATTTTAAAAATTGTATTGAATTCTCAATTTTTGGAATATTGAGGTCGCTTAGAGATATACGAAGCCCAGGAGATTAAAAATGAAGTAATTAGCCGGACCTACTTTTGAGTTAGACATTCATGCAATAACATTGATTTCAACTTTTTATTTACATCTTCTCAAGCATGAAAAATAATGTCTCCGTATTGTCTTTTGATATTCAACTGCATTAATTCATAGTTTCGGATGTTTTAAAATGAATTATGGGGCCCGTAAAGTACATCGAAGAAATTCCACAGCTTCGATTAAGCATTTTTGAAAGCTGAAACAGGCAGATGGATCAATTAAAGTTCAGGGGGGGGGGGGGATCGAAATACCTAGCGCCCCTTAAAAAAGGGAAAAAAAATATATTCGTTTCTATGTTTCTTTAAATCTAGATTTGTTTATTTCATGAGTCGCGCAGGAAGTCACCATATTGGTTAACTATTAGACACGGTTTGCATGTCCCTCAAAGAAAGAGAGAGGGAGATATCACGTGATCCAAACAGCCTCATTGAAGAAAACCCGGGCAGCGCCGGGTATTATAGCTAGTAATATATATTCCTGGGGTTATTTCAATAGTGATTTGTCTACGTTGGATGGTAGTTAACGACGACGCTGTAGCAGCTACTATGTCAATCCTTTCATCGTTCGTCTCGTCGTTGCCTAGAGCATCCTACTGAAACTTGCCATTCAGAAACGATGAAACAAGTGTCATCTAATTCCTACATCACTCCAACCCGAATGAATATAGATTGATCGGAGGGTTCCGAAAGCACGTTCCTCCATCAGACTCGATCGTATAGTCCTAGTGATTTGGACTTCAAAGCCGAAGGCCTATTACAACCAAACGGGGAGAACGCAATCAAAATCTAATGGAAGCTTTGTTCCCATCATTGCGATTCCAGCATTACATACGCATATGTCATACGGTTTGCCAAGTTCCAATACACTGTCTTCAGCTACCCCTCCATTTTGGTAGCAATTTCTCAGCATTTTATCAAATTCATTTGAGCCTTTCACGGAAACATTCTTACATGAAAATTGTCCAGGGGCGTTGGGAATTTTTTAGACCTGTGGATGCTCGGGTTTTTTGGGCTTTTACATAGGAGATTAAATCAGTTAATAAGTTCTGGGAGTGATTGTCTGTGAGCTACAAATTGCTGAACAAATATGAACCTTGTCAGCTGATTTACGGAAAATTCAACAATAACTAATCACCGCCACGCAATTTACCGATAGGAAAATTTACCTGCAGACAATTCACCGACAACAGTTCGTCAACAGTGAGTGAATGATCGAGTGATTGAGCATGTGAGTGAATGTGTCAGCTAGTGAACTACTGTATGAGTGACTCACTCTCTCACCTGCTCATTCATTTGCTCATTTGTTCATTTGCTCACTCATTTGTTCATTTGCTCACTCATTTGTTCATTTGCTCACTCATTTGTTCATTTGCTCACTCATTTGTTCATTTGCTCACCCACTTGCTCATTTGTTCTCTCACTTTCTCATTCACCAACTCTCTCACTCATTCATTCACATGCTCACTTACTTGATTATTCACCCACTCCCTTCCTTATTCACTAACTACTTCACTTACTCACTTGCTTACTCACTAACTACTTCACTTACTCACTAACTCCTTGACTCACTTGATCAATCACTTACTTGCTTACTTACTCACTCCTCTGCACATCCACTCACTCACAATATCCTATTGCCGGTGATATTTCCTAGGGATGAATTGTCATGGTGAATTTTTCCTATTGCCGGTGATATTTCCTAGGGATGAATTGTCATGGTGAATTTTTCCATCGATTAATTGCGTGGCGGTGAATTTTGGACACACATAGTCAGCCCGGGGCAAGCAAGTCTTTAAATTGACAACCGTCCAGGCCCGTCATTTAGGGACGGGGGGCCCTGGCTTTTGAAAATATACTAAAAATGGTATATATATACATTGAGTACATGTGCTTTGCCCCCCCCCCCCCCCGGAAAAAGTTGAAATGACAGCCCTGCAACCGTCGGTGAATTTTCCGTAAAACTTTTTGGACATTCGTCCAAATTACTCTAAGAGGAATAGAAATGCGTAATTCACAAATAAAAGGAGAAATTTCATGAAATTTATCAAATTATAAACAAGAATAATCTTTTCCGACGAATATTATTTTCTCAAAAAAAAAAAGCGTCCCCGCTCCACAAACTACATAATAATGATAATATTAGGAGGGGGAGCGAAACAATTTTTCCTAAGGAAAACTAGTTATGTAAAATTTTCTGGGTATTTCATAAATTAATTATCCGAAGTAAACGTAATATATCTCTCCATCTCTTGCCGCGTTTATGTTTACCCACGTGGAACCTGCGAAGATATTTTCGCTTCCTTGGAAATCTTCCAAATTGCTTCCCTTCGACGAACTTCTTGATTAAAATCGGCGCTCGGTATTTCGCTCCGTAAAACACATACAAACATATTTGTATGAATGTATATACACACGCACACACACATGCACATTTCAATGGCTGATGGACACGCGCTCGCTCGGAGTCTCGTTTCTGAGCCAGGTGTCTTGAATTATCTTCGAGGAGCGAGAAAAATATTTAAGGTAAGATATATACCAAACAGAGCTCATCATCATCTTCTTCCTTTTTGCATCAAAAACCGCAAGGCGTTGCCTGGTTTTCCAAGTTTGGCGTCGTTTTACTCCACTGTGCATATGTCTTCTCTTAGTTTATTTTTAAACTTGGATCGATTATTATTTAAAAAAAGAACCAGAGAATGTAGAGAAATGTATGAAAACTTTTCTTTTCCCGTTTTTTTTTTTGTGACGCGTATAATTTCATTACAGATACTTCCAATGGATATTTTATCCCTTTCAGAGAGCCGAGCATTAATCTTGTAGAATTATCAAGATGTTTTTGCATTTTGATTGTCAAAAAATACATTAAAAACATAAGTGTCAGCAAATCTTTATTCATTTTTTAATTTCCATTTTTTTTAAGAAATAATTCACGTTGTTCAAATTATTTTCAGTCAAAATGGCGCAGGGTATATTCATATTCACGTACGATTTCTTCCAGAATTTTATTGCTAAATTTTAAGTAATAAATCACATTTTGCCCGGAAATATTTTCTCATGGCCATCTTTAACCCTTACAGTGGCAGTATCTCCTAACAAGAACATGGCCCGCAGCAATACCGAGATATCGCGTCTAACTAGATCCGCTTTATTTTAACGATACCGAATTATCTCGGGTTCTTAAATCCCTCTCATTTCGGCATTGACGCGCCCAGATTACCGTTCTGTTTCCTTCTGATAACATTTTTTTCTTCCCCACGTCCTGTCAATCAACTGCCATTGGGCGGAGTCAGCTTTTGTTCGATGCCTGATAACAGAAGTGGAAAGAAAGAAAGTTTTGCCTATCCCTTCGAGGTAGTATACGATTAAGCGTACAGCATTAATATAAATTGCAACGTAGCGATATGGCCAGAGTTGGTGTTTGGTGAAGTAGTAGTAGGTAGTAGTACAGTGTTAATAACAGAAAATGATGGGATTTTTTCCTCTCCTTTGTTTTTTTTTTATTATTATTATTATTTGTTGGGGGAAAGTACTCTTCTTGAAAATAGATAGTAATTTCCAGAAGTTTTTTAGTGAATACCACTGTGCCAGTTATAATGCGGATCAGATTTTTCCAAGTTTGGCGTTGTTTTACTCTACTGTGCATATGTATTCTCTTAGATCACTTTTAAATTTGGATCGATTATTTAAAAAAAAGAACGAGAGAAGGTTGTGAAGTATATGAAAGTTTTCTCTTATTCCATTTTTTTATGTGTATAACTTCATTAGAGATACTTTCAATGGATATATTACACCCGTCGGACCCGAGCATTCATTTTTTTTGTAATTTTCAAGATTTTTTTTTGCATTTTTGATTCCCAAAAGATACATTAAAAACATAAATGTGAGCAAATGCATATTTTTTCTAATTTTCATTTTTTTAAAGAAATAATTCATTTCGTTCGAATATTTTTAGCCTTGTTTTATATTCATATTCCCATACAATTTTTCCAAAATTTTGTTGCTAAATATTATACAAATACAAATACAACGCCACAACAGGCAAATTGCCCAACGAGGTGGCTGACTTAAGAACATCATGGATCCCCGAGCCCCTACCTACTACTGCTACACCACACATGCACCCCCCCCCCGCGGAACCCCCCCCCCCAACGAATCGGTACACGCGGGAATGTGCGTGTACGTGTAGTGCAACCTGACGTAAAGTTTGTTTCTGTGTAATGCTTGTTATGTGTCGTGCTTGTTATGTGTAGTGCTGTCATCTGCCCCCCCCCCAGTTTTACTAACTATGAGTGAAGTGTTATGGTTGAATGATTTACCGTTGTAGGGCTGTTGCTCTCTGTGGCGAGACTTTTTAACGGGGAGATCGGCTCGCATTTGCGCCTTGAAGTTGGGAACCACAGAAAACCAACTTCAGCCGACCACCACTGTGGGGTTCGAACCCGGGTCCTCGCATCACGAGTCCGGCACTATAACCACTCGACCACCACAGCGGCCTTTTGTGAACAAGAACAGGGGTGGAAAAAGTAAGTTCAAGTAATCATATTTTTCACGAAAACTCTTTCTCCTGGAATCTATCTACAGAGGCAATACCGAGATATCTCGTTTAATTTGATCCGTTTTATTTTAGAAATCCCGAAATATCTCGGATTTGTAAAAACCCTCTAATTTCGGCATTGACGAGCCCAGATACTGTTGTAAGTTTTCTTCTGGTAACATGTTTCCTGTCCGCTCCCGTCCTGTCAATCAACTGCCGATCAAATGTTGACGTAACAGATGTATCTCAACTGCAATCTCCTAGTATTAAAGAAATTGACGAAACTTTCCTTTCTACTAGTGTAATAAAGAATAATTATGCACTTCATCAATATAAATACCTCCATTATTGTTACTTTTGTTCATATGTATGTTAATAATCATATTTGTGTGTCATTATTTTGATATCTTATACTTCAATGTATGATTTATATTAAAAAGTGTTTATGATGTTTTTCCTATAACATTTGTATTTTTTATATATATTTGTAATTTTACTCTGTTTCAAGTGCATGATTGAAGGTACAAGATCCTTTGTCCATTGGAACATTTTTGCATTTTTAATTTATCATTAAATGCAGTATTAATTATTATTGCAATTTTGCATTTATCCATTTTCCATGGTTAAATTAAGAAAAAAAGGTAATTTAAAAGTTATATGATATTTCATTCAGTATATAGTTACTAAAAATAAATTTAATAAAATTTTACGGTAAAAATTGACTGAAATTTTTTTAATCATGTGCCAAGGTGTGTAACAGTTTCTCTTATTCATATTCACATGCAATTTTTTCCAGAATTTCATTGCTAAATTTCAAGTAATGAAACAATTTTCCCGGAGGCACTTCCTCCTGGAAGCCATCTTAAAATGCCCCTGAAAGTTCAACTTTAAATATTGGCCTCTGATGAAAGAACTAAAGTTCATATCACCATATTCCTAACTCTAAACTTATACAATCCTTTAGGTCAAAACTGAACACTCTGAGGTTAAAATTAAAATTTCTACAGTGACAAAAAACGACCACTATATTTGTGCATGCAAAGTGTAAAAGGGTTATGTTAAAATACCTTAAAAATCATACAAACTTCTTTTTTTCAAGTTTTTTTTACGTTTTCCAAGAGAGTTCTTCCAAGGTGTTCTTCAACTCCACTGCGAATATGTCTTCTCTAAGGAAGTTGAATCGATCATTTGAGAAAAAAAACGCAACGAGAGAAGGTAGAGAAATGTATGAAAGTTCCTCTTATTCCGTTTTTTGTGACTCTCTTGTATAATTTCATTAGAGATACTTTCAATGGGTATTTTATGCTAAAAACCCAAAAAAAATCATAAAAATTTCTTCCTACTGTCATATATATGATCGAGTATTCTTTTTATCATGTAAAGTTTTCTCTTCCAAAATGTAAAATATTCAATAGTTTTTTTTAACCGAGGAAAAATTTGAATGTATACTGAAAAAAGGTGCATATACCTCGCTACAACAATATTCGATACAACGATATATTTCGAATCTTGTTTGGAATTGCCTATAATCTAATGTTAAACTCCTCTCGATACAACGAGATTCTCTTTACTACGATAAACTTCTCTATAACGATATTTTTTTAAGATATTTTGAAACCGCTACAACGATATTTTTTTTAAGATATTTTGAAACCGCTACAACGATATTTTTTTATATTTCACTCAAAATTACCTTCGATATATTTTCAAATTCCTCGTCAGTTTTTGTTCTCTCGAGGGTGTTTAATAACCTTAGTACTCTCCGAAAATGTTAACGAAGTTGCCGTGGAGCTATTTACTGTATAATATACGATAGTGTTGTGCTGTAAACAACTTTATAGAGTGAAACAACTAACTGAATTATATTAATCAACTAATTAATTAGACGGCTTTTTGGCTGCTCTAAAATACGAATGTATTTTATGGTGGTACTAACTACTACTAAAGGTAATTCAAAAGAGATGCCGACAACATTATAAATACGGCGATGACTGATGTAAATGCTACATGCCTATACATCCCGATATAACAACTATCGCTCTACAACATTTTTTTCTTGGCCCTCAAAGAATCGTTGTATCGAGGTTGCACTGTAATTTAAAATAGTTTAGCTAAAAATTACTGAAGAAAAATTAGGAAGTTGTGAAGGAATTAGAAAAATTAAATTTTTGATTATATATTTTTTATAATTAATATGATTACATATTTTGAATTTTAATAATATACAGGGTCATAGCAAACAGGGGATATGGCATTTTACTGGCAAACCGTTGATCCGAGAGGTATACTTCCAAATAGCTTTTTTTACAGTCCTCGTGTGCTTCAAAACCCAATTAGAAAGTTGTTGCGCTATCCCTCCTGATGCCAACAAAAAAAATTCCATGTTTGTAAGTGCAATATTCCCTGAGATATTCGAGTTCGAAAAACGAAGGAAAGTTGGGGAAAAAAACAATGTGAAATATGTGTAAACCATTTTATATCCACATTTAATGCTGTTTCTTCTCAAATTTCCTCCGTTTTTCAAATTCAAATATCTCAGGGAATATTGCACTTAGAAACATTGTTTTTTTGGCACCAGGAGAAACAGTGACTGACAACTTCCTAATTGGGTTTTAGGGCCCCCGGGAACTGTATAAGAAGTTAATTTTTTTATTGTAATAATATTCTATTATTGTATTCAATTAAAAAATTTTAATTATTGACCTTGAATTATCAGTTCAATTGCTGTTTCTGTTTTTTTATCAACATGTAATTAATAAGTTGGATGATTAATTTTAGTTATTGAGTTTGGTTATGAATTCTTAATCATTAAATTTTTTATTATTAATTTTGGGTTATCAAATTTTATTGTTTGTAATTTTAATTCGTTACTGAACTTTCTTCGCCGTATATTTTCAATCAAAAATCACCGTGAGTAATAAAATACCTAATTAAACTTAAGACAAAATCATGATAATGAAAATAATTACATTCATAATGCATTGAATGTTAAGATGATGAAAGTATCGGGGGTCATCCGACCAATCAAAATTTTACGGCTAAGTTTGAATCAATGATTATTTTCTCAATATCATGCTAATATTTAATGTCTCTTACTATCATAACGTTAAGTAATGTACTTTTTATTACGCAGCTGCTTGAGGATTTTGAAGAAAGTACATTATATTCATACGTTAAGTTCAATGTATAAAGAAATAAATGAGTCAATATCAAGTATTAGTAGTCTTTCTGTAATAATCGAACTTTTTAGTACGCAGCGCAGATTACATTTTTTTAAATGATGATATAATAGTCTCTCTTACAGGAAATGTACAGAGAATATTATCAAGAATTTCGATATTCACCTGTATTTCAACCATCTAAAGGAATGCGGATCTTTTAATGAGTATTTCGTCGACGATATGTTGTGTAGTCATAAAGATAAGAAATACTGATAATATTTTTATTAGTATGTGGGAAGGAAAATATCCGTTTACTTCGATTTTTACAACACTCACGAATGTATTATCAGTTATGTGTATTTTTATTCCCAGTATGTATCCGTATCTTAAAAATTCGATGAAATTCGAAATAAAAAAGTGTTTTTTGAAGAAATTATTAACATTTTTTTTTTCAAATTTTTCATTTATTTCCTGATGTTATTCTAATCCATGGCTGCTGATAAATCAGAAAGTTATGAGAAAGTGTTTATATGTAAATTTATATGTAAAAAAAAAAAATAATAATTTTTTATATGTAAATGCATAAAAAGCAGATTTTTTTTTTCCAAATTTTTAATGTTTTCTTCTTGAGATTTTTTTTTCAAGATTTGTTTCTGAGGAAAAATCCAGTCAAGATTTTCATAAATGAGTCGATTTCAGAAGTTGGGGTAGATTGGAGCACCGCCGATACGTCTCGATCTGAAGAATGAAAATTTTTTCGGGTGGCTTAGCAGGTTATGTGATACTTTATACATACGAATTCAATCCCATTACGTTCATACCACTCCATTACTGATCATCGAATAATGGACCGATGCCAAGTCCAGTCTAAAAAACAACACCGTAAGAAAAATAAAGAGAAAAAATCTTGTTACACACACTATAAAATACTGCTGGAAGGTATAATGGCTACAGTTCTAGGAGACAAAATTCCGTTGATTTTTTTTTTTTTCCATTTCCATGGTTGGATTTATAAGTGTTCGTATATCTTTTTCTTTGATCTTACGAAAATATTTCCCTGCAGCACCAGCGGCAGCTGTTTAAAATTAGCCTCTGAAAATGTTCCTTTTTCTTTTAGTCATCCATTAGTGGAATCGATTCAAAGAAACTTGAATACCTTGAATATCGCTCGTTTGTAGCTTTATGGGCCATCGACATATTGACCTTTTGATCGGAAAGCGCACTGGTTAATGGCGGTTTTTCTTTGCGATTTTATCTCTAATGTTCTGTGTATATGTAGAATATTTAGTATATATGTATATATATGCGGAGTGTTTTAAATTCCTTTTATTTCTCTGGGCCGTAATTGAGCAGTCGAGTAAGGAATGTATATTAGTATTATCTCTCTGTATTTAAGGACAATGCCGAGAGGTATCAGAAACCTCACGGAGAGTAATTAACGCATATTTTTATTAGTTTCCATTCGGTATGACATAAACCGATACATGCTATTTTGCGGTTTTTGTTTTCTTCGTAGCATAGTTTTTTAATTATGCTTAGTTCTGATTAGAGCCAAACGCACAGACGATTTAAATTCACCTCCATACAATTTCTCGCAAGGAAAGGATATTTGAATGCGATATATTCACCTACAATAGTTCTACACGAGTGAGTGAGGTGATGTGATGATTGAGCAGGTAAATGAGTGAAAATGACCGAGTGAGTGTGTCAGTGAGTTACAGAATGGTTTGTGAGTGAGTAAGTGACAGAATAAACGACCTAGTAATTGAATGAGAGACAGAGTCAGCTCACTCGCACACTAGATCGTTCATTCTATCACTCACTCAAATTGCTAAGTCGTTCATTCACTTACTCATTCTGTCACTAGCTCATTCACTGTCACTCGCTCGCTCACTTACTCACTCTGTCGCTCACACTGTCACTCGCTCGCTCACTTACTCACTCTGTCGCTCACACTGTCACTCACTCACTAATTTGCCGACTAGATCTTTCTATCACTCACTAGGTCACTCGCTCGCTCACTCACTTGCTCACTAGATCTCTCAATCACTCACCATGTCACTCACTCACTAGGTTGCTCACTCTTTCACCAATTTGCTCACCAACTTGCTCGCTCACTAACTTACCAATCTATCACTCAATAACCTCTCAGAAAAAGAATGACTTCTGAAATCTCGCAACGTACAGTTTTTCCGTACATGTTCCAGATTTTTTTGGCTATGTGTCTGAACATCCAAATAAATTAATTGTTATATTCGTCCATTTCAAAAAATATGCAGGCATGTAACAGTTAAATAACTACAAGTTGTCCTATTATTTTGTAAGTAGTTTAAAAATTAATAAAAATTGAAGAAATTATACATATTAGAATGCGATTTGAGCAAAAGTTGTTCTCAGAAAGGGAGATTTTTTTTTCTGTTTAGTTAAAATTTTTGTCGATAGAGAGTGCTGCATAAATCATTGTTAATTAGGCGTATGAACCTTTCTTCAATCTCTTCTGCGTCTGAAAAGTTCGTAAAGCTTTATCTAGAATTTCCATGCTAAAGAGCAATATTTTTAATGGAGAAAGTTAAGAATGAGTTTTTGTACAAACGCTTGAAACTTTCCAGAACTCCCATCATTTTCATATCAGTTCAAATTAATTATTTTTTGAAAATTTCCCTCTTGATGACACACACACACACAGTTTTCTCTCTCTCTCTCTTTCAACGTTTTCTTTGGATGGGGTTTTAGCAGGGGTTCTTGAAGTTTTGTGTTCCACGGACAATTAGTGCCAGTAAGATGAAGTGCACGTAACCCCCTGTGCCAATAAAGTGAAGAAAACTGAAGGTCATGGAGCCCTTCAAAAAGAATAATACTCGACATATAGCAATGTGAAAACAATGAGTTAGTTGTTTTCGGCCCCCCCCCCCTCCCCGGGTTAAGAACGTATGCTTTTGACTAAGTAGATGGCCTTCTTGGTACAAAGGGAAAAACAGAACTAGAGTTGGGGGGAGACGAAGCTCCGGAATACAAAATTTAAGGATTAAAACAAAAAAAAATTATGTTTTTACGTTAAAATACGCCTTTGTTACGGAGCTACGAAAGTTCACGAAAAAAGTGCTATTTACGGCCCTGAGATTCTTTGGTGGTGCGTGGCACGCGAAAAGGTTTGGAAACTATTGAGCTATAGCGATTCGTGGCTGAAGCAAAAAACCACTTCACTAATAGTCCTTTATCTACTAATGGTAGACATCATAATGAAAAACCTATTGTAAACACCGGTAACAAGAAAATTTAGAAATGAGCTATTAATCGTACACCCTGAATTTTATAGGACTCTGATATGCATATTTCCAGTGATTTGCTTTCTTGCAGCATACCCCTGTCGACAAAAATCTCAACTAATTTTTTTTCTGCACCAAAAATCCTTTTTTTAGGATAATTTTTGCGCAAACAGCCATTCAAACATGCCAATTCCTTCAATTTTAATGGATTTTTATTTATTTACGAATTGCATGTATTCCCATTTAAAAACTACGTAACTTTTTTGAAACATAAAAATTTCACTTTTTAAATAAAGGTTATTGAATTTATTTCAATGTCTTTCTCCTCTAAAAGAAAATTCAATTCAACGATTCAAACAGTTCCTAAAATGAATAAAATCTTTAAAGTACAAAGAAGGTTTCAAGTAAGAGAGAATTCTTTAACACAGCCACATATTATAATGCGCACAATCATGCATAATAATTTCTAATATGCATGAGTTAAATCTTCGTTGAAAGAGAATTTCTAAGAAGGCGGGTGTCGTTGACAGGCATCGAAAAATTCTTTCGAGAGAGAAAGAGAAAGATGCGTCGACACGAAAGTCCACGATCTTCTATTGTTTGAAGAGTGCCCGGAGCCATAGATGGAATAATTCGTTAAGTTCCAATCAAGCAACCACACATCTCTCTCTCTCTCTCTGCCAGATCCTTTCCATTGATGAATTCCGAGCGAGATGCAAGGAACGTTCTCATGCCCTATAAGTTCGATCATTAACGCAGAATCTAATAATCTGCTGCCGCTGCTGCCTTTAAGAGACGCCTGAAGTCAATGTCATCAATCAAACACGGGAGCAAGCTGCAGCAGCCCAGCTTCTTATGCTCTAGTCCTCTCCTATTTTGCTCCCGTGTCTCGCATCCCTCCAAAACGAGACGACATGCCCCCAAAATCTCCTTGGGTTCTCTCTTCGTTGGAGCGAAAACTGACCTGGATCCTCACCCAACAGCTGCATCTCGAAGATAAAATCCTAGTCGTTGTAGTCTCCCCCACCCCCTCATCTAACCTCTGTGTAAAACACATTAACAATTTCAATAGTTTGTTGCTCTTGCGGGCACCGCTGGGAACAAGGAACAGCGCTGCTACGAAAGTAAGCACCACTCCACTGAGGGTCTTTGAGCAATGGCACCAGAAGCGAATTGGAAAATGGACCTTTAAACTTGGAGAGAAATGCGCGTTATCGCGCCCCTCTTTCTCTCCTTTGGTTTTCTAATTTATTGAACTTAGTGACATTAATCAGACGGTTGGTCCGCTCGCTCGGTTTTAACCGAAATAGGATCAGACATCCGAGAACGAGAGAAGCCTCCACTTTAATGCGCTTGAAAATTAACCGGGTTATTAGAATTAACTACGTACCCACAGTCCGGTAAGGAAGAGAAGCGCAGAGAGAAACATGTAAACTCTCACTAACCGTGACGATTCTAAGATTACTAGTGCGTGTGCCTATCATTAATGAAGCTGGAAGCGGTGGGTAGAGGGTAAAAGAGTTGATAACGCTAATGATCTCATCAATAGCATATAGTGAACTCTAATTTTGGATGCCACACTCTAAGTTCATCATAAATATTTGATAGCTTCCGATATCACACACACTCTTATCATCATTGCTGCTGCTGCTGTGGAGAGTGACTGGCTGCTTCTCCGCATTATGTGAGCGTCAAATCGTGATAAAGAGTTCGGTGACTCTAGGACATAATGAAAGTAGGAAAATAATTTTCCCAAAAAAATACAATTTCACTCAAAGTAGTCTAAAAGTAAATTGAATTTTAAACAAAATTATCATAAAGTAGTTCCACAAAATTATTTGTGTAAATTTCTAAATGTAAACCAGCATATATAGGGTGATCATAAAATAACTTTGCCGGTATACGAGCCCCTAGTGGCTGTAGAAATCAACTTACTTACCGAAACGGCGACCCAGTCCATATTCCAAAGAATTTCTAACCGATAGGTCACCGCCGGGGTAAAAAGAGTATGATAGGGGCAGGAAGAGTCAAGGTGGTGTGAAAAATCAAAAATCAACCCCTTTGTTGAGATCTTTGTTTGCGTCCTGCGCCTTCTTTTATGGTTCTCAAGGTTGCTCTCGAACTCTATTCATGGTTTTTGACTGTGCCGATCACTTTGCAATGCATAGACATGTGTATTGTCATTTGAATTTTTCGAAATTTAGTTGCTGAAACTGTAACCGTGTAAGCTTGGGTTTTGTTTCTCTTCTCATTCACGAGCGCATAATCTGCAACATTTATATCTCAAATTTAATTTGCATTCGTTGATTTTTGCAGCCGCTAGGGACTCATATATCGACCAAGTTATTTTATGACCACCCTGTACATTTATAACATTCAATGAAATTGCTAGGTTTTTTTTTCTTTCTTGTGCCGGATATTCTTTTGCTCCCCAGCGCGACCCAACCCGCATGGATAAAAGGCTTATATCCCGGGAGGGACAGAGCCTGGGTCGTGTGTCTGGTCTGTCGGATATTCTTTTGACTGATTTAATACACTGTATTTCTTATTCTTAGCCCATAAGTCGTGGTTTTCAAAAACAATTTTGCAGGCGCTTGCAGCATTTACACTAATGAAAATTTTCGTTTGTATAAAAAGCAACTTTCAAGATATTAATTAAATAGTATTTCAACTGCTCAGAGTCGAATTTGAACATAAATAAGCATTTTCTAATGATTATTTGTTTCTAGAATGCAAGAAAACAGTGAGAATTACATGAGCATTAAATTTAATCTTGGTGCAGCAGATAAGCAAATGCAATGCTTACACCATTATAATAAGCCAAGAAATGTAATTCAATTATTGATGTCCAGTTGAAAAAAGAAAATGAAATGTTTGCAGTTTGTGTGAGCATTGTTTATTTCTAATGATAATGTAAACATTTATGGCACAAACATTTCGGTATTAAACATTTTTCCAAAGCATGTAAATTATGTAATAAATATACCCTAGAAATAAATTTAAAAGAATACAGTGTATATATACATATCATAATGCTTTATTTTTTTGTAATACAATATTTGCATGAGACGGAAAATTAATGCATTGAAAACAGAAGATGTGTTATGTGATAATACAAGTCACAAGAAACAAATTTGTTACTTATTAGACCATACATTATCACGAGTTGTTCATAGCAGATGGACCACGTGAACCATACCCTAGGGGTCATTCAAGTATTACGTCAGCATCGAGGGGGTTTTGGATTTGTTGACTTTTGATGATGGGGGGGGGGGGGGTTGAAGGTTACTTATGTCATCAACCACCTCTTTTTGAAGATATGAAATATTCTAAGCTGCTGACGAAATTTTGCTAACGGGGAAGGGGAGGGGTCAGTGTTTTGCTGACAAGGGGGGGGGGGTCAAAAATGGTTGGAATCTGCTTACGTAATACTTGAATGGCCCCCTATCTATCATGAGTATATTTCTGTATTTTTATAAATAGAAAAAACTGATTTTTTTTGACATACTACTAAAATAAGCTGATTGTCGTACAATAACATTTTAGATTTTGAGAAAAATAAAAATATGTATTTAAAAAACACAGAAAGTGTGTACTAACCATTCATCTGGCTATGACGGCAGAGGATGCCATGCAGATTTTTGGTCTAATTATTTCAATTTTTGAAAAGTAATTAGTGATTATTTCAATAATAATTTTTTTGCCAATGATTTAAAAACAGTTAAGAACATGAAGTCAGTTTCAATGGCTGCATAAAAAAATTTTAATCAGAAAAATATATTTTATTAGCTTTAAACTTTAAAAAAAAAGATAAAAAAGAGAAATTAATTGGCCAGATGAGATGGCTGGTTAAAAACATTCTAAACAGCTATCATGACCATCAACATGATTAGGTGAAGTAAAAGAAATATATTTTGAAAATTTGTTTAATATGTGTTATATATGCTCATATATATATATACATATATATTTGTTCAATATTCATTTAACTAAAAATTTTCCATTCTTTTTTTTTTTTTCTGATAGAATCTACAACTTTGAAACCATGTACCTCTTTCAGACCTAGTACTAACAAACATGCAGAAGGTGGGGGAGGTTCTCGCTGTAGATATTTTGTTTAACCTCTGGAAGTTTGGCCTTCATTTCAATGATAACACACACATAATCCTTAAAGTCAGAGCCATAGGCGGAGATATGGGGGAGCGTGGGGGGCATTGCCCCCCCCCCTCCCCTCCAGCATCAAAGGTGGAGTCGACTGATCTAATGTATATATGAATTGACATCATCATCATCATGCCCCCCAGACTTCTAAGTCTATCTCCACCTATGATCAGAGCTGAACTCCCTAAGCTTAAATGAGAAAAATATAAAGAAAGAAAAAACATCCCCACCCATTTGTGAATATAGTTTCTGAAAGGGATAAACTAGACAAACATGTTATATATGTGTAAATGAGATCTCCTAAAAGTATATAATTTTGTCTCTTGATCTTAAATCATAAAGAAAATGCTGTCACAAATCTTGAATCAACATGTTTCTCAAATCCAAAAACTTGAACAAATTATATTTTTAATTCAAAAACTCTGAAACACATTGAATTACATTTGAGATGAAGTACTTCTAAATTGTTGATTGCATTCCCCAAGATGGCATTGCATCCCCAAGGTGGATAGATTAACTGAGATTCAAATGTACAAAGAATAAATGTTTTCGTTTAAGATCATATCACACACTCTAAAACTCCAAATTTAACAAATTTCCTTTATTTAAAAAGAAAAAAGTTTTCTTTAGGCAGGAATTATACTATAAAAGTTTGATAAAAGACTTTTTACAAAACTTTAAAAATGCAATTAATAAGTGCATCACTTACATGTGAGCAAATGTAACCAATGGGCTTATTGTTTTTTTTCTTAGTTCTTAAACTCTTTCTCACACTAACCCCTGAAACTGCATCTATTATGAATAGATGATGAGTGCAGTATGAATCCTTTCCAGATGATTTGCAATGTAGGGTGAAAAAGAAGAAATTTTTTACTCATGTCTAAAGAAGGGTAAATTTCTATTTGCACAGTTTCAGTGTTAAAATAGGCTTGAATGAAACATCACTTTAAGTACACCAGGGATTGAAAAATTCCAGGTGCCAGGTTTTCATGGCAACTAGAAAATTGATATTAGCACCAAAAATTTTCTATACATGATTGCTAAACTGGAGTCCAAGAAGAACACACTCTTCTGATTTCACGACGCACTTCCACCTAAGTACCTTCCACCATACTGAGCAGCACTAAAGTACCAGAAAAGTATAAAATACATTTAGGACCGTCATTCTTGAGAGAAAAAAACATCTTGGCTCTCTAAGCAAAGGCACATAAATTGTGTTTCAATTTGCCTAGCCCTGATGCATAACCATTACACAGTTTAAATATACAGAATATGCTGGGAAAATATTCATACAAGTATGCCTATACATTTCATACAACCATTGATAACATAATAACATAGCAAAATGAGCAAAAATAAATAAGGAAACACTCACACATCAACAGAAAACGACAATAAAACTGGAATTGAGTATCAATCATTCAACTCATATGAAAACTACACTTATAAAACAGAGACTTATAATGCATTTAAATATAAAGTATCAAGGTATATTTTTGTTCCACTAAAAATAAATGGCATACCTTCGTTCGAATTGAGTGAGTGACTAAAATGCATAAATAATTCTTGTATAAAAATGAAAATAAGCTGTATAGAGTAAAATGTATATAAAAAGTGAGATTATAGGTAGTATATACAGATACATCAATACATGTAATATGTACATGTCACAATCCAAATCCAAAGTCTAGCATCTCTGGAAAGTAGCTAGTCACGTTGCACATTACTCACATCTACCACTTTGTGATGACACTAGACTTTGAACATTTTGATGGCAATATGTATAATATTTAGAAAAACTAGAGATTAATTTGATTTTAAAATGCTTAAGTGTGAACTTGTTACAAAGAAGGAACTTTCTCATCAGCTGCACTGAGTAGCTCTATAGATTTCTTGATGGCACTTCTTTAGCATCTTCAGCCATTGTTTTTTTTCCGCCAATTTCATCTTTGTGCTGTCCATAACAAAAAACGCCAGTTCTTTCAACTTTTGTGTTGTTAGATCTTGGGAAACGCTTCTCATCTCACTGCAATGCATTCTTCTGCAGAATGACAGGTCTATTTGCACAATTCATTAAAAAAAATGTTAATCACAGAAGCAAAATTATAAAAAAAATTATATGGGCACAAATTCTAATACTAATTTTATGAGATTACTACAATTTCATTTGTATCATGCAATATAGATTTAGACATGGGCGTAGATGGTTCCATGGAGTCTAGCACTGTGATCAGAGGCCTATAGTATACTATATCATGTAATATACAGTATAAAACCATTGACTTTGAACAATAGAGTTTATTTAGCCCTTATTTGTTGTAGTGAAAGTTAATGTTGAATTATGCAGAGTGATTCATATAGAACCAGCCCAACTAAATGAGGTACATCACAAAAGATATCGTACATATTATCACATGCTGCTTGATATAAAACTGACCTTGGATTGTGTACTGTACATTCAACTTTCATTCATTGTGACTGCAGCTGGTGTTGAAAGTGGATGTCATTTTCTTGAAGGCACCAGCCTTCTGATATTTCATATTCCTAGTGAGGCAGTGTTCCTTTGGTGATTGTTCTGATCGCAGCAGGAATGTTATTCTTAAAATTTTTTTATGAGTGACTGTGACGTTTGCTTGTGTACACTCTGGTACATACCCATCCTTCAGAAACACTTCAATACCTCTCAGATGTGAAGCTGGGCATCTCCAGTCCATCAATGTTCAATTTCTACACTTTGTCTTTCAGGAAACCCCCCCCCCCCAATAAAAAGAAATCAAGGCTTCTGATGTCTGTGGATCTTAAGGGGAAAGGGGCCACAACCCTTTGAATATGACGTAAGAAAAGAAGCTCTCAATTAGTTTCACAGACACTTTAAATGTGTGGAATGTCAATGAATCCTGCTAAAAATAACCTTGTGTGAGTTCTACATCGTCCAACTACCCCACGAAATCTTTAAAAATATAGCAGTATACAGTGGTGTGAACAATTGTGCTGAAAAAGATTGGTCCAATACATAATTGAGAAACCTGATACGATGCACCAAACCCCTACTTTTTTAGATGTAGCAGTTATTCAATAATCTCATGTAGATTTACAGATGATCAAATTCTGGAATTTTGTGCATTCAAATTTCCCTAAAGGTAGAACATGATAATTTGTAGTGTTTATCTTGTGTCCTGGAACTTAGCACTGTAAGTGCTGTCATCTATTTGCGCCATCTGCAAATTATTCCACTTCACTATTCCTCTACAAAGTTGAGACATTAATATGTTCTAATGTTTATCACATGCATCAACTACTGAATTCATTGGGACGGTTCAATAAGAATCACTGTGTACTAGATGTTAATAAAAAAATCTTGGTTTTCATAACCATACCGGGGGGATTTAAATGTCTGAAAATGAGTATAGCATATACAAATACAGTTACACGTGTGCAAGTCTGCTGAAATGTACAGTATATAGGGCATATACAGTTATAGGGTTGAAGCATCCATTTGTCATTTCAGCTGCAATTTTCACATTAAAAGAAATTGATTATATATATGAGTACAAAACTTATCATAAATTGAAAAACAATGACAGAAGATAAAATTTAATCTAAGCCATTTGCAATGTGTTTTTAAGGTCATGTGTTCAGTTTTTTTTTAGGTTTCATTGGAGAGGAAATTAAATGATTAAACCAATTTACATCAACTACCATTTCTAATTAATTGTTCTGAGAAATTCATACTCATATTATTTGCGAGAGCATTGGTTACATGATTGAAAGCATTACTAGCATGTTTTAGGACACCACATGAATTTTAAATAAAATGCTCGAATAAAATTCAAATTGAATTCTCCAATGCTTAATCCTACAATTGTACCTGATTTCACAACATATCAGTGAAGCATGAATTATATATAGCCAAAACAAACCTGGAGAAAAACTCAGATGCAAGCAAGATGGCTTCTGAAACAACTTGTGGACTCTGTAGAGCATGAAATCGAATAAAATTTGGAAGTTTTCTTTTGAGACACATTGGTGGTACATCACTGAAGACAGAAAATCTCGTGAAACTGCTTCATAATTTGTGACCTTGAGATAGAAAAAAAATGATAAACAATTAGCTATCACAATATAGTAATATTTTCAATATTAATATTGTAACAGCACTTTCATAATATACAATTTTCATGGAAGCGATTTTATGAAAATAACACTGCTCAACAAAAAAGAAATTCATGTTCCCAAGGAAGTGTTAATGGTTTTAGGGTATATTGGGATTGCTTATTTTAAAACTGGTGTTGGATTTGCTGACATAATATAGTCTGCAGCCACTAATTTTTACTTTTAATTTTTCATGCTATTTTCCTATTTTATTCAATATATTATCCTATATCATGGTCGGACATCAGTAATCTTTATTTATTGATATTAAGAATAATTTTAATAATAATTTTATTATAGACAGCTTTTTTTCAGCCCGAGATTTCAAGAAAACAGATATTTTCTGGATATTATGCTGAGGTGAACTGGGAAAAAAAGTCATCTTGTCTCTGCCAGGACAAGATGACTTTTCTTTCCAAGAGTTCACCTTAGCATAATATCCAGAAGATATGTTTCCTTAATAATTTTATTTATGGATTATTGATTTACATTTTGCACACTCTGAATGTGATTTGTATGCTGCTTATGTATTAACACTGAAATTTAATTTTCTCCTTATCTCAAAAACTGGAGTCAATCTGACAAAACCAATACCAGATTTGGAATTAGCGCTCCAAAACCACCCTAAAAATCACAGAAAAATCTTTAGCCTTGAGCAGTGTAATCAACTGATTTCTTTGAATTCATTTTGATTTATTTTTCCCTATAGATCCATTAGTTTCAAAAACCTTTTAAGTTTACAGCATCTTTTGCGCACTAAATTTTTTTTCTGTGGCATACCAAGTATAAACATAGGCTAGCCTAACAGTTGCAGTGTGGATAAATAAAGAAAACATTGAAAATTGAAAGACGAAACACACCCAGCTTCACATCGCACAGAGATATTGAAGGGTTCTAGAAGGATGAGTGTATTCGGATGCAAAAAATAAAACAATCGAATTCCCAAAATATTATTGTGTAGTGCTGGAAATAAAAAAGTGTCTCAATGAGCTATCAAACATTTGAAGAATGAGAAATCTACTTAGTGCAGTGTTTTTCAATGTGTGCCTCAAGGCTACCAGATGCATCACTAACCTTTGTCAAAGGATTTGTTGCAAGCTGACAACATTGATGATTATCTATTCAGTGCTTTAAAGTGGTTCTTTTTTAGGACTTTCAAATCTGGGAACCGGGGATAAACACTGTCATGGAGCAGCGGGTGGCAAAAGTTGAAGAACCACTGACTTATTGGGATGTAGTGGTCACTATGCACAATTCGGAAACAACTGTACTAATCCTAAAATTTGCTATCTATCATAAGGTTTCTGCAATATAGGTTAAAACATTTGATTTTCTGCATAGGCAAAACGTAAATACATATTTAAACAATCTTTTCTACAAAAATAAGAAATATATGTGTTTCAGCTGGTGCATAAAAAGATTTTGTTCTGGAATCTGATACTGAAACTTTAATGGGGAAAATTACTTTTTTATTGTATGATGAGGTGAACTGCAAAAGTCCAGCATAACTTACTTTTTTATCGACACTCACAAATATATCTTCAATGACAAGATGTAAGAACAACAAAAGAGCTTTCAGTTGCTGCTGTCTTTGCCAGGGCATAACAATCAGAAGGAGCTGGCATGCAAGAAGAGCTTTTGACCTCTTGTTGCACTTCACTAGATCAAGAATAGCTGTACAAATGGGAACAAAAGCACATGGCATGAGTGGTTCTGGGAGATTGCTATAATGTTCGAGAACATTCTGATAGCACAGCAGCTTGCATGCTTGAAGGGACCATAAACTCTCCAGGCCAGCTGGACGTCTTCCTAGACACTGGGATGCTGCAGACACCCATGGTATGTTGCTTATATTGCCATATTTTGAAGGGAGGCATATGTTGACTAAACCTGTCATGTCATTTTTGATGACTAACTCTGATTCTTTAACAGATACTCTTCCTAATGTGGGTGGTACAGCTAGTATGCTTTCCAAAACAGGCAGATCGATGAGTACAAGTAAATGCATTAAAGCTTGATCCCTCAGTCTCGTGTGAAGCTCTGTAAGTTCATAAAAAATAAATAAAATAAAAATATAAACACAAAGAAATCAATAAATTTTTAAAATTACTGTCACAACAAGTAATAAAATTTGCATGATTTTGATACAGACGAATAATTTTTTTATTAGTTATTTCAGACTTAAAATCAATCCAAAAATGAATGTATACATGCATCCCTGCAGGTACAGAAGAAGTCTGGTATAATTAGTATGGCTTATAACAAAAGTTCCTTCTCTGCACAGACCTATTCCTTCATGTGCTGTTTAACAACAATCCAAAAACACCAATGGTATATTCCATGATTTGTGTATGCTAAAGCATTTACAATCGTGTAAAACTGTGCATACGTGTAGATTGGGGGGGGGGGTTGTGTGCATATAACAAAAATCGCTCGGTCACAAGTGATTTGCAATGCTATGTTAGCACCCTAATTTCAAAGATACAAAAACTATACATTTATAGCAAGTTGCTAAATTAGAGAGCCTTCACAATAACATCAGCAAAGGTTCTAAAGACAGTCTGGTTTTTTTTCTCCTCGAGAGTTAAAATAAAGATAGCAAGCTCTTACTATAACAGCAGAAACGTTATTTGTAAATATTCATCTGAGGAAATTCTAACGCTGAACAAAGTAGTTAGTTTTTTCAACCCTTATTCTCCTCTTCCTATCCATAGGCTTATCCAATTTACAAACAGGACAGATGACGCTTGACATTTTGACTTTAGTCAGGTTTGACTTTTGAGCAGGGCTGGACAAATCACAAAAAAAAAAATCTAGGCCGCAGAACAATTTTTTAGGCACCAAAAAAAATTTTACCCAAAGAATAAGGTCCAAGATAATGCTCCTTTTGACTTTTTCAGGGCATGCTGACCCTCTTTCATGCTAGCAGATATGCTGCTATAGATTCCAAACATTTTGTGCTGCTCTCAGCCTGCAATTTAGCAACTACACAAAAAAAATTTTAAGTGTCAATACCAATTTTATTTATTTGCCATGGCAACCTGGCACCTGGGATTTGTCCAGCCCTGCTTTTGAGTGACTTTATCTCACTGTAATCATTCTGTTGTTTTACATTGTGCCCTAAAGAAAAAAATTTTTTTGAATGAAAAGCTTGATTTATGCATGCAAACAGTGAATTAAGTGCTCTGAATATTTTCACTATGGCATTTTGTTAAAAATACTTTGCTAACATTGTTTATTTGTTTATTTATTTTATTTTATTTATTTTTTTGAATTCGAGAGATATATTATTATTTTGAGTAAAACCAATCAAGAAAAATAACAACTATCAGTAATAACTGAAAAAAATTAAAAAAAGTAATTTTGGCTTTAAAATGCAGGGAATTACAAGAAAATCTGGAAATTTTATTAAAATGATTTTAAAATTACCAAATGCTATAATCATTCATTCATACTTCTCAGCATGTGTGGATTTATATTTTTAATGTGGATCAAGAAGAATTTTCAAAAAATATGCACTAGTTTTGAGAGAAAAAAAAATTTCAGCTAAATTCGCTATATGGATCACTTGTGCATAGTGAAATATGGATTAAAATAAAGTATTTTACTACAAATAGCTCAATTTTGTAATTATGAAATTGAGAAATTGAAATTTTCAAATCAATACACAGAATATAATCTCAAAAAAGCAGATCAAGAATAACCAATCATGAAAAGGTTAAATATATTTTCCAATGTATCTCTTTTCAGTGATTAACTTGATATGTAAATTCATATAAGCCTATATACAGCACTTTGCAAGTTCTCACCTTCTGGAATACTATCTTCAATGAAATCCGAAACAGGTTTGGTGTTGGAAAAATGCCTCAAATTTGTCTTTCCATTAGCTGCACACTCTTTTTTCTCCCCACTTTTAACTTTAGAATCTAACATGCGCAATGATGCAGTTCTTCGAATAGATTGTAAATGAACTTTTCCAGGATTGTGTGAAGTGTATCTAACAGAAGCTCGAAAATTGCCAGGTATTTTTTGGAATGTTGATGGATCCCTGCAATTCAAAAATGGTACATTACTACTCTATTATAACATACTATTCAAGTATTAAAACTATCAGACATTAAGCATGGCTCTTAAAAAAATTAGGAAAGAAAACCGTTCAAGATATTTTATTTGCTATTAAGACATGTTACATATAGGTTTATAAGTAAATGAATATCATATCCTTCAACTTCAATTAATTTTTCTTGCATTCTTATTGTTTTGTTATCAAAGAACTTCAAAAGTCAATGGAACAATATTTTACTTAATGCCTGAGTACACCGATTTAAATCAACTTGATTTAAATCACTAAATGTAAATTTCATTTTTTGTTTTGTATTAACCTAGAATGATATGCATGTTATTGAAAAGTGGAAAAGTTCTTGATCAAAAGAAATAAAGATCTTGTAAATATAGACTTGAACCTATAATCTTTAAATGCAGTACAGAAAAAGATAGTTTTTCTATTTCTAGATTATAAGGCGTGGGAAAAATTTCAGAAAAATATAAGGAGCTAAACTTAGATATAACTACATTAAATATTTGTAATGCATTATAATAAGGCACTACTTCAAACACAAACTCTGGCCATCATTGTGTTGCAATTTACTGCCATTAATGAGATGTGTTGGAAATGAAGGCACAATCTATCGGTGATTGAATCAAGCTATTAGGGAAAATATCCCATCCACATCCTTCCTTAGGTGTGAACCTGGGACCATGACAGCAAACCTCACGTTGGCAGACGATCATCTTACCACTATACCACTCTGGCTAACGAAGCACTAGTGTTCTGATAAAAGAACAGAAATTTAGTTTTTGTATAAAGATTTGAATTGTATACCCTGATTACTGATTAATAGATGTTGTACCACTATGAAAATACTGTTGAACTTGAAATTTTAATATGAAAAGTGAAATAGTCTAGAGCAGTGGTTCTCAACTGCCTGGCAGTTGAATGATTAGGGAGCTAGCGTCTCACTGTGCAGGTCTGGGTCTGAATCCCGGTTCGGGCATGGATGTCTACTAACATTAAGAAATTTCCTGGATGGATCATGCTGATTCCTTGAGCATACGTGGGGATCACATTCTTAATATTAAAAAACATTTTATGAGGTACATAATTTCTATGACAGAGCCCCATAGGCCTATTTTTTTATTAATTTATTAGTTACTGATTTACTTTTATTCTTTAAAAATAATAATTAATTTTTTAACTGCTGGTCAGAAGTTTGCTTTTTTTCCAAATCTCTCAAAGAATAAAAATGAGTAAATTATTAAACAACATGCAAATCTGACACACATTATAATAAATGCATCTATCAATTGCGTAAGAAACAATCTGGTAAATAGAATGTGTTTTCATTTAGTTGATGCTGAATGGCACTTTGGTTATACATCGAGTGTAGTTCGTTTGTTAGTTTATTCATTAATGCTAATAATGATAGCTTTCATAAATGATCCTGAAAAATAATAAAAATATAACGGTCAAAAAATTAAAAATAAATGAGTTTTGAATGGGTGGTCTACTCTGCCTCATCTTCCCCCATATAAGGATTGTTTAAGTCAAACTAGACCTTTGAGTTTATCAAGAAAGAAAGAATTTTAAGGGGTCAAATGTGGTTTGTTTGTTGTAATGTGTGTGTGTTTTTTTTTTTTTTTTTTTGCTACTGTTACTTTCACTGAAATTTTCTTGCATATAAACTATAATCAGCAGATACAGATTTTGCTACGTTCAGGGAAAAAAATGTCATTGCATCAAAAAGCATCATTGTCTGCAGTGGCATATAATCTGCATGTAAAAATTTTATTCACCAATAATTATATCTTAAAGAATGAAAGGGGTTATTTGATCTGTTTCCATAAAAAAAAATATGATTTTCTACTCCCATCTATGTGCCAGTTATGAATCTTTTTTAATACCTGAGTGCTACAGGGTAAGATGCTCGTCTTCCACTATGAAAGTTAGCATCTAGGTTCGAATAGGCACAAAACATCAGAAACAAGTTCTTTACCTACTGAGCATTGGGCGACCACCGATAGATGGCAACTTCATTTCCCACCACACTACACAGGTTGGAAATTGCCATATGGCGATATATGACCAGAATTGGTGTAAGATAAAGCAGCTATGAATCTTTGAAACAATTATTTTTTGCAAATCAATTTTTAAGAATATTTATTGCTACTGTAAGCTCTTAAAAGAAAGCCTACACAGTGGTATCTAATCGACACTAAGAAATTCCTGTTTTAGTGCAAAAATCCATAGATTACATGCACAAAAATATGGTATACATTTATTACAGGGTTTAAGTTATGGTTGATAAAAATCAGCATAGAAAGATTTGTCAAAATGCCTGAATGATCTAATGTGAAATTAATTATGGAATATTATTAATCAATAAGATAGAAACTGTAGAATTTTATTTTATTTTTTTGTTTTTTGCAATATAGAAGATGGTACTAGTGGGTTATTAGGGCAACTATGACTAGTGGTACTTTTTCAAATCAGCAGGATTTGAGCGCTGTTGGTAGTAACTTGGTGTCCTTATTTCTGCATTTGATTTAAGCTCCAACTTTCTTCTAACTTTCAAACACTACTACTACTAAATCACTCATGCCCTGGTCCATAATCCTCTGCAGAACTTCTAAAGAATTGGTACATATTGGAATGTGCATGTACATGTTGTTTGACCTAACATGGAGTTTGTTTCTGTGTAATGCTTGTTATAGTGCTGGCATCTGCCATCTTTTTCAAGTCATGTGTAATGATTGAAGTCTCTCTGGGAAGAGACTTTTTAATGGGAGGGGGAGATTGGCTCACACTCACACCTTGAAGTTGGAGATCGCAGAAAACCAATTTCAGCTGACTGGGGTTTGAACCTGGGTCCTCGTGCGATGCAAGTTCATTACTATGACCACTCAACTGCCACAGCAACTAACTTTCAAACACTGCTATATGACTATATATAACGTTTGACTGGGTGTTTTTCCCCCATATCAATTGGTGGTCATCCTGATAACTAACCAGCACCAAATTTACTAAATATCCAAAAAGTTTATTAAAGTAATCTGTTGTTCTGAATATTTAAGAAAAAAATATATAAATATGCTGTTCTAAAATGATCCTAATGAAGTTCACAGAAAACACCACCATACCTGTGAGAATTTTCTTTATTTTCTCCTTCAGCAGTTTCATCCCTTTTTGAATCAGACATGAAACGGTAAAGCTTGGAAGAGCCGTCTTCAAATTTTGAATGCCCTTTGGGAGTTATGCACTCAAACAGTTTATTATCCATCAAAACTTGGCACACCTAAATAACAACCAATTAAAAAGGCATTAAATTTGTGAAAGAAAATAAGCTGTAATGATTTATGGGATAAGCAAAGAAACTAATACTTGTGTAAACAATTTTCTCGTATTATGGAAAGCTGTAACTGCAACTGGTTTATGCATAACGTGGGATATTAAAAAGAAGCAAATGTTTGACGGTGTATTTATTTACTATTTCCACTGAAATATATGTATGGTGAGGTCTCACAATGCATTCGGAAAAAAAACTAGTAATCATTGGCTAGACAAAACCAGACACATCTACAATAATGCCATTGATAGCTAAATATAAAGGAATTAATTTGAATTATTCATCTTGCCATTGACTGATCAACATCTCTAGAATTTCGGGAAACCATGATGTAGAAAAAGAGTATATTCTTGAATGGCAATCCACTTAGGGGCATATGCAGGATTGACCTTTGGAGGTGCACAAAAAGCTTGAGGGTGGATCGCAATGAATTGAAAATAAATGAAGAGAATATTTAAGTTCTTGGCCTTCAAATAACATTGAAATTGACAGAAACTGATTATAAAGTATAAAGGCACTTTCCTCCTATATTTAATTTTTTTTAATACTTTTGGCATTAAAAATAAATTTTTGATCATCTGCGGGACTCGTGTCCCCCCACATATGTCTCTGATCATTAGGGGGAGAGCAAACCTGACGAAATTTTTATGAGAAGGGGTCGAAAATGGCTAAAACTCTGCTACTGTAATACTTGAATAACCCTTAACAACTCGTTTCATCGAAAACATATATTGCAGAGTTGGCATTTGTTATAATGACCCCCTCCTTGTTCCACAGAAAATGGATGCTATATTAGGAGATTGTTATAATCTCCAATGTAAATGCTTGGAAAAAAATCAGTTCCTGAACAGAATATATATTTTGGATGGGAAAAAAAGTTATATTATTTATTTTGTCATAGTGTAAGGCTCCAAAGCAGAATGTTTAGCACTGTTCTACAGCGAGCCCTCAGCTGACTGGAAATGTTCTACTGTAAAAATCCCCACATAATAGTGTTTTTTTGCACTTTTTTAAATTATTCCAAATTGTTCTGCAGTAGCGCTAATTGTTCTGTGATGTACGTCGCAGATTTCGACACATTCTGCTTTGGGATGTAAGGCAGTTGCAATGAAAATGCATCCGGTTGTAAAATAAAATTGTAATAATTATTAATCAATCAACCTCTATCGTAGATGTTATTTTGTTTCAAAAATACACAAAATATGCTGTCCCAAAAATCAAAACAATTCAGGACACTTCACTAAATCATATGAAAAACTGAGAATGTGTGACACTCATACCTTCACAGCATTTTTTCGAGAAACAGGTTTCTGAATTGCTGCCAAACTGCAACAAGTTAAGCACTGATACACCACATTAACGAGGTCTCCTCCATCAAAGACATCATCGTAATATTTGAAAACGTGCCTCCTTCGAGAAAGATTAACATTCGACTTTACATGTTGTACCAGGTGTTGCCAAAGTCTTGTTGCCCAAAATGGATCTGAAGGGAAAAAAATAAAAATCTGGAGATCATGATAATTCACATGACAATGAATTTCTGCATAAAAATATACTAAAAAATGAACTCAAATTTATAAATCAGTTGTAATATTATATACTTGTCAGCGTTTCATGTTTTGTGTGATGCTGCTTTTTTTTCATGGGACAGATTCATGCTACCCACAGCAAAAAAAGTTTCGCTTCGAAAACATTAAACCACGTGAATCACGAATTTTGAATCAATTCAAAATTACAATGAAATGTCTTCTGTACAGTGTGTCGTGGAAGACAGGTAGCAGCAACAGCAACAACACAAAACAAGAACAACTCTGGAAACATGAATACATTAGGGCCACACACATAAACACAACACGTTCCAGCATGTACCAATTCATTAGAATTTCAGCAGAGGAATCTGTATGAGGCATGTATATAGTTAAGTAGTAGTGATGTATGTGTGTCTATTCAATTTTCTTTCAAATGCAGTCATGTCCCCCTTATACTAACTCAGAAACCCCGTTCACATGTGCAATAAAACATCCAGAGAAGTTCCCAGTAATGGGGATTTTCGCTACAAACCATTTACAAGGCGTTTAGTTTATGCCGGTAATCCCCTCTTCTTTCTGGAAGAGGGGAATAAATGTTAGGCTTCGTGTACATTCTGCAGTATTTTTCCATCTCTTTCCATTATTTAAGCCAGATTTCCTTGCATCGTATTAACTGAATTGGACACTTTTGCACAAGCAGAAAAGTGTGACTTTATCACGCTATGCATTTGTGTCTTCCTACCATGACACTTCAGCTGATCTGTTGCCTGCATGCTGCAGTCTGAAGCGAAGGGAAAGAAAAATTAAGAGAAGATCGGTGAAATGTGCTGCGCACTATACATTTGACTCTTTCCGAAGCAGTCAGTCAATGATGCCTGACCTAAATCACTGGCGTCAGATGTATTGCGCTCTGTAGGAAAACAGAAACATTGCTTTTCCTATTGGTGAGTGGACTGTGTGTCGCATTGGGTGATTCATATTCCATGCAATGCAAAACAACCTACTCCTATGAAAACGCAACTTCAGTCTTAATACTGTTTGTTTTTATTATTATCATTGTACATTTTTTATCATCATTGTTACAGCTGTAATATAATCCCCTTTTTGGCGATGTGTTGGCTTTTTTTTTATGGTAAGAAAATTGTTCAGAAGCATGAGTCTGCCTCACTCTTGCGATTTTTCGTCATGCTTTCGGACTAAGAAAAAAACTAATAACTAAGCTTCCCACTAAAGAAAAAATCGCCAACCCAATGGATTGCACTATAACTGTTCTGCTTGGGACCTAGGAAAATATTAATTTTTGGGATCCTTTTTTATAGGTTGTCTTCTTTGAGACAGACATATGCAGTGAGGGAGGGGGCTATACCTGAAATACAAAAAAAATAGCCAATTTCGGGCCCTGTCTATAAACTGTGTTCGCTATAGCAGGGTGTGTCTGTGTAACGTTATTGACTCTTTTGAGGGCAATATTTCCACGTCAGTAGGTCATCAATTTATGCGTTATAACTTTGCCCGATTTCCGATTATCAAGTAATTTCACATAATTCAAATGAATGCAAGTGAGATATAAAAAGCTTCTTTGTAACACGTGAGGACTCACCCAAACTCGATATCTGTTGACTCTCTGAATAACTTGTTGGCAAACAAGAGTTTAAATCCTTTGCACGAACCGCCATTTGTACCCAAAACAACACTTACTGTTGCCAGATTTAACACTAACTTGAAACTCTCTCTCTGAAGAACTAGTTGACCATATGTATTTCAGGGAACATCTATTTATTTATTCATTTTATAATTAAAAATCATGGATAGGGATATGGCAAGAGAGAAATTCCTTCCTTCAGCCGGGTTTTCCTAGGAGCAGGTTTCCTGTGCCGCTTGCAACGTGATTCGCCCAGCGCGACACGCCGTCCACTCACCAGTAAGAAAAGCAGCATGACTGTTTTCCTACAGAGCGCAATACGGCTCACGACAGCGCTTTACGTTGGGCGTTATTGGCTGACTCCTTCTGGAGGAGTCAAATGCGTCGTGTGTCGCGGTTTTGCCGATATTCTCTTCCCTCTTGTGTGTTTTATTTCCCTTGCCTTCAAACAGGAGCATGCAGACGACAGAGTAGCTGATGCCAAAGCCATATACTTTATATAGCCGCCCTGATCTGATGCGCCTCGCTAGGAAAACACAAACACGTAACGTGATTATGTAGCACGTTTCTGTCGGCGCGAAATAGTCTAATTTGGTTCACGCTGCGCAACAAACCTTTTCCTAGGAAAACCCTAGGACATAAAGCTTTAACATTAAAAATGACTACTTATACAAAAATATGTGTAAATATGTATTGAAATCATCATCATGCCCACCTATGACAAGCACCTCCACACTTGTCCGACTCTTTTCTAGTGTCGGATTTGATTGGATAGTTAGTATCACGTGATCAATGACGTCTGATTAAGGATTTCCTCTCTAGTTTTGGCTGTTCTTCGTAGTTATGACGATTTTATTTATATTTTTGACATTATCAGCCAATCAGAATAAGGCTACTGTGACGTTATAGAAACATCACCGTATGTGTAAAGTGTACCTCCTGCTGTTACGTTTGGCAACTTATCGCCAAACACCAGCGTCTATTAACGATTTCGCTTTTATTTTGTCATTACGTCTCGTTTGCTCACACGATAATAAATTACAATGATATAATTTAAGTATAATACTATAGTATATACTTATATAATATATATTATATGTATATTATGTATTATATATATGTATTATATATTATATTATATGATATATATTATATAATAATAATTATATTGACATGCAATAAATACAGTGGCTTGCCGAAACACAATTTCTATGTTTGGTTTTCTAATGAATCTATCAGCATTATGAATCAATAAATGATAGCAGGGCCCAGCTTCGCTGGGCGCTCGCTTCGCGAGCCGTTACTATTGTCAACTTGATGCAACTGAACCACATTTTGATTAAATCAGAAAAAAAAACAAAACATTTTTTAGTGATTCAATAAACGATAACTTATTATACGGGGGTGCCCCCCCCCATTCCCCCTGTATCGCCAAGTTCGCTGTTTGGGAGACCCCCCCCCCCATTCCCGTGCATCTGACAATTTGTGGTGAATTATAATATAATAAATCATGTTTATCCCGTGCAACGGTTAAAAGAAAAAAATTAAATATGATAAGAAATTAAACTTTTCAAACGAAGATGCTAGAAAAAAAAAAATTGAAATTTACGAAGGGACGCGAACTCATAACCTTCGTTTTAAGCGTCCCGTGAACTTTCCACTGCATCAATCCTGGTTGCCGAACTGAAGTTTAATTTATAATATCCATTATTAAATGTCGCTAGGAAATATGGTGGCGCCAAATGGATCAAAAGTTACGGTAGCCTCGCGGTCTACTGTGACGTTTCTATGACGTCACAGTTGCTTGAAAAAAAAAAATAGCGCCAAAGCCACATGCAAAAGGTTACAAGGAAGAACATCCTGATTTTACGTCTATGATCACGCACGTCCAATCAAATTCGACACTAGAACAGAGTCGGACAAGGATTGAGGCGCTTTTCACCTATGAGATCAGCTCAGACCTTCAAGCCCAGGAGAGAGCATCATTTCCCCCATTTGGCAATTTTTCAGAGATTTTTGTCGTAATTAGTGGTTTCGTTCACTTTTGGCATCATTTTTAGCGGTGGCAATATTCTTTGTTTTCCGGATCCAAGATCCCAAATTGCCGAATCACAGAATAACAGAATCTGTGCTGCTACCTATAGTTCAGAAATCAAACGAAAAACAATCACCTAGTGCTATCTCAAAACTACAACAGATGGTGCTAAATTCATCACGTTAGACGCATTTATTATACGTCAACAATTATGGCGGCCCGCATGTTCTATTTGAGCAAGTGCCTGAAGGACGATATTGCTAATACTGGCTACCATCGATGTTAGAAACCGTGTCTGAAAAAACTGCCAATTGGGGAAAAAAAACCATTTTAATTGTTGTCCGAAAAACTGAATAAACTATAAACATGCAATTTTGCTGTGGTTCCCAGTCATAACATTGAGTGCCGTCTTAAGGTGTGGCCCGACCCGGGCGCCTCAAGAAAAGATGGGTCCTCTCAAAAATAAGAACAGGTTGAAATTTTCGAGAATTTAGCTGGTAGGACCTCGGAAAATCACGTGGCCCATGATGCTCTTGAGACGGGCTCTGATAATATTATTCTGCTTAGTACGATTTATTTTCGTTGCAAGCTGTTAATGTTACTCGTTAAGATTCCCCCCCCCCCCCCGTTTAAAACATTTTTTCCTGACAGCGATTACAGCGTTTTTCATGACGGTTTTTTAAGAAACGTTATTGATCCACTGCAACGTCACTGATGTAAATACGGTCGGTCATGACTTACTGTAGCTTCTTGGGAGAGCTGTTGGACCTACATATTTTCATCTTGTGAAAAATTTTAAATTGATAAATGATTACTGCCATCTAACTTTTAAGAATGATACTAAATGCGAGATTTATATTAATAAGAAGTAGATGGCAGCAGCTGTTCTGTAATCGGTTTCATTCTTTAATTTTCCGTTCATTTGATGTTTTCTCGTCTGTAGATACATGGCACTGAGGTGACTGGAATGAGGATATATCCAGTGGCTATAGATGGCACTAAAGGTCTCAATGTTTAGACATTAAATTAATATTTAAGAAATGAACGGAAAAAAAATTGATGCAGGGCCATCTCAAGAGAATCACGGGCCCCTGGACCAAGTGATTTATCTGAGCACCCCCCCCCCCCTACCAGGCAAAAAATTTACATGCTTTCTAAGGAAATTTTGAACCAGATTTTTTTTTTTTGTTAGGCCCCAGGTGGGAAGTCTGAGTCTGCCCCATGCATTCATTCATGCACCCCTCTACCATGCATGGGCGGAGATACGGGGGTGCGTGGGAGGCATTGCCCCCCCCCCCCCATAGGTGAGATAGACTTGGAAGTCTGGGAGGCACAATGACGATGTATATATATGCGTATAATACATTAGATCAGTGGACTCCACATTTGAGTGGGGGGGGGGTGCCCCCCCCCTAGACTTCCAAGTCAATCTCCGCCTATGCTACCATGATTTAGCGATCACAAATTTAATCATGTATTCAAGGGTGACAAATCAAGCACCTTGGCAGAGGGGCAAGCGATCGCATATATGCTTTCTTTGCACATAAAATATTTTCATAGGCCTACACATTCAAGTCAGACTGGGACCCTCAAAATGATTTATAATATTTATCAACTCTATATCAGCGGTTATCAACTGGTTCCCTCTGTGTGCACATCCCAGCAGGGGGCTCTGCTGCATTCTAAAGAAAAGAGCACTCTCTATCATTGACTCTAAGCTCACAGTATTTTAATTTCTAACTTTTTTTTTTTTGTGTAAAGGAATCTCTTAAATTAAAAGTTATCATTACAATGGCTTGCTACTTTAGCATCAGATAATATAAGGACTATTTCCAAGGATTATAAAACGAAATGGAAAAATGTGAGAAATTTACTGATACGCAAGGTAACAAAGCTACCACAGTCAGGATGAATGCATATAATAGAGAAAAACAATTCACAATTATAAACCTTGTATTCTGGTGTTTTGTAGAATTATAATCTTTTCCCTACTGCTCAAGTTGATAATCGCAACAACCAAATTCACCACCTCATAAGAAATGCTGTGGTGTCAACAAACTACGAATATGTCACACACAAAAGGACAATAGTGAATGAAAAGCAAAGTTCTTTTTTTTGCATGAAGCATTTTTTCTTGTTGCTAAAGTAAATTAACTCCTTATGAAAACATGCCCCCCCCCAAAAAAAAATAACACTATTGCTCTCAATATGCACTACTAACATGAAAAGCTCCAAGTGATATTGCATGCATATATACCTCTTAACCAAATATTAATAAAAAGAAAATGAAAACTGTATCCATCAACATTGCACAGTTCTGCAAATGATAATTATATGATATCCATATATATAATGTAATATATATATATTTTTTCTACTTTTGCAATTTTAATCCATTTTTCCCAGCAAAATTCCCTGCCAGTAACATATTTTTGAAAAAAAAGTTAATAGCTGAATTATTTTCTTCACAAGGATTTCGCTATAAAAATATGAAAACAAAAATTTCACCAAATTCTTGATTTCTCATGGATATCTCAAAATTCCAAGCTTGATGCAAAAAATCATAATAAATATTATCAATAATAATTGCATAATCATTGCTATACCTATTTGTACTTCATTCTTTTAAATATACAAGAAACAAAAGATTTTGGAGACAGCAAAAGTGCAAATGTAAAATAAATTACTATATATTACTACATTTAAAATCTATTTTTTTTATTTTGAATATCGAAAAATTTTTATTCCGTTATATTTATTGATATATTGATTCTATAAATGAATTTTTTTATCAATGATTGAGGAATTGAGTGACTTTTTTAAAACAAATTGAGGGATGAAAAATATTTTAAAAGGTGAATAAAATAAAAATAAGAAAAACCTTTGTTTATCACAATTTTATTTGAAATATCATCTATCTTCTGACATCAGTATAGTGTATGTACATCACATATTAATTTTAAGAACAAAATGGTTGAGAAATACGGAATAAAACAAAGAGTATATAAACAACATCGAATAATTTAATAGCTATACATCACATTTTAAATAAAACCCAATTTTTGCTCTGCACCAAATTAATTATCATTGTCTACTTTTAAAACCTAAATACAAGATAAAAGTCCACAGCATGAAGTAATATGAATCACAAATATAAATAAAATTCTTTGCTAAGGTCAATGAGGTAAAACTTTCACATCAAAAATCACTTTTCATGTGATAATGCACAATATGCACCAGCTGTAGCTTGAAATTCCAAGATCAACAAAACTAGAAATTGTTCACTTGATGTAGACGTATCACTTATTGTGTACAGTTTGAAAAATTTTGGCAGTACATAAAAATTCACTTTATAATTAAAAAATAATTCAGTTGAAATTGGGAAAGAATATCAAAGTAAGTTTCAAATGTAGATAAAATCCAATATTAACAGAAAATGATTTAAAAAATTATATATTTGTTTTTCAATTAAGTAAATTAAACATTTTTTTTTCAACACACAAGAATGGATGGTGCATAAATTTCTTACATCACATTCACTGCATACACTCAAAAGTATTTATTGAATTTTTTATGTAGTACCCCAATCTCCAACTACAAAAATATGCATGTTTCACTTTTTTTTTCCATAAATTCATTTTTACACAAGAACTGCACTGAAGATTCCAATTACAGCTTTTAATCTTTACATATTTTCTGAATTTTGATCAATTTATACAATACTGATTATTTGGAAGTTGTTCTGTCAGTAATATATATATTTTCTTATCAATCAAAATCAATGAATATATGAATCTAGCATATCTACAGTTCTATTTGTGCATAAAGATATGACCAAACAAAGGCATAATAAAAATATTGCATCACTTCAAAATGTAATGCGGTTTCCAACAAAGTATTAAATAAATTTCAATAATGTTTTTCTTGTTCTCATCTTAGAATTTATTTATTTGGTCCAAAATGAGAGGAGAATCTTGATTTTTTTTTTTTTTTTTTGGCTTCTCCGCTGCTTTGCATAGGACTAATAAGGCTTAATATTCATAATTAGGGCTCGGATTTTATGCTCTAACGATGAAATATCATTGCTGATAGGTTAAAAAAACCTGAATTTACCAATCAGCAATGATGTTTCATCTTTAGGGGCATAAAAATCTGAGTCCTATTCATAACGTTATGATCATATGATACCTCAATTTCCTTCACACAGACACAGTGAGTCTCTTGTTTTACATCATAAATGTCCATAGTTGAAACAAATAAGAATACGGTTAGATGCAAATGATACAAATACAGAGTGTAGAACCCTTCTTTTTTTTTTAATTTCAGTTTAAGAAATGCCATAAGATTACAACATAACATATTATTAATCAACATTTGGATCTTACAAATTGGATCTTTTCCTATACTGCCTAAAAAAATTCTGGCCCTTTTTCAATTTTGCATTTATTATGTTATGTTTGTACTGTAATTCAACACTTTATGTATATTACATATATATGGATACAATATTTGAAATTTATCACCCCTAATTTTTAATTAATATTAGTGTCATGAAATTCTTAACTATGACGTACACAAAATATTCTGTAGTATCCTGATACACACATAATTAATTTTACACGAGTTATAACCCTCATTCAACTGAATTATCTCTTGACTGGCTGATTCCTTTACCTCAATATATAAAGCTAGTTAAGAAAGTTCTATTGAGATCAACAGGGTACTACGTACAATGTGTCAAATGTGATTTTTCATTTCCTAATAATGGAAATGCAGTCTTTTTTCAGTAGAAACTCTCTAGTCCGGACACTTGGGCCAAGAACTGTTTTTCCTTCTCTAACTGGGGACTTTGACACTTTTTCTTTACCCAAATTTTGTTTTGCTTTTTCTATCACATTTTCTATATTTTTTGCACCACATTTTCCCAATATATTGTTGGTGTCTACTGTGGTTCAAGGGCTGGGAAAGTGGAAACAATGGTTGACAAATACAAGTCCCAAAGAATGATTAGTTAGAAATATCAGCTTTGGTAAAAACTTTTTCATTTTATTTTTCCATGCAGTACAGTACATTTTAGTGTTTTAGAAATTGTCCAGTGCTCTACTATTTTCTGTGATTAAGTGATTTTCCAAACATGCCAAAACTGTCAAGTAATGTAGCAGGTAAAAGTTCCAAACATAAACATAACGCTTCAAGTGTATGTGAGAAAGTTGAACTTTTGATAAAGCTAGAACACGAAAAACTAGTAGGAATGTTGTACAAAGAATATGAAATCAGAAAATCTGCTGTTTACTCTTCAGAGAAAAATATTTTTTTCAAGTTTTTTTTTGGATCAGCGCAATGCCTATACAAAATATGTTTAAAGAATATGAAAAAGATTTTTTTACTGGTAACGTTATGCAATTTAGAATTTATGGTTTAAAATTTAATTATCTATAATTATATGCATATAAAAATATAAATATATTACTTTCTTAATTTTCTTTTAAAGGAAAAATATAAATCAGAATGCTCAACATTACGGCTTCCAATTTGAAAACTTAGGAAATAAACACACAAAATTGGATCCATAATTACTTACGTGACGTCTGGATTATAGAGAGCTAAGAAACCATAAATATCATTTCATTGCTTGAGCTGATAATTAAAAATTGTTTTATTTGTTTCAGCTATAAAAGAATTCATCATTGCTTTTTCAATCTTAATAAAAATATATAAAGTAAACCTCCTATACAGTCAAGTGACCACACCTGGAACAGCAGCCTTTTGGTATCTTCCATTTTACTAAATTGATAGTCCTGACAGTTGTTGCAGGTTACGTTTAAAGCATGTCATCACGTTGTGTTAACGTTTCACAATAGTTTTAGTAGTGTAGAACACGTTTTGTTGAAAAAAAATTTCTAGTGTTTTCCTAAAAAATCTAAATTTTTTTAGTGAACTACTAAGATTTGCATCACAGTTGTGTATAAACATGGGGTTTCTCAGATTTAAGGCAGCTTTAGGTAAGGTCTTCCGTATGACGACCTTACCTATGAAGACATCCTTATTCTATGAATGCCATTTCAATCTTTTTTATCGCCATTCAGTTCAGTTCAGCTTGAGCAGGAAAAAATCAAGTTTGTCAAAACTTGGGACACTGTCCCTTTTTAGGCACTGTTATCCCAAGTTAAAAAATGTATTGTCATTGTTGTTTCAAATGTATACATGTGGTACATTATGTATAATCTAATTCCTCATTGTAAACAACTGTTTTTTTTTTGCTACTTCAGGGGAGCGGCTTTTCACAATCCATTTTATGATATGAGAACTTACATGGGTGAAACCAGATGTATTCCCATTTCATGATGTTGATGACATTGATGAAGTTTCAATAAATGAGATAACTGTAACCTCTTAGGGTCTGCTGAGATCGCTACACTTTTTGTCCTCTAGCTTCTCAAACATTTCAATGTTTGGTTCTTTGTCTGTTCATGTCAGCCAAAGTTGCTACACACATTAACGTTTCTCAAGTTTTTATAATTTTTTTAAATTTACTATTTCCTAAGTTCAATCATTCCTTTTTCAAACGTGTGCTGTGATGTGTGACACTTTTTTACCAGCGAACTTACTTTGTGATTTTGTCATAAAGGTTGTGCTGTTACTTTTGATGAATAAATGATTTATGAACTGTTTTTAGTCCGGTATTGTCTCTTAGGATTTTTTTTTTAAATATTTAACCTATTCTAAGTTAAAACTAAGGCATGTAAACATGAGACAACACACAAAAACTATACTCTCTTTCATTCAAACCGAACACAACTCAAGTCTATCTCCTTGGGTAATTTACTACCTAGTGAGTTGTGCCAGAAGTGTAAGTGTGTGTACCTAACAGTCTGAGTGCGTATCTAGTGTTGTGACTGAGTTTTCAGTGTTGTCATCTATATTTCAAAAGAGAAGTGTAATGATTGAATATTTGCTTTCTGTGGCGAGACTTTAATGGAGAGATCGGCTCGCATTCGCGCCTTGAAGTTCGGAATCACAGAAAACCAACTTCAGTCAACCACCACAGTGGCGACGGAACCTCACGACGTGAGTCCGTCACTATGACCACTTTGCCAGGACAGCGGCTGTGATGCTAATCTTGCAAACAGTTTTTTATTTCGGTTATTTTCCTTCAGACTTTTTGCCCAGCCGACCACCACTGTGGCACCGATGGGGTTCTAACCCAGGACCTCGTGATGCGAGTTAGCCACTATGACCACTCAACCACCACAAGCAGTACAAAAACTATACTGTCCCAAGTTACAGTAGCCATGCCTAACTTGGGACAAACACCATTTTTTTTTAGGTACTATATGTAAATATACAGCAAAAATGTTAAAATTATCAGTACAAAGAGCCAGACACCCTTCAGAATGTGTGGGTATAATTTTTTTTTAAATTTTAATATTTCATTAAGCTGATAATTTTTCAGTGCAAATTTCAAAATTGTCCCACGTATGGAAATTTGATTAATTAATTTTACTTTTGATGAAGCTTATTTTCCCAATGACTATTTTTTCACACTCTTTCAGATATATATAAATTCTGTGCTCATATGGCAAAATGTTAGAAGTCACTTTTTTTAAATTTCACGATGCCAAATATGTAAATATTTTGTAACATGTGATGCTGTAGCATTTTAACTCATTAGAATTTGCCCGTTTCCTCATAAACTGAAAGTTAAAAATGAATTTTTTCACCTTCCAAAAGTTTAATGTACGTGACTTTTGGATATGAACAACTCAATTTTTTGGGGAAAGTGACTTGTAACATTTTGCCATCTGAGCACAGAATTGAATGAATGATTTTATGTAATTTTATCAACTTCAATAGTGGGCGATTTGAAATATTCAATGAGAAAAATGAAAAGTTAAAAAGGACACTAAGTAGGAATTACAAAAAATAAATAAGACATGAGAATGGAATCACCACAACATGAAATAATTAGTTGCACAGACCGGAATACACATAACATTGAGAAAATATGACTTAAGTATTTTTTAATGGGCAATCGTCACAAACAAACCAGCTAATCACTTGAACCATTTATGGGAGTTAATTATGCACATATAATGACTATACTTGTGCTACAAGATCATATTCTAAAATATCTTAAGTCATAAATCATAATTAGCAAAAATAAAAATTGTTGACAAGCTGTATAACATTTATTTATATGAATGAATATTTGTTTTTAAAAAGAAAACTGGAAATAAAACAAAATGATTTGCAATTATGCAAAATCTATGTTTTAAATAGAAAAACCTGAAAATTTATAAATACACCATTTCACTAAGTGAAAATTGGCCATTTGAGTGAAATACTACCAACACTGTATTAGGCATATTTAATGCATAGGTATACATGGACACTTTGCTACTGTTAAGAATGATGGTCATAATATCTAATAACTTGCATCAAAGTTTTGCAAGTTAGTTTTTTACTAATATTGTTGGGTAAAAAAAATAAATTGCTTAGTCTGAAACACTGATGAATTAAACATAATATTGAAGGAGATTTCATGTCATCTATAGAGACACAGGAGTGAGTCGTATTAAATTGCCAGACAACCATCATTCATCATCCATAAGCAATATAATTATTTACAAAATGAGAACTCAGTAGTCAGATACAACATCTAATTCAATTTCCAACATGGCTTTGCGAACATAACTGCAAATCGATTTTTTTTACCTTATGCTTGAATTATAATACAGAGGGATGTGTCATTGACAGGGGTATCAGCATACTTAATCTGTTTCACAGATAATAAACAGAATCACAATATGATATTTACACTACTCCAACAAGCTTGTTATGGTGGATGTATTAATCCATTCTCTAAAACGTATTAAAAATATGACTTGTGTATTTAAAAAATTATTATCTGCTGTTAATCTCTTATCAAGATTTGTGAAAAAAGAGAGGAATATATTCTAGTTTATGGACCATTCATGAGTTTCTTGCTGTTTCTCGTTGTGTGTGTCACCTATGTCATCTTCTGAATAACTTCTGATAGAATATTCAGCACCATAACCTGGCTCATTTTTGGCCCTAGCCAACCTCTTTTCGCGTAAAGATGCATAACGAAAGAACTTTCTCTCTGGATGTAACATCTTAGCTTTGCAGCTGGGAATATTCTCTTTCCCTAACATTGTCACCTTATCTTTGAGCTGTAGCAAAGAGAAAAGCATATCCAAATGTGTATGTTTGAACAATTTGCTACTATATGCAGGCATTACATCATCTTAATGATTTATATAAAGTAAAATAATGAAGTAAATTAAAAGATTACTGCACACCAATGACCATTAAAAACACTTCTCAAATCTTTACTGAACAGTGGATATAACTATTTTGCAAAAATTAGGAAATTCTCCCACCCCGATTCTTATAAGGAATTGTGTATACCAGTGATAGGTATACTTTTATATATTCGAACATTGATTTATAATTGGTATTTTTATGTTTGGAAATGAATGGCTGGAATGTGTTGTATACTTTGAAGACTGCCACGGTTTCATTGCAAATGAGGGACAATGGTTTATCCTTAACAACTGTCGAGTTCGTTTTCAATGACTGATTGCCACAATCATAAGCACTCTTTCAATTAAAATTGAAAATTTCTATACTATTATTTTGAAATCTGTGCGGTACACAGAATATCCAAGCGGGTCGTAATTTGAACATCACTAGTGTATACCACCAAGGTATAATCATACAAATGACACATATCCATTTCTGCACCACTGCTCCGAGTACAGTGATAACTTGGGCAACAAAAATAATTCAGCCCAGAATCACGTTGGTTAACTGAATACAGGATTTTTAGAAAGCTTCTGCGGGAAATTATTTGATTAATTTTAGATATGATCAGGGCTGTCTTAAGAGCACCATGAGCCCTCGGGCCAAGTGATTTCTCTGGGGCCCACAAGGCAAATTTACATGCATACTCTTCAAAAATTTCAATCATAACTTATTTTTGTGACACCTTTGGTTTTATGACCAGAGCAATAAATTTGAATTTTTGTAAGGCTCCTCTTTTCTTGAGACCCCCAGGCTGTACCCGGTCAGACCCATGCATTAAGACGTCACTGGATACAGCCTAGAGTTTAAAGATCAGATTAATAAAACACTAAGATATGAAAAAAAATAAAAAAGGTTTCAGAAGACGGAGCTTCTTACAACTTCATAACTGAATGTAGGAAAATTTGAAGGAAGGTGGATAAACTGAAAATATTTTTATTTTACACCATGTACACCACCTACTTGGGTTTGTGGATCATAGTGTAAAATAGATTTTGTGTGTGGTAACATGCTATATGATGCAGTCAGAGTTCATTTCTTTGTCTCATGCATGCAGCTGAAAAGGATAAGCTCCTGGAATTTCTGAACCATTCAATATGATTTTTATAGTTACCCTGAACACATTAAAAAGTCTGGGCTATTCTTGGAATTATAATACACTGTGATGTCATTGACAGAGGCATTAACATGCTTGATCTGTTTCACAGATAATAAACAGAATCACAATATGATTGCAACACTACTTCAACAAGCTTGTAATGGTTCATGCATTAATTCATTCTCTAATGGTTTATCCTTGTATAGCTTATCCTCTTAGCATGTATACGTTTCATATGAAAGGGCTCAAAAGTTTACTTGAAGAGAAACAAGGTGTCTGGAGAGTGATTTCGAGGAAGACAAATTCATTTTGCTCCAGTGAAAGTAATTCTATTGATACGAAGATTTTTTAACAACTGGCTGTTGCGAAGATATATTTTGGAAAGAGAGAAAATTCAACTGCCCCTGCGGGGAATCGAACCCACGTCCTTTCACTTTCCGGGTGAACGCCCTAGACCACTAGACTACAGAGGCACAGAATCTCTCAATCTTTCCTTGGAGCTCGTGTACACTCGAGTGTGAAAGTACACTCAGAAAGTGAAAGGACGTGGGTTCGATTCCCCGCAGGGGCAGTTGAATTTTCTCTCTTTCCAAAATATATCTTCGCAACAGCCAGTTGTTAAAAAACCTTCGTATGGTAGCGGAGAGTGACGTCATCCTTGTATAATTCTATTGATGTTCGGCACAAAAATGTAGCTCACAACACAATTGCTCTATGTTAGCACGCGTGTCAACTAAAACATTCAAATTAGCCAAATACATATTTACTAGCCCAGTTCAAAACACAAAAAAAAATATTTATCAGCCGAAACATTTGAAGACTGAAGTATTGCTGTATATAATGATAGAACAAACTGCATTATTTTTTTATCAGAAAAGAATAGAAGTCTGAACCTTCTGTATAAAAGCACCCATGAAAGGTATCACATGATTGAAACTAAGTCAAAACTTACCACTTCTTCACATGATGCTATCGTATAAGAATAAGTACTGCAGAATATACATGTGCATACAGCTGGATCCTACCAAAAAAAGAAATATCACAGCTACTATCAGTCAATTAATTAACAATATACAAATGAAGCATAAAGGCGATATGATTTTCATTTATGTTAAGAATATGTTAATGTTAAGTCTTGATACATTAATAATGTTAAGTCTTGATACATTAATAATGTTAAGTCTTGATACATTAATAATGTTAAGTCTTGATACATTAATAATGTTAAGTCTTGATACATTAATAATGTTAAGTCTTGATACATTAATAATGTTAAGTCTTGATACATTAATAATGTTAAGTCTTGATACATTAATAATGTTAAGTCTTGATACATTAATAATGTTAAGTCTTGATACATTAATAATGTTAAGTCTTGATACATTAATAATGTTAAGTCTTGATACAGCAGTTATAAGTTACAATACTTGATATAACCAAATATCCCCATATAATATTAAGGCAGATTACAGCTGAAATCCGAAAAATATTTCAGTTAATGAAGGCAATCACTATGAAAAATAAAACACATTATAAACTGGATGTGAAGCATGTTTTTTCTTCTTTCAAATTGAACCTAAAAACAAATGACATGTACATACAGTGAACTTTCAATATAACGATACTCTACTCCATGGACCAAGAAAAAATATTTTTGTAGAGGTATTTATCGCTGTAGCTAGGTTTAACTGTATTTATATAAGCATCAAAATCTAAACACAAGATTCATGTATCCTAAGGTTTTTATATAGTCAGTACAAATATAAGCACTAATCTCATATATATAAGTAATACTTAAACTTATATATAAAACCTATAAAGATGATCTCTTTTGATGATGCGATTTTCAAATACTTATAATCTATTATTAATTGAACATTTGCAATGTCAAGATTGCAAATTTTCAACTTTTTTTCCTCATAAATGTGAACATCAACATTTAAAAAAATTAATTTCCAACTTGAAGCACCGTCATTAGAAGCTCAGATTTTTTTTTTACTTTTTTTGAAATTAAATCAAAGTAAAACATGCATCAGAAACATCAAATTTAATTCTGCATAATTTTTCCATTATAGTAAGATTTTAAAATTACACTACACATGTTTTGACATCTTTATAATTTGATATATATATATTATATATGCTGAATTTTATACATAAAATATATTTTGGGCACCCTTCACCCTGAACATTTCTCTGAATTTTAGAATTTGTGCATGCCTGAATATGTTGTTTGTGTATATCTGTATATGCATAGCCCTAACATATTTATGATGTAAGAGTTATGCATAGTCATTAACTGTCTCAATAACATTTGACATGTTATTGAGACAGTAAAAAAAAATTATAACTATACTAGCTATAATACCTTGCATTGCCCAGGTTTTCTTCAATGAGGCTTTTTGGATCACATGATTTCCCCCTTCCTTCTTTAAGGGACATACAAACCATGTATAAGTTTACCAATATGACGACTTCCTGCGCGACTCATGAAAGAAACAAATCTAGATTTAAAGAAACGTAGAAATGAATTTCCCCCTCCCCTTTTTTAAGCGGCGCTAAGTATTTTGATTCCCCCCCCCCTTCCCCTGAACTTCAAGTTATCCATCTGCCTGTTTCAGTTTCCAAAAATGCTTAATTGAAGCGGTGTAATTTTTTCGATCTACATTTTACAAGCCCATAATTAATTGTAAAACATCCTAAACTGCATGAATTTATGCAGTTTGAATATCAAAAGACAATATAGAGACATTAATTTTCATGCTTCAGAAGATGTAAATAAAAAGTTGAAATCAATGTTATTGCATGAATATCCAACTCAAAAGAGATTCTGAGGAAAGTGATCTATATGAGCCAAAACACAGTTTGCCATTGAAGTTGGCATTTCCATCTACCAGTATTGAAGCTGGTCCATCAATCGGTGCCGAAGCAAGTACTTCATTTTCTTTTGAAGTTCTACCATCATCCTCTCAGACGGGAACTAAATTACCAAATGTTGCTCTTGCTTGTGATAGAACTGGTGCGTCTGATCGATCAGCTGCAATTATTGGGAATGCTGTGCTGGAAGATGTTGGGTTATTGACGAAAGAGAAGCCCCAAATATGACAATAGACCGGATGAAAATTAGGCGTGAAAGAGCATCACAGGGAGTTCTTTTGCAAGATAAAATTCCTAGGACAAAATGTGCGAGGAATATATTTTGATGGTTGAAAAGAAAAAAACCTTAGTTAATGTCAAAGAAGGTGATTCTTTCCATAGAAGAACCATATCTGAAGAACTTTATTTATATTGCATGAACCCGGGTCAATTTATTTCGGTCACACAACTCCAAGAAGCAGTAGAGCAAGGGATATAAAGTCATCAATCCTAGACTTTTTGAAGCAAGATTTTGATACGAAGGAATTTATGGTAATCGGATGCAATGGGACTGTTACCAATACTGGTTATGAAAATGGTGTTATCAAATTATTAGGGAAAGAAATAGGACATCCTTGTTTGCAATAGAGTATTTGTCTTTTTCACTTTAATGAGTTACCTGTAAGGCATCTTGTGAACCATCTAGATCAGTGATTCCCAATGTGGGCGGTAGAAGCTACGGGTATAACATGGGATCCTATGGATTAGATCATGTTCGGGTACGATGAGAGAAAAAACTTCTACACCCACCCAGAGAATTTATTGCTCTCATTATTCTCAGATGAGAATCTCATTTACAAAAACTGGGAATCAAGAGAATTCTGAAAATTAGAAACGAAGAATTATCAGAAGCAGGAATCCGTACATTCCATGTTCCATTCAAGCCAGAATAAAATCAAGTACAAAAAAAAGCGGACTATTTTGCAAAAAAGTGAAATGTAATAACAGTGTGATAACAGAGGAAGCAATAGAGGCATTCTCCTGACACCTATATTGACAAACTGTTTTTTTGTTTTTTAATTTGGAACATGGTTATAGTTTTGTCATGCATTCAAGATTCTTTTATTTTGTAGCAAAATTTAAAAAAATAATTATTCAAAGCAATGCGTCTGTGCTTTGTTTTGCTCTCAATGTTTTTTTTAAACCATATTTTAATAAAACAGATTGGAATAAATCCCCATGATTTCATATGTGCATTCACAAAATAAAAAAAGTAAGAGTTCCATTTTTCCTTCAAATATTTTTAAATTAAATTTTAAACTTTGTTAGATGAAGTAATGTAGTTATCAAAAACTTAGAAATTAATAAAATATTAAAAATAAAAACTTAGAAATCAATAAAATATTAAAAAATAATAGCATATTTGCTCTGACTAAAAGTAACTCATACATCAAATTTTCTACTCACATCATCCTTTCCAAAACTATACACACTCAAGCTACCTTCAGGCAAATCTTCACTGGTATTGCTGTTCATATGAGCTCTCACTTTCTGTTACAATAAAAAAGAAATAGGAAAAAAACACTATTTTCTTTTTGCTTCTACGAGAGAATTCTGTAGTTACAAGATCCCACAACATTCTTGTGTATGGGGAAAAAAACAATAGGCATCACTGATAGATCTACCTTATCTCTTTTGAAAGTCAGATTCTGGACCGATTTGAGAAATTACATATTTTGAATAAATTGTACATGTTTTGATAAATGATTTTTTAGAGAAAAAAGGACCAAAATATTTTTTACCTCTCTGTCTTCAGATTTTTTCAGTGCTTCTGTAACACATCGTGCACAGGTGCAGTTACCACCTTGATACTCTTGAGCCTGAAATTGAGTTGCACATAAACTTAGAGATTATCTATTTTACCTGATTATAAATTTCAAGTGTAATGAGACATTGTATTCATAAATGACAGACAAAAATACATCAAACAATTAAATGAAATATAGTTGACACTCATTTTTACGAAACAGTAGTGACAATTAGTTTGTAAAATTGAGAGTTCATAAATTGGAGAGACAATGGAAAAAAGTGCAGGAAATAAAAAATGAATTAGTTTTACACATTTATTGATGATTTTCCAAAAAATAATTATTTTTTTCCTTCAATGCAAAATTGGATTCCATGAAATGGATGTAGGATAAAATTTTGCATGAACTTTGCTTCTTTGAAATATTTCTGGGATGGTGGAATGCTATGATTGATCCACTTGCTGCAGAAACAATCTTTTGCTGATCTTTGGTTAGAGAACTCTATGTAGTTACTAGAATCACATACTTTTGGCAATTCCTATCATTGCAAGAGTTTGCTCATTAAAAAAAAATTTCTTTCAAAATTTTTCCTTTTTCATCCAAACTCAAGTGCAATCTTTTGCATTTTGTTGACATTGTGAAGAGGAAATTAGACAAAGTAGTTAGAGCTGAAGTAGAAATTGATAGACTCAGAAATAGCCTAATCAACAAGCTAATGAAGCAGTTCTCAAACATTTTTTATTCACAAAGCCATTTTAAGTCTTATGTCTATGGTTAAGTCCCATGGGTCAGTATTTTAAAAATGTATTCATCAAATTTACCAATTTATATTATTTTCCAGAAGCAGCCATGGAGCCCTTAGAACTCTGTGGAGAAAAGGTTGAGAACCCCTGTGAGCTAATGTGTTACACCATCTCTCAAACCATCAGTTCAACCAGTCATAATGCACAAAGAGTGAATTACGTTTTGTCAACGCATCTTCAATTCCTGATCCTCTGCCAAAAATCTAACCCTTGTTCCTGGCACATGGTTTGCAAAACACCTGTATGTTAGTGATGCCGAATTGGTGAACTCTCTTACCTTATAGAAAGCCTGAATTGAAGCTTACTTTTGATTATAATGAACTCGGAGGCCGATGAAAGAATAAAATAACAGAAAAAAAAATAGCTCAAGAAAAATGAGTTTGTAAAATAGAGAGGATCTTAACATTAACTCTATGGCATGCTGTTCAGGACAGAGGAATGGTTTGTAAAAAAAGAGCATGTTAGAGATTTGTAAAATCAATCAGCGACTGTATTTCTAGTGTTTTTTCAACTTCACTCCAACAGGTTGACCTTATTTTCCCCATATCTTTTTCATGAATGTTACTGATATTACAGAATGTTTCCTAATAATTTTCTTTAAAACTGCAGCTACACTCATCAGTGAAAAATATAAATACCTTATGTGTGTAACTTTTATTACAATTATGATGTTTGCCCAAATAAAACATTCCCATTTTTCTCTGAGATAAAAGATGCAGTATAAAAGTGTTTTAGCCTATTATTAGGCCTACATTACACAGAAATATATTCAAGAATTGCAAAACTCAATTTGTTAAAAGCTTGAATAAAATAAGCAAATACCTAAGTTTCAGAGGAATATTAACTTTGCTGCAAAGACCAAAAAAAACTCAAATAAGTAGCAGATACATTTTTAAACCCTGAGTTACTCTGTACACCATCAGAGCTTTTGAGTTTGTGACACTAGTGATAAACAAAACCCTACAGAACATTACTTCACCAAATTAATGTGATTTAATTATGATCATTAACAGTTTTCAATTTTTGCAAAGTGGACTACATTTGGAAACTTAATTCACACTTCGAAGTTACTTATAAAAAAATAAATAGGTAATTAATTTTTTTCATTGAAAATACTATTAGTACAAAAATCAATTAGAGTGATACCGGTCGCCTACTGTGTTTTCTATGCTGATTAAAGTAGTTTAGCATGCAAAGGAAATACAGTCCAAAAAAGTTCTTGGATTCAACTTGTTCAAATCACCATAATATTTATGAGATAAATGATTTTTTTTCTGAACATATTTAGTCATATAAACTTTCTTTTTTGTATATATTTATCAACATATGTATATTTACTAATACGATTATGCATTTTTATGTCTACAAGTTGTATTATTCCAATATTCATACACTAAGTTAGGTTGAAGTAATACAGCACACTGAAACTCTATCTTTATCTTTATTGAGATTATTGCAGATTTATAAGTAGGCAAAAAAGATAAAGCTTCAACTTTTTAACAATGCAGTGACATTCCCACCCCCCCCCCCAAACTCTTCCTGGGAATAATAAAGAATGGAAAAGCTTGGAAACTACATGAAAAATCATCTCTGTTAAAAACACACAATGTCATTAAAATAACTTACAATGTCATTAAAATAATCACTCCATGTCTTTTTTGAAGGAGATCCATTCCGTATTTGGTAGCAAACTGGCTTGCGCTTTCTGTCATTCATTGCACTAGATTGCTAAAGAAAAAAAATTCTGTCAACCAGTCAAATAATTTTTAAATACTTTGAAATAAAAAACTGTAAAAAACTCAATCATTACGTTTCAACAATTGTGATATTTTAATTGAAAATATGTACAATCAAATATGCAAATCTGAATTTCTATTTTTTTTCTAATTAAAGTAACAGCTGGAATCAATAGGCCTATGCTGGCTAATAATATTATTATAGTTTGCTTCATCAGGCAGCCGTGTGGTTAGAGCATACATATTTGATTTGACACTGGGCCGTAGCCTAGACATTACAAATCAAATAATTCAAGGCACCAACCAAATACAAAGGTTTTAACAACTGTCTACTACTACTACTAAACCAGACATGCACCTCGTCCATATTCCTCTGCGGAACTTGAAACAACTTGCACTTGGTAACAACCAATTGTTATATTATTATATATATATTCCCCTATTTACTTTTGTACAAATAGGGAAGAGTATCATCTTTAGAACCAACCACATATTTTAAGGGCCAAGCATATCGCTTTTGTACAAGCTAGTAATAACGTGTATAAAACTTTTTGTGCTAATAATAATTTTTTTAGTCACCCATGACTCTTGAAATTTGTCAAATCTCTCCATAGCAGAAAATTTATTTCAGGGGAGGGGTGGCATGTGCAGTGGATCCTATTTATAATTCTTTTCGAAAAACCATCATGAAAGTGTTATAAGCAGGAAAACACATTAAATGTCGAATCTCTGAGTATTAGTGAAAGATGGGACCATGAATATAAGTCACAATAAGCAGGAAAGCATTCTAAGGAATATTATAAGAGGGGACCCACTATTGTAAGCTTAGTATTTAGTTTTATATATGTCAGCCATTTTCTAATATTTCTGGGATGAGCTGGTTGCCCAGACCTCTCTGTTAAGTCTTTAGTTTGACAGATTGATTGACTGATTGATGATCGCTCATGCCCAGAGCTGTTGTGCAAGACAACTTCCTCTCTTCACCTCCTGGGAGGCTGGGTCATGTCAGAGAGAATCTTTTATTTATTCAATAAATGAAACAATTATATACATTTTAGTTTGACAGGTTCAGAATTTGAATCCTGGGGGTATACCACCTTCTGATTCTTAATAACCAATCATCCATACGTAAGAATCGATTCATAAGAAGTGCCTCAAGAATCAAGCTCCAAATGCAACCATGATGTGATTGTTAAAGACGATTGTTAAGGTAACGTGACAATGGACAGGACAAAAAATTTCCCTTTTGGGGAACTTTGCCCCTGACTCATTAGCATCCAGCTAAAAATGAACAACATGTTGTTAACAAGATGGGGAAAGAGGAAAAGAAATTTTAAAATGATGCTAGCCTGAAAAAATTTTTTAGTTCATTTAAAGAAATGTGAACATGGTTGCGAAGAAATGATAAATACATAATGATTTTTGAGCTAATTGCAGTAAAAAACCGAAACATATTGATACTTAATTATTTTATGATTTGAATCAAAGATTCTTCCCACATCCATAGAGATGGAGCATACTGCCCACCCCCCTTCCACAAAGAGTGGATATGCTATATATATGTTATGATGAAAGTGCTAAAGAGCTGCTGTTATTATGAATAATCATCAGCTATTTCGGTACGTTTGATAAATTTTGCTAACATATGTGAATCTATCACATTTATATGTCATTATGCATAACCGTCAATCTATGGTTAATGTGATAAATGAGTCATCGTTATGTTTATATTATATATGTAAGTAAAGATAACATTACAAGACTAACAATAATTTTTGTAATATGCATCTTGTTTACTTAAATCAGTTTTCATGGCAAAATGCGCATGGTACTGAACATGCATCACATAGCTGATTTGAGATCAAATAAATAATTGTGATCAGATAATACACCACAGCAATAGTAAGAATTGACATTGCTTCTGTAATGTTGGCTTTTTTTACATACATTGAAATGTGTAGGAAAAAACAAACACAGCAGCAGGTTAATAATGATTTTTATATTCATGTGCAGTTACATTTTAGCCGATTAGAGCTTCTTTTCACATATTTTGTGTGCAAAATTCAATTTTTTCTCACTTTTTAAACTTAGAAAAATTGTCTAATGTACAAGTTCCCATATTATAAAAAATTTGAAATATTTGGGATCCATCAATCAATCATGATATTTGTGGATTGAAAATTTTAGAATTTATTTATTCAAAATTTATCAAACTTTATCAACATGATCTGATATTTTATCACTATTACCAACATATATGTGTTGTATATAGACTACAACACCATTTTCCACTCTTCCACACAACCTTTTGATAACTTAAAAAATTGAACAAATTCCTTATTCAGTAATAAAAATGCATCTGTTAAATACTTTTTTTAATTTTTTAAAATATGATCATAAATACATAACATAAAAAAATTATCTACTAAGAATGGAGCTAAGAAGCATGGTCACATGATTCTTAACTATGGAAGAAAAACAATTCTTAGTTAAGAATGTGATAACAAAATTCCCTCTTGATTCTTTACTAAGATCAAATCCGTAGTTAACAATCAGAAGGTGCTACACCATAAACATTGCATGAAAGCAGTGTACAATCTTGGTTATATATATAGTTTTCCCCTTCCTTTTTTTGTTTTCAACCTGTGCAGTTCCACTGTTTCTTTGCATGTTGAGGCAATGGAGCAAGATTCTGCTCTGTACACCAGTGATACCATATACACATATATATATATTCTTCCTTTTTTTTCGTGCATGGAAGGATGTTTACTATGCACAGCCATACACATGTATCTGAATAAATGAAAGGTTATATAAAAGCATATTCATTCAGAACAGGTTTTAAGCTTTAACTTAATTCCCAGTTCAAACAGGGCTATGTGATGAGTTTAAAGACCTTGAGTAATCAAACATTTTAAGGGGCCATCTTGGACTCCAATATAAAAAAATGGGAAGTAGTACCATAGGTAGAGATAGACTTGAAAGTCTGAGGGGCATGATGATGATGTCAATTCACATATACATTAGATCAGTCAGCTTCACCTTTGATTCCCGTATCTCCACCCATGGGTAGTACTGAAAGTACCAAAGCTAAAATATAGGAGCACACCATAACAGAAATTAATGAGAATTTAGAATCAATGAAACAAGTGATTTCAGAATTAATTAGAAATTTAAGAACTACAAAAGAAATTATTTTAGTTGTTGAAAAAAACAATTTCAAAATTGATGGTAATTGTGAATTAACGAATCTTCAATAATTTAGTGACAGTGTTATCTTAATGCATGGATAGATGCAAAATCATGGTTTTGCTGCCTGTGGAATATACAAATTTTGCCGTCTTTCTCCCATTCTAGTCTAATTTTCTCAATTTTCAGCTTATTTCCCAAATTCATCACCCGGTGCTATAACCTGCTTCGTCTCACCTCTGTAAATATGCCTGTGTCTTTAAGTCAGTCACATACTTATGTACTCTTTTGGCCACTCACATGCTCTCTAGGTCACTCTTTTGACTACTCATATGCTCTCCAGGTCACTGTTTTGACCACTCACAAGTTCTCTAGGTCATTCTTTTGGCCATTCGCATGCTCTAGATCACTCTTTGTGGCAGTCTCATTCTCACACACTTTATAGGTCACACACATTCTCTAGGTCATTCTTTTGGTTGCTCACCAACCTAGGCCCTCGCTGTCTAAGCAGAGATGGATTTATGGTGGGTTATCAAATTGCATAACCTTTCTCCCATCCTAATTTTCATGGACACTTGTTCCTCAAACTTTTTACCCCCCTCTAAACTTGCTGCCCTTGGCTATAGCCCACTAAGCTATCCCTTCCCCAGTATGGGTCCCGAAACTGCACATGGGGACCACCTGGGCAAGTCCCGGTGGCCTCAGATGTATAGAAGAGCCCTGTGGTTACAAGATCCGCTGCTATGATTTTTCTGGTAATTTCAGCCAGATAGGGGGTTTCTGAATATCACTTGTGCATGGGTGCCCCCTTACCTTCTCCTGAGACAAACTTGTGTGGGGGGGGGGGGGAATCCCTGTTTGATTATGGGGGCCCTGAGCAATAAAATAATTGAAGAAAGACTAACAAAAAAAAATGAATGTTACAGTTCAAAGTTAAGCAAACCAATTTGACGATGCCCGGCTCATATGCCGTGATCTGTGGCGGCCAGGCCATTTCACGGGTCCCTATTCAGTAATTTTACAGATCACATAATGGTCTTGGGGCCCCTGAGTCGTTCCGATTTGGGAACCTATGAATAATGATTGTTTATTAGAGTGTTTTTACTCACCAATGCAATTTAATCTGCGCTGTGAACTTTCGAGGCCTGTTCATTAATAAATCGTTTACTTTACTTAAATCCTAGCCTAAAAAAATGCTTCTGCCTCCTCCATTTAATTGCACAGTCCCGAGTATATTGATATTACTGCTCCACTGGCAGGACAGAATTAAATGCATGGAGCAACAAACCAAAACAAAGGAAAGCAGACGAAATTCGGCGGTGCACTTCACTTCATTTTCACATTCGAAATGAATAGCTGCGCCACCTACCAATTCGTATTTATACGATAACGTGACCGATAGAACTCACGTGACTAGACGTCCTGTTATAATTTCTGGTTCATGGAGTGCAGGGTTTCCTGATTTGTATGAAAAAAAAAATCTGAATATTGGACTCGTATTTCGTTGTTAGTTTAAAATGCAGATGGTAGAACCAACCACCATCTCATATCATAGGGTTACCAATCGCCCTCCTTTTTGGTGTAATTTCAAGCGTTGTCCTACGTTTCGGAAAAATCAAAGCGCTTGTAGAGAAGCTCCTCTTCAAGCGCATTGGGAAAAATAGCCTTCAGGTTTCCGGAATTATTTTTCATTTTTTCTGGGAGGAAATTTTTTCCCCTACTTTGAAACATACATTTCTTCATTGATATCGAGTGTTTTTGTGTTTTTTTCTCCGCATGCATTCACCAATAACCGTCGAAATTTTTTCTGTTTCTGCTTTTCATAGTGGTTCTGTTTTAGACACTGATACTTATAGTTAGGGTGACCATACGTCCCGTATTTCCCGGGACAGTCCGGGTATTTTCTGTTTTTTTGATCGTCCTGACTTTTTGGCAAAAGTTTTCCGGTTTTTCCCGTATTTTACACGAAGCCTACTTGAATTTTTATTCTTTATTGAAGTCAAAGAGTGACATTATTCTTCAACTCATAAATTATTTTATGATAATTACAACTATATATGAGAATATTAATCTCCCCCATTTGCCTCGGTGAACGTTTTTTTCGTGGAATACATTTTAATCCACTGCAATTTGCAGTAATTCATCATTTCCCGCCATTGTGATTTTTCCGCAATTGCAGCAATATTTGGCAACTTTGTTTGGTTTTGGCGTCGTTTTTGGCGATAATTGGCGATGTACCGTATTTTCCCGTATTTGGAATCCTAATGTCCTGTATTTCTCTCGAAGAAATATGGTCAGCCTACTTATAGCTTAGTGGTTTTAGAGTTGGGTAAAGTTATTGTTATGACCGGTTTTATTGGTCGTAGTAGTGGTGCCATCTATTGTGAAAATTCAGAAAAGTGACGTCACCAAGGGTGTGCACGCAGGCGTCCTACTTTCTCAGTTTTCGAAGCTGGTAACCCTAATCCAGGACCGTCTTAAGAGTATCCCTACAGAGTATCGTCTGATATCCTTCCTATCGGATAGGTTTCACTGTATTTCCTGAGAAAATGTTGTATGCTGTATTAGTTTTGACTGTCGATCATCCTGTCAGGGCCTTCTGAAAGACCACCATGGGCCCCCCCCCCCCGGGTCAAGGGATTTTTCTGAGGCCCTACCAGGCAAATTCTAGAAAATTTCAGCCAGATCTCATTTTGTGAGGCCTCTTCTTCTCTTGATGCTCCCCCGGACAGTGCTCGAGTGGGCCCATTCCCTGCATCCTATAATTATGCCATGCCGTGAATTTTGTGATGGCTTCGAGCCAACAAAAAACCCAGTTTCGATAATCGTAAAATAACATGAGCCCTCAGGGCACTTAAGATACCCCAATTAACTTTGTGAAGGAAAGAGCCTTAAGCGTACAAATTTAATTTAACGCTGAAAGACTGAATATTTGCGAATATCATGCCTATATCTAAACAAATCGTCACTCATACTCTGATAAATAGGAGATAGCACTGAAATTCCCGCACAACAATACATGCGTACTCAGATTTTTGGGTTTCATATGCATACTTGCGCTTCAACTCATCCGGTAATTAATAGTGATAGGTTGGAGTTCTTAGTTTGTGAAAGATTGAAAGAAAAATTGTCAAGCCTGCAAAATTCAGAGGATATAACTGATACGGTGCTATTTTAAGAACGTTACTAAAATTTGCAACAAAAGTTATTCAATTCTGTCTACGGGACAGTGCTACGATGGATGAAAATGTACGAGTATTTCATACAAAAAGTTGTATATTTATATTTGCATTTATAAAGTTATACAAATTACCTATATTCACAGGCGTAAACTTATATCCGGCATATGAGAACGAGCCCCCCCCCCCCTCCCAGTATTTACCAAAATATTGTATTCGAGCTCTCCACATGTTTTTGAACACTCTCGATATTTCCAGTAATTTTACGCCTAGATCTATATTCGGTATGTTAGTGAGGATGAGAAAGTTAGCTTCGTTGAAAAAATGGGACGTTATAACAGGGAAAAATAAATAAAACATCAGGCCGGCGAAAATTATGGAAAAGTCCTGTAAAATGCGAGTCAACTAGTATCTAACTCACACACACAGAGTATGCCGGTCACTAAATCCCAAAAAAATCATTATTAATGTCTTAGGGAATGTGTCTCGATGTCTTACGGCAATTTTTTCAAGCAATGATTTTTGAAGCTAGTTTTTATGTAACAAATTTTTGCATAGCATGAGGCCTGAACCATTCAATCATGTAAAAATATATATACCAACCTGCAAAACGGTAACTCACTCTTTACCTGAATAGTTATGTATTTTACTAGCTCTTCTCTCTCTAATTGATAAAATTTCAATCAGATTTTCAGGTCCAGGTAAAACATGCTTTAAACTGAAAGCGTAGCAGTTTTCTAACTGTAAATTCACGAAAAAACTGAAGTAATTCGAAGATTATGAAGGGATCGGTAGAATTCATAATGATCTATTTTATTTTCCCGTTACTTCGATTCTTGCTGCAGAGCTAGATAGAAGGAAATACTCGTGGAGGGAACAAATTAAACCTCCGTCCATTGTTCTTCAAAGTCTTAATTATCCGAACTTCGTTGAGCATTTGCTGTGAAAACTCGAGTGACTGGATGAAGGACTCTCCTAAGAAGGAAGATAGAGAGGGAGTTCGTTTTCGAGAGGACACTTAATTGGATCATTAATTGTCTTTTCCTCTTTCTGTCGATGTTCTCTTGGAAACGTTCCACGTGGACATCGAAACTCATTACAAAGACAGTCGCATCACAAAATAGGAGGGGGAGAGAAAAAGAAATATAAATCCCTGTACTATAGTTGTAGTTATTCAGTGGCTGGTAACGAAGCAACTGATACGTGCAGTTATTTATCCTTATTTTCTTAAGATGTAATGTTCATTTCCTTGTTTAAGGTTCGTAAGACCTGAGAAAGCTTATGTTTCGGTAGTTTCCTTTGAGAGGCAAAAAAGAAAAATCGATCAAAACAAAATCAAAATATCTCATGACCAGTTTATAAATGTATATGCATAAGACAAGAGAAATGGATGCTAAACTGCAGATATTTCACGAGAATCCTGAAGAAGGATGTGATAAATACTTTCTATCATAAATTCATGAGAATAAAAGGATAAAACCGACAACATCGATTATAATCTAAGATAATCATAAAAATTCTGCCCTTTACTCAATGGGAAAAAAATTTATCTATGTAAAAGTTTAAGACAAAAAATGTTGAAAAAAAATTATATTTGGGTCTTTGAAGTGGATGGATAAATAGCTTTAAAGTGGTCTCCCAACACGGCGAAAAACTATGCTCTAGTAGGAATATCGCTGAAAATATTATTTAAGTATTTATTCATTTCAATGTGCTATTCGATTCCAGTACGAAGTTCTACAAATTAAAATACTTGATTTTTCAAAGAAATGCATTTTTAACAGCTTGCGTGCATGATAAAATAACATGAAGTCGATGAAAGTGAATAAACATTTATTCAAAATAAAAGAAACTGTTCGGTTCATAAAATAACGAAAAAGATTTGAGAGCCATTCTTGGGTTATAAAAAAATTAAATTTAAGAAAAACTTCCAATTTATATAAAATTCAATCCTTGAAAATAAATATTGAGTCAATAAAAATCTCAATTTTTTCATCATTTTATGAGCGCTGAAGAGTTTTCTTTATTTTGAATCAATTTTTATATATTTACATTGATGACATGCTATTTTATCATGAACTTGAATAGATATTTTTCTATTAATTCTTTCTTTCACCTGTTTGCTTAACACGTGTAAAACTTGTCTGTAGTAGAAATTTAAATGTAAATCGTTGTTTGCAGAATTATGGAATATAGTATTGTAAACATCAAACAAATTTTATATAGCAATTTTTTAGTACTTTACATACCTAAATAAGTGATAAACAGCTGAAGTGGACATTGTGTTTTCGATCTTAACAGTATTCATTTGGAGAGGGTTCTGCTGTATTAAAAATTAGATCTGGGAATCGATTAAAATTCAAACTGATTAATCAAAAAATTTCAATCTATTTAATGACTAATTAATCAAATTTTAGTTGAAAATTTTGGAATGCTAACCGTATAACTACTGTATATAATACCAGTCGATGCTATAAATCTATTTTTATTTTTTTCATGCACTTGTTCGCTAGATGTAAACAAATATAGAAATAGATTAAAAGACATTAAGGCTACCATCTTGAAGCAATTGAATATGATCAGCAAATTTGTCAAGTCCTGAAATTTCTTCACTGAGATATTTTTTGTTTTTTAGATAATTAATTATGTATTTAGTTTAATCCTGGTTTTCAAAACACTTGTTGTCCTAGGGATTGCCCAAATGGTACTGGGGAGGGGGGGGGGGGTGGTGGAGGAAGCTGATGTTTTCCGAATACGAAAACTGCTGTTTACAGCAGGGGGGGGATAAATTTTTGTCTTGTCCTCTAAAACTTCCTTCAAATTCATTTCAATTGATCAAAAATCGATATTTTTATCTACTTGTATTCTTCCATGTCGAAACATTTTAAAGGAAGAAAAAAATGATTCACCCTTCTTTTTATATGCTTGTGAAAGATCGCATATCAAGTTATTTATGGTGTAAATGTGTTCATACACATGACATAAAATCAATATATATTTATACTCCCTGAATAAAAATATATGCATATTTAACGTTTAATGGTTATTGTTTATTATTTAATATTAATAACGATAAATAATTTTTTTTTAAATTTCGATATTTCACAACAATTGTAAATTTTTATCACTTTTTTTCATATACATATATTCAAAAAAATATTAAACTGAATGTATTTACTATAATTTCAATCACATGGAGAAGTGAAAAATATTAACAATAACATGAAACATATTTTCAATGCATCATATTTATTCATAAAAAAACAGCAAGAAATACAACAACCGTTTAATTGAGAAACAAACTGTCACAGCTTTCTAAACATTTCTCTTTTTTCTTTCTTCGTTTTACATAATATGATGCTTAAATACGAAGAGACTATAAAGATAGAGAGCGAGAGTTTTTAGAGAGAAACTACGAATTGTCACTTGAATGGCGGAAATTATAGTGATGCCAATCAATCAATCAATCAATCGTAAATCAATAAAAAGAAAGATCAGAGGAATTTTCAATTATTAAGAAAAATTAAGTGGAAAATACACACAACGTTTAGTAATTGCAATGATCCCAGCGTTGTAGGTTTGCGGTAAACGTGCCAATAACGATATTAATTTCATAAAAAATCAATTTATTTATCCAATCCGTTCACTTTTTCATTTTAAATTCCTTGAGATTAATGGAATGTTTGAGTTTATCTTATTTTTCTTTCAATGGAAAAAGTCGAGAAATAAACATATTTATCATTCAAATACAGTAGAAAAAAATTAATTTAGAGAAAAGTAATTAAAAAACTCGTTTTTTTTTCTTTTTTCAATAAGGTTCTTCAACCACTTAATCATGTAATTGAGTTCTTTTTTTACACTTTCCCAATATCATTCCCTTCTTGGTGTCCATTCTTGCAATATTTTAAGGACAAAAAACTCAATTAAAATTTGGAAATTGTTATTTTTTATTTTTTTGTGAATCAATGCAATTGTCTTTATAAAGTACTTTTAAATAGTGAATTTTATATCTATCAGTTAACCCGAATTGATAAGTTTGATTGAATCTTCTTTTAGAAAACTTATTAAGGAATTTTTAGCTAGAAATTTATTTTTCCTCAAATTAATGTTTTTCCTTAATTTCCTAATTTTTTTCCTTAAAAATTATTGGTTTTTTTTTTTATCAATTTCTTAAAATTTAATTTTTTATCTTAATTTCTTAAAAGTTAATTTCTTAAGTTAAGTGGCTATTAATGCTTCTACTTCAGCGCCTCAAGCAACAGTGCGTGAAATAAAGAAGGCAGTGTCGTGTTTCTAGTGGTGTAGATGGTAGCATGCTTACCCGGTTTGCAAGAGGGCCTGGTTTCGAGTCCCGGAGGAGTCCAGATGACTTTTCTTTCCAAGTTCACCTCGGCATAATGTAAAGAAAATATATTTCGTTTTTTTTTTAATTAGTTTTCTTAAAAGTTATTTTTTCTTAATTTCTTAAATATTAATTTTTATTCTTAATTTTTTAAAGTTTTCAAATTTATATTTAAAAAGTTTTTCCCCCATTACCTTGATGCATCAAAAGAAATTGTATTTCTATGAAAAAAATGTACTTCGAGTACAAAAAATTTCATTGTTTTATATTGTAAAGACCGTTGAGAGAAAGTCCGTTGGAATCGTAAACTTTTTTTAGAATATGTGTTACGGTGAATGCGATAAATCGGTTATTACAGCCGGTTATTATCGGCATACTAATCGGTTTTGTTATCGGTAATTATATGCATAATAACCGAACAGTTTTAGCCAGTCATTATGCATAATTGCCAGATTTGTCACATTTACCGTAACATGTATATTACTATTTGTATTTTTATTACACTGAAATTGATCATCCTTGTTAAATGGAAGACGTGCTGTGTTTATTGAGAATATATATATATTATAACGGGTTTTTTTCACACAAAAAACAACGATGAAAAACGTTGTAAGCGGGAAATCTTAATGAGAATTGCTTAGAGTTGAGACCACAAAAATTAGTCGTACCAAGCGGGAAAACGTTATAAGTGGGAACATCATAACCTGGATCTACTGTATTTTCACATATGTGTTCAATTGATCTTCGCTGAGTAGTTGATTTTTTCATTACTTTGAGAAATGTTTAATTTTTTTGTGAATCACATCTCTAAATCAAATAACTGGTTTTTTTTTCTTTTCGAATCTGCATTTCCTAATCAATAGTGATTCAATTTCATACTTTTCTTAATTCCAATCTTTCTCTTACTTTTCACACATTGATAATGCAATTAACATCCCTCGCATAAAAGAAAGCATTTGCTATTTTTTATAAATAGTTGGAATTTTTCCTTTCCTTGTTTATAGAATAATAATGTTGGATTCACGTATTCCTCCCCACCCCCTTGTTTGCATCAATTCAAGATACAAAAATTTTAATGATTGAAAATTTTTGTAGTGATGAAAGAAATTATATCAAGGATTTTTTTTAAAACACAAAGTGAAAAGACTGGATGTTATGGTTTCGGCACAGTCACGGAAAAAAAAACAAGAAAAATGACATCAATATTTACAAATATTTTCTTTTACCTAAGAAATTTACATTTTTTTTGAACGACACAAAAACATGATATTATGATACTAGAACACAGACACGCACACACGTATAGCTGCCAGACAAAATCAATGACATCAGAGGGCTTCCTCATTACTTGTTCTCTAATAAATAGCCATTATCGACTCACTTATCGAACAGTTCTTCCGGAAAAACACATTTCACGGTATAAATAACAAAATAAATAAATAAATAAAACAGATCTAAGCTAGAAGAAATGATTATACAAAATGTGAATATATTATAAAAGTTGGCTCCGATGAATTTTTTTCCCTCTATATAATATATCGGTGTCCATGAGTGATATTAATAAGCCAATGTAAAATAATTGGTTCGAACCACTATAATAACATGGTTTATTTTTCATCAATATTTTTAGGAACTCTCTCCTTTTATCTCTCTCAACATGATAATGGGATTTTTGTGGGCTCATGATATATTTCAAAAAATATTTTTGTGTTCTGATCATTTTGATAATGAAATTCAAAAACTACAATTTTTTTTCATTATTTTGGCTGAAAAAGAACAGTTGATATTTTGAAAGATGTGGTTGTGTGTATACAATTTGTACAAAATCACCAAGTTATTAAAATTTCAATTGTAACTATAAGATATGATAAGCAATCAGAGATATTGTGGACTGATATTATATAATTGTTTTTTTCTCATTCAGCGTAATAATTGTACTATATAAATTTTTCGTGTATAATACATGGAAAATATGAAATTTGTTTTGCATATTCCTTTTTAAAATTTTATTCTTTTTCTATACGTTTCGAGCATATACAGGGTAAAATATTTTTACACAATTGATCCCGATTAAACTTCTTTTTAGCAAGAAAATGTGTCAGCAGCCATTTAGTTAATGTGTGTTTAAAATATAAATAAATGTTATCAGGTATGAATCGGTATTTGTGAATAGATGGATTTTAAAACTCTGATAAAAATCTTCAAATACTATTTTATTATACATCAATTTTGCCAATTTTTTATAAATGCCATCAAACGAAAGACTTCTTTTTTTTATATCTGTGTTGTAATCGTATTTGATATGCAGCGTTCAGATAACCTTCACTTTCTATAAGTTTCAGTTAACATTACTATTCTGGAATTTTGATTTGTACTTCTTAGAAAATAGCATAAAAAATACGTCTAGAAAATCTTGGTTGTTCTCAAGACATTTCCAAAACTGGATTCGATTGGCTTATTTGTTTTTAAATTTCAAGATTATGATTGTATATTTATGAGTATATTATTTGTGAGGTATTAAATGAAATAATTAGCATTATTCTTGCAGGAAATGTCTGATTTATGAAACAAACCAAAACAATATTTGCAAACATGCATTAATATTTAGCGATTAAATTTAATTTAGGCAAGTTTGATAATCATGTTCCGAGCTAAAAATGCAAAGAAAAAGGAACATCAAGGTGAATCTTTCAACAATGATGTAATCATCTGTGTTGCGATACAAAACAATAATTTGTGTGTTCACTGATAATATATTCAATAAATAATACACATACTGTTTTGCATAGTTACAGTATTAACCAACAAAAGAAAAAAAGGAGTTTGGTCCGTGCTACTTTTTTTTTTTTTTGTATTTAAAATGCTATAAATTTGTTGAAGATTCATTTGTCTACTTGTAAGTAATCGTATAGAAACTCATACTCCACTTAAATCACACCCAAAATGACCTCCATCACAACCTAACGTCACAGCTGGAGACCGAATAAAAATGATTTCATAAGCATTAACTTGATAACGACTAAACCTAATTTACTGTTAATGCTAGCAGAACCTTCAAAAGCTGACGTTATATGAAAGTAGTTTCAAAAGAGATCGACGTTTTATTTTTCTTACCAAAGTTCGCACTGTATTTACGTCAAGAAACTGTTTTAAGAGTCTTTTATTTTCCTCTATTTGTTTTGATCAGTGTTTTTTTAGGTTTAATTCGTATCAAAAATTTGTAGGTTATGGCAAGGGTGTAGTTTGGTCGGCCAATTTTTGAAATGGCATGGTATGATCACCCTTCGTTGACATGGTCGTGGTAACAAAGTGTATAATGGCAAGGTTTAGTGACAAAACTTCGTTGATAAGGGTATGGTCAGCCATCATTGGAAAATGTAGTACAGTCGATCATTGTTAGCGAAATCATAATAAATCATAATATCGTCAGCCATTGTCGGCGAAATTATAGTATTGGCAGCCATTTTTTGCCACCGGGCAAAGATGTAGCATGGTCAGCCAATGCTGGCATAAACTTATTGTGGGCAGCTATGGTTAACGAGATCATTGTTTGAAAATTCATTTATCAATTACTATGAGTGGTTTACAATAAAATATTTTAAAACTGTGAAAAGTTATTGGTAAAAGTAAAAAAATAAAAGTAAAAAAGTAAAGTAAAAAGTCCATGTATTAAAATCATTTTTGACAACAAAAAAAAACTTTCGTACATTTTATACTTATTTTCTTCAGCGAAAAAAAAAAAACTAAATACATTGTAAAACCCATTTACTCCAAGAAAGAGAAAAATAGTATTGAATACATTAAAAAAAATTGTGATTGATAAATGAGTAGCTTATTTTCAAAAGGGAACATTTTCACAATTAATAAATTTATAGTGAAATTTAAAAAAAAACCCTTTTTCTCCAGAATACACTTGCTCTGCAAAAGTGGGAAATAGCCCATCAGGTAGTATACGGGAGTGGTATAAAAATATTTCAATACTATGTTTCTTGATCAACATTCAAAGGTCAAAATCTTCATTTAAATTTTGAAAATCTCCGGTTTTGAAAGAAAATTAGTGGAAAAATTTTACCTTTTGATTAAAATTTTAGCTAATCAAGTCTGAAAAAATAAAAATTTCTACGTCACCTGTTGAATCCAGAAAGTTCCAACTGACCCACGAAAATACCTTTACTGTACTCTCGTTATTAACGTAAGAAACACAATCATTTCTACAGTTGGACATTTCACAACGAACATTCCCGTTTGCGGATACCTCCACTGACGAACGCCATTTTGATACATCGACGGGACTCAATGTATCTTACTATCCATTAATGGGCACTCTTCGTTAGCGGACAAAACATTCGGTCCTATGGGTGTCCGTCAACAGGAGATGAAAAATACCAATGTGCATGAAAATAGTGGATATGTTCCCTTGTGAAAATAAGCTCCACAAATATATTAGGAATTATTCACTGATATCAGCCTCTCTGAAACACTAATATCAATCTATGTTCTTTATGAAAATCAATTCATTTTCTGTCTCTCTTTTGGTTTGTTATTATGTTTTCATTATACATATCTTCTCTTAATCCATCTTTGTCGAAAGATTCTCACCCACATCTCTTGAAAAAACATGCATTTATTTATTTTTTTTAATTTTATGTAGAAATACAGAATTTGCATAACGCATTCTTTTGTCTTCAAGAGAGGAAAAAAATGAATTCCTCACATAGATTTGATATTTGAAAAGCCCATCGAGAAAATAAGCTCGTCACAAATTGTATTACACTTACTTATACCAAGGAGTCAAAGTCAAATTGCATATAGATTCACACGTATTAATAGAAGAAAACAAAAACAATACTTGTATACAGATAATATTTCCATCTCCTTAGAAGTAGTTGAAAAAAATTTTACTGAGACAGTTGTCTGGATGTACATTCTTCAACCACAATATATGATTTTTGCTTCTTTCTTCATGTTCTTCTTACTCAAAATACCGATGAATGAGCAAATTTACAATTTTTTTACACAATATTTTTTTTCAACAGGTTCATTACAACAAGATCGAACATCGAACAGCGAGTTGATGATAACAATTGGAAAGGAGAGTGTAAGGAATCTTGTATAAGGATGGGCATATATATATATGTATACATATATTTTTTCATATATTTACTGTCAATTTCATAAAAGTTTTTTTTGTTTAAGCATTGTATATAATTGTATACGTATAATAATATCATATGCAGGTATGAATGAAATGTGCTGTTATACAAAGACGACATGTAAAAACCCGAAGCTCGCTGCCGTGGCTTCGAAAATAACCACTTATTTATTTATTTTTTTTTTGTAATTTTTGTTTATCTCTTCAAGCACTGGCGGTTATCACAGAAATTAGTTTGTATTTTTATTATTCATTTTTTTAATATATACCTCCGATCGTGCGAGTGCTCTCATTCTATAAACTCTTTTCTGGAAAACAAATAAACATTTCAAAGTGAAATTGTTGTTGTTATTGTTGTTATCTTTGAAGCTCTAGGATTGTCTTGTGAGATATCATACAATTGTAGAATAAAGGATGATAAACAGGATGATGACAGGTTCGATACTTTTTTCCTTTTTAGTATCCACGAACACAAAAAATGAATTTTTAAAAAAACAACATTCACAAGCTGCAGACGAGATACGTCATTTAATCATCATGCACACTAATGCCATGAGCAGCACTCCATTAAGGCGGCACAGACAACATTCAAGACATTTTTTTTTCCGAACACTGTATGTACTGTATATGTTTTGAAGTGACGCCACGGCACAACGAGGCTTCAAAAAAAAAAAATTGGTAACTGTTTTCCTAAAATCTCCGGCGGCAGCAGCGCTAATTTGTTTGAGTGGAATTCCAAACTCGACTTGTGTTTTTGTCAGTCTCCATTACGTCCTAAGCACTTTCTACGATATGTAATTTCTTCGGATTCAGCTGTAAACGAGTTTGTTTATACATATATATATATACGTGTATATAGATATATATGCAACTTTTTTGCTAAGCTCCTGGCCCCTCTCGATATTTTGTTTTTTCTAATATTTTTCACTTCTTGTATATTCAAATTTTGTGGTCCCGAGAAAATTCCAAACCGGACGATCATAATTTCATTCTGGCTTCGCATCACAAGAGACGGATTCAGCAACTGGGTTCCTAAAGATTGAAATCAATTAATAATTGGAAATTGAAAGAATCAACAGCAAATTATCACAAAACGTGCAAATCGTCAAATACAGTTGAATCCCATTTCAACAAACACCGTTATAGCGAAAACTTTTCTAATTCTTAAATAAGTTTACGTAGAAACAATGTATTACGAAATGAAAAATCCGTTACAACGAATTCAAAAACAAGTTTCTGAAAATCAATAAAAGAATAGAGAACGTTGCAAAAAATGATCCCTTAAACTTTTACTGGCCGAATTAAAATTTGAATTGTTTTTTTTTTCTGTTATTTCCTGTCCTGATCCTTTATTTTAGAGATATTAACCATAAAATTCATGGAAAAAAAATTTCCTTGTATGTTTTCTGAACTTTGCCATGTCCATAGGAACAACATTAAAATCAAAACAAAAAAAAATTTATTCTTCCTTGAAAATAGGTGATTGAAAAAAAAAAATTAAATTTATGGTATAAGTGCTGAAATGAATGAAATTTTTGTTTACTAAATCAAGTTTGGAATCTCATGCATTCAGGAAAAAAAAGTCAAGTGCTTTCATGTAAGAAAAATATTTTTTTTTTTGCATTAATAAAACCGATGTTTCCAATTGGGAACATTGGCCGTTAAAAGTTAAAATCGATTTCAGAGATTGAACTTGCTGAACTGTTGGGGAAGAAGTGTTGTTCTTCTATAGCTTGTGGGGGAAGAAATTTTAATCAATGCGATGCGTGAAAAAGAAATAGAATCCGTGGTTTATACCACAAGTCAATGCTACGCGTTAGGAATGTTTCATATTTCTTCTGTTTCAAAATGAGTGGCCTCGAAAGGAAAGAGTTTTCGATTAAAGAAAAACTTTAAATCATTTCTGAAGTTGATGCTGAAGTAAATAAAAAACAATCTGAAATCAATTGAAATGCGGCATATCTCCATCTACTTTTTCAACATTTTTGAAAATATTGGACTAAGTTGAAATATTTCAAATTCAAACAGTAGTTATAGAAGCCCATAGAAAAAAGAAGTCTTTCAAATTGTATCTGTCTTTACAGGACATTCGTTCAAGACATTTTCCAGAAACACATGGTTTCAGGAAATTCATTCCCGAAATTTGCCAATTGCCAGGCCATTCATATGAAAAAAGAGTTTGGAATTTACATGTGCTTTTGGATGCGAAATCTTTCAAGCATTTGTTTCAAGCATTGCACGTGTTTGAGCGCGCGTATACTTTAGAGGAATTTTTTTTGTTTTCTTCGGCTTCCACGATACTTGTCCAAAAAAAAACAGGGAAAACGGATTGTTTGCCTCAAATATGTAAAATAAGTAAAACTTAGCCAAAAAATTCAATGCTTAATTGATTCGAACTGCTGTGAGTTATTTTTTAAATTTAATTTCATTTTTTTATTATCTAGAATGTAAGTAAATAATTTTTTCCTTAGAATAAAATTCTGCTACAACGAATTTTTTAACGAATGTTAAAATTCATAAAATCGGAAAGTGTTTTATAACGAAGTGATTTCTTCAGTTTCGTCATAACGAGATTCGACTTTAGTCAATCAGTGAAAAATAACGGTACCGTCCTATAATTAAAATGCATTCGTTAATGAACAATGAATTTCACATTCTTAATTTTTTACAGGTTATAAATATAAAGCATTCTTTCATTAAAAAATAAATTAAATCCAAATCCATTTAGAAGCTTGATTCACCGGAAAATAAAGGTAAAATAATGAAAAGTAAGCTTTAGATTATATTTGGAATAATATCATAATTATATCAACTGTTGTCGAATTTTCAAATTAATTGCCAAAGACCAGTTTGATTTTCCGTCTAAATTTTCTTTTCAATTCGAATTTTTCAGCTGTTTCCTTGAAATAATAAAATCTGCCAAAATTATTTGTCACATCCCCCATTTTTTTCTACTAAATTTATATATAAGGCTTATTTGAAACACAATTTTACCCCAAAAACATCTCACGGCATATCATGACTGATCACAAATTCACAAAACATCTGGATTGATACGGCACTCTATTTGGGAGCAATTGCTCTCAATGAATAAATTGGTTCATGTTGGAAAAATCCACCCTCGTCCAGTTTTTTTGTAGCCCATTAAAACCACAAACCTTGGGCTTCGACTCCTTAAAAAAATTCTAACGATGGAACAAATTTTTTATCTTTGCCATTATTTAGGGTTGCGAGACATCCCGTATATATATTTTTCCGCTTTGAAAATTATTTTTTTGAGCTCGTACATCTTCAAAAATGTTTTGAAAATTTAAAAAAAAAATTGCAAACAAATTTGTGTTCCTCTTCCCCCCCCCCCCCTCAGTACCGTATTTTCCCGCGTATGAACCGTGAATTATAAAAAATCCGAATCTCTTTTAGTGCGTATTTTACGAGGTTTGTTCTAAAGTATCCGACCATAATTTTTCGTGCATAAACCGATGAATCTAGGGAAGCGTGGTTTGATGTAGAACGTATGTAAGCGATGCTAGTGCGCATGCTTGAATTTTCGCCCGTCTGCAGAAGCTGTAACAGTAAATCGCCGATGAATTAAGAAGTGTAAGTGAGAACCGTCGCATTTTCTTCTGCATCAACAGAGTCCTCACTTCGTAATAACGATCTCATTTCTGGATGTAGAGGGCCTGCCAGAGAGAATGTGCTTCTCACTCTCCACTGATATGCGTCCATCTTTGAAGCGGTTGCACCACTCCTTTAACCGTTGTGGTGCTCATTTCTTCACCTCCGAAAGTTTGTTGAATCTTTTGGATCGTTTCTACTCAGGAATCACAAAGCTTCACACAAAATTTAATGCTATAGAGTGTCAAGTTTTCCCTGCCATTTTGTCAAAAACGAAAAATTCGACATGGCACTCACTTACACTTCCTCACTCATCGGCTTTCTGCCGGCGACTGGCAGTTTCTGCAGGCAAGAAAAAATTTAAGCATGCGCTATCTAGGATTGCCGACTTACGTGCATCAAACCAGGTTTTCCTAGCTTTGTTTGTTCACATACAAAAAAAATATATTCAGATGCTTTTTGTACAAACCTCGTACACTGTTGCATCTTACCTGAACCTTTTTTTTATAGGGGGTTAAATTTTTTTTAATTTGTTTGTAAAAAGTTATTTTTTTAATTTGTAGATGGCATGCGACAAATGAGTATACAAACTCATTATTTTAACGAAAAAATAACGAACAATCTCTTCTATTAATCAAGACTTAAATAAAACCATTGAACTAATTAATAAAGATTCACTTATGCATAGATAAATGAAATTCTCACATGCGGATTCTACGCCACTGACTACGGGAAGTGATATTTTTTTCAAAGTAGAGAAATTCGCATCTATGGATTATGCGCAAGAAATTGTGGAACTCAGGTGGGCCACCACTCCCCACGGATATCCCAATATTCTAGCTCAAACTCTCTAGTTCACAGCCCAGAAACACAGTTACTAAACTAACTGTTTTACTTACTTACTAAACTAAACACGTATTTGATAACAGTTGACTTATCAAATACGAGTTGAGTTGATTAAAAGCTTTGATTTGTACTGTGTTGTTTAATTTCCATTCATCATGGAAATTTATTTATATACAACAAGAAATATGCCATAAATTATTATTGTACTTGATTGATATGATTAATTAATCTTCGTGGCTTATTATTATTTTTACCTGGGTTTCTGACTTCGCTGATGGAGATGCTGGTGCCTCACTGGGTACCGGAATCGATATCTCTCCGATTTCTTGTTCGTCTTCCTCTTGTTCTCTCTTCAGGATCTCTATCCAGTACTCGTAATTGTCCTGCAGGTTCTTAGTCTGTTGGCAAACAATTTTCCGCCGCCTTCGACATCGGGCTGAGCTCGCTCCACCTTTTCGTTTGGAGAAAAAAAAAGTCACCAGTGAAAATAAGCGATGCCACCCAAAATTATGAATTTTCACGTTTTCATTATATTTTATTGAAATTTTTCACTTCATATTGAAAAAGATGTGAGTTATTTTATGATGGTGTTAAAATATTTTAAGAAATCAGTAAAGTAATGAAGTTTAGTTGAGAATCGCATAAGAAATTCACTCAAGTTTTTTTTTTTTTTTTTTTTTGGCGGGCGTATGAGTACAGAGGTCCCTTCCTTCAAATCAAAGACAAATGTTAAAATATGTCTAATGAATGCATGGGTTCAGCAGAGTTGAGGATCTGATCCTTAAATGATCTGATCCTTAGTCGTTAAATGTCGTTGACGATAAAAGTGAGGAGCATTTGTAAATGTTATTCTATATTGGAATCTACTATGACCATAGTCTACGCGTTATACTCAAGTTGTCATGAGAAATGAGATCGTTACAACCGAGTTTGAATGTAATATAATGTTTGCAATTATTTCCTAAGGAGCAGTTAGTACTTTCACCTGCGGATACTGAATCACTGGACTGAGGTCCGGCATCTCCGTTCTCAATTCTATCAATACTTTCATCTTCATCTTCATCCTCAGCTTCATCATCTTCTCCATCTTCAAATTAAAATAAGAAATGTAAGACACATAACCCTTATTTCATGATGTGTAAATTTTTTGAGTGAGAGTGAATATATATATAAATGTGGAGGATTATGGCCAAAAACCCTCTAAAAAAAAGAAATATGAACTCTGTCAATATAGTCAACAATTGGAATGCAAAATAGTGAAGCAAGTTGCAGAAAATATGAAGTTCGAAAATTACTAAAGCCAGTGTCTGGGCTCTCATCAGGAGGGAACAACCCGACACTGGCTGGAGGCAGAACGTTTCTGAAAGTACTTTAAGCATTATGCCTTAGAAAGTACTTGAACCCTTGACGTTCTGCTTTTGTACTATTCAAGTCCATAATTATTTATAAATATGTAATAGAACAATAGCAGAATATCGGGGGTTCAAGTACTTCCTTAGGCGCGCGTGATCCTTAAAGTACTTTCAGAAATAGACTGCTTCAGCCAGTGTCAGGATGTACCTCCCAATAAGAGCCCAGGCACTGGCTTTGATATTTCCCGAATTTCATATTCTGCAAAAAATGCATTGAAACACTGTTTTGCATTCAAATTCTATTTATCTATCTATCTATATATATATATTTATTTATTCATTTATTTATTTATTTTTTATTATACTATGCGAGGTGTTGATTAGATAATGTTACCGTCATCGACCCAAATGCCAGGTAAAAGTCCAGCCTCGGCGTAGGTAGTGCATAGTGGTGCCACCAAGTGGCTAATGAAAGATTCTTGTAACTTGGCCAATTGTGGTTTCGTCCTGTCCATAAACGGAGAAATCTGTAATCCTCTTCTTGCTTCTTCGTCACCCTTCACAAAAAGAAATATTTATAATGAGCTCGACACGTTGGAAATTTTCTTGCGCTTAAAAAGTATTAGAAAAGCCTTACTCAAGATATCCACAAGTATTTGCATAAGTTAAAGCAAAAAGTTTTCTTTCCCGTTTTATGAGTTTTAATAAGAGCTTCACCGGGAAAAATAAGAGATTAAACAGTATTTATGTCTTAAGCTCCACACTTAACTCTTTTATGAAGTTCATTTCAAAAATAAGACCAAAGTGTCACCACATTGTAGGATGGATGATGCAATGTCAGTGAATGAGAGATCGGTTGTAGCCGAGAACTTGGGAAAGGAAGATGCGTTTTTGTTACTTTTCTGGTGCATGCTATTTTGAACCGAGCATTGTTAGAAATATCATCCTCCAGAGCACCTCTGGTGCTGTGGTGTTTACAAATCAAATTTATTAAATAAATCATTTCGATATATTACACTTTTTCTGAAAAAGGTATTTGGCGTTGAAAGTCAATATTGCTTTCTCAAACTGCTGCTACTGATGAATAGGAGGTTGGAACTGCACTCAAATGGTCACTACTACTCATACTTGACCGTATATGCACTTCGTAATTGGTGAATGTCGGAGTGTGTGTGTGTGTGTGGCTCTAGCGTATCAAATATTGAAAAAGTGTTTCGTATTATAGTGGTCAAATGACTGAAGCCCATCATCCCCGCAACCTGAAGTATTTTGCAACGAGTGCAAACAGATTTATTTTCAGATTGTTATCGCAGAGGAATGACCATGGTGGGTAGTGTGAAATAAATGAAACGGTAATATATTAACAGAACATCTTGCGACACTTGCTCAGAAAAATGCGCAAAAACTGACTTCACGGACAGGATTTTCATTCTGTGTCACAATACACAAGCTTGAGAAAGATTGTGATCGAAGTGGTTATCTAAGTATGGAAGCCAGATGGCAGCACGAGTGCACCACAAAACAAGCATAACTCCAACAACATAAATACTTTAGGCCCATGCAGTTGCGCACATACAACACGTTTTTGCATGGGTCAATTCGTTGAAAATTCTACAGAGGAATGTGTACGACGCCGCTGTACGGTTAAGTAGTAGTAGTCTTATGTGCCCAGATATGAGTCCGGAAGGCTCATTCACAAGTTTCAACAGTCTACGAGACACAGATTTTCCACCTTAGAAGGACTTTTTGCCGATGCTACCTTGAACTATAATCGATTTGACTGCTTCTACGGCAGCTATCTTCAACCTGTTGCTCGCCCCAAGGAACCAAGAGTGATCAATGCTGCAGTCCGATTTTGTGTTCGTGAGCACTTGATCAACGCTTCAATTCAAGTTGCGTAAGGGTGCTCTTAGTTTGATGATGAGCATAGGCTGTGCTTGCGACTCGAAAAAGATTTCCTCTGCTCTACGATTAACAAATCTCAAAGTGTTTAAACGTAATCATTGAGAGGTTAAGTGTTTTTACACATTACAGTAATATTAAAAATATATAATACCTATAATCAAATATATTTGTGAATAAAATGGACAGTGCGGATAGCTTTTGAAATATAACCTACGAATAAATACAGTACTATTTATGAAATACAAAAATAGGCCCTATCTATATTACCAGTAAAACAGCATGGCATAGTTACCTGCTCGTAAAACTCCTGAGCAATGCGGTATGTCCACTGGATGTGGATGTCCCGACACTTGCAGGGCCCGTTGATATCGGCCAGTTTGATTATCATCTGCATCACGAGTAACCTGTCGCTCTCCGATGTCCAATCGATACCCGGTGAATCATCGTCATTCATCTTGTGAGTACATACGAAATGAATGAATGAATTTATATACAGAGTGTTCCATAAATTCGTAAATGATATAAAAATTCACAAAAATTGAAGGAATTTGTATATTTAAATGCGGTTAACAAAAAAAGTTATTCTTATGGAGGGCGATTTTCTTTGGTGCAGGAAAAAATAATTCGATTTTTTGTCGATAGAGCGTGCTGAATGAGAACAAATCACTGAGAATACGCATCAGAGGCTTATAAAATGCAGTTTAAATGACTATTATTAGCTCATTTCCGAATTTTCCTGTTACTACTACTACTTTAACCCAAACCAACTGTCCACATATCGCCATTCAGCAATTTAATATCGATCGAGTTGGGTCGAAAATGAAGGCTCAATCTATTGGTGGTTACGTCAGGTAAAGAACTCGTCAATATTTTTCCGCAGATTAAACTCGCGAACTTGACTGTAACCTTCATGGTTGTCGACGACCATCTTACCACTACACCACTCGCAATTTTATTGGGGCTTACCATATTATGCTAAATACTGTATGCTTCTAAGGGTAGGTAAGGATATTGCTTGTGCTACCAATGGTAAGATTTTCATTGTGATGTTGGCATCGGTGGATAAAGCACTATAGGGGAAGTTGTTTTATCTCAGTCACGAAACATCGGCTGAAGGTTTATTAACGTTTCAGACACAGAATAGGTTGAAGAAAGGTGCAGATCCGATCACTCCTGCTAGACTTTCGTGCAGTTAAAAAAACTATCGTTAAAAATTTAATATTTTTTTCGGTACCAAAAAACACCCTCTCCGTGAGAATAAATTTTTCGCAAACCGCATTCAAGTATATCGATTCCTACAATTTTATAAGTCGCTGTTATAAATGCTTAGCCTGTGTTCTTTAGCTTTATCTCAATGGTGAATCATAAATAGCTTACTTTAGCATTGAATTCGGCTATGATATCGAAATGCCGCTTGAGATCAGTGGCAAGTATGAGTTCTATGACTAGGTAGCGGAATCGCTTGAATTCGGCTTTGTCCAAGTGACAGAGCCAGTTGAATGACGTGTTGGACAAGAACAGACTCCACGCTGCTGCGGCGTGATGATTCTCCAGAACGGATCTGTCATTATATAGGATTGCCTGTGGAAATTTATATAAAAAAGTTGTATAAAATTCGCGATTCTTCTGGCGTTATACTCGTAGATGCATAGCATTTTTGAATTCTGAAGCAAGTTAGCTCCGTTCTATCGCGGAAGATTGTCGTAGAGAGATTATAGTTAAATATTATTAAACAGGGGTGAACCAATTTTAAAAATACAGTCGAATCCCGTTATAACGAACTCCAACTGATCCGAGAAATCACTTCGTTAAAACCAAATTTCGTTATAAAGGAATTGCAGGTTTTTACTAACATTCTTCCTATGTGAACTTATCTGGAGATTAGAAAAGTGTTCGTTAAAACGAGATTTTCGCTGTATCGGTATTCATTGAAATGGAATTCGACCGTAATCACTGAGAAATTGGTTTCATTAATTAGCTTCAGGAGAGAGAAAGAAAAACAATACACTTTAAATTCTTTCTTTCGTTTTACTTACCTGAGTTGAAAAGGTTGCGACGAGGAAAGCATTTGTCCGACCAGGATGATCGTAATCGTGCATTGCAGCAGCAGCGTACAGAGCCATGATTTCTAAGGCTGGGAAATTGGCACCGACTACACCGTACACCTCTTCGTCGTCTTCCAAGTCAGTTTCTTCTTGTTCATCCTCCCTTGAGAGGACATCAGTTGCCGGAGAATCGTCTTTGTCGCCTATCCGTGATCTCACGTGATTATTCTTATTGTAACGAACTGTAAAAAAAATTCATCAAGGAATCAGTACAGTGTATAACAAAAATTTCATTACATTTTTATCTCTAGTTTTTGACGTGTTAACGTCATACGCACGGAAGCATATATCATTGATCATTTTTGTCGCACCACGGTCAATTTCTGCACACGAGGCCTAATTAGACCGTGACCTATAATTTATTGCCGATTCCGAACGGCAGGCTTGTTTTTTATACTCATCGAGAGGTTTGTGCGCTAACCCCTCGATGGGGGACTCCTTGTGGTAGCAATTTTTTCTGTGGTCATGTCACCGTTTCTGTTGTACCCCTGTGTCAGGAAAGTTTTCTGACAAGGACGAACCGAGTATCGAACTCACGACCCGTATAAACATCCTTTGGTACTTTAGGCGAGTAGCTTATCGACCTGGGCTACCGCGCCCAAAGCATATATCTAGTTCAAGAAAACTAAATGGCCCCAGTTAGGCAGAAATATAAATATTTCTGTAAACCACGGGTGCTCAACCTTTTTGAGAGTGCGGGCCACTTGACTTACCTGGAAATGTGCCACGGGCCCCTTGAGTTTCTACCTGGAATATGTGTCGTGATTCCCGGTGATATGAAAGTGTGTTGTGGGTCGCTTGAGTGATCTAGAATTGTGCCGGAGGCAATATAATTGATCTGGAAATGTGCCAAGAGCCACTTAAGTGATCTGTAAGTGCATTACCAGCCACTCAAGTGATCTGTAAGTGCATTACCAGCCACTCAAGTGATCTGTAAGTGCATTACCAGCCACTCAAGTGATCTGTAAGTGCATTACCAGCCACTCAAGTGATCTGTAAGTGCATTACCAGCCACTCAAGTGATCTGTAAGTGCATTACCAGCCACTCAAGTGATCTGAAAGCGTGCCGCGCTAGAAAATATGCTTGGGGTCACTTAAACGATCAGGATATGTGCCGTTTCCGGCTTAATTTATCTGTAAATGTGCCGTTGGCAGATTAAATTATCTGGAAATGTGCCGCGAGCCACTGAAGTAATCCAGAAATATGTCACGGCCAACATCAGATAACTGTGAGGGCCACATTTGGGGTTATGGGTTGGCCACATATGCTGTACCTGAGGCAGCAACAAGAGAAGATTTGAGCATTCTTCAACACATTGTCCAAAGTAGAGTGAAATGCGAACGTGTAGATAATATGTTGTGAATTGTCTTAGAAATAGAATCAAATAAACCTACATTGAAAATTATTTTTGGATCACTTACGAAAGATAATGATGAATAAAATTTTTATTCATATATCTATTCTATAATATAAAATCACAAACTCGAAAAGGGCCTGTTGCTAAGCAACCGAGTGACGGAAGTGGGTGAAGTTTTTGAGTGACGGAAATCTGTTACGTTTTTGTGTTACGGAAGTCGGTTACGATTTTGGGTCAAGTATTCATTTAACTCTAGCACATATTGGGACCCATTTGACCCATCGGGACTATGTTATGTGCATGTACCGAGAGGCTCCCATATCCTACAGCAGGGTCCTTAGGCTGGAATTTAGATGGCGAGCCCCCAAACCAGCTTTTCAGGGCCCCTCTGTGGTTAACAATGCTGCATTAAGAGATCTTTCAAGCGGCTTTGGTGGTTAATTTATAGTGTGAAAAATCAAAAAGTGATTAGAATCGTTCTGGTTCTGTCAGCCCTGCCTTTGTGGGGGGGGGGGGGGGTCATGCCGAAAGGTATGTATATGTATAATATACATATAACAACAGTGCTCCCAACACACAGGGTCGGGGTACCCGGGAGGATTGTACGTATACCTTCATGGGAAAGTTAAAAGTTTTCATTTCCAGGGGCCCTTGATGGATCTCATTGTTTTCTTGCTGCTTTAACGTTGAAAAATTTGCGACAGCGGAAGCACAAGATATATCAAGTCTGGGGGCTCCCAAAAATTTGCGAATGCGGTCACGGGTAGTTGCGTGGGTGGTCCTGGATTTTATTCGTTGGTAAAACGAATACAAATGAAAATGTTTCATGGCCCTCGCAGCGGGATATGACTGACAAGCTTCCAAGTCGCCAAGTCGGGGGCCCCATGTTTACAGGTTTCATTTTGGGGGGCCCTGGACGAATCTCATTCATTTCTGTTGTAGAATTTACAACAGCGGATGCCCGAGATAAAGACAGTCTGGGGCCCCACTAAAAGTATGCGAATACAACGGGCAACTGATTGGGGGCCCTAGCTTTTATTCATTGGTAAAACGAATACAAATGAAAATTTTTCATGGCACTCGCAGTGGGGATGACCGACAAGCTTCCAAGTCGGGGGCCCCCCCCCATGTTTACGGGTTTCATTTTGGGGCTCTGGATGAATCTGATTCTTTTTGTTTTTTAACATTATACAATTTGCAACAGCGGAAGACCGAGATAAATCCAGTCTGGATTCCCCACTAAAAATCTGCGTATTGTGTTCTCGCTACTGGGTGTGGGGCCCTGGATTTTATTCGTTGCAAAATTGAAAAAAATGAAAAATTTTCGTGGCCCCTTACAGGGGTGTGTCCGACAAGCTGCCGGGTCAGTGCTCCATGGGAATGTTGATAGGTTCTAATTCGGGACCCCTGGATGTATCTCATTGATTTTTGTTGTTTAACATTGCAAAATTTGAAACACATCGGTAGCCAGAGATATATCCAGTGTGGGCCCCACTAAAATTCAGCGAATTGAATCTGGGGTCCCAGTTTCAGGGGGTGCTTGATGAATCTCATTTGTTTTTTGTTGCTTTATCATTATTTTTATTAAAATTCGCTTCTTCAGTAAGCTGGTGCTTTCACACGTCTCTTTCCATAGCACGCTGATGAAGTGGGACGAAATAAACAAGATATGCTGTGAAGAGAAGTGGGTGGGGGGGGGGGGGGGTTAACCGCCAAAGGTGGCAGGGGGGCAGAGCCCCCCTAGTAATTATTTATATAATAATAGAATTTTATTCATGTAAACATAATTCTTTTTTCCTCTTAAGGACCAAATTAGAAAGTCTTATGTGGGGAAAACAATTTTTCATGACGGTAATCTGGACATATTTTGTTATTATTAGTCATTATGTTTCTCTGAAAAATTATAACTTCCTATCTTTTTTCTGTTAACGGTGGGTACGAAAATTAATGATTATTTCATAAATCATTTAATCATTATTTTTCCTTATTTTATCATTATTTGATCAATCTTTTCTTAAAAAAATAAATGGAAATACTTACGCGATGGATGTCTATGAAGTGGAGAGTCCGTTGAATTTCGTGCCATTTGAATAAATCCAGGCACTGGTTGAGACATTAGATAGTAAACTCCGTGTAGTACATCGGACGCGTGCATCCCATTATGATCTGCGTAAACGAATGATAGCATACTTTTTAGACAGTACAAAAGGAAATACACGTTGGTCAAAATAATTTAAATTTTCGCACATTTTTCAAATCTGAGGGTGTCCACATGGCCCTCCACAAGGTTAGGGCTGACAGTGCCTGGGATGATTCTCATCATTTTTTTCTTCACGCTATAAATTCATCATAAAGGGGGGCCCCCCCCCATAAAAGTCTGGTCTGGGGGGCCCACAAAAGATGTCAGCCTAGGGGCCATGGATGTCCAACCTTTTGGGTTCTAGGTCACGCTCGAAGTGCGCACTGTCGATAAAATACATTTTGAAGTAGTTTCTCATAACTAAAAAAAAAATGAGTGAAGCATTACCCTCTTTTACGTGTCGATAAAAGACACTTAATATCTACAGGGTGATTCTAAACTCGTGGGACAAATTTCAAGCGGTGATATAAGACTCCTAAAAAATCATTTTTGGTCGGTCATAGAATGTGCGACCGAATCGCAATAGCAAAGGCGGTAGAGGTTGTTTTTGGAAACTGCACAACATCACTTCACCGAAAGCAAATATCATATTTTGTTGACGGATTTGCTGCAATAAGTACAATCAACCATTCCGAGGGTGCAGGGTATTGTAATGTGGTAGTTTTTCTCAGAGCCGTAACTAGGATTTTTGCCGCCCGGGGGGGCAAACATTATTTTGCTACCAACTTTAAAATTCGATAATTTTGTAACGGTTTTCTTTGTTCCCACCTACTAAAACTGCCGCCCCCCCCTTAATTTTGCCACCCGAGGCAGTTGCCCCCTCCCCCTCTAGTTTCTGCGCTGAGCCTTCTCATGATGCAACTTGGGTAACCAAAAATCTACCTCAAATCATTGTACCACTTGTTTGGCGCAGCATAACCTTGATTATTCTTATTCTTACACCAATAAAAAAAACAAACGCTCAATCCAATCCGAAGGTACATATGTTCTTGTCATTATTATTTACAAAGAAATATAAAAAAAATAATCTCTTTCTTATTTCAGAATATAACAGTGGTTCTCAAACTTTTGCCACTCACGTTTCCCTTGCTCTAGTCATCGGTTACCTGCGGCTCCCCAGAATAGTTTAACAGTTATTGTGCATTCATAAAAAGAACTAATTTTCAAAGCACGAACGGGTGCGCACATTGTTATCTCCGGCTCGCCGTAACGCCTCTGACAGAATTTAGTGACACCCTTAGGAGCCGCGACTCATACTTTGGGGGAGAAACACTGGGTTCTAAAATTATGCTACAAATATCATGAAAATGAGTGTAGTATATTGTTAAATATATTGTAAAAACTTAAGGTAGCTAAAGTAATGACGAAGTTCTTACATGGTTTGTCCCGATATCCCCTCTCGACTGCATGAAAGTAACTAAAGAATGGAAGTAGTGGAATTCGAAAAGAATCGAACAGGCCGGTGGCTAGAAACACCCTGTAACACATCTGTAAATGATAAAATACATACTAAAAATATCTTCATATCAAAATTTCAAATTTCAGCAATAACTTGTTTGTGTGTACTATACAGGGTAATTACGAATAAACTGACGCTACTCAGACGTATGTAGCGCCCATTCTGATGGAGGCGTTTTGATGAAACTTGATACATGGGAAAAATGGACCACGGGAATAATATACGATATATGGACCATGGGGAAAGGAAAGATTCAATAAAAAATATTGTTAAATTTTTTACCACCAGGTGAAAAAGGGGACACCTTTTTTATTGCAGTTGTCTTTTTCCCATGGTCCAAACAATGTATATACAAAGTTTCAATGCAATGCGTTCACCACAACGGGTGCTACATGGGTTGGAGTAGTGTCAGTATAATTAAACTGAGTACTCTGACCTATGTAGCACCCGTTGTGGTGGACATATTTCATTGAAAATAGGTACATAAGGGAAAAAACTAAACGTTTTAAACTTAGCGTTTCTAACGTTATTAAACGTTAAAAAGCGCCACTTTCACCTGGGGGTCATTAATTGAACTTTTTTTATTGAATCTTTCTTTTACCACGGTCCATATATCCTATGTATCAAGTTTCATCAAAATACCTCCATCAGAACGGGCGCTACATACGTGTGAGTAGTGTCAGTTTATTTATAACCCCCTTGTACTTAAAATAAGTTACTGCTTAATAGCACGTGTTGATGTTATCAATGAATTACGTGATGAATATTTTCCAGAAAAACCAACAGTAGCCAGATGCTTACATTGGGGTTTCATTCTTTTTTTATGATAATTTTGAATCATAAACTTACCCATTAGTTAATTTTTTTTTGTTTTCAAGTATGAAATCATGAAATGGCTTTTTTCGTTAATTTCTTAGTGTCTATGTTTTCTTGTTTTGAATTTGTATTTCTTTACCTGAGAAAGTATCAGAGGTCCCGCTTGCCGCTGCACATCAAAGATAGGGAAGTCCCAAATATCAATCAAGCCAAGTAGTCGGTCGTTTGCGATTTGCTCCAAGTCGTAGACAACGTCTTCCACAGTGACCGAGCTGCTATCGACGACCAGCTGATCACCTGCACTGACCACAACGACATGCTCGTCCTACAGATACATAGGGTATGTAGGTTTTGTATTTCCATCATTTTAGATCACACATATATAAATTTGAGTTAAATATATTTTCTGATGAAGAATATATACTTTTCCAGTTGAGGTTACATGGAAAAGTGTAACAAAAATGCATCGCTTAGAATTTCTGAATTTTGAAATTATCGAAACGAACAATGTGTCTGCGTGAGAGTGAGAAATAAAAGTTTTGAACAATAGGTACGAGTACTAGTACACGAGTTCCTAACGGCGAATATACATTACAGCCCACGTTTCACGATTCCAACGTCTTAAAAACGTTCTAAACGAATGTACTGAAAATGCGTTCGTACGTGAATAAATATCGGAATATTTATCAGGTGCCAGGAGTCAATAAAAGATTTTTTAAAACGAATTTCGTTACATTGCTCCTGAAAATACTTAATCTATTTCACACAATTAACCATACGAATAACAATATTAACTCTAATTTCAACATTTTTCATTAGCAAAAGACAAACTGTGATGCAATAAATGCAGATGTTTGGGGTTTAATTGGGTTTTTTTTATAACAGTAACAAAAAACTCATGTAATTTTATCACAGTATCGATGTATTCAGTATGGTCATAATTATTTTGTAGATACTATATAGCGCAAGAAACTGAGCATTTTACGTATATTTACATAATCTTCACAATCCCTGCACTGTGTTAATATGGATATTTTTATATGTTCTTGCATGAGTATATTTAAAGCTTTATATACATTTATAAAAATAAATTATGCAGGGTGTTCTGTTAATGGACCAACAAACTCAGAGGGTTGTTAGTAGACATTAAGAGGAACAAAAACTGCAATGGAACATGGTGTCGCAAACCACATTGAGAGAGTGAAAATCGCATGCAGGTTTCGACGTCACGCTGGAACGCCAAAAAGTACAATAATAACTACTAAAATATTTATTTCATTAATTATTACATGAGTTGTTGGAAGTGTTGCACAGCATTGCACAGTCTACAACGACGTAAAAACGATTCCCGGACGCGCTCAAAAGATACCAGGTATGCTTTTGATGTCTGCCGCAGTGACGACAATCCGCGCTATGAGATCCTCCGGTGTGTCCACAGGATATTGTTGTTGGTACATCCGCTGTGCTGAGCTCCCATTGCCATCTGCTCGACCGTAAATCAGATGCATATCAGCGTATTCCTCGTTCGTGTAGTCAGCCATCACGATACTCAAATACAAATATTACAAATACAAATACCACGCCACAATAGGCAAATTGCCCAACGAGGTGGCTGACTTAAGAACATCATGGATCCCCGATCCATTTTTTGGAGGCCCTACCTACTACTGCTACACCACACATGCACCCCGCCCACAGCCCCCCCCCCCCCGCGGAACCCCCTACGAATCGGTACATGCGGGAATGGGCTTGTGCGTGTAGTAAAACCTGACGTGAAGTTTTTGTTTCTCTGTAATGCTTGTTATGTTTAGTGCTGCCATCTGCCACCAGTTTTTCTAACTATGAGTGAAGTGTTATGATTGAATGATTTATCGTTGTAGGACTGTTGCTCTCTGTGGCGAGACTTTTTAACGGGGAGATCGGCTCGCATTTGCACCTTGAAGTTGGGAACCACAGAAAACCAACTGCAGCCGACCACAAACTGCTACACGTGCAAACTGCTAGAGTTGAAACAAACTGCTACACGTGCTTACTACCGCAATAGCGCTAATTTACGTCGTCCGCAGCGCGTGATCTTACCCAAGCACATGCGTTTCGCGACGCTGCTTACGTCAGATATGGTGAGAGAACCCACGAACGCATTCAGCTATCAACTGACATCCACCTTTCGTCTCTTCTGGACTCTGAGCCTGCATGCGTTTTTCGCGATTTTCACCTCTGAACGTGGTTTGTGACACCATGTTCCATTGCAGTTTTTGATCTTCTTGATGACTACTAACAACCCTCTGTGTTTGTCGGTCCATTAACAACACCCTGTATGTAACATTGATAATGTAAAATGTTAATGTACGCATAACTTGCTATATATATTAAACGGCTCCTTTGTGTTACTTCATATTTAAAAAGAGAAAAAAGATGTTAAGAAAATCAGTTCCATAATCCTCACCATAAATCAACAAATATTTGAAAAAATTTATGACGGTTGCCATTTGACTAACAGATTATTTTTCGTAGACCTACTGGAAGGACACTCTAGTCCCTTGGGTTCATGGTGTGAATGTCCCTTATTCATGCGTTTTTGTGTTTCTCTTTTTTGTCTTTTTGGTACAAGTTTGTACCAGTTGTCATGTTATTTGTTGTTTTCGAATAATGCATATTTTTTGAAGATGAAAGTGCATTTTCATCATGTGTGTGTGATTAACAAATCAAACGGATATGTGTGTCCTGAGAAGCCAAACTATTTACTTCCGTCCAACCCTATTGTTGAGAATGTTATACTTCATTGCTTAAGAGGAACATTTCGAGTTAACGTTTACAAGTACAGCAATCTGATATATAGCCTTCACTATTTTTTTTTCACTGCAAGGTACATTCCTAATAAATTTCAAGAAGATTCTTTTTTTTTGTTCATTGATTTAAAGGGACTTTCACTCGTTTATTCATTTTTATAATATTCAGAAACCTTACTTACTTTCAGGACTAAGTTCTAAAAATTAAAAATTGCTGATTGCTTTAAGAAGATACTTGATACTAGGTTTTGTCATAAATAAAAGCATTAAGAGTTTAATTCGATATCAAGCAAATTTCATCCTTAAGAACTTGATATGATTAAGAAAAAAGGATCTATACTAGCACACGCACACCAAAGAAACTTTCACCGGAGTTTCAAACTGTTCAAAGAAAGAAAAACTGATCCCGAAATATCTCGGGTTCTTAAAACCCTCTTATTTCGGCATTGACGAGCCTAGATACCGTTGTAAGTTTTCTTCTCCTGATGACATGTTTTCCTTTTGTTTTCCCCTTACCCCCCGTCCTGTCAATCAACTGAGCTATTGTTCAAAGTCTGATAACAAAAGGAATAGCATGGTTTTTCCCCCTTTCCCTTGAGGTAGTTATACGATGAAGCGTACAGCATAAATAAAAGAAAGCGATAGCTTTTTGCCCCCTTGTTTATTATTATTATATTTTATGTTGCGGAGGGGAAGCATATATCAGCTCACGCAATCGGAAAAGAAAATATTGTTATTGAAAATTGGTGGCGATTTCTAGAAAGTTTAGGGATTTCCACCGTGGCAGTTGTAATGCGTATCAGGAAAATTTGAAAAACTGCTCAAAGGGTTAAAGAACACACATAAATCAAAAGTGTTTCAAAACAAACAAATGTCAAGTTAAACTTACACGAACCGGTATTTTTTTGGGACCTTATCAACTGCGCATTATAATGTTTCAAACATTCACTGAGATCAACAAGAAACCACACAAATTTCAAACACAAACAGTACCAACAGTATGAGTAAACTTCGAAACCTTTTGCTTCAAAAAAAACTATTCCACGTTTGCACGAGTTTGTTTTTAACCCTGAAAAAAGGTAGGGAAAAAAAAAATAGAATAAACGGGGAAAAGTGTGCTTACCTTTACAGGTTCGACCAATGTGTTGCGCGACTCTTCGTCAAGTTCATCGTGTTGCTTGACAGCGACTTCATCTTCGTTGGTGGCTGCAACCAGTGATATCTTAGGAGAAGAAGAAGAGCTTGTCCCCCTCCTTCCGCAGAGACCGCACAAGCCTTTCCATTCGCCGGTCGTCCCGGTTTGAACGCCGACATGTCTAGGCATACGAAGGAGGCGATGACCCACTACGCCACTGCCGCCTTCCTCGGCTGTCGAATCGCTTCCGCTGGGCGGTGAATCATTGCTACTCTCGTAATCAGAGGTAATGGCTGCGTTCAACCTGCGGAACGATGGCAGAGGCGGAAGCTCTTCTTCTTCTTCTTCTTCTTCTTCTTCTTCCTCTTCCTCTTCTTCTTCATCTTCTTCTTCTTCCTCCTCCTCCTCTTGAATGTTGTCATGATTCCTCCTCTCCTGTCCATCTTCTTTCATCTCATTGTCTATTTAAAGATATTCCGGGTGAAGAAAAGAAAAATAAACGAATTATTTATGCAGATGACTTCCTTTAATAAAAAAAATTTGTAAGCAAAATTTAAATTTGTTTTTCTGTGAGTAGGAATATCTTGTGACTCAATGATTAGTATTGTCTGACTAGCACAAGCTTTGCGGAATAATGCATTGATTACTTAATGGTACCCCTCCCCCCGGAACCCGCCCACCAAAAACAAATATTATGCAATATTAATTTTTTATGAGTCATTATAAAGAACTCGAGAAAAGTCTTCAATCTTATTCCTGATTAAAAAAAATGTTTAATTTTCGAAATCAGTGAAACTGGTCAGAGCTAATTTGAGCCCAGGATCCTGAGTCAAGCAGAATGCCCCAAATTATTACTTATAGCTTTCACGCATTCGGAACTGCTGTCATTAATTCTGGAATTATTATTTGATAAATTATGGAAATGCTTTTCACCAATTATGGAAATTTTTTCATAAATTATGGAAATTTTTTCATAAATTATGGAAATTTTTTCATAAATTATGGAAATGTTTTGCATCAATTATGGAATTATTATTTCATTAATTATGGAAATGTTTTTCATTAACTATAGAAATGTTTTTCATTAATTCTGGAATCATGTATTCCTTTTATTAATTTCATATTCTGAATTTTCATTAATTTTTGTTAACCATGTTCGTATTTTTGAATAGATATTATTTTATATATATATATATATACAAATACAAATACAAATACGACGCCACAACAGGCAAATTGCCCAACGAGGTGGCTGACTTAAGAACATCATGGATCCCCGAGCCATTTTTTGGAGGCCCTACCTACTACTGCTACACCACACATGCACCCCCCCCCCCCGCGGAACCCCCCAACGAATCGGTACATGCGGGAATGCGCGTGTACGTGTAGTGCAACCTGACGTAAAGTTTGTTTCTGTGTAATGCTTGTTATGTGTAGTGCTGTCATCTGCTCCCAGTTTTTCTATATATATATACATTTATATAAGCATTCCTGACCAAAAAATTCTGTAAATAACGTTATGCTTTTTGCATGCCGCCTTATTTCTTGATATACTGTAATGATGGCTCAAATGGGATCCTAAAATGTGTGGATGCCAGGACACAAAACTTCTTAAGACGACCCGGAAACCAGTGGTGCATCCAATGGATTTATAATCAAATTGTAAGTAGATTTATGCGACCCATTTCAGGAGCCCCTTTGACCCAAGTCTGGGTCACGACCCGTAGGTTAAGAACCCCTGCCCTACAGCGACTTTGCTAGGAGATACTATGTGGTCCTCCGTACTTTCCGGACCTTACGCCAACAGATCACATCTCTTCCATTCCCTGCACAATAACTTTCGGGGAAATATTTTAAAATGAAGCAAACTTTATGGCAGGGACCTATAGACTAAGAAGACCTAATATTTACTACCGGAGCATTGAGCAGCTAGAGCATTACCTCCTAGATACAATGCCAGTCAACGCGCATCTGTGATGTCACTATAATAGGTGGTTCTCTTTAAAGCCCCGTTTACATGGGAAATAGAAAAACCCGCTTCGAGGATTTTCACCAATGACTGCTCTTCATTTCTTTCCTTACAAAAGAAAAAAGTCGTCAAGTGGGTGCTAGAACTCCCAATGCTACCGCAATATTTGCACATGTGAACGGGGGCTTAAGACGCCTTCATATACCTTCGTATATAAAGGGGCTCTAGTTCTCTTTCGTTAGGGGGAGCATGTGAGTTTTTCCCCTTTTTTTTTTCCTTCATACAAGTGTTTGGAGAACATAGCTTATTTTTAGCTAGGAGGCAATGGTTAGAGCAGGCATCTTCAACCCGTTGCTTCCTGAAGCAACCCGAGTGCTCGATGTTCGTGTCCAATTCCGTGCTCGCGAGCACTTGGTCAACTTTGCAATTGAACACCCTTTATAAATTGCATTCAAAGAATGCTGATTTCATGCATTCGTATGTCAAACTTGTCGTAATAGTGTTCTTTTTTTTTGGGTTGGGTACAGGCAGTGCTCGAGATAAAAAAAAAAAGGGTTGAAGACCTCTGAGCTAGAGGTAGGCTGGCAAAACACGTTAGGTATAGGGATTACTCACTGCCACATGTACACCTTTATTAGATTATAATAAAGATACGCAACCTTATATCTTTATATAAATTTGTTGTATACCTTTGTGTGTGTGTTTCTGATCATCAAAAAAATGACAAGAATTTTTTTCGAGTATTTAATAATACTAAAATCAAATCAGACGTAATATCATAAAAATAGCGAAACAAAATTTCTAACTGAATACTGAATCATGATTCAATACTCGTAACATCTGTACTTCAGTAATGATAAGTACAGGGTGTTTCATAAATTCGTAAATAGATTAAAAATTGAAGGAATTAGTAATTTTGAATGAGGTATGTGAAGAAGTTTAAATCATGGTTGTTAACTCAAGAAAATTTAAATTATTTGTTTGATCTTGTTACCTAATCGTCTTTCATCTTGCCTAATGTCAAACTCAATGCCGATTTTTTTGCAAATCTACCAGCTCCATTCCTGTTGCCACTTATTTCTTTACATTATAAATATGATTTTCTTTCCTCTCGTTACTATATGCACCGAGAAACATGTAATTACTTCTCGGTGTCCAAAGTTATCTTATTTATTAATGTAAGCCCAGTAACAGACAAATGAAGAAATCAACTATTCCTTGCATTTCATAGGACTCGGATTTTTTCACATTCCATTGTTTTGTTTTCGTTCAGTGCTCTCTATCGTCGAAAATTCGAACTATTTTTCTTCCTGTACCAAAGAAAATGGCCCTTCGTGGGGGAAAAACTTTTCCGTAAAACCGCACTATGTACGAAGGAAATGTACAAATTCCTTCAATTTTAATAAATTTTTACTTTTACGATTCATGGGACACCTGTGCTTACAGATTTTTTTCTTCAATTTAATTACGAAAATTCTCCGCAAAATAATATTTTGAATAATTTTTCGTATTGTAAAAATTTCTTTTTCACGTATTTTAACGAATCCCGAGACGAAAATGCCATACAAATTCCGAAATGAGCTCTAGAGTTGAAGCAAAACTCATATTTTATTCAAAGGCAAATAAAATGCGCGTTTCTTTTTTTCTTACCTTGGCGTGTTATTTTGTCTTCGTCGGAGTCTTCGGCTGCGTCTCCATTTTTTCTCGGTGACATCTTGGCTCTTTCGTGTAATTGTGCGAGGCACTGTACATCCTGCGGAGTGAGAGGATGCAAGGAACAAACGGTTTTCCTTTGGCGTGAGTTTCTTCTCTGTGGCTTACCCGATGGTAATGCTGTAGTCGAAAAAGATCTAGAGCTCTTTCCTCTTTGACGTCCTGCGCTTCCTTCCGGTATAGCGTTCAGCAATGATTCCAACCTATAATAGCAAGGGTTGAAAACCAAACAGATACAGTAGAATGGTGGTCGTATAATTTATACTAGTATCTCAACCTACGAGGCTAATTCGCTCTTCAGAACCACTCGTATCATGACAATACCGGATGCCGAACAAATTTTCCATAAACAAATCTAGAATATAATATATAGTTCCCGTTAAAAAGATTCCTTCCAAGTTTTCCTAAAACACAAAAATAATTCAACCCTGGTACAGAGAGTGGTATTATATGAGGAGTAGTGGAACAGGATGTTCTAGAACTAACTCTACTGATAAAAGGGAGGTGATATTACAAGCACTGTCTGTTTTTCACATGATCAAACGGGGCATGTGCCCAGGGTCCACTAATTTCCACAAGCCCAAAAGTGACATTTTGCATTTTAGCACAACAGTTAATGCAGGGTGCATAGCAAACAGGAGGTACTGCGTTTTACTGGCGAACCGTTGATCCTAGAGGTATACTTCCACTTATTCCAAAAATTAACTTTTTATACGGTCCCCGTGTGCTGCAAAACCCAATTAAGAAGTTGTTGCCCTGTCTGTTCTGATGCCAACAAAAAAATTCCATGTTTCTAAGTGCAATATTCTCTGGGATATTCGAATTCGAAAAACGGGGGAAATTCGGTAAAACAGCGTTAAATGCGGGTAAAACGATTTTTCCGGATTTAAATCTGTTTTTTTCCCCAAATTTCATCCGTTTTTCTAATTCGAATATCCCAGCAAATATTGCACTTAGAAACACGGAATTTTTTTCGTTGGCATCATAACTTTATAATTTGGTTTTGGTGCAACTGGAACTGAATAAAAAAGTTTTTGTTTTTATTTTAGTAACTATACAACCCCTTAAAAGAGGAATTGTCTGTGTACTACACGTTATTTGGAAACTTTTTCTAATTGGAAATATATCTCTAGGATCGACGATTCGCCAGTGAAATGCCGTACCCCCTGTTTGCTATGCACCCTGTAAAAGAGGCAGGGTGAAAAAATTCATATTTTCTTATGAACGGAATTTATGAGGAACAGGCTCATTCTTTTGGCATTCACACGCTCTTGGTCAATTATGCTCGTTCAGACTCACGTACATGCATGCATACTCTTTCTGAACGCTCACATGCTTACAGACTAGCTAAAGTCACTCGTTTGGTCGTTGAATGTCCTGGCTCCTTGCTCTCTAGATCACTCCCATGCTTACACACTCATTCACATACTTGTACACGCTATAGGTCACTCTTTTGATCAGTCCCATGCTCACCCACTCTCTTGGTCACTCTGTTGGTCACTCATCTTGACGTGATTCTTTTGTCATTATTTTGTTTCTATTTTGATAGTGATATTCACTATTCATATTCTTGCACACACTCTAGATCACTCTTTTGGCAATGCTCGTTTTTTTTCTCACATTGGCAAACGGGTCACGTGCCCACGCCCCACAGATTTTCAAAGACATAAAAAAGGCTATCTTTCGCATTTTACAACCCACATGCCCATTCCCCATACGTACGCCTCTACCTCAAAGAACGCTATAATTCATAACGCCCCAAAAATTCATATTTGCCCAGGGCTCGAATTATAAGGAACATGCCCTGAGTAGACAAAAAATTTTTACAACGTAACCCAGGGTCACTCACTCAAAGAAATTCTGTGTGTGCCCTTCGAAGATTTGTACATGCCATAAAGGACTAAGGCTTCTGTTTTCTTTCTTTTGCGCCGCTGTTTGTTATGTATATTATTATTTCGTTTTCTTCTTTTCACGTATTTATGTTCTATTTTGTCAAGTATTTATATGCTTACATTTTTTTTTACTCCTTCTTTCTACTCCATTTTTCTTTTTGCTTCTCTTTTATCAGTTTTTTCTTTTTAAATTATTGTTTTTTTTATTATTTTTTTTCATATTATTATTATTGTTTCTATTATTTTGTATATTTTATTATTATTTTATATATTATTATATATTTTTCTTCCTTTTTAAAAACTACCATTTTTCTTTTGTATATTTTCTACGGCAAATATGTATGCACGAATGCAAATTGTACCATTACATGTGGCCCTATGTTATACTGTGTGGTGCATAGGGAGATGTTTTTGTGACAAAAATTAAAAAAAGCCCAGGGTCACAATTTACTTATTCGAGGGATACGTATATATCCTCACTTCAGAAGTCGCCAAAATATGGCAACCTTGCTCGCATGATAAAGAGTGACACGAGTGTCATCCTTCTTTTTGGGCAGCGGCTTAAATTGCATGTTACCATGCGATAATTGAAAAAAAGTTGTTTGCGATCCTGGGTTCTATTGGGAAAATTGCTTTTCTGTATATGAGATGTCTATGGTGTTAATTACCTATCAAAAAACTATGAACCTTTAGGAATGTCTCGCGTGTGTGTGTGTGTGTGTGCGCGCGTGCGTGCGTGCGTGTGATGAAGAGAATTTTCAGTCCCTTCAAAGACCAGAAATCTCTTAAAATCTTGCGGTGTTGAATCACCAAATTCGTAAAAGAGTTCCACCAGCAAAACGCGTTCTTGTAAACTCAACATGGGAATGAATGTTGGAGAAATGCTTAGATAACATGTTAGTGAAGCTTGAGCAGTTTTGCAGAAAAAAAATGCATGTCCACAAAAATTTGCAACGAGAACATCCGCTAGTGATAATTGCCAGGACTTATTTTTCCCCACCCCACCCCACCCATCCTCTTCTAAATATTTCTCTTTTTTTTGCTTTTAATTCACTAGTTTTTGTATGAAATTATTATTACATTAATATTTAATTTGATTTAACTTCAAATGATATTGATGTAATAGTACTGAATGTCTTATTAATATTATTCTCACGAAGGGAGATTTTTTTTTTTGGTGAAGAAAAAAATTAGTTCAAACTTTTGTTGAAAGAGGGTGCTGCACAAAAGCCAATCAATGAGCTATTGGATCTGAAAGTTTTTTCGATATCTTCTGTGTCCGAAATGTTCGTAAAGCTTTAGCTTAAGATTCGTGGCTGAGGTAAAACAACTTCACCAATAGTTCTTCATCCACCAATGACAAAATCACAATGAAAACCTAATGTAAACGCCAGTAACACACAGGAAAATTCAGAAGTCAGCTGTTAATCACATACGCCGCATTTTATGACTCTGATTTGCATATTTCCAGCGACTTGCTCTCGCACAGCACCCTCTATCAACAAAACACCTGAGCTTAATTGCTTTTTCTGCACCAAAAAAAACTTCGTGAGAATAACTTTCGTGGACCGCATTGAGATATACCAATTCCTTCAATTTTTATGAATTTTTAAGCTGTTTATGAATTCATGGGACACTTTTTAGTTCTTCGAATACATTCCCTTTTCCAAAATTTTCAGAGATTCAGTCATTTATGATATCAAATAGAAGATCACGAACAGCTAACTATTTCCCATGCAATTTCAAAAACGCATTTTCAGCAGAAAACTCTTTATTTTTTCACTCTATTTAATAAAAATACCAATTACGCTATCTAATGGGAAAATTTCATATTCCTCTTGATTCATCTCTTTACTCTCAGCAAACCATTCTCTATACACATAGGGATAGAGCTTTCTCTCTCATTTTTTTCTATCGTTTCCTTGTTCTAGAAAGGAAAAAGGAAAGGAAGGAAGCGGAAAAAGCTAGAGAGTCGTGGGTGAAATTGATTTAATCTCCACTTGACCCTCTTTTATATGCACTTCCCATAATAGCATAAAAATTTTCGCGAAAATACCAAATTACGTTGCAAGAAGAGAACGGGGGCGATAGGAATTTATGAAGACAATGATAAAACAAGACACATACATGTATTATACGAGGCAGGTATAGCAAGGGAGAGGAAAATGAGGTAGAAAAAGAAAGAGAACATGACATTTTCGGTGTTGCCCCCAAAAAGGTGGGAGTCAAAAGCGCTTATTTCCAACGGCTCCCGGTGCAAAGTAAACGCATATTCTTTTATTCGCCCAACCATCCATCCCTTTGCCATCATCTTCAGCCTCTCTATCTCTCTTTGGGGCTGCTCCACCTGCTCCATTAGGGAGTAAGAGTTGTCTTGGCAACGCCAACGCCCCTCACCTCGGTGGACCGTTTTCCCACACACACTCTCTCTCTATATCTGGTTGTGCTGTACTGTAAACGCTGGACATCATAATGACTGCCATCCTGTTTCTGGAAAGAGCGAGAAAGTGAAATGCATCACCAAAGTTTGGAGGGAAAGAGGATGATAGTAGATGCGAAATATTACTCCCATTTTCGATCCTCCTCCTCCTTCCAGAATGGGAAAACATCATTGAAAAAAAAATTATATGTATAAGAGAACGACGTCCCAGAACCATCAGAACATTGAATGTCTTCAACAGCTGATGCTGTTGTTGGTTGTTTAGTTAGAGACGACTGGAATGAAGACTCTACTGCGGAAATACGAGAAGAAATTATCGAGCTTTTGTTCAGCTCTTTGTTGGCTTTCTTGAAATTTTTTTTTTTTAATCCCACAGTGGTTAGGGAACGAAGCGTATCACCAAAGATGGTGAGACTTTGGGAAAAAGAAGAACTGGTACTGACTTTGAGTAACAAATACGGTGCACATCGCTTGATGTGATCACTGGGACTCGGGTGTTTTTGATAACAATAACCATATATAAGAAATATACGTGGTTTGTGTCAAAAAAGTATCCATCCATAATTCTTCCTACGTGAACCAATGAAATTAGGGAAGCGCGGATTGTTGCACGTATGTAGGCAATCCTAGTGCACATGCTTGAATTTTTTACTGCCTGCAGAAGCTGCCAATCACCGGTAGACTGCCGATGAGTTGGGAAGTGTAAATGAGCGCCGTGTCGCATTTTTTTCTTTGACAGAATGGTAGGAAAAACTTAACGCTACTACATTTATCGTGATGGAGCTGCCAATTGCGACACAGAACCCGTTGGTAGTACTCTTTGGTCATAGTTGTGTCCAGCGGTGCGTACTCGTGATGAAGCACGCGACTGGAGTCACAAGAAAGTCAACATGACTTGAACATTGAATCTCCCGAAGACCAAATTGTCAGTCAAAATAGAATGAACGGATTCAACGCTAATGCTCGCCTCGTCTGCAAGATCTCTGATCGTGATTCGATGATCCTGATCACCAGAGTCCTCACTTGGTCAATAATATCTCATTTCTGGATACTGCGGGTCTACCAGAATGTGTTTCACTCCCCATTGGTGTGCGGCCATCTTTGAAGTGGTTATAAGACTCCTTTATTGGTGCCCATTTCTTCATCTCCGAAGGTCTGTAGAATCTTGCGGATAGTTTCCACTTGGGAATCACCAAGCTTCACACAAAATTTATTGCATTAACGTTATTGACGTTTTCCTGCCATTTTGTCAAAAACGAAAATGCGAAGGCGTTCACTTACACTTTCTCACTTATCGGTTGTCTGCCGGCGACTGGCAGCTTCTGCAGGCAGGAAAAAATTCGAACATGCATACTAGGATTGCTTACATGCTTGCAGCACAGACCACGCCTTTCTATATTCATTGGTGTTCAAGCACGAAAAATTATGGTCGGATACTTTTTAAGCAGACCTCGTATAATGTTACTTAATCACTAAGTCTATCTAGAAGGAAATCTTTCCGCCACCATGGATATCAATTAATTTGTGTGTATTTATGATCTAAATTTTAGGGAATTTTATAAACCCAGTTTACAGAAAAATTAGTAGCGTAAAATTTGATCCTCAGTCATTTCCATTCATTCTATTTAAAGTTCCTCCTTTTTTATCGTTAATCGTTGGCTGCCCCCCACCCCCCTCTCTCTCTCTCTCTGCTCATATTGGGAAAAAAAACCTGCTAAAAGACTGTTTGCTGTATTCAATATCACCAATGTTGGCACAAAAAACACGCCCAAAAAATACTGTCCGGGAACTTCTTTCACACGATGTATAATGTATTTATCAAGTCTAGTTCTTTGAATTTCCGTGTGTTTTCAGTGGATATTTAGTAAAAAGTAATGTTTACAGGGATAAGGTTAAAAAGATAATTTATAGATAATCCTATGCAGTGTTTCATGTTTTTATTTCAGAATACTGCAGAAGTTAATGATAATAAGTAAATAGGAAAAACTCTGACCCTGGAGATAGATGTCTTTTCAAGACGGTTGGGGCCTGCTGTTGCTGCTGAATAGGAGCAATTTCATCCAAGTCCAGTGGAGAAGTCGCCGTTGTCACAGTTGTAGGCCGCGTCGTGGTCGTTGCAGTAGCCGTCGTCGGTGCTGCTGCTGTTATTGGAGCTGTCGCGGCAGTGAAAGTGATGATATCGCTGTCGTTTGACTGCAGGGTATTAACTGCTTCGAGGCTCTTGAATGAGGTGCTTCTTTTGCGAAGTGGTTCGGCTTCCAACGTAGGTAGTCCTGTAGCTGACGTAGTTGTGGACCAAGTTGCAGCTGCCGACATTCGACGCAGCAAGCTTGGCGGTAGATTTTTTCTGAGACGCTAAATGTGTGTGTGTACAAAAAAAGAGTGAGATCAATTCACTGCTAATTATTTACTCTTCAAAAAATAAATTCAATTTCAATCTTTGAATACGTCGGCATAAATATCCTAGATTACAAACGGGCCTTAAAACATAGGTTAAAAAGGTGTCTGGAGTTCTTTTGACTCGGAAAGCTCAGAATGTGGCACTCAGAAAGAATTCAAAGAGAAATCTCACCTTTGGCAGAGCGCTTGGTCTTTCACCGGTGAAAGGAATTTCCTCGTTATCGGAAGCACAACGAAAATAAGGTAATATCAAACTGCTTCTCCGACGTTTCGGAGCTCCCTGTGCCTTTGACTGCGCCCTGCTACTGCTAGCTGTGCTGCTCGTACTGCTGCTGGTACTGCCAGTCGTCGTAGCCGTTGTGGTCAAAACACCCTTTCGAAAGAGAAGAAAATAAAATGAAAAATGTTAAGTTAAATTATATTTATTTTAGTAGATTTTTCGGACGTTACTACTTAACATTTATAATACATAGAGATTTATATAGTCCTTCGAAATATGCCTCTATCTGTGGCCCAGTTCTGATTACTCCTCGTGGAAATAAACACCGAATCTCGTTGAGAAGGAGCAATAAAAAATGTAATACACAGGGCTTGATTTCTTCATGAGCACATTGAGCATTCGTCCAGGGCCCCATGGTTTAAGGGGCCCCAAATTTATAACAGTATATATTTTACTCAAATTTTTATAAATTTTATTTAGTAAAATTTTAGAAATTCAACAAATTTTTCCTAGATCATATCATACTATTTTCAAAGTGCTCATTATTAGCAAACCGTATTAAATATCAATTTTAATATTGCACTAATCAGTAATAGACTTTATACAGCATGTACACTGCATCTATTGCAAGTTTAGTCATATTAAGTCCTCCACAAAAATATGTTTCAATGTGTCAGTCTTTTGTTCGATTCCTCAATTTCAACATCTTTTTTGACAGTAAAATGATTTATGAACCGATGACAAAAAAGTTTGCATGTTTGATCAACATGAAATCTTCAAATCTTTATGAACATTCTGTATATTTGCAAACTTTATGCAGCTGATCTTGCAAACGCTTTTTTCGGATGAACTGCAACAATTTTCGTCCTTGGTTCAGGTTGGTGGCACAGTGCCACAAATATTAAATAAGGCTAGAGGTTTAGAAGAGACGTTTCTCCAAAATGTTGAGACAGCATTGAATCATCATTGACATCACCAATATCAAACTGTTCTGAAAAGAGATCATTCTTGTCGTCTATTTCTTTTTAAACGTGTCAATTGTGTTACAATTTACCCCCGGAGGTAGTAAAATGTAACACAATTGACACGTTTAAAAAGAAATACGATAAACATGTTGGGGTAAATCGAGAAGCTATCCATTCTTAGAATAAGACAACCATAAGTATTCTTTATGGGCATTGTATAATATTTATCACGTGTATGTATTGTTTATAATTTGTGTTAATTGCATTTTTAATTGGGTTGCTGTTTATTTTTTAAATATATGATATCCATATACATTTTATGGGCATCTTTTTATCAGCCACCTCGTTGGGCATTTTGCCTGTTGTGGCGTTGTATTTGTATTTGTATTCTTATTAAAAAGGATAAAATCATCAGTTCACTCAAGTCTTTTACAGGAAAAACTGTCATCTCTTTAGCGTATTATTGATGTGTTTACAAACATGTACTGTATTTGCTGACGTATCAAATCTCTTCGACCACAGTCGAGGAGGGGGGGGGGCCAATATCTCTTTTGCTCAGAGCCCCATCAAGCCAAAGTCGGGCCTTGTAATACACTTCTTATTAATATTTTGTGCTTACAAATTTCGTTGTAAGCACAAATATTCTTTTACGTCTCGACAGATCGGGTATAGTAGGATAAAATTTCTCAACACCACACATTGTTTTTCCGAAATTAGTAATAAGTAATGACATCAATTTAGCATTAAAATAGATGAAGAACACATTACAGACCCCCCCCCCCCTCTTCCCCTGATATTTTTCTTCAAACCATGATAGTATATCTTAACATTATTTCTCCCGTAATCCCTTGTCTTATCCAGTGGTTCTCTCGCCATCATCCAGGAGCAACAACCTTTCTGGTTATAGAATTGATTTTTTGTGTAAATTTATAGTGAATTAAAATTTCTTTTATAAATAATGTCGATATCCGGACCCCTTGGATTAGAGTTCAGCATGCTTCCCTCTTGTTGAAGTTCTATGCTGGGTCGTCTCAGCATCATGGACTCCTCGGGTAGAGTGGTTTACCGTGACCCTGTACTTAGCTAGAAGTAACAGCTTACATATTTTATACTTTCTCTCGAAAATCATAATACAGAATGTCGCTTACGCTCCTTTCGGCATAGACACGAGTCTCCCGGGCGATGCCCGGATGGGCCCACATATCAAGATTACTTTGGTTCCTATGGGCACTTCTGCTGGATTCTGAATTTCTTTTCATTGCTCCCATGGAAGCCTTTAACCACCTGTCATGGTTCCACTTCCACATGATTTTCATACACGAACGCGCTTAGAATATCCCACGCCCGCAGAGAATCCATATTGCGCTGTTCTATGCCGTGGAAAAATGGATATTTTTCCCTCGTAAGAAGTATTATCAGTGATATATAGAGCTTGGAAGTTCAGACAAAATGCCATAAATGACTTTTTTTGTGAAAATACCTTTTTTGAACTTTTCCTGTCGTAAATGCCTATTTCAACATTGTTTTATGTTTATTCGTGAATTTTATGGGCCGTATTCTATAGAACTTGGATATTTTTAGCATTGAGAACTTCAAAAAAAATTCTCTTCCTAAAATCTTCATCTGTCAGGATTTAATTGTTATCCGAAACCCTTGCCCCTCCTGGTCCCCATTTAAACGCGAATAGGCATAAATGCCTGAGATAGGAAAATTGGTGTTGGGCAGAGAAGTGGCAAACACATTTCAGCTCTGCTATACGTAACTTTCAGATAGCAATCAACATACCGTCGAATTCTCATTAAGAATGAGTTCTAGACAAAAGCAACTCATATACAAAAGAACTGTGAATAAATTAGAAGTGTTTTTTCTCATGCCTTGCTCATGCATTGCACAGCATTTTAAATGAATAGAGCTAATCGTGACCGTCCTAATAACCCTATTCTTTCCCAAACCGAGCACAACTCAGGTCTATCGCCATAGGCCATTTACTACCTAGTGAGTTGTGCCGGAAGTGTTAGTGTGTGTACCTAACAGTCTGCATGCGTATCTAGTGTTGTGTATGATTTTTCAGTGCTGCCATCTATATCTCATAAGTGAAGTGAGTGATGTGTAGTGACTGAATATTTGTACTGTTTGTAGGACTGTTGCTCTCTGTGGCGAGACTTTTTAACGGGGAGATCGGCTCGCATTTGCGCCTCGAAGTTGGGAACCACAGAAAACCAACTTCAGGCGACCACCACTGTGGCGACGGTGGGGCTCGAAACCTAATAACCCATTGGTGCACATCATTGCTACAACAGGCTGAGATGGGAGCTGGGGGGGGGCCCTCTAGCCCTAGAGCCTATGTTATTTTGATTTTATTTTTTACACCACAGACAAATGAATTACTACTACTACTACTACTGCACCATGCACCTCATCCACATTCCTCTAAGGAATTTCTAACGAACTGGTACATGTTGGAATGTACGTGGACGTTTTGTGAACCTAACGTGAAGTTTGTTACTGTGTAATGCTTGTTATGGGTAGTGCTAACATCTGCCATCAATTTTTCTAACTTTGACTAAAGTGCAATGATTGAATAATTGTACCATTGTAGGCCTGTTGCTCTCTGTGGCGAGACTTTTTAACAGGGATATCAGAGCCCGCATTTGCGCCTCAAAATTGGGTACGTGATTCGACTGAAATGGATCCGAGAAAAATATTCTCAGTTTGAAATTTGCTCCTAAGAAAAAGCTAAACTTCTTATTTTAAATGTTTAAACGGTCGAACGAAGCAAGCAAATAAATATACAAATAACTAATCACAATAATTGGAAAAATAATTTTGGAAATAATTCAGTGCAGCGATTGTAAATTATCGTAATTAATAAGGTAGCAAAGTGGGTCTCTCGCGGTCACCACCCCCCTAATGAAGACAACACCCCCCCCCCTTCCTTCACGGGGGGTGTTGACTCGGTTTTGTTTTGTGCAGTGACGTCAGCTTGCACCGACTCCGGTGAGTCGTGAAACAGAACTTATTATATACCCTGCTAAGAATGGCCATTCTAAATACGCAAGCATAATGTTATGAGATTCAGCTCAGTTTCAAAAGGAGTTATTCTGAAGAAGACAAAATGATGGTTGATTCATCTATTATCAATTTTTTTCCTGTAAAAAAATTTTAGATTAAACAAATTAAAAAAAAACTCACAGATTTAGCGGATGAAGACGGCGTTGCTTGATGCTGGTCCTTTTGTTTTTGTTGCGCCTGTTGTTGAGTTGGTTGTTGCTGCTGTTGTGATTGATGTTGTTGTTTCTGATGCTGCTGCTGCTGCTGCGGAACGATTTTAGAGCTGGATTCTATTTGCTTCTGCTGCTGTTGCGTTGATGGTTGTTGTTGCTGTGGAGCTGATCTCTGCGGGCGAAGACGATGGTGAAGAAACGAAGACGATGTCGTCGTCGAAGTAGTGGTAGTAGTAGTAGCAGGAACTGAAGACGACGGAGAGAGGAGGGACGAGAGCTGCCTGAGTCCAGATGCGACGTGAGATGGCAAGTCCGGATCCGTCAGCATCTCTGAGACTAGGCTGTGGGCCTCGTTCACCAGAGCGGGATCTACGGGCGGCGGTGGCGGCGGGGCGGATGCTAGACCGCAACGGAAATGATGATGGTGGTGATGGTGATGATGACTGCTAGCCTGATCAAATAGTCAATGAAAACGTATTAATCCGCAATCGTATTATTTATTACCAAATGCAAAATTGAAAGAAGCATCGTCGTGTTTACTTGGTCCCACAGTCCCTTTATCGCATACGAAGCCACCAAACTTAGGCCTACTAACCGTATAGTATTTTGTCAAAGACCTCGGCAGGCCATGCGTTGAAGACCCCTGACCAAGTTGATCATACCTAAACAGGAAAAAGTCAAATTATAAATAAGGTGCCTATAAAGTAGAATGGACTAATGGTCTTCCATCCGTGAACAAAAAGCTGGTTTGCCGCTCGAAGTGGCATGTAACCGTTGAAAAAGGAACAGCGATTACGTATAGAAGATAATACTACTACTTCACCAAACACCAACTCTGGCCATATCGCTATATTGCAATTTACTGCCATTAGTGAGATGGATTGGAAGCGAAGGCCCTGTCTATCGGTGGTCACCTCGAGTGCGTTAGGGAAAATATCGTATCTACATCCTCCCTTGGGTTCGAACCCGAGACCCTGACAACAGCGTTCACGATGATAGACGAGCAAGTTACCACCATGCTACTCGGGAATAGAATGTAATACTACTACTTCACCAAACACCAACTCTGGCCATATCGTTATATTGCAATTTACTGCCATTAGTGAGATGGGTTGGAAGTGAAGGAACTGTCTATCGGTGGTCGCCTCGAGTTCGTTAGGGAAAATATCTTATCTATATCCTTCCTTGGGTTCGAACCCGGGACCCAGACAACAACCTTCACGATGGTAGACGAGTATCTTACCACCATGCCACTCGGGCACAGTGACACCGCACTTTTGCTCAAATATGGTGGATTAGCCAGCCTGATTTTTCAAGAAGCTACAGTTATATAAACATTGAAGATGTGAGAGCATGAAGCATTCAAGTATTTTTTATAGAGCTTTGTGTTTCGATTGTTACTAATTGATGATGCATGTAGAAGATCGGGAGTGCAGAGGATCAAGAGAGACCAGTTTGTAACACGAGGCTGCGACTCTCAAACACGGGGTTACGCCAAGCCCATTATATGCTATATTAGGGGTCTTCAACGCATGGGCCACGTTTTACCCCCTTTTTGTTGTGGCCCCACCGATCATTTTCAGAAAATGGTTCAAAACAATGAAAAACTATTAATTCTAGAATTAATGACAGAAATAATTTCGGAATTGATGAAAATCCGGAATTACTGAAAGAAATAATTTTAGAATTTTAGAAAAAATAGTTTTAAAATTTTGGAAATAAATAATTTCACAATTAGTGAAAAAATAATTTATAGGTCAACGAGAGAATTAATTTCTAAATTTCTGATAAAAGTTATTTCACAATCATTAGAAAATAATTACATAATTATTGAAAGAAATTATGTCGAGAAAAATTAAGAATGGAAATAATTTCAGAATCACCGAAATAGAGATAATTAAAGAATAATAAAGTGATTTCAGATTGAAATTAATCTCAGAGTTAATTTAATCAATAATTAATCAAAACCTTTTACAGAATTGGTGAAAAAAAAGTATTTCAGAACTAATCAAAATTAATAATTAATAAAAGAAATATTTTCAGAATAAATAAAAGTTTCCAATTATTTTTGTCCCTGCTTAACTCAGGGCCCCATTGGCCCCATCTATTAAGATGTCACTAAATTACACGAGTTGGTGACCCGTAGGATTCGTGGGAAGTTTCAATTTGGTCCGCCGTGTCTAAAAGTTTGAAGCCTGTGCTATATACACTGCTCAAAACAATTAGGGGAGCACATGGTTTTAACAAAATTACGCAAAGATGTATACCGATAAGTAACATACAATGAATCATCCATAATTTAAAGCCTAGCAGGAAACGGAAGAAGAAAACTTCATATGCAAATCAAAGTTCATGACGTCAAAAACCAGAAAATGGAGATAAGGGCAGAAATAGGGATGTTGCAGAAACGTCTGTTTTACTGCCGTAACTGTGAAATTCGATTGCGCAGTATTTTTTTTTTTGAGACAAGGTGACTTGAGGATGTCTCAACAACGTGATTTACCGGAATCCATGGCATGGCGTGTTATAGGCAGACCGGAATCCGTAGTGTCGCAGACGCTGTTGGAGTCGCCAGAAGTGTTGTTGCAAGGCTGTGGAATCGATTCCAAGAAACAGGAAATGTTAGACGTCGACCAGGGCAAGGTTGGCCACGCGCCACTACAGCAACTGATGACCGGTATATACGGTTAACAGCCCGTCGAAACAGAACAGAGAATGCTACGCAGCTGCAAAGACGGTTGCAACAGGACGAAGGGTGTCCAGCCAAACAGTACGTAATCGGCTTCATGAGGGAGGGTTCTATGCACGTAGGCCAATGGTCTGCATTCCGTTGACCCCACGCCACCATGCGGCCCGAAGAAGATGGGCTGCTGAACATCGAGATTGGGAGCAACATGATTGGAGCCAAGTGCTGTTTACAGACGAGTCCCGATTCAGTCTGGAGTGTGATACCCGACGTGTTTTGGTATGGAGGGACAGGGGCACTCGAAATAACCCCGCATTCGTTCGTGAAAGGTCACAATACAGACGAGCTGGTTGTATGGTATGGGGTGGAATCAGCATAGGCGGACGTACGGACCTGCATATCATTCGGAATGCCACTTTGACGGTATGCAGACGAGATACTGCGACCTCATGTCATCCCTTACGCTGGAGCCATTGGAGATTCCTTTGTTTTCCAGGATGATAATGCCCGACCGCATAGAGCTCGTCTGGTGGAGAACATGCTTGAAGCTGAAACAATACAGCGTATGGAATGGCCAGCGTGCTCTCCTGACCTGAATCCAATCGAGCATGTCCCAAACATGACGCATTGCTGCGCGACCAAGGCCGCCTGTTACTGTCCGAGACTTGCAGATTGCACTTCTTGAGGAGTGGAACAGTATTCTCCAAAGTCTGATCGATAACCTCATCGCATCCATGGCAAACAGGTATGCAGCAGTCTTAGCTGTTCGAGGAGACCACACGCCCTATTAAAACTCATGCATCATGTCTAAACAGTACTTTTTTTTATCGTTTACATGTAACCAAATTGTTGCCCTAAATCATCTTTTCATGTTTTTTCCATATTTTCAAAGAATTAAAGCTTAATTCCAAATTTTTTTACGTCTTCTTTCTGTATTGCGCATTGATACGCGTGTACTATCCATTGTATGCCAATACGTGGCTGTCTCGCACGGTTTTCTTCACTTTTTTGCTTGCTCCCCTAATTGTTTTGAGCAGTGTATTTTATCTAAACTCGACCCTGCCCACCTGAAAATTTTGGTCTAAACTCGACATGGGTAGTATAGTAAACTATATTTCAACATAATTTCAGAATAAAAGAATTGCTATTAAAATCCCATTCACTGTTATGTGGAGATTTCTTCTGAATAAACTTCGGCTTCATATGCCAAAATCAAGTCGAATCTCACTATTTTGAAAGTAAAATTGAGAAATAGACCTGCGATTTGTTTCTACCGTGATCTCGCTGGAAGAATTCGTATGTACAAATGTGGTATGTATAATATATGTGTTCTATAAATGTTCGTATGTATAATGTTTCCATATGTTCAGATAAAACTTGTATCAAAATTCCACTGATTTTGATTTCGTGATTACGCAAGCACTCTAGTGTGTTTTCACTTGATACATTGTAAAATATTTGGTTTTACTAATTGGTCAAAATCAGTGGAATGTTGATAAAAGTTTCATCTTGAACGTATGGAAACACCATAACCAACGCACTTGTACATAAGAATTCTTCTGGACAGATTACAATAGAAACAAATAACAAACCAACTTTCAATTTCAATTTCAAAACAGTGAATTTTGATTTAATTGTAGCGTACAGCAGAAGTTTACTCAAAAGAAATCACAGAATTGAGGAGGGGGTTCAAATATTCAATTTTTATGCAAATTGTATATTTCTTTGACAGAAGTTATTTTTTTTCAATTTAAAAAGTTAATTAAAAGACTACAATTAATTCGAAACAAAATAGTGTAGAAAAAACTGAACTTGATTACTGAATGGGTCTATAGTCTTCGTCTACTAATCTGAAACTGGCAAAGATTCAAAAACATAATTTGTAAATAAATTTTCGTTATATAGAAGGAATCAATTCCTTGTGTGTTCACCCCTCGATATAGAGCATCCGACAGTTTTTGCTACACTTCTAAAACAATGAACAAAAAAGTAATAGAAAAATGTTAATAACGAAATAAAATGGAAGCATTATAGAAGAAATGAAAATATCCTGTTTGATGTAATTTTTTTTTTAAATTTTCGTAACGCGTTCAAGAGCCTGAGCCTAAAATTTCTTTAATACTGGTCTACAAGGTTTTCATAACATGGAAAAATTTAGCTGTTCTCAATTAATTTTTGAGTGCTGATTCCAGATCTGACCTTAAAAAATAGCCATCACGTCGTTTTTTTTATATATTATTTATTTGCTTTTTTTAAATATTTAATATCTTTGAAAATTAGCATATTTGTATGTGTGAAATGATTCTATTTAAGTAAAAATTATGGCAGAAATGCACATGAGGGAGACATGAAAGCACGAAGAGCATTCTCTCTCTGCAGTAAAATATGACTAACATAAGCAGCAACTATGAAGAGATCTGAAAGTAATATTACTCGCTTGAGCTTATGGCTTCACCATATCCAGTTGCTTTCCCTGCATGTGAGATAATAGGACCACAGCAGATCATCATAAAAGTAAAGATTGGTTTAAACGAGACATCTTCATTCCAGGAAAAAATAACATTCAGCAGCAAAACATCAGATTGTTGATCAATCTGATGTTTTGCTGCCACCACTTCGCATTGAATTGTGGCTGATGAAAAAATTTTGAAGGCTATGGACAAATGTGGCCCAAGTTTCTCGCACTTAAAAAGAGAAATTTCCGAAGTAAAGTGAGGCAAAATTGAAAGAAGGAATCTTTGTAGGTCCTCAAATAAGGGTACCGTTGAGTGATTCTGTTTTCACAGTGATGCTAAATAAAAATAAACTCGTTGCATGACAGTCATTCATATCTGTGGTGAATGGGTTTTTAAGGAGCCACAAAGAGAAAAATTATCAACAGCTTATTCAAGAGAACAGACATTCGGTATCCACAAGATGTAAAAAACAGTTAAAAATTATTAAATTATTGACCGAAATTGTGTAATCGAATCCGAAAGAAAATGTATCATGTTCTTTTATAAAGTAAGCACTTTATGCACAGAATCAATGATGATGAATTAATGAAATTAATGAACGTGTATTTGATGGTAACTGTAATAGAATGTTAATGAAGCTATGGCAGGTGAAAATGGAAAAAAAAATTCGTAAATTATAAAATTATGGTAAGTTTATTTATATATAATTTTTTTTTTTTTTTGGTTTTAGGTAAAACTAAATTTTTTCAAAGCAAAATTTTAATTTTTGACTGATCCCAAAGACTGGTAATGAGTAAATTTGAGTGTGAAGCAACTTTGTTTTATCCTACATGTTATCGATAACTCATTCTCAATGAAGGCCAAACTGTAGCATTAAGATTAAGATGTAATTGAGTAGTTCTATAATTAGGATTTAAAAGTTAGCCAGTTATAGCTGATTCTTATTTAAAAGTTGATGAAATTTTGCAGTTAAAAATCTCTGCGTTACATACTGTCACTGATTTTAAAATATCCTGCTTCTTACACTTTTTTTTAAACTCATTTTCACAATGCCGTCAATAATACAGTATTGCTTACAAGTCTCGAAAATTTCTCAATCATCACATTGAATGAATAAAATTATAGACTTCTTTAACGATGATGAAAAATGGGCGTTTTGATTCAAATGCGTAGCTTTGTGTAATACATGCAAAGCATTTTTTGAACTATTATTGCGAATATTACCGTGCATATATTTATAATATATACCACATCGTCTATTGTACACCATTTGCGTATTTAATGTATTTTATAATTGCAAGAAAAAAATTATTTCTCTTCAGTTGAGTTTCTGTTTTAACCTTTAAATTATAAAATAATCATAAAATAAAAATTTGAGCATTCTAAGATTGATATAAGTCAAGTTGTTCTATGTGCATATGCGAGTAATGCATATTAACATACTTAATGTATCAAAAAAAATTGGGAATAGAGTGAATTAAAATTGTTGAAAACTCGATTGAAAAGGTATTCAAATATTTAATACTGGGCTACATTTGTTGAAAAATCAACATAAAGTTATCTAAATGTTCTTTTTAATCATACTTACACATATTTATGATTATTATGTACTGTAATTTTTAAATGAATATTTATATATTACGGAATATTTATTACAGCTACGTACTTCTACAGTAAAAAAAATTTTCAATGTCTGGTAGAAATTATCCCAGAAAAGTAAAAAAAATTAATGACGGTGTTTTTAATCAAACAAATGTGGTAAAAGCTGTGCAAACAATTTTATCACACAAGGGTGAGGTTTTTAAATTTATCTAATAATTCTAACCAAGTATATCACAACTTTGTTTTATTTCTTCCTGGCATTAGAGGCAAAACCTTTATCATCTTTATTGTACATGGACTTTACATACGTTACAAGTACACTCTTGAATTTCTGAAATACATTCCTTAATAATAATTCATTTATTTCTAGTTTTAGTGTTATTCAAGAAATCTGTGTGATCTGTTCAAAGAAGTCATTAAAAAATCACTTTTTATGAGATTTTTGGGGAGAGGACAATAGAAAATTATAATTATTTTTTTTCTCCAGTGGCATTGGCATAAATTATTCAAGTAATCAATTTTTTATTAACTCATGTAGTTTATAAATAATAAATAACATTATTATTTCACTTATTTTTGCTAGTGAAACTCAAATACCAATTGTTTTTCACACACACACACGATGCCGAAAAATATGTTTCAATTTTTCAATTCAAACTGAGTTATGATCTTAAGTAGACAACTTTAATTCGCTTGAAAAAAATAGGCAAAGATGTGATTCGCGTTGCTTTATACTGAGTCCATCATGTTGTTTACGTCCGTCCGTCATAGTTTACCCATGAAAAATAATTTTCGATCGCATTTTTAAATGAGAAAAAAAACCTTTTTTAGGGGTTTTTATGATCATTTATTCTAAACATCATGTCATTCTTTTTTAACAGATAAGCATATTCACTCCATTTCCGACACATATACAAATACAAATATAAATACAAGGCCACAGGCCAAATGCCCAATGAGGTGTCTGGGAAAAAGATGCTCATAACAAATATGGATGTGATATATGTCAAAAATACAGCAACCCAATATAAAAATGCAATTATAGCTACTGAAAATTATACATACATGATAAAATATTATACAATGTCCATAAAAAATATTTATGATTGTCTTATTCTTTAAGTATGGATGTAGCTTCTGGATTTACCCCAACAATTATTATCAATAAGTGGTGTGTGATTTAACAAAACATTATCTTTATAATGACTGATCGATATGGAAGTCGATTTTTCATGGTGGAGATGAAGTTCTAGTAAGTGTTTAACAAAAAAAGTATTTAAAAATCATTGTTACAGTTCCTCTACTATGTACAAACAAGGTGTGAATCATATGATAGTAGCAAAAATTAATTTTCATACTTAAAAAATGTAATCAAATTTCAAATCTTAGAATATCAGAAAATTCTGTATGGTTTGCATTTGAAATATTTTAATAAATCGTAATTTCAGAGAACGCAAGATGATAATGATCCCAATATTAAAACTCAATAAAAAATATTATTTAAATTCAGATTTACTTGATTAAAAAAAAAATTCTAGGATTTTTCACATCTTTGCAATCTGATTCAGATTTTAAAGATTTAAAAGATAAAGATTTTAAGGTGATATTAATAATGTTAAATATTAATATACAAGAAAAAATTGTGAAGGTTTCCTCAAAAAAATCGATTGCATATTTATTGTGTTAATTGAAGCAACAATCGAGTGAAAAGTAGTCAGCAATCAAATTCATAAGACTGCAGAAAGCAGAAAAAGATCTTAAAATATAATGCATATTTTATTTTAAGACCATTTTTAACTTATCATTTTGAAAAGTTAAATGAAAAAAATTAAAATATAGGAAACTCTTAATTGTATTTGAGTAGAAGTAGTGAAATATCCATAATTTATTTTCACTGCATGCATCAATCATCAAGCAAGATGTTCATGTGAATCTCAAAATTTTGGCGTAAAATTAAATTTTTTAAAAATTTTTGAGTGAAAAAATACCAAACTTAATAAACTCTATTACCAGTTATACAGTATGCTATTTCAGTTTGGTGGTGACTATGACTCTAATATCGACGCAGTCCAAAATTCTTTGCAAAAAAGCAATTAACCAAAAAAAAAATTCATGATTCAGGACTGCAATAATGATTATAGATTTTTCGACAGGAAATGATAAAACCGAATAAAACCGTGATACAAAAACAATTTTTATATATTGCACCTAAAATATATATATATATATATATATATAATGCAATTTACCTTAAATCAAGAAACAAAATCAGGAAAATGTGTTAGAGAATTTAAGTGATTATTAATCAATGACATCAATCTGATCTCTTGAGTAATAAATAAAATGCATTCATTAGGTGTCTTTTTTTTTAATTATTGTATTTCGTGCTTGATTTGTATTTGTGTTTTTAATTTTAAACAAATTTAATTTAATTCCAAATAAGAATTAAAAATAAGTTCATTGAAAAATAAATGATATTAAATTTTTCAATGAACAAACAATTAATTATTATTTAAGTACCTAAGTTCAGTTATGAATGCTGTATAACCGAATGGTCTGTTGCCAAGTATATATATGCAGATCAATGAACCCTGGACGGATCATGTGACCCTCCTCATTAGAATGTTATATGTGTATGCATTTATCTGTGTTAACTGCATTTTTTGTGTCAATTAAATTTCATTCCATTAATGTATATGAATAATTAAAAATTCGATAAAGAAAACTTGCCCTAGTCTTAGCGTGAATGTTAATAAATATAAATATTATTATAATAAATAAATATTGAATATTAATGTGGAAGAAGAAATTATGGAAAGTTCCTAAAAAATACGATTGTAGAGTTACAATATTAAGTCGAGGTTACAGTCAAGTAAAAAGTTACCAAAAATCAAATTCATAAGAGTGCAAAAACAGGAAAAAAAAGATTAAAAAATATGCATTCACTAATCATTACGTTGAAGGAAACAAAAAGTTAGAATATAAGGAAGTTAAGGAAGTATATTAATGATATTGCAATAGAATTAGTGAAATATCCATAGCTTATTCTCACAGCATGCGTCAATCATCAAGCAAGATGACGTTCCAGTGCATCTCAAAATTCTAGCGTGAAATTAATTATTTTTTTAAATTGTGGGAAAAATATCAGAATTGAATAAAATTACGTATGTATATAAATATTTTTTAAAATAAAATTCCATATAAAGCACTTACTCTGGTCTGAGCGTTCCCCATGGCCACCTTATTTCCAGGGGACATCACAGGCTCGAGCCCGGTGCCACACAAGCCCCGGCCTCTTCTTATTTTATCCTCTCTTTCACACAGCTCACACACACACAACGTGCGCGTGCACAATTCCCTTGAAAGAAACTTTTATTTGTTTTTTTTTTTACTCCCCCCTTGTCCAAATGTCCCTTGTTCCCTTCGGAATGTCTTGGTTTTTGCTACTTCTCCTCTTCCTCAAAAAGGACTTGTCCACAATTTCCTAGTCCCTCCAAAGAAAGCGCTCAGAATCAAAGATGTCCCCGGCTTTCTTTTTTTTCCTTTCTTTTTTTTGTTCTCAGTAGTCGCGGGTGGAGGCGATGAGCTTGCGACACGTGCCTAACACTGATGCCGCTTCTGCAGGTAATGGCTGTTGGATCCAGGTAGCGGCCAACATGGCCGTCATGCAAACGCACATTTCCTCTGTGAGAGTTGTGTGTGTGTGTGTCTCTCTCTCTCTATCTCTCTCTCTCTGGCTTGTCTTTGCGGTTCTGCTTGCTTGTCGTCGATGCTTTCGGAAAATAATAACAATATAATAATTTTTTATTAATTTTTGCTCCCTACGTCCTCCTCCACCGGTTTTGTTGACTGAGTCAGAAAATGAAAAACGGGACAACGATGAACTTTTAAATTCTCGGTTTCGGATATTGCGTATCGGATGTTATTTCGCCGGGAAGGAGGTACTCACATGCATACACTCGCACACACACACCACGGAACTAGAGGCCACAAGAGATGTTTTTCCTCAGTTTTTAGTAGCAGAGGGGAGAAAAGACACACACATATACACAGAGAATGGTTCCAGAGAGAGAGAGAGAGCGCAAGAGCTGTGTGTGTGCGCGTGTGAGTTTCGTCGGGAGGGAACGTCGCATTTTTGGAAACATCCAAATCCGCCCAAGGCATGGGAAGGAGAGAGAGAGAGCTAAAAGACTGAAAAGTGCATGAAATAGCTTGTGTAGGTGGATGGTGGGGGATATAGAGTACGATACTGTGTAGTAAGAGAGAGAGAGAGAGAGAGAGTTAACATCGATTGTAACCCCAGACATCCACGACATCTGTCGGGTAAACCATGAACTTTTGCATCGATCCGTCTATGATATCACTTCTTCTTTTTTTTTATTCTTATTCTCTCTCGAGAATGTTCTCTGAATCTTATCGTGTTGAGCTCATTTCCAATTTGACTCATAAAATATACAGGGTGAACGAGAATTCCAGGACACAGAATTCCTGTTATTTAAAAATTAATAACAAATCAACCAATTGACGTAAAAAGGGACGGTTTGCATTAAAATACTTATGGCCTGGAGTTTTTCTTTTCTTTTGATAAATTTAAAAAAATGTTGGGGTAGGATGTATGACTTTGTGCCTTGAATCACTTGTAGATATCCACTTTACGGGTGTCAAGTCCCTGAAGTTGATTTTTCAAACATGACATCAACTCCGAATCGAATGCAAAAAAATTCGTGTCAATCGGTTAATTTGTTCTTCCAAAATTAAAGAAAGAAGTAATGAATTATATAGTGTAAATGTATACAAGAAAAAACCACTGAATTCGATTTTCTTAGATTGCAGTTTTTGAGTTCATCCTTAAGATAATAAAAAATTTACTGCATCATAAATTCCGAAATTTGAGTGGAAATATTTATACGATATTTGTTAGTAAAATGAGCATCGAACTTGAATACCTGACCGTTTGTTAGAATTTTAAAGTTTCGTTGGTTTTTTAGGGCTTTTTTTTTTGTTTGTTTGAAAAAAATACATAAATTTTAAAAATCTGAACTTTTTTTTGAAAATACTTCCCATTCGTCCATTGCTAAATCGGGGGTTCATTTTACTAACACATGTTGAATAGACATTTCCGCAAAATTTCATAATTTTAGTTGTTTTTTTTTAAACCTGCGCATGGGCTCAAAAACTACAATCTGAGAAAATCGCGTTAAAAGTGTTTTTTCTTGTATCCGTTTACACTATAATTCATTATTTCTTTCTTTTATTTTGAAAGAACTAATTAACCAATCGACTCGACATTTTTTGTATTTGATTTGCTCTTGAAGGATATATTTTTTAAAGACATTTTTGAAAAATCGACTTCAGGTGTCGTGCCACCCCTCAATGAAACGGGTATTATCGAATTTGCCTTTAAGATAATTTATCAGATGACACAATCGGCTTCTATTTGTGTTTTGGACCTCCCGAGATATTACGAAAAACAATTTCGTAACGCATGCGGGCTGTGAGCCTGTTGCCCAGACCAAAAGAGGAATTGAGACCAGAAAAGCACCATTGGGTTTATCTTAACGATATCTACACACAGACATCAAAAACGCTGATAGATTCTGAATACTTCGTAAGATGTGAGAGTTTAAAGAATGTCGTTACGTATTTCTCTGGGGATGCAATCAATGTTGTCAGATGATTTAAAAGACGTATTCGACATCAAAGAAAGGTTCAAATTTCATTCACAGGTGGCACTGTAAAACGAAATACTCAACATAATATATATAAATTGCAACACAAGCAGTGTATAATTAATGTTTATGACAATTCGCGTAACATAAAACAAGTATTCAAACAGATGAGCAACCTTTCATCCAATCTATAAAGGATGCTCATATTGAAATCTGATAGTCCTATGTGACACAAATTGTCATAAACCTTAACTATGGACTATTTGTATTTCATTTTATGTGTTAGGTCAAGTTTTTCATTTTACCTGTTTTTACCTCATTTTCATCCACCTGTGAGTTATATTTGAAAAAAAAAATTATTCTACCAAAAAAACTCTAGGCCACATGCCAAGTATTATAGCGCAAACCGCATCTTTTTATACCAATTAGTTGATTTTTCATTTTAAAAATGTGTCCAAGACTTCTCGTCCACCCTCTATATCAGCGGTTCTCAACCTTTTTTGACTGAATCAGCCGCGGAGCCCCTGGAGAGTGCACAAGGAGCCCCAGGGGATCCGCGGAGCACCGGTTGAGAACCACTGCTCTGTATGAATAAAGATGGATTTATGATCGCAGAATTATTATCTGAATAAACTCAGGAATAGAGCGGGTATGTTTGGTTATGTGGTGCTTGCTCTTTGATTTAGGTTAATCGAGTGTCTCCAGTGAGAAAATAAAATAAAATCGTACGTGTGAAAAAAATCGAGATTAACAACGTGTCAAGAGAGGGCAAATATCCAATTGGGTCACGCAAATCTCTCTATATTTGAATTCTTTTTTTCTTTCTTTTCTTTTAGACAGGGGACGGTTTCTACTCTGAATACAAAATTTTGGTACAAATATTGTATTCACGGTTATGGCTTATTAATTCAATGTATCTGCTTAGTTAAAACGTTTTTTCAGTGTTAGTTAATAGCCTATATCAGCGTTTCTGAACCTTTCTTGAACCCAAGGACCAGAAATATGCCGGAAAAAATTCGACGGGTCTTAAACCTATATATTATGAGTAGCGCATATGACTTGAAATCATCTTTACTAAAGTCGTGAATGAAGATAATTTTCATGAGTAACAATAATTATATTATGATAATTAAGGCAAAAATGTAAATATTCATCTTACGTGTGTGTCATGTTAAATTTTTTTTCCTTGAATTTTTTTTTTCCTTTCGGCTCACTGCAATTTCTAGTAGCCCTTTATTTTTCGTGCAGTATATTGGTTATTTTTCGTCAATTTCTGCACCATATGGTCCTTTTGCCAACTCATGACAAAACTGTTTTTTCTGACAGGGGGGCTATATCTTCCATATTTTTCAGTATATATCCAGTCATGATAAATGTTTTTCTTCTTGAATTTTTTTTTTATTTCCGGTGATTTTTCAGCAGCTCTTTATTTTTCCCGCTCTTCAGAAATTCTAGCAATAATTTGCATTTTTTGGCTACATTTAGCAGCATTTAGGATCGTAATAACCCCTCATTTTTTCTCGATAAGATAGGGTTATCTAAAGCCTAATTTTTATTTCAATTCATAAGAATACTACTGATGCAAATTACAATTGAATAGCTTTCCTAGATGTTAGAATTTAGTTATCAAGTCTGCCTGCAGTTATTTCATAAATAACAACTAGTCAACTACAGTTTATTGGAAATAATTTAAGTGAAACACATTTAAAAATTTTACAAAGTATAAATGTAAAGGCTTTAATAACTCTCATTTATGTGAAAAATTTCTATCTATTTTTCGATACTAAAATCATTTCAATAACTTTTGATTTTACCTTAAATATTTTCGAAAACTCATGCATGAAAATATGATTTGTATTCATGAAATTCCCATTGGATTTATTCCCTTTTGGAAACTAATTATTTTTACAATAGAAACTAATTAAATGACTTGAGAAATGACACAAATTTATTCATCAACCCCCCCCCCCTTTACGCAATAAAACTCCACTAATTTTATGAAATTTCAATAATTTATAAACAACGTTTAATTTATATTTAAAAAGTGTGATATAAAAATTCTCCAGTTTCGTGAAAAATGTTAATTTTGTTAATCTTCCATTCAATCAGTTCATATGCTCGGTTAATTTCATTATGTGATCTTTTAAAAACTTATTAATTTTATAATAGACACTAATTGAGTAAATTCAAATTTGTTTAAATTTGAATGAAACATTGTCATAATCTACCATATTTTTTTCTCCCTTACACATTCTATAGTTTATTCTTGGAAAAAACCTTGAGAAAAACATCGATTATCGCTTCTTTTTCGAAGAACACCTATAACAGGATTATTGAAAACTTCAGCAAAACAACATGAAGCAAAAGTGTGCTCGAAACTCAATTAAGAGCGAATCTGCTTTCAAGAGAGAGAGAAAGCTCTAGTAAATTCCGATCGAAATAATTCGTAATCATGTCGGATTATACTTCAAATAACGATGAAGAAGTCTTTCACGTTCTTTTAATGGGAGCAAAAATTCTATTAATTCATTAGCAGTGACATTCGGTTGTGACGGTGGCACGTGATTTACAGAGTTTGAAGAGATTATCTGTCCCCGTGTTATCTCTTGTTTTCGTCAATTTGGAAGCTCATCATTTATTATTATTTGTTCTACGAACAGACAGTAAATAGCTGCGTAATCGCAAATTTTAAATACTTTGTGCTTTTCTGAGTCTCTGATTACGTTCATCTGAGTGAATAATATAATATCTCTGGAAATTATGAAATAGTTGAAAGAATAAAAAATGGTTTAAAAAAATCACAAAGATTTTTCATCCTTGTTAATAAAATTATCTTTCAACCAAATTATTTTGAGTGATATGAAATATCATAGAAAATAATTTGACAATTCTGAAAGAAATAACAGCCGAATGACTGAATACATTCCTTCTTTCAGATTTAGAGCTCTTTGAAACCTCAAATCGATTTATCCGCCATCTTTAAGCGAGATGTAACAACAGTATTATCGCTATAGCCAATCGTTGCTCCCTATCCTGTCTTTTTAATCAAAATAATTAGTCGTCACTTGGAGCTACAAAACCAATTTTTAGTTCAAAGATGGAAGACAGTCCACTCCCTTTTATAGCGGGAAAAGAAGCGATTATAGATACCTAATTCAGACCCTCTATTGCATAAACTAGGATGAGATCATATTTGCATAGAATGAAGACAAGAACCATAATCCAGCATGATCAAGATATATCTATATTGTATAAAGACCTCGAGAACCTTATTACGTAATGCACATAGCAGAAAGACCACGAGAACCCTACTCTATCTATCATGAGATGTGCATGGTAGAAGGACCACGAGAACAATACCAATCTATCAGGATATTTACATAGAAAAGCCACGAGAACAATACCAATCTATCAGGAGATTTGCATAGAAAAGCCACGAGAACAATACCAATCTATCAGGAGATTTACATAGAAAAGCCACGAGAACCATACCCAATCCCTCATGAGATGTACATAGCGGAAGGGCCACGGAAACCATACCCTATTGCGAGATGCATATGGCATAAAAGCCACGATAACTATTTATATATAGCGAAAGATAAACATACCTACATCTTATATTTATTTATTCATCCCGAGATGTTCACAGAATGACCACGAGAATGATACTCAATATCCCACGAGATGTACATAGCAGAAGGATCGCGAGAACCAATCCTATTGTCTCTAGATGTACATAGCAGAAGCAGCACGAGAATCATACTCTATAACGAGGTATACATAGCAACCACGATACCATGTCCTATTTATCAACAGATGCGCATGTAGAAGGGGACCGCGAGAATCATAGCTTATTTATCAACAGATGTGCATGGCAGAAGGGCCACCAGAACCATACTCTATCACGAGATATACACATCAGAGGAGCCAAGACAATCATACCTTATTTATTATGAGATGTTCATAGCAGAAGGACAGAGGAACACAAAATCGCAGGTCCCATATGACAGAAAGACCACTAGAACCATACATTATTACATTAATTATGGGCATCGTTTTTCAGGCATCCCGCGTCGTTGTGCAATTTGCCTTTGTGTTAGTATTTTTCACGAAATTTTCATAGCAAAAATCACTACGAGGATCACACTCCGTCACGAGATATTCGTAGCAGAAGGACCACGAGAACCATACTCATTAAAGTGACCAACGCTTTGGGAACCACTGCTTTACTGAACGGAATGGTATTATTGAGGATAATACATCTATAGAGAATTATTACGTATTTGTGAGAATTTTTTTCTTTCCCTACCGTGTGTGTGTACGTTATTAAGCATTTTGTTCAATTAATCAATGCTGAAAAAATTCTATATTTCTATCGCTACGCTGAGTTATTCAGTTAAATGTTTACTCATTTTAGCATTGTTTGAAAAACCATTGTTTTCGGAAATGTTTCTTGAAATAACGTTGACACCGATTATTTGTCAAAACAATCAAAAAATATCGAACACCGAATCCGTAGACATATAAGCAATCATTTTCTCATGAACTTATGCATAATAATTGATATGTTTTTTTTTATTCTCAAGAGCAATAAGAAAAATCAACATAATTTGTATTTGGAAAGTAATTCGTATGATAATGTAATAAATATGTCGAAAATTTACCACGCGTAAATAAAACAGTAAAAAGAAGTTCAGTAGTTAAAAGAAAAGTTTATAGAGGCTTCTCTCTTTCACCATATTCTGTCAGCTCCAGGAATGAAGTAAACAGCGGTGATGGAAACAACTTGATCGCAGTGATTGGCCAGATGGCATTCGTGATCGTCTGGGGGAGAGATGTTCCTACGGACGCATGTCGAAGGAAATCTCCATTTCTTCTTATCGGCATCATCGTGATTGTCGATTTCATCGACGCTGAGACTCTCGACGGCCGCTTTCTTTTCCAGATGCAAGTACAGAGAGTAATTCGATCGACCATTCATCTTCAATGGAGCGGACATTCTCAGAACTGTAGACAGAGTGGTTTGCGCATCTTGACTATTTGCGGACTCGGTTTCCCAAGCTGTTATTTTCTCCCTGAGAAAATACACATTCACATTTATTAATCAACAATCAATTCCTACGTTGCAGGTCTTTTATTAAGTTTAATACCTTTGATGATTTATTGAAAAATCTGCCGGTAAATCTAAAATAAACTTAACATGTCCAAAAAACTTTTTTGAATTAATCTCAATAAAAGAATATGAATTTAAAGTAATTACTAACTTGTGGATTTCAATTCCACTCTTTTCTGAAACCACACTAAGTACGTATGATCCTTCGTTTGCGTCGCCAGGATAAGCATCCAGACCAATGGCTGTCAAATAAACGCCACATGAAAACGACAGCTGCATGCACAGCAACCGGTCGTTCAAAACTGGAGATTCTATCACTTTGGTGCTCTTGTTCGGTGTGACAAACGCTGAAATTAGCTTCCTTGATGACTGGTGCAACAAATCTCCCGGTTGCCTGTAGTCACAACGACTCTGACCAGCTGGTCCGTTACTAGTAGGGCTGCAGCAAAGCTGTTGTCTGTTTGGGGCACAAAAACGGTCCCTCACTACTTTTGGGATGTCGTCGTCGTTCAACTCGGAAAATCTAGGAACAAATAAAATCAAACTTAAATACCGTGACATGCGAACTCATCCATATGTTACGTGTGCTATTCCATTCGAGAAACATGGACTAAAGATTGAATGATGTGGAGCTAACCTTATGTGCTCTAGCATATCTCCCAGGCAGTCTACTATGTTTTGTTCGGTAAGTGTTCGTCCGGCTTTGCAACAGGATTGCTTCCCCCAACGCCAAAGTCCGTCGAAGACTACACGTTCGTGAACGACGTTCAGCTTCGGTGATGAGACAATGTATTCGAGATTACGGTGACTCATTTGCTGGATCAAATCCGAACTGAAAATTATCTGGCCATATCGTAGTACAAGGCGCCTGCAAGCTTCGATGAGGCCGGCACTTCCTCGGCCCGAAGCCATCAGATCTACATGTATATAAATGATATTATAGCGTCAGATGAGAGAGAAAGAATGGACATGTGTAAAGCCGGGATTATACTATAAAAGTTTCATGAAAGTTCATTTATAAAACTTGAAAAATGCAACAAATAAGGTGATCGGTTGCATTTGATAGAATGTTATCGATGCTCTTATTGGTTACATTTCAACTTTTATAAAAGAACTTTTATCAAACTTTTATAGCGTAATCCTGGCCTAAGTCATTCTGTCATGTGTTATACTAATATTATATAAATATGTCATATAGCACATACTATGTGATAGTATAATATGATGTTAATGCGAGAACGCATATATTTTTCACAAATATCTTATGTCAGCTGCTACTACAGGGTGGTTATAAATAAACTGACACTACTCAGATGTATGTAGCGCTCATTCTGATGGAGGTATTTTGATGAAACTTGATATAGAGGATATATGGACCATGGGGGAAAAAATATTCAACGAAAAAGTTTAATTCTTGACCACCAGGTAAAAAAGTAGCTCTTTTTATCACAGCTATCTTCTTCGCATAGTCCAAATAACATATATACACAGTTTCAATAAAATGCGTCCACCAAAACGGGCGCTACGTAGGTCGGAGTAGTGTCAGTATAATTAAAGTGACACTTAACTCATCTTAATTATACTGAAACTACTCCATCCGTTTGAGAACCACTGCTCCAGACTAATGACACGAAGCTGGGTTGGAACAGGTCTCGGCAAACGCAAGTCCAGTGGTAGAGCTCTGACGTTCCTTTATTCATTCATTGAGGAGGCCTACATAATGAGACCTGATGCTATCATGTTTTCGAATAAATACGCAAGTATTTTAGCTGTTACTTTCCAGGCAATGTGGAAGAGAGCATCATTTTAGCCGGGGGTGGAGGCATGATATTGAGATGGTCCTGCATAAAGCCCCCTCATCTCAGATCCACTGAATTGTAGCTAAAAGTTCCGAGAACCGACCTAATTTACTTAAGTTCTTATTCACTATAAATTTACTCTAAAAAAATCAATCCAATATATAGAAAGGATCTCGCTTCCGAATGGGTTTGGAATGGGGGGGGAGGGGGGGGATGAGGAGATACACGAGAAAAAAAATTGGTCCAGTGGGCCAAAAAAAATTTAAGGGAACCTGAGTTGGGCCAGTAAATACCCCACTTACGCTTAACTCGGTTGAATCGCATGCGCTGAAAGCCAATCCAGACATTATTAACATTAATTAGAAGCGCTTAATATATATTATCTTTCCCACTGTGATAGACATAAATTACCCGTGACACATTATAGTATAATATCAGAGTTTCCAGAGGAGCATACCGGTAGCTCTTTCGAGAACATGCCCGACATTCAATACTCGAATATTTGCGAGAATACGCCTCTCGCAATCAGATTTCAGCGACGGCATCTGGAAGCGGACTGAAGCTCCTAAAAGCTCTATCAAAGCTTCTATGTGTAGGAATGAAGGAAGCTCGCCAGTGTATAGATACCTGAAACATATAATACACAAGCATGACATAGCAAAATAGACACTCAAAACATAATAAATAAACACGACGAAATACGCGTACATTTGCAATGGATGTCATTTTTTTTAACATTTTTCTAATGGTTCTGGCTCATTAAGACAAAAAAAACATCGTATTTACCGATATTTCACTATATCCGATTTTTTATAAGTGAGTGAGTTTTTATTCATTTTACCAAAATAATCAATTATTTTGTAAATTATGGAGAAATTTTTTTTTTTTTTAAATCTTGTATATTTGTCACGAACTTTATTTCTTACAGTAAAATAATTTTCAATTCCTTAGAGACTTGCTGTAGCATTTGAAGCCAAAAATTATTTATTGACAATAATTAACAATTAGCAAATTTTTTGGTGAAAAGACGTATTTGTGATCTCGATTTCCTGGTATACACCTCCCCCCCCCCCCAATATTAGGCAATGCCATATTAGGTATTACGTGATATGGTAATCCCCCCTAATCATAGTGAAATAACTTCATTTCTGTATTCGATTGCATCTAATTATTATTATTTTTCATACTTAAAATGTCTTGAAAAATGTCAACTTCGATTGTAGCGACACCTCGGTTATAACGACAAAGTTCGGTGGAATCTTTGACGCCGTTGTTTCTGAGTTTGACTGTACAGGCTGTCCCAAATTGTTTGCACAGTTGATATCTCTGCAACCGTTGGCTTCCAAAACATACAGTATTACAAAAAGTTTTTGAATGATGCTTACTGTTACTCAGAATGTCTTAAATTTCCCAAAGAGTCGTTATATAGTAAAAAAAATGAAGAAATTAACTTTTTATATGTAGATTCTGTGTGCTAAAATTTCCAATTAGTGAAATGTAAATATGGCTCTGAGAAGTCATTAACAAAGAATTGCATATTTTTAAATGCGATATATTAACCGGGGTGTTTGACGTCGAAGTTTGCAGCATTTGTTGACAGTGATTGAGGATATGGTTCACAAATTGTGAAACGTAAATTAAATTCAAGATAATAAAAATTCTGTAATTGTCAAAATAGTTGCCAAAAAAATATAATTGTTATTTATTGTGAACAAAAAAGTAGTTGAGTATTTACAATTTGTGTACAGTCTCTAGAAATGGCAACTTTTGATCGAATTAAAACTTGCCAGCACAATGATAAGCTGCCAAAACATTGTGATTTTAAATATCTCGATAAATATTGCATTTAAAAATATGAAATCTTTCGCAAATGACTTTTCAGAGCGGGATCTACCTTTCAGAAATTGGAAGTTTTAGAACATGGAGACTTTTCATTATTTCTTTTATGTGTACGACCCCTTAAAGAAATGTTAAGATTTTAAGTAATTGCAAGTCATTTAAAAAAAATTTGTAATTGAAAATATGTTTCTAAAGTCAACAATTGCAGAGATATCACCTGTGAAAACAATTTGGGACATCCTGTATATGCATATTAATATTACCTGAACTTGTACATTTGTACCGTAATGATTCTCTTATCCTCACCTTAACACAATCAGTAGAATATCGGCAGTAATGTCAACGAATGTTATAGTGATAACAGTAATAGCGGTAGACGTTGTCGTCGAGTTGCTGTGCATTCCAAGCTCTTCGATCCTCTCTTTCATCCACTGGCTTCCGGAACACAGGAAGACCGAATGTGCCGGAAAACGCCATACGTATCCGTCACTCGACTGAATCTTCAACTCGACATCACTGAAGGCCTCGTTCATAAAAAGATCCTCCGCTGGATTCATCGCCGCGTCAGCCATTGGTGCATATGAAACCCATACATACACTGAAATACAAGCAATGCCTCAAAAATCTCAAAACCAATTTCATAAAATTCAAAGCAATGCATTAAAAAAAATAAGTTTAATTTAACATCAAATATTCCTTAGATATTTTTCAGTTTCTCAAGTCAGATTCAATAATATTTACGTAGTCAGGACAATGAATATGTTGCTATCTCATTCTTATTTAACCCTTTCAGGCCCAATGTCCATCTTAATGGACACAACCTTCACATATCCTCAGCAAATGTTTTTGTCTTGTGATAAGGTTCACTATTGGCTTTTTGGTACTAACAACAATCCCTTCACTGAATCAGATTTATATTCCTATGTTGGCAACACTACGGTGGCGATGTTGCCACAATTTGTGTCAGTAATCGTGCTTCTTGGTTTATATATATATAGAGAATAAAGTTCGTTTTTATTTCTTTCTTTTACGGTGGAATTTCTTTCACTATTTTTTTACAGTGTCTCTATACCCTATACTTTTCTTACACCATAGAAGATTTTTTTTTTCATTTGCACTATTATTTAAGCATTTGCATGAAGATAATGTGATGTCCATTGAGATGGACACTGGATCTTAAAAAGGGAGCAAAACTTCCTTCCAGCATTTTCTTGTCATGTTCTTATACTTGAAATTTTAATTATATCTTCATTAAAAACTGATTCTATGACAAAGAATTTTCAAAAACTATGATTGGAAGATAAGCAGGACATTTCAACTGTTATGTGTAATGTACAGGGTATGCAAAAGTCCATGACTTATTTTTAAAAAATCAATATAAAATCAACAAACTGGCATCTTACAGTGATGTTTGAAGTGTAATGGTCGAGCATTAGAAACAAATCGTACAAAATTTCATGCATTGCTTGTATTGTACCTCAAAAAATGTAAACATCAAAAGCAAAATTTTGACAAACAGTAACAGTTCGCATTTGAGTTTTGATCTGCTTTTCACCAAGCACTGTTACACTTTGATGGATATGCCATTTTTAGGCCAACCAAGCCGTATCTTAAATTTACTTTATTTCAGTCCATGCATTTGCTAACATGATCTGCAGTATCGATTGCACGTAATAAAACGTCGATTCTTCTCATATGATTCATTTCAAAGTTATTAATTTCAACACATTATAAACAGTGTTATCAGACCCTTTCCCCAAACCATATGGGCAGAGGCATATTGACAACATTATGGGCCCCCTCTGAGCAATTTAATGGACCCCATTCAGTTCTCTTACATTTGATGCAAATTGCTATGAAAGGTCATCAAAAGCTCCTCGGGCACCAAGAGGCCCTGCTCCCCAGGCCATGTCCTAATGAGCCCATACGTTGACAGGGCTCTTACATGAAGGATCATGAAGCCCCGCATTCAGACACGACTACTTTTGAATCTACATTGCGATTACAAGTATATTTTACAATATTTTAGACTTTGACATCGAAAACAAGATTTTACGAGTTTTGCAAACGTTGAGACCCAGTGTCCATCTCAATGGACATAGCAATTCCTTTAAAAATTAAATTTTCATATATTTTTCTACTTAGGGTTAATATAGGCTCTATATAAATATATTTTTGCTATAGAAAAACTTTTCCTTCAGTGAATTTGATGCGGGTCTGAAAGGGTTAAGGTGACTGCCTCCTTTTTTTTTTTTTTTTTTTTCATTTTTGATAAAGCGAATGTGGTTTTGGTTTGTATATTATATATAATTTAGAAAACAAATGTTATTTCACGAATATTTTGGGAAGAAGATTTATACTGACAATTTTGTAGGTAAAATTCGCACATTTTTCAGTTTTTCTGCTAGACATTGTACACTAAAAACTACCTCTTGCGTCATGTTCCTTACACAGATATTATTATAACATTGTTATGTGCAATAAAATAAAAATTTTAGAATACTTATTAAAACTTTTTGAGATACGGTTGTTTACGTGAAAAAATTCGCATTTTTCGTTAAAATACTTGATATTCTCAATTCAAAATCGTGTAAATCGAAAAGTTTCAACCATATCGTTTAGTTTTTAGTTCATTGTACAACCGAGCGGTGTAGTCACCTAAAATAAACGCATTAAAATAAATATAGCAGCGAATTAAAATAAATTTAATATATATCTCATTAAATATTTCTTAGATATTTTCGATTTCTCTCGAGTCAGATCCAATAATATTTACATAATCAGTATAATGAATATGTAGCTATCATAATACTTGTTAAATATCCTCACTCAAATTAAAAGGAGAAAATATTTTGATTTAAATGTATATATATATATATAAACTTGGATATTTTTAAATATTCAATTTCTCTCTCGACGATGGCTTAAAAGGCATTTCAAAAAAGTAAAATATAGGGTATCTTTTAGTATAGATTTTATTAAATATAGAATATTCGGAAAATTAATCGAGAACTTCTCACCTTCAACCTTCCACAGAGAATAAAAACAAACCGCGTATGTTTACTTATTGTCAAATTGGTGTCAACAGAACTCGTTCGACGGTGGAATTTCTAAAATTTACGTAATGTGTCCGTTATCACTATCAAACGGGAAACAAACGAGCTTCTGTTATCTGAGATTAAAAAAAAAGAACTCTCACTCCGATTATCTGATAACAACCCGTGCACCTGATATAGTTATCTTTAGAATCTTTTCCAGTGATAATTGTCCCGGTTAGTTGGCAACAAACACGAGCTCCAAGCTCACAAAAATAGTTAAGAGTCATTCAAGTTGCAAAGTTGATGCGATGTCAGATGAGAATGACACACACGCCATAACCTCGAGCTGTAGATAAGTTGATTGGACTGGTCCAGTTTTACTTTCCGAACTCGTTGATATATTAGTGGGATATACACTGTATATACAGGGTGAACGTAACTAAAGTTCTCCTGTTCTAAGCATAGACGGATACAGAGAAGGAGAGTGATAGGGTCAATCGCACCTTTCCCCCCCCCCCTCCAGTTCAGTGAAAAATTGTATTATTGGCTTAGGCGGTAAGGCGCGGGGTGGACATTCGCCCCTCCCCGCCACTTTGCATACTTTCGGTGATTCGTCCCGCCCGCCCCTGTTCAGGAAGGGTGGAGCTGTGTCCACTGATGAGAAAAAAGCAAGGTTCTGAGATGTCCATAGCCGTAACTATCCATTAAAACGCTACGAAACTGTTGGAATGTCTTAATGAAGGAATTGGAAACAAAGAGAAATTGAGGGGGGGGCGGGGAATTCCTACATTTAAACGCCAGAGGGTGTTTTCACGCTATGCGATCGTGTGGGCATTTCGAACCTCCCTGGTGGCATAGTGGTCGTTGGGTGAAGTTAATTTAGTGTTCTGTAGTTTTCGAACTTCAAGGGCCATTTGCGAGCCGATCTTCCATTTAAAAAAAAAATCTTTCCACAGAGAGCAATCAGGCTTACAACATCCCAAATACGACATAATATAACAGGCAAAATAACCTGCATATTGTAGGGTTCCGAATTCGAAAGCCAGATGGCAGCACTTCTTAGACACATTCCTCGGTAATAAAATTCGCGTTTGGTACACAATGCATTCGTGGCACAACGTTCCTACATCAGGGGCGTACGCAAGATCGCCTTTCGGGGGGGAGGGCACAAAAATTTTCAGTTACCACACAAAAAAGCATTTAAATTAACAAAAATTGGTTAAATATAGCAAAAAGGGGTATATATTTTCTTTCTCTATTTGAACTTTTTCACCAAAATATTTTTTTCTCATTTTTTTTAGTGGACTTGGAGCGGGGGGGGGGGGGACTGGGCCAGCTGAGCATCCCCCCTCCTCCCGCTCACACTTCTCTGTCCTACATGCACCACAATTCATTAAGTTCCTCAGATGAATGTTTATGAGGTGTATGTTTAATATAGTAGAGGGTGCTTTATGCAAATTGATTCTAATGTTTGCAAATATGTGATCAAACTTTCATGATGGGCTCATCCAACAGAACCATTTACTTCTCATTTCTTCACTAAAGAGTATAACGTCAACTTTATAAAGACATGTTTTGCTGGTGAAACTTTTAAACACAGTGATGCCACACCATACGCAGTGCGAAGATTTTTGAGCTTTAAAGTTTCAAAATTTTTATCAGTCACTTTATTAAGACATTACAAAGTTTCATAATTTTCTGATGAGTAGGTAAGGTTGTAGACAGTTAAAAGAACACAGGACTTTCAATTATGTGTTGTCTTATTTTTAAAAAAAAAGTAGTTTCGATAAATGAATATGAATGCATTAAAAATTGTGAAGGCAAAAACTTATCAAATTAATAACTTTTTGAAATATATATTTCTTGTTAAGAATTATAAAATTCTTATCAATAACTCCTCTTAATTTAGTCTTTAAAAACACATTTTTATCCTCGAACCATTGTTACTATGCATCCCATTTTTACAGTGTGGAGTATTGGATAATATTGTTCTTTAAAAGACACTGGAACAGATTGTTAGAAATTGGGGGGGGGGGTGTAAAAGCTAAGAGCGAAACTTAGTATATGTGGAATCTATCTATGTGTTGGCTTAAGAATTTGAGGTTCTAAGGAGTAGAGCAAGTAAGCTTGGTAGACTTTGCTAAACCAAAGGAACCTACCTTCTTAACCAACTCAGTTATCTTAATGATTAATAAATTTATTCAACATGATCATAAAATTGAAGCTGATTAAAAACGGTATTTTCTCTTACAATCATAATAAAATATAGCATAATTGTAAAACATGTTTCGTTAAAAAAAATACTGATAGTATGTTTCTCTGCAGGGTCGTTCATATTGCAGCGAAGCCAAAATTCAGGAGAAACATATCCTCAGCTCATACATTCTCCTCAGTCCCATTCTCATGGGGGATCGTGTCCAGAGGTCCTTAACTTTGGGATCCTTGGGAAGATTCGAGGGGCTCCATGAGCTTGGATGATAAAAAAAATTAATTCATTGTTTTTACATTGCTATGTACTGAATATTATTTTGTAAAGGGGTCACTGACTTCATTTTATTAGCACAAAGGGTTAAAAACCTCTGATCTAGATGAAAATTTGAAAAAATTTGGTTCATATTATTTGAAGAGAAATTCATCAAAAATTTAAGGAAAAATCCATCTCATTTTATACTATCCTAAATTTCACGTTTCCAAAGCATTGAAAATTTACTTGTACAGCTTAAATGATAGATCACATCTGACTAATATGACTATCAATCCTAATACTGTAGATAAATTATACTTTAACTTCACACGACCAAATATCAGACACAGTCATGAGAAGAACCTCAATTTTATTATAATGAAACTTTCTGGGGAAAACAATTATTTCAAAGGTTCGTACAAATGTACACATTTGATTATTTCTCTGGAAATGCAATAATACAATATATATATATATATATATGTAGCAAAAATAATTCACACTGTACAGTTAATTTCATCCCACAGAATCAAACTAATTATTACAAAAAAAAACTGGTCGTAGAGAGCAACAACATTGGAATGAATACAACATTAAAAAGCGGGACAGAATTTTGGCCATAATAATATTCTAAAATCACAACACTTGATTATATTTTGATAGGTAAAATTGCTGAATAATTGTATTTCACACATTATTCATTAAAACTTGGTTAGTTATTTGATAATTACAACAGCAATATAAACTCTGGACACAAATTGAAATATTTAGTTAACACTTTAGTACTTAAATATATTGTTTCCAAAGTATTTCTAGTACAAATGTTTCAATAAAAAAACTACCTAAAAATATTTAATCATTTTCAAAGCAATCATTTCTGAAGCCACAGATCTAAATTTACAGTAAAGTAATGACCAGTGGCCATCCTGATAGGCTGCGCTCATACACCCAAGGGAATGGGATGGCTTCGGGAAAATACTTTGAAAATATTCTGAAAGTTCTAGATTTAGATGTTTACATACAACAAAGATATAACTGAAACCAATATTGCAAATAAAAATATTCATACACGTAGGTCATTCTACTGAGAAAATACAGTAATGTAAACAGATTTTTACCAATACTATTTTATCGCTAAACAAAACTTTTAGAGTGAGAATGCGTCAACCACGTGATCATCATCAAACCAACAATGAGCATAGCAATTGGGACAATTTTTAATGCATACTCTATAATTATATTGGCACAAATTTTAACAAATAACAAAAAAAAAGAAATTGTTACTCATTTTGGTAGTGGATACAATAAAATTGTGAGAAACTAGCATTTACTGTTTTCTTTGAAACAAAGCCTCAAATTTTAGAATTTAAAATAAAGTTTTTCGTAGTAAAAATACATATCAAATAAATTGATAATTATTATCATGTATTGATAAATTAGTTACATTTTCTACAGTCACCAAGTTCCCCTATGGCACAAATCTCTGGAGCATTATCGAAAAAAATCTTATAAGGCTTTCAGGGGAAAAACATGACTAAATAATATAGTTTCATAAGAAAAAAATGTACATAGTTAATTGTCATACATATGAGCTCATTTCAATACTACTAAACATACTCGAAAGAAACATTTGAAATATGATGATACAGTACATGCCACTTATTAGAATCATGGATATCATTATATCATTTAGATACTGTTAGCACTTACACAAAGAAGCCAGATGTGCACCACCACCACCACCACATGGTAAAAACATTGTTTACAGTTATCATGGTTTCAGTTGATGTAACCATATTTTTTTCTTGAAAATCAATCAAGAATCCATCACTTCCTCGTTTGTAAGCATAATTTTGTGTGTGTTTTAAAACTGAAGCAATGTCTCCAAATTATCTTCATCAGCCGACAGACTGTAGGAGGTGTACCTCACCCATGTTAACATCAACTCCTTACTCCATTAGTTCAAACTTTCCTTGGGAAATCATAATAGCTATAGTAATCTATGTACATGTTCTCACAAGGGGCAAAAAAAAATTTTTTTTTAAACTATCTATTAAGTTCAATCTATAAATAACTGATAAGTTCAGGTTGACCATATTTTTTCACACAAAAATGGTATACAAAAGTGGCCAAAACAGGATATGAATGGGACATTGCTATTAGTCATCAAAGAGTTTAACTTATGGTCAATGTATTTTGAACTAGTTTGATAGTTTTCTGAATTTTTTTCTCATGTATGTATGTAATTTATTAATATCCATGACAGTGTGATTTTCATAAAAATAAAAAATTCATGACCAAATAATATTAGAACCATCTTTCTAAAAAATTATTTAAGACAAAATAAGTAATTTTTTACAAAGTAAAAAATGAGACGGCCAAATACTATGCAAAAAACTGGACTGTCCCTTTGAAAACATGGTGTGTGATTCTTTGCACTCACATTTGATTTTTTAATTATTATTTTCATCAAAAACATTGAATTATATCATCATATACAGCAGCATGTACTACATATATGTTGTTATGAAAAGTGAACAAAACATTTTCGTGCTATAGCTATCAGCAAAAAAGCAGAGTGATTGGTGCATAATGTAACTAAGTTATCAACATATACAATATAGGGGCCATTCAAGTATTAACTCAGCAGATTTTTAGAAATTTTTGACCCCCCCCCCTTTCGCTCTGCCCACACATATTGGGATCAGAGATGTATACAGGAGGGGGGAGGGATATGAGACCCCTATATCCCCAGACAATCTGCAGAAAAATATTTTTTTAATTTAAATGTTATATGCTGTTTTCATTAATACATTATCAGTTTCTGTTAATTTCAATGCTATTTGAAGGTTAAGAACTCAAAATTTCTCTCCAAGTAATTCATTGTGGACCCCCCCCCCCCAAGCTTTTTGTGCCTCCTCCAAAGGCCAATCCTGATGTCTCGGATTAGACTGCCCTTCGAGAATATACATGGGGGTTAACCACCACCTTCTGACACTAGCTGCAGTGAACTCTATGTATGCACTGGGATTATTTTTCACATAATAACAGAATGAACACAATATTTCCAGCTTGTGTTGCAAGTTGGAAAAAAATTAATTACAGGTTTAAGTTAGGCATTAATTAAAGGAGGGGTATAGATTGCTGTTGCTAGTTGGTGCGAAATACCGAAAATTATGAGCTCTCATCTTTTTTATCATTGTTTCTCTGAATTCCAGAGATATTGATCAGTCAATGGCAAGATGGTTGCTTAAAAACAACCATTTGAATAATTTTAATTTCTTTTTATTTAGCTATTGATGTAATAAATGGAATTATTGTGGATGTGTCTGGTTTTGGCTAGATAATGATTACCAATTTTTCTCAGAGTGCAAGGTGGGCCCACACTATGTGTGATCAAGTATTTCATTGGAATATAGTAAATAAATACACCAAACATTTGCTTCTTTTTTAATATCCCACCCTACACACAAACCAGTTGCGATCACAGCTTTCCATCATACAAGAAAATTGTTTTCATGAGTAGTAGGTTCTCTTTGCTTGTCTCATAAATCATAGCAGCTTGTTTTCTCGTCCACATCACACAGAAGCATAGATGGTACAGAGGTGGAAGGGGGTGGCAATCCACCATTCATGAAAAATTGTCATTAGTATAGGCAGCAGGGTGAAAGTAGACAATTCCTTCTGATGCACACCCTCGCTGAACCAAATCCCCCATTCCAAGAGCATGTACCCACCTATGTACAGGAATATAGTAAATCACTCAAGGACAATGCATGTGACACACTAAGTGGACACAGACCAGTTTAGCTGACCCCCCTAAATGAGACAGGACGTGGTGGGGTGGACTGTAGATGGGCGTTGGAAGTGTTTCGAACCTGTGGGTGCTCGGCTTGTTTCATATAAGAAATTTTGATTTCTGAATCAATTCTGTGGGTGCTCAGAGCAATTCTAGAAACTTCAGTGGGTGCTCAAGCACCCACAGCACCACTGACTGTAGAGTAGAGGTCTGAGAGATCCACTGGAGAAGGTCTTTATAGAGGACTTAACCCTTCCCTCCCCCATCATAAGTCAGCAAATCCCAAACCTCCTCACTGCCCCCCCCCCCCATCAATGCTGACATACTTGAATGGCTCCATATGCAAAATACTGGTTTTATTTGTTCGATCATCAATTATTCAAAAGAAAAAAATATATATTTTTTAAATATCTTGTGCATCTGTAACATTTAATTACAATTTTCTTCAATAAAAAATAAGATTTAAATTTAAATCCTTTAAATTCCAACATTATGCATAGTAATTAATTATGCATAACTGCACATGATAATTGTGCCAAGGTTTTTTCTATAAATGCACCAATTGCAAATAAAAGTTCCATTTAACTGACAGAAATAAATTTACCAAATGAAATTTTTTAAGACATAACATAACTACATAAAGTTCAATTGTATATATCCAGTAAAATTATTCAGCTGAAAAAAAATTAACGGTGAACATGGCACTTTCAATTGACAGGAATACACATACTTTCAAAAAACATCTATATACTTCAAGGTTCTGAATATGACATTTAGACAAGAATTATTATCCATATCATTATCAGCATTCAGGGATATGGTTTTATCATTTTTTTTTTCAGGTACTGTTTTTTTTCTCTCTCTCTCTTTAATAAGATGAATTGTCCACATCATTTAATTTTGACAATTCTTATTTCATTGCATCATTGGTAAATTATTGAGATTCAATAACAAAACCTAATCATTTTTATATGAAAAGCTTTGAAAAAATAATTTATTCATAGAAATCAGGTTATATATTATGTTTATATATCTCTCAATCATGAGAGATCCAAAACATGAATGGTGCACATTAAATTATATATTTTCCACACTATTTTTTGTTATTTAATTTAGCATGAAACATATGTAAGTAGAGAGCTCATAATTTCTTATTCATTGCTCAGAAAGAAAGAGAAAGATGAAACAATTTTCTCATATAAAACTCTATTTCCAAAATAAATAAAACATAATTTTAGCTTTGGTTAAGAATTTTTTCTCTTCTCTTAATTCTTATAAAAACTGCGAAAAATCAATCATTCAAATATCAATAATACTCTCTGTAATCAATTTAAAAAAAAATTTGATACAAAAAGTTAATCATTCTTTTATCCACTACTCATTGAAAGAAGGGTATTAATGGCCTGATCTTTATTTCGGCCGCAGCTCTCAAAAACACTGGTGATGGTATCTTTATCAAATGAAGGAAACATCTCTTGGAGCTACATAGAAAAAATTATTGAAAAATTAATGAAATTGAAATCATGAAAAAAAATATTTAGGTTCATAAAAATTAAAAATTTTGAGATTTTATATGTGGAAAAAGTACATAAAAAAAAATAATAATAATACCAAAGTGAAATCCACATTGAGAATCATATCTTATTCTGATTGTGAAAGTTCCCATTGGATTTAAATACAGTGAAACCTCATTACACAATGATACTCAATATAACAATAAATTCAGTCACAATGATATTTTCTCAAATCTTGTTTAGAAGTGCCTATAGCCTAAAGTTTTAGGCTATTTGACAGTGTTTTATCTAAGCACTATGGATAGGCAGTGGTGAAAGAGAAGTTTCAACCAGTTTTTGTTTTTCTGAGGGTGCTTAATAGCAAGGCTATATAATAAGGGCTGTCTCATCCCTTTGAGGTTGCTCTTGCAGCCTTGGCTCAGAGGGTGTGGTCTCGTATCAGGTTTATGACAGTCACTGCTCTAATAGTTTTCAACTAAAGCACAGCCTTGACATACTAGAGTAGCCAATGGCAATTAACCGGTTCTGTCAGGGCAATGACATCGGTTGATACTGAGTCCGTCACATCATGAGACAACCCTTATAATATGGCCTTGGTTTAATAGCATTGATGTTTTGCAATATATTCCCTCTGAAAGTGTCAATGAAACTGAAGAGCTGTAAAGCTACTTACCGGGTAGTACACAAAAAAATGCTTTATGGTGAACCACTTTTTTTTATTTGAAAAAACAAACACAAAATAAACTTTAAAGACAAAACAAGAACCACATAGAAAAGGCAAGACGAACACATATATAAATACCGGGCCCAACGGGATATAATGTTCTTCAAGGAAGCTCTATGAATTAAATTGTTACATTTTGTCACCATTTCCCAAGAACCATAAAGAACTGTGTTAGTAAATGTTGTGTAATAACACATGAATATTTCAAAAAATGTTATAGACTGTAAAAGTTTTGTCAGATTTTAAGTATTAAAATATTTTTAAAAATAAATGAGTCATATAAATAATAAGTCTACGGAATAAATATACATTTGTTCCACAATACTACTTGTATATGCATATGCTCATAGATGCAATTTTTTTTTTCATACCATGCCACAGTGAAAAATTTGTTTGATTTATTTTAGTTTCAATTAAATTATCCCATCATTTCCCATTGATGTCATTATTTATAGTGTATTCTACGAAAAAAAAAAACACAGTCTTAAAATATATTTTCATCATTTTGAATACTTTTTATACACATGAAAGCATCATATTTTTTTATACAATTATGAGCTGTCGACTGAAATGAATTCACTATTTTTGGAGCAGTAAACAAGAAAACATTTTCGAAAAAAGCATTTATTTGTTTTTGAGACTTCAAATTCATGTTTGATTCTTGCTCAACTTCTGTTTGTTTTCCGCTGTAACCAGTTGCTGTTTTTTTTAATACAAAAATTTATAAGTCTGTAAATGTATAGCTGTCTAATGTCTAGTGTATGACAATTTTTATTGTTATAGTAGGTATTACATATTTGTATTATTAATGTTTTTGCTTAGGTATGTATGCGTTATTTAATTTTGTGATATTGATTAGATACGCCCCAACCCAGACACATACAGCTTGTAGGTTATAACCAAATAAATCTATACACCAAAAAATCCTTTAAAAAAATCTCCATCTATTAAATATTTTAATTTATAAAGTATAACAATATATATATATATATATATATATATATAAAAAAGTGGATTTTATTAGTTAATTTATAACATTGTAAGTTCCAATTTAAATTGTCCTGCATAATAAATCCTAAATATTCATATTAGTATACTCTTTGTACTTCATGAAAATTGCAGTTCTATTGTGTTTCTCTGTGGCAAGTGGGTATTTTAATGGAGATTTCTGAATTAGAGTTTATGTTTCTTGTTTTAATGCATTGATACTGGGTTTTGTGCACGTTTAATTCTAGTTTGTTTTTGGTCATCCACTGATTAACATATGAGGTCATCCTCGGTTTTTGTTTTTATGATTCTCAATGTTATCATCTTCCATGCAAAGAGCTGTATCATCAGCAAACAATATTAGTTGTCTCTTTAGATTCAACATACAGAAATCATTAATGTAAATCAAGAAAAAGTGTAAACTAACTTAACTTTATTTATCAACTAATTACTTGAGATTTTTTTTTTATTGCAAATAAATGCTCTAAATACATTTTATGGTGGTACTAACAACGTCAATTCAGAAAAGATGCCAACAGCAATATCAATTGAGTGGTGACTAATGATAATATGCTACCTCTCAATATAAAGATAACCTCTCTACACCAATATTTTTCTTAGTTTGCAGAGTATTGTTATGTGGAGTTTTCACTGTAATTTACTTTGAAAAACTGAAGGTACAATTATTAATTATCTAGACCTATATGAAAAAACACAAATTTAAATTATATATGTATCACTGTACATTACCTGCTGCAAGTCATTAGCAGATACAGGCTGAGCTGCCATGGCCGCTTGCATGGGTGCACACTGTGGGTTCAAGGGCAGCTGATTGCTCATTACATATGGCACTGTGAACAAAGGAAAAATTTTATGAAGAGGGAAAAAAAGAAGAAACTATGCACATTACAATAAGTATTAGAGTAATAAACTGAACAAAATCAAAGTAGCAATAATTTTAAAAATATTCAATTCGCAACAAAAATCAAAACAGCATTATAAAAACATAAAAATCAATTACTACTTTTGTACAGATTTTGCAGTTACAGATTGACATTTAACAATTCAGTTCCTTCAGATTTCCGTCATGGGTTTTGGAACACATTTTCAAATTTACTGCATTAGCACGCAAGTTTTCTTTGTTCAGTTGAACTAAAATTTTGTAGAACTGTTTTATTCAGTTGGTGAACATTAAAATTTTATCTGCTTTTTATTTAGTGTTATACTTTCTTTCTTGAAAAGACTGTACAGATGTCAGTTTCTGTTAAATATATACAGCATATATAACCATCCAAAATCCATCATTTTTAAAAACTTGGTACTCTTCAGGACAGAGGTAAGCAGATTTTTTAATGTCAACTGATGAAGTGTATTACAATTTTTTTTTCAACACCAAAGTATATTTGTATTTTTTTTAAAGCAATGATTCAAGCTAGAATATCTGTCAATTGAAAATCAAAAATTCACCCAATCTATTGTTTTGAATCTATTTATTCTCACCTAATCTATCTCTAAGTTGCAAAAACATTATCATTACACAATATTTTACATTTTGTGAATTTTTTAAACAAATCACTAAATGCAACTGTATACTTTTCATGTAGCACTTAATTACATCATCGAAAAGAAATAGGTTCATTGATATAATGATCATAATACTTTGTTATTGATAAGATGATTATCTCAACAAAGTAAAAGTTAAAATCTATAACTTAAGTTCTAATGTACAATATTATATGTAGCTAAATCCAACAACCCCAAAGTGGTGTTTGTGTTATCACAATTTTATATAGAAAAAAAACAGTTGGACATGTAAGAATACTTACTATTGGAATAATATGGAAAGCTGTTATATGTTGTTGGATAGAGCATCACTGGAGCTGAAGGATATGTCATTGAAGACACGTGAACTGAAGAGGGCTGTAAAAACAAATATTTATCAATAATTAAGTGATGGGAATCACCTAAATAGGAGGGGGGCTCTGGGAGGTTTAAGACAGGCATAGGTCAGGTTTTTTACTCCCACACCATGGGGAATGAGGGTTAGTTAATGATAATAATAACAGTGTAGATGGGGAATTACCCACCTCTGACTTGGATGGCTTCTCGATTGACACTAAATCACATGGCTAATTAAAATGGGCTAATAAATGAGCTTGGGTAATAAGAAAGATTGTTCAGAAACTATGATAGCTGTAGAGGGCCTAGACCTTGTAGCCATTACAGAATCTTGGGCAAATGATGGGGATGAATCTTTCTTACACATCTTAGGATACAATACTTTTGACAAGAATACAATACTAAGACATAGATCGGATAGGAAAAGGGGTGGTCGTCTTGATATGTGAAATTATGTTTGAAAGCTAGAGAGTGTAATGTGCAGAGAAACGATATTGAAACTATATGGGTTGAGCTTGAAAACAAAAGATGTCTACTAATTGTATACTTATATTATTGTATTCTTATTGTATACTTATACAATAAGTAGACATCTTTTGTTTTTATTATTTTATCATTTTTTATTATACTTATTGAAGGGGTTTATTATAATCCACCAAATAGGGATCCAAACTATATCGCCAAACTTCATGAAGAAATTTTTTACATGTGTAAACATAAGAGGGTTGTCAAATTAGGGGATTTCAATTACCCGGGTATCAATTGGAAGAACCTTCCAGCGAAAGATCAATATGAAAGAGACTTTCTTAAGTTGGTGCTCAATAATTTTTTGTACTAGTATGTATCAGAAGCTACTACGGGTACTGCTATTTTGGATTTAGTTCTCACTAGTTTCAAGGATTTTGTTGAGCATGTTTTGTAGGAGAACAAGTTTTCTTCTAGTGCTCATCGCGTCATTAACATTCTCTAACTTTTCTTCGAGTAAAGTTGATAACAAAAGAATCTTTCCTTGTTTTCGGGGAACCACCTTTGATGTTTTGAGAGAAAGGTTAATGGAAGTTTTCAAAGACAGGTTGGAATCAGTCAGCGTGATAAGTCAATGGGAAGAATTTAGTACGAAGCTGTCCTCTGTTTTGTATGATGTCATACCCATTGTTTGTGCATCGCGTCCCCATATGGTTCACGGATAGTGTGTGTAATCATTATCTGGAAGAAAAAAGGCCATTCAGACAACCATAAATATATTTTTTGTCTATTTTATAATATTCTATCATTGTATATATAGTTTTTAGTTTATATAATTGCATTTTTAATTGGATTGCTGTATTTTAGAAACATATTACATCCATATTTGTTATGGGCATCTTTTTTTCAGTCACTTCATTGAGCAGTTGGCCTATTAAGGCCTTGTATTTGTATTAGTGAATTTTGTTGCTTTAAGTGAAAAGGGCATCCTATAATCTGTATGCTTAAACTTCTGATTGGTACCATTATCAAAAATGAAGAAATGTGAGGGGGTAGGTGAAAGTGGAATGTAAGAAAATTTAAAAAATTAAAGGGATTATTATGAGGACTGAGCAGAAAATTATGATACAAAACAAAAAAAATTATAAAATTAATTAGTTTGAAATTTTCCTCAACTCTGTGTGTGAGAAAAATGATTCACCGTAACTAAAAACATATAAAAAATACTGAATTTAAATAGGAAATGTATTATTATTATTAATAGATACAAAAAAAATTTTTGCAATGCTATTTGATAGTTGCACCTGCAAGAAAAATTAATTTTATGAAAAAACCACATTACAGAATAAAATTAGTTTTAAAAAACCACTTAATAACAAATTACATGCATGTTGGAGTTCTTCAACAGAAATTCAAAAAGAAAAAAACCTAAAAAATAAAAGCTTCGTGTTTTTTTTAAACCCTTTTTTCAGCCCTTGAGTGCATGGGTTGGATCTGTGACCCATGCATATGTATCTCTCTCATTTATGGACAGGTGGCAGAAACAATTTTCATGAGAGATTCTCACTAATTTCCTATTTAAACTTTATTTTTCTACCGTGCCAACTTTGGTGCAGTGGCTATTTTTTTTCTGGAAATGTTGAAAGTTTCATTTGTATCTGGGTCTGTGAGACCCAACCAGTGTAATCAAGCAAAAATTTTTTTCAATGTTAATTTATATGGTCATTTTAAAATGATATATGAATGTATATATTTTAAAATATGAGGTTTATTTTACATATGCTACATTAAAAAAATGCATTTTATTGTTTTTATCATTGAGAGTTTGCTTTATATGACATTATGAGTAATGCAAAACTGTTAATTTGAAATTTTCTATAAAATGATACAACAATGGTTAATTACATTCATTTTATGTTCATATTATAGCTAAAATGATGTCATAATAAATGTATCAAAATACCAAAAAAGAAAGTGTACAAATATTTTATGTAATATATAATTCAGTACGGTTTTATGGGACCCATCCCATGCACTTATGCAACATTTTCTCACCAGTGCACTGGAAGGTCAAACCTATTTCACTAACTATGCTTAATCAAAAAAATATTAGAAACAAAATGCAAGACCTTGGGATTCTACCTGAAACTTTATAAATCATCAAACTTTCAGGTCCTAATTAATACTTACTCTAGGCAATTCTACAAGAAAACTAATTTCACAATATTAAACTTACGGCAAAGTTGCAGATCACATGCAATTGTCCTTCTTTGCTCTCACCCTGCTTGCCTGATAGCAGCACCCATGTGTCTAGGAATTCGCCCTTGAAAAGTTGAGCAGGTAACTTCAAACTTCCCCATGCAATACGTTCATCTGGGACTATCGCTCGCTGAAATGGGATTTTTAAAAAAAAACTTTTCAACCCACAGTTATAACTTTCATTTCTTTTGAATCTGAATATATTATACAGTATTAATTTCAGCGATCAAGTATAAACTAATTGGATCTTGCAATGAATAACCTTCCAAGAAATGGTTTTCACCAATTTAGTTCCTGTTTTAGCTGAGCTCACGCAAATGTGATCTGTCATTCTAGCCCATCATGTAGCTTGAGCAAAAAAAAAATGTAAACCACTCAAGTTTTCCTTCAGGCATCGTTTCATGTCTTTTTTACTCACTTTTGCACCTTTCGGCAAACAGGTAGCACCACACATTGGGTGTGATTTTTTTGTATAAATACAGATTTTTTATGTTTTTTTGTTGCTACTTCATCAACTTATTATCATGACTGGTGAGCAATATAATGCTTCTGGTTTGAAAGGATCTAACTCGAATAATGTTGAAAATGAATTATTTGTTTACATATTTCAGAATCAGATACTTGATTTCAAAAATTCCAAAATAGAAAGCTATCAGAGTTGTGAACGTTTTATCAATGTGAAGCATGTTCGATGAATGTGAATTATGAATGCTCCATTTTGGGAATGACATGCCTGGAGGGCTGTATTATGAGAATCTATTGAAGATGATGTACAGATGAAGAAACAACAGTCTGAAAAGTAAAGTCATTAGTTCTCTATGATGCAATGATGCCAGAGGAAAGAGGTGACTGCAACTCTCTGTATAATGGTGACCATGATACATCAAATCACCCCAATAAACATAAACTTATTGAAAATATTTGGGGGAGCACTCAAAACCCAGTGTTTCTATAGGTACTATAAAAATCATGGTAAATATTGGATGGGAAGAAACCATGGGCTGGATGCAAGTTTATACCCGTGCCACCAGCTGCTACTATGGTGGTGAGGAAAATGGTGTATTGCAGCCGAATATACATATTGATACATGGGTGGATCCCACCGTTCACTAAAAAATGTATTATTGACATAAGCAGGTGGACTTGGACACCGTCCTCCCCTGGTTCACTACACAACCACCTCCTTCCCCTTGCTGGAAGAGCTTGTATCTGCTTATGTATTGATATTGCTTTGTGTTATTTGTAATGTTACATCATTTTAATATACTGTATATTGCAGCACCAATCCAGCCCCCTCCCAAAACATGCCCATTCGATTCCAATTTTAATATAATCCTACTGATGAATTTTTTTCAGGTAATATGTCGCTAAATTACATCACCAAAAAAATAAGAAAAAAAGTGTGCAAAGATATTTATGTAAAGCAGGTCTGAAAGGAGCATTTACATGCACAAGAGAAAAACACATATTAAGTGTTTCACTCACCTCATCATAAATATCAAAAAATACAGTCTGTATACCCTGAGGCAAATATCTGAAAGAGAAAAATTATTTGTGGATGACAAAGTGAAATTAAACATTTAAAAATTCTTGTGAATATGTTGACAACAATGAAAACAAAGCCATACGTCTGGAATGTTCTGTTCCAGGTGGGATGTTTGCTTCCGCGCAAATTAGTGGGGGTTTCGTACACATTGTGTCCAACACGAACGCGGACATAAGGATCCATCTTTGTCAAGCCATAATTTTTTGCAAGTTCAGCCTGAAACACAATGAATAGAACGGTTAAAACGTATGAAACTTTCAATGCCCAACATTCATTGCTAACAAACTAGATTTTCAGCATAATAAATTGAAAAAAAAAATCATTTTTTTACCATTCAAAAGTAAGCAAACACATTTAGTTTTATAACCTAATTTTTTAATTTTATTACTTTTTAAATGTAAATTGGAAGGGTAATAGTTAATAGATAACTTTTGAATATATTCAAGCATTCACATTCAGCCTAAAAACTATGTGGTTTTGTATGCAAGAAATTTTTTTGTAAATGAACCCACTAGAGGAAGGGAATGGAACATCTTAATTTTATTAGGTTTAATTAGCTGATTAGTTAAAAAATATTTGATACTGTGACTATTTGATGGCTTTTCTTGTACTTAGAGGCATTTAATTTTTGTTCAGATGCTGTCTTTGTTCTTAATGAATCTGTAATAATTTCTAGTTCTCGAGCAGATACAATTTTTTTTTTTCAAATTTTTCATACAATCGATTTTTTTTATTTAAATCTGGCTATAGGAATATAATTTTTCAAAGATTTATCAATGTTGTGGTTATGATATAAATAGTCTTGTACTCTTTCTTTTAATTTTCGATTTAGTTTAAATCTATCAAACTCCAATATTTATTCAGTTTTCACTTTTTGATGATTGTACCACTCCTCCCACATGCGAGGGAGGAATGGGACACATTTTTTTCAAATTTAGATTTCTCATAAAAAATAAAATATATACTTATTTTGAAGTGTTATATATTTTTTCTTCATTCCAAAAATGATGAGGTCCTTGCTTTATCATTTATAACATTTTATAACTTAAAAAAAATTAAAAATATTTTTTGTAAAAGCATCCCGTTTCTTCCTACTCTCCCCCATAGATATTTAACATACAGTTTTGGTCAGGAGACTTTCCCAAAAATCTATGGAATGCATAGCCCCACATCCTAGAGCTAGGTTCCTAGGCTGGGACCTTTGAATGCACCCCAACCCAGGCCCATCATTTAGGGGGGGCCCCCTGGCTTATGAAAATTTCCCCAGAAATGGTGTTTATATATACATACATTGAGTACACGTGCTTTGCCCTCCCCCCCCCCCCCCGAAAAAGTTGAAATGATGGCCCTGCCCCAACCCAGACTTTTCAAGGAAGCCCTTTTATAGTAAATTTATAGCATAAGAAAACAAAACATTGAGGTAATTATGTTGGGGACCATGATGGAATGTACTGTAGATTGTAAAAAGTACAGTAATTTGTGATACACATTAGACATTTCCATTCTAGCTACTCGCGATTTGTCAATTGAAAAAAAAAACTAACTGCAGCTCAAAGGAGAAAAACATTGTTTCGGAACAATCTATATATATAAAATTGATTTTCTGTGTGTCTGTGTGTGTGTATGTTCTCTATACAAATCTACAATTTTAGATCGATCGTCGCCAAATTTTGCATATATACCAAATGCGACCCGACTTGAACGATAGGCTACTTTAAAATTTCGTCAGCCCAGGGCAAATGCCCCAAATGGGCAAAAAACTGTCCAGCAACAATGGTTTTTGGGCCTCAACAATCACTTTCCGAACGTTTACTTTGGTTACCGTGGTTCCCTAGCAATGCGTTTCAGACGTGTATATGCCTTTACAACGGTTTGTCACTTCTTTAATCGTGTTATTATATGCATAATAGTTTATGCCTTTATAATGATTTGCCACATGAGGCATTTTGAATGACGTCATAATAATCAGCATCAGTTTGAGGGTCAGGCAAAGGATGAGTCCCATAGAAATCAGTGTTAAAATTGCCGATTTTACTGTAGAAATTGCGGAAATTTTGTGGGGGTTTTCCGCCCCATCAATAATTTAAAAAATTGTATTGAATTCTAGATTTTTGAAATATTCAGTTCGCTTAGAGATATACGAAGCCCAGGAGATTAAATACGACGTATTTCGCTGGACCTACGTTTGAGTTGGATATCCATGCAATAACATTGATTTCAATCAATTTTTTATTTGCATCTTCTCAAGCTCGAAAATGTGTCTGTATTGTCTTTTAATATTCAACTTCATAAATTCATATAGTTTAGGTTGTCTTAAAATTAATTATTGGTTCGTAAAGTACATCGAAGAAATTCCACAGCTTGAATTAAGCATTTTTGGAAGCAGAAACAGGCAGATGTGGACAACTTGAAGTTCGGGAGGGGGATCGAAATACTTAGCACCCCCCTTAAAAAAGGAAAAAATATATATTCGTTTCTATGTTTCTTTAAATCTAGATTTGTTTATTTAATGAAGTCGCCATATTGGCTAACTTAGACACGGTTTGCGTGTCCCTCAAAGAAAGAGGGAGATATCACGTAATCCAAAACAGCGTCATTGAAGAAAACCCGGGCAGCGCCGGGTATTATAGCTAGTATGGAATAAAAAACAAAAACAATGACACAATTGGCCATTTCGCAACAGTTATGAATGGAGGTGGCCCATTTCCATATGTTCTATTAGACAAAACAGGATGTACGGTCATAGTACTTGAAACAGGACTTTTTCTGATATAGTTATCAATCGATTATTGTTATCAGAAACTCTGTGTCCTGATGTTATGATCACATAAAGAGGCATGTGCACTGTAGGCCTATTTTTTTGTTTTAACCATCAAAGAAAGCCTAGAAGTGATTGAGAAAATTTAAAAACAGAGTTATTGTTCAAGTCTAGAAATATTATAAAAACTTCTCACATATATTTAAAAACTATTCATAATTTGATATAGTCATACATTTACAACAGTTATGCTTAAAGTGCCAGCAATGTTGCTCGGCCGAAAATTAGTTGGGGCTTCTTGCGGAATAGCAGCATTCACCACTGTGGTTCCAGGTAAACGAAGAAAATCCTCAGACAGGTTCCCGATAAACACCTTTATAAAAAAAATTATACAAAAAGATCAGTAAACAGGAATCATTGCCATTCTCTTAAATTCTGTATACTTTTGTAAATTTTTGACTGTATATTTTTATTTGGTAATTCATACCTTCTGTTGACCCAGCTAAGAAAACCATCCAAACAGATGATTTCAAAATATTTTTACAATATATAACTCTTGCAATTTCAGTGGAAACCCTGCTTTTTTAAGTGTCACCTCGCAGATGCAGCCACCCCTCTTTTATGGCCAAATAATAACTGAGTTTCAATAGGAGTCCCAGCTGTTTCATTGTGACCCCTTTTTTATGAGGAAAATTTTTTTGTCCTGATAGAGTCTGCGGGCTTTACTTTACCGCACAATCATATATTAGTTTGATTTTTATTTGTTTGTAAAAAAAAATTTCCTGTGATTCTAGCAGTTTTTTATTTTACTTTCGGGGATCCTCTCTATAATCATACCATCATCTCAACATTCGAGGTGACAGTGAATTAATTACCCCCCCCCCCCCCCGATTAAGGCTCCACTGGACCCAGCGCGGTCTTAACGCATGGGCCCACCTGGGCACAGCCTGGGGACCTCAAGAGAGGAGGGGCCTCCAATAAATGAGAAGTAGTTGAATTTTTCGAGAATTTTCCATGTAGGACTTCAGAAAAACCACTTGCCCAGGGGCCTCATGATGCTCTTAAGACGGCCCTGACTGTACCCACTTTATCTAGATCTCAACCATCAAATACATAACATACTAATAATAATATAAACACGGCTTGACAAATCCTGGGTACCAAGTTCCCATGGTGACTAAAAAATTAACATTGGTGCCTATTGTAAGGCTCCATAAAGTGGAGAAAGCATAACTAAAGCCTAAACTAAGGTAAATGCTTCTCCTCATTTATGCTATTCTTTTCCAATTTTCAATTCAAATATTACACTTGGAAACAAATTTTTTACTTATTTTTTGGTAGGATTCAGAAGACAAGGTGGGCAACAACTTTCTAAACTGGAAGTCGGAGGACGAGGGAACCATATATAAATTAAATTTTTAATTTTATAACACTCTATTCTCGCTATGAAAAAACAAAAGTTTTCTGAAGCACTGCAAGGTACTATTGGCATCATCATAACTTTTGTTTTTTCAACTCGAAAATTTCAATCTAGCTTCTCAACCTACTCAAAAATTATAAATATCATTCACTGATCGGTAATTTTTGTAGTCCCCAGGTTGAGTTTTTCCGGCCCCAAACAGTGGGAAGTGACCCTAACCAAAGGTGTGAGGGAGAATCTTCAAAAAATGAAAAAATATTAAAATACACATTCCATGAACAATATCGTGGAAATTTATCAAGTGGACAACACCTGAGCAATTCAGGTGATAACACAGTATGAATCATAGTCTACTTTATCAGGGTTTAGCAACCCTGAGTTGAGTTAAAGAGGTTTCTTGCCATTGAATTTAATATTGTACCAACCACTGGAACAGTAAATGTTAACTTACCAAGGTAATCAGGTTATAGAGGCACTACTACTAAACTATACATATGCCTCGTCTACGGTTACTAGATTCAATCATTTGATCATTTTTGTCACACCATGGTAATTTTCTACACGCGAGTGCTAATTAGACCAGGACCTACAATTTATTGCCGATTCCAAAGAGCAGGCTTACTCATCGAGAGGTTGGTGCACTAACCCCTTGATAGTGGACTCCCTGCAGTAGCAATTTTTTCTGCGGTCATGTAGCCGTTTCTGTTGTACCTGTGTCAGGAAGATTTTCTAAGTGGTGACAGGAATGAACTGGGTATTGATCTCACGACACCTCAAAACATCCTTTGGTACTTTAGGCGAGTACCTTATCGACCTGGGCTACCATGCCCCACTAGATTCAAAAACTAAGAAAGGGGGATGTCTGTGCACGCACCCTGAGTGATGTCACTTACTACAATTTTAACAGCAGATGGTACTTCTATTCCGATTGATAATACCAGCCACAATTTTTCCCAACTCAAAAACAGAAACTTCATCCTACCACCATTGCAGATCAGGATTCCATTGTACTGTACTGAGATGCAATAAAATTTGTTCCCGCTCGTCAATGAGTCATTTATTTACGTTGAAACCACACCCATAAAAGCTGAACTCCAAAATTGAAGAATTTCAAACTTTTTATAGGTTTTAGTGTGAAAAGAGAAACTATAACTACTTTGAATTATATAATGAGACACAGATACATTTCAATGAAAACGTCCAAGCATAACGATTCAATAAAATTTTAACGAAAATCTTCCACCGCAAATACACAATGAAAATTAAAACAATGAATAAAAATACTCCAAATATGGTAAGCCATAGATGAAATTTCACACCCAGGAGAAAAAGTAAGTCTCCGGAAACTCTATACTTATTTCCTCAAATAACCACACTTAAATATTATTAATTAATATTAAATATATCAATACACAATTAATCAAAAAAACAACCTGTTTTCGACGCTCCTCCCTTTTATCAGCCATCGCATACTAAATCGCGAAAAATTGGAGAAAACAATCCTTCATTAATCGAGGGAACACCCGGACGGCTTTGACTGACATCATTCCAATAATATCATGATTATGCTGACCATATTTCTTCGAGAGAAATACGGGAAATTAGGATTCTAAATACGGGACATTGCCAATTATCGCTAAGAACAACGCCAAAAGTGAACAATGTTGCCAAATATTGCAGAAATTACGAAAAAAGTGCAATGGCGGGAAAGGAAGCATTACTGTAAATTGCAGTGGATTTCACGAAATAAAACGTTCATCAAGGCAAATGTGGGAGATTAATGTTGTTATTTGTAGTTGTAATTATCATAATATAATTTATGAGTTCAAAAATTATTTCAATGTTTGACTTCAATAAAGAATAAAAATCCAAGTAGGCGTCATATGAAAAAACGGATAAACCGGGACACTTCTGCCAAAAAGTCTGGACGGCTAGAAAAAGAAAGAAAACCGGGACTGTCCCGGAAAATACGGGACGTATGGTCATTGCAATTATGATTCACATGTTGAAAACTAATTAACGCAAATTCGAAATAAAATAGTCTTTTATGTATTTGGGAAAAAATTATTCAATTTTTTTTATCAATATCATATCTTTCTATGATCCTGTTTAAATCTAATTTTTAAAAAAATCTTCTGACTCCGTATGCGATTCGGTTCCTAAATAATTTTTACTGAGTTGTTTGTTGACAAACATCGATTTCGGAAGTTGCGTCATAAGCTGTGGGTTAAAAAAACGTGTAAACATTCGGTTGTCAAATTTTTGACGAGTGTTTGGCTTTGGTGAGACATGAACGATTCCGAGAAACAAATAAAAGCTCATTTCGTTGTAATTGGAGGTGGCATAGCCGGTGTTACATGCGCCGAACACGTATGTTTACATTTTTATTTCGTATTGCTGTCGGTGAAATTCTATGTTAGTGTATATGTTCCCAAGTGGTGTGTCCATGCACATACTAGTGCCGTCTTGGCGCATGGGCCCACCGGGGCACCTCAAGAGAAGAGGGGGTTACCTCACAAAAAAAGGGGGGTCTGGCTGAAATTTTCGAGAGTAAGCGTGCAAACTTGCCTGGTAGGGTGTCAGAAAAATCACTTGGCCCGGGGCCCCATGATGCTCTTATGATGGCTCTGCTCCCGTCAAGGATGGGGGGGTTTGCAGAGGTCCCCCGAGACGATTTTTATCATTTTTTGTTTTTCCGATTTTAAATTAACCAAAGTAGGGCCCGAGAAAAACCTGATCAGGGGTCCGCCTAAGATTCTAGCCTAGGGGGCCCCTGCTGTTTCATGTGGGGGGGGGGGGTCAAAGGTGTGTTGAGTCAACGCCATCTATAGCCGAAATCCTTCACGCGAAGCTCGTTACGTCACGGAAGAAGTCCATTCCACCTATAAGTCATTGGATATACTGCAAAGAAGGTAAATATATTGCATGCTTTGGCCTGCTATATCCAATGGCTACACTGAAAATGGACTTCTTTAGTGATGTCAAAACTTCAGGTGGAGGCCTTCTGCTATAGATGATGTTGGCGACCCTAGCGGTAGTGCCTATTTCTCCCATGGGCAAACCAGGACTCCATGAATTATCGTGGCCCATTCAAATGCCGAAATTGTCATCTTCTTTCAATGCTGTAATGTTTTACAAAAATATTAACTATTTCGATGGTTTGAAATTGATATTCAGTACAGTAATTTTTCAAATTATTTGGTTTAGAGCAGTGGTGCCCTCAAATACTCTGAAACCTGTCTAAGAGGGACACCGTATGAGATAGAAACCTGTCTTAAATGAAATCAAAATATAGTCTGTTCAATGATTAGTTGCTTTTATTTGCACCTTTATAAAATGGGAATCTGTGTGAAACGGGGAATATTATTTTAGTCTATTGACATTCTGTTTCATACAGATTTCACCGTACTTTTAGTCGTGGACACCCATTATAGCAGCAGAAACTGCAACCATCTATCAGCACGAATGTACTCGTAGAATGTATAATGGAGGATATACACTGAAGAGCCAAAAAGACTGGTACACCTGCCCCGCGAGCCCGCAGAAGTGCTGCAACACGACGTGGCATGGACTCGACTAATGTCTGAAGTAGTGCTGGAGGTAATTGACACCATGAATCCTGCAGGGCAGTCCATAAATCCGTAGGAGTAAGAAGGGTGGAGATCTTTTCTGAACAGCACATCTGGCCGCAGCGATGTCATAGATTTAATTTTTTACCGGATTCCCGATAGTCACGGTAGACTCATGAAATGGTTGTACGTGAAAATCCAAATTTCATCGCTACCTCAGAGATGCTATGTCCCATCTCTTGAGCGCGGACTATAACACCACGTTCAAACTCACTTAAATCTCGATAATCTGTCATTGTAGCAGCAGTAACCGATCTAACAAGTATGCCAGACACTTGTTGTGTTATATAGGTGTTGTCGACCGCAGCGCCGTACTCTGATTGGTTCCATATCTCTTTATTTGCATATGCATGCCTGTACCAGTTTTTTGGCTCTTCAGTTTATATATTATCCAATAGTAGTATTAGTGCCTGAGTGGTGCTGCAGTGGTAAGGTGCTCATCTGTCACCATCAAGGTCCAAGGGTTCAAATCTGAGGAAAGAACATTGAAAACAAGTTTTTTACTTACTGTGCCTGAGGCGACCACCGATATGTGGCATCTTCATTTCCACTCCACTGATTGGAACTTGCTGTATATCATTATGACTAGAGTAGGTTTGTGGTAAAGTAGTACTAGTCAATGTGATGCGATAGCAATACCATTTGCTGTGCTGCAAAGGAATTAAAACAACATGTTGTACTGCTATCGAGAAATGTCACCAGAAATACAATTTGTGCCAAAACATAGCAATATTACTGCTGAAGTCTACAAGGTGTGCTTTTGCATATGAATTTAATAGAAAAACTTTTCTTTTAAGTAATTTATATTTTTTTTTATACTTGAAAGTATTTTTTTTCGTAACTCTACAATTTGGCCGTGGGCCACTGGGAGTCCAAGCACACCCAATTGGAAACTGCTTGTTTAGAGACTCATTTAGCTGCTATAATATTTTTTACAATTCTCTTTCTTTTATGTGTGGAAATAGCTGGCTCTTGAATATCCACTAAAGGAAGTCCTGCTCATCTCCTCATCATCTGTAGTTAAAGTTGCTACAAATGTCAAAAAGGTAAAAAAAAATCATTTTCATGAGTTTTCTTTGAATTTTTTCCTGTTAATATCGATGGTTGTGTATTAGAATCACAAAATTATTAATCAGGCAATATTACAAAACAAAGCTCATTTTTGCAGCTGAGTAATAAGGTGCACAATAGAGTAGATCAAATAAAATATTAACCTTTAACTGGCTTTGTGAGATTTAACTGCCGTTACTGTGCCATTTTTTTACCCCAGCAAGTATTAATGCATTTAAAAAATCAACAAAAAAAAACAGTTTCCGTTAACGCAATAGGTTTTTTTACATGTGATTTCATTCATTGATTAATTTAGGCACTAAATAATTTTTCAACTTTCTTCAATTATTTTCTCAAAATGATCTTTTATTTAGACACTCATATGAAAGAAATACAGGTATACATAACTGTTTTTTCCTTAAATTACCTATTCAATGGTTTGAACATAATTTTCATGATTAAAAAATTAATATGTATATCAAAATAACTTATGCTCTTTCTTCCGAGATGCCATTCCGATCTGAACACTTTGGTCATCAGACAAAAAATGCTTTGTGCAAGTAGTGTGGTGAGGTCATTTTTTGTTCTCCCACTGAAAATTTGATCAATGATATAAAAAGAGGAAAAAATACAACCACGTCTTAATTTTTTTCAAATGTGTGTAAACAACCATTTTGAAAGGTACTGATAACGGGATGGACCAGATGCATTTCTTTATCAAGGGATTGCAAGATAAGCAATGCATGGGGTACCAAATAACCCCAACAAGCCAGTTAAGCGTTAATAAACGTGAGAAAAAGTTTGTTTTCATATAGGCCAACAGTATTCATTGAGATTAAATCAAAATTTCTTTGTTATTTTGGTTCTGAGAAACTGTAACTAGTAACAAATCTTGATTTTTATTAATTTTCTTCAATATAGAGTATAACTAATAAAAAAAAAATTAAAAATATGAGATTCATACTGGAAATGATAGCTTTTCTATTCCTCTCTAATAGTTTGCACAAACACTTGAGGATTTTGATGTTGAGGAGAAGTCACATTCATCACTTCAGTCTCAGTATCCTAATTTGGTAGTCATGTACGCTACAGTTGAAAAGCTCGAGTCAAAAAATCACGTGAGTACATGTGTAATTTTTTTTTCAGTTTGTCCTTTTTCCAGGACAATTTTTTTTTTCTTTCTTTTTTGAAGATCGCATTGGATCATAATCTTAAAGTTGAAAACACCAATAGACACAACAAAAAAAAACTAAATTTTTTGGTAAATTAAATTTATTGTAGTTAATTCTGAGCATTTCTTTCTATAACTTATTTAAATTGGAAAGAAGTATAGAAAATTTACCATTATTCCTCTTTCTTCCTTCAATGATTGCAATAATAATTGTGTTAAATTTTGTTCTTAACGTGACTAAAATTTTGGATGTCATTGTGCACTCAGGTGCAGATCCCGAGGGAGGGTGATCTCAACTCCTGAGAGCTGAATAATATGGAAAAAATTAGTCTGCCCTTTAAAATATGGTATGATTCAACAGGCCTATGCAACAAATCACCCCCTTCCCCGATACATCACCCTGGATGCATGCCTGTGTGCACTTACAGAAATCAATTCAACATATTATTAGTTCTCAGGGTTTAATAGCTTTAAACAGTGAAATAGGCTACATTACTTTTTTTTAAATGTAAAAAATAGGCTGTGTATCCTATGGTTGATTATCCAGCATAAAATGACATTTCACCATGTCTCTCTGAAAAAATATTCTATTCTGTTACAAAGTGTGATAGAAAAAAACCTATTGGAAAAAATAATTAAGATTTTTTTATCACATATTTTATCTATAAATGTATGTGTTTCTGAATTGCAGTATGTTTAAATAGCACTGAAAACGTTTGAGAAAAGTTACCACTTGTTTTTTTACCTTTTTTTTTTTACCTAAAACGAGTATTAAGCATCAATCGATGCAAGCAGAGAGGTATTATAGTGCACACCTGTGCTACCCAATGTTTTATGTGCCAAAGGGTGCCTGTGTGTAATTTTGTAATTTTTTTGTGATAACGGGAGCAAAAATGTCTAAATTTATTGTCAAAAACCAGTCACTTTATTACTTGTAACATACTTATTACTGATTGTTTAATAGTCATCCCAATGCATGGCAGATGCTCATGTACACTGGATTTGTAAACAATAGTATACACTACTATTTTATTTCAAAGTCTATAAAAAGCAATCAAAATAAGCTTGTTTTTCTCTTCGTTTTTATTTTATTAACTTAATTGGTTCTTGCAGAAAGGGCTTCAGTCCAAACAATCCTGTTCTCAAAAAATGAGAAATGACTCATGTCAAGATGAGCATGCATCATACATTCTGTATGAAGAGAGAGAGAGAGCGTGCATGCCATAACAGAATTATGAACATGGGAGTTAAAATCTTTTTTTTGCACACATTGATGAAAAGTCCAATGAAGAATTTTTTTCTACAGCTAAACATTAACCAAAACTAGACTGAAGTCCTTTCTGCATGGACAGATCTCAACTGTTTTCCTCAAAATTAAAATTGGCTCTCAAAAAAATAAATTGTTTCCATAGGAAATATTTTTGTTATCCCATCAAAGTGTCATTTACAAGAAGCTTTGTATTTGTGCTGGTGCAGTTCCAAAGGTAAATATTATATAATTTTAATCGATGCCTCAAGTTCTATGTTTCAACCTCAAAATTTGTTTTTAACTTCTTGGTCATTGTGTTTGATTATCATATGAATGAAAATACCACATTGAAACTATCTGTGCATATTTACTGCTGAATAATCAATTCATTCTCCTAACTACAGCATAATCTTGATTAATTAAGGAAAAGGATGATGTCTGGTGTCACTTCAGATATTGAGATCCTTGCTTAACAGAGATTATCTCTTGAAAATTTTGACCATGAGTAAATTTATTTTGCCTGATGATGTATAGCTTTTTTTTGTACACATCTGGCCCTCTAATCCCATGCTAGTTCTTGAATCCTTCAAGTAAACCTTGACTTGCCTTGCCTTAAACCACCCCATCTTTTATTGAAGATCATTATCTCTTGTAAAATGGCAGCAGGAAAAGGAGCTCCTCTGGTACTTTTCTGTCTGAATCGAACAAAAAACAGTTTCACCAAGTTGGTCCTCTTTTTTTAATGCTTACTGTCTTTCTGAAACAAACTTTTTTTTTGAGTCAATCTCTGCATGAAACTCTTCCTTTCCTACTTGGTGTTGTATTCATTCAACACCATATTCCTTAGGCCGGTATTACATTATAAAAGTTTGATAAAATTATTTTATAAAACTTGAAAAATGTAACCAATAATCACATCTGTTACATTCGAGCAAACTTAACTGATCCGCCTATTGGTTGCATTTTTCAAGTTTTATAAACAAACTTTTATCAAACGTTTATAGTGTAATGCTGGCCTTAGCCATGCTCTTGATTGATTTGATTTTCAAAGCTTTCAATTGCTGATATTTCTTTTTCCATCAACATTATAACTCTTTTATTTGTTAACAGAATTGACCTTGATCTGCCACTTGTCTTGATGTCTTTCATCTTAACCATTTATAGTGAAAAAGACCAAGAAATAGATTTTATCATTTTTTAGTGAAAAAAGATCCATCCTATTAAAAGATTTTATCCAATTAAAAAAAAAACGGGGAAATTATTATCCCAGAGACCTATAAAGGGTTAATCTTCAGTTGATAGATCAAGATTTAGGTTGATCAAGATTCTGCTGTATATCTTTTATATTAGAGTTTCTCTAAAAATTTAGGAAAATATTCTAATGTGAAATGTTTTTAATGTTACATTCTCACGTTTAGTGACCATGGTATCATATATTTCACAAATATAATGTTGCCTTCAATGTAAAAGTCCATGTTATCTTCATTAAATATGAATCATCAACTCAGAATTATTACAAATTTCTGTCGTATCAACACCAACTATAATTGTTATAATTAAGTATATATTTAACATTATATGTGTGAGTGTATAAACCTTCAGACTCAGAATTCATATTCTCATTCACAAAATTATTATTCATTTCTGTTGTTTTACTCAGCTCATTATGAAAGATTCACCCTATGTGCTTGGGATTCGAGATACAGAAACCGTGCAGGTACATTTATTCTGAGTAAAATCTTAATTTCAGTCATTTTTCATTTTGCGTATGGATCTTCTTTTTCCCAAGTGAAACCAATTGTATTTTAATTGCAGACTTTTCAAAAAAAACTTGTTAGAGCAAAACGTGTAATGATAGTTGGGAATGGAGGTATAGCTACTGAACTTGCGTAAGTTTTATAATCTCCATTATTAATTTATGTTTAATTTTAGTTGCATGTATTATTTTGCAATTTTTGTGACAGCTTTTGTTTCATTGTTTTACTCAGGCACAAAATAGTAAATTGCCAAGTTATATGGGCTGTGAAAGACAAGTCATTTGGTGCCACGTTCTTTGATGCTGGAGCTGCTGAGTTTTTCATGCCTGACTTGAATAAAAGTGAATCTGATTGCCCAGTCATCATGAGAAGAACAAAATACACTTTAGGAGGTTAGTTGTGTCTTTTCTTTTTCACACTGGAAAAAAATAAAAAGGTTAGTGACGGACACTGCAGAGCAGTTATTTTTGTGAAAACATCAATAGTTCATAGTAAATTTCAATTATAATTTTTTATAATTATAATATAAATAATTATCGATGACCACACCTGACACCGATTTTAAAGACGTTTTCACGTCAAAGAATATTTTTTTGAAGTAGTTGTTGGCCCCAACACAAGTCCAATTTCGGGCCACCACCGCATTGGGAATGCTAAGTGGGCTCAATAAGTTTGGGTCATATTTCATTGGACTGTCCATTTTATCAGCAGGCAGTACTGTGCATTGGTCTTGGGCCTGGCATTTTTGGTGTCATTCTCTTCATCATTCTGTGTTCTATGCATTCGTGGCGAATTTTTCTTATTTTGGTTGTACTTTGCACTCATACATAGTAAAATTTTGAAAAAATACAGAAATGTTCACACTTTTTTTAAATTTACAGCCTTGTATCATTTTAAGTGTTTAAGATATACAAACTCAAACCTCAGAATTAGTTATAGCACATATACTCCTCTTCAAAACAACAATTGGTTCACTGGGATTGGATAAGTCATTTCTGAGATATGATTCCATTTATGGACACGTGTCAAATCCGAAAACGTCAAAATCGTTGGTTCACTTTGTGCTTGAACAATTCCTGACATCTGGCTGCCACAAATATTAAAATGGTATAAGCACAAACTTTCATCTTTCTTCTTTAAAATGAGATGAAGATGGCAGCTCTATTTCTAGTTTTGATGGAGTTATTGAAGTTAATTCGACAAAAACTGTTGCTCATTTGGATGTGAATGAGCATCGATTTTAGAAGTTTTTCGTAAAAAAAAATGTAGATCTAGTACCAAATGGATTTTGACACAATTTTTTGTTTTGGTCAGATATTTGGTCTGTTAAAAAAAATACTTGTAGAACTGCATGTTGTATGAAATTTTAGCACACATATTATTTTAGACATATTTATTTGAATTTTTTGAGAGAACTTGTGAAAAACTAATAGAAAACACGTGGGAGGGGAATCAGGTTGTTCAGATATTTTTAATGAAAACACGAGTGAATGCTTAGATACTATCTCCATTGTGAAAATGTAATTTTTCATTTTTTTCCTCGATATCACAAGTTTTTAAAACATCTTCCTGGTTAAACAATCAAATAAATTAGAATCCAAAAAATGAGAACTTTTTAGCTTGCTGCTTAATTTTTTAATTATTAACATATTGTTGTCGAAAAAGTAGAAAAATTGAATTCCCTCAGATTTGACTGTTTTTATTCATCATGAATTTTCTGTTTTTGTCATTAAAACATTTATTTTCAATTTCCTACATTGAAAAGAATTAAAATTTTTATCAAAAAAGTCCCATCGGAATTTACCAAATTATGCATTGAAGTGATTTCTTTTTCTCTTCATGAATGTTTGACATCTGCTTTATCATTGATTTTGTGAACCTATTTCTCTGTAGAGTGGAAAGATGTTGAGAATTTGTGTATGGGTAGTGCCCTTGGACCAGATTGGTCAAACAATCTTCTTTTAACAGGTCATACAAATGTGAGTTTACTCTGTCTGAATATTTCTGTATCCAGAAATATTTTTTTTCATAGATGTAGATTCATTGTTAGCCTTATTTAATCTCGCTTAATTTTTATGAATTTGTGCTTTCAGAAAACTCGAGACATTCATCTTCAATTTTGTTGTGAAGTTCAGAATATTTATACTACAGAAGAGTTTCAATCTGAAAATTGCTGCGAAACCACTTTGACTGACTCTCAGATAAATGGTAAAATATGTAATATACAATGAAACCTGTGTAAAACCTGTACTGTATTGAGGCGGGAAACAAAAGATAGTCTCATCAATGAGCGTCTGAGTGGCAAGGTGGTAAAATGCTCGTCTACCACCATGAAGGCTGCTATCACAATCCTGGGTTCGAACCCGAGGGAGGATATAGATAAGATGTTTTCCCTAACGAACTTGAGGCGATCACCAATAGACAGTGCCTTCATTTCCAACCCATCTCATTATTGGCAGTAAATTGCAATATAGCGATATGGCCAGAGTTTGGTGAAGTAGTAGTCTCATCGATGATTAATGCTTTTATAAAATGGAAACCTGTCTGAAACAGAACATTATTTCAGTCATTCAATGTTCTGTTTAATCCAGGTTTTACTGCATATATTTTAAATTTTGTAAAGTATTGATAAAATGAAATCATTTTGAATGTCAACAAAAAAATGTGTTATTTGTGTGTGTTTTATGTATAATTGATTTTTTTTGTAGGTCCATGGCCAATATATGTGAAACTGACAAATGGTTCCATATTTGGTTGTGATTTTCTTGTAAGTGCCACTGGTGTTGTCCCTAATACTCACCCATTTCTAATAGGAAATGACGTAAGTATAAACTATTTTGCATCCTTAGTTTCCTATGAGTTAAAATTCTTTTCAACATACATGTGAAAATTTTGAATACATTTTTCATGTGTACACACAATATACTAGTGTACCAGAAACATAATTATCATTTAAACTGGATGTATGACCAGGACTGCACTGGAGGAGAGCAGCCAGGTCCTGTGCACTAGGCTAGAGGGGGGTGCCAAATTTACCCTTTAACTCTTCCTATATAGCACAGGGGCACCAAAATGTGTGCTTTCCCAGGCTGACAAAATATCCAGCTGTGGCTCTGTATATCTATATATATAAAATTGATTTTCTGGCTGTATGTCTGTGTTCTCTATACAAATCTACAATTTTCGATCAATCGTCATCATATTTTGCATATGTACCGAATAGGACCAGACTTGAACAATAGGCTACTTTAAAAGTTTGTCAGAGCTGAGTAAGTCCCCCAAATGGGCAAAAAACTGTTGGGCAACAATGGTTTCTAAGCCTCAACAACCACTTTCGGAATGTTTACTTTGGTTACCGTTGTTTTCTTAGCTATGCGTGCGTTTCAGACGCCTTTATAATGGTTTGTCACTTCTTTAATGCGGCCCGTATTATGTATAATAGTTTATTCCTTTGTAATGGTTTGTCACTTTTTCAATCCTCCCAATAATTGAATTAAACTCGAGCAGTGCACTGGGAATTTTAGCTAGCGACACACACACATATATATTTGTCTGTATCATGCACTTTTTAGTGCAATAGTGTCTTGAAATATTCATAATTAACTCTTTTCCTCAACAATTCACTTATACAGAGTGATTATAATTAAAGTTCTCAATACAGCTAAATTTTCAGGATATCTTAATGAGGCCATGGGAGGGAGGTTTATGCAATAAAAAAGTTCAATTTTTGACCACCATGTGAAAAGTACTTTTTTATTACATTTCTTTTCTCCTACATGGTCAATATAGCGTATATACCAAGTTTCAATAGAATAGGTCCACCAGAAAGGGCACTATATAGGTCTGAGTAGTTTCAATATTCTGACATGGATCAGACCTATGTACATGGGCGGAGATACGAGGGCATTGCCCCCAGCATCAAAGGTGGAATCGACTGATCTAATGTATACATCAATTGACATCATCATCATAGTGCCCCTCCAGACTTCCAAGTCTATTGTCTATCTCCGCCTATGCCACACCCGTTCTGGTGGACATATTCCACATTTAAACTCAATATATACTCTATATGGACCATGGGGAGAAGGAAATGTAATAAAAAAAGCGTCAATCTTTCACCTGGTGGTAAAAAATTTAACTTTTTTTTATTGTATGAATTTCTCTTCCCATGGTCTGATTAAGATGTCCTGAAAATTTGGCTGTATTTGGATGAGTATTTTTTGAGGAAAACTACTCAGAGTACGAGAACTTTAATTATACTCACCCTGTATATTAAAATCCTGTTTCCCCTATTTTAATTTCTAATGCTGTTTTTATGTAATGAGTATTACTGTTATATGCAAGTGCCCAATGTTCTTGCTTGATAATGCTTCACAACTAGAATGTTTTTTAATGTCCACGAATTGAAGTCTTAGTTATTGCTAATATAAGGGCAAAAACATTTACATAGCTAAGTAAACTTAAGAAAAAAAAGCTATTTTTATCTGCAAACTTTACAAAATCACATTTCTCAGCTAAGATGTGAAATTCATTTTTGTATAACATGTTTTATTTAAGGAAATATATATAATTCTTAGAAATCTAAATATATCTTGTATCAGGGGTCTTCAATGCATGGCCAGTCAAGGTCTTTGATAACATGTGTGGTATAGCTTAGTGGCCTGCAGGTCTCATTGAAGCATTAAATGTAACTCACAGTACATGTCAACAGTTGAAGACCCCTTACCTTATATAGTATACGCCAATCTCCTTTTTTTGAGAGAAAAAAATTAGTTTAAACATGAGTATATAAATGATATTTAGAATATAAAAATGATTCTTTTAAGATGTTTATTTTTTGAAATGTTAATTCTGGAATGTTAGTTTTCAGTGGCAGCTGATGGTGGATTAGAAGTAGATGATCAAATGAAAACATCTGTAGTTGATATATACGCTGCTGGTGATATTTGTACAGCAGCATGGCAACAGTCTCTGCATTGGTTTCAGGTAATACAATCCATTCTGAAATATTAGCGAGAATATAATTGTTATACCAAAAAAAATTGGTTAAATTTTTATTGTCTTTGGTTTTGTGAGGTTTATTTCATTAAATGAAGATGTCAACTCGTTTATCCATTTAATATTTCATAAACTTATACAGGGCTACCTCAGCTAATGAAGATGATTCCTGCAATCATGTTCGTTAGCCAAAATGTGATTTCCCATAGGTTTCTATGGAAAATCATTTGATTTGTTCCAGGTGCTGCCCAGAATTTAAAAACAAGCTTTTTAAAACAGAGGAACACTATAAAAAGGACAAAAATTGACTGAAGGCTAAACTAATAGCTTCAAGATTAAATAAATGAGACATTGAAGATCTTTATATTTTACACTAATGTGTAGACACAACCAAAACCAGCATTAATAGACTAAAGCTGGTGTTGACACAACCCAATCGAGTTTGTGGGTATCCCCATCCATTTGTGATTTGATCAACTCATTTCTGTGTCTGATACATGCAGATAGAAAAGATTTTCTAGAATGTCCAGTTTGGTGTTCAGTCTTGCACTGAAAAAAAAGTGCACTCTGAAAACATAAAAAATGCATTTAAAAAAAAAGGAGCTTATTAGCTGAATCATTTTACACAAAATGGTTTAGAAAAAGTAGTGGAGGTACATCTGGAAAAAGATTCTGAGACGGACACAAGTTAATTTGGCTTGAGTTGATAATTTTGATGATTGGCACAAAAATTCAGCTCATGACCAGCTGTTTTATATTAACACATACATTCATATCAAGGAATATGTTTATTAGCCGAATCCGCATTTGTTAGCAGAGGCAGAAAAATCACGAAAAAAATCATTGTTAGCTGAAAAAATCTTAAAACCAAGGCACTTTATCACTGTAATTAAGTTTTGCAATATTTTTAACCAAAAGAGAAATACACATTGAATCTTTCTGCAAAACAGTCTCAAAATAAAACTCAAGTTTAAAAGAAATATATTTTGAGAAGTCTTATTCATTTTGTAAAAGAATACAAATTTTCACAACATTTAAATATTCTTAGTTAAAGAGCCATGATACAAAGAAATTATAAAATGTTTAGAAGAGCAAAATGTGTTTTTATATTATCTTCCGCGTCTTTCTTTCAAGAAAGTTTTATGAAACGCAACTTAGAGCGTTATACTGTGTATTTTTAATTTATATCTTATTCTTTGAGTATAAAGTCAAGGAATTGTACAGATTAATGGCAAAGATGATTGTTTGATGGATAATAATAAGTGTCCAGGTAAAATCAAAACTTCATAAGTTATGAATATTTGTAAAATTGTACAAAAAACTATATTAAATAAGAGTATAATTTTGTAGCTGGCCATAACAAGCAGTGGCTTAAATTATTTAAAAACACATGAAATATGATTTTAATGGAGGCAGATCCAAGATAAATAATTGCTCTCAATGGGAAATATTGTAATTATATCGATTAGCCATACAAATAAATAAAAAACTCATTTAAAAAGCTTACTGTAATGAGTGAATTACAATTTCGCACTGTTGCTTTTCTTTAAATCACAAGTATAATATAATCTTCTCGATATATTTTTAATAATTTTTTCTATATTTCAGATGAGATTATGGACTCAGGCTAAACAAATGGGTGCCTACGCTGCACGTTGTATTGCTGCTCATGAGATGGGTGAATCTTGCGCATTGGATATTTGTTTCGAGATTTTCACTCATGTCACAAGGTTCTTTGGTTACAAGGTAAATGATAATTGATAAAATTACAAATGAAATGTGTTGATATTTAGTGTAGAATTCATCGAGGGGAAAAAAAGCACTCGTAAATATCTGATCAACCCATTCACATCCATAAACAAAATACACAATTGTAAGTATTACTGGGAGTGGGATAGCCTGCTTATAGAATAAAAGCCAGTTTTTCTTATTGATGTGCTGTGGTGTGAAATAAATGCAGTGATGTACCTTGGCTAATGAAAATAATTCATCCTGTAATCACGTTTGTTAGCCAAAATATGATTTCCCATGAAGATTGTTTAATTTGTTTCGGGTGCTGCCCAAAATTTACTGATAAGTTTTTTTTAAACCACCTAAGGACACTTTAAAAAAGACAAACTGACTGAAGGCTAAAATGAACAGCTTCAAAATTAGAATGAATGAGAATTTACAAGAATATAAGATACTGAAGTCCCACTCATTTGGTCAGCTCATTTCAGTGTCTGATTCATGCAGGTGGAAGAAATAAGCTCCTAAAATCTCCATACTGTTCAGTTTGATACCAAGTCTTGCACTGAAAGAATGCATGCATTGAAAAAAAACATCCCATTAGCCGCATCTTTCATTTTACATGAAGTGATTCAAGAACTTTCAAAAGGGGAAAAAGAGGTGCATCTGGAAAGTGATTCTGAGGTAGACTTCAGTTAATCAGGCTGGAGTGATAGTAATTCTGATGATGATTGGCACTGAAATTCAGCTCATGACATGGCTGTTTTAGGTTGACGCGTGCATTGATATTAACGAAAATATTTGTTAGCTGAGGCAGAAGAATCAGGAAAACAAATTTTTGTTTGTTAAAAAAGTTTTAGGCTGAGGCATCAGCATAGGGAGGAATGCAAATCACAATTAACATAACTAAGAGATATTTTCCACAGATTAAAATATGTATTCAGAACATAACTATAACATATACAATCATATCAGTTGTGTTTAAGATGATGTTATCCACAACGTTTTAATACTTCCTCTGCGTATTATTAAGACCGACTAATCCATGTGTCTTTTTACATTTTATGATTTTTCTCTTCCTGCGGGATGGCATTGATGTTTTTCAGTGAGGGTTTCTGAGACTGCAACTTCTAGTTGCGTATCCATCCACAGGGAAGGTGTCAAATCGTATAAGTGAGAGAACCTGGTTCAATAACATTAGTCTAAAAAAAATTTAATGGCAATGTATTTTGGTCATTCGTATGTTAATATTGATGCCTGAACTTTTTCTTTCATGAAAGTCTTGGAGATGTTTGTGATCTTATGTTGAATTACCATGGAGAATTTTTTTTTAGGTAATCTTACTTGGACTTTATAATTGCCAGAAACTCGGCAATGATTGTGAATTGTTATTGCGTTTCACGAAAGGTATGGAATACGTTAAAGTTGTTTTACAAAATGGGAAAATGCGTGGAGCTATCTTGATTGGTGAGACAGATCTTGAAGAGACTTTTGAAAACCTCATTTTAAATCAATTAGATCTCACAGTTTATGGTGAAGATCTTTTGAATCCAGATGTAGATATAGAGGATTATTTTGACTGAGATAATTAAAGAACTGTATAAATACACACTGTACTCAAGAAATTATGCAACTGTTACGTAATGGGTTGTATCAAACTGAGTGCTATGACTGTGATAACTTTAAACACCTAAAAAAGATTTCTTTCAATGACAGATTCTGCGAGCTAAAAAACATTTTTTTTTACATTTCAATGATAAAGATAGTTTTGCTTTAGTTTCCCCCCCCCCCCCATAAAAGAATACAATGAAGGGTATCTATACATGCTTACAATTGAAGTTTGTGCTCCCTGTGGGTGAATTATGCCAATAAAAATTAGCACTTTTTTTTCCCTGTGGGTAGAAATAAAACTTATCTTACGATTGTCTTTCCTGCTCCAGATTTGTGTGTGATAAAAATACATAGTTTGTAAATAAGTTCATCATTGTAAAATTTGTAATGGATTTATCAAGCATTAAATATTTATAATTTTTGCATGTGTTTATTTTTCCGAGGAAACAAAATGAACATAAAATTATTATATACAAGTCAAACTCATCAATGATGACAGATAACATGAGCATTTCTATGGCCATCAAAAATCTCATGCATTTTAAAAGTACAACCGACGCTTATTATAATGACCCCTCATCGTTCTGTTGAAAACTATATATATATTTTAATATATAAGGGCGGTCGTTATACAAAAACGAAAACATAACAGAATAATTGTTATTTAAAAGCTTTTGAGACTTGTCTTACTGGTTGCTGTAACTTGGGGTCATTATAACAAGCATCGACTGTATTAACCCTTTAAGAGACACTGACAAGATATCTTGTCTTCGTAAATGCCTCTTATTTTATCCCTGACCAGCCCAGATATTTTGTAAAGTTGATATTTTACCTCAATGGAAAACTTTCCCTATGCCCCTTAGTTCATACGTGCTGAAAATTTGAAGAAAGCCTACTTCATTAAAAAAAGATGGCATTTTGAAGGGAGGTTTAGGGATTTCTAATTGCCGCTTAAAGGGTTAAGAACTGGTATTTCAGAACTACATTTCTACTACACAGAACCAGAAGGGGAATGAAGAAAATAGCTTATTATAGCAGACTATTTTTCTCCCGCTGAAGAGAGGGACTATATCCAAAACAGCTGTATGATGTGTTCTGATCTATATCATTTTGGGCATACAAACATAGGAAATATTACCTCTATCTTCCTTTATATTTGTAACGCTCTGTTCTGAGCTAAAAAAAGTTTATGGGGATACTGTAATGTCCTACTCTAACTTTTGAATAGTACTCACACTCTTACAATTAGAATGAAAATCATAAAAGATGAAGATGGCTTACATACTTGAATTTAAAAAAAAAAACTTTAGGTAGATCTAGTAGAGCTTTATCATTGAATGGCAGTGTAGCCCTGTTCCATAAATTTGTACAGTTGGACACTGAAGAGCACAGATACTGTAGGCCATTTATTCTGTAAAATATTAGATGCGATTCTTATGGTCATTACTGGTTCTTGGCATTAATATAAACCTTGTATTTTAGTGCTGTGTGTGTGTGTGTGCACTACTCTTATAATTTCAAGAATTTCGTCAAAAATAAGGCTGCCAGTAAAAAAAATACACTTTATTGTTTTTCAAAATAGCTTTTGATTTAAAGGCACGTACAAGCTCTTTCAAATGCCACTGACGTTTTTTGACGCAAGAAATAAAATACACTCAACACAAGTAATGACTTTTGGGGAAAAAGCATTTTCATAAAAGGAACATGATATGAATAGGCGCACACCAAATATTAAAACATCTCGGACACTTATATGGCTTTCACAGGAACACTTCATGAAAATGTATATATGACGAGTATTCAAAAACAAATGCTTCCATAGAAAAAGGTGCTCCCTCATTTCTCAATGTTTTTATCCTCTGGTATATATTTTACCTACCATCTGGCATGATCTGTCTCGTAGTGCCATAGGCCGTCATTCCTTTCTGTGAGGCACCCACATTTGTTCCAGATTGGAGTCCTATGACAGTCTTTCCCATATTCAAAATTTCCTTTGAGAAACTTCTCCTGTTTTCATCTGCCATTTTCACTCCGATCGTAGGTCCATCGAATGCTTTTTTCTTTGCCTAGTTGAAGAAAATACACATATATTTACAGGGTATCCTGTAAATCTAATGCAGCCTTTATCTCATCAACTGTCCATTGTAGAGGTGGTATAGTTTAAATTTAAAAAATGCTGAAAAGACATTCAAAAATTACCCTGCACCAGTTTTGATAGGGAAAATAGTCACAAAATGAATAAAATCTAAATTTCTAAACGGTTCCCCCGTTCTCTAACTTCTAACTAGAAAGTTGTTCCCATGAGAGCCACAAAAAGAATTGCAAGTTTCTAAATGCAATATGTGCTGACGTACTCAAATTCTTAATGTGGAGAAAAGTTAGGAAAGACCAGCATAAATTATGGACAGGAGCATTGTCCGTTAGATTTTGCTGTTCTTTCATAACTTTTCTCCAATTTTTGAATTCAAAACTCTTAGCAAATATTGCACTAGGAAACAGAATTTTTTCTGTTGGCCTCAGGAGGTATAGGGCAAGAACTAGGAATTTGGAAGTTTTTATTACTTCCAATTGGAAGTTACAGAACAAGGAGACCGTATAGAAATGTATTTTGTACCACACTGTATTTTCACTCTCAAAACTGGTACAGGGTAATTTGTGAATGCCTTTTTAGCGTTTTTTTAAATGGAATCGTAATTCTATGATGAATGGTTGATAAGATATAGGCAGCATTAGCAATTACAACACACAGTGTATATTCATAAATTTAAAGTCAAATCAGAAATTTAAATGAAATAGAAGTTTTAAATTAAAAAAAAAAATCATTACATATTAATAATTGTTTGTAACATGGAAACTGATTTATGTGCATGTCTTGTGTATTTAAAAAAAAAAATTACAGCGACGAATAGAAATTACATGCAAAGTCTACCACATGACCGTACATGCAGCTCGCACACATTCCTCTACTGATAAAACAGTTGGTACACAAAAGAATCTGTTGGTGTATTTTTTGTGTGGCCCTAACGTATTTATATTGTCAGTGTTATGCTTGTTTCATGTTGCATTGGTACTGCTATCTGACTTCCATATTTAATTGAATTCTATTCATAAATACAGAACAATATAAGTGAGATAAAAATTGCTAAGAAGCCGAGACAAGGCTCTAACTAGCAATCACAATTTTTTGGGTTTTAGACATAAGTTGTAAGGATTTGATTCAGAATTAGATAAGATAATAAATGAGAGAAGACAAAAAAAGGGGGAAACTCGAAAATGACAAAATAAAAAAAAAAAACTTAGTGGTGGCAATTGTGGTGCAGCAACAATAGTTATTGGAAAGAAATTGTTTGATCTGTTTTCCCATCATTTGATTCAGTCATTTTGTTGAATTAAACTTAAACATCAAAAGAAAAATAGACTGATTTTGAAAAAAATGTTGAAAGGGTTATGTTATGAAAGTAGTCAGAAAAAGAGGTAACCTGTGGCAAATGAAAAGTAACATGATTTAGAAAAGCGGTTGGTGAATGCAAAATTTTTTAAAAGAAATGTTCAATGTTGGTGATAGTAAAAAGATGTTTTTTCAAGATTTTCTTAAAAGTGGATATAGATGCTGTATCATTAATAATTTCATTTAGTAAATTATTGTAAAAAATTAGAATCAGATAGATGAAATGTTTACCAACTGTTTTATTAATTTTTGGAATCAAATAAAAATGATTTAATCTTGGGGAAGATGTAAAGCTATTAATTGGTACAGAAAATTGGTTTTTTTTTCAAAATAAGAATAGATTTTAAAAAGTATAAATGCCGCAAAGGGAGGATATTTAATGGAAAAAATAAGCTCATGTGAGGATGAACAAGTTGTTAGTGATTAGTCTTTTTTTGAATGCAAATCAAAGGGTGTAGATTAGTTATGTATTCAGATCCCCAAATTGATAGTTCGTAAAGCAGATGAGAATGACAAAAAGCTTAATACCAAAAGTGAGTGAGTTGATATATGATTTAAGGTAGTAGAATCTGTATATAAGATATCAATGTTTAGAATGAATATGCTGTATGTGTGATTTCCATTTTAGGTTCAAATCAATTAAAACTCCAAGGTATTTAATGGTATTAATCTGCTCAAGACAAACACAGTCACAAGGGGTATGGAGACAATCAAATTTGTGAAAGATAAGATTAAAGCTTTGTTGAACATCTGACTGCAAAGAAAAAATTAATGAATTTGGTTTTAGAAATATTTAATTTGAGGCAATTAGAAAACCAATTCCTGATTTTAATTAAGTCACTGTTAATAATGTTAGTCAGTGAATGGTAGTCTTTTGCCTTATAAATGAAAACTGTTTCATTGGCAAATGTTAGCGGATCTTGCCTGCAGAACTGCGCTCACAGAGATCATTGATGAAAACAAGAAAAAGTAAAGGGCCAAGAATCTATCCCTGAGGTACACCATGATTGAATAGGAATTAAGGAAGACTACTGTCTAATTGAAAAAAAAATCCACTTACCAAACCACCAAGAGCAAACAAACAATTTACAACCTATCAAAAAAAAATTGATAGTTACTAATATAATAATCATAGTAAAATTACAAACATTTACCATGAACATTTATGTAAATGTTCACATGGACAATGTCTAAAGTCTGGCCGATTCATAAATGTGCTAGACATTGGCCATATAAAGAGCCTATTTTTAAAAGGGAAAAAAATTTCATTTTTTTCAAATTCATTTTTCCAACGGTTTTTGAACTTTTTTGGATGAGCTTTATCGGATTATCTAATAGGGTTTATTCAAACTGGAATATTTTTAGTAAATTTTTTTTTACCGAATGAACCTTTCGATAACGGTTACCCATGGAACCTAAAATTTTGTCCACTAACAAGGAGTATCCGTTAATGGATAGTGAAATACATTGAGTTTTGTCAACGTAATTAAAAAACAATGTCCGTTAATGGAGGTGTCTGTTACGAGAGGTTTCACTGTAGAATGATTGTTTCTTATCTTAATGACGAGAAGGCAGTGTAAGGATACTTTCCTGGGCTAGGTACAACCTTCTTGAATCAACAGGTGACGTAGAAATTTCCAATTTTTCAGACCGTGACCAGCTCCAATTTTAATCAAACAATAACATTTCTACTAATTTTCTTCCTAAATGGAATATTCCCGAAATTAATGTAGACAACTCTCTTGGATGTTGATCAAAAACATAGTACAGTGAAATCTTACAACAATACTCGATATAACGATGAATCCCTCCACAATGATATTTCTTCAAATCTTGTTTGGAATTGCTTGTAGCATAACAATAAACTCCTCTCAATACAACGATATCATTTACTATGATAAATCCCTCAATAGCAATTTTTTTTTGAGGCGATATAAAAAACACAGTTGTAGCAGCTACTATATTTCACTCAAAATCACCTTCATTATGTTTTTAATTTCTTGTGTTATTTTTCTTTTGGAATGTTTAATATCTTTATTTTGCACTATCTACCCTCCGAACGTGTTAATGTTGTTACAGTGAAGCTACTTTCTGTGTAATACAGAAAAGTGCTAAGCAGGAAACCAATTTACATTGTGCAACACCTAACTAAATTTTATTCATTATTTAATCAAATAGAATCTTTTGGGGCAAATAAATACTTGTAAATGTCTTTTATGGTGATATTAATTGTGCCAATTCAGAAGAGATGGCAACTGATGACAATGCTACCTCTCAATTTAACGATAACATCTCTACATTAATATTTTTCTTTGGTTAGCAAAGTATCATTATATTGAAGTTTCACCGTATTTGGTATCCCCCAAAAGTATTGAAGTTTTTGGTATATTACACAAAAAGTACCAATACCAAAGTGTATTGCAATAAGCCTGTTCACACATGGGCAATACACATCTAACTGAATTTTGTTTACCAACTAATCAATAAAAACATTTTTGCAACAAATAAATACTCAAAAACACTTTTTTTCAGTGTTACTAACACAGATTTAAAAAATATGGCAACAATAGCATAAATTTGATGGCACATGATGATAATGTTCCCTCTCGATATATAACAATAATCCCTCTACAATAATTTTTTTTTTTTGGTCTGCAGAATATAGTTATATCGAGATCTCATTGTATTTCAATATACTTCTATCATTCCTATATGCTACCTGTTGGGATATTTTATACTTTTTGTAAAGCAAACGTATTTCGGAGTAATAAGTTTTTTACTTGTACTGCAAATTTAGCAACAGTGTAAAAATGTTCCCTTTTGAAAATAAGCTCCAAATATGCATAAACACAAAAACTTACTGTGTACAAATTCTTTCTCTCATAAAGGTCATTCACTTGAAACAAATCATGTCTTTTCAACCCATAATCTTCGCAACCTTTCAGAAACAACTCCAGATTCTCTCTCTGTCCACAAATAAAAAAAATCATAAGCATTCATAGTTGAAGATCAGGTCTGTGTTGTAGTTATGTGAAAGAAATCAAATTCACTAATCAAAAGATATGTACCATCAGAGTCTTCTAAACAGTATTATGGCCCTCCTGAGCAAAGAAATACGCTAAGAAAGGGGAATTTTTGAAACTTTTGATATGGCAGAACCCTCAGGAAAAACTATCAAACAAGCTCTATATTCAGATTCTGTAGTGCACATGAATAAGGTTAAGGCCTTAATTCAGGGATTTTCAATGTGTGGCCATCTGAGCTTTTTACTATGGCCCATGACCATTTCTAGACAATGGTTAAAAACATTAAAAAACAATATTTAAAAAATAATAATAATTTGCACGAGCCTCCCCTTGCAGACCACGGTGAGGTATACTGTAGCATTATTGAAAAAATATGCCATTTTTGACCCCTCCCCCCCTTGTCAGAAAAATTTTGTCATCAGCTCTGCCCCCTCTGAATCCTAACTAATATTTTCATAAAGGGTGGTTGATGACGTAAGCATTATCCAAACCCCTCATCCTTGTCATCAAAAGTCAGCAAATCGGAACACCACCCCCCCCCCCCCATCGATGATGACATAATACTTGAATGGCCCCAACCTAGTAATTTATAATTTCAATATACAGGGTGTCCTGTTAGTCTTAATGCAGCCTTTATCTCATTAACCGTCTGTCATAGAGGTATAGTTTCAATTTTAAAAAATGCTCAAAAAGGCACTGAAAAATGTCCCTGTACCAGTTTTAAGAGTGAAAATACAGTGTGTACCAAAATAAAAAAAATTAAATTTCTACACGGTTCCCCATTCTCTAACTTCTCAGTAGAAAGTTGTTGCCATGAGGCCAACAAAAAAATTCCAAGTTTCTAAGTGCAACATTCACCGAGATATTCAAATTAAAGAATCAGAGAAAAGTTGGAAAAGGACCATAGGCGGAGATAGATTTGAATGTCTGGGGGGCACAATGATTTCAATTCATATATACACATATACATTAGATCATTCAACTCCAACTTTGACGCTGGGGCAATGCCCCCAGTATCTCTGCCTATGAAAAGGACAATATAAATGAGGGAAAGGAGCATTGTTGATTAGTTTTTGCTGTTCTTTCAAAACATTTCTGATTTTAAATTCAAATATCTCAGTGAATATTGTACTTACAAACATAGAATTTGTTTTGGTAGGCTCAGAAGTGACAGGGCAACAACATTGGAAGCTGGGAGACTACAAATTCATATTATTTTGTGACACTATTTTCACTCTCAAAATTAGTACGAAGAAAGTTTTGAATGCCTTTCGAGTATTTTTTAAATTAGAACTATACCTCTATGACAGATGGTTGATGAGATAAAGGTCACATTAGCACTTACAAGACAAACCTTATATATTGTAAGAAATGATTTCAATATTTATTGAAAGGAATAATTTCAATATTTACTGAAAGAAATAATGGCAAGATGTACTGAAAATATATCTATTAAGATGCCATGGCAAATTAGATGAGGAGTCCTTCAAATCTGGATTTTTCTAACAATTATAAGTACCTCAGTATGGGTTGGTGGCCTACAGGTTTCCCAGAAAATTTTGATTTGGCTTGTGATGCCTGTAAGGTTGAAGACCCCTGCCCTAATTGATACAGTGGAACCTCACAATAACGGACACTCGTGGGATAGAAAATTTTTTGTCTGCTAACAGGGAGTGAGTATGGGTATGGGAGGTTCCACTGTGTACCTAGCTTTTGCTTTTACAAATTTTGTTTCCAATGAGTATAATTATTTTTCCATTTCTAGCATGGATGTTTACTAAAACTAATTTTTCCTGGACAGATCACATGGATCTCTTGAGAAATATTTAAAGACTTCATCAGGGCTTGACAAATTAAAAAAATGTAGGTGCCAGCCAAATTTCTTAGGAGGCAAAAATGGTCCAAAGTGAACATATTTTCAACTTTTCTGGGACATGGTGACTCCTTTCCAAATTGAGAGCTACTGATATGAATTCAGAAAATTTTACATTGTCTTCAGACTACTATGTATGCTGCTCAAAACAATTGGGGGGGGGGGGATATAGTGGCTTTGGCTATGAACAACAGATCAAGGGAAAAGTTTTAGAGCCTGAAATACAATTCAGAGGTGCAGAATACAATATGAGAAAAAATAATCATACATGGAACAATCAAGCTTCATTTGAGCTATATGCCAATTGGGGGGGCGGGAAGGGAAATAATTTGTACATATAAATGCACAAATAACCTTACCTGTTTGAAAGGAGAGTTTAAGGTATTTATTTTTGACACAGAACCTGGACGTAATTTGTTTATTAGCCTAAAATACAAGAAAAGTATTAATTATTAGAAAAAACATCTAAGCTATCAATTCACATGAAAAGAATTTTAAAAAAAGACATTAAATTTAGAGTAAAGCAAAGCTTGAAATAGTCAAACTCAGTTATAATGACACAGAAGATATCATGAATTTTTGTCATTACAACCGAGGCATTTCTAGGACATTTCTGATGAAAAATATAATCAGCAGCAATCAAATACTGTGCATGAAGTTTTTACAGTAAAACATCAATATCATCACTTTTAATGTTGTCTCTCTGGCCTATAATGTCATTCTTCATTGGTCGCTGCCACCACAGTTGGTGAATTTTTATGGAGTTATAATACCTAGTGCTGGCCAAGTTTTCCATGCACTGGCAGCATTAAAGAAGTGACAAATCATTATAAAGGTATACACATATCTGAAATACATTTAGGGAACCACAGTAACCAAACCAGTCACATGAAAGAAAAAAAGGTAAATTTTTATTTCAAAAAATCTTTACTAGGGTTTTTTTTTAGTCATTCACATGACTTTTATAATAATGCGAGATTTTTCTTGACTTACTTTGAGTATGTTATCGAGCTGGAAAAATGAACCCATGAAATCCAACCAATAGACAATAATACCTGATAACATTTTGCCTTAACACATTTTTTAAACCAATTAGCTTACTTTTTACAAGTCGAAAGGTATGCATATTTCCTTATAGTGTCATTTAAAAAAAAAAATTTTACAGCTTTGGTATGTTGAAAAAAAAAAAGCTGTAGAAACAATTCTTTTTTTTTTCTTTTTTTGGTGCACACCCAGCAATTAGCTTGAACTAATTACTTTCAAACACAAGTGCTTCAAGAGCAACAAGTGACAAAGATGCACAAATGCCAGATATTATTTCTCTGCTACTTAAGACACTAACATAAGTGGTGAAGTTATGACCCAAATTCCTTTTTAAAAAACCGTACAAATTAAGAATTCTGCTCTCAAGATTCTAGACGACTAATAACAAGGACATCAGTGGCTTTTTCTTTGTTATTATAAAGCTGGGTTCATTGCAATAATATTAAACAGACAATACCATGAACCACTGCTCTGTAATTAAAAATTTTGCTTTAAAGTAGTACACAACCTTTCTGTCCACAAGCCACATATGTAGTATTTCTGATGCTCGTGGGTTAAACTTTATATATATATATAGGTTCCCATGGCCCCCCCCCCACAAGGGTGGGGCTGACAGGGTTCCAGCCATGGGGCCCAGAATGATTTTTTTTTCACGCTATAAATTCACTATAAAAGGAGCCCCCCCCCCCCTCCAAAGATCCCAAACTAGAAGCCCTGCTGCAGGATGTTTTTGCCCTTTCTTACAGGACATTCTCGTACATTTGGCAGTCCTAATTGTTTTATAAAATAATCTGTTTTCCCAGTATTCCCAAAGAAGCTCACTTGAAAGTTTTCATTCTTTACTGAAACTAAGGTTTGAGACCATTTTCATTAGCAATAAGAATCCATCGCGACTTGTAGTAGCGCTCATTTCTTACCATTGTGCAAATTTTCAGTAATTGATAGTTGACAGCTTTGACAACTTTTCCAGTATAACTGGCAACTTCACTTTTCTATGGCCAGGATTACAATATGAAAGTTTGATACAAGATTTTTTACAAAACAACCAATAATGAATGTAACTGATAAGCATATAGGTTGCATTTAAGGGTTTTAATAAAACTTTTACAGAGTAATCCTGGTCTATGGCTGGGATTACACTATAAAAGTTTGATAAAAGTCTTTTTATAAAACTTGAAAAATGCAGCCAATAGGGTCACCGGTTGCATTTTCTAGAATGTAGCCAATAACCTTATTGGTTAGATTTTTCAAGTTTTATAAAAGGGATTTTTATCAAACTTTTATAGTGTAATACCGGCCTAAGACAATTTTTCGGCGAAAATTTGCTATATTTGGGTTGGATTAGAAAATCTCGTATTTATATGAATGGAATATGTGTGGCGAGCCTAAGCTTAATTATATCGTATTGTGCGCACTAATACTTTTCTGTTCAGAACACCTTTTGTAGGTCAGATGGAATTCCTTGATGGGCCGGAGGTTGTGCAATCCTGCTTTGAAGCATTTCCCCAAAAATTTTTACATTAATGTTCAATGAATTAAGACAATAACTATTCAATATTAAATTATATAAAAAAAGACAACTCATACACATTTTTACAACACAAGCTATATGTGAGATGATATTTTGCGAACTCACAGACATAGAGCTATTCCATCCTTGAGAACATCTGCATAATCTAGTTGATCTTTGTATCCTTTTTCTTGATCTGGGGGGTCTAATGGTAGTTCTGTGACATCTTTTATCCATTGCAAAGTTATCAATGCTTGGTTTATATCAAACTTTGCTTGAGCCTGCGAGATCAAAACATAATTGTTGAACAGAAATGGGAAAACGTAATTGTTGAACAGAAATGGGAAAACGTAATTGTTGAACAGAAATGGGAAAACGTAATTGTTGAACAGAAATGGGAAAACATAATTGTTGAACAGAAATGGGAAAACATAATTACGCAATATATATTGTATTTGATTCATGCAATTGATACATTTCATTTTGTATACCTTATACAAATCTATACACTCTTCTCACCTTATACACTCTTCAACCTTTTTTTACACCTGCGGACTGGTAAAAATAGTTTGACAATAAACTGCTGGAAATGAGATGATAATTTAGGCAAATGAAAAGAATAAGCCTATGGAGATTTATTATCACCTAGGACAGTGATGGGGAAACTTTTTCAGGAGCGGGTCGGAAAAAAAAATTTCGCAGGCCAATATAATTTATTATAACACTCAATAAGGACCTAAAAATATTATTTTAAAAAAGTTCTCAATTTTTATAATATAACTATTATATTTTTTTGCAGCAGGCCATATTTGCCCACCACTGACGTCGGAAGATAAATGGAAAAGAAACCCACAATTTTGAAAGGGCACTGTGAAGCACTACTCTTCCTTAAAAAAGGGAGCTAACTCTAAACCAGAGATCAACCTTGTCTAATCAATTTTTTGGAAAACATGAAATGAGGAAATATGAATTAATTTTCACATTTCACTTAATAGTTGAATGATGGTGTTATTGCGGGTGCGACCAGGACCACCCCTTTGGGAATACTCATTGACGAGCGGTTTGTTTTCTGAACATTGTTTAGTGATGGTCAAAAAAATTAAATAGAATGTTAGGTTTCATTCTTAAAAAATGTCTCTTTGCGTTCTCCTAAAGTCATTCTTGCAATTTTCCAAGGCTTAGTTTCTTCTGAACTGGAGTTCGCCGCAAGGTTTAGGAGACTATAGACTTGGTTGGGAGGCAGAGAAGAGCTACACATGCTCTTGTTGGCACACAACGCTTGAGCTACGAAGAAAGACTTGATTTTATGAATACGGTTACATTGGAGGAATGCAGGTGTTGGAAGAATGTATTTGAGATGTTCAAAATTTTTAATGGGATGGACCATGAGTAATTAATGCACCATCAATCAACTGCTTCGATCGTTAGTACCAGTATTGTTTAGTAAGGGACAAGTCCGGGTTTGGTGTTGCAGGGAGTTTTAGAGTTGTTAATAAATGGAATAGATTACCTCTGGGGAGCAGTGAATTCTAACACAATGGACACTTTCAAAAAGAAGTATGATAAAACATAGTGGGCTAAATGGGAGAAGCTACCCATACTTAGATAAGACAACCATAGTATTTTATATGGGCAGTGTATTATATATTATTAATTATTTTCAAGATATACGTTTTTTTGTACTTGGTTGCTGTATTTTAGTTATACAGACTTTTGATAATCTGGCCTATCCAGTAATCCAGCATTTTTAACATATAAGAGGAGAACATGCCACTTCATGTCTGTGCGCAGAATTTTATATCATTTACATGGGGTTTTTTCAATTGGCTTCGAGTAATCGGGCGATTTTGATAATCCAGCATACCCTGATCCAATATATGCCGGATTAGCGGGTATTATATTTGACACTCATATTTTTTTATGGGCATCTTTTTTCAGCCACCTCACTGGGTGATTCGTTTATTGTGGCCTTTGTGTTGGTATTTGTATTGGATGCCTCCTGAGCCGTTAAGGTGGACCCATATGTTAAGACTGCACTACCCACTTGTGGGGGGCCATAACCAAAAACCATCCATATTAAGACATGACCCTGGTGCAAAATATGCCACAGGGACAGCTCTATCTCACCTGCCGCCCAGGTGCTGGATCTCATGTGCCACCCTTAAAGATAACCCTGGTGGGAGTCTGAAAGGGCTTCCGCCAAGGGGAATCTGGGATAAACCTGATTTTTTAATCGTCCACAATTTTTCATCCTCAAAATGTACGCAAGCATGTGAGTGACCAAAAGAGTAACTTAGAGATAAGGGTGTATTTACAGGGTGGAGGTGTAAAGCAACCGGGTTATAGTACTCACGGGAAAATTCATGGAGCCCCATAGGCAGAAAAATCGTATATTCGCCTCTGGGTGCGGGAAATGCACACTTGCCCTGTGTGATCGAGTCCTTTTCTTGTATTATGACCCCCCCCCCCCGCCCGCCTGTTTCATGTAGTTAGTTTTCTCTACATTTTCGTTGTCAGGGTATGACGCAAAAGACTGGCATCACGTGGCGCCACTCTTTTTATTACTCAAAAATTTAAAAAATTTATGCTTATGAACTACATTTTACACTGCCGCCCCCTTAGAGCTCGCCGCCCGGGAGCGCCGCACCCCTTACACTCCCCGCTTAAGTCAGCCCCTGATGTGCCGGGTATTTAAATATATAATCATCGTCCAAATCTAATGGTACACGTGGAGAAAAGAAATCAATAACTGCCCACGTGGTATATATAAAAATCGAATAGTTATCACAGCCTCGGCATCCTATAGCGTACTCGCGCTATAAAAATACGCACTATTCATCGTACATTATTGTTATTCCAGTTGAATAAACATTAGAGCAATCGCAAAATAAATAACAATCCCACCAAATCGCGGGCAGAACAGGAAATTTGCCACTATATCGATAATCATCTGTAAATCGAAATAAACTATAAATAATTTGAATAAATTCGATTAATTTGCATAAACGATGGATCACGTTATCTAAGAACGCAAATAACAAAAACGCTCATTGGGTATAAAAAATAATAATAAATGACTCACTTTTAATTGACAGTCTCTACTCAGCCCATAGCTCGGACCCTGGTACGCCATAATTTAAAAAAAAAGGAAACCTAATGAAGCGCTTTAAAAAACAAATTAAAAGTATGCGAAGAGCGCACGTAAAAATTCAATGGACGGGAAAAGATCAAGTGGTCGTCGCTATTTGGCGACTGGGCGAGTCCTTCTTTAGTGTTGTTTGTGGTTGTCGTTAGGATAATATCTTTTATCTGCTGTCTGGGCTGTGTGGTGGTGAAAAAGCAAAAACGTGCTTCTCTCCACGACGATTGGGGTTGCCTGTATGGAGTTAAAAAAAGGAAAAGAGAAAAATATATTTCTTTGCCAAATGTATCGCCAAATATAGATATGGGCCGAATACTACGTGATCGTTCCCGATTTGTAGTGCGCGCGCGCGCACGCAAGTCGGGCCACACAAACATTCCAGTCACTTTTTTTTTTTTGGAGTTATCTGCAGGTGCGAAGGGGGCCGCTAAATTTTTTTGGGGCCGCAAAAGGGGGATAAAAATAGTTTCATTACATTTTTTGACTTCTTAACTTCTACCGAAGCAATAGCTTAAAATCCAGTCCAAGAAAGAGAATCTCTAAGGTTGAGGACCTGGGTAGATAATCGGTTTTCTAGCACTAAGAGCCCCAAATCTTCGAGTGCCTGATGGCGCACTTGAAATTTTTTCATTGAGAAGCGGACACTTTTCTCCATATTTTTTGCCAAATGGTGTTTTTTTATCACTACGAAGAAGTTTTACAGTCCTTTTCGGGCGCCAGAGTACCCCTGGACATCCTGGAGTATTGGAAAACCCCTGTTCAGAGGGGCCACAGTTTTTTTTTTCTTTGCACCGGTCCGCAAAATGCTTGAGCTCGTTCCTGGGCACCTGCAATATACTGTATTTTTAACATGGTTAGAAAATTGAGGAGAAAAACGGGAAACTGCAACTGGGATATGGCGCAGAACATCTAAAAGCCGGGTTTTCCTAGGAGCAAGTTTTCTGTTTGTGTGCCAGGTGCAACGCGGATCACCCACACGACACGCCGTCCACTCACGAATAGACTGAACGACTGTTTTCCTACAGAGCGCAATACGCCAGTGCTTTACGTTGGGCGTGATTGGCCGACTGCTTCTGGAGAAGTCAAATGCGTCACGCGTATCGGTATATATATATATCCTCATAGGCAGAGATAGATGTGAAAGTTTGAGGAGGGGCACAATGAGAGATAATTTCTGGGGGCGTGATGATGATGTGAATTCATATATACGCATATACATTAGATCAGTAGACTCCACCTTTGACACTTTGCCCCCTCCTCATAGGTAAAGCCGACCGATCTAATGTATTTGCGCATATATGAATTGACATCATCATCATGTCCCCAAGCAATCATCGTGCCATCTCCGACTTTCAAGTCTATTCCACCTATTCCCCCCCCCCCCCGTGTATCCGTCCATGTTGTGCCTGTAAGCAGTGCCGTTATATAGGCATGGACCAACCCGGGCACGGACTAGGGGCAGGGCCGTCTTAAGAGCATCATGGGCCCCCGGGCCAAGTGATTTTTCTGAGGCCCTCCCGGAAAAATTCTCGAAAAATTCAACTACTTGTCATTTTTCTGAGGTTTCTGAGGCCCCTCTTCTCTTGAGGCCCCCGGGCCGTGCCCGGGTGGGCCCATGCGTTGAGGTGGCATTGACTGGGGGGGCCTCAAGAGAAAACGGGCCTCACAAAAAATGAGACTTGGTTGAAATTTTCAAGAATTTGCCAGGTAGAGCCTCAGAAATATCACTCAGCCCCTAATGCCCTTAAGAAGGCCGTGCCTGTACGTAGAAAAACAGACCTACTGCTTTTCCCGTTGGTGAGACGATTGCGAAGCCGAGTTTTCTTAGGAGCAGTTTTTTTGAATCACATGTAACGTGGATCGCCCAGCTGAGCCACGACCACCTAGATAACTGTGTAATTTAGGTGGTCGTGGCTGGGCACGCCGTCCATTCAGCAATGTTGGGAAAGCAGTATATGTCTGTTTTCCTATAGAGCGCAATACACCTCTGTTGGTGTGTGTCCTGCTCTAGAAGGTGTTGCACCAACGCGGAAGGGTGGGGGGGATTGGCTGACTACTTCCAGAGTAGTCAAATGCGTCATTCGCCATGAGTTCCGCAGATCTCTTCACCCTTCCCTTCAGACCGGAGCAGGCATACGACAGAACAGCTGATGCGCGCCAAGGTAAGAAAACACAAACGCGTAGCGTGATAAAGTTACACACGTTTCTGCCCACGCTAAAGCCTGGTTTTCCTAGGAGTAAAATTTCTGCGCAGTGTGCAGCGTGAAAACGCTGATTGGTTAAAAACCTGAAATTCAGGTTTTTTTGACCAATCACAGTTTTCACGCTGGACGCGCAGCAGAAAGCCTGCTCCTAGGAAAACCTGGCTTTAGAGACAGGGCCGCCCTTGCGTGACGCGGGGCGAGAGTCGTCTTAATAATTTCGGGGCCCTCCTTAGCGCCGATTCTATATACGTATTCTGTTTGTGGAGGTGCGGATTAGCATTCGAAAAAAAATTCATATATTATCACAAAAGATGCAGGAACGCTGAAAAATGTTCACGCAAAAGAAATATGACGATACAAAAACATAGACACACTTAAATTAAAATTAACAAAAAAAATTGATGAAAATTTCAAAGTGAAGAAAACTGTGCATTGATGAACGAAATAATTCCAAAACTAATTAAAATCTGTTACTAATGAAAAAAATTGTCTGAAAACTAATGGAAATTCAGAATCGATGTATCGAAAGTAAGAAAAATAATTGACAGAGCAGGATCGCCACTAGACGCTTGGTAAGTCGGGGCAAGCGAGTATTTCGGCGCCCCCGACCCTTATAATGTTGAAGGATAGGTTGAAGAGTGAAATTTGGGCCACCTCTGGTCCAGCGCCCGGGGCACCAGATCCGCTTGCTCCCCACTAGTGGCGGCCCTGTGACAGAGATAGGCCAATTTCAGCACTCATAATAAATGAAATCATTGAAATGAAAAGAAATAAATGAATGAATTTCATAATAAATGAAAGATATACTTTTAGAATTGATGAAAAGTGAGAATAAATGAAAATTTTCACAATTCCATAGTTGATGAGAATTCAGAATGCATGAATTAACGAAAGTTCATAATTCAGGAATTTATGAAAATTCATAATTTATTAAAGAAAAAATTCCTGAATTTGTTAAAATTCAGAATTTATGAGAGATATAATTGCAGAATTATCGATGCAAAAATGCAAACCACAGAGCACCTAATCCAATACTGTTGAAAAAAGGCTTCTTATCAATTCTTGAATTATATCTTTCATAAATTTTTGATTTTCAAAGGTGTTGAAATTATTTCATCTAATTATATTTTTCTTATTTTCAATTCATCAATTCTAAGTTTTCATTAGTTCTTAGTCTACTTCAGCAATGCTAACTTCCCTGACCAAGGGAGTGTGCATTGCAGACCAGAGCCCTGGTTTATCCGAATATCCGCATTTCTAAAGATATTATTCCATATAGAGATAAATTGCAGAGCTTACGCCTTTCAAGGCTCGATGGGGAAAACAATTTAAGCCTCTCTCATATGTAATATCTGCACGTGAGTGTGTTAATAAGGCGCAAAATCCGGTTTAACTATAGATCATTGCTTTACAAATCACACAAAGATTTAGGCGCGAGAAAAATCTTCTAGGAACCAAAAACTTTTTTCCAGAAAAACAGGTCCAAAAATTATGTTTCTTTCAACTTTTCCATGAAATAGTGACCCCTGCCATGCAAAAAGCTGGTTTACTTTCCATAAGAGTTACATAATAAGAGATGTTTGCATTATAAGCGTTAATTTTCAACCACATTTCTTTTGATGTTGTTGGTAGATACGCTGATATAAGCAGCGAAGCAACTTGGTGAACTGGGGCAAGCACGTATTTTGGCAACCCCTCCTCCCCCTGTAATGCTGAAAGAGAAGTTAAATGGAGAAATATTCATGCTCTCCCTCTCTCTCTCTATGGTTCGGCACCCGGACATCAGACACACTCTTGCTTTCCCCTAGTTGCAGCCCTGGATATAAATTCCAAAAATTTTGTGGATCTTAATATTCATATTCAGTAACCACATGTAGAAAATTTTATAGGCACCAATACCAATTTTTTTAGTCGCCGTGGTGACCTGGCACCTGGGTTTTTTCAATCCTGGTGTAGATAATGATTAATGTCATAACTGGAAGATGTTAAAATTTTAATCTAGAGGACTTTGTTTTGTTAATCAATCCATGTTAGGCGGGCGGCTGAACCCTTCACACCTGCTCAAGTTCGGCCCTTCATACATACATACATACGGAAAAAAAATGCGTTCTTAAACAAAATGTGTCTGAATAGTCAATACGTTAATAATGAAAAAGAAGCTGCATGGGAACGATCATTGGAAAGTTTATTTTTGTTCATTATTTTCCATGTCCATCAAAAGCATAAAGTATCATCACATTGTTATTTAATACAGTTATTATAATTCAGCTCTCATTGAAAGTGACGTGTTCACACTCAACTCACAAAATACCATGCATGATTTATCACTGTATTCATGATGTTTACAAGTGTCGTTAAAGCAGATTGCTAATAACGGAAGAGCTTTCATTAAAACAGGAAATATGCGATGATAATATCAGGTTTCACTCATGAGATGGTTTTTTTTTTTAAAAAGAAAAAAAATCTCTCTCCTGAAAGCTTTCTCTATTAAATATACCATTAGAGCATGCAGCTAAGTAAAATAGAGCATTTATGTGGGGATATATCCTCCCACGCTGTGTGTGTTATCGTAATGGAAAGCTGAATTTGGGAAGATAAAAAGAAAAACGTAGAGAGAATCGTTTTTGCTCATCATTGAGGGAAAAAAATAAAAAAAAGACGAAGGAAAAATGTATAAAAAATTTGATAGAAAGCAAAAGTGGAAGAAACGAGATGAAAAGGGGAAAAAACAACCCACGAGTTTGATGCTTTGGCCAAAATGGAGTACTCACAGTGTTTAATGGTTGAAGCTCTTTAATCATCCCCCCTCCCCAACGATGATAACACAAATGAGATGAGGTCATTGAGCTCACCTTCACCAACTCCAACAGAGTGATGCTAATATCTCAATCATTTCGCCCATGCCCACTTCAGTAATACAAGGTGAATAACGTCCAAAAAAGAAAAAAAAAACTTGATATGCGTGTTTGCCTATTAATGTATTCTCTCGTCAATCTATCAAATCTCATATTAAATGAATATAAATCATATTATATGTTATAGGAAACATATACCATGATTGAAAATGCTATATTCGTATGAGTAAAATTATATGGGATTAATATGACCTTGTACGTATGACAATGTCGCAATAACCACGAACATATTTCCTCTTTTTTATCATCTCTCCACCCTGATTTTTTCTTGTCTTTAACTCCTAAATTGCTGTAACTCCTCTCTAATAACTTCGCCATTTAGTGATGAAAAAACTCCAAAGAACATTTCTTCATATAATATGTGCCTAATCACAAAAATTGTGATATGGATGTCAAAATCACTTCGTCGCTGTTCCTAAAAATAAGTTATGTCCATTTATGATAGAGTGGGATGTTTACTGTAGATTCCCGATTTAACGATTTCATTTATTAATCAATTTATTTTATTATTATTATTTTTAATTATTTGTTATTATTATTTATTTATTACATCGTACATTGTGCGTTGTGCTGTATTGCTTATTGTATTGCACCGTGTATTGTGCATTTTAGTGTCTTTACAATTATTATTATGTATTACATATGTATTTTTTTTTTAAAGTTCCTTGAGTCATTCCACAAAAATTTTAATGATTTTCCTCGACTTATGAGCTCCTATATTCATTGCCATCTTCACGCATGGGTTCACCCGGTCTCGACCAGCGGGCTTCTTGGGGTCAGGGGCCTCATGGCAAAAGGGATGCTATAATTTTGGAAAGTAATTGATAGGCAAATACTTTCAGCTGGTTGGAAGGGGGGCGGGGGGCAAAATCAGTTAGATGGAGCCCACAATGTTGTTATGACAACCCCGTATAATGTCTACACATATCACTTTTTGAATGCTAGTTTTGTTCTGCTATCGTATCACAATACAGGTACGTAATTCAAATCATCGATTGAAAGAAAACAGATGCAAAATGTCAGTAAATAGAAAATTTAATCAATTCATTTTTATTAACAGCATGCAATGAATATGCCAGCTTCATGTTAAAGGTATTTAAATTGAAACAAATACTATATGAAAAGTATCCTTTTTCAAAGAAGTGAGAGATTATGTGAAATGCGTAACAGGGACGAAACTGGGAAGTGGGGGAGGAGCACGCCGATCTGGTGCCCCGGGCGCTGCAACAGAAAGGGCACAAATTTCACCCCTTTACTCAGTAGTTTTGTGACTTTCGGCTCCCTTACCCAATTCATGGTTCATCTTCGGCTCACCAGAATATTTTGGTAGATATTTTCTAGAATAAAAGAAACACTTCAAAGCATCAATGTAGGCATAAAAACCAATATGTCCAACTCGCCGCGACACCCCTGATAAAGGTTGGCAATACCTACGGAGAAACGACGTACACTTCGAAAAAAACAATGCTTATTTCTTTAAGCGGTAATTATAAATAACTAAACCCCCCCCCCCCCCCCCGACCCGTAAAATAGCATATCTTTTTAATGAAGCAGGCTTTCTTCCGATTTTCAGTGGGTTCAAACGAAGGGGTATAGGAAAAAACTTTCCATTGAGAAATCAATTTTACAAAATATCTAGGCTTGTCGATGCCAAAATAAGATACTTTTGTGAAGACGAGATATCTCGTCATTACCACTTAAAGGGACAAGGGGTGTCACGACACTTGAAGTCGAATTTTCAAAAATGACTTCAAAAAATATTTCATTCAATTGCAAACGAAATATTAAATATTGCACGCAAATCGGTTCATTTGTTCTTTCAAAATAAGAGAAAAAATAACGAAATGTAGTGTAAACGTATGCAAGAAGACCACTTTGAACGTGATTTTCTCAGATTGCAGTTTTTGAGCTCATATCTTATGAGTTCAAAAACTGCAATCTGGGAAAATCACGTTCAAAGTGGTTTTTTTTGCACACGTTTACACTATAATTCATTATTTCTTTCTCTTATTTTGAAAGAACAAATCAACCGATTTTCAGGAAGTTTTTATTATTTTATTTGCAATTGAATGAAATATTTTCTGAAATCATTTTTGAAAATTCGACTTCCAGGGTCACGATACTCCTTAACCCTATGTTTCTTAAAGTATGCGTCGCGGCGAGCTGAAGCTATTGGTTTGCGTGCCTATTTATGCTTTGAAATTGTTATTTTATAAGGTAAAATATCTATTTGACTATTATGGGGAGCCGCATGAAAAAAACCATGGATTAAACAAGGGAGCCACGAGTAACAGGTTTGAGAATCACTGCCTTAACTTCTCCTTCAACATGGGAGGAGATGCCAAAACACACGCTTGTCCTGGCTGACCAAGTATCCTTGCGCGTAGCTTTGCATATGTGCGAAGTATATTTAAAATGCACTTATGTTTTTTGTCGTAAAATTTGCAGGGAAAAGAGAAATGATGCATAAAACCATGGCCCCCCCATAGGGGGGGCTGACAGGGCTCTAGCCCTGGGGCCCGGGACAGTGCTCATCATTTTTTGCTTTTTCACGCTATAAATTAATTACAGAAGGGGCCCGCCTGACCGAGGGGCCCGCAAAAAATCCCAGCCTAGGGGGCCCCGCTACAGGATGTGGGGGGCCATGCATAAAACGCTTACGCATAACAACAAACACCATATCAATTCTGAGAATGACAGTTTGAAAAAAAACAATTAGCACTAAATATACATTATAACATCTTTCGGTAAAATAGCTACAAGAATTATCTTATAGAATTACAGTAATTATTACAGCGATATTATACAAATGTATATGTGCGTATGCATTTGCATAATTTTGACCTTTTTAGCATTAATGCATATAAATGCATAAAATCAAAGATTTTCAGAATAATTGCATATTTTTGAAAGTTTATTAAAGCTCAATCACTTCTTTTGTAATTTTTCAAATGAATTATGCTTACAATATTTTCTTAACATCAGTTCTGTTTTTTGAGCAGGGGAGGATTTAGTGAATAAGTAGAGAAATGTTTGCAATATTTTCCAAACATCAATCGTTTTGCTGTAACACTATTTCTGGATATAGTGCCAAAAGCGTTAAATTTTTTTTAGAAATAGCGTCGAAATTCTTTTGTTACTGGTATTTCGTTACTGAGCAGCTGCAACTTACTAGAAATTAAAAATGCCTAAATAAGAAATATGTAGAAGTTATTTGCACATGACTTTCCCTGCCGTATATACGTATGCGTGAATATTTTTTGTAAATGATTATGCACTAATAACTGTAAAATATAAATTTTGAAAACACATCTGCTTTTTTTCTTCATGGTGATTTTTTAACGAGCATTTTCTCTTTTTTGATACGTATTTTATCCTTTTCAGGATTTTTAGTACACATTCTGGGTTTCTTTCATCCACAGTTGGCATTTTAAGTGCATATTTTGGCCTTTTCAAGTTCATATTGTGGCATTTTTAAGTGCATATTTTGGTATTTTTCAATATGCATATTTCGCCACTTTTTTAGTGCATATAATTCGAACTCTAGTAATTATAAATACTTTTTATAATTCTGATTTATAATTATACCAGAGTCCGAATTACATGCACTAAAAAAAGTGGCGAAATATGCTCTAAAACTATGCATATTGAAAAAACCCAAAATATGCACTTAAATTGGAAAATTCCAAAAAATAGAAAAATATTAGCAAACTTGGGATGGAAAGAAAAACATAGTGTTTACTTTTATGTAAATTTCTGAAACTTTTAAAAAATACAAAATTTTGTTCTTATTCATCCAGCAGGAATAAAAAAAAAAAGTTGTGTCAGAAGTGGGATTCGAACCCACGCCCACATTCGTGGACCAGAACACTCAGAACTCCTCATAGAGGAGAAGGTACAACCTTGAGTCTGGCGCCTTAGACCGCTCGGCCATCCTGACATGTCTCAAAACTGCTTCATTTTGTTATAATAACAATTAATAATGATGATTTTTTCCGGTATTGATTTTCTTTATTTCTTGTTATGACATCACAAACACCAATTTCGAACTCTCGAAACTTTTAGGTGCTTCTGAAATAATTTATCTGTTCGTCTTTTCGTACGATAGCTATATTAAGAATCATATAATATGCGGTTTACATCGCAAATAATTTATTTTTGCTCTAATATATCAATTCAAAAATAGTTCACTCGCATGGAAATTACAGCCATTTGTTCTCCGTGGAAATTATAACCATTCAGCCTTTAAAAAAGTTTCCATTTTGTTTTACCTTTATATTAGTTTAGAAAATGATGTTCAAATCAGATTCGATTCTAATAAAATTCTAATTATTTTTTTTATTTTCTTTTAAAAAAAAAATAAATGCAAATATTTTTTACACAAATTCTTAATTAAACTTCCTTTTTTTTTAATTTTTACATGTAGGTCGATTATTACTGCTGTACTCGTTATTAAAGCATGAGATTTGATATTTGCGAATACGAATCATAGATGGCAGCACATTTTTTTGTAATCTTTGAGTACTATCAGTCGCTATGGTTACACGTTGTTGTTACATTCGTAAAAATTCACATTGTTTACATATTTTGACGGACCCTCAATTACACTAACAATTAATAGAGCGTCATTATTGTCCATTCGTTTATTGTTGATTCGTGTAAAATGCCAGCACTAGTTGACTCCGAAGTAATAATGGCTACTTCAAATGATACCAGATTTCAAGCAAAAAACATCATTGATGGGTAAAGCATTAATTTCATATAAATCTAGTTTTTGTGTTTATTAGTCAAGGTTGTGAGATAATATAAGTCTAAAATGCTAATATATTAGGGGCAGGGCCGTAACTAGGAGGGGGGGGGGGGTGCAGGCGGATCTGGTGTCCCGGGCGCCGGACTAGAGGGGGCGCAAATTTCATTCTTTAACCTCTCCTTCAACATTATGAGGGGGGCTCCAAAATGCGTGCTTGCCCCGGCTGACCAAGCATCTAGTTGCGGCCCTGATTAGGGGTACTGAATATAGTTTGCACAATACAAGTCAAATCCCATTTTAACGAATAACGTTATAGTGAAAATCTTGTTTTAATGGACACTTTTATAATCCCCCCACATAAGTTTACATAGGAACAATGCGAAAACCTGTAATTCCTTTATAACAAAATTTCGCTATAATGAAGTGATTTTTCCAGTCTCTTGGAGTTTGATATATCAGGATTCGACTGTAGCTGTCGTTCTCATTTTAACTTATAGACAATATTAAGCAAAAAAGATCTTGCTTTGATGAAAAACTACTAAAGATCTCATTTATCATACCAATGAAGTTTAAGTACAAATCATTTGATGTTCAAAACAGTATATTGAAATTTGTACTCGATAAAAATTCAAAAGCACATAGCCCTATATGCCACTGACATTCATTATAATTTGATGAATTTATATATTCTGGAGTGAGATAAAATCCTCCTTCGTGTGAATAACCCTTTCATATACCAAATTCAAATATAGCAATTCTTTCAATTTTTATAAATTTCTAAACTTTTTGCAAACTTATTAGACACCCTGTGTGTATCATGGGCGGAGAGAGGGGGGGGGGCATCATAGGTGAAGTTCACTGATCTAATGTATATATGCATATATGAATTGACATCATCATCATCGTTCCCCCCACCCCAGACTTCCAAGTCTATCTCTGCCTATGGTGTATATGTATAAATAGTGTATGTGTGTGTGTATGTAGGTAGTTACAATAATATACATTCAACTATGCACATACATGCATACTCTATATGCACTGTATTTTATTTCAGATTGGCATATGCCTTTACCACCAATCAAGGTTCAATAGATGATTCGGTCAATATTTACTTTGCAGTCTCTAAGATTTTTAGCAACATTATTTCCAATGAGTTACAATTTTTTTCTCGCTTCAGCCAAACAATTCCTCAAATCAGAAAATCTTTAGCCGCTATGCTTAAAATCCCCCTCCAATGCTTGCTTGACTGTCAGAATGCTCCTGTCATCCGCAGATGATCAGCGTAGTTGCCTCGCTCAATCAACCTTTGATGATCTGAATTTTTCTCCTTTTCAATATGAAGTTCTCAAAAAGACATAAAGATGGCGTACATGTGTAGTTTTTCATTTTTTTATTAGGTCTCTATTTTCTAAGAGATTTGCCTGCACTATATAGGATGGATGTACATTGTGGAGTAGTGGTAGAGTGCCCACCTGCCTGCCACCAAATACTGTTTTGTCAGTGATTGGAGGGGGGGGGGGGGTGTTCGAACCCCTATTCTTTGTTTTTTGATTTCCCTATTTTTATTTTTTTTTCGATTTTATTATATTGTGTTTGTAAAGTATGAGTTTGAGTGCCATCTGTCTTTCATGAAAGACAACTGAAAAAAAGGGAAATTTTTTTACACTGCCATTTTGAGAGAAGCATTTCTCCGACTATTCTCGCAGCCTAGGGGTTAAAGGAAAGAGAGAGAGAAAGCCAAGGCTCCTCTCCTCAAAGTTGGGACATGAAATATGGCTGAACCTCTTCAAGACAAACTTACTTGATACAAATTTAATATTTTTTGTTGTTGAGCACATGATGATTGAATCAGCTTAATGTTGGTTATAGCATGAGATATGATTATAAGCAAATCTCATACTAACCAAGCATATATGATACTAAATATTTTCTGTTATTCTATGACTTTTTCTTGAAGAGGTTTGACTATACAGACTGACCTATATAGATGAACCTGAACACAATTTTGTGCAGTTGTTCAGTATAATGAATTTAAATTATATTTGATCATAAAAGTATTTCTTTTTTTTCCTCCAGAAAGAATGACACTTTCTGGGCTACAACAGGACTTTATCCCCAGTTTTTTGTCGTGAAGTTTTCAGAAAATAAGGATATTAGCTCCATTGGACTACATTCATACAATGGTACTTTGCATTAATATTTCATATAATCTTTTAAATCTCAACATTACAATTTTTTTCAGTTAAATTTATATCATCAATTAGTTTTTTTTATTGATAATGACTATGCATAAACAAATTTAATTTCAGTTAAAGAGCTTCTAATTGAGAAAACATCAGAAGATGACCCAGTGAATTTCGAGGAAATTGAAAATACTGGTAAAAATTATTCTGAAATATCCTGCCCCCTTTATATTATTGTTAAAGAGATGCTGCATCAGAACTCACTTGCATTGTTTATGTAGGTACCGGAATCTGGAGAGTGAGACTATTTCAGCCTCTAGTACATTTTGTGAAGAGGCTGAGGCCCCCTCAGTAATTAATGAGTGTACAAAGTGTACAATGCACCCCTCCCACTCTTGCATGTGGGCTTGAGTCCAATATATACGGGACAACTGGCAACTTTTGGCCCTCTTAATGTTTTCTTCATGTCCACATTCAATTGTTTATAGTACTTGCTCTTTTCTTTAAGTGTTTTGTATAGTTTTATAAGTAGAATTGAAATATACATGACAGCATTGCCCCTTGCATCCTGAAGCCGGTGATTCCAGGTTGAGATCTTTGATAGTCCAAGTGCCAGAAAAATTTCATGAGAAGTATAAAGTAAATATATATATAGTGTATATAAAAACAAAAATAATAATATGATTCATATCCCAGGCCTCCAAGGCAGGAAGGCTGACGAGACTTGATTCCAGAAACACATATGATTAACTTTCATTTTGTACTCTATAAATTTACAACAATATTTGAAATATTGATTTTCATTTATGTACTGTATATGGTTTGAATCAGTGTTTCTCGAAGTGAGCAATATCACTCACCTGGGGGGGGGGGGGGGCACTAGAAGCTATGAATTTTGTATAGGATCTTATGGGTTGGCTTGAGTTGAGGGAGGGAAAAATTGTGAACTAGGGGGCCGTGGACAGTGCCGTCTTAAAGTGTGACCCGGGCCCTCAAGAGAAGTGGGACCTCAGGAAAATGAAAAATAGTTGAACTTTTCCAGAATTCGCCAGATAAAACCTCAGAAAAATCACTTGGCCTGGGGGTCCACGATGCTCTTAAGATGGCTCTAGTAATGGAAAAAAAGTTTGGGGACTGTTTTAAATGGAATAAATTTGTCATTTGTATTCATTGCATTATTAGTTTAATTAGCATTGATTAAAAAAATCATATCTTTTCAGTTATCGAATCAACTGACGGTAATTTACAGAGAACAAATCTAAGTGTGCATTCACAAGCGAAGTATTTGAAATTTACAATCAAATCTGGATATGATCATTTCTGTTCGATACATAGAATGGTCATTGAATAATTTGTCTGTGCATATATATATATTATGTCGAGTTTATATATCTTAATTATATTGTGCAATAAATTCATGTAGAATGTTGCAATAAAAATTGCCGCAATAAAATTTAATTGATTCAAATGAAAAAATATTCATTGAAATTTTTGTTTTGATTTTCTGAAAATGTTTTATTGCTCTCGCTTCAGACAGTATCATTGTTTTTAAATATTATATTTCAATATTTTTGACACATTGTATTTTCTCATGAAGATTCCAAGTTATGTTATCATCACAGATATATATATGATGAAATAGTGGATAAATGTTCAATTGATGATTTTATTTAATTATGTTTGAAATATAATGTCTCTTATTTAAAAAAAATTTTGGGGATGATGGTTTGTCTAGTATTTTAATTTTCTGACGAACAAATTTTTGCACAATTAATAACAGCTTACAGAGGTTTAAATTGCTGTATGCATGCAATTTTTTTTAAATTCATTAAAAAAAATGTGGAAAAAACGCTCCGGATAATCTTGTACTGACAGAAAAAAGTGGAAGTTTAGCTATTGTACTGGCACCATCTTTTAGATGCAATATAATTTTTCAATATTCATGTTTTTAAATGGTACTTCTATTCACAGACTTCAAATAAACATTTGTCACTTATTCTGATTTTTAAAACGTGAAAACTTTCGCTTTCTTTTGTAATTTATGAAAATCTGGAAAAGCAAGAAAATAGGCAATGAAAAATAATTACAGTTTAAAGATTCATGGGCATTTGCATGTGTCTTTTCTTCTCTCTTTTAAATGTGATTCTCACGTATTTGCCAAGAGATCTGTCCAAGGAATTTTTTTTTAATGTTCGTAGACATCCAGGAATGTGTGGCTTCTCGGGGGGGCCCCTCTTGAAAGGCTTATTGTTAGGCAAAACAAATATAAACTTTTGTTTACGTTGAAAATGCTCCCCCCCCCCATTTGACTCGGGACCCAGTGGGTGCCCTGGTCGCCCCAGTTTATATTTACGGCCCTGTAGACGCATCCATGGTCGAGTGGGATTTGATCCCAGACCCGCAGAGTCAGAAGCTAGCTCCCTAACCACAGGACTGCCAGGCAGTAGTTAATTACAATTCAATAAAATGGGTACCGGTTATGTTGCCATCTATTGGTGATATATAGTCAACAGTGTGAAATTATTTATTATTGTTATAAAGTTTATATTATAAACGCATGTGGTAGCGCCTTGCCGTTATCTACTAACAGATTTCAATACTTGAGGTTCTCATATGTATCTATAGATGGCAGCAGAAGCTCCGTGTTTTGAAAGAAAATGGACACACGCCAAATTTAAAACGAATATAATTTTTTTGTGACTATTGTTATTGAATATTTCTTTCATTCTAAACGTCACATTCGTTTATGCAAAACCAGTTTTTCTGTAATGAACAGTGTCAAAAATAAAAACCGACGATAACTAGAATCCTTGGAAAAAACTTTGAGAGTGCGCCTGTGTGTCCAAAATTCGACCTTGATTTCACAAATAATAATACATTTTTTTGCCTGTATAAATAGCTTTTTTTAAATCTTAGTTTCAGAAGGTAGCGAAAATTTTCAACAGTGAGTACAAATGTGAAAAGGAAAAACCGCTGCTGTAGTCACAAGGGGAAAGAGAATTGACAACGTGTCCGATATAACGGCAGTTCACAATCGCAGGGAAAATTGTCGTTATGAGCGAATTTTAATTTTTTGCTCTGTCAGATTGTAAAAATTAGAAAATTGCTACTTTATCCGCATTAAAATGCCTTTTTAGATCGTTTCGTTCCGATATTAACGAACAGACAAAACAAACTAATTGTGAGATTAATTGATTTTTGGCATGGCCCCCCCACATCCTGTAGCGGAGCCCCTAGGCTGCGATCTTTTGCGAGTCCCTCGGATAGACTTTTAACGGGCCCCTTCTGTAGCTAATTTACAGCGTGAAAAAGCAAAAAAATGATGATAATCATCCCGGGCCCCAGGACTAGAGCCCTGTCAGCACCCCCTATGTGGGGGCCATGATTTTTGGTCTCTCACGGCAAAATTCTCAGCAGTTAATTCTCTAAGAAATTTTCGCATAGAATTTCATGTTATCAAAGCGATCCGATCGACCAGCTGAACAATTAAAAGTCTCAATTATTATATCGCTGCTCTCTTTCATAGACGAGGAACATTTTCCCGCTAATCGGAAAGTTTCTATTAGCACGATTTTTTTTTTTAGTCATTCGGAAACGACGTAAAAAACTGCAAGTTCTGTGTGTGTACGTGGTCTCTTAATCATTGGAAGAGACACAAGTCGAATGAAATCATCACATAACCCATGTGAATAGTGGGGAATATCGGAAATAGGAAGAAAACGGGTTAAAACAATTGGACTCTTTTTGTTATTCATTCTTTGTTAGAAGAGTCATAAGAGAGAGAGAGAAGGAAACCAGTATTTTTTTTTGGAAAAAATTTTTGATGCAATAGCGAATGCTTTCTAATTCTAATTTTTCAACTCACTATAACCAAATAATTTTTGTATTTTAACATTAGATATTCGACAATCTCTTACAACTCATTCGTTATAGTGAGATCCCGGTAATAAGCCGTACTCCTTGTAACGTATTTCACTGTATGTAGCGAAGAGCTCCGTTGGTCAAATCAGACCACTGAAGACATTTCGCGAGCCATTTTTTCACATGTTTGTTTCAAGTACTATAATGTCAGCGAATTTCACTAATAACAAATTGCTGAAAATACCCGCTGTCAGCCTCTACGCAATGATGTACCCTCGAGACGAATTCTTCTTGCACGTTGTCATATGGTCGCTCATTTTGGTTCGAACAACCCACGGTCTCTCTTATGAGTTGAATGGTGTCACTCTCTCTTGGATGCAAACTAGGGTCACCGATTTGAGAATTCTCATTCACGAGCTGCTTAAGTTTCATTGTTCAGCGGTGGTCAAGAAAACGAATAGAATGCTCGGTTTCATTTTCAAAAAGATTCTTCGCGTTCTCCTAGTCATTCTTCCACTTTTCCGAGGCTTATAGTTCCTCTCGCACTGGAGTATGCCGTCAGGTTTTGAAGCCCATACCTACATAGGGACATAGACTTGGTTGAAGAGGGGTGCAGAGAAAAGCTACGCGTGCTTTTGCTGGCACACAAGGCTTGAGATATGAAGAAACACTTCCTTCCTTCTTTACAATATGTTTACATTGGAAGCAGGGCCGTCTTAAGAGCATCATGAGCTTCCCGTCCAAATGATGTTTCTGAGGCCCTACCTGGAAAATTCTCGAAAAATTACACTACTTCTCGTTTTTCTGAGCCCCCCACCGAGCCGTATCCAGGTGAGCCCATGCGTTAAGACAGCACTGATGAGAAAAACGCGGTTGTCCGGCTGATATGATCGAAGTGTTTAAAATTTTCAACGGGATGGACCATGAATACGTCGTGCTTTGACTAGGGGACACGAGTGACAGTTTTGAGGACGGGGGGGGGGGGACATTCAGCCCGAGTATAATCAGCCCCTCCTCTTTTTTATAGCGAAGTGCACTGTCCGCAAAACGGTACAACTCGACCCCCAAAAAACAAAGCCATATTCCAGCATCATGGGAACCCCTCTGGCATAAAGATCCTTGCGATCATTTTTGGAAATGAAAGTTTTTATTCTCGTGTATAATATCTAAAAATCTATACATGATATTCCATAAATTTCCTATATAGTCACTTTCACGAGGAAGTGCACGTGTGATTGTGGTGAGGGATTTCAATCTCAAAATGCGCTTCCAATTCTTCATGTTGAAGTTTTTTTGTGGTTTTCCATGCTCTTTGTATGTAAATCATTATTTTTCAACCCTCGAAATCGCTTTCTGCCAATTGTATTCGGTGGAGCATGTTCATTATGAACAGCAAACCGCTACGTTTCGTACTTGCAGTTTTCCTTAGCGATAAAATACTGCGGCAGAACTTCCTAGAAACTGCTATTCTTCTGGCACAAAAAGCTCGACATTTTTAATGAGGGGAAAATAATTATTGTTTAGACTTTACGCAGATGTCATACAATAATTATCAAATACAGGTATGCACAACCATTATATGTTCCAATCCCATCCCCTGCTTTCACATTTCCTATTAAAAAAAAAAAAAAATTCTCTTTTCTCCCTCTTTATATTGGGGGGGGGGGGGGGAAAGCTTCCTCTTATTTTTCTAGACAATGCTATTCATCACCATGGTGAGAATGCCTATTTTAAGATAGATCATCCCTTCAGAGAAAAAAATAAGGACTTGTTGCAAAAAGTAAGGAGTTATAAGGGCCCCTTCTCCAGAGGGAAATGAAAAGTTGGGACTTTTTAAGGAGTTTGTAAGGATGTACGATCCCTGAATAATTATGATGCTAAGGGGCCGGTCAAGTACTACGTAAGCAAATTTTTAGCCATTTTTGACACCCTCCCCCCCCCCTTGTCAGCAGAATTTCGTCATCAGCTCTGCCCCTCTGAATCCAACTAATATTTTCATGAAGGGTGGTTGATAAGCATTATCCAAATCCCCCCCTTGTCATCAAATCGGAAACCCCCCTGCACCCATCGATGATAACGTAATACTTGAACGGCCCATAATCATTGAATCGAGGGCTCGAGCATAGGGGGCCTCTGGGACAGCTCATTGTTTGTTTGTTTTTTTTTTGTTTTAGACCATAAATTCACTATAGAGGCCTCATCAAAGATGTCTTTAGTGGATTGTGGGAACATGAGCAGCGAGAGATGCTCAAGGGGAAAAGCAAAAAATTTATTTCTGTGGTGTTTGGTCAGACCATGATATCTCCAAAAAATTGGCTTATTGATCTAAAAGCAAGTCTTGCTAACTATAACTAATTAGAAGTGAGATAAATACACAAATACGTGCGTACGGCTAAACAACACGCTGATGTATATTTTCATTTGTATTTGTGTGCATGCTTTTTTAAAATTTTTAAATGACAATGAAAATGCTTATATCTCAAAAAAGTGATTTTGAAGTTATGTTCTGACCAAACACCACAGATTTCTACATGACTCCCCCCCCCCCCCCGGATGGAGGCACATTGTCTTTTATTTCACGTGTACAGACCCATTTCCCTTAGCGCAGAATTTCGATATCTGTGTGAAATTACAAAATAAAAAATGCTACCTTATTATGTAAGGCAGGGAATTTTTTTTCTGCTTAGCAAAATTTTCTATGTACACGAAAACATTCTCAGACTCTGAACGTCCAACTTATTCACCATGAACAAATAGTTCCTTTCTTTGTTACTTTTGTCCGAAACCGATAAACGAGTAACAGTGAAATTTCATCATCAAAATTATGCCTTCAGCAGGATATATTGAATCCTACATCAGCAGAAAATACTGAAAATAACTATACGGTACAGTATCATATTACTTATAAATGTAAGAAACCTTACTAAACTGGAATCTCTGCTGTCAACTATCAAATAAAAGCACAACTATTATAACTCTTTGATTGAAATTAATGACCGCTTTTTTATTGATGTGCAGCATAAAAAAACGCAACATGATACGACAAAAAAATATTACTGCTTATAAAATATTTAGTAAAGTTGGCTTCAAAATTTTAACAGTTGCTGTTGGGATGTATCAAAATACTATTATTAAAATTTTGCAAAGTCCAAGTCCTCCTTGTCTCAATAATTGCCGTCGAAAAGAATCTAGAACAGAATAAGACTTTCACAATTACAAAAACTTGACTGCAAAACAGATTTTCACCGATGCTATTTTACTACACCCAAACAGCAAATATTATTGCTTATAAAATATTTTGTAATGTCATTTCAAAATTTTTTTTTCCACGATGCACATTAATCAAGAACCATTCACCAAATTTCAGCGAAGAATTGAAACACTGTGTTTTTATTTGATAGGTGACAGCAGAGATTCCACTTTAATGTTGCTGCTTACATTTAATATAATACCGTACTCCCTGTAGTTATTTTCAATATTTTCTAGAACGCGTATTTTTGATGCTAGAATTTCATTTTTGCCCATTTATCGGTTTAAGGATAAAAGTAACTGAGAAAAGCATAATTTTTTCATAGTGAATAAGTTTACAATATAGATGTTTAGAGTCCGAGAATGATAGTGCCCAACACACACCGTAAATTAGCCTCTGTGGCTAAAAGTTACTCTTTCGGTCGTTCCCACCATATAGGCCAGTGTTTCTCAACCGCCGGGCCCCGATATCATTCATACTGGGCCGAGAGTGATCAGCCGTTTCATTTTTCCTCATTCATTTTCCGTTGGTTGTGTTTGACCGGACCTTAGGCTTACAAAAATGAATGAAACTGGACCGCGGGATTGAAAATTATGAGAACCACTGCTATAGGCCTCTCTTTTCGTCCCCCGCTCACCAGGTTGACATTGATCACTCACATACGTCTCAAGAGCATCAAGTGCCCCTCGGTCAAAGTGACATTTTTGACGCTCTACCCGACTAGAAATTTTTGTCCGTACCAATTTATTCGCTTGCTCTCGCAAATTTAAATCCCTGATCTCATTTTTATGAGGTCCCGTCTGCCCTTGAGGCCCCCGGATGTGGGCGCTGGTGGACCCATGCGTTAAGACGGCACTGCCTGCACACTTTCTAGGTTAGTCATGTGGTCTGGATACTTTGTAAACGAAACTATCTCGTTAAAATTAAAAAAAAAGAAAAGAATAGCTTTGCAAATACATCAGTAACAAGAAAATTTTCTTTGAAAGATCCCCGGATTTTAGGATTTTTGAGTTCCGTGGCATTTGAGTATGCGAAAACCCAAAACAACTGCGACGGAACCAGGTTACACAAGTTGGAAACCAATAACCTCAAACGTATGCTAGCATGTGGATGATCAAGAGTAACCTAGAGTGTGCGAGCATGGGACTGACCAAACACTATTTACGAATTTATGGGACACCCTGTACATACAAACGGCCCCTTCTTAAATGTGAATACCAACTAATCCAGAATATAATATTCCAATGAACGGGATGGCGCTAGGGCCGTGCGGCCGCTATAGGCAACCTAGAGAGAGTGCAAACATGTGAATGATAAAAAAAAAAAAAAAGTGACCTAGAGAGGGAGCGTGTGCAAGCAAGAGAATGAGCAAAAGAGTGACCTAGGGAGTGTATGAACATGAGCAAACGAGTAATCTAGGGAGTGAGCAGTAATGAGCAAAAGAGTGACCAAAGAGTCACTTAGAGATACAGGCATATTTACAGGGGGTGTGAGCCAAGCGGGATTGTAGCACAGGGAGGGGAATTTGAGAAATTAGCAATCAAGAAAATTAGGGAAAATTTACTATTATGGAAGAGCGGCAAAATTCGTACAGCCACACCGGCAAAGACGTACGCGGGCGGGGGAGATGAGGGGCTCGGTGCCCTCACTCATCCACAAGCCACCAAAAATTAGAATAAATATTTGAGTAAAAAAATATCGAAAGGAAATACCTTTTATATGGCATTTTAATCAATTTCTATTAATTTAAATGCTTTTTTGAAGGTACGTAACTCAAAATTTCTCGGGAAGAAAATTTTATTCCTCCAAAGGTCGATCCTGCGCACGCCCCTGCTCACAGGCAGCCAAACCGTAAATCCGTCTCATTAAGCGAACGGGAAAATCGTTACTTTCACTATCGGTGAATACAAAACAAAGAAATAAATGCGTAGAGAATTAATTCACTTGTATCTTTCAAAATATTAGTCCCGACATGCTTAGAAATTAGTTTTTATTTTGTTCATTTTCGTCGGGGGAAAAAAAAAAGTAATTACGTTTTCATACGAGGTTGTTAATTACTATGTATACATGAGTAAAATATGAAAGGCTGTGGGGAAGGATATACGCATTTCGAAGAAAACAGGTAACCCATCCTGCTTCCGCCTAGTCGTGCTTAATGTAATACGAATATTCCCGTGATAAAATTTCGAGGAATCTCATGATATAACCTCATTTTCTTTATTTTCGAGCCTTTCTCGCCTCTCATTATTTGGAATATTTTTTCTCTTACAAAGCATGCAACGTCATATTTGATAGACAGCAACAGGAAATGCGCTCCTCGAATCGAGTTCCTCTTGCTAGCTTGAACGGTGGTTATTCCACTGACAACCTCCAGCGGTAACAAGTGACGATTTTCATCGACCATTCTTATTTTTATTTCGATTGAGTCTTCACCTTAACGCTACAAAAGAAAAAAATAGATTTCATCTCTACAGTGATGAGCGATCCCTCGTCGATAGTATGGACGTTTGTGGTGATGGTGCTACTGGTGACGACTGAATCGCAATGTCAAGATCAAAACTGGGGTAAAAAGGTCAAATGTTTCATCATGGATGAAACCGTCATTTGCCCGGGATGCAACACAAGGTCAGGTACGTGATGAGCTTAGCGATTTTTGTTTTTTGCGCTATTCGTCCTGAATATATTGCAGTCAGAAGCGGCCAAACGAGATTGGGGGGCTCCTTCTGTCTAATTAACAAGCAAAAATCTAGTAGGGGAATATCTATATAGATAAAAATCTAATAATTTTGAAGCAACAGTTTGACTGTGACCCCGTTAACCCATCTATTAAGAGTTCAACGAGTGTGATTATGCCCACCCAGCAAAATCTGCTTGATCATTTCCCTGATCAAAACCTCCAAACCTTCCAAATTTCGAATTTTTGTTCGAGTTCTTTTTCCCTTCACAAAAACATTTCCCTGACTTTTCTTAAATATTTGCATACTTCCCTTTTGACTTTTGCCAAATATTTTTCATCTTCCCCTTGTCAGGTGGCTGGGAACCCTGCAGTATCTCTGAAAAGTTCAGAACTTCTATGAGGTTAAATTTCCTTTAAGGACACTTTTGAAGCCTGTAGAAAAGGGCTCCAAGGTATTTCGATATATATCCAGGTCCGCAACTACAAACGGAAATTTACTCTGCCCCCGTCCCGTAATTTTGAACGGAAAAAGAGTAAATTCAGCGATCGGGGAACCAGACAACTCCCCTCACTTAGTTGCGGCTCTGCGTACATCAACGGATACTTCCAGTCGGCAAACAAAAATTTCGATGCTCCCCATGGATGTCCGTTACCGATGGGGCTTCCACTGTATTTCTTACCAGTTAATTTTAACCAACTATTGATCGGCAAACTCTACTTAAATGAACGCTTGTAGTCGTTCATTTTCTTCCCATAGGAAACGGTTTTAGTGGCATCAAGGTTACCTCTTTCAAATTGAGGATGTAAATCTTATATTTTTAATAAAATACAATCGTGAAATTTCTAGGTCGAGGATTTTAGTTACACAAAAAGCTCTGAGTGGAAATTACATTAATTCGAAGCTTATGATTTTCTTCCTTGTGCTTCCAGGTCTGTTCTGCCCAAGAAGTCCTAGAGACAAGCCCGAGTTCGACCCGTGCTTGGAAGAGACGGAAACAACGACCGAACTGTCAACAACGGTGACGACCATGAACGAGACATTACTGGAAGAGAGAACTGAAAATTGGGTGAAACCTTTCATCACAGAAATGCAAGATTCATTGTTGACAAGATCACGCATTGTTCTTTATATGTATCGGAGAATAAATCCGATATACATTAGAAGAAAGCGATTCAGAGGCATCACCTACAAAAGAAACAGGCGTTCGCCCTCAGAGGAATCAGGCCAAGACCTAGACACCTGCAACTGGACAGGAGATTGCCCTTGTCCACTCATGTGCTGTCCACAAGGGGATGGCTGTCCTAAACGATGTGTTATGGGAATCAGATCTCATCCCCATTTTCGGCCATATCCAGGGTAATTAACCTTTGTAGGCCTTATCTTTGGAAGTACTTCAAAAAAAAAGGTTTTGCACAAATTTTACCTCCTCCTAATAGTAGTAATATAGTAAAAATATAAATATTTTCGATTCAATGAAATATACCCCCTCAGTCACATATATAGGGCATTATGACATTTAAGTCGCAGCACCACATATGTACAATAGAATAAACATAAAACTGAAGTTATTTATGAAATTATTTCAAAGCCTTTTGTCCCATTTTCTTTTGCATCCCTTCTTCTATTTGTATTAAACAATTCAAATCTCTATTTGAAAAGTCTAAAAAGTCTTATCAGCAATAATGTATGGTATGCTAAAAACATAAGGAAAAGCAATTTTAAGAAAAATGTAATACATACCAGTCTTAGTGGATTATTTTCAGGGATCATAAAAAAAATTATGTAAACACGGCAGACAAAAATGAGCATATATGCTGTCTTGCAACCAAGTAATCAATGCACAGACTTTCAATCGAACCAACAAGAAAAAAAAAATGAACATGCCCACAATGAATTTGACATACAATATTTCAAATAGCAATCAGACCAGTATTTCTCAACCTGTCTGAACCCAAGAATCAATAAAATATCGGAAACAATTTAATGGACCAACTTAAATATAGCAAAAGTTTTTTTTAATCTACTTGAATATTAAACGCCCAACATACAATTAAAAACAAAATAATTCCATTTTCAAATCTGCTTGCTGACCCGCACATCTCCTCACTAATTACCCCCATTTTGAGGTTTAGAATTCTATTATAATATTGAGAGATGATTATACTGCATATTTAAACTTCATAGTATTACTAGAATAAGATATTGAGTACAAACATATGTGTGATGTTATCAGTGCTTAATTTGAAGAAAGGAATTGACCTTGTTGTAAAAAGGTCAATTATTTTAACGTTGAAATTTATATTCCCCTTGCCTTGATTTTTCTATCAGATAGCTGATTTTTTTTGTCAACCAAGATTTTTTGTGTTTTTTAAGACTTTCATAGAATAGACGTTTATGAAAATGTGGTACACCTCAGATCAATTGACATTAAAAAAAAATTAATATGATGAAAAAACTAATTTCTTCATTTTCTTGTGGACATCGTTTCAAGATTCTAAAGCTTGTGAATTCTTTAGTATGGTGGTTCTGAAACTTTTGTTGCTCTCAGCTCCCCCACTTGTTCTAATCATGGTGCATCTACAGCTTCCCAGAACACTTTATAAATAGTAGATATTTTCCCTTATAAAAATACCCCTTCAAAGCATAAATAGTCACACATAAATATTTTTAGCTTGTTGTGACCCCCACCCAAAAAGAGTTGGTGACACATCTAGGAGCTGTGATGCATACTTTGAGAAACACTGCTTTTAGTACGATGCATAGATTTAAAAAAACCTATTCTCGTTATACCCGGATTCTAGCTAGCATGTAATTTCAAAATATTTTTGATGAGATACATAACTGCAAGATGCTTTCAATGTGTTTTCATCTATTTTAAGCTCATGAATATTTACTTTAAATAAAAAAAACCTGCTATTTAATTGATAATGCTATTATAATATGTGGATAAAATAGGAACAAATCATTCAAGACAATGAAATTACTGACAGAAATACAACGGAAATTTTATAACTCGATGAACACTTTGGTCATATAGAAAAAAAAAAAAATGTATAAACTGGATTTCTTAAACATTCCATTCAATAACTAAGTAGACAGACAGACAGCTTCAGACTACAATGGAAAAATCTGCCAATGTGTGAAAAATAATTTTTTAGCTTACAACCTATGAGAACAGAGAGTACAGAAACATGTTTTATGACGTTATTTTACTAGCGAGATTTTTCTAGTTAGCATTTGATAGTTCCCCCCCACCCCAGTTTTTATATGTTTTTTGAAAGAAGAAAAACACAAGTGAGAAAAATAAAATGAGTGAAATCAAAATGATAGGCATCAGAAAACTTTTATATATATAAAACTTGAATCTGCTCAATAATAAATGTGAAACATCACTATATGCTCATCGGAATCTTACAATATCATATCACACAAAAGATATCTGTGTGGTTTTTTTTTAATTCTTATTGTCCAATATTTTCCCCAAAACCTAAGAATATAGACGTATGTGTGAGAAAGATGCTTCATCTTCAATAACCATAACGATCCTAAAAAATATGAATAGAATTTGAAATTATTGCAAAATAATTAACACAACAATTTCATTTTTTTGCACAAGAAAATACTACCCATAAGAAACACTATTTAAAGAAAATTTTTTTTTCAAAGAGTTTAACAAACAAATATTATTTGCCAAAGAAAACAAAACAACAACAATAAATTCTAGAAAGTATTAAAAAAAATTCAAGTTTATTTGATAAAAAAGAAAAGAAATAAGATCATTTATAATTGAAAATTATATTGAATGTTAAGTATATTGAATTGAAAATTAAATTGAATTGACGGGAAAATGCTTTCAGTCCCAAATTAATGTTTTTGTGGTTTTGTATAACTCAGAAGTGTCTTTACACAATGTAAAACACCAGAGGCAAAAATGCTTTCAGTCTGCTGTAATAAAGGAGGAAAGATAAGGCATAAGGAACAATGATCTTAGTCATGGTGAGCTGATGGAAAAATGTTCAGAGTCCACCCCATGTGCAATAGAAAAGGAATTTGTGACTTGTGCAGAAAGTAATACCAGATTTCTAAAGAAAAACATTTTTCGTCTCCTGAAAAATTTTGTTTAATGGACTGAAAGTTTATTCCCCACCTGCCTCGACCCCTTTAATTGATTATACCTCCTTTCGAGAAATAAAATTTTTTTGTTCAATAGTCATAAAAATAACTATCTAAGAAAAGCATAAACATCAAGTGCAAAAGTAAAGTTGTCTTGGAATATTGAAAAAAAAAAAAATTGCATTAGGACTGTATGTTGATGTAGCAAAAAAAATGGCTGCATTGAGAGTGCTATATCAACATATTTTAAAGATTTATAGGAGGAAAGGGGGATTCTATAAAACACAGATTTACATCTGCTTTCATAAGGAAGAAAATACAATATGATTTGAAGGAACAACTTCTGAAAGTTTTTAAACATGGAAATAGAGTTGAGTTTTTTTTCACCTCTCACTTATTGTAACTTACTACACATTTTCTTTATGAATCACATCCAATTGATAATAAGTGATAAAGTTCATCCTTATAAGACCAATCTACTAACACAAACTATAAAACTTTCCAAGAAATACAACACAAACACTGGTACAATGAAAAGTAATGAGTATAAGTAATGTTAGTAAAGCATGCACACTTGGAATCAGAATTAGTTCTGCCCTTACCCCATATGGCACAAATGTATGCTGTATTCATTTACGCTACAATGAATCAAAGGGGGGAGAAAAGGAGGAAAAAAGATTTAGCTGGTTAGTAAAACAAACATGCAAATTGAGAAGTATAATTGGCATGAAGACTTTTAAAAAAATGCTTACCCAATTAAGATAAACTCATAACAAATTTAATAATAACTAACACAAAAAAAATATAACATTTCACATGTATATGTTTCACGAAAAACATTTTTACCTATCCAAAATAACTACTCTCTCATTACCAATAAATTTTAATGTATATACAATGATACCTTGGCTTAGAAATTTTTTGGCTAATGAATACAGATTCAACTAACGAAGATTTTTGTTGACAATGATAAACAAACTAGAATGGCACAGCCACTTCATTAGAAGAAGGAATTTCCATGGCAATCATCATCAGAATTACTGTCTCTTGAGCTTGATCAATTTATGTCTGCCACAGAATCACTTTCCACACACACCTCTCTATTACCTTTTTGGAAAAATTTTGAGCTATTTAAACTGTACTCTAGATTTGAATGTTTTTAGAGTACAATAAACTGAGTGGCTCAGACATTCTAAGAGCTTATCTTTTTCATCTGCAACGATGTATGAGACAGAAATGAGCTGACCCCATCACAGAGAAGGGTGGCCAGATCATGCAACTGTGAAACTGAGATAAATTTCAATGAAAACCGGGACACATACTGCTAATTTCTTAATAAAAACCTGGACATCTTGAAAAATATTTCTCAGAGAGAAAATACAATGACGAATTACATGGCAATGGGTAAAATTGCCTATTGGTGATGAAGTCTGATCCTTGTCACATTCATACAACACCCACTGTAAATAATATCTAATCTATAGGTGGTGTTGGTCTTGTATGGTTTGTTCAGTTTATTTAGAGTCGAACTGCAAACTACAATACAATAGAAATATTGTGCAATTACATTGTATGGGCATCAAGTAATACTGTGTGATGAATAAAAAGACACTATATTGTGAATAGTGTTTGAGTTTCGGCAAAGGCTAATAGATAATATGAATTGAAAAACTGGAAAATAATTTTGTACAACGAAGCAAGATAGCTGCTCGAAAACCATGAAAATTTTCAGAATACTTTGAACAACATAACGAATAATAAAAAAGTAGTTCTTTCTATAAAGTAATCCAAGATCATTTTCACATTGGGTCCCGTGTCTCATAGGAGCAGTCCTGAGTTTCAGTACCAAGTTGACCACTTTGGAGCATTATGATGCGTAACATGAATTTTCTGTCAAAACTTGTTGCTGTGTTGATGACATCAACTAGATTCAAAGCTAAAAAAAGCGTAGTTCAAAATTTTGGAAGAAATTAGTTCTGCCAACTAAATATTGAAAAATAATTTATTTAATCTTTGATCACGTAAATTGAAAACTAGGACAAACAGGCATGCCAAAAGAACTTTTTTGGGACTGCACTTTTTAGCAAAAAAACAGGACTGTCCCGGTTTTCCTTGACATTTGGCCACCCTACAGGCCAAACATGGCCCTTGAAGCTATCTGATGTGGTCTGCAAAGCCAAGCATAATATATGAGCAATATGTAAGATCAGACCACTATGAAAAATGAAGGTTCCAACTAAGACAAATACACAGTTCTGAATTCTCTATAATTAAATATATCTGACCAGGAGTAGTGAGTTATTTGTGCAGTAAAATAGTGAGTATAATTATGTCTTTAACAAGGGTTCTTAGTATTTTAGAAACTTATCTGGCCAGCAGAGTCTGGAACCAATTAAACGATTTTCCGTAGAAACCTACAAGAAACTCTGTTTCAAGTAGAAAGATTTTTTCTAATGAATGTGATTCTGGAACGAATTATCTTTGTTAGCTGAGGTATTACTGTACATATATACTTATATTTACAAAACTCTCTGTACTTTTATAACAAACTTTACTGGACAGATTTTCCAAGCATTGATCCATTGCAATAAAATCCAAGTAAAAATTATTTTTTTTGCTGACGAAATATGGAACCGAAACTTTGAAATTGCATTTTTTAAATTATCTAATTTGTTTGTCAAAATGTTCAATTCATGATCTCAGAAGCTCTTAAAACATGATGTAAATTAATTTGCATGCCGATTAAAATTTGTTAAACTACTTTCAATATTTCAAATCAAACCTCTATTTAACAAACTTCTACTTGACAAAATTTTTCAAACAGCAAAATTTTAACTGAAATACTAACAAATTGTCCAGAAAATGGAAAATATAACATTGATTGCTAATTTTCTATTGTGTATTGGTTAACAAATTTACTATATTCTCTACATTTCTACCTCTAAATTTAAAAGTATATCACATCATTTTTTGTACACCAAGGACATCTTAGATGCATAAAATAGTGTTACATACTAACTTTTGTACCTCAAATGTTCTTTGATGGAGGATCATAAGAGATACAAGCTGATCACAAACCATATTTAATTTGAATTAAAAAATCCTTAGCAAAGTTTCACAAAGCTGTAGAAATGAAATTCACTACATTCCGAATTCTATGTACATTCCTATGTTTGAGATAATTTTTCAAGACATTGTAGACCAAGTCAACACCAAATTTTCTGCGACAATCTACTTTGATATGATTTTTTTGCTCATCAAAGACTGAAGTATAGCAGGAATCCCTCGATTTTCATTTTCCATATGTTATCACAAAAATGTACCAAAAAATTGCTTTGCTTTGCATGAGACTTTAACCACTCTTTTAAGTATGCAATAGCAAATATCTTCATAATTTATGCTACTATAAACTTTTATTGCAAGGATTTGTAAAGAAGCACTGCAAGACAAAATTATCCCTTGATTGACTAAAATAAGAGTTCTAGCAATCTACTGGCTGGCCACAGTAAAAGACAAGCTGAATGCACAGAAATTTTTCCAATGAACATTAATAATCACAAGCAACACAATGAAAACATTTACACTATTAAATTTTAGTCTGTGTGTTGCAAGATATCTATTCTTGAAATTATAAAAGGAATTGTGACTATTATTTTCTTAGGAAGAAATTACAAATAGGGTATAAGTAACTCAATTGAACTTAATAAAAAAGAAATGTGATTCCACACAGATACAAACGCATGCTTACATGTAAAGAGCTCATTACACCATTCGCAAGACTGGATAATCTTCCAGCAACTTTAGTAACTCCATCTCTCACTCCTTCTTTGATGTCATAGAGATTTGGGCTGCTGAAGGATGACATGTTTGAATTCCTGGCACTCAACGAATCACCACCACCAAAAAAGTCTTCACTGGAAATGCTACTGGATCCTTCAAATCTATTCAGATTGGCTCTTCTTTCAAACTAAGGAATTAGAAAAAAAGTAGTAAAATATTCAAGATTCAAATATCCCAAGAAAGCTGCAAGATTTTTTTTTCATTTTGAAAATTAACCTCTTTACAATGACAGCCATAATATTGCATTCAAACACCAATGGAATAAATTCAAACAAGTTCCCTGTGTTTTTTTCTCTCTTCACCATCACAAAACTTTACAATATAACCCTTGCTTTTTCTTTCTCTTTTAACTTCTGATTTTTTCCCCCACACGTTTCTATACATGTAAGAGGAAAAGAGAACACATAGGGTGAGGGTGAAAAGAGGACTAAAAAATTAACTTATCTACCTTATCTATTATTTTTCTTTTTATATTTTGTTCTTTTTCTAACGTGCAGTTAGGTAAGGACAAGGCTACCAGATTTATCACCAATCCATCAAATACAGATAATCTGAATTTCTTGCCAAAACCTTGTACATGAGGTGGTTAAAAACATTTCTGAGAAATCAGATGTTCTGGAATTTTGCGATTCTGGAACAGCAAAAAATATTTTTCCTATTATTTTTCTTCAGCCACCATGTTAAACAATTTGCCTGCTGCGACTTCCGATTTTATTTTTATAAAAGCAAAAACCGCTTGAAACTCAATGGATATAGAGCCATACAAGTAGACTCTCACCAATCTGGCACATATCGGTCCAAGGTTGTGCTGGATTACAGAAACCTCAGGATTACTGGAATGTGGTTTGGGGAGGGGGGGGGGGAAAGAACTATTTTAAATAATATAAGATTCCTTACACAGGCATGCAGAGACTCAAATATTTTCCTGTTCTAACCCCTCGAAGGGGGCCTGCCGGAAAATGCTTGCTGGATTAGTGGACAAGCCAGACTATAGAAAGTCTACTGTATAAGGAAATTTTTCATTTTAGGTGAAGAAAATGTTTTCCATTATTTAAAAAAAATCAAAGAAAAATCTTGTGATCAAACCATAATTTTTATGAAAAGAATTTCAATTCATGTGTAAAAATCTTTGCCATAAAAAATTATACCTCTGCATCATGGCCTGAACCAAAGTATTGTTGAGAGGAAATTGCTTTTGCATTTCCAAACTTCCTTTGGGCTTCATCAGAAAGAACTGGTTGAGGAATGGAAGATTTACGTTCCCTATATAAAACACATGTAAATATCAATAGGCAACATCTAATTATCAATTTCTTTATGAGCTACTGAAGTGAAACAAAAATGAAGTGAAACCTTCAAAAATTGATGTACTTACACCAGATTCTTATTTTTCTTATGACAATTTTTTGCAAAATATATTCCACATGTACCATATTTTAACATATATAAGGAATCCCTTTTTGTCAAAAATTATGTCCCAAAAATAAGGGGGGGGGGGGGTTCTTATACATGGATGGTATTTCAGATATTAACAAATTACTCTATTCCTTACAATTTATATGATAGTGACTATATAAACTAGTTGATACAGCTTATTGCGATATATCAGATGAAAGTGATGAAGAATCTAATGGTTTCTATGATAAATAAAAAATATCTTTTTTAAAAATAGAGATAAAAAAATATCCTATTTAACACTAGAAGGAGCACAACTGGTCATTTTACAGTGATAATTTTACAATGAAAATCGACCACTGGTCATTTTGACCAGTATCAATCCTAGTGTTAAAATATTTTGAAATAAAAAATGATGAAACTTCAAATTTTAAATCCAAAAAATCAGGGGTTTCTTATGCACAAAGGTTCCTTATATACGTTATTTATACAGTAATTAATTTAAAAACCCTTAATACAGTAATTATTTGAGCATTAGCACAACAAAAATAATATGTTATAAATAAACTTTAAGCAAAAACCATGATATTTTGTATGAGAAAAAAAGTTCGCAAAAATATGCTTACGAAGTGTCTTTAATTGAAGAGGCTAGTATGTCAGCTTTTCGTTCTTGAGACCAAGAATCATTTTTGCTACCAAGATCACTCAAACGGTCTGATGATGATCTCGAAAGAAATGGACTGTCACCATACCTATGAAAAATATTTCTGATAGCTAATGTATCAAGCATTGAAAAAATACTAACAAAACCAGTCAATTCATTGATTTTAGAACATATAGCTAAAAATAAGAAGCATTATAGCCAATATCTGCTGTAAAAGGTAAATTATTTATATGTTCGACTTTATATACAGAGGGGGAAAAACAAAGAAAGAAACCTATTTACTTTGGTGGGCCACTAGTGAAGCTGAAAAATTCAAAATCATCTTCTAGCTCTAGATCATGGGTTTTCGGAGCCGTTGCACTTTCTTGGGTAATTACTTTCATCTCAGATGAAGCTGAGTGGGCAGTGAAACCAGTTCTCGCACCAAATCCCATTCCCAAACGTTCCAACTGCTCAGCTTTACGAGGATCAGCCTGTCTGAGCTTTTCTTCAGTTTCTCTCTGGCGCTGCGAGATATCTTTGTATGCTAATCGGATTGATGCTCTATAAAAAAAATTAATAATCATTTTATGTAATTAAATAGTATGAGTAGTGAATCCTCTTACGAAAACACATAAATGCAAAATAAAAGTTCCGAAATTTTAAAAGTTTGAATTTCCATATTTTTTTGCAGCTCTAGCTGCAAAATCATATTTGAATTTTTTTCAAAAAAGTTCCTTTCACAAAACCAAGAAAATAATTTAGTCAAATTCCAATTTTGACACTTTAAATGACTATCAAAGTTGAGGGGGGGGGGGGAAACTATGATGGCATCAAATTTAAAATCTATATGAAGACAAAATATACTGTATTTTTGTTAGATAGTCAAGACTGGCTTTTTGATAGTAATTGTAAATTCATTGAAAACCAGCTATGAAAATAGAAATATTTACTGTTGTTTTTCCTCTTCTGCAGGAGTCAAGACCGCTGCAGATGGAGCCTCAGAGTTAGTGACTAACTGTTGCCTGAGCTCATCTGCTTTTTGGGCTTCTTTTTCAATGTCACTGAAATTAGCATTAACTTTTTGGGCACCCAATCCTCTTCTAGCTCCAACCTGCAAGATAAAAGATGATAAAGAGAAACATGAATATATGTCTAGTGCAATTTCAATGCAAACTTATGTGTATGTGTATAAATGTCACAAAATTATAAACATTCAAAAATACTTGTATTTTTATAGCAATTATTCCAATGAAATTTTATTCACTAGAGTGATGACAATAATTTTTTAAAACTACACCATATATATATATAATCTCAAAAAATTTAAATGTCGATATCAACATTTTCCTCCAATAAAAATTAGTTATTCATTGAACTTTCTAAAAATTATTTCTCAACACATTCAAAATTTTCTGAACTTCCAAGCAATAAAAAAATCCGACATTCAATTGATGTTATAATTTTCCTGGCATGAAACTTATTCAATGATCATGGTTTTGAAAAATATCAAGACATAACATAAAACTTTGTGATAGAAAAAAGCAATTCACAAATTTTAGGTTTACCAAGCTGCACATAAATTTAATATTAGATCCATCGAATTAGAAACAGGAAATAAAAACTGACATACTTACTACCAAATGAAAGTCTAAAATCATTTGTTTGTGATTGCAAGCAAATAAAGGGAATTTTTTCTCAATATGCTTTTCCTTACAGTGACATGGAAAATCAATCAGGCAAACTATATGGATTACCTATCTAATCATACAATCACAAACACTCCATGAAACGAGTCAGCTGATTCACATATTCAAAATTTCCTTGGTAAATTTACTTACTGTCTTCTTGCTACCGACTACTTTCCTGCCAGTTATAGATGATTTGAATGCTTCAGTTTTCTGTGTATCACTTAAATTGGGATTCATCAGTCCTTCCATTCTCGGACCTAAATTTAAAAAATAATTTCATGTAGGAAGTCATATGGATTTAGCTATCTATATAATGTTTATAAAATGAGTATGACACATTTTAAAAAATTTCTAAAACAAAAGGAAAGGGGAATATTCTGGAAACCGTTGATGAAATACTTTAACAAAGTTGAGAAGGCAAAGACAAAAATTCTCTCTCTAGTGCTATCTTTTTATCACATCTCACAATCAAAATCACATTACTGCTTATCTCTGGGCCAGTAATTAAAATAATTGAAGGAGCCAAAACTATAAATATTATTTTTCACAGTTTTAACAGATTTTATGGTTATTTGAAAAAGGTTTTTCTAAAAAAATGAATCAAAAGTTTCAATTCATTCTAAAAAAATTCATATTATGAAATTTTCATCTTTAGCAATTACTGTTACAGATTAAGAATACAATGTTTCTTCTCTGGCAAAGTGGAATGCAAAAACCATCTCATTTTTAATTTGTAAAATCAACTGGAAATAAGTATAAAACTTTTACAAACAATAAAAATAAAAACTATATGCGCTGGCGACAATAAAAATTTCCAATATGGTACAATGTCAACAGAATAAAAGACAAAAAAATAAAATAAGTGGTACAGGAGAACCTTCACTCTTCAGGTTCACTTACAGGTGAACTCTTCACTGAAATAAAAAGGATTGAATGCATTTCTGATATAAATGAATATCTCTACATCAAGCTGTTTTGCATCGTGGGAAAATTTGAATAATTTTATTCATAAAATGTTGCACTATGTTGCACATTACTACTAGCTCACAAATCATTCGCGACATTTCTTTGGTAACTAACCCTTAGACATACCCCCTCAGCCTCTTGCATATCTTTGTATATGCACATGTAAAAACATTTCAGGTATAGTTTCACTGTGTCTATGTACTTACGAAAATTTGATGATCAAGATATATATATACATTTAATAATTTTGATTAGAGAAAGATTTTTTTTCATTGGCACTCTTCCGTTATAACCATATTACACATTTTGGACACCAAATTGACACATTTTGGGTTGCTTTCATTTCATCTCATTAAATGATATTCGATTCACTTATGTCAACAATTTCTATATTTAATAACTCAACTGCTGACAGGAGTGGATCATCACTGAATTTTGTTGAATATTTGTGCCCCAGTTGTTTCAGTACAATAGGCAAATGCTTACAATAATGAAATTTTCATAATCATAAGCATTCACCCATTGCACCGAAACAACTGAGAAATATTTACCAAAGTTCAAAGTGAAACAATCATCTTTTCCAGAGAGGACAACTTACACAATTCGCTATCCAACTTGTAATCACTTTCTTTGTTATTGTTATTTGAGATGATGGTAGAACCATTCTGAGCATTCTCACCAGTTGCACTCTTCTCAAAGTTAAGCTGATCTTTAAAGAAATCCTCTTCTTTGTGTTCAGGAGAACTTGGATGCTCCACATGCTGGGCCTCAATATGCAGCTGAAAAATAAATAAAACCTTTAGAATAAATATTAATGTTGAATAGATGTAATGTTAATATCATATAAATCTAATTTTTGCTGAAGCATATACAACAAATTCAGAATATTTTTCATTCTGAATTTATTTCATTCACATCAGGGCTTGAAAGTTAAAAAAAAAAAATTAGCGGCTAGCCACAAGCATATTTTTTCCTAAAAAAAAATTTTTTTTAACTTTTCCTGAACTCTCCTGGAGTACACTTTTTTTCATGTTAGTATGCCACTGATAAAAATAGTCAACCAGAACTTTTGGATTTTCCTTAGACTGTTTCAATAATTATACACAGAAAATTTTACGGGAGGGAGCAATACTAATTTCAGTTGCCTTGGTGAACTGGTACCCTGGATTTTTCAAGCTCTGACTTGTATCATAATGTGGCTGGTACAGTCTACACTTATTTTTTTTATGAACTGGAATAGATATCTAGGTTGTGGTGTTGCAGGGAATTTTTCTCTAATAGGGTTGTTAATAAATGGAATAACTAATCCCCGGGGTGGTAAATTCTAATACAATTGATACATTTAAAAAGAAATATGATAAACATGTTGGGGTAAATCGAGAAGCTATCCATACTTAGAATAAGACAACCATAAATATTTTTCATGGGCATTGTGTAATATTTTATCATGTATATATAGTCTTTAGTTTTTGATTGCATTTGTAATTGGGTTGCTGTATTTTTGAAATATATGACATCCATATTTGCTATGGAAATCTTTTTCTCAGCCACCTCATTGGGCATTTTGCCCTGTATTTGTTTTTGAACAATAAGTTCGTAAAATCAAAAGATTGGACAGATGTTCAAAAAACTAGAATAAGGACCAGAGGATTAGTTTGTAAAAACATGTCAATTCATAAATTGGAGGTTTGTAAAATCAATGTGGACTTCATATTAGGTGCTTATATTTGTTTTTTTTTAAAAACTACATTCAATACCAATAGATTAAAAAATCTTTGTCTTTGCAAAATTCATAAAAAATTGTATTTTTATCCCAGTGTCATGCTAAATAGCATATAAACTATAAACATATTATACGTGAAAAGCAACTGTATAGTGATTTTTCACTCTTTTCCCACATATTATGCATTAATTTAATACACATAATAATGTATAAACAGCTATGTTTCAACTTCTCCTGTGTATCGGTATCCCAATAGAATGCTTATGAAATCCTGTTCACCTTAGTTCCATGTAAACGCATGGCAGCAGCAGCTTGCTGATGTAACTTTTCTCTATACAATTGAGCAGCTCGGCTGTTGTACTTTTGCTGAGCATCTTTAGTCGTACACCCATGCTGTTGGAAAAACGATAGCTGGAAGAAAAAAAGGTGAATATTGAAATATGAACTTTAGATATGTTAATACAATGCAATATACTATTACACTAAACAATTAAAATTGTGTGGCATGAAAATATGCAATTCTAAATGATTTTGATCTACACAAATATCACTAAGTAAAAGTATCATTGGCTCTGGTTTTTTGAGATACTTTATAAACATTTAAAAAGTGCTTTAAGAGCGTTATTACATGCAGAAAAAATGATAAGGACAAAAAAACATTACCAGAGAAAATGGCAGACAGCGATGCTGGCTGACTACTGTTGGACAATTGTAAAAGATGCTTGTTATGTACAGTAAAAGTGCAATGCGAATCAAAGTAACATCTCAGATGCCAATAAACTAACTACTGCGCTAAAATACATTTGCGTTAGTCTGGTTTTTTAATGTATTTTTTTGTTCTTTTTCTTTGTGTTGTGTTTCATGAATATTAATGTTGTGTATCTATATATTGGCAAGGTTCCTGTATATTTGTGGTGTTGTTTCCCTGTATATTTTGTTTTCTATATACTTATGTTATTTCAGTGTGTTTGTAGAGAAACATGTCTTCACCACTTGTTCATACAATATGTACTGAAAAGTGACAGTACGAAGAGATATTGATGTTTGGGAAAGGACGTTCGCCCTCACAAGGAATCAAACTCTGGTCTCTCTTATGCCGGACAAGTGCTCTACCTCTACGCCAGGGGTCTTCAATATTCGGGCCAATCAAATTTTCCATGAAGCCTGTGGGCCGCCCAGTCATATACATGATATTCTTGGTTATTAAACAGGGTTCGCCAAATTTTAATGAACATTTTATTAACCAAATTTCTTTCATTAAATTTGAATTTTTATTTACTTTTAAATAACTTTGCTCCATTAATCAATTAATTTTTTTTTCATGAAATCTGAAATTTGTCCCAATAATTCTGAATTTTTTTTCATTTACTTTAAATTTCCATTATGAAATTATTTCTTTTCAAAAAATTCTTAATTTTTTCATGAATATTACTTTTAACAATCCTGAAATTACTTGAGAATTCTGAAACTATTTCTGTCAGTAGTTCTGCAATTATTTCTTCTGTAATTCTAAAAATTTTTCATCAATTATGAAATTATTTTTTTCAACTCTTTGTGTATTAAATGGACGATTTCTGAGAAAACTGTAGCAAATTCAGTTTTCTTATGGTCAAATTGACGTTCAGTACACCAAATATACATAAGAAAAATAAATGTTCTTGTTCTGGATGAAGAACCAATCAAAATTTGTTGTTCAGTGTTATCTTTCACGATATTTTTAAAAATACTTAGTTAGGAAAAATAGGAAGCACTAAAGTGTTATACGAATCTTACCGCAGATGAGTTTCCACCTATCTGCATGGCTCTCAATTGCAACCATGTCCAATTAGTATCCAGTTGAGTAGAGCGTACAAATGACAAATGAACTCCAAGGGACCGATGCACTGCAGAGCAGTCCATACAGATGAAGACACCATAAGTAACACTGGCCCATGTTGGGTTTTTGGCACCACAATCAAAACATACCTGAAATATTCAAAAGAAAAAACTGATTGCCATAGATTTTTGATTCACTGATGCAATAAGAAATTCTACAACTGGATCAAGAAAAATGGAAAAACTTGATTCAAATTTCAAGATTTTGTCCTATGGCAAAGAAATAAATTTCTTTGTTATGAGTATAAATAAAGAACTACTCGAGTAGCCATTAAAATATAATTACATTACATTTGTAAAAGGAGCTGCAAATCAGTGTTTTTAAACCTGTGGTCTGCAAATACTTTATAAAGGATCGAAGAGATCATTTTCATTTACTACATTGCACAAGTTCTTTAAAATTGTAATTGTACGAGTTATTTAAAATTGAAATTGCATTATGTTCTTCGAAATTGTAATTTCAATTTTTTATGAATAAAATGTATTGTTTCTTATAAATTGCATTTAATGGAAAAGGTGTTGAAATTGACCCTCTGATGATAAAGGAGATCCACGAAGCATCGACTTTCACTACACGAGGTCCATGACCCCAAAGTAGAGTGTTTTACATTGTTCTGCAACAAACCCTCGTGAACTGGAAATATTGTGTAGTAAAAATTCCTGTTCCCAAATTCAAGGCGCGAGTGTGAGCCAATCTCCTCGTTACAAAGTCTTGCCACAAGAAAGCAACAGGCTTACAATGGTAAGAGATCTTCAATCATTACATTACATTCATAATTGGAAAAATATATGGGAGATGGTAGCAATATAACAAACATTACACGAAAACAAACTTCACATCAGGGGGTTCACAACACGTACACACATGTTGCACCATGTACCAATTCGTTCTGCATAAGAATGAGGACGAGGTGCGTGTGTGGTTTGTAGTAGTAAAAATTGTCATAATAGTGTTTTCCATATTTTTCTTAGAATTCTTCCAGATTCAATTTAGCATTGATTTCATAATAAATTTGTGATTCGATTGGTGTGAAAAATTCTGAATGCAAAAAAATTGAAAAAACAAACAAAACAGGAAACCTTGCAGCTTTGTTAGCAGCCTCTTAGTGAGGGCTGTGCATAGATATTTAGGCTAGGAAGCCACAAAATTGTTTTGGCACCGGCAGTCTACGAGACTCTCACTATACCAGTGACGCACTGGAACGAATATTATGACTATTCCATGAAAGAACAACCCATAGGAGCTTCTAGGGCAGGGTGGGTCAAGAGCAACAAAATGAACTATTTATGGTGGCTGATGCCATCAATGTTATGGTGAATGGTAAATCAAAATTGTTTGACCAAAATATTTTCAGCCTTCTTAATCTGAAAACTTAAACCAATTTGTTGTTTATTCAATGTGTTCACTATTTCGTGAAGAAAGCCTTCAAAAAAGAAGTTGATATACACCTATAAAGGGGAGGAAATGTTTAAGGGTGGTATTCACAGACAGGGTTTAAACTAGTCAAAATTTTTTGATAGGAGATTGACACGATTGGTCAAAAACCTAAATTTAACCAATCCATGTCGATAGCTTATAAAAAAATTTTTCTTTCTTTCTTTCAAAACGAGCACAACACTCTATCACCCTCTACGTGGGCGATTTACTACCTAGTGAGTTGTGCCGGAAGTGTAACCGTGTGTACCTAACAGTCTGAGTGCATAGTGTAAAAGTATAAAACTATATATGTAGTGTTGTGTTTGATTTTTCAGTGCTTCTGCCATCTATATTTTAGAAGTGAAGTGAGTGATGTGTTACGATTGAATTACATTTGTACTGTTTGTAGGTCTGTTGCTCTCTGTGGCGAGAATTTTCAAAGGGGAGATCGGCTCGCATTCGCACCTTGAAGTTGGGGACCACAGAAAACAAATTTCAGCCGACCACCACTACGGTGACGTTCAAACCCAGGACCTCACGACACGAGTCTGTCACTATGACCACTCGACCACCACAGCGGCTATCAAAAAAATTTTTTTTTTTTTTTTTTCAAACCGAGCACAACTCAGGTCTATCGCCATAGGCGATTTACTACCTAGTGAGTTGTGCCGGAAGTGTAAGTGTGGGTGTACCTAACAGTCTGAGTGCGTATCTAGTGTTGTGTATGATTTTTCAGTGCTGCCATCTATATCTCAGAAGTGAAGTGAGCGATGTGTAATGACTGAATATTTGTACTGTTTGTAGGACTGTTGCTCTCTGTGGCGAGACTTTTTAATGGGGAGATCGGCTCGCATTTGCGACTCGAAGTTGGGAACCACAGAAAACCAACTACAGCCGACCAGCATATCAAAAAATTGTAAATATAGTTTAAACCGTGTTGGTGAATATCATATTAGCCTTACACAGTCCATGTGAACAAAGTTATTTCATAACTTGCTGTGGCCCACGTGCCGCAATTTCAAAATTTTCAAAATTTTAAACCATGTAATGAGATTTTGAAAAAAGATACTGGATCACAACTTTTAATAAAACGAATCTCAATTGGACTTGAGCTATACCCAGGGCTTGACAAATCGCGGGCGTTTGATTACAATGGCAATTGGCACCTAATTTTCTCAAAGCATGATAACTGAATCAAAGTCCGAAGGTAAGTACATAATATCAGAAATCATATCAGCCTGTCAGTAACATGGGAAGAGGTTCTTAAGCTGAGGCGGCTCTTAGGCCATGTGATCTCATGAAGGTGTCCGTCTTCAAGCGGCACCAAATCAAAGTTCAAAATAAAGCTTTGCTGATCAAAAACACATGGTTGGGACACCAAAAATAGAGCAGCACAGGAGAGATTTATTTTCTCGAACTGCTCCTGTTGACAAGTTCAAGAATACATTATTTTTGGACAGATTTTGATGGTGAGAGAAAATCATCAATAATTTTTGGCAACCAGAAATTTTTTTGGATTCATCAAGCCTTGGGCCATACACAGTTTCATGAGTGACCTTTTGGCACTTACATAGAAACAAGTATACAAAGTTCAATTAAAAAGACTTGGGTATGATAAAAAAACAAGAGACTTCGGTGTAGGGTAAATGTGATTTATGCTATTATTTTTATACTGAGTATCATGTTAGATTTGAGTTCAAGGGCAACATTTGGCCTGGGGCCTTATGTTGAGCATAGGCTACATAGCCTACACCTATTCATTTAAAAATCCTCATACTTGAGTATGCTGTAAACAGCCCCCCCCCCCTTAATGGCCACCCATTTTATGGCAGAATAGAAATATCATGGCAACAAACCCATTTAAATGATATGATGCCTACAGTAAAATTTCATCATAAAGATAATCTCGATATAATGAGTGATTTGCTGTTGATTGTCAGAGCTAATGTTACAAAAAACATTCGCTTACAATAAGTCCCTTATAATGACAATTTTTCCAGCGATTGTGAGTGAGGTTGTTATAAAGGGCGACCACAGCGACATTTTGCCGCTGTGGTGGTCGAGTGGTTATAGTGACGGACTCGCGATGCGAGGATCCGGGTTCGAACCCCACAGTGGTGGTCGGCTGAAGTTGGTTTTCTGTGGTTCGCAACTTCAAGGCGCAAATGCGAGCCGATCTCCCTGTTAAAAAGTCTCGCCACAGAGAGCAACAGTCCTACAACGATAAATCATTCAATCATAACACTTCACTCATAGTTAGGAAAAAAAAGAAAAAAAAAACTGGTGGCAGATGGCAGCACTACACATAACAAACATTACACAGAAACAAACTTTACGTCAGGTTGCACTACACGTACACGCACATTCCCGCATGTACCGATTCGTTGGGGGGTTCCGTGGGGGGGGGGGTGCATTTGAGGTGTAGCAGTAGTAGGTAGGGTCTCCAAAAAATGGCTCGGGGTTCCATGATGTTCTTAAGTCAGCCACCTCGTTGGGCAATTTGCCTGTTGTGGCGTTGTATTTGTATTAAAGGACTTATACTGTATTTCAGACCCCTGCTATATGATCATTCCTCGGATATGGTGACGGACACCATTTTCATCATTCGTTTCTCATTGGACTAAAACCCCCGTAGAGAAATGGAAATCAAGCTAGGGAAAAAAATAAATTTCTAAAGCCAGGACTTGCAATAGATGCAGTTTTGTACCATTGGTTTAGGGTTACCAGATGTCCTCCTTTTTGATGTCATTTCAAGTATCCTCTTACGTTTCACCCTTCTTGTACTCATCTTGAGGTTTCTGGAATTAATTTTTTACCAGGGAGAATTTTTTTTTTCTTATTTAAACATATATCTATTGATTGATATGAGAGTTTTTGTGAAGTGACCCTCGCATGTTCACCAATCACCGTCAAAATTCCCAGAAAAGAACCCAAGTATCCTCCAAGCAGGGTAGATGCTATTTTAACCATGGAATTAGCTTACACCAGAATAATATGAAAAAAAAAAGTAAAAAAAAAAAGCTTTGGAAGAAGAAAACTACAATAACCACTTTGACTTCTTTTTGTTTGTATAGTGGTGCCATCTGTTGTGGAAATTAGGTAAACTGTCATTAACAAGAGCAAGCAAGAGACGCAAGTGTCTTTCTAAATTTCTTTTCCCGGTAATCCTAGATTGGTTTGCTTCGGCAAGAAGTTACCCGTTTCCCGAGAACATTTGCAAGAATTTTCCTATTGTTTTTACAAGTAAAAGTTCGAGAAGCTACAGAACAACTCGGACTCATCAATTAACTTAAAAAGATTCAAATGGTTTGTTGAAATATTTTCATGTGCTTGAAAAGGGAGATTCAGCTAATGATATATGCCAGGAATAGCTAATAGCTAACACTGGGCCGGGCACGCCAGCTGTATGCGGGCAATATTTGAGGAGTTGAAACGTTTCAGCAAAACCCACCAAACACTGATTGATCAGCTTTCCCAAAAGATGTAAATTCCTAATGCAAAACCTGGTATAATATTTCCTTTGTTATTTTAATTACGTATCTATGCAATAGTTATGTACTTTCAAAGCATCTTGTATTGTCAGAATTTCGTTAATTTGCAAACAAAGAACCATTACAGCTATTGTTAATACTATATTTCACAATTTCTCTAGGGACACCCCCCCCCCCCTTTACGGACGAATAATTCTTTTTTCGTACCGCGAGTGTCCGCAAAAGAGGGATTTTACTATATATTACGTAATATTTATTGTTACTCCAAGGGGAATTGATGAATAAGAAAGTGCTCATGTTATCTGTCAATTCCAACCACTTATTTATCAAACAACAACGACATCTTCAAAGAGATCGATAATATAATGTTTTAATGATAAGAAAACACCACATTTGACAATTAGGACAAATAACTTGCCCCAGGCGGAACGGAAAAAAAAAATGCCTGATTGAACCGAGGCATGAGGACCAACGAATTTTTTTTATAACAGACACCAACAGCGTTAACGTTAAGTACACGTAGTAGATGTTATCACAGCTTCATGTGGAAACAGCTGTTTAATTAATTAAAAAAAAAAGGAGAGAAAACGCTGACTTTCACTATCAAAGCCCTTCCTTGTTGATGGTGAAATAAATACATTTAAAAAAAAATAATAAAAATCAAGTACAGATTCAATTATTAAATAATAAGTATTTACGGTACAGTAGTACCATGCATTTAACTCACTTTATTTGAAGGTATACCCCTCAATCTTTTGAATACAGCAGCGATATCATTCTTACACAACTTTGCGTCCGCCATCACTCTCACAAGCTGACGTATGAAAAGGGAAGAAAACGTAAACAAAAAAATTCACTTCATCTCACTTTTCGTGAATTGTCAGAGGGGCAAATAATCATAATGAAATATTTTTTTTCCTTGTTTAAAATTTCATTTTAAGTAACCAAAAACTGCAAAATATTATTTACATGCAATTTTAATAATTGAATGAACTTGGAATATAAGCATTTTCAATGTGAAAATCCTTGCGCAAGCTTTGTGACTATTATACTGTAGTCACTTTTGCTGCCAGGACATTGAGTTCAACCTACAGTTTAACTCTATAAAAACCAATCCGGCCGTAGACGGCTCTACATGCAAACAGCCAAACCGCTCGTAGCCGGCCGAGATGGGGGGTATGGGTATATAAGACATTTTTGTGAAAGGGCAGGGAGGGATGATTGACAGCTGTCGTCAGAGGCGGGAACGAGAAAGACAAGCGTATACGCCCCATCAGTTGGATTCCGGAAGCTCCACTTCGATAAAGCTGACTGTTGTTTGCAACAATACAACAAAACGAGAGGTTACACTATCATGTTGTTACCCACGACGTTGGCGAAATAATTTTGGGAAAAGAATTTTAAAATTATCAAGATGTGTTAAATTTTATTGCTTATAATAGATTATATTGTTTAGATATTTAGAATTTATGGTATCTTGTACTTTTGCGATTGTTGCGTTTTCCTGGAACTTGACTTACAATTAGAGCCAGCTTATGTGCAAAAAAAAGGACACGCAGCATCAAATAATTTTGTTTTATCAGTTGCATACCAACACAATTTATTGAGCCTGTCATAACAGGTGCTCTATCTGAACAAAATCCTGGCAATTTATTAATTGGAACATTGCTAGATTTCCGAAAGTTCGGTGTCATTTGTGTAATGTTATCTGTACCGAACTTCTGAAAGCCTCCATCTTCTGAAATTTTCAGAAAATGTTTTATTCTTTTTTATTACAATTATGGCGATACTCTCATGAAAAGAACTTTCCTTTACCCAAAATTCGGAGAAGTATTTTATTCCTAATAAGATTTTTAGAAGTGAAAATGAATTTTAATGTACTATTGTAACAATTATTGTTATGGGGATGATGCCCCTCGTATCGAATGAAAAACATGAAAAGATTCTCTACATAAGCTGAAATGAATTTTTACTGTGAAACTGGGAACGGTCCTGATTGAAAACGTTCACAACCTTGAGACTCCTTTCCTAACGGCCATATGCTTCGCAAGTTCTGCTACTTTCTCTAATGGTTATATATTTGGATCATGAGTTAGGGAGGGACAGCTGCCCCGTACGGAAAATTTGAGGGGGGTGGCAATTTTAGTGACAAAAATGTATGAAAGCACTTTGTTGTGATTCTGGGAGTTGGAAAATCAAGCCGCAAAAATTAGCGCCCACTCCTCCGGGGCACCATGTCCGCCTGTCCCCCCCCCCCCCTAGTTGCGGCCCTGGTCATCAATACGCATATTTTCAGTTCACACAAAGAAAACCTTCTATGTTTGGATAAACATGACTAATCGCCAACCGATATTATTTCCTAGGACTGTAAAAGCAATAAAGAAAAATTTGTAAAAAGCAAAAAAATTACGGTATGTTTTTTGTGTAAAAAAACATAAGGGCATGTTGCAAAGGGACATGCCCTTGAACATGCACATGAACTGAGCCCGTGATAGTAGTATAATACTAAGTAGTATATTTCATTTTGTGCACAATTTTGCAAGTGTTGTTTTATTTCTTTAGCGTATTACTAAGGTTTTTGATTGTTAGTTGAGAGGTTAGTACACAAACCTCTAGCAATACGATTTGACTTCCTTCTGGGACGGCTGCCTTTAGGATTTGGCACCAGACTGCACAGGCTCAATTATGTCCATTTTCGTGCATAAAATGGCCGTGCAATGATAAAAAAAACCACCTAAATAAAGAATGTGGGGGGGGGGGAACACATTGTTACAGGGGGAGCCTAGCGAGCTATAGCAAAGGGCGGCAGGTTTGAGGAATGAGTGGCCGAGAAAATTAGTAGAATGTGAAAAGAGTGGCAAAATCATAAATCAGTTTCTGCCTAGAGAGTGAGTGACCTAGAGCAGGGCTTGACAAATCAAAAAATAATTTAAGCACCAACCAAATTTCATTGGAGCCAAGCATTTTTTATTAAAATAATGGCTTTATTTTGAAAATAATGCTTTTTTTTCAGCTTATCTAGGACTCGGCAACCCTTCTCCATGTTGGTAGACACACTGACATAATTACCAAAAACTTTGTTATCCTGACACTTCAATTTAGCAATCAAACATATAATATTTTTAAGCACCGATGCCAAATTTCTATATTCGTCATAGTGACCTGGTGCCTGGGAATTGTGAAACCCTGACTTAGAGCGTGTGCAAGTACGTGGATGACCAAAAGAGAAAGCGAGTGACCCCAGGTCGGTGAGCGATCAAAAGCGTGACCTAGAATTGTTGTAAGCGTGTTAATGACCAAGCAAAGAACTACAGAGTGAGGGACCTGGTTAATGAGCGATCAAAATCGTGACCTTGATCGGGTGCAAGCAATGACCAAAACGTATGATCAAATTTATGATCAAACAATGACCAAAATTACGATGACCAAAACGTAACCTAAAGCGCGACTATGCCAGGTCAGTGAGCGATCAAAATCGTGGCATAGAGCGTATGCTATCATGTGAGTGACCAAAAGGGGGGAACGTAGAGATTGCGTGAGCACGTGAATGACCGAAGCAGTATGCCAGCATGCGAGTGGCCCAAAGCGTGATTTACTGATTTACAGACACAGGCGTTTTCACAGGAGCGGGAGTCCAAGACGGATATTTCCCAGGGTGGTGAATTCTAGGAATAAGTGGTCAAGAATATTAGAATAGAATGGAAGACGGGAGGCAAAACAGTAAATACGCCTCTGATTGTTGCCCGATTGTAGTAGTATCTGAGCATGAGACTTCCTCATTTTCTACGGATCTAGCGTTTTGATAAACATCTGCTGTTACTACCAACTGGGGTTAGGATTATTGATAAGAAGACAGTCAACGTGAGCAAAAAAGGCACGGCTGTAATTTGTTCAGGGGATTTATGTCCTTTCATTGTCAAGTTTGAAAAACTCATTTTCGCAAAAGGGACACTTCCACATAGTGATTTTACCTCTCTTTTTCTTACGAAGCAGATAATACCTTATAAGTGGGCTGTTTTTATGGGAGTGTTCCAAATAAAGTACACTGGCACCGGATTAGTACGTGAATACATACAACAAAATTGATTGTAAAGTTTTCGTATGGCTCCCAAATCGAGTTTTCTATCGCTTCTAGGTAGTGCATTCAGAAAATGGCCAGCCCCTTTTCTTCCCCACAGATACGATCTTATCCAAAGGTCAACGTTAGTTTTACTAATAGATATTTTTCTTCAAAACTCACATTCCATTTCTATCCAAACATGAATAGGTTGACCTTTTTCCTTACTCTTGAGAATTTTAAATATTTATCATTTCTATGTTTAAGTTGTCAATTATCGATTTGAAGCATCACTTTCGATTTGGAAAATGCCTAAAGAAAGCCTCGTGTATGAAGAAATTCGTCGTATTTTGTTTGATGAGGATTCAGGTGATTCCGATTCTCCAATTGAAAGTTCCGACAGCGAGTATATAGTCACGAACAAGAGACCACAAGTACACGTATATCATAGCTATAAGGAGATAGGATAGTGGATAATATATCGTCATAAGCAGAGGCGTAAGCAGGGAGGTGCATAGAGGATCCGTATCCCCTCCTCCAAGTCAACCAAAAATTAGAAAAAAATTATTTCGGTAAAAAAATGCTATATCGAAACCAAATACCTTTCGTATGTTATGTTAACCAATAAGAAGGGGATTCCCTCTCTGATTACTTTTTATCACAAGCATAAGCGTGGACAAAGATCATTGGCGAACGGGGGGGGGGGGAATATTGAGGTTCTAATCCCTCCCCTCAAACAGAGATTATAGTGTTATTTTGCAGGAAAAAACGTAACCTCCCCCCCAGAAGGAAAAAATTTTGAACCCCTACCCCCTCGAGAAAATTCTGCAGACGCCTATGACGGAGATACACTGAAAATGCAAGAGGGCCACAGTTGGGAGGAGGGAGGTTGAATTACGATTGAAGGGTTATCCGTATATTTGTGAATATCATGTCGCTTTTGTATGCATGGGTAAACATAATGCCCTTCCATATCACCCCCCCCCCCAATCACAAGAAGAGTTGGAGGAAGTTCAATATGGCTGGAACTAGAGGCACAGTAGCAGGGTGAAGGAGATATACTGTGCATAAGCACTTTTTGCAACTTTGAAAGCGGAAAAATTATGTTTATCCCCTCACCTCCAATACGTTGCGATCATGTTCCTAGTTGTACGCCTGTAAGTTTCAACGTATCACCAGCAACAAGTGTGCGAAAATATTTCGTTACATCTTCACTTTTTGTTTTCTAATGGAGGAGGCGAACCAGAGCCGTAACTAGGGGGGGGAGCAGACGGATCTCGTGCCCCTCGCGCTGGACCAGAGGGGGCGCAAATTTCATTCTCAAACCTTACCTTCAACAATACAAAGGGGTGCCAAAATGCGCACTTGCCCCAGGTGACCAAGCATCTGGTTGCGGCCCTGGGGAGAACGTCAGTTATTCGTAATTTCTCTGACAGAACCAAAAATAAATTAGATTCCTCTTTTGTCGGCAGAATTTTGCCAATATTTTTACTCCTCTGTCTTTGTCAAAAGTCGGCATAGCACAGACACTCCACTCAAAAAAATGACACCAGGCTGAACCCAATTTCATGTTTTTACAAGCTTCGTACTGTCGCCCTTCTCGTAATCAAAAATCAACGAATACACCCCTTTCCCCTCCTGATGCTAACGTAAAATTGGAATGGGGCCTGAATTTCTTTTGGTAAAGCTTATTTGTTTTCATATCGAGATACACGAAATTTTATATCTGGAAGCACTTGTCTTTTCTAATTTTTGAAGTTGTCTTTTGAATTAAAAATTCATATATTAATAGTTCACTTCTACAAAATTATAAAAATCGAGAAAAGGAAAAAATAATTGGCAAAGTTGGCGAGAATATCTTGAAGAGAAAGGGCGATATACCGCCGCTCACGAATAAATAACTAACCGGACCTTCAGCTGGACCCGTATACGCGTACAGGGATAAAATTAACTCGTATGCATATATACATGTCTTTCATGAAGAAAAAAGAGTTGAGTGCCTACTCCTTTACATAAAAGAAAAATGCTGTATAAAGAAGGGTGATTTCAGTTTACAATTTGTCTCCACAGGGTATCTTGAAACGAAAAAATGAACAGCAACGCTGTGGCCGGCATGAATAGGAACTGAATGGAAGGAAGGACGGGGGAATAGGTGAGAGGTGAAAGTTTGGACGAGTCCATTTCAGAAAGCAAAAATAGGTTATTTTCACGAACCTCCCAGTACCCTTCAAGAATCGGTAAAGGGTTAAAACCGATTCTGAGTGGATAGATGGAAACGAGGAAATATTCCTCAGCTGGGATTTGAACATCGAGCTTATATTACTCGATGGCACTGAGCTATAACATAACATAACATAACATAACATAACATAATTTATTTGTCCCCAGTCAATTTCAATAATGCTATACAAATTAGAGTTTACAATTAAATTACATATTTACAATATTTGACAGAAAATGCAAAGAGAAAGAAAAAAATGTTTGAAAGGACTCGGTAGAAAATAGTTAATTCATAATATGGTGAAGAAAGCTGGGACAGGGAAGAGAGCAATAGCTAAAAGCTAGTAAAATGCTCTCGACCCTATGACATCTTTGCTCTTGCGATACACGTAAATCTTCTTATTTCTTTTGACCTGAAAGAAAGATAAAAAGAACGAAGTATATCGGACAAATAGGTGCAAATATATTTATTTATTAAATAAAAAATGAAATTATGGCAACCCAAAGCTAATATGAGAGAATTTCATTCTACGCGTTTTTTTTTTCACTTTAATTCAATGGCAAATTTTTAAATAATACAGAGAAAAAGCTAGACAAAAATAATAATTAAAATAAATAGCATCTACACTTGATGTTAACGATCCATATAACCAAATCGAATTATTGTTTCACTTAAATTTACCTGTCGGAATTATTTATTATTTGCTATAGAAAATTTGATATCAGGATAAATTAATTTTTCATTCATTGCGTAATATTTGTTTAAATTTCATTTAATGTCTTCCCAATCATTAATTTGTTAATGTGACATTGCTATTGTGGTACTTTGCTAACCACAGTTAATGAAAAAGAAGGAAAGTAGCTTTCACCAACAAAGGAGTTTGTCTCAGTTTCTGTGAAAAGTTCATAATTGTTTGTATAATTAGTTCAGAAGAAGGAGCCAGCAAAAAGAATTAATTTTTTAAGAAAGACCAAGCAAATCACTTTACAAGGGTCGTTGTTAAGGGGGGGGGGATATAAAAAAAGTATGGATAAAGTAGAGGTGCTGATAAGGACACGAATGGGGGACCCCATGCCGATTACAAAATCCGGTAATGTCCCTTCAACAGTTTGTTGTTACTTATAGCTCGATGGACATTGAGATAATATAATCTCGAGATTATATTATCGATCGATGGATTTTGAACCAAGACCTGCAGAGACCTTAGAGGCAGGGCCGTCTTAACGCATGGGCCCACCCGGGCATGGCCCGGGGGCCTCAAGAGTAAAGGGGCCTCACGAAAATGAGATCTAGTTAAAATTTTCTAGAATTTATCTAGTAGGGTCTCAAAAAAACCTTTTGGCCCGGGGGCCCATGATGATGTTAAGAGAGCCTGCTTAGAGGAGAAATACTTTATTTCTCCTATGGCAGAGACTGATGAGTCAAACACTCAGATTCCAAGCAATTGTGGCTTATGGTTTCACAGTGGCAAACCTCAATTTGAATGGAGTTTAGCCCTTCATTTCCAGCTAGGAAACACTTTTTTTTAAACATTTAGCATATATTTTGCATTTTCAGCAATAAGTGACAATTTGTTTTTGTTGCAACCATTGAGAAGAAATATTGAGAAGAATATAAAATATATATACTTATTTCTCCTCTAAGGTTGCAACTAATAATTCTTCCTGCATTCACCATTTGCAAATCCCATACATGTACCAACGAAATATGGTCATTACATCAAGCTACCAACAAACTTGATGCAGACTACCTCTAGAATATTTCTAAAGAAACATGTTTTAAACGAATTTAGAAAAAGAAAAATTTCAAAGAAATATTGTTTTTAAAAAATTTCTAACAACAGAAAAAAAAATGAATTTTTTTTAATAAACTGAAAGAAGCAGTGGTCATTACCATCATCATCAACGTGATTTTGTAGTCATTGTTTACATTTTTTGTTTTCAATCGAAACCAAATTTCGCTTTTCTGTCGTCTGTAAGAAGAAAAATATGTTGCGACGCGTATTGTCGTCATCGCCGGGATATCCCAAGCACTTCTGTCGTCTGATGTCGAAGAGATCGTTTTGCAGCGTTGTCGAAAGTAAAGATTCTCCAGCATCTTCAGAACACGGTCTTGTCAACATCTCCGACAGTTGCGTGCGTCGTTTGAAAAAAATCGCCGGATCGGAAGAAAATTCTAATTTCTTGAGGGTAGCGGTCGATGGCGGCGGATGCTCGGGGTTTCAGTACACGTTTGAACTCGATTCCGTCGTCAATCCCGACGACAGATGCTTCGAAAAAGACGGGATTAAAGTCGTTATCGATGAAACGTCGTTGCCGTTTCTCGAAGGAGCCACCATCGACTACCAGGAGGAACTGATCAAAAGCTCTTTTCGCATAGCAAATAATCCTAAAGCTGCCTTCGGGTGTTCTTGTGGTTCTTCTTTCGCATTGAAGACAACGGATAATATTTTTGAAAGATGACGCCACGTGTATGAAAAGCGTCGTTGTGTGTGAACTCAATATTTGTATAGAAACTCAGTTCATATTAAATTATATAATCTAGTTGAATATATATGACTTCGCATAGCTTTATTTACACTTTGTATCACTCTGTCATTTTTTTTGGTCGCACTTGCTTGCACATTTTTTAGGTCTCTCTCTGACCTGGTACCTCACTCTCTAGGTTACTCTTTCAGTCATTTACATGCTTGCGCACACCCTAAGTCATTCTTTTTGTTGCTCACTGACCTGGTCTCTTGTGCTCTAGGTTACTCACATTCTTGCATAAACTCAAGATCACTCTTTTGTCGCTGACTAACCTGGTCCCTCACTCTTTAAGTCATTCTTTTAGTTATTACAATCAGACTGCATAGTTTAGTTATGCATTGTCTCCTAGTCACTTTCTTTAGTCATGCATGCTTGCACACTCTTTTAGTCATTTACATGTTTGTGAACTATTTCGTCACTCACCTGCTTGCACTCTAGGTTACTCTTCCGGCCACTCACGTGCTCTAAGACTGCGATTATCGATAAAAGTTTTGTAAAAGATATTTTGCAAAACATATAAAAAACAACCAGTAAACCTATTGATTACATTTGCTCAAATGTGTTACCAATATGCTTATTGTGTATTTTTCAAATTCTTTTAAAGTACTTTTATAGTGTAATCCTGGCAAGACCGTCTTAAGAATATCATGGGTCACTGGGCAAACCAGTTTTTCTGAAGCCCCCACCTGGCTAAAAATACTTGCCTACCAATCAGCATGCCTATTATAAAAATTTTAACTAGATATCATTATCTTGAGGTCCCTGGGCTGGCCCATACATTAAGACAGCACTCAATTCTGGTCTAAGTTACATGATTGCACCAGTTTTGGCCATTCATACTTTGTTCATCAACTTTCTAGTTTACTCATTGACCTAGTTTCCTCGCCTCCAGGCAGAGGCACATTCATGATTTTACCTGCTGTGAGCAAATCAAATTTTTCTGCCCTCTACTCTTTCAACTAATTTTTTCTTCACTACTCATTCCTTGAACTTGTTGCCGCTCCCCTCACCTGTAAATATGCCTCTGATGCTGGCGATATTGATGTGTGCCAGTTTGGTGCTTTGGAGATTACTCTGGGAAGCCGCTAGTGATAAAAGGTTGAGGACCACTGCAGGACAGCATAAAATGTAAAAATCCCTGCTGTACAGGTAGGTTAACTATAGCTAGGGTCATAATTTAGCTTGATGTCGCAGAAGCGAACCCATGGCGGATCAAAAATTTGGTTATTTTGAAAATAATATATTAAGAGCCAAATAAAGCAGGGCGTGACAAACACTGGGGTTCGGGATGATAAAACAATTGTTATCCCTTTAAGACCGAGCTCGATCAATTGTGCGGGTGGAATATACTTAACAAATATTCATGTTTTCAAAAATTTCCCGGTCTTAAAGGGCTATTGGAAAATGAACTTTTCTTTTGTGTAGGGTAACTGAGTTGGAGATCAAGAAGCAATATAAAAGTTGTTTTAGAGTTTATTTCAACGTTTCTACCAACATTGAAAAGGGTCGCTATATCCTGGAAAGTTTAAAGAAATAATGATGCTTAGCTGCTAAGAAATTTGGCTGGTGCCAGAACTTAATAATTTAATCAGTAATTAATCAAACTTTTTCTGAATTAGTGTTAAAATATTTTCATCACTAACCAAAACTGATAATTAAAAAAAATTTCAGAAAATAATTTTTGTCCCTCTTCAGAGCTAAACTCTTGGGCCCCCCCCCCCCCCACTACCTTTCCATTAAGATGTCACTAAATTATGAGAGTTTATGAAGTTCCCCAATTTGGCCAGCTGTGTCTAAAAGGTTGAAGACCCCTGCTCTACTGTATTGACATCACTGTCCTGTCCATTCACCCCCACCCCTTTAAGTATATCTCTGCTTATACTAAGGTAAAGAATTTGTGCATCCTGATAAACACACAAGGTGAGGTCTCCTATGAATTGAAATTGAACCAAATTAACAAAATATTTCAGCTACAGAGCAAATAGAAACCAAATTAGCCAACAAAAGAATGCCTATTCACCAAATGTTGCCAAATAGTGGATCAATCTAGTTGAACCTTCTCATTGAGCTCTGATAAAATGTTACGAAATCTGATTGAAATCATCAGGTGCTAAACCACTGGACGTAAAGCCAGTGACTGACTAATCATAAAAACTACAAAACTTTATTGGTATAACAATCTTGATCATGATAGTTATTGCATGCAACTACAAAAAACATGGAAACATTAAAAAAATGTTTTTAATTGTTCAAATAGTGGACATACATATTTATCTGTTGAACAACGTCCAAATAAAACTATTCTAGAAACATAATTAAAATATCAACAGAAGTATTTTTATTTTTACCGAGACAAAAACTCATCCATGTATTTTACATAGGATAAAACTTATCACAATTTTTGTTTTTTTTGGATTTGTTTGTACAAACTGTAAACATTTATTACAGCATCTGATATGATCCAACCATTATAGTGAAATGCAGCAGGACTATGACTTAAATGTCCAACTTAAGCCAGTTCCTCAATGCAATTAGGGGTCAAGCTCCCAGAATCTCCACATTCTTCCTGGTGATTTTCCCAGTCTTTTCTTTGGCAGAATGTGCTGCAGTAACTGACTCTGTGACAACCAGTGCATTCTGAAAATGCATCCCGGTTACAATTCGCACATCTCTGAAAAATGAAAAGATTACTTAAAAAGAATAGAATGTTTATTCAAACAAATCATTCAACATGAGCATATTTTGTGAAATTACACATTTCAAAAAACACAATTTTTGACAATGCCACAAGCTATGTACACCAAAACTTATCCAGCCTTTTTGGAACCTAATCTTTCCATAAACCTGCCTCAAAAAATTCTAGATCTTACAGGAACGCTGTTGATCCACCTTTTAAGATGTAACAACGACTGAGAGCCAATAGTCATTCTTTCTTGCACAAAAAATGCATTACATGTTTAGGATTGGAGGAGCAAAAAGTTCATGGGCTGGACTGTGTCTTAACCTTCAGAGTGCTCCCATCATCCAGGGATGATCAACGTAGTAATGTGCTCAACCATCTAGGGATGATTACAATATTTTTCTTCTAAGATGAAATTCTTTAAATGACCTACAGATAGTGTACACACATACATATTCTAGTGTTTGTATTATTATTTCACTATTTTTCTGATAGGCTTGCTTGTACTGCATTGGATGGGTGTACATTGTTGAGCAGTGGTAGAGTGCTGGCCTACACGAATAAATATTTTGTCTGCGATTGTGTGTGGTTCAAATCAAGATTCTTTGTTTGAACCACACATTTTGTTTTTCAATTATATTCAATTTGCAAGTATGAGATTGATCGCCATCTATCTTTTACAAAAGTCAAATGGAAAAAAAAGAATCTTTTACTTAGCCGCACTGAGAGCAGCTTTTCATCAGCTATTCCTGCAGCCTGGGGGGATGGGGAGATTGATGAAAAGACACAACTCTGCATGTCTTGGGACCCCATCAATCAATTGAAAGGGGGCCAGTGTCCCATGATGTCCAAAGTGGCCCTGCGTGTGTGTGTGAGAGGTAGACCTTCCCCTATTTTTGTGTTTTTTATGAGCTGTTTGAATCAACAGAAGTCAAGAGATTTGCAGATTTCCTGAGAAGATTTTATATTTTCATAAAGATCACAGGGAGACTTGAGCCTTTAAGATATTTTTAAAATTTCTCCGATCCACATTACAAAAAGAAATTCCATTCACAAAAGAATAATTTATAATGACGAAATATATATACAATCCTCACTTTGTTTGCAACAACTGCTTTGTTGGTCACCATTGCATCAAGTTTTTCCTGCATTTCTAGGCGAGCTTGTTGCAAAGCTTGTTCAATAGCAAGCTCTTTTTCTGTCTTTGCTTCAAGGATCGCTCTTGACAAATTCATTTGGGCTTCAACTCGACACGCATTTAAAGCCTGCAATAAAATATCACTAGATATTTCCAAATTCAAAATTGCATCAAATTAAATATAGCAGATTTCGCTTATGTTTTTTAAGAAACCATAACTGAAAAACATTATAAGCAGGAAAAAGTTTTAAACTGAAAATGTCTACAAGAATTATAAGGCATAGTTTTTTTACACCAACCTTATAGTTTTTTAACATAGTTGTTAATTTATTAACGCACATTACAATACATATAGACATTTAATCAGAAGCAATAATTTGTTATTCCAATAAATATTTATGTGCATTATAATACGGGCATAAAAAAAAATGCAGAGGAAAAGAAAAAACAAGAATTAAAAAAAAAAAAATCTTGCATTTCAATTCTAATTTGTGCTCTGCAAAATCAAACACTGTTGCTACTACTAAACCATACTTAACCGCACATGCATTCTTAGAACACACAGCAGTAATGCTGTCACTTCTTCGTTTTTTGAAATTTCAAAGATCATGAGAGCATTGTTTGGCTGTTCTGGGAAGAATTAAATTCCAAGAAGTAATCAAAAAATCTACTTTTTCTTATCTGAAAAGCTACTTTCAAGTGCTATTTAATGCTGGTGTCTAAAAATCTGTCAGATTGCTTATGTTTTGTGTCTATGTCAGTCTTTTGATTTTGTATCAATAGATTCAGAAGTGGATGACAAAGACTTTTACTTGCTTGTTATACGCAGAAACATCGTTTAACACCACAATGAGAAAATTGTTAATAATTTTTATAATTGATCTAGTAAGGCAAATTTGAATAATACACCACAAAGGAAAAAAAGTAACCCGAGAACTTTTCTAGTTCTTATCTGTTGGTCTCCCTATTCAGTGACATATTTTGATCATCCTGATATATGTGAGCAGTGAGAAGGGCAGTTTGCTATGCATACTGCTGTTGGAAAAAGTGAGAGAACAAGAGAGAAAAACCGTTTAAATTATTATAGTGTCAAACCCTTGAAAGAAAAAAAAAGAAAACATACTTTCGGGTGATTCCTTATTAAAAAAAAATGACTAGCTTTGAAACAGCAATAAAAGAAAAGTCTCACCTCTATGTTTTCACACAATTGTTAATTGCCAGCATGCAATCACCATTTCTATTTTTTCTATTTCTTTACATGGGAAAAAAGCAAAATACTCTGATTTCAAAGGGGTCTAACATGAATTTTCCAAACATTGTAAGCGGGAACAGAAAAATGTTAAACATTGTATTTGGGAAATGTTAATATTATCAATACAGGAAGAAAAGTTAAATTCACAATAATTAGTCGTACTAAGTGGGAAAATGCTCTATAAGCGGGAATGTCATAAGTGGGATCTAATGTCGAATATTTTTCAAAGTGTATCCTATCTTGAGTAAAAATAAATGCGTGACCTATCAGCTACAGTGGCATTTAAACTTGTGAATAATACTGCCCCAATACATACTGCAATGTTTTGATAGACCAGAGTAGCACATAGCTCAGGAGAAAAAAAAAGGTACTCATATAGCAGTATTTTCATGGAATCTCTGAGCATTTTTCTCTATTTAATTTAACAGTTAAGTTTGTCATAAATTTTTATAATTATTATTCTGCGCAAATTTAAAATTTCAATTCGTTTTGATCATTCATCCGATCTTCTGTAAGAAATAACAAATGCAAAACAAAACAAAAAAAATCCTTACACATTTTCAATTTTTGGTACTTACCTCTTTCTTCTCATTTTCCATCTGAATCCTGAGCTGCTGCACTGCAGCTTCACGTGCTGCAGTACTCTGAGCTTTTGCTGTTTCTACCTGTTTCTGAAGTTCTTGGGCTTGACGTACCAAGTTTTTCACCATCTATAAATAGAAAAAAATGAACACATAGAAAAAAAGTGAATTAAAAAAAAAAAAAAGAATTAAAGAGCTTCTAGGCCTAATTCTCACATGTAAAAAGTTTATTTCAGTGGGAAATTTGTTTTGCTAACCAGTGCCAAAATGAAGGTCAAAAGAAGTCTCCCATGTGCCAATGTCAAACAAAAATTATTACCTTGTGCCAATCATTTTTTCTCACTGCCCCCATTTGGGATGCCAGACGTCCTGTATATATACAGGGTAAAATCCCACTTTTTAAAATCCAATAATTTCAGTTAAATTTTAAAGTGTGATTTTTTTTTTTCTTAAGACATTGAACATGATCACAAATTCATTGTAAAGGGTTTCAACTTGTTAGTGTGGTGTAGGTCAACAGTCGGTCAGTAGGGATTTCCTGCCGGTCCATGAAACATTTTACACAATTCAGTATAAAAGCTCCATAACTTAAGGACCACAAAATGATAGAAAATTGGAAATCCATGTATAAGACTTTTAATCCTTAAAAAAAAATAGAGACAGTCTGGAGGGAAAATGTATATTTCCAAGATATAAAAGTTACAATGAAAAATTATGAAAACCTTCCAAATACTTTTCTTCTTCCCATTTACTCATTTCCCCCTTTACAAGGCAGCATTAAAAATGTTTTCTACCATATCAATGGCTACAATAGCATGAGCAAAACTACAAGGCCAGGTATAAGAGACGGCTACTGTTCGCAGGCCACGCTATTGTAGTCATATCGTGCTGTATGGATTTTATGGATTTATATATTTTTTAAACCCTTTTTACATAGGACCATCTTAGTGCATGGGCTCACATGGACACTACTTGTTGGTCTCTTAGTGCATGAGGGGCCTTAGAATAACCTTGCATATAGGAATTGCCATACATTGTGTCTAATTTATAGGGTCACAGTGTATTGCTAGGTCAGAGGGCCCCAGGGATGCTGAAAACATGGCTTCGTTTTTATATTTTTGTGCATAGCATTTGAATTAGTGGACTTTGCTATATTGGGAGGGGGGGGGGGTGTTCCTAAAACTCAAACTGAATTTTTTTAACTAAAAAACTGATCCATCATGTATAAGCTGACCCTCTCAATATATGAAAGATTTTCTCAACAAAAATCTTGGTTTATACACGAGTATATAGTAATTAGAGATTTAATAAATCTATAATAAATGTCTGTATTAGTTTTTATTTGTTTTAGAGCCATCAGGTCTGTAAATTACTTATCCTATTGTTGCTGGTCAGCAGAATCGTTCAATTATTTTCAGCAATCCACATATGCAAAAACGTTAAAGAACACTGGTGTAGGCCACTATATGACACTATGACATGTAGATTTAGACCACAAAATTACATAAAAATGATAGAAAAAGAATTATTTTAGAATAAAAACCTAATAATCAACTACAAAACACAGAAGCAATTCACACATCAAATGAAAATAAAAAATACTAATTAATGATGGGATTGATTGAAAAATTTAAATTGATTGCCTCTTCAAGTTGCCACCACTGTCTTTGTTCAGCAAAATCTGATGCAGTCGGAGCATTTCTTGGAGTTTGAGGAGTTGCAGCTGGAGTAACAATTACTGATTCTGTTAAACAAAAGCAAAAAAAAGTAAATGAAATAAGAATTCAAGAATTCATTTTAAAACTCTCCACTATGAGAGAGAGAACCAAATACAGGCTTAAAAGTTTAAAGAGCTAATCACTTGACTCTTCATTACTTGCTAGAGGGCTCACAAATTTATAATTTGAGGCCTTGAACAACAGCTCTTTAATTAAAAATAATTAGATTGAACTTTGAGTTAAATTGAAGAACAGAAGCTTTGAATTAGTTGAATTGAAAACTTTATGGAAAAATAAGAGATATGACATCTTCTAAAATTGCACATGTGCAATGGAACCATGATTCAAACAATTTGTCCTTGCTTTGATGAATAAAACATGATTTAATGATTTTTTTAATTTAATTAATAAAACGATCATGCCTAATTTATTGATCAGAATTTGACCGTACATCATTTGTGTTTACAAATACTGACCAGTGCAAACTTATAAATTACAACTATTCAATCTTAATCTCTGTTAATGAGTAAGAGAAAAGGGAAAAAACCTACCGGGACAAGCATTTCCAGCATTATGAGTCAAAGTAGGAACTGAAATATAATGAGATAATTATCATTACTAATCTTTATTTATAAAATACAAAACATGTAATATAATTCTTCAACATGATGAATCACAATGACAATAAACAGTGGTCATAAAAGTTATTCATTAATAATATTAATTCTCTCTGGTTTATCCAACACTTTTGTATCGGTTTTGATAGAAAGGAATTTGAATGGGCAATCTCTCATGCTGGTTTAAGAAGACAAAACGTTCTGCCAAGCCTTAATCATCTTTACATCCATATTTTTTATGAGCATCTTTTTTTTCCAGCCACATGGGCATTTTGCCTTTTGTGGCCTTTGTGTTTGTATCTGAACTAATCAAATGAATATTTAACTATTAATACAGCTTGAAGCTAGCAGAATGAATCTAAAAAATTGCTTTTAATTTGCTTATTACCAATAACCAAATTCAGCTAATGAACGTTTTAGTTGACATGGATGCACAAGTTCACTTAACACAGCAGCATCGTGAGTTGAATTTTTGCGCACCAATCTCATCATCAGATATACTATCACTCAAGCCCGATTAATTTATATCTACCACAGAATAACTTTCCAGATACAACTCTATTTCTCATCCAGAAAGGTTTTGAGCTATTTCATGTAAAATGAATAATTAAGAAAAGCAAAAAATGTATTAAAGAAAGTATTGTTGAATGTTTTCAGTGCATAGATTTTTTTTTTGTTTGAGACTCTTAGCATAAAACTGAACAGTCTAGACATTAGAGATTATCTTTTCTATCTGCATAAGTATGAGGTACAGAAATGAGCTGACTACATGGCATAAGAGGATGCACACTAACCATACTGCGTTGTATAGATAGCGTAAAATTAAAAAGATCTTCAGTATCTTCATCTTCCTTTAAATTTTCCTTCATTCAATGAATGTGAAGATCCTCATTTCAGGTTTCATCAGTTTTTTTTCTTTTTATAGTGCTTCTTAGTTTTATCACAGTGATACTTTGGCTAATGAAGATAATTCATTATGAAATCACGTCTGTTAGTTGAAACATGATTTCCCATAATTTCTATGGTTTAATTTGTTCCAGGTGCTGCCCAAAACTAAAAAAATAATTTTTTTTAAGCACCAGAGAGTGCTATAAGAAAGACAAAACTGACCAAAGACTAAAATGAAAAACATCAAAATTAGAATGAATAATTTACAAGAATATGAGACACTGAAGATCTTATTTTACACTATGTACCCAACCAACACCAGGTTTACCTGGGTGTTGACGCAACTTAGTCGAAATCATAGGTCATCCCTATACATTTGTGATTTGGCCAGTTCATTTCTGCGTCTGATACATGCATATGCAAAAGATAAACTTCCAAAATGTTCAGTTTGATGCCAAGAGTCTTGCACTAAAAGAATGCATGCTTTAAAAACATACTCCTTCAGGTTTTTTCAATGCATTTTCTATTAGCTGAAGAGAAATAGAGATAAATCTGGAAAAAGATTCCGAGGTGGATATGAGTTAATCGGGCTCAAGTAACAGCAATTCTGATGAAGATTGGGGTGATAAAGTTCAGTTCATAATGTGGCTGTTTTATCTTAGTGTGAGCATCCATATCAGCGAAAATGTTTGTTAGCTGAAGCAGGAGAATATCGAAAAAAATTTTCACTTGCAAAAAAATTCATAAGCCAAGGTGTTTGTTAGCTGAGATATCACTGTGCTTCTTATCTTTAAATTCTGGGCCATACTTGGAAGGAATTAGACAATTTTCCATAAAAACCTATGGGAAATTGCATTTTGGCTAACGAACATGATTCTGGAACGAATCTTCTTTGCTAGTCGTGGTATGACTGTAATTTCATAAAACATCTTATTCGGCATGTGATAATTTTTCATTTTAAATACAGCAGAATTTTAGAAAATAAGTTTAGGAAGGCCACAGGTTCAAGAAAGGTTGATAACAAAAGGTTCATATTTGGGGGGGGGGGGGCTTATCTGAAGAAAATAGAGGAATTAGAAATCAAAGCACACCTGAAGTTGCTTCCACCACATTTGTGGTGGGCGTGGTGGTGACTTGAATTTCTGCTGTCCTCAAAATATCAGACGGTGCCAAAGGAACTATCACTACAAGAAAACAGAGGAAATTATGCAAGCAATTCAATCAAACCAGCAAATTCATTTTCTTTCTGTGCTTATCAAAGACAGTGAATCAAATAAAAAAAATAAAGTTAGATTTTCTTTAAAAGCTTGTAATGCTAATCAATTGTCAAAGTTTAAGATTTATGGTAGAATGTGGCTATGAGTAATTTTTTGCAAGTAATAGGTACTACACATATTGAATTCCATAAAAAGTATGACAGAGTACTTAAAAGAAGGAAATTTCTTTAACTGAAACATATTTATGAAAATCCATTTGTAAGTGATGAAAATAACATATGGGAAAATGAATAAAAATTAAAGGTTTAAGTCTATCTCAGCTTATAGATAAATTCATGGTTAAACTTCACTTATTTCATGATATCATTGCCTCGTTTATATGTTAGTTATACAGAATCATCTGAGGAGATATTATAAAAGGTTTGTTGGCATTAACATATCGATAATATTCTTTCCATTTTTTTAAACATGTTAAAAGTATGTATTGGCACCTCGCAAGGATAATTCATGTGGTATCTGGTATCTCTTCCCCACGTTTATGTTACAAACGAGGGAAATCATAACAAACAATAGTCAATTAAATGTATATGCTAACATTCTGCATTGGAGTTTTCTGCAGTACCCACTGGAGAAGTTTCATCTTGATTTGGCGTTTGTTTCTCTTGTCTTTTTCTCCTCTTGTATGGCGTAAATAATCGGACAGGACCGGTCTAAAGATGAAATGAAAACTATGTAACTTGAATCATTGCACTGAATGTAAAATGTATTAAGAAAAGATTTTGAAAAAAAAAAATCAATATTCGGTGGTGTTTGAGACATAATTTTCCCTTATGCCAGAAGAATGAAATTGCATATTAGCACTTTTTGTGTTTATCAGCTGGTTGGATCCCATATTTTGCTAAGTTTTGTCAGAAATGCACATGTTTAACCCTCACTGAAATTCGTGTTACAAAGCATTTTAGGGAAATGACACTCAAAGAGTATGGGCTTGATCTTTCTAGTGTTAATGATTATAATTTTTTAATGGAATTAATATTATAATTTTTAAGTAATTTCTCAGTTAACCAGTTATTGATCTGTTACAGAGTTTAACTATTTTGAGAAAATTGGTTGCTAATAAGATTATCTCTTCTTTCATAGACAATTTAGGGATTTTCAGATGTTGAGGAGGTAGGTAGGTTCAACACACCATTGGTGGGGGGAAGGTTAAGATACCTTTGACTTCTAGTTCAACATTATTGAAGAGTGCACCTAAATCCATGCTCCCTCAGGTGACCAAGTACATTTCTGTATCTGTGTATTTGTGACCTCCCCCTTCCAGAGATCGCTAATATAAGGTTAACTAGTGATACAATCAATCTATTATTAATCGAAATTCCCAATGAGCGAATTGGAAGATGAATTAATAGCAAATCAAATAAGTATACGGAATAAAACAATTGGGAAAACACGATGCATTTATAAAATAATTTCAATATACAACTACTGCATTCAAAATCTAAGTTGAAAAATCGGTCATGTTATTACACCAGGTGAGCTTTCACTGATGGGGCTTTCCGTCACAGGGTCATTCCCATTGCAACAAGTAGAACATGTACAAGACGAAGCATGCGGTTGCAAGAAGCCTTCTTCTATGAGACACTGTAATGTTCGTCCCCCAAATCTTATGCTTCTTTTCCAGTCCTTGCTGTTTCCTCTACCACAGACTGACTCGAATTGTGATGGTGTGTACCAATCACCACCCAGCAAAATGCATTTACCTCTGCTCCCTGAAATAAAGAGAACCAGTCATAACATCGTGCATATTAATGCAGAAGCAACAAGGCACTCACATATCCACTTATAAAACAAGTATCATGTCCAGACGTGTTCGAAGTGTTTTAGACCTGTGGGTGATCGACCTGGTCTTTCTATAGGAGATTTTGATTTTTGAATTAATTCTGGGGTGCTCAGACCGATGCTACAAAATACTGTGGCTGCTCAAGCATCCGCTGCATCCCCAGCTCAGACGACAATGACCATGTCCATTAGACGATACCATTTACTATATTTTAATGTGTAAGAAACTCTTGTGTATAAGAAACACCCCTCCCTCGATTTTTTTGTGCTTAAAATTAGGAAAAAAGTTGAAAAGATATATCTATACTATTCATGTATAAGAAACCCCTCTTATTTTTGTGACCCAATTTTTGGCAAAAGAAGGGGGGGGGGGGCCCTTATAAGCCTACAAATTAAAATACAGTAACTGTGTTTACAAGAGTTTCCCCATTGGTTATATTTATTAAATTTAAAGAATAAATAGTATTTTAAATGAATTTTTTCCTGCCTGAAGTTGCCAGTTGCCTGTAGCCTACAGATCTAATGCCAATGTTTGCATCGTCTATAAGTTCTCTGATCATGTTTCGATGATCTTGCATCATCTGGGTCCTCACTTGGTCAATAACTATTTCATTTCTGGATGTTCAGGACCTACCAAAACGTGCTTCATTTTCTATCGATATTCAGCTACATTTTAAGTGGTTCTACCATGCAGTTATTTTCTTCATCTCCAAAGGTATGTTCAATCTTGCGGACTGTTTTCACTTGGAAGTCACCAAGCTTCACGCGAAATTTTAAGCAGTAGCGTTATTTAAGTTTTCTCTGCTATTTTGTCAAAAACAAAAATACAATGACACTCACACTTCCTCATCCATTGACGGTCTGCCGGTGACTGAAAACTTCTGCAGGCAGGAAAAAATATTTCAGGGTATAGTCCTCCGACACCAGATGAATTTTCGCTGCGTTATGTCACGTCGGATGATTTTATTCAATTTTTTTTTGGTAAAACCATTGCACATCGAGAAAAGTTCATTAGTGACTGAGCTTTCACGATTGGCATGTCCTTCTAAGATAAAATAGAATCGTTTGACGTGACATGACGTGCCGTAGCCAAATCTCATCTCGTGGTAGGAGGACTATATGCACTAGTATTGCCTATGTATGTGCATCAAATCACACTTTCCTCGTTTCATTGGTTTACGCCAATAAAAAAATAATGGAATGGAAAATTATGTTAGGATACTTTTTGAACAAACCTCATAATTATTGAGAATGTCATGCTTTTCAAAATTTCCACTTTAATGTTTCTAATATCATGGCATGTTTGTTGCATGATGCAATTAATATATTACTACTGATTTCCACTATTGAATTTTCTGTGCGTATTTTTCTCAGTATAATATTATTATTAAATGCCATGTCGATGCTCTTTCTCTCTCCCTTCCTTCTTCCTCATTGTGGCTCATGCCTTGACCTTCGCACATAGGCATGTGCATACTTTTGTATACTGATATAGTAGTTGATACTGACGAATTAGCATGAATCTATTTTTCTTTTAATAAAATCCTTCAAGTTTGTGTTGTGTGTGTGAGAGTCCCTTCTTCATTCTCTATCACATTTTCTTAGGCAGTTATCCAAAATGCAGCCACATTAAAGATTAAGCTCTCTTTGGGAGCCGGCTAGAAGCAGTAGTATGATTTTCATTTTATTGAAGTTTCGTATGCTGAGTGTTTTGGTTCATGTTCAAGCGAGTCAAATTTTTCATGCTGCGTTCACCTTTAATCAAAGAATAATACAAGTTTCTACAGTGGGTTTAAATGTATCTCCATAGTGTTACGTTTCATCTTGAGCAAGTAGATGTGGAGCATAATTTCAGCCGTATATGTTACAATGAGCAGTCATCATGACATCATGTAAGTTTTTCTGATATTTCCCTATTCTCGCCTGTGGACAATGCCTCCTTCACTTTCAGCCTTGTTTCTTTGCTTTATAAAGTCTGAAAATTGATGCGTCTTGACCACCTGTCACTCTGAGCCACAAGCCCTCCATAGAGAGAAACATCCATGTGCATTGTGTTTTGTCCGGTCCAGGATGACCCATAGACGGAAATTGACTTGGAAGTCTGGGGGAAGGGGCAAGGTTATTGCTGGGGAGGGGGGCAGGATGATGATGATGTCAGTTCGTATATACATATATACATTAGATCAGTCGACTCCACCTTTGATGCTGGGGGTGGTCCCCAGCGTCAAAGGTGGCTCCCCCCACCCTCCTGTTTATGTTGTGATTTCCCTGTCTCTCTCTAAATGATCCCTTGGTTTCTAAGTTGCTTAATTTAATGTTTTATATTAAGATTTCGACAACTGGCTGATGTGAAGATTAATTCAGAAAAGGAAATTAAATTCAACAGCCCATGTGGGGGGGGGGGGGGGGGAAGAAATCAAACCCATATCATTTTACTTGCCAGGTGAGCAGGCCTGTCATTTTGGGGGGTGGGGAACGGGGTGTCCCCATGGCTTTTACAAAAATTTAAAAAATACAATAGAAATATATATAGTTTGAGGATATATTCTCTGCCCATCCCCAGAAAAAGATGAAAAGATGGGTGCGCGGGTGAGTGCCCTAGACTATAAAAGCAACAAATCCTCTTTCCTTAAAGCTCATGTACACTGAACGGGGCCATATATGGACAACCAGACCTAACTCCGGCCAAAAGCTCCCATTGCCACCAGATAATGACTTATCTGAAGATGATGTCAGTCTCCGCCTCCGCTATGTTTACGAAGGTCTCGACAGCTGGCTGAAGCGAAGAAAAATCCTTATAAAAGTCAGGTCTGGCTGTCTATGGCCCCATTCAGCACGCACATAGGATAGAGGATTTGTTGCCTTCGTAGCCTAGTGGTCTGAGGCAGAAGAGATGACGTGGAATTGATTCCTCACAAGGCCAGTTGAACTTTCTTGCCTGGATTTATCTTTACATAAGTCTGCAGTCTAAACATTCGTGCCACAGAGAGCAACAGGCCTACAACGATTAATTATTCAATCATTGTACTTCACTCATAGAAAAACTGGTGGCAGATGGCAGCACTACACATAACAAGCATTACACAGAAACAAACTTCACGTCCGGTTTCACTACACGTACACACACATTCCCGCATGTACCAATTCGTAAGAGGTTCCGCAGAGGAATATGGACGAGGTACATGTGTGGGGTTTAGTAGTAGTCTAAACATTCATAAACACAGTGGAGAATGACAATCTTCGGATGAGTGTTTTTGTCTCTCACTCATTTTTAAAGTAAATTTTAAATGAGCACACCACTTCAATTAGCAGCTGTGGCATATAACAAGAAAGAAAAGCCTAATATTTTGGAAACATATATCAAACTGCCCATTAAAAAAAAAGAAATGTGTTTATGATTTGAGTTCATGAACACAATGTCTCAATATAATATTTATATGTAAGGGGCCGTTCAAGTATTACGTCATCATCGATGGGGGGGGGGTTCAGATTTGCTGACTTTTGATGACAAGGGGGAAGGGTTGGATAATGCTTACGTCATCAACCACCCTTTATGAAAATATGAGTAGGATTCAGAGGGGCTGAGCTGATGACGAAATTTTGCTGACAAGGGTGGGGTGGGGGGTCAAAAATGGCTAAAAATTTGCTTACGTAATACTTGAACGGCCCCTAAAAAGTCAAATGCAAAAATTTCAATTTTTTTTTTCATTTAAATTAAGACACTGAATTAATAAATTCAATTTGACAATGAACGACACAAACGCAAGTATCGGAGGCCTACAGACACACCTGAACCGAATTTGTTTTTGTGCAGGTCGCCCTTGATGTTGCGGCAGCGAACTGTCAACACCGAGCCGAGTACCGAAGCGTCCCACGTGTACTTTCGGCCCGTGGGCGGAGCCGAAGCCGCTTTAGGGTTCGTCGTGACCTGAGCGGGTAATATCAGAGGCGACAGTGTCGTAACGGGTGGAGTCAGTGGAGTCTTCACGACCGACTGGTCCTGCTGCTGGATGACGATGTGGGTCGCCTTCAGGGCTTCCTGGAGCTGCTGGTCCCCACCAAAGATGCCCAAGATACCGTTCGGCAGAGTCAGAACACGAGGTATGGAGGTTGTTGTCGTCGTCGACGACGTGACGTTCTCCGATCTCTCGTTCGGCAACTGTTCGGACATGTCTTCGGTTTCGCTCGTGCTCAGAAGCAAGGCTCTGCTGGTTTCCGATGACAGCACGACGTCCTCGCTTTCCGACGACGATTCCACCATCACAAGGTGGCTTCATACGAACGACGACTACGAAATGCGACACGACACCAAATCCGACAGTTTTAATTATTCTTCCAGCAAGATAACATCATGGCGTCGTCCAAAACAAAACATAAACAAAAATAGAGGGGGTTGTTTGGCGACGGAGGAAAAAAAAAAAAAATCCTTCATGACGTCATCATTTGGCGATTACGGGTTTGGCGACTGTTTATTGCTAACCACACACGTCCGCCGCGCGTTTCGTCATCCCATCTCCACGCAATTGCTCTTCAGCATCCGTCGCATAAGCGGAGATAGTATTTGAAGGGGGGGAGGGGGTACGATGATGATAATCATGCAATTCATATATATAAATATACATTATATCAGTCGTCTCCGCCGTTGACACTGGGTTGGGGGGGGGGCAATATTCCTCACATCTCCACCCATGATCAGGGCCGTCTTAAGAGCATCATGGGCCCCCGGGGCCAAGTGATTTTTCTTAGGTCCTACGAGGCAAATTCTTGAAAACTTCAACCAGATCTCATTTTTGTGAGGCTCCTTCTTCGCTTGAGGCCCCCCGGGTGGGCCCATGCCTTAAGACGGCACTGCCCATGATCCGTCGTTTCGTTTTTTCGGTGTCTCCCCCCCCCCCTACCCCACACTCACACAATGTTATTTTATCTCTTCGGCATCCATTTAATTTCTTTCCTTTTAGGAATCCATTACTGCATTTGCAGACCACAGGGCCGCACCTCACGGAGTCCCTGGGCAAACAGATTTTTCTGAAGCCGCCCCCCCGTTCAGATCCGTAATGCCTGCTTTCAAATATGCTTAATCTCAAAAATATTAAACAACTCGATACTTCGGCATCCAGGGCAAGTCGGAATTTTGGCAACCCCTTGCATGTAGAAGAAGCAGTGAAAGGGTGAATTCGGCGATTTTTATGGTCCAGCGCCCCTTGGCACCAGAACCACCTGCTCCCTCCTAGTTGCGGCCCTGGTTGAGACGCACTGGCAGACCGTAAGTGACTTCTCCAGTTTTGAATAAAGCAAAAAACCGGGAAAAATTGTCCTTGGGTTGGGGGGGGGGGGTAGATTTTTGTTGTGATAAAGGCCGCAACTGGGGTTGGAGGGCAAACGGGTCTGGTGCCTGGGTGCTGGGCCAGGGGAATGGGGGGGGGGAATTCCATCCTTTAACTTCTCCTTCAACATTACAAGATGCGTGTTTGCCCCCGGCCGATCAAGCATGTAGTTGCGGCCCTGCTGATCAGAGCCGTAACTGGGGGGGGGGGGGGTCTGGTGCCGGATCAAAGGGGGGTGAAAATTTCACCTTTTAACTCAGGGGTGCGCAACCTCCTGTCAGCGGCCAGCGGAAGGTGTTCTGGAAGAAAATTATCTAGACATAGTGGGTGAGATAAATGCCTGGGAGTGACCATAAATGACCATATTTCCTTTTTGAAAATACGGAAATCTAGTTGCATACGGGATATCAACAACTATCGTAAAAAAAATTGTCAAATACAAGCCAATTAAAAATTTGACCAGACAAAAACATTTTCAAAGGCAAGTAAAATGGCAATTACAGACAATTTGAACAGTCCAGGGAACTCGGATTCATAGAAGAGTCTCATGATTATTTGAGACCCGGAAATATAATTTTTAAGAGAAAGTGTGTAAATTTGTATGCCGTGAATTTAAACCAGATAGCGCACGGCCTACTAGACATTCACTAATTGTTTAGTGGGCTATGGATAGAGACACCTGAACATCACTGTGGGATGCCCAAGAGCATTACGGCCATAATGTTGATGCGTAGGCACGAGCGTTGAATCGGGGCATATTCATGAAACAGGAGCTTTGAGCACCATCACCAAAAGAAAAGCTCGCGGACAAGGACTCTAACATATACTTTAACTGAAATTATCATGGTGCTATTCATTGAATCAAGCAACAGGGGTCGCATCGTGAGGACCAAGATGCTCGTGGGGGAAAGGAAAAATTTTATTTTTACATGAAAAATATGTCCTCTAACTTTTTTTCTAGATAAGGATGTACGCACATTCTTTTTTTTTCCCTTCCCACCTGCACAGACTTGTTTCTCTGCGCACAGAATTATACAGAATACATATTTTCAGATGTTTGATATTATTTGTTCCTTATACAATATAAGGATGTTTTTCTGCGTAGCAAAAACGCTTTGTGTACGCGGAAGCATTTTGGCTCTAATTGTCCAAATTTTGTAAACTATATGAAAAAAATGGTGCGTTTTTTAGTTACTTTCTTTCATAATCAATAAACGGTAAAAAAAATTTATCAGCATAAATATACTTTATAGATGATGTTAAAAATAACTATACAGTACAGTTTTATATTTTTTTTTTACATTACATCAAACCTCTGCTGCCATCTACCAAATAAAAAACACAACTATCAAAATTCTTAGAATGATATTGGGGACCGGTTTTCGACTTATTCATCACATGAAAAAAAACAAAACTGCATGGTATAACATTAATGAAAATATCACGTTTGCTTCGAAATTTCAACAGTAATTTTACACTGTGCAACAATCGTAAAAACAGTTTCTATACTTATTGTTTTTACTGATGTTATTTTACTATATGTAGACAACAACTGTTCAAATGTTGCAGTAAATTTGATATTTCAACTAATATTACTGCTTGTATGATATTTATTAATATCATAATTGTATTGTTTTTAATTTAAACCTCAATAATATCGAATAACTCAAGTGTGCATCAGTATGAAGTAGGGTTGTCAGAAAATTCTAAACTTGGTCATGACGACGCATGCGCATGCATCTTCGGCCATGTTCCTTTCATATATTTACAACAGATGGCGCTACACACGAACAATGAAAACAATTGTTTTCAACCAAAATAGAACCGCTTTTAACGGTGCTTTTCAATTGGGATATTTATTAATTATCAGGAATTTTGTAATGTTTCACACATTTCGCTTTTTCCAGAATTTAACGAGGAAGAGATCAGGCACTACCTCTTGATTTACATATTTAATGTCATAAATCATTGCGGCCAGAGTCGGTCCTAGAAATTTTGCCGCCTGAGGCGAATGATATTTCGTCGCCCTTAAGATACGACTGTTGGAAAAGAGTCCTCTTTCTTCCCCTCTATTACTTTGATAAAGTGGTTTCCGAAGTGTTGGTCACGACCCCCTTGGGGAAGGCGCGTGTGTAACGTTGATGATTTAAGATGCCACAAGAGAATTTCCTAAATAAAAACATTGTGATGGAGTAAATATATCAAATCGACCGATATACCGATTCTTCTTTGAAGGGGGAAGGTGGTCCCATAGTGGAAGCACTTGTTTAAATTTTTTCCTATGGCTTTTGGAAAAATGTCTGTCCTTCAAATGATTAATTGAGCTTTTAGCTTATATACAGCATATTAACGCATTAAAATTCTACGTAAAACTTACCAAAAATAATTTGAAAACTTTTTTTATCAATCAAGTATCACAAATGTGTTTTTGCGCATATACGTAGCAGCGAAATATTCTAGTCAAGTAACAGCCCTTAGTTCATATGTTTGGGACCAGAGGAGTAGTACGCAAGAGAGAACATGAGGGGTGGCTTGCCCTCCCCAAGACGATCAAAAATTAAAATATTTCCAAGTATTTCAGTAAAAAATTAGAATATATAAAGAAAATACCTTTGTACCGTATGTTATCTTTATCAATATCTGTTAATTTAAAATGCTTTTTGAAGGTTAGTAGCCCAAAATTTCTTCGGGAGAGACTCCTTGTGCGCCCCAAACCAAATGTGCCCCCCTAAAAGTCGATCTTGCGTGAATCAATGCTCGTGACCAGGGCGCAGGGTATTGTAATATGATAGGTCTTCTCAGGGTGCAACCAGTTAACGCGAATTCTACCACAAGTTATTATACCGCTTGTTTATTGTTTGGCGCAGCATAACCTTGATGGTCCTTGCACCTATAGAAACAAACTCCAATCCGAAGGTGAATATGCACCCTCGAATGAATAATACCACATCAAATCTGTCGAAAAAATCAGTAAATTGTTTTCTAAAAACACCCTCTACCGCATTTGCTATTGTGATTCGACGGCACATTCTATGATCAAAAATGCTTGTTTAGGTGTCTTATATCAATTCTTAAAGTTTGTCCCATGAATTTAGAATCGCCCTGTATTTTACAAGTGAGAAAGACATCAATGAACTGTAACTACTTACGCCATCTATCAAATATAACTGTTACAATTCTTCAATTCTTAGGGAAAAGCTTTTTTGGATTAAATATACAAAAATTTAAGTTCTGTAGAACAGCCTCATTATCATCAAGGTTTCCGCGGACCAGCCTTATAACTATCAAGGGTCGCGCGAGAAACTTTGCCCTGATATAGGGAACCGATATAGGTATACAGAAATGGGCAGTCAGAACAGTGCGAGCGAAACAGCACGACACTAGAGATTCTATTATGGTGTTGGTTGAAAGAGAGGCTCTGGAGATGAACGAGGAATCCAAATTTGTGCTGGGGAAATCGACTAAAGAAAGGAAAGTCATTCGGGAAAATGTTGATAAAGAGTGAAAAGATCTTTAACGAGAAAGAGCCTGAGTTTTTTTTTCACAAACCAACTTCTCTAGAGATAGGTGACACTTTTTGGAAGTGCAAGAAAGGAGGTGTGTTGAGATGAATTAAGCATTGAATAGCAAAGAGTTGAATAGAGCATTTTAACATTGAAAAGCATTATATTTACCTGCGCTTATTTATCCACGTTTCCCTTCAAAATTATTTCGATGTGTAAAAATTTCCGAGAGTGAAAACATCGTCATAATAAATTTATTATAAAAAATGCCGGCCTTGATTGCACCAAATTTTATCCAGGAAGCCCTTAATGCAACTGAAGTCTCCATGCCGTGCATGGATGGGACTCGCGTGTTTAGATGAGCGTGGGTGCCCCGTGAAGTATAAGTAAATTCAGAAATCCTCACTTCTGGTGGGTAAAAAATTTATAAAAAAAAACATCGTTTTAACAACTTATAATTTCTTGAAGAAACGGAAAATAAAGGGTTCAAAAATTCGATGGGAAAAAATGTTATGTTGTTGTTTCAAAGTTGTTTAGTCATCCAAGTGGTCTGATTTTTCCCAAACGATCCCATCTCGTTAAAATTTGAAAATAAAGAAACTCGCTTTGTAACAAGAAAGTTTTCTTGGAAAGCTTCTCGGGTTCCGAGGTTTTTAAGGGTTCCGTTTCATTTAATCATGCAAAGAATCCCCAAAAAAGCGGAATCAGGCCCCAGGAACCTCTTCAGTTCCGGGAAACCATAGTTAGAAATCTAGAACAATATTCATCAAAATTATTTTCAGTGGGAAAATGTTTGGTTCCCCTTATAGTTGTCAGTCTAAAGCTTTCATGCACCTACAAGCACAAGTTTTCCAGATATAGTGGTTTTTTGGTTATCCTCAAACTTTTTCTAGCAAATTAGTCTCTAATTTATTAGTCGCGTGATTTACTTTTGACTAGTGAGAGCATAGGATAATAGGTAGCTCAGCTATAAGGTAAGGTGTGTTTTAGGCTTGGAAATATGTTTATTTGCAAAAGAACACACGTACGCACAAACTCACCACAAAATAAATTTACTTTAAGGACAGTATCTGCGCGTCTAGCTCAGGCGCGGATCCAGGGTGATGTGTTGGGGGGGGCGATTTTTCACAATGAAGATGTCGATCGGTGAGAACCAAACTAGTGTCCGCAGGTGCCAAACGTACTTAAAATAAAAAAACTAATAAAAAATTAATTAAGAATTAAAATTATTTAAAACTTTCAATTAATTTTCATTTAAAAAATTAATTAACATTAAAATTAATTACGATTACATTTTAATTGAAAATAAAAATTAATTAAAAATTGAAGGCAGTTAAAAATTAAATCTAAATTAAAATTTATATTTATAAAAATTATATTTTTTCAATATGCAGCATACTTATTTAAAAACTTGCTTGCAGCAACTGGTGTTACAATTAATGAATAAGCTGTTTTTGATAATAAATTTGAACGTTTGTGCCGGCTACCCTCGCGAAAAATACCGTACGAAAAAAAAGTTTGAGGTGCAGACTGAATAATGTGTGTTATATTTATAAACATTGTAAGGAATTCTGTATACAGAATAAACATTGTAACATTACCAGCTAAAAATGTTTTTTTATTAACAGTATCATGAGCAATTGTACAAATAAATAAAAACTTTGCAGATGAAAAGAGAGCAGAATATCAAAAGCGTATGAAGAATTGGTATTTTAAAATGTTCCTAGAATACTATTTCTTCCTCCTTCGCTTGATAAAAATTAAGGCTCACAGTTAACCGGACAAAACAATGCGCACAAATAAAAATTCATCCGAATGTATTCGATAAATGCTTTTTTCCAGCTTTTCAAGTCAAAGTAGAGAGATACTTTCCGTTTAAATTTAATTTTTTTTATCCCTGTGAAAGTATTAAACGTTTCTCTTTGTGACGTTATGATAACAATTAGGCAAATTAATATGAATAAAATAAGGATCTCGGTTAACCAGAGGAAATGAATTCTAAGCTAACTCGGATACAAGAAACCTCGTTTAAGAGAGACGATCCTTGAACATTTGAAGGAAAAAAAATTATCTAAAGCCCTGACCATGGCCTCCACATCCTAGAGCAGGCCCCTAGGCTAAAGCCTCTAGTGGGCCCCCCAGACCAGACTTTTCACGGGCCCTTTTATAGTTAATTTATAGCTTAAAAAAACAAAAAAAATGATGAGAATCGTCCCCGGCCCTGTCAGCTCCACCCTTGGGAGCATGAACTTTACGCACAACAACAAAGTAGTTATCAAATAAATAGGTAGGCTACTACGCGCACACCGACAGCCTCCTTACCCGTAACGAGTCGCACTGAGCTTGCGAAAAATTCTTGTGACCGCTCAAACTTTAAATCACTTCATGGCTTCAGATAAAAAGCTGAACCTATGCGGCGCAGCTTTTGTCCTCTCATATGTAGGGTCCGTGATAAGGCAGTTTCGGTTTCAGTACAGCACAGGGTAGATGTTTTCCCTGTTCAGATTTTGAATGCCGGTGATGGGATCGGCCAAATGAGCTTTGTTTACATCAGTGATTCCAGGTGAGCCCTCTGTGGTCTGTCTCGTTCGATAGAGAATTCTATCTATTTGCCGGCAGATCCATGTGGGGCCCTCAACTGGCTCTGCTTGTCTCGTACTAATTCATATCAGCTCAGTACTCCCCACTCGGCACTGGACCCGACCAAAGGGACTTTGTTTCCATCCATGGGGTCCCTAAGGTGGTCCCTCTTGTTTCGCTCAATACCTTGTTTAGCATTTACTCATGATCTGCTTGGCGTATGCACTGAAAAGGTTCGGAACCGCTGCTGGAAACTCAAGCATCCAAAGCCGAGCTACACTCACTCCAGCAACTTTTCGTGTTTACGTATACGCTTCGAGGACTTGGCGATTGATGTAAAGAACATTAAGCAGTCTTCTTTCAGTTACTCACGTTCTAGACAGTTAATTTTTCTTTCTGTGAACAATTTTATAGCACACCAAACTTGTATCCTTTCTTAAAATGAAAATAAGTACTACACACAATAAAACACCCATTTATGACATGTCTGTATTTACAAATAATACCTTTAACTTCCTCATTTATCACTTATAATTTTCAAACGAGACGATAAAATTTAAAAAATTACAAATTTCCAGCTTTGTATACCCGATTTATGAAAATATTTTGCGTCTGAAACCCATTTTTGTCTTCAAATAAAGTTTCCCATCCTACTACGTATAGAGTCAGACTTTCAATAATCCCTCCAGTAATCCGGTGTTTTTAGGCCGGTTTTCTCCGAGCATAGAAGAGGAAAACAGTGCGCACATGTTTATGAGCAGAAGTTTGTTATTTAAATGGACTTTTTCAATCAATCTGCAGTAATTCGGCGATTTCGTTAACCCAGTACACCCTGGTGTGATATGTGCCAGATTAGCGAGTCTACTGTACTAATAATTCATATCTCTATTAATTCTAGAAAAATTGAATTCCATCAGCCTTTTTTTTTTTGCTGGTAATTTTTCAGTTTTTCCCCTCAATTTTTTTTTTTTGCAACACTGATTTTAACCATCCTCATGCCCCGTTACTGAAGACAATGTCCTATTTACAGAACTAAATGGGCTATAGCGCAGGGTGGCAAGTTCAGAAGGTCGGCAAATTTGAGGATTGAGTGGCCAAGAAAATTAGCAAAATGGTAGAAGGGCGGTGAAAATTTTATAACCGTCAAATAAACCCACCTCTTCCCAGACAGCAAGTGACCGTGTCAATGAGTGACCTAGAGAGTTTGCAAGCACGTGAATGAGCAAAAGCGTGACTTAGAGCGGGAGTAATGAATGATCAAATGAGTGACATAAAAAGTGAGGGACCAGTTCAGTGAGTGGCCTAGAGTCAGCCGTCAGAAGCGTATACTGGGCCCTCGGGAAAAGTAATTTTTCTGAGCCCCCTACCTGGCGAGACACGTTTACTTTTAAAATTTTAAACCAGAGGTCCCTCTGCATTTGAGGCCCCCGCCCGCGGGGAATGCGTTAAGACGGTATTGTCTAGAGCGCGTGTAAGTAACGAAACAATTACCAAAACCAGCGTCAAACACGTGTGTGACCAAACAGGGTGCAAACATGTAAATGACTAAAAGGTCCGTCCCACGAGAGTTTGCTAGGGGACGCTGGGTAAGATAATTAAAGTTAATAAAAGTCTTTGTCGGACATAAACCGCAAAAATAACAGCCGGCGTGAAGTAAACCGTGCTTGTTCGGTCATTCACAAAGGAAGACGCTCGTTCCTCTGCCTTTGTATTGAAAGCCTTAAAAATTATTGCTTCCCCGAGGCCCGAGACGACCGCGGATCCTGACAAAGACTTTTATTATCTTTAACTTTAATTATCTTATCCAGCGTCACCTAGCAAACTCTCGTGGGACGGACCTTTAAAAGAGTGACTTTAATACAGGTGTACTTGCAGGAGTGGGGGGGGGGGGGGCTATAACATGGGATGGAAAATTCGGGGATAGAGTAGTCGAGAAAATTAGACTAGAGTGGAAGGGCGGTGAAATTTGAATAGCCTTCAAATCGGCAAAACCGTAAATGCGCTTCTGACTGAACATCAAAATTACTCTCAATCTCCTAACCTGAATCTCTGGTTCGGTTTCAAATAAACAACTCATAAAGGATGAAAACTTTAATTTGGAACCACCTTAGCAGGAGTTTCAGAGAATTACTAATCAGGAAATATAAAATCTTGGAAACACAAATACACGAAATACTAAATGGTAAATCTTGCTTATTCGAATAGGACGTCAAGATAAAATATGAAAATGTTTTTAAATATGAAAATATAGCATTGAAAAGTTATTGAAACAAGTATAGACTGTTTTCGATAACAAGAAATAATTGACGCATATTTCAATAAAATATGGGTACTAATTTTTCTGCATAATTAAGAAAAATTTAAGAGTAAAAAAACTTCCTAATGAAATTCTAATATTGCGCGATTTAAAATAATAAATTTCTTATTCAATTTTGTGCAGACTATATGGTTGTCAAAAACCTATTCAAAAACAGTTTTTCGCCACAGATACGTTAAATAGCAAAAGCTTACTTTCATGCAAATTGAAATGATTTTCATTATTATTTAATTATGATTATCAAGTGCACAATATTAATTTTCAGATTTTTTGTCTGAAAAGATGGTGGTTAAATTTAATTCCCGCAGAACATCCGACTCCACACAATCAATTTTATATAGTGGATTCCACTTATAACGTTCCTCAAGGCCGAAACATGGGAAGAGGAGATAGGTTTGGTGCTCCGGGCGCTGGACCGGGGGGGGGGGCGTGAATTTCCACATTTTACCTGCCCTTTAACATTACAAGGGACACCAAGATGATGACCAAGCATCTGGTTGCGGCACTGCTCTTAGAACCCTTTCCCGCTTAGTGCGATTCATTTTCGTGGTTCCATCTTCAACTAATGCTCAGACCATAGAGACGCTTTAAACGGGAAATATTAATATTTCCCGTTTAAAGCGTTTTTCTGCTTAAAACGATTTTATGGCGGTTTTTGGAAAAGCATTATACGCGCGATCCACTTATAATGTTTAATCCAGGTACTTATTTCAAATTACAAAGGCTTTAATTATTAGATGGGGCAGAGGCCTATATTTTCATAGATATTATAGAGAAGCTATGTGTGTTCAAATGCTCACCTTCTGGCGCAGGTCTTTTGAGCTACGTTTTCGAGGAGGGGGGGGGGGGGGCTTTGCTGAGATTTTTCATACTTTTAGGCCCCACTATAGTGAATTTGTAGAGTGAAAATCAAAAATTGATAAGAATCGTCCTGAGCCCTGTTAGCCTCACCCTGTGGGGGAACCCCCCGTTAATGTCATCATCAGTGAATCCGTAAGCGAATGCAGCTTTATTCTCTGGGAAAACCCCAGATGTGCTACAAAAAGTAATAGAATTAATTTTCTTAATATCCATTTACTTTAAAATTTTAAAATTTTTGCTTACTGAAAACAGTTTTTTTCGAAGACATGGTCATTTTTTGATCCACGTCAAGCTTGCGGGTTTCAGGACTGAATTTAAAAAAAAAGAGATAACAAAGGCTAGAAAACGATGATTCGTCTTATTGGATGGCTTGTGCTTTACTGCGCGTTACCAAGAAAACTGAAGGGTGTACATTTTTTTGCCTCTCTACATGAGCCCTTAGGCGCTAGGGGGTAAGCGAAAAGGCAGCGTGACAGCCGAATCGTATGGAATCCCTGTAGAACCTTGGTGGGAATACAATTGACCCTCCTCCGGCTATGACTTCTTTATTTTTTCGACCTTACCAGCAGAAGAAATCTCAAGGTGAAACTTGGGGAACAAATTTTAGGGAAAGGAACTTCGAGAAAAAAAGGTAATTAATTAAAAAAATTAAGGATTAATAAAGAAAAAAAGTGAGGTAACTGGAGTTATGTTTGCTTGAAGGCTCTTGGGAGGGGCGATCGCCCCTTCACCTATTGTTTAAAGGCTCTTGGGGGGGGGCGATCGCCCCCATCGCCCCCCCCTGGATCCGCCACTGGTCTAGCTGCATCTCGATTCAATAACTTATCAACTTTTGCCAATTTTTTAAGTATTTATGGACTTTTTTAACTCACCCTGTGTATGATAACTCTGTCTTTAAAAGTACCTCTTTATTCTGTTTTCTTATTCTCAGGTTTACAACATGTTTCGTAGTTTTTTTCTCAAGGTTTTTCCATAGTAATTTTAGCAATGACTACGTGGCCTTGTAATACTTCTTCTGATCAAACATGTTTCGCAAACAACTTTTAAAAAAGTGTAAAATTTCCCATAGAGTCTCTTTTCGAATTTTAAATTACATCTATTTTTTCACGAAGGAAGGAAGTGATACTTAGACAATGCGTGTCATCCTAGTGTTAACGGTTGATCTATGTTACTCATCCAATATCAAATTAATTAATATTCCATTCAAATTTATTGATTTTGTTCTTACTAAGCCAATTTTCTCAGAGGAATGAATATTTAATGTGAGAAATTGAATTAAGTAACGAGTTGGCGAATCCACTGGCCTTTATCGTCATTTACGTTGACACCGATTTGACACGGTCCACGGACTGCAAATGCTATTAGTGAAGTCAAGTTCACTTAAATAATACTCTCGAATCACACACTGAAGCTTCTCGAAAGAAAAAAAAAATGTGTCGCACACATACTGAATAAATATCGTATTGGTGGCAGTGTTGAGGTCGATCGGTCGTAAATAAATAAATTATATTCGCGGTAATCACAAATCGAGAAATGACTACCAATTATGAAGTGCAGTTTTACTGACAAGAATAAAATGAATGTTTTCATGGACGTAGAATGAAATAAATACAGTTCTTGGGTACATCCGACAGAAAAAGTTTTGACGAGTAATTTCACTCCTCTTCGAAATTTTAAGGTGTAATTTTCTAAAAAGCGGGGCATTTTTTTAAATGAAAAACAGAGAAGTAACTCTATTCAAAGGAAAAGTTACCCAAAATTTGAAGAGGTGTTTTCACTCCTCAATGAAATTTGTAGTAAAATTGAATTTTGATGCGTAACCCAAGCATCTAGATGCGTAATGGCAAACATTGGTTATTATTATTGGCGAACACATTCTATTAAAGTCGAATCTCGTTATAACGAACTCCAAGAGACCAGAGAAATCGCTTCGTAATAAAATTTCGTTATAAAGGAATTTCAGATTTTTACATTGTTCCTATGTAAACTTATCAGGACCGTCACCAACCGTCAACACTATCGTGAGACAGGTTAGTTTTACTCTACTGTTGACAACTGGGCTTTCCAGATTGATGCATTGGGGTGAAGCTTCAGCTTGGTGCATGTTCAAAGCCTCCTGGAAGTACTAGGATAGTACTAGTAGTATCTAGGACAGTGTTTCTCAACCACCGGGCCGCGGCCCAGTACCGGGCCTTAACGCTATCCACACCGGGCCGTGAGTGATTCGCAGTTTCATTTTTCCCATTAATTTCTCGTTAGTTGTGTGTATGACCGGGCCTTTCACTTACACAAAAGAGATTTACCGGGCCGCGGGCTTCCAGAGGTTGAGAACCGCGGATCTAGGAGGCACGTTGCAACAGCTTTGTAATGATACCCTGGATGTTTAATCGCTGTAATTAGTCTGATTAGTCTAGTGCAACAAAGCTCGCCTGGCTCGGTTTTCTGTCCCGCATATACTGTTCTGAAGACATATTCACGCCAAAAATATCCACGGATGCGGAATTGTACACGTCCTTATCATGAAAATAGGTACAGACGCCTAAATAAGCCAAAAAAAAAAAAGCTCGTTAGTAAATGGTACATTAATAGTTTTTGCTAGCTCACACCAATTGTGTGTGCACTGTTTTCATCTTAAGAGATAACAGAAATAATACAATTCTCAATTTTAAGTGAAAATTCCCGACATGTTCTCTACGACTGTATTTTTTTCCCCAGTATAAAATAATCTCCCCCTTCACTGAATGTAACTCTGTAAAGGGATTCCTTTGGTACAAATAATATATGGAAAAAACGAAATATACATGGAGGGAGGGATGACGATGATGAGTGAGTCGGTCACGCTCGTGCGGGTACGGAAGCTCTTCAACCGGGCGGAAGGAGGGATTCCAACAGAAGCCTCGTCTTCCTTTCTCTCGGGCATCTCCCCACTCCCTCCATTTTTCCGCCGGAAGGTATTCGTACTCGTCCCCCCGTTCCGGTGAAAACGCAATTGTAAACCGAAACAGACTCAATAAAAAAAAAAAAAAAATGAAAAAGACACCCCAAAACTATATGGATTGTAGCATTTTCGCGGGCAATACACACACACGCGCGCGCGCATATGGTTCATGTGTACAGGTGACCTCCTCACTTCCATTCCAGATGCAGGCTCAATCTTTAGATTCGATCAAAATATATAGTTGTATTCTCAGTTATAACGACCTTGGTTGTAACGACAACTCGGCTATAACATCAATAATTGAAGGTTCTGACTCACTCCCGTAGAGTATACACGGTCAACTCACGGCCAGAGAGCCGAATATGGCTCTCGGAGTCATCTTATGTGTGCCCCACAACATCAAATCTAATTTTTGAAAAACGAACTAAGACGCTCATTTTTACAGATCACTCAAGTGACCCTTGGCGCAGTTCCAGACTACCCAAGTGGCCCGCGACACATTTACAGATCATTTAAGAGAGTGATCCGCGGCATATTTACAAATCACTTAAGTGTCCTGTGGCGCAGTTTCAGAGCACTTAAGTGGCCCGCAGTCGAGTTCCACACACATTTTTATATCAAAACCCACCCTGTCATTCATATTTTCTGACTTCTAAGTACAGGCAAGTACTTAATACATGTTTGTGTTATGTACTAACTGTTCTGAACGGAAAAATTTGCTTCAGAAAGTCATCTTGTCTCCACTGGGACTCTAATCCAGGCAAGCGCTCGCCCGGTATGCAAAAGGGCCTGGTTTCAAGAGAGTCCTGGCGGAGACAAGATGACTTTTCTTTCCGAGTTCACCTCAGCATAATATCCAAAAAAATCTGTTTCTTTGACACATTTAGTGTTTTAAAACTGTAATTTATTACTTCAATATTTTATGATATGCAAATCATTAAAAAAAAACACATTTTGGATTTTATGGGGAAGTAACGTGGAAATTGACCTTTATTAAAGAGGGAGGGGGTTCCAAAAGGTTGGGAAACACTGCTATACACAGCACTTTCAAAATGAACAAAACATAAACGTCAAACGTAGGGGCTAAGTTCTTACAAAAATTATTTAAACTTGTTTCACTGTTCATTGATAAATGATGACACAAATGTAAAGAAAAGGTAATTTTGTAATTTCATTAATTTGTTGTTTTTAAACTAGGCCGGATAGTCGAGAGTCTATTGTATTTATAATTGTTGTTGTGTTGTGTGTGTGTGTGGTAAACACAATTCCCCCCCCCCCTTCAATTTAACAATTGCTCAGCACTATGACATGGCACGTACATAGTCAGTGTAATACTGTACTACGCATAATGGATCCATTGAAATGAAAACGTCAACTCCTGTATCGAATGGCGTGATCGTTGACGTCAGGACACTGTGTAGTGAAATGACAAAAGCATATGGACAGCGCTCTTGTCGGTTTATCATGCTAGTACAGTAGTATACGTGCTGCTCTTGATGTGGCGAAGAGCACCGTTCAGTAAAAGAATCACAATTCATATTATGAATCATATTTGAATAAAAAACTGATAATGAGGTTAATGCAGGGCTGAAATTTTTTTTATCACATATGTTACTGCCAAAACCCGAAATTAGCCAGTTTGAGAAGTGGCCGGTGATCCTTGGCCAAAGCCCGATAACAAAAGACGTGATTTGGAATCATCGTTCAGTTGGGGTATTTTTTCGTGATAATTATGTCCACGTTAGTTATGGCAAACTATCAAACCTTAATCATGATGCGGTAATCATTTTTTTTCCCAAAATTTGGCAGGAAAAAACTATATGGTTTTATAATTATTTTTATAGTTTTTCTCTCAAATTTTTCACTTTGTTTTTTCCTCGTCACATGGTGCTAATGCAATACAGCTGCCCTGTACAGACATGCATCACACGTTGGCGATTAAAAAAAATGGATTTGGTCCCTACCGGGCCGTATTACATCAACTAATCGATCTTTGGCCAAAATTTTTTTCACCTATATTATAGAAATAGAGATGGCTTTTTTTCAGCCCAATATCAAGGAAAAACAGATATTTTCTGGATTTTATATCGGGGTGAACTCAGAAAGAAAAGTAATCTGGTCTGCGCCGGGACTCAAACCCAGGCACTCTTGCAAAACGGGAAAGTATGCTACTATCTACATCACTGGAGACTCAAACTTGCCTTTTTGTATTTCACGCACTGTAGCGTGAGGTGCTCAAGTAGAGGCAATAATAGCCTCTCTTAACGGGGGCCATTTGCTCAAGCTAAGAGGCTGCTAATACTTCTACTTCAGCACCTGAAGCTACAGTCCTAGGACATACAATTAAAAAAAAAACTTTCATAGTATTACATTCAGCATTATTCAGTAACATCATCCTCGGATTCAGTATTATTCATTGAAAAGCAGAGTATTTCTCAATTGAATAATTTATTAGGGAAACAGATATGTTTTGGATTTTGGTGCTGAGCTGAACTGGGAACGAAAAGTCACCTGGTCTCCACTGGGGCTCGAACCAAAGCCCTCTGGCATTCCCGGAAGGAATGACACCATCCACACCATCACAGACACGACGGTGCCTTCCTAAAAAAATAAAAATCCGGAAAATATCTGTTTCCTTGATATATTTGGGCTGGGGAAAAAGCCGTCTATATCTCTGTCTTTGAACAATTTATTGTTTGTCTTTTCACCAATCGCTATATATTACTATGGATTATAATAACAGCACATCTTAACCAGAGGCGGATTTATGGTTTTGCCACCCTCCTCTATCTTGTCTAATTTTATTGAATACTGATTTATGAAATTTTTGCCACACTGGGATTCGGCCAGCTTAGCCCCTCTTCCCAGTAAATACGTCTCTGATCATAACGTGAAGATTTTTATGCAAATACAATTGCATCTGTAGATAGCAATCAGTTACGGTGGGTTATGTATTCAAACCTAGACTCCATTTAATCTTAAATTACAAATAGCTACAAAAAAAGATATTTCTACAAATACAAAGCTATGGATGCAGATGCTTCGATAGTACTTCGACTGGTAATTACTATGCTGATATCGTAATACGAAAAAAAAAAAATAGTATTACACCGAAGTGGTCTCGCAATGCTCATTCATGCCTCACGTGGTTGAATAAGTTTCTGACACAGATCGAGAAAGGGAACCCTGATTATGTGTGTGTGTGGCTTTCGTAGTTTTCAACATGACACCACAGGGAGGGGAGAGATTAGAATCAGGTACCACCATTTCATCAAATATAACAACCAGGACCTGTTTCTCATACGAGCAAATGGGTCACGTGCCCAGAGCCCACAAATTTTCAGGGCCCTAAAATTAGTTGCATTTTGCATTTTAGGCACCAGCCCACATGCTCCCTTCTCCCTGTGTGGCCTTTGCTTCAACACTATACCTCCAAAAATTAACATTATCCCAAGACCTGAACTTATGAGGAACAGGCCCTGATAACGCCAAAACACTGATACAGTTTCACGGATAAAAAATGAATGTTTCTGCTTTTGACTCCCCAACCCTCTTCGAATTGAGTCTTATTATGGCAATAGCAGAAACATTCATTTTTTGCCCGTGAAACTGTATCAGTGTCTTGGTGTTATCAGGGCCTGTTGCTCATAAGTTCAGGCCTTGGGATAATATGAATTTTTCGGGAAAGAGACAAAATTTTAAATAGTTTTCGAAAACTTAATTTGTGTGCTAAAAAGAACCGTATATACATTGTAATATACTGTATGTAATTTTACGTCAACGGTCTGAAACAGAACCTTAAGACGGTTGTTTAAGGTTCAAAAAATTACTTTGTTACTTTAAAAATTATTTTGCCCAGGAGCCCCATGATTTCCTTAAGACCGTAGTCTTAAGGGAATCATGGGGCCCTTAGGCGAAGTAATTTTTTTGAAGTCAATACCAGGCTATAGATTTTTTTTCCTCCTTCCAATTTACATGCTCACACTCAGAAGTTTCATCCACATCTCATTTTCACGGGGGCCCTCTGCACTTGAGGGCCCCCCAGGCCGTGCTCCTGTGGTCCGGACGAAACTGATGTAAAATATGAAAAAAAGACCCTATATACATAGAATTTGTCTCTTTACATGAGCCCTTGAAATTTAGGTTCCATTGTAATGAATAGTAATAATTAGCATAGTGGTAGATTGCTGAAAGCTAATGAACCGTGGAAACTTTCCTGCACGCTGAAGTGACGCAACAGGAACTCTTGAGAAATTCCACTTTGTTAGGGTGACCGTTTTTCCTGTTTTTTTTTTTGAGTGGGTGTTTATCTACGTATACGGCCATTGAACAAGGCGTAGAAATCACAGAAACACACATGCCCATAAATATTGAACTGTGTTTCATCTTGCCCACACTCACCTCTAGTATAGGGATTCACGGAGGATACCAGGAGTGAAGAGAGGAAGCGTGAAAAAAAAACACGCGTATCCCCCTACAGGTAACAGCTGATTTGACTGCGAGTAATATCAAACCACAACAGAAAGCTGAGAAGAGTTGAGAGGGGGGGGGGCGAGTGGAAATGATTCGTAATTTTTTTTTAAAGGTACAACCGAGGATATACATATCCCGGGGCGGATTAAAGAGCGCGCGCGTTCGGTTGGCGCGTGGCAGATGTCTTTCTGATGTATAGTACTCACTCCACTCTATTATAGATTTCACCGGGCGCAGATGTTTTCATTGGGGAGGGTGAAACCCCTGAAAAAAAAACACTTTTGCCTGCCTAGTCTCGCGACGACCGTTAGAAGTCCCATGAACGCATCTACAGGATAGACGTATCGAAAACATGGGCCACAAGGCCAGCAAGCAAAGGACTCCAACGTCCGATCATGGCCAAGTGGTGGGATCGGTCGACGGCCGGAAGAGTCGATCCAATAAGGTAAGATTTTGTCGTTTTTTCCCATATGTGTGTGATGACACAATTTATATACATATATATACAGTAGTACTGCGATTCGGGTAAAATGAAATTCGAGGTCGCGGAGGAAAGCCGAGTAAAATGTCATGCGTTGCTTGTAGAGAAGCTAATGAATCAATATTTATGACAGAAAAAATCTAACAAATAACTTTTCCTTAAATTTAAACAGTAATATTTTCATCTTGTTTATTTTTCTCGTCATCGAGTGATAATTTATTAAGGGATGCGATGGAGAAATTTCGCAACGGTGAGCATCCAAATCTGTAGGTCTGGAGCTCTCAACCCGTGCTCCGTGTGCACTTCTCAGGGTCTCCGTGGTCGCCTCAAGACAATAAAACGAATCAGTAAATTTGATAAATGAGTAACATGTGACGCCTACGAGGCTCTGCTATAGAAATTATACGCTAAATAGGGTTCCTCGAGTGGAAAAATGATTGAGAACAGCTGATGTAAACCAATATTCAGAGCCGTCTTAACCGATGAGCTCGCTCTATTGGCTTATTCGTTCATACGGAGGAGGGGGGGGGGCTCTGATGCCATCGGCATAACAATCGACATTAATTGTTTTATATTTGTAGGGGTTCCCAGTACTTTTCTCCCGAAGTTGGTTTTCTGGGGGTTCCCAACTTCAAGGCGCGAATGCGAGTCGATCTGATCTCCCCGTTAAAAAGTCTCGCCACTGAGAGTAACACGCCTACAACGGCACAAATATTCAATTGTTACACTCCATTCAAAATTTGAAATATAGATGGCAGCACTAAATACTCACGCACGAGAAACTATATACGCACTCAGACTGTTAGGTAAAGACATACTCACACTTCCGACACAACTCAGTCGCCAATTGCCCAAGGTGATAGACCGGAGTTTGCTCGAAAGAAAGTATATTTCTTGGTCCGAGGGCCCATGTGGTGCTGTTTAAACGGCCCCCATCGATATTCATCTGAAAGTGGAGCGAAATGAATATTCCGAATCACCAGACATTTTCAAATGCTTATTGCTGTTACAATTACTGTCCTCTATACATATTTACCAAGACAGTTGGGCACTAGTATCATTATGGGTTTAAATTTATTTGAAACCCAACATCTGAAATTGAAATGTTTCTACTAAATAAAATATTTAAAATTTTTTATTTAAAAGTAAAAATTTTTCAAATTTTATTTCTTGTCGTATGTTGTAATGCTTTGTCTTTGATGATCCAAACTGAAAGCTCTCCTTTCTTGTAAATTTATTATAGGGCTATGAATTTTGTAATACTTATAATTTGCCAATTTATTGATACCGCGTTTCTCGGAAAAAAAAAACCCCATCAAAATATATTTTAATGATAAACGTAAGTGTCGCACATTTCCAAAAGAAAAAATTCAACCCCTCTTATGCGCATTACTGTTTTTATATGTATATATTCCACATAGACCTACAGATAATTAAAGAAAATTTCTTGTTGAATGACTAGAATTAATTCTTAATATAGAGAGAAACGATGTCACTCTCCGCTTTTCATACGAAGTACGAAAGCCTGGATAACCAAGCGGAGATCGAGATGTTGTTCGGAAAGAAAATTCACATTCCTCTGTGGGGAATCGAACCACCAATCTCTCACTGTCCGGGCGCGTGTTCTAACCTCGTAAGTAAGGTTAACTGTTCTCTAACCTCTAACTGTTCGTAAGGGCAATTAGCTGAGCTTGGAGGCTGTCCATGCGCGGTCCCGTTCAGCATTCATACATATGCTCTAAGGAGTGAAAATGTCTGTCCTCTGTAGTTCAATGGTTAGAACGCTCGCCCGGACAGTGAGCGATTGGTGGTTCGATTCCCCACAGAGGAATGTGAATTTTCTTTCCGAACAACATCTCGATCTCCGCTTGGTTATTCAGGCTTTCGTAATTCTTAATTGTTCAAACGCAATTGATTCAATTTATACAGGGTGTCCCATAAATTCGTAAATAGTTTAAAAAATCATAAAAATTGAACCGATCGGTATATTTGAATGCAGTTTGCGAAACAGTTATTTCACGAAGGGAGAATTTTTTTTCGATATGGGAAAAAAATTAGTTTAATTTAATTGATAGAGGGCGCTGCAAGAAAGCAAATTACCGGAAATATGCAAATGAGAGTCCTATAAAATGTAGGGTGTGCGCGATTAACCGCTCATTTCTGAATTTTCCTGTTACTGGCACTTTCATAAGGTTTTCATTGTGATTTTGACATTGGTGGAGAAAGTATTATTGGTGAAGTTGTTTTTTACTTCAGCCACGAATCACCGGCTAAGCTTTACGAATGTTTCGGACACAGAAGAGATTAAAGAAAGTTTCAGATCCTATCATTCCTGCCGGAATGGTTTTCCTCTGCCCCTCTATCGTAAAAACTTTGAACGAATTTTTTTTCTATATCAAAAAAAAAAAACAAAAAAAAAAACAACAACCTCTTTTCGTGAGAATAAAAATAATTAATAACAATAATTTCGCCGCATTTAAATATACTGATTCCATTTCTTTTTATGAATTTTTAAACTATTTACGAATTTATAGGGCAACCTGTGTTTGAACGTTACATAATACTTTTTTTGTCTATTATATCCCACGTATCTCACAAAGACTGTGATTTTCGAAACAAAAACTAACGCACGTGTTGCATCTGCGTATAAGCGCTTGAAGCCTCTGTTCATAACTGCCCACTTATTTCTTCAAAAACGTAAGAGCCGCGTTTATACCAAGAAATGCAATACTTAATACATTTTTATTGATGTATTATTTTAAAAGAATAACAACGAATTTTCATATCGCGAATTCGCATGCTTTAAAATGATGCACAGCATTTTATCGAATATTACCATACACTACCCATATGATTTGAGTAAACTGTATGGACCCAGTTTGCCAGGCATGTAAATAAGTTGAAAAAATTTGCCAGAAATTTTCAACTCGTTTCAAAATTTATTGCAAACCTTTTCAATTTAATTGCTCGTCCGTCAATCTAAGCGCTTTTGATTTACAGTGTAAAGATTGGAATATAGACACAATTCCAAGAAAAAAATAAAGAAACACTCCATTTCATTTTATTATTTTTACTTTATATTTAGTACTTTTTATCGAAACAACATTAGGCCGTTATTACGCTATAAAAAATTGATAAAAGATATTTCACAAAACATGAAAAAAACCAATAAACATATTGGCTACATTCACTCGAAAGTCCCCACGTTGGGACAGATTTTTGTGTACTTGACGGCTACTACTAAACTACTTGACGCGTGTAAAAACAAGGAGCCTTAATTTTAAATTCATAACTGTAGCCGTACTTGCTCCAATAATTTTTGTAAATCACAATATTTACGAATTTATGGAAATTTTTTAGTGGACATGCAGATGTTGCATGCTCAGCTGCATGTCTGCTAATCTAAGCCTCAGATTAAAAATTAAAAAAAAAGATTTAAATATATATAAAGGTACGATTCCAAAAAAAGTAACTTTTTATTTTTATTTTCGGTAACTTAGAAAGTCTTCACAACCATAAATAATTTATTTACAAAGCCAGTATTCAAAAACACTCATGAATAATAGATGATAAACATGATAAAGATGGGTGTGTATATATAGAAAAAATCAGATGTAGAGAAGGATTTCGAGGCGTATACAAAACATATTCGGTTACAGAGAATTGTGAAAATTAGGAAGCATTCGCTGTAATGTCGAAAAAGTTCTGAAAAAATGACAATTTTTCCTTCTCTTTCTCTCTTATCATGGCACATACTCCTCGTAAAAATTACTCTGAGGCACTTCTTACAAAGAATAGAAAAGTCAGTGTTTTAACCCCTTCTTCCTATTTTTGGGCTTTTCCCCACTGTACACATGGGTTTTGTGATGACATTACCACATATTTTCGGGTATAAGGCAAGTTTTTTTGTTGAAAAATTTGTTTCTTAACTTGGGGGTCGGCTTATACACGGGTCAGTTTTTGAGAAAATACCGATCCCTCTCTTTACCAAATTATATAGCTACTGGCCTGCGCACGGCTAGCTTGAAGATCCGCGACGTTATTGGACTACTTTACATGGCGTCATTACTAAGTATAATAATTTTTGCAGCTAGCTCAAACCCCACAGAACCAAAGGGGGGGGGGGATCAAAAACATCGTTGGCTTTGACACTCGGTGGGAATATATGGACCGAAATGTATGAGAGTTCAATAAAGAAACAACAAAAAAGCGGTGCCTTAAAGAGACCCGACATTGGCCTAGTGTGCCACTGGGTTCTCACAAGGTTTGGAATTTTGTTTCCAGCGAAATCATCATAAAATCCTTCAAAAAGTGGCGTATTAGTAACGCGATGGACGGAACAGAAGACGACATATTCTTTGAAAGTGACGACGGTAATGACAGCGCAGTGGAAGATGAAAACGAATATACCATACCGTATGGTGACTTGGATTTCTATGTAAAGCTTGGAGCATGGACCCCACATCCTGCAGCAGGGCCCCTAGGCAGGGACCTTTTTCGGCCCTTCGAGCCAGACTTTTCCCGGGCTCTTCTATTGTGAATTTATGTTATAAAAAACAAAAAAAATATATAATTGTTCCGGGCCCCAGGGCTGGAGCCCTGTCAGCCCCACCCTTGGGGAGAAAGCCATAGCTTTGAGAATCAGAAGAAATGGATTAGAAAGTTTTCGAATCATTTTTCATTTTAAATTTTATTTCATGAAAAAACGTACGAATTTTTTTCCCCTCTAGATTTTTGGGACTTTTAATATGGGTTTTTAATTTATTGCGGTTTTCTTGGTCCCGAAAAGAAAGAGGGGGGGGGGGGTTTGGCTTATACAAGAATATATACGGTATTCAACTTTTGTCTCTCCCAGTGGCAAAGAGACCACGGACCAGAGCTTGAATTTGAAAGTCGTTTCCGAAAGCTGAAAAAGTCTTGTTGAAAAAACTTTCCGATAAGCGGGAAAATGTAGACGATTCCATACTGCCATGGAAGTGAGTAGCGATACAATAATTGGGAATTTTAATTGTTTAGATGGTTGACTAAATCGCTTTGATAATAAGACATTCTGTGCAAAGAATGTCTTAGAAATTCAACTGCGGCAAGACCGAAAATCAATTTCATCATCGATTTTCAATCATCCAATGGAAATGATCTAAAAGGCGTTTAAATGCAGAAGAAGCAGCAATTTTTTTACAATTTTATAATCTCACGGAGCAAAAAATGGATATTCGCTTATAATGAGAAATCCGTTTTAACGACAATTTTCCTCGTGATTGTGGACAGTCGTTATAACCGACTTTCACTGTATTTATTTAAAATAAAATATTATTGCACTTAATGCAATAAAAAATTTTATAATTGCTCCAAAAACATGTCATCCTTTCTAAAGTCATTTCAAATTCATGATTATATCGAACCTTTCCCAAGTACGTATTTGTTTACTGATTGCAATATTTACGAATTTCTTCGGTTAAGCACGTCCATTGTTAATGTTATCATAGGGACTTGAATTTCGTGAACAAAAAAAAGACGTTTTTGTTCGGATTTGGACTTCAGTGTACGAATATACCATCACCCAAAACCAAATTGTTGATCATAATCAATATTGGCAGTTTAGGAAGTTCTGGAAAAGTAGAGAATACTTCCGGCATCATCTTCATCATATAAGCTTTTTCTTGCTCACTTTATACTCCTTCGTCTTTACATCCCTCGTTGCTAAGGGTTACGAAGGATACGCACCTTTTACCTCTCTCATACACACACACTCTCTCCGACATCCTTTTAGAAGGTCCAGGAAAAATGTGAAGGTAAAAGCAGCGACACCCACGCGATGTTATGCCCCCGTGTCTGCTAAATCTCTAGGAAATGAATGTGAAATTCCCGGTATTTTTGAGAGACGCGTGGGCGTGTTTCGAAAATTCTGCTTCTTTATATCCGACAACAATTTTTGCCATTTATTTTTCACGACTCTTTCGGATTTTTTTCCCCTTTTTTTTATGTTGCCTTAACTTTAAACTTCGAAAAAAAAAATTACATGCTCTTTTTAATTCAAAATTTTAAAGTAAGAGTGAAATAACCGTTAATAACACTATCATTTTTTTTCAAGCTGAAACTCTTTAAAGCGTAGAATTTTAAAGAAAAATACAGTATTATCCCTAACAGACTCACACTTATGTAAAGTGTGATATATCATAGAAATATACCCAGTATACTATAAACTTGTTACTGTAACATTTTTACTAGAAACTATTGCTTAACTATTTAAAACTAAATATAAAATGATTGAAATTAAAATAAATGAAGATATAACAAAATAATTATAAGAACAAAAAATCAATCAGTTGATGGAAAATAAAAAAATGACTTATGATTGAATATTCTAGTAATAGTTAATTGAAAATACTACATTTTAGTTTTATTCGTAAATGTTATAATATGTATTTCCATCAAGCTTTGTGAATATTAAATAATTTTTGATATTCGCTTTTACTTTAATTTCTTTCGATGTGTGATTCTTATGTTTAAATTGAAAATAAATTGCCGTTGTTTTATTTACGTGCATAAAAATAAGATTGTATGATGTATATCAAACTGGAATACAGTGACACCTCTGCTAACTAACATAATTTGTTCCAGAATCACGTTCTTTAGCCGAAACGTGATTTCCCATGGGTTTCTATGGAAAATCATTCAATTCGTTCCAAAAATATGGCGCAAAATTTAAAGATAGGTTATTTGAAAAATCAAGGAATGCTATAAAAAGACACAAAACTGACCAAAGGCTAAAATGAACATCTTCAAAATCGGATGAAGGAGAATTTACAGGAAGATGAGGTGTACTGAGAAAATCTTTCTCTTCTACACTAATGTGTTTCTCAACCGCCGGGCCCTGATATCATTCATACCGGGCCGCGAGTGAGTAGCCATTTCATTTTTCCTCAGTCATTTTCCGTTGGTCGTATGTTTGACCGGGCCTTCGACTCACAAAAATGAATGAAACCGGGCCGCGGACTTGGAAAGGTTGAGAACGACTGTTCTACACTATGTACACAACCCAGTCGAGTTCGTGGGTGTCCCAATCCTTTTGTGTGATTTGGTCACCTCATTTCTGTGTCTCATACATGAGATGGAGAAGATAACCTCCTAGAATTCCAGATTGTTCAGTTTGATCCTGAGTCTTGCACTAAAAGAACGCGTGCTCTAAAAACATAGGCTTCCTATTTTTTTTTCCAATAGATTTTCTATCAACTGAATCTTTCATTTTACATGAAATGGTTCAAAAACTTTTATAAAAAAAACACCTTGAAAAGATTCTGAGGTGGATATGAATCAGTTCGGGCTCTGGTGGCAGAAATTTTTATGCTGATTTTCACTAAAATTCATATCACGACGCCGCTGTTTTATGTTATCATATCTCATCGAGCATCTATCTATCACCGAAAATGTTCGTTAGCCGAATTCGTATTGTCAGTCAAGGTGTCACTGTATATTGGGCCAAGATTACATTATAAAAGTTTTGTATAAGTTCTTTTATACGAACAACTTGAAAAATACAACCAATAAGCTTATCGGTTACATTCGAGCGAATGTAATCGATGATCTTACTGGTTGCGTTTGGGAAGTTTTGTAAAAAATTTTTTTATAAAACTTTTCTAGCGTAATATCGGCCTAATACTGTAAGACATTCACAATTTTTTATGGGCAGAGTATTTTATTTTATCATAAAAATAAATTTTTATTAGCTTTATTTTAAGGAGTACCAATTTTTTCCTGATGAGCATTCCTATTTTGAATTGTTGTATTTTAGTTATTGCGGCCTTTGTATTTATTAGATTTGCATTTGTATTTATATTACTCTTAAATACCTGTATCACAAATTACTCTTGGAATATCCTAATGTTACTCATATTCCATGTATCATAGAAAACTCAACAAATATCGTGCGATATTAGTGCACAATTAGTAATAATTAATTATATATTTAATGTGATATTAGTGAGCAATGACGGTATTTCCAAATTTTTAAAGCATTTTGCTCCCTAAAACATCCCCGCAGCAAATAAATTCCAGTTCAAGTAAATCATTGAATAATTTCAAAAAAATCAAATCAAACGTAACACCAGTGAATAACTTAATGATAAAAATTCAAAATAATGCGATGATTATTCTTCCATTCGAGTTTAAAAGTGATAAAATTTTATTTAATTTTTAAGATATATATATTTTTGAATTTCTAGAAGTAATTGAATAATTAGTAACTTGTAAAATTTAAACTTGTAGAATTTAAACTTGAAGATGTAACTTGTAAAATTTAAGTTTGAAAAAGTAACTTGTAAAATTTAAACTTGTGCAAGTAACTTGTAGCATTTAAACTTATCGAGAAACCCCTTTTGTCTTTTTCAACATGCATCATTCACTAAATCATAAATAAAGCGATGATTGTATTCTGCGAATATCCTACGTACATAGGCTGCTATCTATGGTAATGCATTGTATTCAATCAAGGTCATAATATTAAAGAAAATATTAGAACTAAACGTTCGAATTTCACAGATAAAATCCGATTTTTTTTTTGAAAACGTATTTCATGGAAATATACGAGCAGTAAAAACAAAACAAACAAATACTCATTCTGTTTATAAGTCCTTACAACGACCGTCCATTCTTTTCTACACGAAATGCTTGGACGATCGCGATGATTGAACAGCGGCATTTGCAATGGAAAATCGCCTACAGTTTTAAGAGACAATGTGTTTTTATTAGGTGCTACGGAAAAGCTATTTCATTGTAAAGTTTTCACCTTGTCTGGACCTCTGACTCGTTCGTATCAAAAAGAAAAGAAAAAAAAAAACAACACATAGTTACGAGAGGTTAAAAACAGTTATATGGGTTGGTTTGCGAGTGTTTTCTTGATAAACTTTTTGAAGAATGGGTTCTTTTCTGTGTAAGTGCGTCATTAGAATTGATAATATGTAAGGCAAGAGACAGACAGACGAAAAAAAAGAAAAGAATCGAGCATGAGGTTCTCTCGAGGGGTTGGATTTTCGTTCGAAGAGGAGTTTTTCAGTTCAGCGAGCAGCGGATATCACCTACGGCAACACAGCCGTTGATGATTTCAGTTTTTCTTCTCTGAAAAAAATGGGCGAATCCGTTGTTAAAGCCTTTTTACGCTCATGTAGCTTTTCTTTTTTTTTCTTTTTCTTCTAAATAGCATTGGCAGGGATGTAAGAGAGAGAGGTAGAGACGTAGAGTAGGTGAGGGAACAGTCGAAAAAACGTCGCATATTTGCGCCCGATGCCGTCCAGGCAAGAAGGTAGTCGAACTCGAGAGTCCTGCAGCCGAACAGCCACGAAAACCCATCACGATACGAGGAATCCATACAAAGACACTTACGGGGAGTTTCTTGCGGATTCCGAGTTCGCCCACGAAGTGGTGGCCGTGGCACCAGCCAAGGATTTCGAAAATCAGCCCTTGCCGAAATCAGCCGCGGTTGCGGTCGTAGTAGAATCGACGAAGGACGAGGGGGTGGAGAAAAAGGAAATTAGTAGCACACGGGAAGGCGATTGCGTAAAAATTACGGAGTCATTCGTCATTTCGAGAGAAACAGTATTCTTTCCTTTCTTTGCTCTGCAGGCTAACCGCGGTTCTGTGCTGAACAACGCGAACTACGGTGCCGGTTGTGCTGGTGCTGGATCGACGTTGACGCCACGAGGGAGGACACCTACAACAGCAACACCCCTGAACGGACGTCAACACCGAGGATACGAGGATGACGATGACTGGGTGCATGGAGTAACTGTTGCTGCTACAACGCCGAAAACACCATTCACTCCGAACACACCTTTCTCAAGGGGTAAGTCAACGACTTTCGTGACATATACCTAATACAGTCGAATCCCGTTATAACGAACTCCAAGAGACCGGAGAAATCACTTCGTTATAACGAAATTTCGGTACAAAGGAATTCCATGCTTTTGCATTGTTCCTATGTAAACTTATCTGGGGAGATTAGAAAAGTGTTCGTTAAAACGAGATTTTCGCTATAACGTCATTCGTTAAAACCGGATTCGACTGTAGTACTATAAAGCCATGTACATTCGTATCAGTAAAACACCTCTTAACGGTCACTCCTCTTTCAATAATAATTTCCCGTGTATAAGTATGCATTTCAAACCCCCACCTGATCGACCCCTCTTTTACGGACGAATATTTTTGGGAAGTCTCCGCAAAAGAGTGTCTTTACTGAAACGAAAATTAATAAATTATAAGATCGCATTTTAGTTATATGCAAAGCATATAGTAGTATGTGAAATAGGATAATGCTTAGTACGAGCTGCACACTCGTTGGTGTCACATTTCATACTTGATTCGAACGCAGTGTGGGAAAAATTCATTTTAGGAATTCACGTTCGAAATTCAGAACTAATGAGAGAAAACCCCCGGAATTGAAATGAAATAAAAAGTATCAGAATTGATGAAAATTGAGAATTAATGAGAGAAAGTTACAGAATCTATGAAAATTAAGAGTTAATGAGAGGAAAACTCCAGATTCAATAACAGGAAAACCCAGAATTTATGAAAATTCAGAATTAATGAGAGAAAAAATTCCAGAATTGATAAAAGAAATAATTTCAAAATTGATGAAAGAAATAATTTCAAAATTGATGAAAGAAATAATTTCAAAATTGATGAAAGAAATAATTTCAAAATTGATGAAAATTCCAAGAATGGATGGAATTTCCAGAATCAAATCAGTTGAAGCTCAGACTCCTTTTTCACTACTGAACACCGAGCATATTATATTTTTTCCACTTCTATATTACCGTAAGTGCCCTCCTTCCCGCAAACCGTGGGGCCCGGTGTGACCGCACACCCCTAAGGGCGGTTTTATTTCAGTTTTTCAATGATCCAGAATTTCTTCACATACGCAGTTCATGTCTGTGCAGAAGACATCACCTCTCCGAAGAAGCGATTTTCTGAGAAACTAAGGGCAAGTTCTCTTTTGGAGAGGTTTCACTACACAGTATTTGGTTTAACTTCGGCAAAATCCCAGACTCATCTACTGACCCAATGGAAGATTGGATAGCACCTGAATAGAAATTAGGTACACGGGGGAAAGCCAATATAAGAAATATTGTTCAAGAAGGCAAAATGTTGACATTAAACTTCATGTGATACGATGTTGTCAAATTAATGCATTATACAGATGTGCATTGGTAACGGGGCGTATGGCATTTTACTGGCGAACTGTTGGTTCTAGATGCATACTTCCAATTAGAAAAAGTACCCAAATAACGTATAGTACTCAAATATGTCATTCATGTTGCAAGGGGTTGTATAGTTAGTAAAATGAAAAGAGATTAACTTGTTATACTCTTCGCGTGTGCCAAAAGACCAATTAGAAAGTTGTTGCCCTGTGTTTTCCTGATCCCAACTAAAAAAATTCCACGTTTCTAATTGTAATATTCATAGATATTCGAGTTAAAAAAAAAATAGGGGAAATTCGGGAAAAAACAGCGTTAAATGCGGGTAAAAAGGTTTTCTTGCATATTTAGAGTAGTTTTTCCCAACTTTCCTCTGTTTTTCGAATTCGAATATCTCAGTCGATATTTCACTTAAAAACGTGGAACTTTTTTTAGTTGGCACATTAGGGGAGACAGGGAAACAGCTTCCTAATTTCGTTTTTGGCACACGGGGACGGTATAACCAGTAAATTTTTTCATTTTAATAACTATGCAACCCCTTTGCAACATGAATGACATATCTGAGTACTACACGTTATGCAGATATTTTTTTCTAACTGGAAGTATGCCTCTAGAACCAACGGTTCGCCATTAAAATGCCATACACCCTGTTACCTATGCACACCGCGTAATTCATATTAATGATATAATGCCGATACTAATAGATCATCAAAACTTACACACACCACTTCACCAAACACAATTTCAGCTATATGGCTATACTGCAATTTACTTCCAATAACGAGTGGGGTTGGAAATGAAGGCACGCCATCTATCGGTGGTCGTCGGAAGCTCGTTAGGGAAAATGTCTTGTTATCTATATTCTTCCTCCGGTTCCGACCTGACGACTTCCTTCATGGTGGTAGACGAGCATCTTACCATCACGCCACTCGGGAGCCTTACGTGCGTATTCTGGATAAACGAGGCATTTCTCAATTATTGTGTCGGTATAATATTTTCTTTTATTGATCGATAATGCTTAAAAAACATTGAAACATTTTTCCAGTAAGTATGAGAATTCTGCAATACAGCGCAGTCACACCCGGAAGTTGCGTGAAAGGTGACCCAAAATGAGTACGCAAGTCGATTTTGCGTGGAATTTTGCATACAAATTCGTCGCGGTGCAATTCGCATATATACACACTGTAGAACCAAGAAAAAATATCGTTGTAGAGAGGTTATTATATATATATATATTATATTGTAGGTAGCATTATCATCAGTCACCTTATGATAACACCTCCTATAACTACACTAGCTATAGATGGCGTTGATAATAGTCACCATCATGAAATGCATTTATAAGCATTTATTCGCAACAAAACGTTACAATTGGTTTATTGATTAGTTAAAATTCAGTTAAGTGTTTTTCCACACTGTTAAGTGATTCACCGCACAGCACTTCTATGTACTACATAGATAATAGCTTCACGGCAACTTCATTATTACTTTCGGAGGGTAATAGTGTAAAATTTACCGATGTTAATTAAACACCCTCCAAAGAAGAAAAATTTACGGGAATTTAAAAATATGTTGAAGGTGATTTTGAGTAAAATATAAGTAATATCATTGTAAGATATCGAAATGTCGTCCAAAAATATCGTTATAGGGAAGTTTATAGTAGGATATCGTTATATCGAGAAAAGTTTAACGTTGACTATACAATTCCAAACAAGATTGGGAAAAATATTTTTGGAGAGGAATTTATTGTTATATCAAGTGCTATTGTAGCGAGGTTTCACTGTGCCTTAAATATTGATTATTTCGTTCCAATATTTCCGAGGAGTACCGGTCTTTCCGAAAAAAAAAATTGCAATAAAAAATGAATTTTTCCTCATATAATTGGAAAATTAGCGTTAAAATTTTAAACTTTAAATGCTCAATTTTTTTTCGAGCTGAAATTTTTTTTATAGTTAATGACTCGTTTATAGAAAGATTGAAAAAAAAACATTTAAAAAAAATCTATCTCGAATTTGGCTGCTTACAGAGCCTTAAAGAAGTCATATAGAGCCTCAAAAACAGGTCATAAAATAAATGAATTGAAGTATATAAATATTATATTCTAAATATATAAATACCTTTTTTGTGATTCAAAGAAAAAAAATACGGGTAGCAAACTTTAAGGTAAAAGAAAAGAAAGAGAGGAAAAAAATACACAATTTAAAAAATTAGTGCATAATTTCCCAAACTTATTGTTCCCATCGTCCCCTTCTTCGGAAATTTTTTTCTCCCATCGCCCTCCGACTGAAGTGAACCTATAAGATCCTATGTTATACCCTTAGCTTCCATCGCCCTCCGGACCATTTCATCGCCCACCAGGAGGCGATATTACCCACTTTGGGAAACACTGAATTAGCGGAATCACAGTCACACATGCTCTGCAACGAACAAAGTGTTTTTGTCGCAAAATGGAATACCTACCAGCGAATTCAAGATACAAAATGGAAAGAAAATGACCTCAGCTTACGTGCAAAGTCTATTCTGAATTTTTACCTTCAAACTGATTGAAGTAATGAACGTCTAAAGGACCCTTTGCATATAGGAAGGCTACGCATTTTATGGTTAAATTACACCAAAATATGCACATTCTACAGTCAATGTAAATGGCACGATTTTAAACTCAACCTATTAAATGGTGACCAAACCATTCTTCAAAAATAGAAGGTATATTTCCAAATTGTTCTAATGCCCAAATTGATTTCCAAAATCCTTGGCAAAGTTTGAATCTTCAGCTGCTTCCCTATTTTTACTTTTAGCGCCTTAAAAAAATCAGATCAGTTTGGCTACACGTGGTGTTCTGATTGAATTGCACTGATATAAAAATTTAATTAATATAATTTTTAGATTTCCCTCCCCCATAGTATTTCACAAAAAAAAAGTTTTTCCATTTTAGCCTGTGATTCATTTTCTTAAATAATTTATTGTATTGTAATTTAAAATAATTACCTGGAAGTATTTGAAATGAAAGAAATATTCTACATTTTTTTGTCTACAATGCCATAAAAGATCTGTCCCTCTGTTTAACATTTCCGAATGATATAGTTATAAAAACACAAAAAACTTCCTCGTTGGAACGGAAATAGCGGTGAACCCTCATTCATATATTTTTTCCCCATGAAACAGGAAATTATCGACTATTGTCATCATGGAATCCGTTACCTCAAAAATCTGACGAACATAACTCGCGAATTCCATTCATTCCCCACCCCCATGAAATAGTATCTACACATATTATAAGTGTGATTATATGTATGTTTGAAAGTCGTTGACATTCTGAGTCATTACTATATTGACAATTTTTGAGCTGTTACTTTTATATAAATTTATGAAAAAGCTCTCGTATATTTTTTTATTTAAATCCATGAAGCAGCAATGTAAATTTAAATTTTGCGCAGGGCTGGAAAAATTATAAAAAATCAGCAATTTAAAAACCGCCAAAATTTTTTTTTTACCCAAAAAAAAAAAAAAAGTCCACAAAGCATAATGACCCCTTTTTCATGTTGGCAGATATGCTGCTATAAATTCCAAACATTTTGTGCTGCTCTCAGCCTGCCATTTAGTAACTACACAAAATATTTTACGCGCCAATTCCAATTTTATGAGTGACCGTATGGCAACCTGGCGCCTAAGATTTGTCCAACCCTGATTTTGGCCAAGCATTGCGTTATCAATTTCAGTTGAAACACGGAACTCTATATATTGATACAAAGTCCAAAAATCATTCAAAAATCATTGGAACCGGAAAAACTGCTTGTAGAAAAAATATTTTCACCAAAAAAAACAGAAAATAAATTTTTGAAATACGCTTTTCTTAGGAAACATTTACTTATTTGTTTTTTTTTTATATAAACGCTCATATGATATATAACGTATCTTCAACCTGTTACTCGCGAGTAAGCAACTTTAACACAGATGAGTGCTCATTGCCTGTGTCCGATTTCGTACTCACAAGTTATTCCAATCGAGACTCCACATTTAGATACCCCCATTCAAGTGGCATTTAACAACTATTTTTACGTTAGTTTTAGTTTGAGTTGGTGCCTTATCGATGGACATTCAGAACTAATAAGAGACGAAAAAATCCCGGAATTGATAGAAATCAGAATTAATCAGTGAAAAATCCCGGAATCGATTAAAATTCAGAATAAATGAAAGAGAAAAACATCCCAAAATCGATGAAAATTCAGAATTAATGAGAGAAAATAATTCTAGAATAGAGAGAAAATATATTTGACGTATATATATACATGTTTTTTTCACTTCCATTACCGTAAGTCCTGGTGCGACCGCACCCCCCCCCCTCCCGCTTATAGGCAGCAGCTTTGTTGGACCGTATATTCGAAATTAATGTTAAACATGACTTTCCTGAATAACAATCGAGCTCTCATACATTGACAATCACAGGAAAGAAATTTCTGGATATAAAATTGAATTAAATTTCCAAAATCACCAACTACGTTTTACGTTCTCGTACTAATGTTTATTTACGAAGTTTGTCAAACGAAATTAATATTTAAAGAGACGTTCTTTCAAGTCTCAAAGTGAATGTCTTTTTTCCTCGTAATGTTTTTAAATGTCTATTAGTAGAATATAATAAGAGGAAAAAAAAAGTGATTTTTTTTTCCCAAGCTTTTACTTTCGACTCTAAAAATATTCTATGTAGATGATTACGGAGCTTTGACTCTGAAAAGATAATTTTTTTATGCAGAAAATGGAGATGCATGCTAACAATAATGGGGGAAAAAATGAGTCATTCGTAAAAAAAACTAACTTGCACTTTTTCATTTTTTTCCGATAAGTGAATTTTTTTCCCATAAAACGAAAATGCCTACGTTCCTTGATGGTTCCGAAGGCGTCTTTTAGGGTGTACGCGTGGGAAGAAATTCTATTCTATTCCCGCAGATGCGTCACAAAAAAAGCGTGGTAAAAAGGGAAAATAACAATTGAATGGCAACGAAAAGTACTAAATAAAATAAAGGTATTTTTCTGTCTTTTTTTAGGGTGTAAATCTAAAAGCATGTGCTGTAAGTCTCTAAGGCAAAATTTTAAAAGGCTTGTGTATATCATACATTATAATTTCAATATATATTTCATAGTATGAATATGAAAACAAAAATCTTCCACCTACAGTTCGGTTGTAACGTCACTTCGGCTATGACGTCTGCTATTAATGGTACGAGATTTTACCCATAGAGAATAATTTTGATGAACCTTGCTTACAACGTCAATGAAAACGTAACAGCCTCGGATATAACGATACATTTTTCGTCGCATTACCGTGCGTTTTTTTAAAGACTTTTCTCCAAAGAAATTCCCAAAATTAGAGCTGACCACCTTGTCGCGAGGCCATCATGACAACGATGAGAGAATGTTCATATGTTATTACAGGGTGTCCCATGAATTCGTAAATAGTTTAAAAATTCATAAAAATTGAAGGATTTGATAAATTTGAATACGGTTTGCGAAAAAGCTATTCTCACGAAGGGGGATTTATTTTTGTCAAGAAAATTAATTTGGTTAAATTTTTTTGATAGAGAGCGCTGCACGAAAGCCGATCAGAAGCGATATCACTTGAACCTTCCTTGAATCTCCTATGAATCCGAAATGTTCGTAAAGCTTCAGCCGGTGATTCGTGGCTGAGACAAATCAACTTCGCCAATAGTGCTTTATCCACCAATGGCCAAAATCAGATTGAAAACCTTGTATGTAAATCCCAGTAACAGGAATATTCAGAAATTGAGCTGTTAATCGTACACCATGCTTTCTATAGGAGCCTTGATTTGACTTGTCCAGGGACTTGCTTTCCCGCAGCACCCTCTATCTACAAAAATATTTGAACCAGTCTTTTTTCCTGCACCAAACAAATAAAAAAAATCCCCTCTTCGTGAGAATAACTTTTTCACAAACTGCATTGAAATATGACTATTCCTTCAATTTTTAAACTATTTACCAATTTAAAAAGAACTCCCTGCAGTTTATCAGATTGTGAAGACATTAAATCCCGAACAAAGCGAGAAAATACAAAAATGTTTCCTATATAGCCCTATATATCTGTCTATTTTTACACCAATTTACCCTGTTTGACGTCATTGCGAATATAGCGTGCCTGCATCTTAAAAAAGGATGTAGCTCAGAGATCCCGTGGACACGGAGCTAAAATTATACCCGTGTGAGATTGATTGCCTTTCCCGCTCTTGCTGAATTAGGAAGCTTTTTCCTCCCTATCGGCCAAAATCAAAATTAATTTACGACAAACACTGTACACATTGACCGCTTTTCATCAGCGTGTTTCTAGTATATATTTCGCTTCTCTTTTATTTACGAATATATTTATAAACTTCTGTCCATCGGAGACGGCTTTTTTCCCCCCTCCACTTTTTCTACGTATTAATTGGGGCGGAAGTGAATTATATCCAGCTTTCGGCTTTAGTGACATTACTTAACGCTTGGAAAAAAAAAAAGATAAAAATTGTTATATGCGTTGAATGTGCGGAAAAGTTGATTGCGATTAAGTAAGTATTTGAACATTTTATTTAGCTCAACTACAAACTTCAGTGATTTTTTTTTTCGTTCTTTTTTGTGTGAATGAAGTAGTTCCGCTGCGATCGGCTGACAACAGCAACACCCTCGGTAGGAGTAGGAGGAGGGAAGTGCTGCTTTGCCGGAACGATTCGTTGACGCAGTCATTGCACAAGGACATCAATTACCCTGCTGTGAACGTGAGTCGCAAGTCCAACTCTTCGAGCGAATCTCCACCTGCTGCTGACAACGACGAGCTCATAGCAGCTCTAACGGGCACCTACAGAGAAAAAAGACGCAGGAGACACCACAAGCAGGTATACAAACCGACGCTGGCTCCCGACAGGTTCTACCCGTCCGTCTACCGAGGTAAGGACTATTTGAAAAATTACAATGTGAAAAGAAAATATCCTAACGCTTATTTTTTTTTGCAATCTCGTAATTTATTTCAGAACCGCGTATTTGACCCTCAATTAGGCCGAGAGGTTGCTCTCAAGCAACACATGAGTTTCTTATATTTTTCAAATAAAGGCGTTATGCATTCTGAGCTCGTTTCGCCATTGATGTTTCAAAGCGACTCCTAAACATTCGATTTTTAACTTGTGAGTTGTTCGTTAAGTTTCTATAATTACCAGCAGAATGGCTCAAAGGTGACCAGGCCTCCTATTTCTTGACAAGCCAAGCAAGAACGGTGTTTGTCCCTTTCATTTTGGAGGGAAATACCATGTGTGGAGGAGACATATTGCTGTGCATTCTTCAGTAATGATAGAACAGTAAGTTGGCAAACAATAACTGACGTTTTTATACCATTCACATCAATGTAAATCATATAATGCAGTGTGTTCCCAGAGAATTACAACATGCCATATCTTTTTAATTGACAATATTTTTAGTCATGTAATAGTATTCAGGATACCCTTCTCTCATTTGCTTAATATATAAACCCCTCAAAATTTCTCTTCTGTGGATATTTCAATTCTTGCCAATTAAAGGGTTAATGAGAACCTCATGTATTGGGTGGTTATTTACAACTAACCTTACGATGAGTGATAACTGGCATTTGACGTTTCAGTCAAATTGTCTGATATCGTAGGGTCTGAATATCGTATTCGGTAAACATACGAGGTGGACGAGAGAAGTCCTGAACGCATTTTAAAAATTAACACAGAAGAGATTGCAGAAAGGTTCAGGTCCAGAATTTTGTGATAAACTTTCGTGCAATGCTCTCTATGGACAAAAATTTTAACTAAATTTTTATCTGTTAAAAAAAAAATCCCGCCTTCGTGGGAATAACTTTTTCTCAAACTGCATTCAAATATGCCAGTTCCTTCAAATTTTATGAATTTTTCAAGTATAATGAATTTATGGGACACTCTGTACACATTACAACCTATTCTTCGCATTTCCTGTAATCATGTCAATCAGTTTCTGCGCTGTATCTGAGATTCCTCGCAATCATTAGAACAAGCTCGTCAGGTTTCAAAAAAAAAGATGCGACCAAAACAAAGTATCATCATATTTATACAGGGTGTCCCGTAAGTCTTAATTCGGCCGTTCGTCGTAGAGGTATGGTTCCAGTTTAAAAAATGATCAAAATGTGTTCAGAAATCACCCCCGTACCAGTTTTGAGATTGAAAATATATAGAGTGTGTCACAAAATAACAAATATAAATTTTTATATGGTTCTCAAGTCCTCCAACTTCCAATTAGAATTTTTTTCATTTGTTTCAGGAGAGATAGGGCAACAACTTTCTAATTGGAAGTCAGAGGACAGGGGACAGTATAAAAATTTAGGTTTTTTTTTATTTTGTGGCACATTGTATTTTCTTTCTCAAAACTTGCACAGTGTGATTTCCAAATATATTTTGGGCATTTTTTCAATTGGAATCGTACCTCTACGACGGACGGTTGATGATGTATTAATGAAGCATTATCTTTACTTTTGTCATCGAGCACTAGAACTGAACTGATTAATCCTGATGAAATTTACGTGAGAGCTGCTTTAAGACCAGACATGCCCCAGGCTCTGCTCTGTCCCTTAGGGGATATAAACCAATTACCCCGAGAGGTTGGACCATGTTGGAGAAAACCAATTGCGCCGGGCCACAAGGCTCAAAAAACAAGCCCCGGGGCACTCAGTCCCTACGTGAGAGCTAACATAAATTTTCAAATTAATTGTGGCAAGTTTGATTTTTCTATCTGAACAATTCTTATAAGGCGACAGAAAAAAATACAGTATTGCACATTCGGAATTTCCTGAAGAATTTCGTTGATCTTGTTCGATCGAATCGAAAATACGTATACCTTGTAAACAAACATTACTTATTTGTGACATTTCAGCAATGAAAATAAAATACAAAATATACAGATGATTATTCTCGGGGATAGTTAAAAAGAAATTCTTGGAATAAGAAGCAAATGTTGTAGAAAAGGATTCCCCCTTCTCCCCTCTAAATCTTATTTTGAAAAATAACAGAAATAAATTACCTTCGTTTCTGTGGATACAGAAGCCAATCTCAGTTCAAGGTCATTATAAATTTCAGATTTTTTTCGTCTTTTCATCGTCAATATTATCGTTCCAACTCTATTCATGGAGTCTTTCCATCGTTACAATTGGAAATAGAAAAGTCAACTTTTTTTTCCCCTCAAATATCGCGTGGGAGGATGAAATTTGCAATTTTTAATCTCACGCTATTTATTTAATTATACCACATTCAGATTTTCACTTCGAGGATATTGTTGACTATTTTGAAAAACAAATTATGATAAATGATGAAGTATAAAATTTTTGAAGAGATTTTATTTTCTTTTGCGTGGGGTGTAACTTGTTTACTAACTTATTTGTGTTCGACATTACCAGAGTTTTAGGAGATAGCATTCAGAGAAGCTGCGTGATGGTACGTGGAGTATTACGGCTAATTTTATTTTTCTTATTTTAAACTTAATCCGAAGGATAGTGCTCGTATTCTACACAGTTAACACCTTGGCGTACAGGCTTTTGGCAACAAATTTGTATCGATAATATCGATATATAATATCGATATATTTGTATGGCGATAAATCTGGTAACCTTGTCCTAACCTAACCACGCGTTAGAAAAAGGAAGAAAAGATGGAAAAAAAAGAAAGAGAAGAAACAGTGTAATAGATAAGTAGATAAGCGGAGTACAGAGTCAATCTCTCTTTTCACACTCACCCTATGTGTTCTCTTTCGCTCTGTCATGTATGTAGTAGAAAGATACATTATTTGTGGGGGGGGGGATCACTTATAGGAGTATAGGAAAAACGGGGAGGAAGAAGACAACTTTAGTTCATAGGTTTACAATAAAGCTTTATGTTGATGGGAGAGAAGGAAGAAAACACAAAGAACTGGATACTGAATTTATTCCACTGGCGTTTGGACGAAATATTTCATCCGTGATCGTAAAAGGGGTTAGTACGCACCTGAAATGATTTATTTTAGGAATTGAGAAAAGAATCCCCACTTCAGAATTTGACGCCCTCTCAAAGTTAACCGTGCTTTTCATCTGTGCAATACATAAATAGGGTCATTATTCTATCAAACCAGTCATTACCTCAAAAAAATTGAGTTATACCTAGTTGTAGTAATTATACCGTTTGCAGGATTAGGATAGAAAAGACCGACTATATATATACTATAGTATCAATAGCTTTCAATTATGAAGGTATTGCTAACAGCAACAATTTAACCCCTCGAGTTTGTTTTAAAATTATCCTGATCCGAATTATAACTGTCACAGTGAAAATCACCAGATCTTCTAGAAAAATTGTCCCCTATATTCAAGAAAAAAATCTTTTTCCCGATTTTGTGAGACGGTATTGCGTTCCTACCCCCCATGAAACCAAGAATAATAATAATTTAAAAAGCAAGGGGGGGAAAAAAAAGAGATATACTCTATGTTTTTTGAGGGTTGATAGCGTCCCACTCCACCTTTGGATCCTTACCTAGTCCCGGGTTCCAGATCGAAGTTTTTTCATTTAAAATTAAGTTTACATTAAAATCAATTCAATAAATAGATAGGGTCTCGCTCTTGGATGAAGGTGGGAGGCCCTGGGTAAGTCAACGGGACCACGAGTAGAAAATACTGTCCACATGGGCTAAAAATGAATTAAGAAACACTAGATCATAGAATATTGACACTGGCCAAGGCAATTTGATACGTATATCTATAATTTTTGTTTTGGCGTGAAAATGAATAATCCTATGACTAAATAAGAAAAAAAAGCACGCCTTAATTTATAATCCAGTGCTTTAACGAGTATTTAAAAATCTAAATACGGCAGAAGATTCTTGAAGTTTTTAACTTAAAAATGAGTCTTCAAAATATATCTTTTTTTTCTTTCTTTTCTTTATTTTTTTACTCTCACATTTTCCAGTTAATCAACCGCGGTTAAGCTTTCTTAACCGGGAAGCCAAGCGTAGACATGTGAGAAATGCGAGAAATGTCTTTTTCTTTCCCCTTGGAAAGAAAAGTTCCGTTTATCTTGTTTTTTTTTCCTGTTGGAAACTCTTCGAGAATTTGCAAATTTAAGATCAGGAAGAAGCTTTGACACACACAGGACACTCAGCTTTATTCCCGAGACGGATTCTGAGTGGATATTTTTTGGTTACGGGTCGCAGAGCAACGGGCGGTAGCTCTCTTTCCTGTGTGTGTGTGTATGGATACTTATATAATAATCTACTAATCGGAGTTGCACGTCACGTAGCCAGCATTTTATACTAGGGAATATATGCTAAACCCGATTTTCTCGTAATTTCAATACGCATTCGATGAATTTTTTTTTTTATTATGGAGAGGAAAAAAAATATTTATTATAATTCGGTTTCTGGTGCTGTTGTGTGAAATAAAAACTGAGTTCACTCTTTTTTGCTGTAGGGAAGAACAAGAGATAAATATCGAAAACCCATGGAAATCGGGCCACACGGTTACATCCGCTATCTGAATCCCCCCTCTCTGTGAATTTTTCTGAAGCTTGGAATGTGAACCTTTTTATTATTTCTCGATATGGCTGTGAATCTGTGTCATCCGCCGTAGAAATTCTGTCAGCTCATGTAAAAGAAAAATGTCAACTTTCAAAAATTGAATATTGGTCATGCGGCATATGTAAGTAAGTGATGTGAGGATACCTTAAATGCTACTATTTCAAGTGCTTCTTTGAGTGATGGTTTAAACGGAAGAAGTCATAGACCCTATGGTGACGGGGAACTGAAAAAGATGCATGGACGATGATGAATTCAAGCAGTTTTGAAAAATTATCATGTTCTGATAATCAGAAACAGCAAAAAAAAGATATGCTGGCAAATATCGTTACGGAGGTCACATTAAGGAGGTTGATAAAATTCGACTTGAAAAGTAGGGTTAAATCATAGAAGGTGAAAATTCAAGTACATTATAGAGAGACTTCTAAAGAGAGCAACTTTATTACGGGATTTGACTGCTTTGAGGTTTTCTAATGCTGTTATGATATGGTGTAGGAGAAGACTCGCTGCCTTGTAAGAGTCGTAATAGGAATCATCTTACAGTCATCCATAGCAGGAATTATATCGACTTCAATCTTGCAAAAGAAAAAAAAAATGTCAACTTTCAAAAATAGAATATTGGTCATGAGGCGTATGTAACTGACGTGAGGCTACTTCAAGTGCTTCTTTGAGTGATGGTTCAAACGGAAAAAGCCGCAGATCCTATGGTGATGGGAAACTGAAACAGATGCATAGATGATGATGAATTCCTGCAGCTTTTTGAAAAACGATTATGTTCTCGTGTGCAAAATGTACAGAAGCAGCAAAGAGCAAATCTTGGCATGACAGTTTCCTCAGGGAGGTTGATGAAATCCGACTTGAAAAACGAGGTAAAATCGTAGCAGATAAATATTTAAGAACGTTATATGCCTCGTTTACATGCGCAGTATTTCGGTAGCATTGAGAGTTCTGGCCATAGACTAAAGATATAAAATATTATTCTTACTCTGTGGTTCTGGCAGCCGCTTGACATCTTTTTCCCTCTTAGGGAAACAGGGGTAATAGAAAAAGGAATTATTCACACCCCTCTTCTATGAAGATTTTTGACGTGCATATACCCCGTTCCCCATAATTCTTTGCTATTTCCCCCCTACTCCAGCGTGAAGGGAAATCGGATTTTTCATTTCCCATGTACACGGGGCAATAGAGAAACTTCTAAAGAGCAACCTTATAACGAGGTTTGACTACTATATAACCGTATATACTCGCACACATTCCTCTGCGGAATTTCTAAAGAATCGGTACATGCCGGAGTGAGTGTTCTGAGTGTATGCGTTTCCCTAACGCTTTATGTTGTCAGAGTTGTGATTGTTTCGGTTTCTTGCTTGTGCTGTCATCTGTTTTCAAAAAAATTCAAGTGAAGATGGTAAATGCTTGAATTTTCATGTTATTTACGTATCATGTTTAAGGCCTGCCTGGTTTTCTGCCGAGAGACTTTTTCAAATGGAGGACCGGTCTGCATTTGCATCTCGAAGTGAGAAAATCGCAGAAAATCAACTTCAGCCTACCGCCACTGAGCCACTAACGGGGTTCGAACCTGAATTCTGACGATGAGAGTCCAGCGCGTTGCCTCCACGATCGCACAGCGGCAACGGTATTCGATTGCGTCGAGAGTCTTGCTAATGCTCGTACGATATCTCTCTTATAACATCGTGTAGGAGAAGATTCACTGTCTCGTAGGAGTTATAATAGGAATTGTCGTATAGGCGTCGTCGCGCGCGTATTCGTAGCAGGAATTATTATATCTTGTAAAGAGGAAAAATTTCAAATTTTGAAAAATCGAATATTGGTCATATGCAACTGATGTGAGGCTACTTCAAGTGCTTTATTGAGTGATGATGGCTTATGCCAGTGGTTCCCAAACTTTTGTCACCCGTGGCTCCTTTGCCCTAATCATATATATTTGCGGCTCCTAGAAAAGTTTAGTACATATTGCATCCAGCAAAAGAATCAATTAAAGCACGAACAGGCACAAACATCAATATCTCAAGCTTGTCACGACGCCTCTGACAAAGGTTAGCGATGCACACTTTGAAAAATACTGATTTATGAGGAAGAAGAGTCATAGACCCTATGGATGGGGAACTGAAACAGATGCATAGATGTTGATTAATTCAAGCGGTTTTGAAAAACGATCTTATTACGATCTCCGAAAATGGCTGAAAATCTGCTTACGTAATACTTGAATGGCCCCAAGCAGCAAAAAGGGTATACAGGCAAATCTCATTACGGAGGTCACATCAAGGAGGTCGATAAGATCCGACTTAAAAAGTGAGGTGGAAGGTAAAAATTTAAGTACATTTATATATAGACTTCTAAAGAGCTACTTCACAATGAGATTTGGCAGCATCGATGCCTCTCTAATGTTCTTATGATATCTTTCGTGTAATATCGTGTGGGAGAGGATTTATCGTCTCGTGGGTGTTCGTAATAGGAGATTTCTTTTCATCGTGAAATGTTTCCATTAAGAAGACTCTACATCAGGCTTTGTGCTATATGCCGTTTTTTCCCTCTTACCACTTTTGATAACTTTAAAAGCATATCTTTGTTTAAACCTACATAAAAGTCTACGTTGTGTGATTTTTTCAAAATCTTATTATAATTATTCATAATTATAATTTCAGGTCCAGACCTTGGAGGCAAAAATTCAGAGCCGAAACACAAGACCAACAAGAAACGGAGAGGAGATGATTCGAATCGAAATGGGACATCGATGAATGGAAATGGTCAAGCCGAGTCACAAATGTTGACTCCTTATCATGATCTTAGTGCTACGGTTGGCAGAGGTTGGTATTCGTGTTTCAAGAACAACAACTATCTGTTCGTGAGGAATTGGAAATCTACCAATTACTATGGCAAGCCACCGGTGACCGAAGAAGACTCTCCTTGGTACAGGAACTATGATATCCTGGGCAGCAAGGTAAAATTTCTTTCCAATGCACTCAGTTATAGCCACTTGAAATAGCCTTACCAGTCCTCCTTATCCAGTCGCCTTAAACTCAGTATAATTCAGCATAGATGAGTATTTTTCAGCGAGTATTCAGCTGAGGACCTCTCAATTGAACACAGGAAAACAAATTTCCCATGCTCTCTGTATTAGTCAAACGCTTTATTTTTATTCCAATTTATGTTTTTCTTCCGAAACGCATCTCCCGTTGTTCCGCGGACAACCTTTTGAAAACGACTGCTCCACATCCACATCTTTTATTCTCAATGTAGCTGTCAAACCTAACTGCGATCTCTTTTTTGCTTAATTCAAGGGTGTTCAACTTTTAAGAGAGTGAGGGCCACTTCATTGATTGGGAAAAAGTTTCGCGGACCACTTAATTAAGCGATCTGGAACAGTACAGCAGGCTACCTAATTGATCTGAGAATGTGTCATGGGTCACTGAATTAATCTAGAAATGTAATACGGGACATTTAAGTGATCTGGGAGCATGCCACGGGCCACTAGAGTGATGTGGTACTGAACCGCGGGTCTTGATTTGGAAATGTTCCGCTTATTTCATTTTTTATAAAATAAGATTTGGGGTCACGGGACACATGAGATGACTCCGAGTGTTACATTTGTCCCACGAGCCATGGGATGTGCATGTATATATGGTTTAATGAAAACATTTTTTTAAAAACAAATCGAGCAAAATGCATATAGCTGCATATGCTTACAGAAAAACGTAAACATCTGAAACTAAATAGTTATGAACGTAAGAGTGTTTCAGAAAGAAGTCCCTAACTTTGAAATGACGTAACATGGAAACTGCGACAGATAGGAAATGAAACAAGTGGTACGTTTGATTTGCAGGCATGAAGTGTTAAATACACCGGTTTGGGAAATTAATTATAATTTTGATTAATCGATGGTGCCATAGTCGTTTTATTTCACTACGTCTTCCCATGAAGTCACCATTTGAAAATCATTAATTGCAGCGAGTCTTCAAAGGCTATATAAGCTTGAACAGTTCAACTGTGAGTCATACGCATCCATTACAGTAGAGACATCACATAGAGACAATACCCGGATTAATGCAGAAGCAACTTTCTTCCGTTAACTCAGTGAGGTAGGGTTGTGTCAACATTGTAGGAGAAAGTAGTTTTAAACTTCACTCTTTACTTTTGTCATGTCCTTGCTAGGAAAGGTGACCATTTTGAATTCATCGGAATGTGATTTGACTCATTTTTGCAAAGGACAATATTTTCAACTGTTTTAGGGCTGTTGTGCCATCTATTATATGGAGTCGTAATTAATTTCGCGAACTGGAGCATTTGAAATTCCTGGCTTGCCCATTGAACGAATTACTTGTTTCATCTCGCTATCCATCACCGTTTCCAAGTTATGCCATTTCCTAATTAGGGGAGTACTTTCTGAAAAAAATCTGTATATAAGTTGTGTAATGTTGAAAATTATTAGAGTTGGTTTTTTACGTATTCTTTTCTACCTTGCAACAGTTGCACATTAGCTTGGAGCCGAAGCCGGAATACGTGAGCATCACGAGTCAAATGGGCGGTGAAGACTCTCCGACACCCTCAGCGGAACAGCTGATAATCGAAACTAGAGACGGGATCGCTGTGTCACCTATCGCTGTCACACCAACAAACTCCACTGCTCTGATACCAGCTTCTACTTCTACCACTAATACGACTTCTATGAAAACTGCGGCAGCGAAATTGCCTCCAACAACTTCTGTCGCAGAATTTGAAGTCATTTCATCCAGTGAGGTATCCATCGGTACACCAGAGTTGACAATGACAGATAATCCCGTTGCCGATGATTTGACTGAGAAAGAGACGGTATTGCCGTCGTCGTCGTCATCGATATCTGAGAAGGAGAACGGCACCACCAGCGCCGAAAATGGTGATGATAGAGGCAGCAGCAGCATCAACGATAACAAAAAACGAACTAAAGGACCAGCATCATGGTTGAGAAAATTGAGAACTCCCAGAAAGGTAAATCAGTCGTGAATGTTTAAAGTTTATCTATAAATGTTGCGTTTTAGACCTTTATTGAGATTTTCCCCGTTGATGGCCTTCAGATCCTGCAGCAGGACCCTCCTGTACACTTCTAGACCAGGAAGAGCCCCTCTATAATGAATTTATAGCATAACAAAAATAAAAAATGATTAGAATCGTCCCAGGTTTAGTCCTTTTATTCAAGGATTATGTCACTCTCCACACGAAAGTTTTTAACAGCTGGTTGATGCGAAGTTAAAAAAAAAACCCCTTCGCAGGATAGCGGAGAGTGATATCATCCTTGGATAAGTCGCCATCTGATGGTAATGTCAGCAATTGTGAGCTTTGGCCTGAGTTAGATCCGACCGTCCATGTACGATGCCGTTCAGTGCACGTGAGCTCCTAGGAACGATTAAGATATTCGTTGTCTTTGTGGTCTAGGGCCTTCACTCGGGAAGTGAAACGACGTGGGTTCGATTCTCCGCAAAGGCAGTTGAAGTTTCTCTCTTTCCAAAACATATCTTCGCATCATCCAGCGTTTAAAAACCTTCGTTTAGTCCTTTTAGCCTACCCTTGTGGAGAGCCATGGCTTTGTTACCATGCGCATTTTACCACTTAAAAGTTCATAAAGCGTCGTGAATTGTGGGGGTAAAGACGTTCGAAGATATTTTCGAGTAAAATAGTGTTTTTTGATATGTACCGTATATTTTCAAAAAAGACAGACTTCTCACCGATTACACCTCAAATCTGCAAATGGCTAACATCTGGAAATGCAAAAGTAACTGTTAGTACTGTCAACTCTGGCTCATATGGAGGTGCGTAGTTTCCCAAACTTTTTGTTCCATCGCTCCACCTCCCCTACAATTTTTTCTCTCCCATTGCCTCAATTCAAGCAAACCCAAAGGATCCTGTACTAAATTCTTAACTTTTACCCCCCCCCCCAAGGGGAGCAATATTGGCTACTATGGGAAACACTGCGGTAGCTTATCAAAAGCGGTCAATGCCAAATCAATGAAGCAGGGAATCGAGCCGAAGTTGGTTAATTTTTGTAGAGCCTTCGATGCTTTTATCCGTCATTTTGCCAAATAAGATGCAGGCCACGGACCATTTACCGAATAATATTCAGCCCATAATGATGAAAAAGCCATAAGTTGATTGTTTTCTATTCCAAGCTCATGGACCACCTGAAATCTCTTCAAGAACCCATAACTGGTCCGAGGACCTCAGGTTAAGAACCATTGATACATAAGACGAAGAGTGCACGAAAAAAAAAAATTCTACGGGTAATTTAAGTGAAACGTGAAAAATGATCATCAGAAAATAGAAATTCAGCTGTAACAGTTTAATTCGTCCATAATAGCAAAATGGCAGGTGAGAATTGAGATTAAGTATAAAAATTAAAATTATTGCACGTGGCCCTCAATCGAAAAAATGTGAATTGGTATAAATAAAATATTTTCGCCTCTCTCTCTCTTTATTTCACCAAAAGACACCTTTAACGATAGAAAGAAATTTCGCGAAAATGAGAAAACGATTGAAATTATTGATTTTTGTCACGTTTCCGTGATTAAAAATCTGATGGACCAAATATTAAAAAAGAACGCGGAGATTGCCTTAAAAAAATCAAGAACTTCAATAATCGATATATTTCGGTGAAATAATCATTTGATGCATATGAGGCTAATTTGACTGGAACCTACAATTTTTATAGCCGATTCCAAACGGGAGCCTTTTCTTTTATACTCACCGAGAGGTTGGTGCACTAACCCCCTCGACGTGGGACTCCCTGTGGTAGCAATCTTTTTCTGTGGACATGTCGTCGTTTCTGTTGTACCCCTGTGTCAGGAAAGTTTCGGCAACGACGAACCGGGTATCGAACTCGCGACACCTCTAAGCATCTTATCGACCTGGGCTACCGCGTCCGGTGAATTTATCCTTAAATAATACGGGATTTCTTTATGTATAATGAAGAAGGCGTATGAATGAAGTCTTATTTATATTCTGTATTTCCCCCCCCCCCAATTTTCATTCGTCGGAAGTGAGTGGGGTTGCAAGTCGATTCCACCCCTTTTTGGCTGATCAATTTTCGTATTTTATTTTAATTTTAGAATGGCCGTCGAATTTCCAATCCTATGTGACACTCTTCGCGAATCACCTTGCATACAGTGGCTATCGTGTGAAGCATGTGATTGTGATATATATTTTATGAGATGTTATTTTTCATTTCCAGACTCCCAGAAAAGTGACTCCCAAACCAAACAAAGACGGGTCGAACGAACGCGAATATTCCGGCGATGCTGCGGGGGTGTCCAACATCCGAAGTCCATCGTACGCCGGATCCCTGGAAAACGTGATGACCACGGACGAGGGACCTCACTCTAGCACACCGAGGGAAGGGGGAGCAGCAGCTCATTGTTCGATGGCTTTCAACAGCGCGTCGTACAGAAGCCTGCCGAGCCGGAGCAAGAAGAAAAAGAACCGAGTCGAAGACACTACGCCGAAACGTCAACAACCATCTGCTGATAAACTGACCGTCAGACGACGTCTTCCGTACACTCCGGTGAAGCCACACAAAGACCGGAAGAGCCTAGATCTGATGAGCATGTCACCTGAAATAGACAGGAAGTCAACCGGAAGGAGATCCCTGATCGAATCTCTGCGTGGTGATTTCGAAGGTACAAAATATTATTCTCATTAGATTTATCCATTAAAGCCCCTACCCAATCCCCATTGTTGCTGTGCGGTCGTGTGTTTATAGTGACAAACTCGACTCTAATCGCGAAGACCTAGGTTCGAACCACACCGACTCGCCGGTGACATGAAGGCTGAAGTTCAGAAGCATTTGGTTTCTGTTTCATTATTTTGCTTTCTTGTGAGCAACGATATTATGACATCAATTTTTGATGCGTGACTCTAGGATATGTATCATATTGGGCATTTATTATTCAGAGTTATGCCATCCTTATGAAAAGGCATAATATACATATCTTAATAAAAATATATTTAATGGCTTTTGTGGTTCTCAAATTCGAGGCGGGAACGTGAGTCGATCTCCCCGTTAAAAAGTCTTGTAAGAAGCCTACAAAGGTATAAATATTCACTCATTACACTTCACTCATGTTTTGAAGAAGTTGATGGCAGAACTAAAAATTCACGCACGACGCTAGGTATTGAAGGAGGTTTCTTCCATTGTATCTTGGTTTGAAGGAAAGAAAAGCCTAGTGTTGCTCCAGGTTGCGAAATATACAGGGTGCACGAAAAGTCCTGGACACATTTTAAAAATTAATAGCAAATCAACCAATTGACATAAAAAGGTGCAGTTTGAGCTAAACTATTTATCATGGTCAAGAGAGGTTTTTTTTTTTGATAATTAAAAAAAAGTTCAAATTTCACTCACAGGTGGCGCTGTAGAAATTGTGTTACATAAAATACAACACAAAGAATGTATAATTGATGTGTGTGTGTGTGTTCATGACAATTTGCGTTCCATAAAAATACCACGTTTCAATATGAGTGCCCTTTTTAGCTCGAGCTACATTTCAACGGGTGAAAGGGTGCTCATTTATAAACATGGCAGTTTTATGCAAAGCAAATTGTCTCTCTCTCTCTCTCACATAAACCTTAATATTGCACTGCTTGTGTTGCATTTTATGTGTTACGTCGATATTTTCGTTTCACAGTGCCACCTGTGAGTGAAATTAGAATTTTTTTTACCTTATCAAAAAAAACAAAAACAAAAAAACTCTAAGCCATAAGTACAATGATACCTTAGCTAACAAGCAACTCGGCTTACGAATTTTTCAGCTAACGAAGATTTTTTCGTGATTTTTCTGCCTCGGCTAACAAATATTTTCGTTGATATGGATGCACAAGATATCATAAAACAGCCACGTTGTGAGCTGAATTTTAGTGACAATCATTATGGTTAGATAATTACTGTCACTCAAACATTTCAACTCATGTCCGCCTCAGAATCTGCTCCACCTTCCTTTCTGAAAGTCTGTTTCATGTAAACTGAAAGATTCAGCGAATAGAAAATGCATTGAAAGATAAAGGAGTCTAAGAAAACTGATGTTTGCACGACCCAATCGAGTTCGAAAAATGTCCCCATACATTTTTGATTTGGTCAGCTCATTTCTATGTCTGATACATACAGATGGAAAGATGAGCTCTTAGAAAGTTCAGACCGTTCAGTTCGATGCTATTAGTCTTGCACTGAAGGAACGCGTGCTCTGAAAATGGTGAAGTCTAGCTGGTGTTGACATAATATTGAAATAAAAAGGTCTTCAGTATTCTCCTGTATCTTCCTGTAAATTTTTATTTATCCAATTGTACAGCTGTTCATTTTAGCCTTCGACCAGTTGTCGTCTTCTTTTAGGGGTCATTCAAGTATTATGTAAGCAGATTTTCAGCCATTTTTGACCCCCTTGTCAGCAAAAGTCAGCAAAATACTGACCCTCCTCTCCCCTGTCAGCGAAATTTCGTCAGCAGCTTAGAATATTTCATATCTTCAAAAAGGGGTGGCTGATGCAACCTTCAAACCCCCCCCCCCCATGTCATCAAAAGTCAGCAAATCCGAAACCCCCTCTCCCCCCTAGATGCTGACGTAATACTTGAATGATTCCTTATAGCACTTCACACATGTTGTTTTAAAAAACTTATCTTTAATTTTTAGGCAGTACGAGACTGGAACGAATTAACGATTTTCCCTGGAAACCTATGGGACATTGCGTTTCGGCTGACGAACGTGATTCCGGAACGAAATAGCTTTGTCGGCCGAGGTACCACTGTATATGCAAACCGCAACTTTTTTACGTCAATTGGTTGACTTATTATCAATTTTAAAAATGTGTCCAGCACGTCCACTCTGTAAAAATATTGGCGTTTATTCAAATTGTAGAAGAGTAAAGAAATCAATTAATACATTTTATGTAGTCATAAATTCTATTTTACTATAAAGAGTTGAAATTAAAGCGTTCATCAAAGGCAAAATTTCACATGAATGTTATTAGTTCTTTCTCCGCCACTTCTTCTTAAAGAGGGCTAAATGCTTTGGATGAAAAAAAAAATGAAGGAATTTTATCCATAGTTGCGCAAATTTCCGACAGAGATAACATTTCTATAGTATCCTCAAAATATTATTTTTCACGATTTCCACTGTTTTCCATGACACGACGACTGTCCCAAATATTTCAGAATTTTCAAAACCATACTGTAAAAAAAAAGAAAGGAAAAACATTTCATGCTCTTATTACGTGTCGTATTGTGCATCATTACCTACAGAAGGAGTTTTTTTAAGCGGTGCTTCTCTGTCGTTGCTTATTATTTATCATTTTTTATTTTAATTCCAGGAAAAAAGTCGAAGTCGAGTCACGAAAACATCTCTGTGTGTCGAAGCTCCAGCTGCGCCGAAGAACAAAAGAAAAACTCGAGTCTCCCGGAAATGAAAGTGGAACAAAATTACTATAACTTAGAGAAATCGACTTGTGATGAGACGCTTCGCGAGCAACAGAGTCATTCTGCGAGTGCACCGACCATCTTGGACTGCCAACAAAAAACTGCCGAAGAAGACGAGGAGCAGCAGGGCGAGAACAAGAAGACGAGTCCGACCATCTTGGATTTAGAGAGGGAAGAGAATCTCTCCATGGCCAAGAAAGATGAATCGTCTCTGAACGAACCAACACGGTAAGCAATGCAAAGTAAAGTCAAAATCGGTTATAGCGACGTCGAAGACTCTTTGAAATTTTGCCGTTATAATCAACGTGTCGTTTGATCAGTTTTGTGGCACCACGGTCATTATCTGCACACGAGGGCCAATTAGGTCGGAACCTACAATTTATTGTCGATTCCGAAAGGCCGCGTTTGAAATTTTGGCTTTTTTTATTCTCAGTATTTATTTATATACGCATTAAGTTGGGTTATATTGAAAAAAAATTAACATTACTTTATTTTAAAATTTAAAATTGAATTTTATTATTAAGATTGAGTCAATGTGAAATCTCAGTTTCCTTCATCAGTTTATAAACTTGATAGTTTTCTTTATTTTGAATCAATTTTTATTCATTTTCAATTTTTAATTTTATTTCAGTTCAATATATGTCATAAATTACATATTTTTTATTCTATTACATTGATGCCATGTTAATTTATCATGTACGCAAGGTGTTGAAAATGGAATTTTTGAAAATCTGCAAAAAATTAAGTGTTAGGGATATGTAAAATTTCGTACTGCATAAATTTGGATATGTAATTAAAAATGCGTTTACCAAATTTGAAATTAATCAATGGTTAAATAATATTTTAATGATATTTTTACTAGAACACAGTTTTTCACTATGTTAAAAGGTAAGGGGGGCCCCTTTATAAATATTCACTTGAGGTATGGAACCTCAAGATGGCAATATTATGGGCTGAAATGTGGAGACACTTTGTTCTAGCCAGTTTGGCACCGTTTAATGATTCAGGCAATATGAAAAAAATATTATGTATAAATTATTTTTCTCACCACCCTATTGGGCACCCACAATATTTGGTAGCATGAGGGACAAGCATCCCCCCCCCCCCCACCTTCAGAAATAATTCTGAAATATAATTCTCCACTTAAACCTCAAATTTAAAACACTTCCGCCACCCTTATTGGGCTGGCCAAATGTTAAAAAAGCCCTTGTTATTATTGAATTTTATTTTTAAACATTTTATTATTTATTAATGAACTTCAGAAACAGGAGTATTTTAAAATTTTAATGATCAAACAGATGCTCATTTTATTTCAATAAATATATACAGTGAAACCTCGATATAACGACATTCTGCAACCAAGAAATAATATCGTTGCAAGGGGGGGGGGGATTATCGTAATATATCAAGAGGTAACGTTATCTTCAACGTGACATCAAATTTATGTTGCTGTTGGCATCTTTTCTATTTTTTTCATTGTTAGTACCACCAAAAAATGAACTTTAGAGTATTTATTCGCAGCAAAAAAATTTAATTAATTAGTTGAAAAACAAAATTAAGTTTTGTAGATATGTATTGCCACTGTAAAGAGACTTATTACAATACACCCTGATGTATCACGAAAAAATGATACCGAAGACTTTCGGCAATAAGGTGATACCAATAGCAGTTATTACCAGACGCTCTTTGAAGAACCAAAATATGTGACGAGTTTAAAAAATATATTGCAGGATATTATTTTCCGAGCGAAATATATAAATAAATATCGTTGTAGCGGTAAGAAAATCTCAAAAAATACCGTTATAGAGGGGTTTATCGTAATAAAAAAATAACGTTGTATCGAGAGGAGTTTAAAATTAGACTATAGGTGATTACAAACAAGATTTGAAAAATATCTTTGTTTAGGGTCGTTGTATCGAGTATCGTTGTAGCGAGAGTTCATTGTATATATCCTCCAATAGAAATTAATCAACTTGATTCACGTATTAATTTTTTTTTTCGTTGAAGGATGTCCGATGAAGATACTGGAGAAGATTATGACGAAGCATGTCCCGTCACATCGTGGTTGATGGAAGTCCGTCGCACTACGGATGGCGAATGTCTGAATGCTCTGCAGGCTAAACAGATCAGCAGCAGAGATAAGGCGCTGTTCGCCGCCCTAGCGGTCGGTAATGCTCAAGGTACTGACCTAAATATTAAAAAAAATACACATACCTGCATCTCCATAAAAATTTCAAAAATTTTTTCTTCTTAAACTTCCATATTTCCTCTTGCAGATCAAGCGAAAAATGTTGTATCTTATCTTACCCCACCCCCGTTTCCTATTTGCAGAAGCAATTGACAAGATTTGGGATTCCGGGAACTGCGTGATCGAACACTTGAAACTCTCCCGTAGGATTTTGGAGCAAAACGATCCAAAATCATCTCCAACGGCGAGATGGGAATCGTTTCGCAATCAAGTTGATAGATTCTGCCAGGCGCTAAGGGAATTCCTTGCAAGGAAAAAGCAAGCTGCGATAAATGGCCACAAAGAGGTACATACATATTTTCCATTTAAATTGCACTTTCTTTTTTACTTTAATAACTCCATATATCTCAAAAAATGATTTTCTTTCTCATTTCTTTCTTTCAATGAAATGTATGTTTTTTCTTCCTTCATGCAGAAATTTACAAATGGAAGCAGTATTTTTTTTTTTTTTTTTTTTTGAGAAAACACACACGGGGTAGTGGGGGGGATATATATTGTTCTAGTACGGCCAGAATTAGGCCGGTGTTACACTATAAAAGTTTTCTAAAAGTCCTTTTATAAAACTTGAAAAATTCAACCAATAAGATTATCGGTTGCATTTGCTCGAATGTAACCTATGAGCTTCATTGGTTGGATTTTTTAAATTTTATAAAAGGGATTTTATCTAACTTTTATAGTGTAATAACGGCCTTACACTATAAAATTTTGATAAAATTTCTTTTATAATACTTGAAAAATGCAACCAATAAGTGTATCGATTACATTCAAGCGAAGGTAACCAATGGGCTTATTGAATGGGGGTTTTTTTTTCAAGTTCTGCACAAGACCTTTTGTCAAACTTTTATAGTGTAATCCCCCGACCTTAGATTATTTTTATATGCTTCTCGTACAACCAATAAGCGTATCGGTTGTAAATATATTTAACAGGCCTAATTGGTTGGTTTTTTTTTTCAAGGTTTGTAAAAGATCGTTTATTAAACTTTTATAGTGTAATCCCCGGCCTTAGCGATTCAAAACCAATAGACGATGAGAAAAATAGAGATTGCGGGACGTCTATGAGTAAATATTCATCATTGGAGTAGCTAGCGATTTCCGGCAGAGAAACAGTCATTTGTTATAATTCGTTTCTCGTTTTAAAACAAGCCTCGTTTTATTTCACCCTTTAACCGGCCATTTTTTCTAGTAATGGTATATTAAAATATTTTTTGAATTGAGATAGATTAAAAAAAAAAAAGATATTCATTTTTAAATTATACGATAAAATTAATTTTACAAAAATTAATCGAATAAGAAATTAATCAATTAATGATTTTTAAAGTTATTTAGGTGAATTAATTTTTTTTGTTATTTACGAAGTCATTAATTGTTGGTAGCTTTAATGAGAGGTGGTAAAATAGTTTACCATGGACATTAAAAATTGATGAATTTTATGGGAAGTATACTTCCCACAGCCTTAAAACGCGAGAAATTTTAAAACTTTCTACATTAGGGACTGTTTATATAACTTCGTAGATAAAACTGTTGCGTCGGAACCATTATGTGCTCGATCACCTCCAGTATTTTTCTGCATGCGTCCATGCAAACCAGAATTTATTCAAAAATCAGATTTTTTTACATGAACGTCAAGCCGAGCACCACGGGTCTGAAGCATTTCCGACATCCCTGAATTTAATTCCCTCGACTCAACCTGAGCTTTTAGATTCTAGCAACATCATGCATGAACAGTGCCTGCTTAACATCATCATGGATCCTCTGGGCAAAGAGATTTTTCTAAGGCCTGGCTAGAAGTTTTATGTTTACCAATTACACAAGCTTACTCTCGAAAATTATAACCAGAATTCATTTTCTATGAGGCCTTCTCTGCACTCGAGGCCCCCGGGGCGCGGCCGGGTGGGCTCACGCGTTAAGATTTCACCGTGCATAAATCAGCGACGTGGAATGAATATATCAAACAAAAAATTGGAAATATTAATTCCCAAGCCTAATATCCAAAAGAGCTATTGAGTCAAATAACTATGTACCTGTTAATGCCAAATAAACTACTAGAGTTACAAATAGGTAGCCAAATATAATGCCGAATTATCGTAGGTGTAAACTTGTATCCGGTCCGTGAGCTTGAGCCATAATAGAAACCTAGGTGATATACAGTTGAATCCCGTGATAGCAAACTCAAAGAGGCCGGAGAAATCACTTCGTTAAGAATTCCAGGTTTTTACTTTGTTCCTATGTAAACTTATCTAGGGGATTAGAAAAGCCTTCCTTGGAACGAGATTTTCCCTTTAACGGTATTCGTTAAAACAGGATTCGACTGTAATAGACAACTTGCCCTAGTCGATTGCCTTCACGCTGAATCCTTCTTGAGAAAAAATGAGTCGATTGCCCTCACCTCAATTATAGAAAGACAGGTAGGTCGTTTGCACTTTTTTTTAACGTTATTTTAATGGTTCAGGCTCATGAAGGCAAAAGAAACATCGTATTAACCGATATTTCACTGTATTTGATTACTTTATAAGTGGACACTACTTATCAAAATAATAAATTATTCTGCGTAAATTATTGCGAAATTGATTTCTCATATGAAAAAAAAAAGAAAATAGAAATTGAAAAAAATTGCCCAAAATTTGCACGTATAAAATTAGAATGTAATGTTCAAAGTCATAGGTAGATGTCACTAAAAAACGAAACTAATTTATTTTGGTAGGCAAAAATACTGAAACCGAAACTGATGTAAAACGGAATAAAATTTGTTCCGACAACAAAATACAAAAAAAAGTTATTAACCGATATTTCATTGCTTTAAATTTCTCTATGATTGAGCTCAACTTCAATAAATTTGATCAAAAATAGTAATTTTGTAAGTTGCTATATAAGTTACGTTCATTTAAAAAAAAATAGAGATAAACATATTTCTATAATATGAATCAATTCTGAAATTAATGTCTTAAGTCAACAGCTGAAGGTGCTAACAAAAGCTTTCTTTTTCTGGAAAGCCTTTCAGCATATTTTATTGCTTTTCCAATTTCTTAACCCCAAATTCGCATAAATTTTACATATGGTTATTGGTCACTTAATTGAAAAGTTCCGCCCCTTTCCCCCATCACCTACAATGACGAAAATCAGATTTGAGGCAATCGACCTGTTGCAGGAACACGTTAAAAATTCAAACCCTTTGATTTTAAGGGCAGTAGACCGAGCTCCAAATAACTATATGTCTGTACAATGCCAAATAAACTGCTAAAGAACTATATAATGCCGAATTATCGTAAATGTAAACTTGTATGATCCTGAACCCACTCAACATTCACCACCGCCTCGATAGTATCTGTGAAAATATTGGGTTTGAACCCCCCTAAATATTATTCAGCTCTCCCATTACTTTCAATAACATCCCACGGCTTTGCATATTGCACTTTATATTACATATTTCTAATTTGGTAATTCACTAGTCAGTTTCAGATCCTTCTCTGAACGATATTATTTTTATATACAACTCCCTCAAGCAAATGCAAAAGGAAAAATAAAAGGAAAAAAATTGAGTGAAAAAAAAACCGTGTTTTTAATATCTACTCACACAAAAATTCTCAAGGTTATACTTTCTTATCTAAAATCCGCACTTACAATTGGCAAGCGAAAGAATGGTGTTTTGTATTTCTTCCTTAGAACTTCCGACGTAATATTATGTCAGAACGTTGGAGAGGTTAAAAAATGATCAAGTTCTTCTTTCCCCCCCCCCCCCTACAATTGACTAGCATCAAACGATTCTCACGTCTATTTCATCAAAAAATTTTCCCTTTTACACCAATAATACATTTCCCCCCTGAGATTCAACCTTTGATATACCAATACAGTCAAACTCAGTTATAACTACATCGAAGATTCCGCAGAATTTTGTCATTGTGACCGAGGTGTCGTTAACTGAAACTTTTGCGTGTGAAATTTACTTTTTTTCCATATATTTGCGATCAATTCGTCATTTATAAGCTTTTTCTACCTATCATATCTGTACTTAATATATATATATATATATTCGGTTATAGTTCCTAAAATAAATCATGGATAGTAGATAGGTAGGTTCCGAATATATATATATACATATATTCGGAAATATTATGCGTATTTATGCGAACTTATTTTTAAAACAATTTTAATACAGTAAGGAGATATAATTTAAAATTCGCATAAATAACTAATTTTTTCAATATTTTCATCCATCATGAATTTAATCCCTCTATTTTTCTTCTCGGCAGCGCTTCAGTGCTCTTTGTGATTCACTGATTAGATGTATAAATACAGTAGACGGAGAGATGCTTTCATTTTGAACTACATTTTTCGGTGCATAAATGCTATTTAGCTGTACTTAATATTTTTAGGTAACATCACATTGGTGTATTTAGAATGAAAATCAGTGTTGAAAAATTAAAAATATTTACTATTTTTATCACTAAATGATATTGAATTTCATAAAATAACTATAACTATTTGATAAATAAGAATGTGTAAATATATTTTTAGAGCTTTCAAGAGGATTTAAATAGATATTAAATGAATTTCATTTTTGTCTTTTGTTTTAAGATGAATGAAAATTTGCTCAGCTCCGTTTGCTTATTTAAATACAAAAGTGGACGAAATAAATATTATTTTTAAGGCACGCACACAACAAAGAAAACGAGATATTCGAGTTTTAGATTTCAACTTTCTATACTTGGTAAGATCCATTACATATGAATTCTATTTATAGCTGATTAATTGAGATGAAGAGAAGACTACAGTGTACGTTTTTGAAAAGCGTAAAGTGGTTTTATATTGAATACATACAGTTCGTTGAAGATTTTAGCAAAATGAATTTAAAACTTATTTTTAGTTACTTATTTTCTGAAAACTCGGTAGCCCTTGAATTTAACCCTTTATGATTCACCCCCTAAAAATGCATTGCATTTTTTTTTCACAAATACGGATGTAAACCGGTGCCATTAGCGTATTTTTAATTGAAACAACACATCAACACAGCAATTGAATTAGATTAGAATGGATTTTTTTTAATAATTTACAATAGTCAATTAATGGTAAAAATATAGTTATTTTGTATTACACTTATATTTTTTACTCTTATCTGTGAACAGATGAAATCTTGCTTAGCAAAGTTGAAAAAATTTGTCATCTTGAATTTTATTTTCGATTCCATCAGTTTGGTGTGATTTTATAAATCTCTGAACACGTAAAATTTCAGCAGTTTTCAATAAAGAATGACACCGACAAAAATAAAAGAACTCTTTTTACATAAAAATAAATATTATACTCATAATAACCGTACTTTGTGCAGGAATGACTAAAAGATGTATGTACTTTCTAAATTTCTAAAATATAAATAAGGGTTGAGAAAAGAAATCGGTATGTTATATTAAGAAATGGGTTTTTTGATCATGTATTTACCATGTATATTTCAATATACCTCAGACCATAGTGGTTTAAGCAGTTTTTACTTTTTTCGGTATTACCAAAAATTTTAGATCAGTCGATAACCGATTTTTTGTATTCACTTTCGTTACGTAACTTTTTCGATCTCGTGGTTGATCAATCACATGCATTGAACCCAAAGTATTCGTAAAAGTATGTGATGAAATTGTGATGAAAAATATTCTTTCACAGGAAACGACCACAATAGCTGAAAACTTTGGAGATTTGATGAACTCTGTGAATGGGTATGTGGGGTTTATATATATTTTTGCTTTATTCATTCATTCATTTAAGTAATTCGTTATCAAACATTTCTAAAGATCTCGAATGATTTGCTTCAGTCGGATTCTTGAAATATAGTCTTACTTCAGAGAAAGTCATATGTGTCTACTTAAAAGATGTCTACTTAATCCGAATGCCTCACTTTGAAAAAAAAATTAATAATTTGCATAAGGTCATAATCTAAAAAAAATGTTATAAATAACTTTTTCTTCTAATTTTTGCGGAGTTTTCATGGAATTATTAATTGTTAATTTTTAATTTTTAATTTATTGTAATTTAATTTTAATTTATTATTACTTAATTTTAAAATATAGTTATTAATTTCAATTCATTATTATTTCATTTTGATTTATTTGTATTTCGTTTTAATTAGGGCTGGGAATCGATTAAAATTTTTAACTGGTTAATCAATTTTTTAATGGAATTTTAATTGAATAATTTTTGTGACCATATAATATTTTAGTAGATGCTACAAAAATATAATTTATTCATTTCACTCACATATTCGGTAGATGTAAACAAACATTGGAATAGGTCAAGAAATTAAAGCTCTCTTCAAGCAATTTAATACCCTGAACATATCAATTGCCAAAACTTGTAATTTCTTCACTTGGATCTTGTCGCTTTTTTAAACTGTTAGTTTTGGTTATTATTCACAGATTTCGAAACTACTTTTGATTATATTGTGTGTGTGTGTGTGTTGCTTGTTTTCCTAGAAACTCCTCTGGAATGGCACGTGTGAGATGAGCTGATGCTCCTAAGAATACGAAAAACTACTGTTCATAGTGGAAACAATAAATTTTGGCCTTGTCTTCTAAAACTCCAATCAAATTCAATTTGAAATTGAAATCATCAGTTTTCGTTGAATCGAATTTGACCAAAATATTGATTCAAAATATTTTTAATATAGTCACTTATCCATACTGTTCCGTATAGAACATGATTTATAAGACATCTAATCGGTTTTTCCAAGCAAATCAAGGTAATTCACAAACTTTTAATAACAATTTTAATCGAATTGATCGAGTCGAGTCACTCAGCTAAAATTTTCAACTACAGTTAACAATTGATCGATTAACCGGCCCGATTAGTCGATTAATCGGACCAGCCCTAGTTTTAATTTATTGATTTCTTTTTTATTTTTGTTTTAAAATGTTAATCTATTATTTAATTTGATTTTATTATTAATTCCCCCCCCCCCCCATTTCCAACATTTTCTAGGGACGAGAGTGCAATGGATCACATGAATTGGAAAGAGAAGACACTCTCTGAGATCGATACTTTAGAAAAATCTTTCAGGATGCATCTGGAGAAAATTGTTCGGCCTCATGTGAAAGTAATACAATTTTTTTTTTCAATTTTAATAAATATACTTCAATTTTTTTTATGATAGTTCTACAGTTTTCCATTTAAAAAATATACACGAGAAAATTAAAAAAATACGTATTATTTAATATTGTATGATTTTTTTCCTCTCAAAAATCATGAATACAGAATAAAATTTTGTGTTCATAATTTTAATTGTATTCTTAATGTATTGTATTCATAAATAAACAATAATAAATGCCCAAAATATGAGGGGGAAAAAAGTGATAGACACATCAGGATGATAATTTGAAAATAAATTTTAAACAGTTTTAATAATATTCTTCATAGTATAGGGAGTGTAATATATAACGCAACATCCATATAGAACCTAGAAATATTATGGAACGAGAAATTTTTTCGAAATTCGAATGAGAAATCGAAACAAATTCTAACAAGGTTACGTAGTTTAAGAATTCACATAAACTGTATATATATAGATGAAATTTCTCGAACGAAAATGTTGTCAAATAACTAGTAAATGCTATTTAAATTTCATTAAAGACAGAGGAAATAATACCAATATTAAGAGGAAAAAAAGAGAAATCGGGGAAAAATTAAAAAACGAGGAAAAATAGAATGTTACTATACAAAAAATGTCATTTTATCCTGAAATAATTCTTAAACCGTCGAACATTACTTTCCATTGGAAATTGGAAAAAGTATCCGAATAAAGTGTTGACCTCAGATACGGCATTGATATTGCAGGGGATTGTATTGCAAGCAAAATAAAAAAAAAATGTCGGTCACCCTCTCCTGGAAAATCCAATAAGAGAAAGTTATTGCCCTCTCAGCCCAATGAAAGTTCCATGTTTTTAAGTGCAATATTCACTGAGATATTTGAGTTTGAAAATAGCTGAAAATGAAGGGGGAGGAAATCGCATAAACAAACGGACAAGTTCGTTCTACGCTTTTCATATGCTGTTCTTTCCCTTATTTTCAGCGATTTTTGAATTTAATTGTCTCAGCGAATATTGCACTTAAAACATGGAACTTTTTTGTTGGGCTCAGGAGAGACACAAGGGGCACACGCACACAGCAACTTTCTTTCTTTCTTCCTCTCTTTAATTGGGTTTTTCAGGATAGAGTAACAAAATAAAAAGTTAATTTTTTATTCTAGTAACCACATAAAACCCTTTTGCAATATGAATTATGCATTGTCTTATGAAAGTCTTCACGTCATTTGGATACTTTTTCCAACAAGCAAGTATGTTTCTAGGATAAACGGTTCGTGAATTATTCCAGGAGAAAGGAGAATATCCAGGGGAAAGGAGGAATCCTATACAGGGTGAATAGGACTTTCCTATTCACCCTGTATAATAGAAATATTCGACACACATTAACATATCCGGCTAACAATTCTCAGTTCGATGCAAATCACAATTACTCTATCAATATATATATAATGTACTTGTTTTATCTATCATCGAAATTACAGCCAATATGCATTTTAAATCATTTTTTTTTCACGTTAATTTAAAATTAGCTGATTGTCGATCAACTTGGCGAAGCTTCTGCAGTGATTTGCATGAAGAGATCTTTATATGCCATTATTCTTCTCGGACGACAATTTGGGACTGGTTTATGCAATATAATGGCAAAAGTAAGTCTTTTTTTGACAATTTCCTACAATTAAACATACCAATTTTGGTTTTGCATTTATTTTCGCAAATACAGTGATTTCGCAAATACTCTCACTGATGCATCGGTGCAAAGTAGCAAGAAAAAACAAAGCATAAGTGAGAGAGGCGTGTAAGTGAAAATAGCACAGCTGCTAAGTTTCCCGGATTTTTCGGGATGCTCCCGAACCTCTACTTTATTTCCCGGACTCCCGAAAAATTCTTATACCTCCCGAATTTTGACCGTGATTGTGAAACATTCCTACTTTTGTGAGAGAGAGAGTTACCCCCCCCCCCCAAGACTTCACTCGGAGAGAAAACTTTAGTTTTTATCTCTTAATGAAAATGTCATCTTTATGATGTCACAAACGTACATATGAATTGTTGCCATTGCGTCAAATCAGAAGATGTATTTTATTTCCTGGGGGGTGGGGGGGGGAGACAAAATCCGTCAAACAGCAAGTGTCAAGTTGGCCTTTCAACATCTCAAATTGGCGAGTTGACTCGTATCTACTTTGACCATATGTTTCGTTTTGGATCAGATGGCGACTTCTTTGTTGGTGAGATTTGATTTTGGAGTAGTTATGGCAGATACGGGGCGCGGTAGCCCGGTCGATAAGATACTCGCCTAAAGTACCAGAGGATGTTTAGAGGTATCACGAGTTCGATACCCGGTTCGTCCTTGTCAGAAAACTTTCCTGACACAGGGGTACAACAAAAAAAAACGGCGACATAACCGCAGCAAAAAATTACTACCGCAGGGAGTCCCCCATCGAGGGGTTAGCGCACCAACCTCTCGATGAGTATAAAAAACGAGCTTGCCGTTCGGAATCGGCAATAAATTGTAGGTCCCAGTCTAATTAGGCCTCGTGTGCAGAAAATGACCGTGGTGCGACAAAAATGATCAAAATGATCAATGATCATGGCAGATACAGTCGAACCTTTAACGCCACCATTTATTTCGCAGAATTTTGGTGCTATTACGAGTTTTACACTTGTAAATCCTGGAAATGGAAGATTTTGTTATTGAAAATTTCTGCCGCTAAGCGGGTTTTACACATCGGGGGGGGGGGGGTATAACGGGATTCAACTGTGATTTAATCTACTGGTGAGCGATGATTCGTGATTTGGCAATAATTGACAATGCCTTGTCACGTTTTCCGAAGAGAAAAAAAAATCTCTTTAATTTTACTTTCATAAATGAAAATTCCTTTCACATAACAGTGAAATCTCGCTACAACGCTACTCGATATAACTATAAATTCCTCTACTATGATATTTTTTTCAAGTCTTGTTTGGAAATGTCCATACTTTGATGTTAAACTGCTGCCTCTGGATATAACACAATAATTTCTCTACAACGATAATTTTTCTTGGTCTGCAGAGTACCGTTATATCAAGGTATTTATTTTTGCACGGAATTTGAACGCACGAAAACCTCCCTAATAACCATTCTTCAAAGTTGGCAGCTATGCAATCCAGTGAAACCTCGATGTAACGATATTCTGCTGACTAAGACAAAATATCGTTGTAGAGGGATTGCCGTTATATATCGAGAGGCAATATTATCATCACACTTCATCAGATTTATGCGGTTGTTATCATCTTTTCTGAATCGGCCACTAGGAAATGTGATTTTATGTATTTATGTGTAAAAAAATTGTAATTGATTAATTGACTAATAACATTCAGTTAATGCATTGTTCCCCGTAAAGTTGTTTATCGCGTTGCACCGTTTTGTCATACATAGAAAGTAGCAATACCAATTACTTCCTTGGCGCTTTCGATGATCCTGTGGTGCAAAACACCGGTGTAATAAGACGCAATCAGAAGAACAAAAAAGCGCGAGTGCCGAAGTTTATAATCAAATTCAAAACGATTTTGCGCCAAATTGTTAAAAAAATATCGCTTTAGCGGTTTTTGAAAAGTCTCAAAAATATCGTTATGGAGAGATTTATCGTAGTATCGTTGTATCGAGAGGAGTTTATCGTTTAGACTATAGGCAATTCCAAACAAGATTTGAAAAAATATCGTTATTGACCGGAGAGGGATTAACCGTTATCCCACAATATTCTGCAAACTTTCAAAATTTGGTGATTTTTCTTTTATTTCCCAGGCTGATGTGATACGGGCCTTGTTAGCAGTGTGCCTCGAGAAAAAATGGCGGTCGCTCCAAGTGTGTGCTCTGAGAGCACTAACAATCGTTTGTAGCTCCGGTGATGCAGTGCAAAAGCTAATTGAGGTATATGTTATTCATGTTCAAGAATTGCGCATTTTATTTCATAATTGATAGTAATTTGACCGTAATTTAAGGAAAGAACAATAAAGAGATGTGCAAGGTCTCCATAAGGGTGGAACTGACAGGGCTCCAGCCCCGGGGACCGAGAAAATTACCATCATTCCTTGTTTTTTCATGTAATAAATTCACTGTACAAGGAAGGGGGCCCGTGAAAAGTCTGGCTTGGGGCCCGCCAAAGATACCGGCCTAAGGGCTCCGCTGCAGGATGTGCGGGAAATAGAGACGTGGGGGTGGGGAGGAAATGGAGTACGCTATATAAAGTTTATTTCTTTTCACTTAATGTTATTGGTTCTTATCATATTTCATTGAACCTGTAGAACAAGGGTGTTCAAACTTTACGAGAGTGCGGGCCACTCATGTGATCTGTAAATGAGCCGCAGATCACTTAAGTGATATGGAATTGTGCCTCAGGCCACTCCAGCGATGTATAAATATGCCGCGGTTCCTTCAAGTGATCTGGAACGTGCCACAAATAACGAGTGACCTGTAACTACACCACGGGCCGCTTGAGTGCTCTAGAAGTGTGCTTGTCGCAGGTAACTTGAGTGATATGAAACTGCACTACGGGCCACTTAAGTGCACTGGATCTGTGGTCACTACCGTGATCTTTAAATATATCGTGGGCCCCTTAAGTGGTTTGCATCACCGCGGGTCACTTATGTAAATGTTCCTCGGGTCACTTGAGTACTCTGGAATTGTGCCAAGGGATCATTTTGGATGGTCTGTAAATATGTCGCGGGTCACTTAAGCACTCTGGAACTGTGCCGATGGTCACTTAAGTGATCTGCGAATGCGTCACTTGGTTCTCTTTTAAAAATTAGATTTGAGGTCACGGGCTACATCATATGACTCCGAGTGCCATATTTGGCCAGCTGGCCATGGGTTGAGCATGTATACTGTAGGGAGTTTTGCTGAGCTCTTGCGTATTTATTGTAAAAATATTGTTTATTGAACTGATTTTTCTGTGTTCTAGTCTTTTTCCTTTCTCTTGAAAGTGTTGCTTGAATATCACGGTAGAAAGACAATGGGGGGAGGGAAACATTTCTGTAGTTTGTTTTACATTTAAACTATTGAATTGATTATAAATTATTACTGTTTATTTTCGTTCAATTGGGTGCTGTCATAAATTTTGTAAGTTACTCTTTATGAGCCATGGAAGGATCATCTCTTTGGGTCAAATAGCGTTCGCTTTTGCAATTATATTTTTGTCTTGTTTGGTTTTGTGTTGTTTCGTCTAGTCTTGTCCATCTATGTATATTCTTTTACTTTCAAAAATCCGAATCACTCATTCATATGGATTGCTTTCGTACTATCCCAAAAATACTCTCATTTGTACTATACCGTTTTCGTGTATAGTGTGATGGTCTGGAATGCGTTACGGAGATGCTGGAGCCTAACTCGGACGGGGAGAACGCTCAAGAAGATGAGAAGAGAAGGAGCGAGGCAGCCAGTATCGTAGCCCAGTGCACCGCCCCGTGGTCTGAAAACAGTGCTTTTGTTCTGCAGCATCAGAAGCTACGCAACTGCGGTGATTCTATGGTCAAGTGCCTGACAAGTGAGTAAAGTACTGTAAAGATATTAATAACTAGATTTTAATAACAGGCACAAGTGAACGGGGATATATTTCTTCAAAAGTTTTTGTGTTACTTTCATACATTTCTTGAATGTCTATGTTACGGTAAATGTGAGAATTCGGTGATTATGCACAATCGCCAATCGTCAATCGTCTCGGTATGTTTGAAATTTTTTTTGAACAGAACAGAATTCTTTTTAAATTGTGAGGCCGAACCCGTAATGCATTAAAGATATAAGAGACACCAAGAAGAAGAGGAGAAAAATACGAAAAATTCGAAAAAAATGCTTGTGTATGTATTTTTGAATTAAATATACATACACATTTGTGTTGAAATAGTTGAAATACATAAAATGTTATTTTCGTGCTAAAATACACTATATTTGCACCAGAATATCTTAGATACATTCGAACCAAAATTCATAAAACACATTAAAAAATTTGTGTTAAAATACATTAAGTACTAAAAATTCATTCACATAGACGTTCTCTTCGAGGCAAAAAAAAACCTCTCCAGCCTTTGCGTAGATACAATGAAATTAAAAATTGGATGTTATTGCTTACGATGCGGTCACCTCTTTTTACAGCAAAATGAAATAATGTAAACCCCCCTTTTAACGGTCGCTCCGCAGATGCTATTACGATGTGGTGGTAGTAGTAGTAAATGCGGTCGCTCCCCCTTTCTTACTACTAAATAATAATTTTCATTGTGACCCTCTTTTTAAAGACGAATTCTTTTTGTCCCACTGGTGTCCATAAAAGGGCTATTATTGCACAATGTACGCGTAATTTAGTTTTACTTTAAAAGCTTCTATAGGGACCTCCTATGCGAGGTCACCCCTCTTTCACGGACAAATTCTTTCTTGTCACTGCGGTGTCCCCAAAAGACGGTTTTTCTGTTCGTATTAACAAATTCACAAAATATGTGTGCGTACTCACTCACCAGAGAGACAGAAGAAATCTGGTCTTATCCGATTGGTGTTGGTAAATGGTTTCGTAAAATCCCCAGAAGCGACACTCTAAAAGCATTTATCGGAAATTTACCAGAGTTCGTTTCGGTAATCCTAGGTTTTACGCGTCTCCGGGTTTATATTGTATATATATATATTGAACTCTTTTATTCTATAAATAAACCATCGTTAGAGTATAACGGAAGCCGGGACACAAAATACACAGAAAAATCGATCATTTCTACAGTTTATGGTCATCAAAAATTATATCCATTATATCCAGAGGCTCATTTCGGCTTTGTTCGTTTTTCCCCCCTCAAGGTTATAAATAGGAAATATATCATAAAAATTGTCTTTGTGTTATGGATGATAATAATAACATGAATTGGGAACTGAGCAGGTGATGAAAATAAAAATCCAGAAGCAAATAAAAAGAAGATAAAATCAAAACCGAAAAAAAAGAAGATAAAATTGAAGATAAAGGTCTACGGATAACATTCTTTAAGGCGAGATTTATTTTTTCTGTAAAAACTCTCTAACCACTATATTACGGCCTTTTTTTTCAGATTATTTTCAGTTTAATTTATAACGTCCTATAATTTTATCAATTTAATTTTTTTCCCCATCGATTTCATTAGTTTAAAAAAGGGGTGCTCAACCTTTGAGAGCGTGCAGGCCACTTCATTGGTTTGAAAACGTGTCAGGGGCCACTTCAGTGATCTCTAAATATGTTGCGGGCCACTTAAGTGATCCATAAAAGCGCTGCGGGCCACTTAAGTGATATGTAGCTGCACTGTGGATCACTTAAATGATCTGAAAATGTGCCACGGATCACTTGAATGATCTGGAACACAGCCGCGAATCACCTAAGTGATCTTAAATGTGCTGAGGGTCACTTGAATAATTTGAAATAGCACCACTGGTCACTTAATGATGTGCTACCCACGCTAATGTGCTGCAGGCAGATTAAGTGATCTATAGCTGTGCCGCGGGTTATTTAAGTGATCTGTAAATATGTCCAGGGCAATCAGTTGATCGGTAACTGCACTATACGGGGGCCTCTAAACCTCTTCGCTCATTTTCAACCTTTTTAAATGGTTTTTAACTATTCTTTTCTCAAGTTAAAACCTGAGGGGGTACACAGATGTGTACCTAACTCAAATGGTCTTACTAAAGATATAAATTAATAATTAATTAATTAATCAATTAATTATTTTTTCTTTTTTAAAGGGCATTTTAACATACAATAAATAAAAATCTATCATAAAAAACTTTTTTTCGTCAGCTTTGGCTCAGGTGTGAAGAGGTTAAGTGCTCTGGAGCTTTCAAGTGATCTGTAAATATTCTGCTTACTTCATTTTTACAAAATTAGATTTGATGTCGCAGGATATATCAGATAACTCGCGGCCGTATTCAGTATTCGCGGCTAACACAGTTTAAACTGCAATCGCAGGTGAAAGGGTTGAAGATGGAAACGGATTGGTTAAATTGAGGATTTTAACCAATCCGTGTCTATCGCTAATCCTTTAGTCTGCGATTGTTAAAAATAGCCAAACAGTACACTTTAACCCAGAATTTGTAATATCGATGGCACTACTAAAAATTCACACACAACTTTATATGCGCACTCAGACCGTCAGACACATACTCACACTTCCGGCACAACGCAATCGGTAGTAAAATTGGTGAATGATGAATCGGCCTGGATCTTTCCAGTGGCTATAGTAAGAGTCATGTTTGTTTCTTGTTATATTGGTGCCGCCATCTGTCTTCAATAAAAAACTTAAAGTTAAAGAAGCAGATGCCTGAAATTTTTAATCATTATATTGCTACGTATTACGATGCTATTTTTAGCTACAATTGATTAACTATGATACGATTTTTTGTCCATCCTAGATTTGGCTGAGGGAGCCTCATCAAATGAAGTGTTCTTGTTGGCAACCGCAGCTCTGGCTCACTTGTCGCTGTGCACAGAAGCCGCAAGTAATTGGATACCCAAACACAATGCGCTGGAGGTTCTAACCAATGCTTGCCGAGTTAAGAAAGAGATAGCGGGTTCCTTATTCGCTATGGATCAGGTGAGTTTTGATTGTCCATATGCACATGAAGAAAAGACACATTATTTAAGAATATTCGCAGTTTTTGCAATGAAGTGAGCTTATGAATTTTACATGTGTTTTTTTTTTTCACTTATCTCTCCAAAAACAAAAGGTGTCAACTGTCCTCGCAAATTGCGCGTCCCATCCGACTGCGTGCCGTCAAATGGCCGGCAATTCGTCACTATTGGTCAGCTTGCTGTGTTTCTTACAAGTGCGTCCTTGTGTTGGTCATACGTTGTCCGAAACTTCATCTTGCGAACGACTCCAACAGAAAGCGGCTATAACAGTTGCCAGGATGTGCACGTCCGAACCACAAGTCGCAAACGACATTGCTGAAATGCAAGGTAACGACTATCACCTGACGTATTTATCCTTTAAGCGGCAATAACAAGATATCTCGCGTCCATAAAAGCCTCTTATTTCAGCATTGACAAGCCTAGATATTTTGTAAAGGTGATTTCTTAGTGGAAAACTTTTTCCTGTATCTCTTAATTTGCACTTGAAAATCGGAGAAAAGCCTACTTCATTAAAAAAAAAAGACATTATATTTTGTGTAGGGTGGGAGATTTAATGATTTCTAATTGCCCTTTAAAGGGTTAAATAAGTTACGATTCGAATACTTTTAAGAATCGATCCAAACAGAACAAAGAAGTACGGCGTGCGTTGAAATTTTTCCACACGCGCACACTAACATAAATTATTTTTCTCTACCATGCAACTAAATGTAATTTTAAAAATTACCAAAACTCCAAGGAAACCTTTAGTCTTATCGAAAATTAGAACAGCTCTCACTGCAGTCCTGTAAATACTTCATTAGTCTTGTGTTTTCTAGAGTCTTATCTCAATCCCACTATCGTATGAATAAATAGCACTATGCGGTATTTCCAATATGAAGTTCTCTTACTAGTCTCCATAATGGTGTGGAATTAACATACAGGGTGTCCCTATAAATTCCTAAATACAATAGAATCTCGATAACTTGACTGTCCGGATAAGTCGACATTTATTATTCTCATTGTTGGCATAATACTAAATTCAATGAAGAGGAAACCTCTTTAACTGTACACAGGGTAGCTAAACCCCTCTTAAGTTGACTACGATTCGCATTTTGTTATCACAACTAATTTTTCGAACTTGCCCGTGGTTTGAACAGATTTAATTTTTCCGGCATTTCTCTCGTATATTTCACCAATTCTTCGTGTTTTTTTTGTCGTTTGTTTGGTCGAAAATACTTTCTCATAGCTTGGTGGGGGGGGGGGGGGGGCGTCATTTTTCTCTTTTTGGAGCCTAAAAACTCGTGAACTACGACCGTCCTAGATAGGAGTGGATGATATCCGGACTCTTTGATCGAGAGATGGTTGAAGAAGCTAACAAATAAAGGTCTTGGTTTTTTTTTTTCAGATCGAAATTTTTAAAAAAATTAAAGTTTTCTGAACTTTCGGCAATCGCACCGCTCATTCGCAAACAACAAATAATTCGATAAACGTATGCTTTTTTCACCGTAATTTGAGATTACTCGGAAAATTATCGTAAGAAATTGCTGATAATTTTTTTATTATTAATTTATAGATGATGGAATGGAATTTTTCAATTATATATGTTACGGTAAATGTGATAAATCCAGTTATTAATACGTAATAACGAACCAGTTATTATGCATGATCACAGAACATTTGTTGAGTTTGATAAATTTCCCTAAATTTATCACTTTCACCGGCGATCATACATAGTACCCAAGCGTCGTTGGTAAATTTTATAAGTGCTAAAAGAATCATCACTTTTACCAAAATTCTTTGGTAAATTTAATAAGTACTAAAAAAATCACTTTTACGGTGATTATACGTAACACAAAAGTGTTGCATCGTTAGAAAACATGATGATGAACGTACTATATGATATACTATACGATATATGATATAATTATACACTACAAGATAATTCATACATGTATTGCATCATTACATCGGGGTACTATCGTAAAATTTGTCATCGTTTCATCGGGGTCTGACTATATTCATCACAAATACTAGACTCATTTGGAACGTTTTTCGTTTTTATCAAAAAAAAAAAGTGATAACTCGGTAAAAGTGATAATTTTTTTAGTATTTATCAAATTTACCAACGATGCTTGGATGTTTATGTATATTCGCTGGTGAAAGTGATAAATTCATCAAACTTACCAAGACTATTGGTAAAAATGCATAACAGGTTATTATGTACAGCATAATAACTGATTTATCGCATTTACCGTAACATATAAACAGCATATAAGTATATGTTCATGACATAAATGATGTTTAATAATTGGGAGGGTGAGATCAAATGAAACTTCGCTAACTTGAAATCCGCTCAAGTCGACGTGTTCATCAATACTTTGTTGTTTAAAAACTCATAAAAATTGTAAGGAAGTGGGGTATTTGAATGCGGTTTGCGAAAAAGTTATTCTCACGAAGGGTGATTTTTCTTTAGTACAGGAGATGAAATTAGTTCAAATTTTTGTTGATATAGGTAGGGTGCTGCACAGAATCAAGCCGGGAGAGATAGGATCTGAGCCTTTCTTCGATCTCTTCTGTGCCTGGAACGTTCGCAAAGAGGTAAAACAACTTCACCAATGTCAACATCAAAATGATAGTATTTTGTATGAGCCAAGTAACAGGAAAATTCAGAAATCAGCTGTTAATCGCAGACCCTGCATTTTATAGGATTCTGATTTGCATCTTTCCAGTGATTTGATTTCGTGCAGCTCTCTCTATCGACAAAAAATGTGAACTGATTTTTTTTTCCTGTACCTAAAAAGAGAATCCGCTTTTGTGAGAATATATTTTTTTCGCGAACCGCATTCAAATACATCAAATCCTTCAATTTTTACGAATTTATGAGACACCCTGTACTTCCTCTTTCATTTCTTTTTTTAACTGATGCAAAATTCATTGACAATATTCCATTTTGAAAAGGAAATTCATTCATATACGATTGATTTGGAAAATGCTCTTCAGACGATTTTGCATCGATCTCATAAATCTGTTTATATTAGTTTAAAATTGTTGTAAACTTGTACGAAAACGAGTTCGAAAGAGATTTCGCGTGACATCCACTTTCATCATGATTTCCCTAGTTTTATAAGATTCATTTTAGCATGTTCTTGACAACAAGATGAAATAATAATAATAATCATAACCCTAGTGAATTATCAACTCACGCAACTCCCGGAAGGAAGCAGTTACAGCTATAGAAATATCGCATTGATGTAATCTCAGTAAAAAAAAAATGCGTGATTATATATATTGGATGTATTTTGAACGCGACGCTTTATTCGATGATTCCGAAAATGGAACAAGAGTGGTTATTAGAAAATTCAGATTACAAAAGTACCGATATTATTAGCTATGCGATTAAAATGGTGCAATTTATATCCAACAACAACACAGTGACGAGGTATCGACGAAGGTATCCGGAAATTTCGTCTCCGACATTTTGCCCCTGACGTTTCATCCCCGACATTTCATCCGGGGAAATTTCACCCCTGGCATTGCGCCTGCCCTGACCGTGTGAGTGACTGACTATATGAGTTACCAAGTGATTGGGCGAGTGACCGTATGAGTAACCATATAAGTGAGTGAATGACCAAGTGAGATTGTGGGCGAGTGATTGTATGAATGGGTAGTGAAATGACCGTATGAGCGGGTGAGTGAAGTAACCTTATGCGAGGGTGAATGAAATAACCGTATGGGTGACCAAGTGCAAGTGCGAAATGTACCCGGGCACAAACGTACCTGTGGCGAAATGTCGGAGACGAAATTTCCGGATCCCTTCGCCGATATCATGTCACTGTATAGTTGCTGCATATAAATATTGTACCTTTTAATTACATCTATATGTATATATATATATATATATATACATAAAATTGATTTTCTGTATGTGCGTGCGTGCGTTTTCTCTATACAAATCTACAATTTTAGATCTATCGTAGCTAAATTTTGCATGTATATATATCAAATGGGACCCGACTTCAACGATAGGCTACTTTAAGAATTTGTCAGAGATGGGCAAATGCCCGAAATGGGCAAAACACTGTCGGGCAAGAATGTTTCTCGGCCTCAACAATTACTTTCGGAATGTTTGCTTTGGTTACCGTGGTTCTCTAGCAATGCGTTTCAGACGTGTATATGTCTTTACAATGGGTTGCTTTAATGCTGCCTGTATTATGTATGATAGTTTATACGCTTTTATAATGGTTTGTCACATTTTCAATCCTCTCAGTAATTGAATAAAACTCGGGCAGCGCCGGGTAATATAGCTAGTAGCTAATAATATCGGTACTTTTGTAATCTGAATTTTCTAATTACCACTTTGTTCAGTTTTCGGAATCATCGAATCAAGCGTTGCGCTCAAAATGCTTCCAATAATCACGTACGTATTTATTTACTGAGATTAAATCAATGCGATATTTCTATGGATCTACTGCTTCCTTCCGTGAGTTGCGTGGGTTGATAACTCACTAGGAAAGTGGAGAATTTTCCGAAATCATTTCTTAAAATAAAAGAAATAAAATGAAGTTCTTGTATAAGCGTCACCAATAACGCATAAAGATATGTTCCGCATGAATGACTATATTTCTGGCATACGTACTTCAAACTTTAATTAATATGATTTCATATTCATAGGAATACAACGACTGGTCAAACTGTGCAAAGACAAAAAAGAAAGAAATGACAGCGATTCCGTTCTCGTCGCATGTCTGGTAAGTCCTCTCCTCCGATGTAAGAATCAGAATTCAAATATTATAAGCGTATCGGTACTATGAGTATTTTGAAATTAGATGATGCAACTTCAGACAACGATTAGTGAGCGGGTGAAATGGGGCTGAGTGCAAAAATCACGCATCTTCGGGTTACGATGTTAACCACTTTACGATTACGGACGAAATATTTCGTTTAAACGCCAGTGGAATAAGTTCAATCCAGTAGTCTGTGTTTCTTTAACTCTCTCCTCATAATCGCGAAACTTTATTGCAACCATATGCACCGAACTTGTCTTTTTCCTCCTCCGCTTTTTCCCTATACTCCTTTTACTGATTCCCCCCCACGGGTAATGTATCTATACATGACAGAGCGAAAGAAAACCAGTAGGCTGAGGATAAAAAGAGAAATCTACCGAATACTTCTCTTATCTACTTCATCTGTTATGCTGTTTTCTTTTTCTATTTATTTTTTTTCTTCCCCTCCTTTTTCTAACGTGCTGGGACAGGTTAGGACAAGGCTACCAGATTTACCGCCGATTCGTCAAATAGAGATCATCCAAATTTGTTGCCAAAAATTTGTAAGCGAAGAAGTTAATAAATTGCCTTAAAAGTGGCAGTAAATTAAAAAGTGAGAAGATAAGATTCAATTTCAAAAACGAAAACATAGTGATAATGAGAGAATTTACTGAATTTTAGGTGAGAATAGGGGGGAGGGGCTGTTCATTATAAAGAAATAAATTCCCTCCTAAAGTTCAGAAAATTAATTTTTGTTCCATAAAAATTCCGTGCATATTCAAATATGCGGTAAAACTTGCGTGTAAGTTCACCACCTTGGGTGCAACAGTTTTCTGCTCAACTCACAGAAGTGTAGCACCGTAGTCGTTTCTTTGAAGGCACTGTGCTGTCATATGGGCATCTTGTTGGACGGGAGGATTCAGGTTCGAACTCCATTGACAGCACAGCGGTGGTTGGATGAAGTTTGTTTACTTTCAGTTTACCCACAGCTTTTTGAGGCGTGAATGCGCGAGCCGTTCTTCCATTTAAAAAAGTCTCTGAGCGGGCAGTGCTTTCAACAGCATTCTTACATAACAATGAAAAAAAATTCAAGTATATACCACCTCCACATAAAAATGCGGAAGATCGTTGACAGCACCAGGTAGAACACAAATAAAACATAATTCTGTCAACATAAGTACATTAGAGCTACGCATATATACACACGCACACACGTTCCGGTATGTACCAAACCAAACCAAAAAGCTAACCATAGCCTCTCTACTCTATCCCCATGGGGAGATATAAGTTGGTTATACCTCAATGGGGTGTGAGCCATGATGGAAAAACCGGCACAAACGCACCCAACTAAGACAAGTCACGAATACGACGACGAACACGTGGCATAGTTACAATAATAGTAATGACAGCGAGGGAAAAACAAACAAACGAAAATATAGCGTGGCAATGCTAGGAAATGCACATGATCAGAAATCAAAAGGGGGAGGGATACAAAGAAAAAGGGCTGTAAAATGAACAAAAATATAACGCGATCAATTTCGAGAAACTTAGTGTTCAATACCCAAATCAACGCGTGAGTGTAATATTTAATTCTTCAAAATGACTACACGGCAACGGGAATGATTAAGAACATTAATTCCCCACATCCTGGAGTAGGGCCCCCAGGCTGAGATCTTTTGTGGGCCCCTTCTGTAGTTAATTTATAGCGTGAAAAAGCAAAAAATAAATACAAATACAACGCCACAACAGGCAAAATGCCCTACGAGGTGGCTGAGAAATGAGTGGCCGGTGAAATGATAACTGTACCAGGCCCCAGGGCTAGAGCCCTGTCAGCCCTCCTTGTGGGGGGCCATGATTAAGAACATCATTATCGTCCGTGGCAAAATCAAATCACGACTTATCAAATCAAATCAAAACCAAGACTTGATGCTTTTTTTCTTTTTCCTTAATCTATGCAGACGATGATGTACCCCGATCCCCGTCGCTGCTAACACATCTCCTGTAGAATATAATTGCTATCGCAAGCATATTTACTTTGTGACTCTGCTCCATCAAGGACGATGATGTTCCAGAGGATTTCTGTTGCTATATAATCAGTTTTTAAGAATGTAATATTAATCTTATACTTAGCCTTACTTTGATTTAATTTTACAACGGTCGATAATGTCCTTGACGATTCCCGTTGCCGCGCACAATCCATCTGTGCAATATCATATTAATCCCATATATATATGTCCTGCATGTACCGATTCGTTAGAAATTACGCGGAGGTGCATATGTTACGGTAAATGTGATTAATCCGGTAACTGTGCATAAGAACCGGTTATTAAGTTTGTTAAATTTCCCTAAATTTATCACAATTACTGGCAATTATGTATAATACCCAAGCGTCGCGTTGTTGGTAAACATGATAAATCACGCTATATGATACACTATAGATGGTCATGTATTGTATGATTATATTGAGGTACAATCTTAAATTTTGTTATCATTATATCGGGATCCGACTACAGTATATTCACCACACACACTAAACTCATTATCAAATTCCTCAATTATATTAGGATATTATGCATTGTCGCAGATGAAGGCGATAAATTTTAAGTACTTATCAAATTTATCAACTACATTTGGTTGCGATGCATAATCGCCGGTATAAGTCATAAATTTGTCAAACGCACCAAGACGCAGGACTGGAATTCGGCAGATGTGAAGGATGCGGCTGCACCAGACTGCTACATTTTTGTGGCCGCAAAAGGGAGATAAAAATGTTTTGATTACATTTTGACTTCTTAACAAAGCAATAACATAAAACTCAGTCCAAGATAGAGAATATCTAACATTCAGACATTGAACCATCTGGCCTAGGGTTTTGACATACCCCTTCATCTCGTGTCCTGGGTGCTGGACGGGGGTGGGGTGCTAAATTCTTCTTTTAACTACTTTTTCGAAATTACACGAAGAAGTCATAATGCATGCTTACCAGGATGAAAAGAGTATCCAGTTGAGGCCCCGGGTAAACAATCGGTTTTCTAGCCCTGACATCCCTCAACCTTAAAGTGCCTGGGGACGCACAATTTTTTCACTGGGCAACGGATACTATTGTTCATATTTATTACCGAATGGCTTTTTTGATGAACGTGAAATAGTAGTTTAATCATTTTCGGGCGCCAATGCGAACCTTACGCCAGGGGCACCAATGTGAACATGGGTACTGGGGTAGGGGAACCCTGTTCAGAAGGTCGCAAATCTTTTTTCTTTTTTTTTTATAAAATACTTAAGGCCGTCCCTGCCAAGTCGATTGGTAAGTATACATAATAACCAATTTATCACATTTTCTGTAACACACACACAACACGCTTCTACATGTACCGATTCATTAGAAATTCCACAGAGGAATGTGCAAGAGATGCATTGTACAGTCAAGTAGTAGTAGTACTTCCTAGGAAAATGGTTCACTCAGACAGGTGGGGGGCAACATACAGAGCTGGTGAGCTTTACAGGTTCTACTGTATCTGTTTTTCTCCTGAGTGAATTCGAATATATGTTTCCGTTCCTTTTACAGGCAGCGTTAAGAAAAGTATCGGTTGTCCGTGGTGAAGAGCAGCTTCGACTCCTTGGTGCCGGAGAGCTCGTCGACAAGAGTCTCTGGGACGCTTTCATGGCTCATTCCAGCAAGAAAGAGAGCTACGTCTGATGAATTACACCAATGCAAAGTATCGATGATGATGATGACGATGATGAGCCTGACTAAACAAAGTCCATGCTATCCAACGTCGGGAAAAGAATTCCTGAACACACGTTCCGGTTGGCATCTAGTCAATATAACTAGTCAAATATGTGAAATCAGTGACGGTGTTTTCGTCCGTGGAAGAAGAAATCAAAGTAGGATCCGATCGATTTAATACTCACTGTTTTCCCATAAAAGAAACGATTTTGTTTAAAATTTTTAGAGGAAAAACTGTGTGGCGTGCCAAGCGTGTCTCTGGTAAATTATTAACTAATGCCTCCATGATCGAATGCAACGGAACTTGCAATCATAGACGATGATAGGAAATCTATGACTTGGCTTATTTCTGTTGATGAATGGATGCGTCCCTAGTGCATCTGTGGTGATACATTCAGTTCCTGTTGCATTCTTGGTTTGTTGTGTATCCGTACTAAAGTACAGAGTGAGTGAAAAGTACATGACGCATTTCAAAAATTAAAAGGAAAATCAACAAACTAACCTCAGAAAGTGCGGTTTACACGAAAATTCTTATCATAGCGTAGTTTTTTTTTGGTTTTTTAATAGATTAAAACTTTTTTTGTCAAAGATTTTCACTCGCAGATGGCACTGTATCACATGATAAAACCCGACATAACTCTAACTCGATAACACATAAAATGCGACATAAACAATGCGTAATTAATGTTTGTTAGGATTTGCATTAAATGAAACTACTACATTTCAATATAACCACTTTTAATAGCTCGGGCTACATCTAAACATTACTCAGTTTCAATCCACGTATCTGTTAATATACGTCGGTGTCCCACAAATTCGTAAATAGTTTAAAGATTCAAAAAAATTGAAGGAATCGAATGGGTTTGCGAAGAAAGTTTTTTTGAAAAAAAAAGAAAAAAATTCAATTTTTTTTGTCGATAGCGGGCGCTACACGGAAGCACATCACTCGAAATATGAAAATCAGAATCGTACAAAATGCAGATGAGTGATCAACAGCTCATTTCTGAATTTTTTTTGTTATTCACTTTTGTTATAAGATTTTCATTGAGGTGTTGACATTGGTGGAAAAAGCACTATCGATAAGTTGCTCTTTACCTCAGTGACAAATCGCCGGCTGAAGCTTTACGAACGTTTCGGACACAAAAGAGATTGAGCACAGGTTCAGGCCTGATCACTTCTGCCAGACTGATGTGCAGCACCTTCTATTAACAAAAATTTGGACTAATTGTTTTTGCTTAAAAAAGTCCCTCTTCGTGAGAATAAATTTTTCAAACCGCATTCAAATATTTCAATTCCTTCAATTTCTATGAATTTTTAAACTATTTACGAATTTACGTGACACCCTGTAGCTGCGAAAGACGCTCCATCACTTTCGTGATTCTAGAACGACGGTATCAGGAAAAGATTCTTCCAGATTACATTCCCCCACACACACACACATACAATTGTGTTCAGCGACTAGGTACTGTTAGTACTACTAAACCCCACAATATGTACCTAGTAAATACTTCTCTGAGGAACGTCTAATGAATCAGTGCATATCGGAATGTGCATTGTATGTGTTGTGTACCTAACATAAAATTTGTTTCTGAGTAATGTCTGTCACGTGCTTAAGAAGTGCTGACATATGCCTTCGTGGTTCGGAAGCAAACAACTCGGCCGGTTATTTCACCTGTTGCATAATGAGTGAATTTTAAATGTTGTATTCCTGATTGCTCTCTGTGGAAAAACTTATATATGCAATACTAGTTGCTATGCAATACAACAAGCGTGCTAAAATGCACAACTGCTCATTTCAAGATTCAGAAAAATAAGGTTTGTAAATATCGTTGATCTAATGACCACCTACACCAGTGTTTTTCAACCTGTGGTCTGTGAGTACGTTGTTAGGAATTTGCGGGATCATTTTCATTTACCACCATTACATGAACGACACATTTAGTGCCATTAAATTGTAATTTCTCGCTTCAATTTTTAGGATATACAAATTATAATGTATATTATCGAAAATACATTTCGGATTTTATGGGGGTGCGGAGAGATATGGTGTTTGAAACTGATCTTCACTACGGATAGATAGATAGAACCGCTCACTACGGAGGTCCGCGGTGGTTATTGGGGTCCGTGACATCAAAAAGATTGGAAAACACTGATCAACACTATTTATGTCGCTGTATATACGTGTC